>NC_134152.1:34262500-35512500 GCF_033958435.1 Carettochelys insculpta
AAGTCAGGACCTTTAATTCAACAGTACTCAGATCCTAAATCAAAATAATGAAGGTTGCTGCCCAGCACATTGGCTTAAATCCACCTTAAAGGCAGCAGCTGGCTATGTGCATTATGCAAGAGTCAGTCATTCATTTATCAGCTTGTGCTTAAATTGATATATTTACTAGTTGTTTTTTTTAATAATTGTAAAATGGGATGGGTAAAACTGGGCCATTTAGTGCATGTTCAGTAAGCCTCTGTACGGACAGAATATAAGCAGTTCTGCCACACTTCATGAACTTTCAGCAAGAGCAGTGACCCTAGAAAGGTTGATTAACTCAAGTTTATTTCCCCCTTAATGTTTTATAAATGAGCAACATGGCCTGAAGACAGCTGCCATCTTTCCAAGTGATTCCCCAGCTGTCCCCCCACAGCCCTGCAAGTTGCCACTTAAGACAGGCTGACATTAAATTCTGCTATCACGCTGTGCAAACATTACGTCATTCCAGGAAGTACTACCCTCTGGGGATACACTTAGAGCTAATGGTAGCATCCACCACTATTGAATCTGTGCACTTACAACACCCCAGGAGCAGGGCATATTCCAATCCAGCCTTCCCGCAGTACAAAACCCTGCTCTGATTCCACTGGCTGGATAGCCACGCCAGGCTGTTTAGCTGAGCTCCAGCAATACCTGTGCAGCTTCATGCAGTAATACAATCCATACCATGTCTTGTATCCTCAGCCTGGTCCCCATGGCCCCAAAGGAGAAGAGATTGCCCTTCCTGGAGAGCTCTCTGACTATAGGCTCAGCTGCTTCTCTCTCCTGCATGTCCTTCCTGCGCCTTTTTTCATCAGTCCTCTGCTGATAGTTGGTTAATCCTTTGGTTTACTCAGCCTGTGGCAGTAGCCCCACCCACTAGGATGTGGGAGGGGCCACAGGAGTGGGCGGGCCTACGCCTGCTCACTTCCAAGCATCCAAGTAGTACTCAGCCTGTGGCCCTGATTATTCAATTACCTCTCATTGCCCAATTAGTGTTGTCTGAGAGTGTTAATCACAGAGATCAGAGTCTGGGCTCACCTGTTTACTCCCAGATGCTCTGACACAACCCCCCTTTTAGAGGTGAAGAACTAAGGCACAGAAAGCAGGGCCGTCCTTATGACTTCTGCTGCCCTATGCAGCCTCAGCACCTGCGCCTCTCGCCCCCTTTTGGGGAGCAGGGGGGCAGCTCTGCAGTGGGGGCTGTGCTCAGGGCTGCGGGGGTAGGAACATGGCCGGGAGGCTGGTGGGGGAACAGGCGGAAGAGGGAGCAGTGCAGTCCCCACCAGTGCTTCAGGTTGAGGTACTGTGGTGGCCGGGGCTGGGAGCTGAAGTGGATGTGGGGGCCAAGCAGTAGACTGGAGGGCCAGGGGATTTGGCCGCTAGGGCTGCGAGGTGGGGGAGGGGGCCAGGGGATTTGTATTGCAGGGTGTGGGCCACAGAACAGGGGGCTAGGGATTGGATGAGCCAGACAGCAGAGCATGGCGCCAGGAAATTCAAGGGGCTGGGTGGCAGAGTCATGGGCCAGGGGATTTGGCTGCTGGGGCTGGGAGGTGGAGCAGGGGCTGGAGGGCAGGGGGTTGGGGCTGTTTTAGTCAGCCGGAGCTAGGCATACACAGCATAGGGGCACCATTTACCAAATTCAGTCATACCTTATGAAGCTGTGTACTCTGCATATACCTAAGAGAGCCCCGACAGAGTGATTAATGGCTTTGTTTTCAGAGGTTCTGAAAATATCTCATTAACTTTAGTGGGATCTAAAGCTACTTGGCCTTTTTGAAAATCAGGACCTAAGTAGAGCTTTTTGGAAGATTTCTGACTGAACATTTTTTTGGTCGGTAAATGCCAATTCATCAAAGCTGAAACTTTTCCCAGGAAAGGCAAAGGCTGCAACAAATTTCTCACATACCTTTTGTTTTTTTTTTAGAAAAAAGAAAGTTTTGAAATTGTTCAAAAGTCCTCTTCTGATATTTTTGAGATGAAAAGCTGTGCTTTTGAATTCAGCACGATTTAGAGTTTCAAAATTTAAGTTAATAGATAGGAAAAACAATGAAATTTCCAAGCTGAAATGTAACATTTTGAAATCAGCAAAAGAAAATCTTTCAATTAATGTGAAACAACTTTTTTTAAAAAAATTAATTCACAACAATTTTGGAAATTTCAACTTTTTGTCCTGATTCTAGATGGGCAAAAAACTTCTAAATCTTTAAAACTGTGGGGGATAGGAATACTGTTTCTCCCCCAACTTTAGGAGGTCATACAGAAAGGAACTGGTAAAGCCACAAAGTCACTTCAACCTCCAGAATTCCATTTTCTGTCTGAAACACAATGCCATCTTTCTTGCGGTCTTTTCTGTGATCAACCCTATAAAACGAGCCAGCAGCCACCAGTTTAGCAGCTATAGCTGTTGAGGGGAATTATTAAAAAACAATTTGGATGAACAATAGCTGTTAGCCAAGATGAAAAATTCCAATAGAAACATTTCTCTTTCAATAACACTTTCTAGTTTTTCAACAAATTGGCATTGTTTACTAGTTTTTAAAAATATTTTTAAACCAAAAATATTTTCAGAAATCTAGTTTGGGGGTAGGGTTGCAGGCTTTGGAAGGAATAAAAATAATAAAACTTGGGGATAATTCAACAATAGCAAACGCCAAGAACATTTCACAATTTTCCACAAAAACAATGGGTATTTTTTTGATCAGGTCTGTCAGACAACTGTCCACTTCAGGAAGAAATTTTGCAATGTTTCTCAATTGAAAAAAGATTTTGGATGAGATCTCTGTACCGGAGAAGAGCATGTAGGGCTTGTCTAGAGGTTGGAACACAGAAGTAAGAGCCAGAAGGAAATCTCTGACATCAGGAGAATTATCAACTGGCTGGTAAAGTCGGCTTTGTAGGCCCTTCGTGCCATCAGATCTGTTTGTTGGTTGAGAATCAGGCCAAGGATTTCTAAGTAGCACTCTTAAGGATGAATGTCCTGGAAGATTTGCTCTGGGGTAGACTCATTACAAGTCATTGAGGAAGCTACACTTGTGCTGGATGATGTATCAACACAGACTAAAAAGACCCTACTGCACAGGGATCCATGCTATTCCTGCACCGTTGAAAAGTGTTTGCTTCTATTCAACCTTTCAGCCGCAAGGACTGGGGAGTAGCAACCCACTGGGCTTTATCCTCCACTGAGCTGAGAAGAGAGGGGTTGAGTAAATCGCTCGCACACCTTTGTTTGACCAAGAAGAGGTTCTAAGGGCATGTGTATACTTAGAGCACAACCCCTAGCAATGCAGCTACACGTCACAGTAAAAGACTCCAGCGGTTTCCTGCCTCTAGTAGGGGTGAGGCAGTGGGACACTACACTGCTAACAATAGCTGTCAAGGCCTGGAAAGCACAACTTGTATGTGTGGAGAGCTCTGTAGTGTGTGTAACCTGAACTTCATGTGTCGGGACTCTATTCTGCTCCACTCCCTTAGGCTGTGCCTCACTGCTTTTGTACCTATGCTCACTGGGTGTGCAGTGTCCCTACTTCACATGCTGCCATAAACATAAACGTACCTTTAAATGGAAAGGTTTATGTGTCAGGGTTGTATTCTTAATATAGTAAAAGACCTGTAAGGACAGACTGAATGGCTGCTGCTGCCTATAACTGTTAGAAGAAACTGCATAAATAACGCAAAATTAGGCCTCATTATTTAATCATCAGCCCGATTATGTATAATCTCACTGACATTACCAGTTAGAAAATAGCACCTTTAGGCTAAACTCTGCCATTCTGTATCCTATTACAATGAGATTTCATTAACAAAATCTTACTGCTGGGAAATAAGGGGAATAGTTTCTCTTTCGTGCAAAGAAAATAATTTGGTCTGTTGAATAATTTCATTTATTTTCAGACATTTTCCTGTGCAGATGCTTGGATCATTTGTCATGTGCATCACACAGAGAAAAACAATGGGATCTTGTAATTGAAGACTGTGTTATAACGCATACACGCAAATGGGCCAAATTAAAGTTCCATGGGCAACTTTAATACAAGCAGGTTACAGAGCTGGCCTCCCACCTGTGGTGGCCCTCTAGACGAGTCTGAAGAAGCCATGCCTTTCTGGGGTTGTCAGGTCAAACAGAGGATTAAGCACCTATGAACTAATTTAAGATTGTGGTGAGATTCTCTTCCTTCGGGGAGTCTCTAAGGGTAAGTCTAACACTGAGTCTCTGAGACTGGATCAGCTGACTTAGTTTCCTGGGACTCAGAACTGTAATGTAGGCATTGCAGCGGAGACTGGGCTGTGCGGCTGGTTCAGCATCAGAACTCCCAGGAAAAGAATCAATGAACATGGACCGCTTGAGTAATTCCATCCTTCTGTCAACTCCTTCCTGGGGGCCAAGGGTTGAAAGTAAAGAAAGAAAAAGAAAAGAAATGACATCCTAAATACTATGTAAAGAGAACATTAGGGCTAGAGAGTTATCCTCACAGAAGTTAGGAAACGCCCTGTGATGGGGTGCATAAACCCTGCACTGACCAGGCAAAGGTTAAGGGTTCGCTCTGGGCTAGACCAGCCCTGCCCTGCCACACCTGGGTTGCTACTACGTACTTCCTACCTCCAGGCCAGACATGCCCTGCAGCTATTTGGGATGTAATTTCTTTCTTTCTTTCTTTACATACAGACTGAAAAATATGAAATTTCCTCATGTGGAACCATATTGACCCTCTGTTTAGGTTGACATTTGGATTTGACCTTTGGATTGACCGCAGATCACTACTACTTAAGCTAACAAAGTGACTGGTAGCAATAGTAGGCTGTTATCTTCCATATGGACCAGTCCTGGGAAGGAATGAGGCACACACTTTGCCAATGGGTTTCACAACTACAGCTCACAGTAGAGTAATGCAGAGACTCAGGACTCCTCGGTGGCAGTTCCAGGTTGTACAGGAGCACGCTAATTAATGGTTATAGATCCTTCTTCCCCTGTGCCATCAGTCTGAGCCAATTCTCTTCTCCTCCTATAGACTCTTCCATCCTACCCACTGGCTCCTCCCATCCACCACATAGCCCCTCCCCACTGTTCTCCTGCTCTCCTCTGTGCCTATCCAACCCTTCCACCACACTGGCTCTTGATGCTTCCCTTCTCCCAGTCACCTTGGTCATCCCTCTTTTTCCTCTACTGCCCAGGTGCGAGAGCGGGAGGATTGTGAACACGGATGAGCTAGGGGCCTTGCTCACTGTTCTGGTGCCTGACACCATGAGTGCTCCAGGGAGGACACAAAGAGCAATTACAGGGGAAGTCCAGTTCAGTCTCTGGAGCCCCAGATTGAAGCATGCTCAGTGCGGATGGAATCTAAAACACAGTACACTCATTTGCTACAAAGTCTCTACTGAGCACATAGGAAACTGAGATTTTCATACCAAATTTGGGCACATCTTCATGGGGACAGCAAAAGGCACACCCCTGACATCAGGAGATCCTCGTGCCAAATATCAAGTGTCTGTTTCAAAGTGTGATGCTGCTAGAACAGCTCAGCGTTAAAAAGAAAGTTGTATTTTTTTTTTGACTAATATTTGTTTTACCCTAACCGGCTGAACCATATTAGCTAAAACTTTCGGGGGGGAGAAATGAGACCCAGAATGAGAAATTTCAGCCTGAACTCTTAAAGTTTGTCAAAGTTATAAGCAGCTGAAAACAAGGTTTTATCATGGAAATACCTTTAACTATAGGCATCGTCACCAGCTCAATCTATAATTATTGCTCTATAACTCTGTGGCTCATTATGGCACTCAGAGGCCATGTGACCAAATGAATAGATACATCAACAAGGAAGGGCTGGCCAATGAAAGCTGGAAACTGCCAGAGGTCAGAGGAGATTCAGGCTGGAGGTAGTCCAGGAGTAAACTGTTGCCTCAGATGAACAGAGAAATATGGGCCCTACAACAATGAGGAATGAGCCTCTGTTTTGACCAAACTCATGTGATCCTTACGGGGCAAGAGGGAACAAATACATCAGGCAGATGATAACTACAAATGAGAGCAGTCTGTTTTCAAGGACATTGTTCTTCACCGCAGTTGTGTGCCTTTGCTCTTCACCCATATCTGAGATTTATTTGCCTTTTTTATTTTTTTGCCTCTGCTTTTCTTTTATTTATTTCAGCCTAACTCAAAGCTTTGCAGATATCAAAGAGAGCTCAGAGCCTTCCATTAGGTTAAGTGGATTACTGGATTAACTTCCCCATCAGATGTTTGCACATGTAAACACATGGAGGTCAGGGGATGTTATTAATTCATAGATTCCTTGTTTATGTTTTCTGAAGAAGTTAGAGCCAATGACTTTGGGAGTCAGAGAGACCCAGCAACTACATTAAAAGAAGGTAGTTTATGTATTTCTATATACAGCAAATCAGTATATATATAGATATATAACTTTTCCAAAATGTAGAGGAAAATCCATTGCATTATAACATGCAGAAACAGCAGACAGACAGAAAAACATAAAAAAGATTTAAGCAATACAAGCTAAACTGAGTCCGTTGTAAGATAAGGTTGATCCTTCTGGCTCACACAAACTCAAATTATCTACCCCCTGCTAAGCTATGATTCATCTTTTCAGTGAAGGAGGCACCTTTGAAACATTACATGTTAATATCCACTTTGAAATTGACTGCAGGCACATGTACATTAAGAACTTTTGTCTAAGTCACTTGGCTCAGCGCTACAAACACAGTGGAGAAAATAGGGGACGGCTACAAAGGCTGTCCCTGTGCGAGGCAGGAATTTTCCTGCAGAGCTTGCCACCATCAGAAATGACCTACACGAATATACTGTCATTGCTGAGGAATCTAAGGGTAGGTTTACACAGCAAAGTTATTTCAAAATAACTGTCCTAGCCTATGGCCACACTTGGCCAAAATTTCGAAATGGCCATGCTAATGGCCAAATCGAAGAACACTAATGAGGTACTGAATATTCATTTCAGCGCCTCATTGGTATTCTTCGATTTGCCCATTAGCATGGCCATTTCGAAATTTTGGCCAAGTGTTGCCACAGCCCTAGTGTTTACACAACACAATTATTATTTCAAAATAATTTCAAAACAATGGTTGCTTTACTTTGAATTCTGTAAACCTCATTTCATGAGGAATAGCACTTATTTCAAAATAGGTGTTGTTAATCATAGAATCATAGGCTGTGTCTATGCTAGTATTCGTCTTTCGAAAGAGGAATACAAATGAGGGAAATAGAACATGCAAGTGAGACACTGATTTACATATCTTGTGCTTCATTTGCATAATCTCTTTTCAGAAGAGAGTTTTTCGAAAGAAAAAATCCCCTGGTTGATACAAAAATCAACCTTGCAGTCACTTGCCTGACATAGGTTAGTATCCATTTTAATAGCCACATATACACCCAGATCTCAGTCAACGTGGCTAAGTATAACTTCCCTGCCAGGCAAATCTCCATTTAGGGTTAAATTCAAATATTGGTTTGTTCACCTCTGGGGCAGAAAGGATGGGATGATACTTCCATGGACGGATTTCCCCCACCCTCTTCTCTCTCATCTTTGAAAAGATCAGAGGGATAGAGATGAAGATCTGTAAGACACTGACAAGACTTTTTAAACTGTACAGTGTATCCGAGGGATCTGCAGGCTTGAGCTAGGTTGCCAGTGTCTCAGAGTTCTGGCAAGGGGGATATGCCAGATCTGCTGTCATTGCAATAATCACAGGGAAGACTTTCTGCTAAGAAAACACTGCTGTTCAGTTATAACATATTAACAATACAGACCTGGATTACTTGTGCTCCTAAGACTCTCATCAGTGTGCCTGCTCACAGACTTGGGCACTTTATTGCAAAATACTCTGGATACCTGTGAAGTGACACACCTCCCCCTGGCCTGGAGGAAGCTAACGATTTCCTCTGGGCCTGCACTGCGCTAATGAGGCACAAGGGCTCAGGCTGCGTCTAATAACATAACATAAGATAACATAAGAACGGCCATACTGGGTCAGACCAAAGGTCCATCTAGCCCAGTATCCTGTCTGCCGACAGTAGCCAATGCCTGGTGCCCCAGAGGAGGTGAACCGAAGACAATGATCAAGCGATTTGTCTCCTGCCATCCATCTCCCACCTTTGACAAAAGGCTAGTCACCATACCTTACCCCTTGCTAATAGCCATCTATGGACCTAACCTCCAGATATTTATCGAGATCTTTTTTAAACTCTGTTAGAGTCCTGGCCTTCACAGCGTCCTCTGGTAAGGAGTTCCACAGGTTGACTGTGCGCTGTGTGAAGAAAAACTTTCTTGTATTAATTTTGAACCTGCTACCCATTAATTTCATTTGGTGACCTCTAGTTCTTATATTATGGGAACAAGTAAATAACTTTTCTGTATTCACTTTCTCCACACCTTTCATGATTTTATATACCTCTATCATATCACCCCTCAGTCTCCTCTTTTCTAGACTGAAAAGTCCCAGTCTCTCTAGCCTCTCCTCATATGGGACCCATTCCAAACCCTTAATCATTTTAGTTGCCCTTTTCTGAACCTGGAAGTTTAGCAGAGGAAGGGGTGGTGACTAGGAAGAAGGCTGCACCACTCAGTAATTGCTAGTTAGTATCCATTTCTTATGCTTTTAGATGCAAGTCAACCTGTGGGTCTGCTTGTCAGGAGATATTGTGAAGACCTATTAGCCAGGATGGGCGGTGATGGTGTCCCTAGCTTCTGTGTCAGAATGGGTGACATGGGATGGATCACCCGATGACTCCCTATTCCATTCATTCACTCTGGTAAGCCTGGCATTGGCCACTATTGGACCATGGGCTAGACAGATCTTTGGCCTGACTCAGTATGGCTGTTCTTATGTACGTTCTGATGTTCTTATGTGGTCACAGACAAGCCAGTCAAGCAGGAGACAGCCCTGGACCACACTGTTTCCAGATCTTTCCAGCTGACATGCAACCAACAAGCCCCTGTTTGAAGTTAACCCCACGAAAAAGCCATAGACTTACAGGCTACATCTACATGAGACACATCTGTCAACAGAAGGGGCTGTTGGAAGGGATTTCCTGGCAAAAATTCTGTCACCAGATTGCATCTACACATAAAAGCACATTGAAAGAGCAATCCAATCTGTTGACAGAGAGCAGCCAGACTGCCCGGCCCTCTCTCGACAGAGCGTCTGACTCAAAGCTCTGCAAACAGGGCTGCCCGATGAACCAGGAGCCCTGTCTGTTGATAAAAGGGCCCTGGAGCATCTACACGGCTGTTTAGCTGACAGAACACTGTTAAGAGAGGTGTTATACCTGAACCGGGGGAGGTATAACGCTGCTGGAGGACGTGCCGGGTTTTGTCAACAAACTGTTGGCAAAGCACACTTTGTGTGTGGATGCTCTGCGTTTTCTCCTGACAGAAGCCCAGTTTTGCTGGGAAAAGCCTCTTGTGCAGACTTAGCCTCAGACACTGAGCTTGTAAAGTCCTATCCAGGGTCTGTGTGAGAGGCGTCCCTGTTCCACCCAGACTCTCCTCTCTTGCAAGCAGGAGAAATAACTAGCCCTCTGCCAGGGAGTGATTGCTTCAGAAAACTCCCACCAAATGTAGCCACTGGGGGAGCGGAGAAGGTAAATGAAGGACCTTGGTACCTAGAGGGATCTCTACAGTTCACCTACTCCCAGACAACCTAAAATGGGAAAATACGCATGTTAAGATACATAGGGTCAGAGCAGGCATTGGAAATGCCTGTCACTACCCTCAGAATCTCTCTTACAGAAATGGAGTACATTTCCATCTCCCCATATCAGCTACCATTTTAATAAGATACCAATGTCCCATTCAGCAGGTGGTGTTGGAATAGGATAGGGAAATATAGCTCACAGATGAAAATATTTCAAAGTATTTCTGGATCACGATGGATCCCTTACAAATATTTGACACTGAGGTTAAAGCAACACTTGCTTTTGCTACTATTAAAATGCATTGTTTTCTTAAGGGATGATATCACATTCAAAATCACACAAAACTAATCAGTTGTTTGTTTTGTTCTGGTCTTTTTCCTACTATGTCTACCAGTAACCCTTCAAATCCCTTTGACCAGAAGACTTTAAGAAATAAAAACTTTTCAGTTTTTGTATTTGTTCTGCGTGGTTGAGGATTGCCAGTCCCCCACAATGTTATTATGAGCCTCATGATATTGGATGTTTTACTTAAAGTCCCAGCTCCCGGAAGCCTGTGATTAGTAGAGAATATCAACTTTCATTGAACCAAAAAGTAAGGTTCTACTACTCAAGGTGGAGGAGAGGGACTGGAAAATGTCACCTGAGTTCACCCTAAAGGCTCATAAACCAGAAGCCAAATGAAAAGAACCCCAAAATGTGTTGTTATTCTGTTTGTAACTTCAGAATTTTAAGACAAATCTCATGATTTTTTTTTGGGGGGGAGAGATACAGAGTCATGCTTTTTGATCATTTGAGTTAGACAATACAGAATTTTGTGTCTAGTCCATTTTGCTGTTTCCCCTGTAGAGTTAGTTGCTCCCTCACCCTAGAACTGATTCCTGGTGGGCACACTCTGGGTCATCACTGAGCCCTACTGGTCCAGAATCCAGCCATGAGAAGTTCCAGGATCAGGGCCTAAGTCACTCCCTCCCAAGCAATAGGGGAGAGAAAAAATATTTTGAAAAAATGTGATTGTGGGGCAGGTAAAGCACCAGAAATTCTGGCCTTATGGTTTTAAAAACTAACTGGATTTTTGAGCTGGCAGTATGTCTTTAAGAAGGGAAAGTTCCTAGACTCCAACTAGTATTTTAGATCCAAATACCACTGACCATTGGGTGAGTGACAGAGCTGGGTTAGCATCCCCAAAGTCCTGTTTCTTCTGCCACAATCCTTCGTCTTAGGGCCTGATTCTGATCCCACTTTAAAACCTGTGTCACTTGGGGTAACTCTATTCTAGTCAGCAGAGTCCGAGCAAGGTTGAAACAGTATAAGATATTACCAGGAGCTTAATAGACCTGAGGGTCAGGTCTTTAATTCCTGTATTATTTATCTTCAGTATCATATAATCAGAGGTCCAGTTTTGCTTAAGAAAATGAATGTACGTGTGATTTGAACACTGCTTCACTAACTTCAGAGACTGTCTGTTCCTTACATATGATCGGTTTTGATGTCGATTACACATTTCATCAATTTTAAAAGCCTTCTGATCTCTTCCAGTTAGACTTTAATTACATTTCTTTATTCCCAGCCCACTGAAAGATCAAACACAGAAAACATCTTTTCTTTCTCACCCACCCTGCCCCCGTCTTCACTGGGGATTATAGCTCGTTACTTTCTGCGTCGATGAGATCATTAAGTACAAAGCAGCAGTCAGCTAGCAGGGTCTACAAACTCCATTTTCCAAATGCTCGCCTAAGTGCAGGCAGTACGACTTCGGGGTGGTACAGTTGTTGCTTTGGGCTTTCTAAATTTCTGATGGAGGTGGGGGGAAAAAAGACCTTTGCTGGTCTGTTTACACATTTTCAGTTTTTGATTAGGCAACAGCCAGATGGAGGGATACAATTCATGCACCACCCCCTAAATATGTCCTTTATTGCCCACTGTGCAGGTGAGACTGATGGAGGCAATAGCAGTTTCTTTTGATCAAGGGAGTTTTTGCTGTGGCCACTCACATTCTGGCCTTAGAGGTGTTCTTAGATCCCCAGTTACTTTCAAGTATCAGAGAGGTAGCCATGTTAGTCTGTAGCTTCGAAAACAACAAGAAGTCTTGTGGCACCTTCTAGACTAACAGATATTTTGGAGCATAAGCTTTCACGGGCAAAGACCCGCTTCATCAGATGCATGACTCATGCATCTGATGAAGCGGGTCTTTGCCCGTGAAAGCTTATGCTCCAAAATATCTGTTAGTCTAGAAGGTGCCACAAGACTTCTTGTTGTTCTCAGTTACTTTTAGTGAATCAAATTAGAGCAGTGACCAGGTTAGTTTTTATTCCCTCTGGGGCTACGTCTACACGTGCACCCAACTTCGAAATAGCTTATTTCGATGTTGCGATATCGAAATAGGCTATTTCGATGAATAACGTCTACACGTCCTCCAGGGCTGGCAACGTCGATGTTCAACTTCGACGTTGCTCAGCCCAACATCGAAATAGGCACAACGAGGGAACGTCTACACGGCAAAGTAGCACACATCGAAATAAGGGAGCCAGGCACAGCTGCAGACAGGGTCACGGGGCGGACTCAACAGCAAGCCGCTCCCTTAAAGGGCCCCTCCCAGACACACTTTCATTAAACAGGGAAAGATACACAGAGCCAACAACTAGTTGCAGACCCTGTATATGCAGCACGGACCCCCAGCTGCAGCAGCAGCAGCCAGAAGCCCTGGGCTAAGGGCTGCTGCCCACGGTGACCGCAGAGCCCCGCAAGGGCTGGAGAGAGAGTATCTCTCAACCCCCCAGCTGATGGCCGCCATGGAGGACCCCGCTATTTCGATGTTGCGGGACGCGGATCGTCTACACGTCCCTACTTCGATGTTGAACGTCGAAGTAGGGCACTATTCCCATCCGCTCATGGGGTTAGCGACTTCGACGTCTCGCCGCCTAACGTCGATTTCAACTTCGAAATAGCGCCCAACACGTGTAGACGTGACGGGCGCTATTTCGAAGTTACTGCCGCTACTTCGAAGTAGCGTGCACGTGTAGACGCAGCCTGGGCCTGTGTGACATATTCCAATGGATACAGACCTTGCTTTCTCACTACAGGGTTAGGCAATTGTGATGTACTCTACTTTGCATCCATTCAGAGAAGTGAACCTGGCGCAGCACGTGCCCTCACGCTTATGAAATGGCACAGCCCAGGGGGTGCTCAAGACCTGCTGATTTGGTGACAGGTGCTGCCCATTTAGAATTCTGTAGGCCTGACAGTTCTGAGACACAGTTATGTTCCTGCGTTAGGTAGCAGCTCTTATCCAGTGGAATCTATAACCGTGAGCCTGAAAACTATGCAATTTCCTGATTATCTAAGCAGAACTCCTGTCACCCAAGTACAATGGAAAACTGTGATTTTGCTCTGTTTTTATTTGACAGGCCAGAACCGTTCTGACTTTGGAGCTGCTGGATAATAGCTTGGATTCCAATACTATCTGTGGGTATTTATAGACTTGGTCCTGGGTGTAACCCACATACCTACCGGCTGTGGTTCACTGTCCCATGTCCTGGCACTTAGCCCTCATACAGAGAGAAAGAATGAACCTAGTCTATAGCCTTAGCTGAGAGGCAACTGGCTTCAAGCTCATGCGGTAGAGCAGGGGCAGCAACTAGCCTCAAGGGTGCCAAGAGTGGCATGTGATCCAATTTTCATCAGCACACGAGGTGTGAGCTCAGTTCCACCCTTCCTCCTCCGTGCAGCTGGGAGCTCGCTCAAAGCCATGCCACCTGTGGTTCAATAAAAGACTAACTATTGCTACCAAACACCGCCTATCCAGTAAAACTCTGCATCTTAATGTGTTTATTAATGAAGCTGTTGTAAGTAGGACTATTAGTGACTTTAAAATATCACTGGCACTCGGACTGTACATAGAGGTCCAAAGGTCAGATTTTGGCACTCCGCCTCAGAAAGGTTGCCAAGCCCTGCTGTAAAGACTGATGCACTGAGCTCCAGGAGATCTCAGGTTTGGCCCCTACACAGACACAGTGAGTCTGGCCATCTGCACATAGGGACTAACTGCCAGTTTTGGGGGCAGAATGGAATCTTCTGACATAGGGATACAGGCAGGAACTAGGGAACCACGTTCACCCTCCTAGCACTTTGGAACACCCACTTAGGGCCCAGTGCATGTTCCTCTCAGTTCTACAGTTGCATGGGAAGTAGATCATGAATGTGCCTGAATCCATCTTAGCTTTTCTTTTCGTGACAATGACCCTCTTGAGTTCAGATATCTTTTCCTCTCTTCTTGGTGCTGCATAGAATTGCTGGATAACCTATGTAAAGCATCTTCCCTGGGTCTTCTCTTAGTGCCTTTATGGTTCCTGTACATATAATAAACCAAAGTGCCCTGAGCAGCCAGTGAATAAACATAGTGTAAATACGTTTACAGCAAATATAAGCAGTTTTACAATGCTCCATTTGGGCATATTTATTGAAATTTTCCCTCAGAGACTTGATAATGTAACTGCTGCTGTTAAGATCCACCCTAAGAGGAACAGTCTCTCTTGCATGATCATCTATGATTTTATTTGCATAGTCAACTGAAAGAAGTAAAACAATTACTGGCAATTTTCAAGGAACTGCATTTCCAGGGACGGAATTGGGGATGAGAGTTATGGAGATTGGGTATCATGTAAAACGAGCCAGCCTGGGTCAGAGCAATGGTCTGTCTAGCCCAGTAGCCCAACACTGGTTAGGAGGAAATGGAAGACAATTTTGAATGATCCATTCCCTGTCATCCAGATGCTGCTTCCGGAATTGGGAGTTTCAGGGACATCCAGGCCATGGGCTTGCATTCCTCATCATTTTGCCTAATAGCCATCAGACCTTCCCTCTGTGGCCTTACCGCATTCCTTTTTAACGCAGTTCTATTTTTGGCTTTAACAACATCCCTTAGCCAAAAGTTCCATGGCTGACTGTGCACTGAATGAAGAAGTACTTCCTTGTGTTCATTTAAAACCTGCTGCCTATTAATTTTATCAGGTGACCCCCTAGTTCTTATGTGTTGTGGTAAATAATACTTCCTAGTCATGGAGGAGCTTTTCCAGGAGATCTAGAGAAGTTATCATTCCCCTTTATTTGGCACTATTGAAGCAAAATCTGGAGCACTGCATGCAGCTCTGGGATGTGGCTGAATTGGAGAGGATCCGGTGGAGGATAACCAAAATGATTAGGGGGATGGAGCACATGACTTACGAGGAGAAGCTGATGGACTTGGGTTTATTTAGTTTACAGAAGAGAAGAGTGAGGGGGGATTTGATGGCAGCCTTCAGCTTCCTGAAGGTGGTTTCTAAAGAGGATGGAGAGAGGCTGTTCTCAGTAGTAAGGGATGGCAGAACAAGGAGCAATGGTCTCAAGTGAGGGAGGTCTAGGCTGGATATTAGGGAAAACTATTACACTCGGACCGTGGTGAAGCACCGGAATGCGTTATCTAGAGAGGTGGTGGAATCTTCGTCCTGAGAGGTTTATAAGTCCCAGCTTGACAAAGTTCTGGCTGGGATAATTTAGTTGGGGTTGATCCTACTTTGGGCAGGGGGTTGGACTCAATTATCTCCTGAGGTTTCTTCTAGCCCTAGGATACTATAATTCACTTTCTTCATACCAGTCATGAATTTATTCACCTCCTTCATATCCTCCCTTAATCATCTTTTTTCTAAACTGAACAGTTCAATTTTTTTAACCTCTCCTTATATGGAAGCTGTTCCATACCCCTTGTCATTTGTTGTTGCCCTTCACTGCACCTTTTCCAATTCTAATATTTTGTCTAAGATGTGACGACCAGAACTGTGTGCAGAATTTAAAGTGTGTGTGTACACATTCATAAGTAGCATTTGGTATTTTGTCCTATTATCTAGCCCTTTTGTAATGGTTCCTAACATTCAGTTATCTGTTTATCACTGCTCCTACATATTGAGCAGAAGTTTGCAGAGAACTATCTGTGGTGATTCCAGGATTTCTTGGGTGAGTGCTTGTGTGCTTGGGTGAGTGTGGCTGTTGAAGTCTTACGTGGATGATGGCTCCTTAATGAAAGCAAAGACCTTCTTTGCCATACAGCCCTACACCTGGAGTAATTCCATCAACTTTCAAGGCATTCTTTCAGGTTTACACAAGCACCATTGAGAGCAGAATTTGATTCCAGGACTATAATGCAATTCGTAGTGCTCAAAGGAAGAGGCCCTTTGGTCTGGGATGTGAACTTTGCAATGTGAATGCTTTGCAAATGGGATTTGAACACAGGATCAATTTTGATAATAGGATGCAGGGTCTTCCCCCACTGGATGCCACTGAATGTGGTCTGAATCTCTAATGGCCACTTGGTGCCATACGGGAATGAGATTAACCCTGCCTGCAGCCATCGGTGGGGTGCCTACTGGTATTCCCAGTGTGCAGCTGTTCACAACACAAACATCACTCCTGTGCTTGGCATTAATTGGCACCATTAGGTACCCATTTTGGCAGACTTGGCAGGGGTCAAAAACTGACTATGCTTTAGAGGCTGACCTACCCTTTCCCTCTAGATTTTGGATTCTCTCAGGTGAAGGCTGAAGCACCCTGGATCAGTGGCATGGAGGAAGCTTGTCCTGCCATTACCTGTACCTGCCTGTTACAGAGAGGTTTTTTCTTTAGCAAAGTAATTATCCTTCTCTCCCTCCTATCCCTATGACCTAGAGGTTATTAACCCCTATAATTTCAGAGTAGACCTTGAGAAATTGTATCTAGAGACTGTAGCATCTTAATAAAGTATGATGAGCCATTGCAAAAAAATTACCAGTTCAACTACAGGGGCACAATTCTCAGCTTCAAAATTGATGAGGGAGAATTAGAAGGAATTGGGAGTTTGGCTTCTGTGTGGATTCAGAAGAATTCTTGCCTTTTAAGTTAATCCCATGTGCAGTGGACTAATATAAAACATCAAGAAGAGAAAGGCTGAAAAATGTAAAATACACAGGCTGCTGTCACTTGGACAGCACAGATGAAATTTCCTTGCTGCTGCTCCCACTGCCGGGCAGCTGAAAGATTGATGGGTCTGCTGTATGGAGACCAGCCACAGGTGAGAAGATGAGAAGGATGTTGGAGAGAAAGAAGAGAAGGCAGCAGCGCCTGGTGGGATGCACTGGGGACCTTCCACAGCACTGCCCTAGAGGAATGGTTTTCTTGATTGAAAAGCTTTCTTCATACAATCAAACCATTTGAAAAGAGGTTTCTTATCTTGGTGGTAGCTAATACAGGCAATTTCTCAGTTCTTTGGTCTCTTCCGCTCTTTAGGAAATGAACAAACATACTTTATAAATGACTAGATGTTTCTTTAAGAGACACCAGATGCTTCCCTACTGCAACATCAGATGGAGCAAAGAGACTTGTCCGACTCTGATATAGGTTGGGAGGGCGAAAATCAGGGAAGGCAAAGCTTTCCAAATGCAACAGGCACATCTCTGTGTGGGAAATCTAAAGTGATCTGCTCACCCACCTGGATGGAATTTTTGATATGGGTCGTTATTAACATAGCTGTAGAAGCAAGAGGATCAAGATCAAACAAATCTTGCACCAGATGTGGAAGACTAAATTAAACACCCATCTGAGCATCTGAAGAAGTGAGTCTGCGCTCACGAAAGCTCATGCTCAAAACTTTTCTGTTAGTCTATAAGGTGCCACAGGACCCTTCGTTGCTTAAACACCCATGATAACAACAACAACAACAACAAAAGTGATGTTTTCGGATTGCTAGAACGTTTTATGATGAAAACGTTTCCTCGTGAATGTGCGTGGCCCCAGGAGAAGTCCCCATTTGGCACATGTCCATTCAAATGAAGAAAATCCTGTAATGTGTTCCCAGCTATCAGTCTTACTCATTGCTTGCTGGAGGGTCATCTTCAATTGAGAAGTGAATGAGTCTAGACAGCTGCCACAAATAAGAAAGATGAGGGGAAGTAGCCGACAGCTGAGGAGATATGATCTAGAAGTATAAAACTTATGATGTTTAAAGAAAAAATTGCTATGGTTCTTGGTAATGAAGCAAAGAAGAACTGGATATTTACAGTACATCGCGGTACATTACAGATCATATATAGGATCTAGACAAGATTTACTAACATTAATTAGCTTTTGGGTGCTTCACCGCTCCTTTATTAATGATTGCTTAATGTTAAAATAAAGGAGAATTAAACATTTATGTCAAATATCTTCAGTGGAAAAATGTGGTTTTGCAAAAGACAAACATTTTCACAGAAGGTGTTTGCTTTCTGAAAGAAAAATGTCATTGGGTTTTGACTGCGGAAAAAGATCAGATTTAGCTTCACTTTTTCTACAAACAAAATTCAAAAGTTCCAACAGAAAATGAAAGTGAAAATGACACTTTACATTTCATGGAATTTTCTGTAGAAACAAAACACCAATTCTTAGCCAGCTCTAGTTAAAATGCCCATCATGCAGCTGAGGGAACTGAATAAATGAAGCTGAATGGTAAACTGATGGCCATATTGCACATCCATAGCTGGAGCTGGGAAGAGAACCTCAGTGGTGACCCCCACATCCCTGTTCTAACCACTAGGAGGCCTCCTCTCTTCAAATCAACATGAAAGCTATTGAAAGTTGTTATCCCGGATACAGTCAGAAAACAAAAAGAGCATTTTTATGGAGAGGGCTTTCGAAAAGGACTTTTTTATGGAGGACTTTTTAATACCATGCTGCCAATTGAGCTAACCACAGTAAAACCACTGGGGATTGTTCTTGCAGGGAGTACAGTGTTTTGTATTTAAGCTGATGCATAAGCATTCAAGATCAGATGCATTTTTGGACTCAGTCCTCAGAATCGAGCCAGGTATGACAGTAAGACAGAGTCTGAGGAACAGCTAAGGGCAGTGCATTGCACAAGCAGGCTTGAAACTAGCCTCACGTCTCACCAGCATCACCTCCAAGCCTCATAGTACCTACTCAGTAACCTAAAAGGTCAGAGGTAGGCATCACTCCCAAGGCCTCAGCCCTGAAGTGCAATGTAATGGCCCTTGAGTGATCTTCCAGTCTAATGCACAGCCTAGCTTGGCAGCTTTCGCAACTCCCCTTATGCTCCGAGCCCGAAGGTCAACCAAAACTGTGCTTCGGGAAGCTGTATGCTGAGATTTCCAAAATCACTTAAAGCATCTAGACATTTCATGCCCCCTCCTTACCAGGGAGAAGGCTGCCACATGGCCTAGATAGCGTTGCAGGTCTCAGCTCTTTCTGCCCACCCAGACAATTTTGTGACAGGGAGTGATGCTGCTGGGGCTCCTCTACCTGATGAACGAAGCAGAAAAGAGAGGGGACAACTGTCCTAATATAACCCTGGCAGGCTAGGTGAGGCTGAAGCAGAAGCTGGAGCCTAACGCAGAGAAAAACACCTCCTGAGTTTGGGTAGTTCTGTGCTGCCAGTCCTGAGCCACCATTAAACAGCTTCGCCATCCAATGGAGATTTCCTCTTATGTAAGGCATGCTTGGATGGCTCCCAGCCACTGGCAGGAAGTGGGCAGGCAGAGAAGGAAATGCCCCTAGGTCCCTGTCCACAACTGATCTCTATGAAGGCCACTAGAGATTATAGCAGCCTTCTGAGTCCTCCTCAGGAATGAACCCAGCAGCCACTGTGCTAAGACAGGTGGTTCAAAAGTGTCTTCAAACTATCCCTCCCCACATGTATGCATACTTTCACCAAGGGCTCCTCAGCTGGCATGGAGTGCCACGAGAGGTAAGAATTACACTCTGGATGTGCTATTTAAGGGCCAAGTTCTCTGAAACAGAGATAAGTCTCCTTTAAATGGACTGCACTGTGACCCTGTAGGCTGCAATGTACTGCAGGGCACCATTTCCCTGTTTAAAATGTGTCCTTCGAGGTTAAGGTCCATCCATCTGTGACACAGCATGGCTGTGGCATCCCTTCCAACCCAAGCCAGCAAGAGAAAGCCAGTTATTTATTCCCTTAAACTCTGTCTGTGGAGAGGCCCTTCTACTAACCAAAGGGGAAGTCAGATCCCTCCTTGGTTATTGGACAAACACAATCCATACCCTGTAGCCCATCACCACCTTGGATCCAAGCATTGGGCCAAAATCCTGAGCTCCCCATTCTGGTTACACAACAATTGATTTCCGTTCCACTCCTCCCTGCATAACGTCTGACAAAAGGGGGAACACGATGTGGACTACCAGGGATGGGACTCAACAATGAACAGCTCCTCTACTCCCTCTGTGTGGGTGGCCTACAGAAACAGAACTGTGGGCCTGAAAAGAATATCAGCTGCTACGTCTACACTAGCAAAGTTTTTTGGAAAAAGGTGGGGCTCTTTCAAAAAAATCCTGTGGAGCGTCTACACACAAAATTTCGTGGCAAAGACCCACTTCGTCAGATGCATCTGATAAAGCAGGTCTTTCCCACAAAAGCTTTGCTCCAAAATATCTGTTAGTCTATAAGGTGACACAGGACTTCTTGTTGTTTTTGAAGATACAGACTAACACTGCTACCTCTCTGATACTACACACAAAATGATTTCTTTTGATATTAAATTGAAAGAACGTGGCACTTTTTCCAGTGGAAGATGAGGAAGAGCAACTTTTTCTGAAAGATTCTTTTGGAAAAAAATGTGTGTAGACACTTCAGGGACCCTTTTATCAAAAGAGCAGTCGTCATGGCCTCTGACATTTTTATCTCTGGCCTGTCCTTTAGAAAGAGCAGGGGCCGTGTGGATGCGCTCTGTCAAAGGAGCAGATCGGTATTTTTCGATCCACTTTTTTCTGTGTGGACGCATACTCTCGAAAGAAGTTTTTTTGGAAGAGATCTTCCAGAAGAACTTCTTTTGAAGGATTGCTGTAGTGTAGCGGTAGTGAAGTGGTCTCTAGTCCAGCCCCCTCCATGGAGGTTGGACCAAGTAAACTTACACTATTAGACAGTGGATGTGTCCCAGTGTACATCTAATGGTGCCTCTATCTCCGCTTCTCCTCTCCACCTCAGCTTCCTTAGCCTGAAGCTGCTTTCCATGTCATGCAGTGGGCTTGCAGGCTGCTCTATCATGCTCCATCATAAGGGGAATTTGGAAGGCTCCTCAGGTGCCGTGCAAACACATTGCACTCGGCTGAATTTTTATGGATCCACTGAGGCATAAAAAACTCAGGCACAAAATCTAGATATTGGCTTGCACAGGAATCATTCCCCATGTATCTAGGCAACAACAAGACTGAGAAAGTCTTCTTCCTCCCTAACACCAGCATGGATGCTTCCTGTTGGTGAAAGTCACAGATATATCACAGACTGGTTGATGTATCCTTCCCCTCTGAAGCAGATTCTGGTCCTATTCCTATGTGATAAAGATTCACCAAAGAAAAACTACTTGCACATCTTAAAAAGCATACTTTCCTTATTGCTGGGAAAAAGGATCTCACAGTAAATATTTTGTAAGGAACACTGAAGAGGTCTGATTCTCTTGAGCTTTTGGTGGGACACTACATTACCGAGCCATTAGAGATGAAGCTTGGGATGAAGGTCATGGACTTGTCCTCCAGAGATCTGGGTTGAATTCCCTTTCAGCCACACACATCCTGTGTGACCTTGGCATGTCACTAAATTTCTCTGTGTCTCAGTTCCCTAGATACTATAGTGATGTGGGACTGACCTACACTGGATATCTAACTTATTACCTGGAGTGGAACCATCCCCTTTCAGAATCATCCTGTGTCTGTATCACATTTGCTGCATTCTGCACTTCTCGTTCTTTATTAATAAGGCCATTTATATGTAAAAGAGGTGCTGTGTTTCCTAGCCGTTCATCTGCTCCTGCTGCTCACCTTCCAGCTGTCATTCTCTATGGGACACTGCAATCACTTCTATTGCAAACATTTGCACGGTCGCAAAGTGGTAAGTCCTAAAACAGCCTATGCCCTAACAGAATGCCCAGCAGTGGCGTTAAAATCTGCAAGTCAACTGTGCAATGGGGGCAGCAGAAAAGACTATGCAAGAGGACTCAACGTGAGCTTATCCACCTGGGAGAAGCTTTCCTTGGTGGGTCTCCATCCATTTCCCATGCAGCGGCACGGCTTGCAGGCCTAGAGGCTGCATGTGTTCGCTGAGCCAAACTGTATTAGGCTACATCCATGATTCCTCCCCCTGGCATAAATTGGTAGCTTTCAACCTGTTGCACAGGCAGCTAGAAGGATTGGGACTTACAACCTCACCTTTGTCGTTAATCTGTGCAGCCACATGGAATGAGCAGCCACAAGTACAAAGCTCTGATCTTCCTGCTGCAAAAGCAGGATGGTAGCAGAAATCCATTGGCTGCAACACAGGAGAAAAAGAGCCCCGAGAAAACCCTTTTCAATCTCCTCAGAAGACTTATTACTCTGTTATGCAATCCAGCTAAAACTCTTTGACTGATGGAAAGTTGGTTGGAGGAAGTGGGGGATGAGGCAGTGACCCTTTGTCCAAGTATTTATGCCATTCGGGAATGCCAGCTGAGGGCCATTCTGAAGACAATGTAGGTTAGATGAGGAACCCACCCTAACTTCAACTGAGTCTCTGGTTGTCTGAACTCTTCACACATTCTTAAACTCTATGCCCAGTGTAATATTACATTGTTGATAGTGTGAACGGGACTCTTTCAAACTATCTTCACCCCCGTGCACGGGTTCTCAAACTTCATTGCATCGTGACTTTCTTCTGACAACAACAATTGCTACATGACTCCCCCCAACCCAGGGGCAAGTCTGAGCCTGACTAAGCTCTGCTGCCTCAGGTTGGAGAGAGGCAGCACCAAAGCCAGAGCCCCAGTATCCTTGGAAGGGGGCCAAAGCTGAACCTGAAGGACTTCAGCCTGAGGCAGGGTGCCTCCCGTAACCTGAGTCCTGCTACCTAAGGCTCAAGCCTTTGGTTTTGGCCCTGGGTTCTAGCCAGTCTTAAGTTAATCCTGGTGACACCATTAAAATGACGTCTTGCCCCACTTTGAGGTCCTGCCACACAGTTTGAAAACTCCTGCCCAAATGTCTGAAATGGTGGTGATGGGTGAGCCACCAGAAGTTCCAAGCACCCGGTAAGCCCCCAAATGTTTGGATGTTTATCCAGGTCTTCTCTGAACTGTAGGAGCTGTGTGAGTCTCCAAAAATGATGTGGAAATCTGGAATGTTGCCACTCCTATACATGCCACCTCTGAAGCAACTTTTGCAACTGATGACCTAACTGCAGGCAATATGGGCTGAATGCAGATAGAAGGATATTGCAGCTTTTTCAGGGGAAGTGACTTTATGGAATATCAAGGACAAATAGCAAACAATTCTGAGTTAGGTTGTACGTGTATTTTTTAAAGACAGCAATCTTGATGGTCTTGCTGATATGGGAAGGGAACAGAGGGGGCGACTGCCCTGGGGCCTAGCAATTCAAAAGTTACAGGGGCTCCCAGCTGCCATTACTGGTCCCTTTAAATTGCTGCTACAGCCCCAGTGGGTGGGGGGTCATATGGCACATCTGAGTGACACTGAGGACTGGCTGCCCCGGCCCTCCTACTTCTACCTGAGGCCACACCCCTTCCACAACTGCAGAGCTGGATTTCCCCACACACCTTGCTCCGAGTCCCAGCAAGTCTGTTAGTTCCCCTGCATCCTGAAGTTTGCTACTAACATAAGAATGGCCATACTGGGTCAGACCGAAGGTCCATCTGGCTCAGCATCCTGTCTTCCAACAGCAGGCAATACCAGAGTGGGTGAACAGAACAGGTAGTCATTGAGTGATCCCTCTCCTGTTATCCATTTCCAGCCTCTGGCAAACAGAGCCTTGGGGTCACCATTCCTACCCACCCTGGCTGATAGCCGTTGATGGACTTAATTAACAGCCAAACATGCTTTAATTTTCCTTCTCCCCACACAGACACACCCAACTTTCCACTAAGAATTCAGGGTGATGTGGTCAAAAGGCATTTAGTTTGTAAATTAACTGCTCTTTGCTTACATCTTTCACTGATTTTCAAACACATCACGTTTGCTTTGCCATTTCCTGGAGCTCCATTTGTTTGTTCTTCAAAACTATTGGAAGGATATTGAAAATATTCTCAAAGCCCATCAGTTTCCAGACTTTGAGCAATGATATTTAGTCATCCAGAAATATGTACCAGAGACTTCTCTGTTTAAAACATTTCTTATGAAAGCAGAGAATTGAAACAATGTGATGCAACGCAGCTGCCCGATCATGCAATGTGAATAAGGAACAGCAATTCAGTCCATGCAGAAGAAATAGGCTGAAAACTATTTGGTGAAACTATTCAGTAAATATGGAGTAATAACTACTGGAGATGCAGAAAATGACCTATTAATGAAGCATTTACCATAAAAGGATACACCTACTCACTATTAGTCAGAGCAACTGAATCTGCTCAGTTTCAACTTAAAACATCAATAGTACTTAACCATCTACCTCACATAAGCATGATTAGGATTCATTTATTGCTTGACCTCTGATCCCATCCTTCAAAGATATATTATTGTTTGTCATACTTAACAATAATACTTATCCTCATGAGTTGATTTTGCAAAGCAGTATAATTAGGATTACCTCTAGAAGGCACTCAAGACACAGTGGGGAACATAATGTAAAATTGTTTCAAAGAGCAGCCTTCTTTTCTGCACACAAAAACAGCTGCCTACACACACTTCACATATTATCAGCTATGCTCAGGTGAAAAAAAGGTGCTTAATTAGGAAGCATTGAGGTATGTGTAGATTTGGCTGGATCTGAATGGAGAACTGGTGGGGAGCCTTTTAAAATGTTGACCCAGTGTTGTCATTTCACCCCTTGCCTCACCTATTAAAGTGTAGACTGCCAGCTAAGCACTCTGACAAAGGAGAGAGAGGGAGCT
Organism: Carettochelys insculpta; assembly: GCF_033958435.1. Classification (NCBI taxonomy): domain Eukaryota; kingdom Metazoa; phylum Chordata; order Testudines; family Carettochelyidae; genus Carettochelys; species Carettochelys insculpta. The sequence goes on from NC_134152.1 coordinate 34,287,065, forward strand.
GTTGCTGGTCTATACACTATCAAAACAAAAAACCAGTCAAGTAGCACTTTAAAGACTAACAAAATATCTTTTTTATTACAGCTATATTTTGTTAGTCTTTGAAGTGTTACTTGACTGTTTTTTGTTTTGACAAAGGAGGAATTTGCTAGAACAGAAGACACCAATTGCCCACAAAATGCCTTCACATTTATGTCAGGTTTTTGACTGGATAGTGTTAAACTTTTTATTCCCTCCAAGGCTCTTTGCGCCATTTCCCCATGAATTTTCATGCAAAGCACTGGCTAGAGAGAGATATTATAGGTCAGAGCCCTTTGATTTGTCAGAAAATAATATCTGGTTTGTGGATGTATATGTTATTTCAGCATTCTCTTTTTTTCTTCCTGTTTGTTTTTACCTTCTGTGTTTTATTCATTCCCCACCATTCAGCTGTCTCTTGGTATCTCTTTTTCCTACCAAAGCACTACAGCTTCAGTCTCCATGCTGAGAGTTTGTTAGGGGCTCTGATCTATCTCAGTAAACTAAGATGAACGTTCACTGCTCAAATGTAAACTTCAGAAGGGTTGGTGATACCATTCAGCTGGCCACCTTCAATTCTGAAAGCTGCCCCAAACTTCTGAAATTCCCATCCACAATGCTATGCTGTGAGGAGTGAGTGCTGTATCTGTGCTTTCTTCCAATGTCTCTGGGGTTCTCTTTCTGATACCAGTATCTCCCTTTACTGTGCCCAGTTTTCAGGAATTTCTTTTTGAAGAATAGCCTCCAAATAGAGGAAACAAGGCAGAGGGCAAAGTAATAAACAATGAGAATTTTGCAAGACTACAAACTTGATCACAGACTAAGGCTTGGTCTACACTAGGCAGGTAAGTTGATAGCAGGTACACAATTCTAGCTATGGCAATTGCTTAGTTAGAATCAACTTATCAGCAATTTACTTACCTGGCCGTCCTCACTGAGGAAGGTCGACAGGAGAGTCACTCCTGTAAACCTCCCTTACTTCTCATTATACCGGAGTTTGGGGTCAACTGCGAACCCTTGACAGGTCGATTTTGTGCATCTCTACCAGGCATGTAAAATCAAACCCTGGAAGACCCACCCTGAGCAGGTCAATCTCCCAGGTAGTGCAGATGTACCCTTGTGTGTCTGTGTGTTACAGCACCATCTGGTGACATGCAATAATGTATCCTACTTCCCAGAGTCAGTTCTTGCTTCTGGTCAGATCACAAGTACTTCCCAGGCAGCCTCTCAATATTTAATGTAATTAGACAAAATGCTTAGCATATATGTGCAGTGCTTGGAAATTTAAAGCTTTACTGACCATGAGTAGTACTTACAATGGTTATTATTTTAGATGCACTCAGCTGAATGAAGATTTTAAACACCTTCAGTTTGAAGTGCTTGGTACCCAGAGTTCTGGTTCCACTCATCATGCATGTATTACAAAGCAGCACGATTTCTAAGTGATTAGGTAAAGTGGTGTGCTTCCTGGTTTTAGAGCAGCGGGTATGTCTTGTTCAACATTTATCTTTGGGCTGTACAGGTCAGATTGCGGGACCACAGGGGCTGCTTCCAGCTTTATAATTTATGGATGCCAGAGCGCATCCACTGAGCTCCTTGCCAACCATGGAAAGGAGGATAAAGAGTTACATTCTGATTTGTTCTGTGGCCCCTCATATCCATGTGAATCATGCCAGTGTGTGGTCCTTGATTTTCATTTGCTAACACCCAAATCCATTAACTCTCCTCGCAGCCTGATCCTTTTTGCTGCCAGTTTGCTCCAGGCTTGTGTTCAGTACATTTCCAATAGCAAATGACATCTCAGCAAAGGATGGCAATTTTCAAGTGACTCATCAAATGCTTAAGCAGGTGAAAGCTTGGGTGATGAAGATTATCAGCTTTTTCCTGTTCTGATTCACTCCTCTCCTTCATTCAGTAAGAAACCGAAATTTGCAAAAAGCATCATGCTTTTGACTAGTACTGCTCGAGTTATCAAAAGCTGCTTTATGTCCAAGATGGACAGCAGAGAACGGGAATACTGAACTACAGCAATTAGGGATGGGAAAGACCTGCCCATCATCAAGAATCAAATCCTGCTTGCCTCACTCATCCACTCACTCCTGTGACCCACTGTAAATAGGAGTACACATGGAAGTAGGGCAAATGGAATATGACTTCAGAGTCTCCTAAGGTAGCAAGATAACTCCCTTCAGTACATTGTTCTAGATATCCTCCAGTCCAGTTTTAAAAGACTGAAGTAATGAGACTTCCATAAATTCAGCTTAGAAACCACTGAAAAATCTACAGGTTGAGCCTCTCTTATACAGAACTCTCTTGTGCAGCAACATCCACAATCTGGCATGATTTCAGTTAGCTGGACAACCACTTACCAGGGGTGTGGCCAAGTTTCTCATGGTCCCATAAAGTTTGTTTCCAGCCACCAGTCCTGGCTCAGTGTTCTATGCTGTTATTTAGCTGTAATTTACCCCTAAATGTCTTCTCAGAGCCCAGTGAGCAGTGAAAGTGTTAGTAATACTGCTAGACAATATTGACCTCCCATGGTCTGGCAAATTCTCTCTTCTGGGACTGGTCAGGTCTCAAGAACGTTGGATTAGAGGGGTTCGACCTGTACTAGACTTAACCTCACCCTCACCCAATGTTTTCCATTGCTCCTTTTCATCCTCTCATTCCTAGTTAGAGGTCCTTTAGTCATGCTAAATACCTTTTCTCCTGAGCGGCAGTTTACAACCTTCAGATACCTAGAGAATTACTGTCTCCTCACACAGATTTGGGATGTGGGTCACTGGAGACAAAGGGAAAATCTACAAGTGGCATTTCACTTCTGACCTACATAAAGCAAAATTAACCTCCAGTTTTCAAGGCCTACATGTCTGAAGAACATCCTTTCTCTACCATGTGCTGCTGTTGAACTACATTCAGAAAAAGGGACTTGAGTTGGAGTTCCCTTGAATTCTAGGACAAGGGGTCTGTTCAAAGGGTTTTCTCTATGAAGGCCAGTTGCCTGGAGGGAAATCTAGGATAGAATTTTCAGAAGTGCTCATCCTCAGCCGAAGTCTTTTCCCATTAAAGTCAGTGGTAAATCACCAACTGACTCCAGTGGGAGCAGAGTGACATCAATGCTGATCGTTTCTGAAAAGAAATCACCCCTTTCCTCAGCTTTGGAGGATCTCCATTTCTTTTGCATCCAGGAAGCCTGCACATTTGGAGGCTCTGGCACAACTTCTGGCAGGGTTTAGCTGCTTGACTACAAGCTCACCTCTGCTGTGGGTGATTTTTTTTTAATTAGTTGTGTTTTGCATTTGCAAAGATCACTCAGTTTGGATCTGGTAATATTGTACCTAATGCAATCTAAGGCACTTTGCTGTCTGAAATATGCATGTAGTAGGTGGCAAAACCTAGCACTTCCAGTGCACCATAGGTTTAGGGAAGGAATGGAGTGACGCGCTAATGTACAGAGTCATGGCACTTCTTAACTACCGATGAACTATTAAAAATGGGTTTAAAAAACAACCTCAAAGCTTTTATCTCAAGTCATCAGACATTTTCCCTGCCCTTGTTTCCCTGTTAACGAGGGTGCTGCTGCAACTCACCAGTCAACGTGTGTTACAGTCCCCCCATAACAATCTTTAGAGGACATAATTATTACAGTAGCTTGGCTCTTTAGCTCCGGCTGCAGAATTTCCTGCTTTTAGCTTTGCAGATCCCCATTCAATCCCCAGTAGATTACCAACCATTGTGTTACCATATAGCTTAACGGCAATCAGTCTGACTACATATTTCTAACTAGCTAGTCTCATCTCAAACAGTGCCATGAAAAAAGCCCCAGAATGTAAAAGGGCTTAAAGGAGAATTAAGAAATACTTAAGATCATGAATCATTCACAAAAATATCTGTAGATTTGGAAATGGTCAAAACCAGGCCCAGAAGCTATCTGGATTGCTAAAGATCATTTTAAAGCTTCCAGATCTAGGGCCTGGTCCTGCATCCATTGCACCCATGATGGTTCTACGCCACTCGAGGGGGTCTGTCCATGTGGGCCACAGTGCAGGATCAAAGTCCTATTTTGTTTCTGACAAAATCCTAACTGGCTTTTCATTTGTCTAACAACATCCTGTCCTTTCCCTTCAGTTGCAGAACAATTTCTGCTGCAGACAGAGGCATAAAATTACAAAGCAGACTTTATTTTCAGCTACAAAGTTTGCAAAAGCGAGTAAAGTAAAATGGACCAAAATTGATTTCTGAGGTTCCAGACCATAGTAGACTCTCAGCTCTGTGTGAAGACAGTGACAGCCCTGGGTGATAAATTGATTGTTTTCCTCTTAGCTTTGGATTTGCTAGCAGAGTAAAAGGCTGCATTGCCCAGGGCCCCTTTGTCCACAGACCGACATTGGCAAACAATAAAAAGCTAGTTGGCAGATTCTTAGAGCCCCTCCATTTTAAGCAGCCAGCTGCTAAATTTGTCTAGTTTGGTCCTAAATTGTCTGATTACTTGCAAGAAGCATCTTTAAGCAGAATAAAAGGATAGTGTATGCATTTCAAGTATAAACCCAATGCCAGGATCTGCTAAAGCACAGGAAAGACGCCCACCTCTTCCCTGATTGATGGCAATTGTTGGAAAGCAAAAATAATTTTGTCTGCCTTATTATTCCTTTAGGTTTATGTGACATATCACCATTTCTCTTTAATGCTGAAAGACAAGTCATTCAAGGAGACTCAGTATAAACTCAAAGTCTTAATAAAGATTCACTACTCTCCGCCCCTACCCACGCACTTACCAATGGGATCTACTCCCAGGTGGGGGCTGTTAGATTAAGAAGGAAGCTGTGTGTTAATAATAGACATCACAATGATATGAGGAAGTTCACTGGGGAATCTAATAAAATGAAATGACATCAAAAGAAAATAGCCAAATGGAATTTGAAAGTCAAAAGCTGAGAAAGTTTTAAAGACACAGTATCTTTTCAGGTATGTTCTTGCTAAATATATAGGGTCATATCCTCAGCTGGTGTAAATCCATTTACTTTAATCAAACTGATTTGCAGGGGCTGAGTGATTACTAGCTTGCCTATCTTCCCATGTTAAGCAAAATAATACCTACCCCAGTCTCCTCCTCTAATTCAAAAGTGCAAGGCAAATAGCAGGGAAATGGCATAATAATATACTCTTCCCTTTAAAGGGTATATCATTTATGCATTAGCAACCTTCTGCAATGTCTACAAGGGTAGATTCTGGAAGAACTTGCCAGCTCTTACTTTAAGTTCCTGTGCATGGTCTAAAATTGAAAGAAATTCCTTACCAACACAGGACATGCCAAAGCAGAGGCTTTGGACTGAAGTTGGCATTCAATTTTCTCCTGGAACAGGCTGGTGTAAAATTAATCTTGGGCACCTCAGTTATTGCAGATCATCTGTCTAATGCCATAGAGAAAGTGACAGCTTTGTCTCTGACTGTGGAGACTGCAATGATTTTTGCTAATTATCATCAACCTCTAAGCTACGCCACCAAATGAATTGTCAGTTTGACATTTCTAGGATTATGTAAGCAGTGATGTCCTTGCTTACCATTGTCACATGGTAGGAAATCTTGACTTGCTACTTCCAAGATCAGACCAGAGTCCAGTGAGTCATGCAGGTAAGGCCAGCTGTCCATTGTGGTCCTCATCCTCACCAGCTCATCCCTATATTTGTTCATGTCAACTTTTGCCTGTTTCCCTGTGTGGTTCTGATCAAACCTTTGGTGATAAAGTCCCTGAATATCTTACAAGCCCCCAGCCCAAAAGCTGTAATTAAAATGATTTGTCTCATGTGCTCCATTAAATTGAATCTCTTAAACGAGAGAGTGAGAATTCCTAGAGCTGATGGAAGTTTAAAGTCAACACGGTGTCATTTCATAGTAGACAGCTGTCACTCAGGCTGATGACACCTCCTGGAACTCTCTAATCAAATGCTGTCTGCTCCAGAGATGTCTGGCTGGTAGAAGAAACCTTTAAATGGTGTTTTCACATGTGTGAATGCCATAATTTGTGCTTTCGTTGTTGGTGGTGCAACTGCCTTTTAAAAAACAAACATCACAAAAATAATGACCATTATTTCAGTGGAATCTAAAGCAGCTAGGGGAAACTGCATGCGCCCAAACAAGTCAGTCTTTTCAAATTTCTGTTGAGTTGAGCTAATATAAAAATAAAGTCTATAGTCTGGTATTACCTTTGGTGTTGGTGTATTTCTGAAAGCCAGGGCTGAGGGGTGGGGGGGGGCTTGTGTATGTTTTTAATTTAAGGGAAGATGTAATGTTTTGCCACTATGTTGTTACAGGAAGTGACATTTCTCTTTTAAACTCTTTAATCTTTTTATTCATGTGTTTTGTTGTTTCCAAGCAGGGACCATGTTTGCCATATGCTGCCTTCTGCAAAATAAGCAGCTCTTATTTTCTTTTCTAAACTAACACACTGCCTTTTCTCCCTATCTATCATCTAAATGAATGCAGCATGTTGTCAATCTATCACATTTCTAAGTTGCTTGTCATCATAGCATGCAAGCAGTACATAAAAGTATAATGAAGTTAAATTAAATAAAGACAAGCAATGCTCTACTCACAGTAAAATTGGGTGAAATTTCATTGAGAGAATTGGCAAGAGGGGAATTTTACTCTTTGTTATTTAAGCACGGGACTTTTCAGAAGTATCTTTACTAGCAGCAGCAGAAATTACATCATATTGTTCTAGAGCTTCTATGTCTGTAAAATACCCGTATTACTAACCTAAGACATCTGAAATTTTGAGTCAGGCCCTCAGAATATCATGAGATTGACTTAAAGTCATTAAATGTCGGGGGTACTTCTTTTTGTCTTCTCCTTTTTTAGGCTTTTCTTCTCGCCATTATTTGGGTTAGATTTTTGATTTGTTATCACACAAAAAGTAAGGTTTGTCCAGTAATAACTTAACTCCAGGACCTGGGACATTAAGATATCACACTAGACATAGCAGTTGTTGGCTGAGGTGTGATTTTGCTATGCCAATTGTGCAGCTTAAATCATCCTTTCAGCCGTCGACTTCCATGGCTGTCTTTATGGAAGAAGTCAATTGAAGGAGTGCTCCAATCAACCTTCCTTAATCCTTGTGGCTCACAAGGAGTTATGGGGTCAATGTTGACCCAAAAAGCATCATTTTATGCATGCGCAAAATGGCACCCTGGAAGATCGACCCTCAGTGGGTCAATCTTCTGAGGTAATGTAAACATAGACAAAGGCAACAAATATTTGCATGTCTCAGAATCAAATCATGAAGTTTAGCAACACCCAAAACCACTCCTAATGTCGTAGGCCTGCAGCTTTGTAATTCTATTAGCTTCAGTGAATTTACTCCTGATTTATTTTTAGGCTTGGCAGAATTTATGTTTTTATAATTTCCATGGATAATATAAACGATTAGTTAAAGCATTTGTCAAAGTTGGATCTATTTACATTTTCATAATTGTGCAAACATCTACGTTTTATGCTTTTTTTCCCATTTTTATTCAGTTACATTTTCACAGTTGTGGGAAATTATAGGAGGGGTCAGACAGAAAGTGGACTGACAATATTTGTTTTGTTACAATAGTCGTGGAGCTTCAAAAAGTTAAAGCTTTATAACCATTAAAACACAACTTGTCACTATCATGTCAACTCCTACAGCATAAATCACTTTAGCTCTAATAAGTACAAGCAGAATTTTTTCTTATTTTGTCCTTGTGTAAATTTCAATGTTTGTAGATGGAGATATTTTTGTCGGTTTGTGTGTATACGCTGAAATTAACATTTACCAATAAAAATCAAATCCTCCCAAGCCTATTTTGATTGGTGAAAGAGGAGAATCAGGCTTACTGGTCCCGATCCTTAGCTGGTTTAAACTTGCCTCGTTCAAGAAGCCTCAGTGGAGCTACACCAATGTTACCAGTTGAGAATCTCTCCATTCATGCATCTTGGTCTGCAGTATAAGTGTGCATTTGCTTACATGATCAGGGACTTGGAACAAAAATGCAGTGAGCACTGACCTCATATCTCCCAATTGCTTGGAGCATGCAACTTGTCCTCACAAAATATGTGAAAAACGTGCTTATTATTAATGAAAGAGAGATCAGAGTTTTAAGCAAACCTGAAACAAAACAGGCCAGTTCAAGTCAGTTATGCCTATACTGCACATTTTAAGCTTTGAGTGTACTCTCACTCAATTTCACCCAAGATTTTTCCATCAGAAATTGTGGCGTTCCAGTTCAATGACAGATGATATTTGCAAAGTGTGTGACCAATTGCTTGGTTTTGTGCATGACTGGCTATTTGTTGGGGGTGAGCGCTTCAAGCCTAACAGCCCCTTTTGCAGCTCAACAAAGCAGCTGTACTCTTTGTGAGCACATTAGATGAGAAATCTTTTTGGTGTTTCAGATGAGAAGAAATACCTGGGGCTGCCTTTTATGTAGAGGAGTCAGAATATGCTTGTTTACAAACTAGCTGCTACCTCAACTCAAGTGCAGAAAAACGGAAAGCATCACTTGAATATAGAGTGACCAATTCCTATCTATTCCGGGATGCAGTTTCAAGCAGCCTCCATTCATGCATTTGGAGACACATCTTTTTTCAGTTACAATCCCATGGGCCCAAAGCTAGTCACTGCATGCCTAGCAGATGCATCTGGACACATGACAGATGTGTCCCTCCTTCTTGGGAATATATTTTAAAATCTCATGAAAACATGAGTTTAGCTATTCAAGAGATTCTTCTGGTCTTTGGCAGAAGTTCTGTTATGGCCCAATACAGAAAGCATATCGGCATACACTTAAATCCATTTGACTTTACTAGGAATTAAATGTGCTTAAAATTAAGCACATGCTTAAGTACCTCCCTAAGCAAGGATGTTTTGTGAATTAGGATGCAAGAATAAAACTGTTGGCTGATTTGTTTTCCATCCAACAGATCAGGTGAATTATATCACCAAATTTCAATTACAGGTTGAACCTCTCTCATTTGGCACCCTTGTGACCTGACCAATGCTGAACAAGAGAATTCGCTGGACCTTGGGAAGTCAATATTGTCTAGCGCATTACAAATATTTCCACTGCTTACTGGGTCCTTAGAAGATGTTTAGGGGTAATGTGGAGCTAAATAACAGCACAGAACCCTGACAGCCAGGACTGGTGGCTGTAAACAAACTTTATGGGACCACAGGAAACTTGGCCACACCCATGAAAAGTGATCATCCAGCTAACTAAAATCATGCTGGATTATGGATATTGCCAGAAGAGAGAGTTCCAGATTAGAGAGGTTCAACCAGTGCTTTGCATTTCAGAGGCTTGGCTGTGTTTTGAGGGGTGGGGTGGCCATAGCTAAAAGTGGTTTCATAACAGCTTCCTCTTCCATGCTCCACCCATGAGATTAAATAAGGGAACATTTAGGACGAAGCAGGGTGAGACTGAAAGCCCATTGAATTCAATGGCAGCCCTTTCCATTCACTTCACTGTGCTGTGGATCAGACCCATACTACGCATAATGCACAGTTGCCATTCCTAAGATTAAGGCTAGGACAAGGGGTTCATGCGACACTCAATACCGTAGGGGAGCACCTGTAACCCCCTTAGTCCTTATTTGTATATAATTGTGATATTGCATATCAAGCATGCCAGGTGGGGTGTCAGGGAGAGATTATGATGATCTGAAATCTGCCGTTGAATCTAAATATATATATCTTCAGAGCACATGAAACTATGAGATTCTGTAATATGGTAGTCACTAAAATATGTTGGAAGTTGGAGAATCAGCCAGATATTATCTCTCCAGAAACAACAATAAGGAAAGTAACAAATGCCTGGCAGTGTCAAACCAAACATCAACAGCCACTATCCAACCAGGGAGCTACAATTCAATAACTCACCAGCATAAGACCACACGGGGGGAATTGCTCAACTTTACCTGGGGACACAGCAATACCCACCAGACATGCCTGGACTTGTGTTCTCCAAACACACATGGGACTGAGGGTATAAAGTAGAATACAGCAGCTCATGCTTTGCCTTTCTCTGGTCCCCACCTACACTGCAAGCAACAAGGACACTGAGAAAACTGAAGACTCTGATAGCGGAGATGGGCCCTGATTTCAGGGTCAAACCTATATATTAAGAACTGTTGCATCCAGTGGGGTGGGAAAAACTCATAATTTAGATGCTCCCCAATCTAATGGGGTTGAGAGTTTAGACTGTAGACTGTATTTTATCGCTTTTGTTAACTAGCTCTGACTTTGTGTCTGTCTTTTGCAGTCAATACGTAAGTTTTATTGTTCATCTTTACCAGTGTGTCTGAAGCGCCTGGTAAATTTCTCAGGTATGATAGACTGGTGTATATTCACTTTCCATTGATGAAGTGCTGAACCAATTAATACATTTGCACTGCTTCCCTTGAGCGGTGCAAGACTGTACAGTCCTGAGGTGCAAGGTGGAGAACTGAGGGGATATGGCTGGTGCCTTTCCCTCCATGATTCACAAGTGGCTCTGGAACATTCATGCAGTCTAGCTGGCTGTGGAGGCACTGCATGCCGTTGTGCTGAGTGGTAACAGCACCTGGAGGGGTTTGCTGCTTATCGCTACCAAAGCACGTAAGAAGGAGTCAAGGCTGAAGAGTTGAGAAGGTACAGCGGTCCCACAGTTGCAGGCTGTACCCTGGAGATCCCATCACTAAGAGTTTATAGGGAATATCATGTCCCAGGTCCTCGAAGGTAATTTGGTGCTTAACTCCCAATGGATCTGGAAAAATATCACTTCTATGAACAGGGCTGCTGCCATCTCCAAGCTGAATTACTATAACTTGCTCAGCAAATATCCTCCTTGAGTTATATTATGTGTACTGGCAACACACACACACAACTGTGGTGTCCGCTTGCCCAGTTTTGGCTTGACATCATTCAGTGAATTATGTTTATAAAATCAAAGAATCATGGGACTGAAAGCGATCTCAAAGGGGCATCTATCCAGTCTCTGGTATTCATTGTAGGGCTAAGCATTAGCTAGACCATCTCTTGCAGGTGTTTGCCTAACTTGCCCTTAAAAATTTCTGATGATGGAGATTCCACAACCTCCCCAGGCAATATATTCCATTGTCTAACTACACTGAAAGGCAGTTTTTCTTAATGTTGACTCTAAACCTCCCTTGTTGCAATTTAAGCCAATTGTTTATTGTCCTATCATCAGAGGTTAAGGAGAGCAATTTATTTTCCCTTCTCACTGTAATACCCTTTCAGGTACTTGAAAACAGCTATCATATCCTATCTCACTCGTCTCTTTTCTAAACTAAGCAAACACAGTTCTTTCACTCTTCCCTCATTGGCCATGTTCTCTAGACCTTTAGTCATTTTTGTTGCTCTTCTCTGGACTTTCTCCAATTTGTCCACATCTTTCTAAAATGTGACACCAGACCTGGACACAATACTCCATTTGAGGCCTGATTAGCACTTGCAATCTTTCCCAATTTGGTATCATCTGCAAACTTTATGTGTACTTTCTATACCATTATCTACATCACTGATTAAGATACTGAACAGACCCAGAACTGATCATTGTCGGACCCCACTTGTTATGCCCTTCCAGCAAGACTGTGAACCACTGATAACCAATCTCTGGAAACAGTTTTACAACTAGTTTTACACCCATCTTATGGTAGTTCCATTTATGTCGTATTTCCCTAGTTTGTTTAAGAAAAGACAATGTGAGACAGTATCAAAAGCTTTTTTGAAGTTAAAATATACCACGTCCACCACTTCCCCACATCCACAAGGCTGGTTGCCTTGTCAAAGAAGGCTAATAGGTTTGTTTCACTTGATTTGTTCTTGACAAATCCATGATGTTACTTATCCCCTTATTATCTTCCAGATGTTTGCAAATGGATTGCTTATTTGCTCCATTTTCTTTCAGGGTACACACTGGCTTGTAATTCCCTAGATTCTTCTTATTCTCCTTTTTATAGATTGGAGCTATGTTTGCCCTTTTCCAGTCTTCTAAAATCTCTCCCTTATTCCACAACTTTTCAAAGATAATCGCTAAAGGCTCAAATATCTCCTCAGTCAGCTCCTTGAGTATTCTACGATGCTTTCATCGTGCCCTGGTGACGAAGACATTTAATTTATCTAAGTAGTTTTTAACTTGTTCTTTTCCTGTTTTAGCCTCTGATCCCACCTCATTTTCATATTATGTAGAATTATCAATCGGGGGGACATTGTCTGCAATAGATCCTTTTACACCAGCTCAGCAAAGAAGGTTTTTGACATGCATTCCATTCCTAGTTAGGTTTCCCCACATTAAATGTGAGGATGGAGTGCATCCTTCCAAAAGAATAGGTGGCATGAAGTTATGTTCTCTTTCCAGCCCCCCTCCCCCGCTTCTGATCTCTCTCTCCCTTAATGTGACTGTGTTTCATTTGTATTTGTGCTTGTTCATATTGAGGACAATGCTGTGAATGTGCCACTGCAGTGAGATGCCATTTAGCTGAGAACATTTACATAAATGTACCAGAATTGAAGGAGAAGATTGCTATGAAGGCAAGGAAATAAGAGAGCCTGGGAGGGAGCTGATAGACCCTATACAAGCAACAAGGGGGTTAATAAAGCAGGTGGGCTCCATACTGCAGACAAGAGGGTGAAAAAATGTTGGTAGGCCCAGTTGACCCTGCCATGCTACACCAGCAGTGTCTGGCATGAAGAAAGGAGGAAGTTCAGCCCAGCTGGTCAGGAAGGAGTTCAAAACTCTACATCCTTCTCACAGAGGTAAGCCTGGTTTGAGCCTTAAGCTTGGGCCAATCAGCTACCTGGGAGAGAGGTCAACTGGATCCAGGAGATAGTCATAGATGATAGACCACACAAACCACAGCCCACATCCCCCAGATGATTTTGAGTTCATAGCTAGCCTTTGTTTTCTTGGACTTTAAAACCCAGGAAGGGCAGATGACTGAGCTCCCATGATGAGGGATCAGAGAGGTCAACCAGCCATCAAAGACTCTTGGCAGGACAAGTCATGCCCCAGCCAGAGAGCACCGCTTAGACACCTCTGCAGAACTTATGGGGCTCTCCTCCCCCGTATAAATAAAACGTGCAAACAAACAACTAGACAAGGGAAAAGTTCAAAGCCCCAATATGTATTTAATCTGAATAAAATCTCAACAAAGCCTCAGCACCTCTCACCGTGATTTCCTCCAGATAACTTCAGTGAGTCAATGGATTTGCACCCCCTCCCGGTTTAATAGGCTTTCCTATATTTTCAATCCCCATGTCACCCCAAGAACATGGTTAGTCTCTAGAAACCTGGAGCAGTTTGCCAATCTGTGCAATAAGTGCAGCTCTGAGGACAAAGCCACAATGTATAGAGGTCAGCTGTGCTCTTTATGAGATGGTTTAGCTGAGCACGGATTTCTTTCCCTCTTCCACTGTATTAGCCTTTGCATTTAAATTCTATTCATCCCCATCAGAGCTGGCCCTACAGATGTGCAAATAACAGGGCAGAGTGCAGTGGTAATAAAGCAGGTCTGTCTTTTATAAACAGGATGAATATGAATGGTGTGAGAGTGGAGGGAGAATGATGTGGAGGAGGAAGAGAGACATGTCCCCTGGAGGACACAGGGGACTAAGAAACCAGTACTTCTCCATGGCAATTCTTGTGCTGTCTCTAAATCGTATGTCTGAGTGTCTCTGATCTCCACGACAATCCTTTCTCAGGATTTTTAGCATGAGAATATGCTAGTTATTCTTCCAATGGCTCAGCACTTCATTTGTTAAAAAGTTTAACAGACATTTATTGGTCTACACTAGGCAGGTAAGTCAAGTGCAGATACATAAGTTTAGCTATGGCAATTGTGTAACTTCAATCAACGTATCTGCAATCAGCTTCGCTGGCCGTCTTCACAGAGGGACGTCAACAGGAGAAACTCTCCTGTTGACTTCCCTTACTCCTAGTGATATCAAGGAGCACAAAAGTCAACAGCTGATCCCAGATAGCTCAATTCTGCAAGTCTCTACCTGGTGTGAAAATAGTGAGACTGGGTTAAAGATTTTTTAATATATAGTTGGTGGGTTTTTTTTACTTTTTTAGGCCATTAGGGTTCACTAGGGCATGTTTTCAATTTTCTCAGATGCTCCAAGGGCAAGAAACCTACTTGAAATGAAAGCTAGAGTCTTGCATGCATGTGGCTACAAGAACTAGTGCTTTAGAAGGACACCAATGATTGTGAGAATTGGGACAAAATTGTCAGAGCTGACAACATCACAAGACAATCATGCAGAATCTTGCTGTACAAACCCAGAACCTCCCAAAACACAAGCCCCATCACTCAGACTAAAGGAAAAGCTCTCCCACCTCTTAGAAGCATGGGAACTTGGATATAGAGTTGAGCATTTCAAATGCCATCCAGCATAGTGCACAGGTACACACACCTGCAAATTCAATTACACAAGTGTCAGAGGGGTGGCTGGGTTAGCCTATAGCTTCACAAATAACAAGCAGTCCTGTAGCACCTTAAAGACTAGCACATTTACTACATCATGGACTTTTGCAGGTAAGACCCACTTCTTCAGATCCACATTCTAATTCAGATACTTCTGGTTCAAACACTAATTGTCTGCTCCAATAATCTGAAGAAGTGGGTCAAACAAGCCCTTCGTCAAGAATAAGATACGTTAAATCCCATTCTGGCACCACTATCATGGGAATAGAACCTCCTTGCTGAAAAAGCACAGGCCCCTGCTTTTTGAGATGATGGAGAGCCCTATAGTTTTCAGCACCTAGGTTGAGTGGTTCTGAATCTACCCTTTCCAGATAGCATATGCAGGGAGGACAGAGCACATCTCCATGGCCCCTTAGACTATTGCAATTAGCATTGATGACAAACTCTAATTGTGCCACAGTGTCCTTCAATTTAAATTTAAAGAACAACCAAGACATCAAAAAAAAAAAAAGTGGGGCATTTTGCTGTGTGAAAAGAAAACAAGTTTCTGGCAGCAAAAGATTCTAGCCTGAGGAGACCTTTAGCTCCTGCCTGTCAGACTTGAACTGGAAACCCTTTTTGGTCTTTTCTGCCAGTCTATTTTGTGTTCTTGTGCTCAGGGAACAACTTGAATGGCTGTTAATAATGTATACTTCACCATGGTGTACGAAATGGCTGCAATTCAGCTGTTGGAAGGGCATTAAAAGACAGTCCTGGTGCCTGCACTGAAAAACAAAAGCAAGTCCAGAAACTGCACATACAAGTGCAGGCCATCAGGGTGTTTTGCATCCATAAACCTTTGAAATGAGATGTGGATTGGCAATAGAGGTTTGAGCAGAAAATTCACCAGATACTGGGAAATAGTACCCAGTGAGGATAACAGCCGTAAGGATGCTGTTTGAAGGACTGTTTACAAGGGGGCAGGAAGGCTTTGCATAGTTTTCTGTGGAATTTTTACCTGATAGGGAAGAGACTGGTTTGGGACTCCTGAGAGTTTCATTCCAGTTCTGATACAAGTTGCTGTGTACCTGTGGGCAAGTCCTGTCATTATCTTGTGCCTCTGTTTACCTACCTGCAAAATAGCAATGACAGCATTTTTCCTAAACTAGATTGTCATGAGGATTCCCTAATATAAAGTGACTAGGGAAGTGTTATTTACCCCTTCACAGAACACAAGAATAAGGGGATTACCTGATGAAATTAATAGGCAGGAGGTTTAAAAAAACATATGGAAGCACTTCTTCACACAATGCGCAGGCAACCTGTGGAACTCCTTGCCATGGGGACGTTGTGAAGGCCAAAAATACAATTGGTTTAAAAAAAAAAAGAATCAAGTTTATAGAGGATAGGTCCATTGATGGCTATTAACCAGGATGGTCTGGGGTGCAACCCCATGCTTTGAGTGTCCCTAAACATCTGACTACCAGACGCTGGGACTGGATGACAAAAGATGGATCAATTGAAGTTGCCCTGTTCTTTTCATTCACTCTGAAGTATGTGGTGCTGGACAGTGTCAGAAGATAGGATATTACACTTGAGAGGCCATTGGTCTGATCCAATATGGTCATATCTATGTTCCAATATTCTTAAAATTGCTATTTAACAGCAAAATGCTATTAAGAGAAAGCAAAATATTCTGATGACCCTATTCTGAAATGTGACACATCAGTGCATAAACGAATTTGACGCAGAATAGCCCAGCGGCTGCTTGTTCTGCCTCATAATCTGTTTACCCACCAAGGGCAAAGAGAAGAGAAAAGAGAAAAAAAGGGAGGGGTGGAGCCTGTGGCT
Source organism: Carettochelys insculpta (assembly GCF_033958435.1). NCBI lineage: Eukaryota > Metazoa > Chordata > Testudines > Carettochelyidae > Carettochelys > Carettochelys insculpta. The sequence goes on from NC_134152.1 coordinate 34,303,355, forward strand.
GAAAAAAGGAAACAATGCAGAAAAAAGGGAAAGATGGAACACAGACAAGCAAACATCAAAATGTTGACTGAAGCAGACAGAGAGAAAAAGTGGCATGAAAGAAAGGGAAAAGAAGGCCACCTTCCCATCGTTTGTGATGGGTGTTGGATCTGATCCCGAGGAGATGTTGTTTGATGGAAATTTGAAAGACAATGCAAAAGAAGGGAGATTCCTTACATCCAGTGGCATTTATCTTCCTTTCTAGGTACCGCTGCACCATGCTTTCCAAGGATGCCTTTTCGCCTTGAGTCATGAGACTCAACTCCCATTGGAAGAACTTTCATTGACTTTCATGAAAGGTGGATCAACTCACATGAAAAGCAACAATTTTTGGGACAGCTTGTTCCAAATGACCAAATAAAATCATAAGGGGAAGATCTCTCAGGCTTGTCTACAATGGCTTTATTCCCTCTCCCACTCCACATACACCATCACTCCACAGATTATACAGTGAATTACAAGGTGCTTTTACCTGCCAGATCAGCTCTGGAAATCTAGGCTGCAGAATTTCACTGAAATCAGAAGCTCTCATCGTGGGGGTACCCAAAACATAAGGGCCATGATGTCTAGAATCAGAGCCAATGTGAAACTCTCTGGGATGAGTATACCCTGCAGCTTAGGTAGCAATCCAGCAGTGAACAAAGTGTGAAGTGTAATTGTCTCCACCAGTGCAGACATCTACTTAATTTGAATCAGGGCATGCTTTTCTAACATACTGCATGTGGGCAAGCAGAAAAGGGTTCTATACCACAGATGCACTGAAATGACCAGAAGCTATTACTTCCTGAAGATCAGGTCGGGGGTGGGATCGTAATAATCTTCAAACATGTAAGAGGTTGTTCGAAAGAACAGTTTTCAGTTGTTCTCCATGTATATCAAGGGTAGGACAAGAAAAAAATCAACTTAGTTTGTCGTAAAGTTCAAGTTAGATATTAGGAAAAATGTTCTAAGGGTAGTTAAGTTTGGGAGCAGGTTGCCTAGCAATGTTGTGGAATCCTCATCACTGGAGGTTTTTAAGAATAGTCCAAGTCAGGGGTCAGCAGCCGGCAGTATGGCTGCCAAGAGTGGCACATGGGCCAATTTTTATTGGCACAGGAGGCAGGAGCTCAGCCTTGCACTTCCTTTCCCAAGCAGCCAGCAACTATCTAAAAGCCAGGCTGCCTATGTATTAACAAAAGACCAGCTAATGCTACCAGCCACCACCTAAATGATAATGCTCTAAATCTTTATTTATTTATTTATTTATTTATTTATGAAGCTGTTGTGAGTAGGACTATTAATGACTTTAAAAAGTCTCACTTGGACTGTACATAGAAGTCAAAAGGTCAAATTTCAGCATTCTGCCTGAGAAAGGTTGCTGATTTCTGGTCTAAGTACACATAATCCTACCTCTGAATGGCAGCATCCACTAAATGACCTCTTGAGGCTCCTTCCAACCCTACATTTCTAAAGATTCAGGGGCCTACGCGAAATACAGGTTTTGTGAGTCTCAGGCCACTTCCTAGAGGGGTGAGTATCCAGCATCACAAGAAAATACCACTCACATTTGACACCAGTTGACACCAGGAATGGCAAAATTTGAATGGTTGATTGGGACCAAGTCACCTTCCCAGCCCTACAGGCTCCTTCACATGAAGGACTGAGATACATCAGAAGGAGAATGGAGGAGTTATAGCTGGTGTTGTGCCTTCCCTGTGAATTGTCTCTTGGGGCTGTCAGATGCCTTTCATCAGCCACAGATTCATTTAAAATGGACATCTATCCCTCCATCGATCTATCTATTTGTATGTATATGAGTGGGGATAACTTTTCTGGCTATTTTGAGCATCCCTCCAAATGCCATTGAAAGAACTGATTACTCCAAATGACACCAGGAGGAATGAAAAGCACATGGTTTTAAAAATCACAATGACATGAAAGATGGGGGAAGACTTATTTAGTTGCAATGTCAGGGCAACAGCGCCCTCTATTGTCCAATGAATCATCATCTTCTGTTTTAGGCTGATCTCACTGCATTCCTTCCCAAAATTACAAACAGAATATGAAATATTCATCACCTTCTGGTCATTTCTTTTACCTCAGTGCAGATTTCTTTTTATTTCATTTGTTTATGAGCATAATAATAACACCGACATTTCAGTTTAAATTTAAGTTTTATACTGCTGTAATTCTCAAGATGAAAATTAAACAGATGCTGCAAGAGTAGATATAAATCACAACCACTTGCATGGTAAAGAGAGTTGGGTTCTGGGGACAATACTTTTATTTGCTTTACAACAGACCAATGAGAAATCAAACCTTAGGCCAGAAGTTCTCAAACTTCATGGTGCCAGGATTTCTGATAAAAGAAAATTACTTCACAACCCTAGGTGGGGCTAAAGCCTCAGTCAACGTCTGGGTCCTCTGCCTTGTGTCAGGGACCAAAGCCAAAATTTAAGGGCTTCAGGCACAGGCAGGGGGTCTATAGGCAGGAGGCTTTGGCTTCACCTCTGGCACTGGGCCCTAGCAAGTTTAAGCCAGCCCTAGCTACTCCATTAAAATGGGGTTCTGATCTACTTTGTAATCAAAACTGCCTGGCTATGGGTTGCTGTCCACTAGAAAGTTAGTCTCTAAGACGCTAAAGGACTGCTTGTTGTTTTTGAAGCTACAGACTAACATGGCTACCCCTAAGAGACTAGAAAGGTAGACCAACCTAAATTCATACCTCCGAGAGAAGTAGTTAAGCCGACAAGCACTCCAGGGTAGACAATGCCAGGCTGATGGAAGCCTTCTCCAGCTGATGTAACTACCGCATCTTGGAGAAGTGGATTTACCACAGTGATTTACATCTGTCACTGTAGTAAGTATATATACGATAGGGTTTCAGTGGTAGTGTTTCTAGCGGGGACACAGCCTATGTACCCTGTGCTCTGTACCACCAGCAGTAGTGGGTTAACATAAGGACAAAAGGGCCCCATGGTGTGAGAGGTCCCGTAACTCCATTTTGTTTAAACAATTTACTTTAATGGAACAAAAGAAATGTGTCACAATATTCTTATTTTAAAGTTAATTTAAGTGTAATTACCTATGCATCATGAATAAGCATGAATGGATTTTAAAGTGTAAATAATTATATTACTTTAATATTTAATATATTGGGGGGCCTCTTGTGATTGTGTTGTCCCAGGGCCCCACCTGTTCTTAATTCGCCTCTGATCACGAGCAGCTGATGGCAGTGGCTGTTCTGTCATCAGGAAGTTCTAAGTGTACAGGACAGTGGAAGCCATGAAACACAGCACTGCAGGCGGTCCCTGGAAACTCCGTGGGATGTCTCTGCTTTGACAAAACAAACAAAAAGATGGCCGAGGCTGATGGACGGTATATCCAGTAAGAAAGGTGCAGGCATCTGCAGCTGGGCACGGTCTCAGAGAGATAGCTGTGTTAGTCTGTATCTGTGAAGACAATGAGAAGTCTTGTAGCCCCCTAGAGACTAACAGGTTTACTAGGGAATAAGCTTCTGTGGGTAAAAACACTTCATCAGATGGCCTGGATTGGAAATACAAAGGCAGGTCTATATAAATTATGGCAAAAGAAAGGCATTGTTATCAACGGTAAAATAGGATGATCAACTGGCCACACTCACCCTGACTAATCACCCTACTTTACACTGGACACTAACTTCTTTCTTTGCATTAAAGTTTTTACCTAGAGACCTGCCTTTGCATTCCCATGCCTTGATGTTTATTGCTCACGGTGAGGGCAGGGGTGACCTTCGATGCCACACTGTAAATGCGATAGGGCACAGGCCCTGTGTGTCTCTGAACCCCTTTCCACAAGCACCTGCACCCCCATGCCAGCCAGGGTCAGCCTGTCCACACAGCCGAAGCCAGGCACCCTCTTCCCTCCCCAAACTAAGTGATCTGGCCCTTTAAGAGCGGGACAGTCCCCCCTCCCACTTTCATGGAACGCTCCCTCTCGCACTGCAACTCCATTGGTTGGCACCGTTACTCCAGGCAACCGGAGGTCGGGGACGCTTACGGTCGTCAGCCCCGAGTTTCCCGATCACGTCAAATGTCGTCTATGCCGATCTGCTCTCCCATTGGCTGGCACCGTCGCCCGGGCAACGACGGGCGCGGTGTGGAGGCTGAGGCGTCAGAGTGCCGGGTTTCCCAGTAGCTGCGTCCCTCCCCCAGGGTTCCCGCTCTCTCATTGGCTGGCCGCCGTCGCTGGGGCAACGGGAGGACGCGGAGTGAGGCGCCGACCGAAGGCCCCGCAGCGAGCCGCGGCCTTTCCTGATCGCCGGGGCCGGGGCCAGGCCGCTCTGGGCCGGAGTCGAGCATGGCGCAGAGCGGGGTGCTGCTGACCCGGGAGCCGGCGCCGCAGACGGTGCCGGTGTCCGAGCTGCCCATGAAGGTGTACGAGGCGGCTCTGAACACGGGGCCGGACTCCTCGTGCGGCCTGGCCACTGCCGGCTTCCGCACCGCCAAGTACCTGACGGAGGAGTGGCACCAGCACAACTACGCCCAGTACCACCAGGCCTTCGCCGACCGCGACGGCTCCGAGCGCTGCCGCCACGAGTCGCAGAGCCTGGCGGCCACCGCCGCCGCCTTGGCCCAGCGCACCCAGGGGGAGTCCACCGCCGAACTGGGCCGGCGCCTGCAGGACACGCACTTCTGGAAGTCCGAGCTGCAGCGGGAGATCGAGGACCTGACGGCCGAGACCGACCTCCTGGCGGCCCAGAAAGTGCGGCTAGAGAGGGCGCTGGACGCCACCGAGGTGCCCTCCACCATCGCCACCGACAACCTGCAGTGCCGCGAGAGGAGGCAGCCGGCCGACCTGGTCCGGGACCAGGTGGAGGTGGAGCTGCTGAAGGTGAGTCGGGGGGTGAGGCCTGTCGCGAGGCCCTTCCACGGCCGCCCTGGTCTCCAACATGCCCAGGGGCCCTGGTGATGATGGGAGATGCTCCTGTAGCCCACATGCCTCCTGGGTGCAGTGCCTTGTCCCCTCTGGTGGCACAGGGACCCCTTAGAGCAGTGGCTCCCAAACTATGTGCCGGCGGACCACTGGTGTTCCACGAGCTATGGCAAAGTGTTCTGCCATTGAAACTGAGGACTTGTGGTCCCTTGTCAGGGGAAAAAATAAATGGTTGGATGGAATTTTCTCGATTTTACAGGTTTCTTGAAATAACTGTATGGTGACCAATTTTATGTGTTCTGTTAATGCCTGGTTTCATAATTATTTGCTGAGTTGCCTTTACTGCACAATAATTTAATTACTATTATCATGAGTTATTATTTAATTATTATTATGATTATGAGTTATTTTCTGTTAGTAATGTTCCTTATAGTTAATATGATGATGTAAAAAAGATAAAGTGTTCTGCAGAGAGCGTCATGATGTGCAAGTGTTCCATGACTGGAAAAGTTTGGGAACCGATGCCTTAAAGATTAATGAGTCTGCTCTACAGTCAGAGGCCAGGTGTGTGGGGGGGTTACCAGGGGCCACATGCCCCCTCCCCCAAGGCAGGAGGGCTGGCTGGGGGAAGAAGCATGGTGGGAAGGGGTGGAGCAGGGGTGGGGAGAGGCAGGACATGGGGCAAAAGGGGCAGAGCCGGCCCAAGGGGCCCAGTTGGTAGGCAGGGCCCAAGGTGGCACACTGACTGTAGGGCCTGACTGACAGGTGGTGAATGCTGAAATCAATTGAAGACATGCTCTCCTTGTCCTAAGGCTTGTCCTAAGAAGGGGCTGTCCCCACCTTCCCCAGACTGGCGGAGGGTTTCATGGCTGGTGGGTTCCATCCCCATCCCCATTCCCAGTCTTCCTCACCACTTGCCTTTGTCTACAGCCTTACCTAAGACCGTTATCCTCACCTCATGACCAGGATCTGTCTGTGTTACTACACTACAGTGACACTATAGGTTCTTGGCTGTCAGTTGCAACCCTTGAGCGGGCAAAGTCTGACCACCTTTTGTTTAGCTGTATTTCTGCACATGGGATTATTTTTGTCCTGCTGAGGGAAAGAAAGTGAGAGGGTGTGTTCCAACACTGAACTACGATATCTCAACAGAAACCAGGGCCTTTATCATACTGCAAAATTGATACTGTGCTGGGATTACAGGGTAGATGGGTAACAACTGGGCAGGGTCACTGCCATAGGTAGGCAGAGGGTATATACAAATGGTACTTTTCTGACAAATTTAGTTTAGCAAATATTAAATAAACCATTTCACAATGTATTTCCCAAAGACAACTTCTTGCCTGTAGCAAAAACTTTATCACCTGCTTTGGAGAAGCTGGGATGTTCAGTGTGATATTTTATGAAAAATGTGTTGAGCCAATGTTTGCTCTCATAGGTGGATATACTTATTGTTACTTCTATGGATATACTTGTGGTTACGTGGGTGCAAATGAAGTTAGATTCTGGACACATTCTGCCTTCTTTGAATGATACTTTTTCTTTCATGTAACAAATCAGTTAAAACTTACTTGTTTGCAATCACTAGTATCTTTTGAAATTGCCTAAACTGATTCAAGATGAGTTATTGATCAAATTAAATGGCAATATTACACTTAGAAAAAAAACACAGTAGTGGATAGGAAGCAGTTAGGATATTAAATGGTTCTTTAACTGGGATCATTGAGATGTAACCAGTGTTCATGGGAATATTCTAGTAAAAAAATATGAGATTAGCATTAGATAGTATAAAAACAAGTGCAGTGGCATGTCCCTCTGCAGTGTAAACACTAACATGTTATACCTAGATTATAAAACAGACATTCTCTTAAATTGTTGATGCTTTCTGGAGAACCTTGTCAAACATACATTACAAAAATATTTATCTGGCTTAGCATATTTCCTGTATTGCTCATCTTTTACACATTGTTTTGAAGGAAACGTCGTTCATTTCTAAGGAGTCCATATGGTCCTGCTTCTAATTCTTCACTTTAAATCATAATTCTGTTTCTGGTGACAAAGAGTCAACAGCCAACTATGGATATCATGAAATAAAAATGAAGTGAGTTCAGATGAGGCATAAGTACCAAAAGCAAATGAATTCTACAGAAGCTAAGATTCTGTTACCATGCCAATAGCCTTTGCAATGTGGAATGAAGGGAAAGAAATGTATAATATGAGAATAACAGCCATCCAGATCTGAGGAAGTGGGTCTGCCCCACAAAAGCTCATCACCTAATAAATTATTTTATTAGTCTTTAAAGTGCTACATGACTGCTTTTTTGTTTTAAGATGCAGACTAACACGACTACCTCTCTGTTACTACCCATGCAAGAGTTAACTGAAATACATGGATTTTGCAGCAGGGATGTTTGCAAATAGAGTGATTTTAAATTAATTCTTTGTGGCTTTTCGAACTCTCAAAGACCTGGTTAGGCTAAAAGCCCCATTCTCATTTCAGGAAATCAATCTCTATCTTCTATGACTTGTTCTTTCCAGTTGCAGAATGCTAATATTTGTCACTTTGCAGTGAGTCCTCACTGCCTATTGTTCAGATTTTGAAGTTAATGGTTCTATTTGCTAATGGATTAATTTCTGTTTGCATCTTGATTTAGAGGAGTTATGCAAGTTTATTAAAAGTCTCATGCAGTTGTCCCAAGTTCTGGTCACTTGTCCAGCCACCTTCCACTCTAGTCTCTCCTTCAAGCAGTGGAGAATCAGAGCTATTCATTCTAATTTTGTCTTGTCCCCTTCAGAACTGGGAAGTGGATCATTGGATGTATATTCCTCTTCCGAGCATAAATTCAAAGACACTAGGGGGGTCAGGTGTGTGGAGAGTGTGACATATCTTGGGCAGATATTTTATTTTTGATCATTCTATTGCAAGATATATAACTTTGTGTGCCTTCATCTAATATTATGTTATAAGCACTAGTGTGACTTGTCACATGGTGGTATGAATCATGTGTCTGGTATGTATAGTCTGCATGTCGAATTGTATTTCTGCACATGCAATATCCAGATCGATTAACTGAGAGCTAAATACCACCTTAGTGTAAGCAGATTATGTCCCATCTTTCCTCCTTCAGCTCTGCATACTGGAATGCTTTGGAATGACACAGAGGAGCTTCTGTGGTGGTTTGAGTTTGGTATAGAGGGGAGCATGCCAGAGAGTCAAAAGTTGTACTCAGTGGTGCTATCACAGGATTTAATTTGGCCCAGAGTTCATTTGATTTTGCTGGACAATAAAATTAGCTATGGTTATTCTCTGAGGCAGAGGTCAAAGGCATTAGCTAGGATTGTGTCAGTTGCATTAAAAAGCAAGTTGAAAAAAATTAAGAAAAATATCATTATGTGTGTGTATCAAATGAAAAATGGCATAAAGGGAATCCACAGAAAACATTTCTAAACACATATTGATAGTTTTGCCAAACAAACTGGTGGTCAAGGAAAGTGTGCACAGTCATCCTGCTTCACAGTAAGAAAGTCCTGCACATTGGTGACTCATTTCTATAGTATTTATTTATTTATTTATAATTAATAAAGCACTTTTGAGACCTACATATCATAGGCTTCCAAGTCATGTTTGTGACAACACATGAGTGCAACAGAAAGAAAATCAGCTAGCTAAAAATATAAGGACAATTCTCCCTGTAACCTCAATTTAAAAAAGAAAGCCTCTTTCTATAAAAGCGTGCAGCATGTTTGCGTTAAGCCTCCGCTCATGAAGGTTCTCAACCTAGTTTCCCTTAGTGTGCCACAGTTACATTCAGGTATACATGACATCATTTAACTCATGTACTATAGTTAGACGTCTAAAAGTTACATTAGTTGCTCCTGCAATTTGCAGGTGCAAAAAGAACAACTATAGTCACTTGATTCTAAATCTGCAAATGTAAGCTCTTTTAACCATTTTCATAACTTCCTCTGGGTGATGATAATGAGATGCAAACAGAGTTATGCATTGTGATAGATTTATCACCAGATTCATGTTACTGAGGAAAACACCATCCATAATACCATAAAAACTAAAAACTAATATCTTACTAAGATTTAAACTATAAAATGTTCATTTTGTTTTTATTGACAGTCATTTTATGATGGCCATGAAGGTTGCTGTTATTCTACAGAAAAGAAAAGTAAAAATTAACCAAGATCACTTTTGATTTCGTACATCTCATTTTAATAGATGAGGTGAGGTATACATGAAAAAATTAAAGACTGATATGAGACCATATAGACTTGTCTACACTACCACCTTCCTTCGAAGGAAGGATGGTAATTAGGGTGTTGGGAGTTTATTAATGAAGTGCTACTGTGCATAGGCAGCACTTCATTAAGCAAATCCCACCCCACACTGTCCGCGGCAACTTCGAAGTTTTAAAATGTTGAGGAGTAAGGGGACTTAGAAGTTGCCCTGGCACTTCAAAGTACTGGCAGGTGCGCCACAGCTACACATATGCCAGTACTTCGAAATTTAAAACTTCGAAGTTGCCGCGGGGGGGAATTTGCTTAATGAACTGCTGCCTACGTATGGCAGCACTTCATTAGTAAACTCCCAACACCCTAATTACCATCCTTCCTTCGAAGGAAGGTGGTAGTGTAGACACAGCCCGAGAAATGTAAATCTACATTAATGACATTTTCTGAACCACAAATGTCCTACTAGTTACTAAATCCTTTAATATCTCCTTCCTTTCATAATATATGAAAGCTGATTACTACTGCAGTTCCATGTATGCTCTAAATAAAGGTAATATAGACTTATACAATCATAGAGATGTCAAAACATTAGATAACTCCTGCTAGCATCCTCCAGAGAGAGAGAGAGAGAAAAGGTTCAGGAATGGTACAAACATACATGTAAAATGTGAGGAAATAGAATATGTAAAAAATCTGTAAATGTCCTGCAATAAACATGTATCAGATTACAATTCATTGTGTGTGCACTGTTCTTAAAACAGGGTTAGAAAAAGTATGGTTTGACGTTATTTATTAAGGACCATATCGTATTCACATGCATTGCGGCTCTTGAATTATTGAGTATTTTACTGCATTGGAAGACATGGCTCTTTTCGCTGTTTTGGTTTCTGACCGCTGACCAAGACCATCCCTGACAGGTGTTTGTCCAACCAGTTCTCAAAAATCTCCAGTGATGGGATTCCACAACTTTGGAAGTCTATTCCCTTATAGCTTTAGCAGTCGTTAACATATCAGCAGACTGTTATCAAGGTCTCCCTCACTCTTCTTCTGGCCAGATTAAACGAGTCCATTTTTTTTTTTTAAATCTGCCCTCAAAAGTAAGGCTTGCTAAACCATTTTTCATTGTTGTCACTCTCCTGTGGACTCTCCAGTTTGTCCACCTCTGTCCTTATTCTGCTGCCATGTAACAGGGTGTACCAACCCTCCACTAGCCAGTGGGATGGAGGCCAGGCATTCTGGGTGGAAGAGCCTTCCCCCCCGAGCCCTGTTATGCATATTCCAACTGTAACCTGAGTCTAAAGGCCAGGGAGGACAATCAGTTGGGGCTGGTCACCAGGTGAGAAGAAGCTCCTGGTAGAACTTGGGAGCAGCACCCGCCACCCGAGAAGCAGCAGCAGCAGCCTAAGGAGGAGCATCCAGAGCTCCAATGGTGCATCTCATCTGGGAAGGGGTAAGAAATGGCTTAGGGCAGGGAGCCAGGAGGTATCCCAGAGCTCAGCGAGTTGTGGCGGGAATCCACACTGAGCTGGTGGTTGGGGAGATGTGCTCACCATCAACAGGGTCCTGGGGTGGAGCCCAGTGAAGAGGGAGGGCCTGGGCTTCCCTATCCTCATCCCTATGACCCCTAAGAAGGGAGATCACTGACCTGCCAAGGCTGAGGCCTGCTACTACTGATTAGGCCACTGAGTCTGCAATTACTGACTAGGCTTTTGAGGCCTGACCAGGCCAATGGGTCAGACTGAGGGAGTATATACAGACTAGGACATTGTGGCCTGACTGGGCTTTTGATTAAGCCCTCTGGGACTTGACTTTGGCTATACATGCGGCCTGATTGGGATACGGACTAGATCGCTGAAGCCTGAGGGAAGTGATTAAGTCATCAGAAGAGGCTCGGGTTTGAAGGCTCCGCACATGCCCATAATTGGAGACAGTCTTCTAGGTGAAGCATCACCAGTCCTGAGCCGCCTGGGACAATTACCTCCTCTATCTTACATATAACTCTCCTGTTACTATATCCCAAAATAACATTCATGTATTTTATTTGTAATTACATCATATTGACTCTTATTCAATTTGGGATCTACTGTAAGCTCCAGATCCTTTCGGGCAGTACAGGTTGAACCTCTCTTCCAGCATCCTAAGGCCCTGACTGGTGCTGAATGAGAGAATTTACTGGACCACTAGAGGTCAATATTGTCTAGCACATTACCAACACTCTCTTTGCTTGCTGGGCTCTTAGAAGACATTTAGGGATAAATTACAGCTAACTAACAGCACAGAACACTGAGAGCCTGGACTGGTGGCTGTAAACAAACTTTATGGGACCGTGGGAAGCATGGCCACACCCAAGATAAGTGGTTGTCCGGATAACTAAAATCATGCTGGTTTACGGATGTTGCTGGATAAGAGAGCTCTGGATTAAAGGTTCAACCTGTACTACCACCTAGCCAATTATTTCCTGTATTGCAGCAGTGCATTTGATTGTTCCTGTTCCTCATAGATACTCTATAAATATATTTTATCACTTGTTAAACCACAAACCTCTCATCATGAGGAGTCACACACAGAATGAAGGCAGGATTTGGTCCTAATTAATTGTGCTTCCTGATTCTAGCTCTGCCTACATCGATGATTATGGAAGCAGTGGAATTTCAAACAGCCTTAGGCTGTGTTCTCCTGCAGGCCTGGAGAGCCCAGGTCTTTTGCCCTGAACTAGCTGGCCCTTTCCCACTGAAGTTGGCTGGCCTAGCCATGTAGAAATTGGGTGGGGTTTCAGTGTCTTTTGCTAGTTTGAACATTTTCAGCCATGTCAAGGCTGATCCCTAGTCTGACATTCTGTGTGGAGAAGATGGGGGCCTGCAACAGGCCTTAAAAATACCTAACCTCTATAGGCTTCTGCTTAAAAGCTTCCCAGAGTTACTGATTCCCTGACCTTGCCAGGCAGCTATCAACAACCAAATATGAAAACTCCATTTTAAAAATACAGCAACACATGTGGGATGTCTCCCGGTGGGGTAACCCCAAGCTCTTAACCCTCCCTCTGGAGAGAGCTTGAAAACAAGGAGGAAGAAATTAAGATGCAGTCTGATAGCTGACCTTGCAGTCTTGGGCATGCATATACATAGACCCTTCTCCACAACACAAGAATCAAATCATTCCTTGAAACAAAAAAACAAAACAACAAAAAAAGTTGGTTTATTAACAAAAGATTTACATGATAAAGCATACTTGGTTGGTAGGCGTTACAGAGCAAAGTAAAAAAAAAAAAAGGTCAAAGCACAGAGAATTACTTCCCTGGGATTCATTTAAAAGTTACATTGTATAGGGGGTACAGCAGCCAGCCTAAGAAGTCCCACACGAAACCAAAAATGAAAAATAATCTGTTGGTGTCTGACAAACATTTCCTTTCTATTTACTTATCTGTATGCCCAGATCTCATGATGGCCTGGATATTGACTGAATTTCTTAAGCCCTGCCAAGGCTTAAGACACCTTTGTCTCTCTCCTCTGGCCACACAAAAGAAAAACGCCTCAGCAGCTACTGCTTCAATTCAAAAGATCCCTTTCTCTCTTCCCTTTGGCTCACCTGGCTGCCTGCCAACAGAGAATCCACTCTTTCTGGGTTTAACCCTTTACTAGCATTAATTCATGACAGACTGCTGCTTCAGGGTTAGAGGGAAGCTCATCTACTCTTAGGTTTGGAGTTAAATACGGAATGCCAACCTAACCAAAGAGCTAAAGGCCTGGTTATGGAAGTGGTTTCTGGCCATATGCTTCACGAGGTTTCTATGCCAAGTTTATGCATCTTAAGAATTAGCATGGAGTTTATTTTAAATGAAAAATCATAGGGCTGATCTGCATCCAAAAGTGGTTGCAGGTTTAGAACTTTGCATTTAGAGCACATTAGGTTTCTCTACTTCCCATTAATCAATCTGCTATCAATCATGGGTACTGTGTCTGCATTTCTGAAGTATTTTATTTAGGGGCACATCTCCCTCAGGAGAAATGCTGTTGCTTTTACAGTAGGTCATCAATAAGAGTCTCTTTTTATTTTATGTCTCTTTTATTTCATATCTCTTTTTCCGTGTTGGGGATGCCTATTAATTGCTAATGGAAGGCTTTTCTAATTCAAAGCTGTGCATTTAGATTGCACATTGATCATGGGTAAAACCATTGCCTCTTTATTTATACTGAGGCTACACAGTATAACATAAAATCAATGGTCTTTAATGGCTTTTCAAATGTTGGGTCTTGCTAAATCTTTTGAAATATTTGTAGCAAAATAGTACTTTTTAGCAGTTCAGTCCTCCTAAGATTTCTTTGCTTGCTGAACCTGGGCCTTGATATACATGATTGCAAGGACACGTTGTAAAAAAGACACAGGTTTTTTTAAAATGTTTTGTTTTCAATGTGGCCTCTTTGAATATTAAAAATACACTTTCACCTTTATCACACTTTTCTGTTTAAAAATTGTTTATTTTATTCCTCTGTTTCTTATGGAGAATAACCTGATATGTGTATGCCTTGTATTATTGTTAAATAGTAAACCGGTGCAAGCAGTTCTCAGAATAGGGCTTGTTAGTAAACAAGGTTTCTTTCTGTTTCTGCTGTCTAGATGACTGTCACTTCAGTAAAGTAACATTAATGAGGAAATTTTTTAATTCTAGCCCAGCAAGGGAGATTTAGGTTGGAAATTAGGAAAAACTTCCATCTGTCGTGGTGGTTAAACACTGGAATAAATTGCCAAGGGAGGTTGTGAATTCTCCATCACTGGAGATATTTAAAAGCAGGTTAGACAGATGTCTGTCAGGGATGGTCAAGACAGTGCTTGGTCCTGCTGTGAGAGCAGGGGACTGGGCTTGATGACCTTGATGACTGGACTTGATGACCTTCCAGTCCTAGTGTTCTATGATTCTATAATAAGTTCACAAGGTTGGCAATATGATATATTTTATTAGATGAACTAGTGAACAGCAGTATACAAGCTTCTGGGGCAGAAAGATCACCAAGTAGTGGTAAAAACAATAGGCAATCCTGTGATTCCTTCAAGACTTAACAAACATATTAGGTCATGAGCTGTTGTGGGTAAAACCCATTTCGTAATAAAAGCAAACTTTTTGCAGTCTAAGATGCTTCCTTGTTCAGCAAAAGATATGTAAAAATACAGACTTGTAGTGTCTTATCCAAATAAATTTAATGATAAAATGAGTATTTTGTTAAGATTTTAAATTCCTTCACCCCGAATGATAAATCGGTTCCACCTGGGGCTTTAGACATCTGTTCCATTATCTGAGAGTTGGGTCAACTCCTCTGGGCATATATTAATCACCGTTCGGCTTTAGGATGCAATTGTTCTTCTACCTACAGCATTGTTTAACTGATTATGTGCATTATGAGATTTTTTTTCTTCTATATTCCTTGGTGTTGTCCATTACCAGGTGCAGGATTCTGGCCTAAGCTGATTTGATCTGATATGACAAAGCTAAGAAATTCAATAGATTATTTTTAATGGCTGCCTTAAAACCATTGGAACATAAAATAATTCTGTAAAAAATCTAGCACCAATGTCCATATATCAACCTTCACAGTTGCAAATCTTATATGATGAAACCTATTGCTTCCTCTTAATATACTGACACTATTAAAACAATAAATTCTAAAGAATTTAGAATACTTTACGCATTAGATCCTTTTTACATAAGTATCACAAACCTTTAATTTATCATTGAGTGAATTCATCATTGATTGATCTACCTTATATTTGAACCATAGCTAACTCCTCAGAAGTCCTTGATAAAGTCTTTACAATAATGAAAAAGTGTCACCAAATGAATGGATAATTACTGGACAATTTAGCAACATCCCAATATCTGTTGAAAGCAACGGTCTCTGAAAATGAGATGTACTGAATATCATAATTTTTATATCTTTATCTAGGAAGTTGAGCTTATCAGAAATGTCCAAGAACTTCTGAAAAGAACTTTGATGCAAGCTGTTAACCAGATGCAGTAAGATGCTTTTCACTGTTCCCAAGTACTTGATTTATAGGTCCAGATTTATTCCTGGCTTCTATGGGAATTCATCCCTGATTTTAGTAGGTGAAATTCACAAGGCCTACCATTCTATTTAAGCCCTCAAAACAGATACATGTATGTATATGAAAAGGCATCTTTGGGAGCAAGCCAGAGGATATAAGAGAAGCACCATGTGTTTTTGTAATAATAGTTTCCATTCTCCTGTAACATTAGGTCAGATTTTTCATCTTGCTTTCAAATATATCTGTCTTGTTCTCTGATGGTTCAAAATTGCATTTTAGTAGAACCACATTAAAAACATTTTATTCTGTTGAAGTCACTGCTGTACTGCGTCGGAACTAGTGTAGCTATTTGAAAATCTCTTTTTAAACAATTTGTTAGAAAAAAAATATAGTATCTTTTTTCCCCCTGAGCTGTTACCATCAGATGTCAGTATGACCTAAGAAAATGAAAAAACATATTGACACTATCCTTGTTGGTATGAAAGTCTGTTCCTCATGAAAGGTAGTGTTTACTATTATGGTACACTATAATAGTCCAGAGATAAGATGTGTACTGATTTCTGAGGTGTTTCAAGGAGGCACAATTAATTAATGGTACATATTATACTTAAAAATCTTTTTATTTTTTTCAGGCAGCATTTGTCTTATACTGTTAGATGTAAAACAGAATATTATTTTAAAAAAGAATGATTATAAAAAGTGAAATCACTCAACAAATTTCAAATAGTTTAATTACCATCAACATACAACACTGTAGTTATTGAATTCAGGCTTTACTTCGTATTAGTAGTTGATTTCAGATTGCCTTGGTATAATATCATCTTGGCTAAAATTTGTAGACCTTTTGTTCCTTAGTTCATACTGACATCTGGTGGTAACCCGGGAGAGAAAAGTGACACTTTTAAAATGAATTATTGCTAAAGATCTTTTAAATTATTTGTTGTAGGCAGGAGAGATTTAATTCAGAGCAAAGCTATTGCTTTAAATTTTGAATGTCATTATTACTGTGTTTTCTGAAGATCAAATCATGCGGTCTCCATGATAAAAACTTTAACTGCATTATAAAGAGGACTGAAAAAACCATATAGGACATGTTATGGAGTTACCATATGGGCTCCTTTGCCACCAGAATTGTTCTGTGAAACCCCAATTCAGCCCTGCCCCATACCTCCTGAGCTCCAGCCGTTGTAGTTAGTATGGAGGAGAGTTGGAGGAGTGAGCTGAAGCAGGTAGCATTGTTCGGCTGTGCAAGATTGGGAAAATAGATTTTGGGCTGGAATTTTCAAAGATTCTGAGAAGCTTAAGTGCCCAACTTCCTTGGAAAATCCTAAGCTCTTAGCTTGGTCTCATGATATTTCCTCAAAGTCCTGTTTTTTTTTCCAACACTGATTGTGGTAATCTTGATCTTTTTAGATTAAATCGAGATCACAAGCAGACTTGTGAAATGGATTGGTCTGATAAGGTTGAAACTTACAATATTGATGACAAATGTGGAAGATACAATAATCAGAGCACCAACATCCAGTTCCATCCCAGCTCATCAAAGTTTGAGGAAAGGTGAGGGCTCATTATTGAAATAAGCAAGGAAAGCCATTGATATGCAAAGGATTGTCTGTATCAGCTAAAACTACGCCACTTTTGTACATAAATATATTTATTATATCCCAGAAATACATATTATGTTTGTAAAAATAGCAGTTCTTGGCAATAATTTGTTATAAACATTTGGGTCGTTCAAAATCCATTAAACTCAATGCAAAGGCACAACTGGATTGAATTACAGAAGGCCATGGGTTAGTTGCTGAAAGGAAAGTTGCACGCCTCTTCTACAGAAACAATTGTGTTGCTTAACTACTATAAATGTCACTTTTTCTCTCCAGCTACTGTTCCTGCAACAAAGTTTACAGAATGCTCTATAATTCCTTCTGATGCTCAACAGATGGCAAAGTATTACCACAGAACCGTATTTCAATCTGCTTTGTAGATAAAGTAGACATGGATTGTAAAGCTTAATAGGACATCCTATTGCTTATGTACCAATGTTTTAATTAACAACCTTTGTCACTCTCAGCATAGTTAAGGTATATGAGTAATTCTTATTTTTTATTTTACCTTTAATTTTATTTGCTAAACATGATTGAACATACCGTGTAGTGTATCACTCCTTGTTTCCTAAGTGAGATGACTGATGAGAGTTGTCCCAGGCTGTGTCTGCACTGCAAAAATAGCTTCGAAGTTGCTTACATCAAAGTAAGCAACTTGGAAGTTGAGTGTCTACAAACGCCCTACTACAAATTTAAACTTTGAAATAGGGCACTACTCCATTCCCGGGAATGGAGTAAGGACTTCGAAGTTGGGCTCCCTACTTCAAAGTTAACTTCAAAGGGAAAAATGCATGTAGACTCTCTGCTGGCTACTTCAAAGTAGTGCATAGCTTCAAAGTTAGTTTCTAGTGTAGACACACCCCTAGTATTTTATTTATGGTTCAGGTTGGACCTCTCTAGTCCAGAACTCACTCATCCAGCAACATCTGTAATCCAGCATGATTTTAGTTAGCTGGATGACCACTTATCATGGGCATAGCCAAATTTCCCGTGGTCCCATAAAGTTTGTTTACAGCCACCAGTTCTGGATCTCAGTGTTCTGTGCTGTCATTTAGTTGTAATTCACCCCTAACTGTCTTTCAAAAGCCCAGTCAGATGTGGGAGTGTTGGTAATGCTGCTAGACAATATCGACCTCCCATGGTCTGGCAAATTCTCTTATTCAGCACTGTTCAGATCCTGGGGGTGCAGGACAAGAGAGGTTCAAGCTGTAATGCAAAAGAGCACGTGCCATTGCAGGAAATCAACTGTTCTGCTTTGGCTCTTTTCTTCCACTGCAACTTCAACAAAGCCAATCAAGAGAGTGATTTCTGTGCTGTCCCTTACAGTGCCTCAACACCTGAAACCTGGGCAAAATTCAGCCATGACAACATCTATAGGGCAGAGCGAGAGCGACTGGCTTCCATCAACCTCCGTTTATTGATTGATAATATCCTTCATGACACAGCTGAGGATCTGCATTTGCAGTGTGCTGCTGTGGATGAGGCTTTTGCTAAGCGCTGTGAAGAGTTGGAAGATGCTAAGCACAAACTGGAACATCATCTGAAAAAGGTAAGGGTGCTTTGGCGAAGCCACTTGCAGTAGTTTTCACACATATTGAGATAGTCACCATAGAATGATCAGAAAAAAATTGCTTAGTCCATTCAGAGCATAGAATAGTGTTTTCTGTCAGTTTAGTATCTGATGGGGTTTCCAGTTGTGGGTTATGTCACTGGTTCAGCAGAGCACTTAAGCACATACTTACCTTTAAGTGTGTATGTAAGTTACCTTATCTTTACTGTTTTGGTAAACCATGGTGGACTTAAAATACATGTGGAAAGTTAAGTACATGCTTAAGTGCTTTGTTGAATCAGGAGATACATCCCATCCTAGCAAGGAGATGAACTTTATGAGTTAATGGGCATTTCCCACCTGCCTAGCTGTAAAGTATTGAGTCAATATTTATCTCAGGTGTAGTCCCACTGAAGTTAGTGGAATTACCCTGAGGTGGATTTTTCCCACTGTATCAAGGTGTGAACAATACACACTAAATATTGCTGTGCATGCATGACATTTACACATACAACAAGATTCCTATTTAAAAGCTATTCATAGCGTAAGACATTTCAAGATGTTGCTGGAGGCAGAGTAAAAAGCTTTGGGTCCCATTAAAGGGCAACTGTGGGTTAGCTTAGCAGGGGACAAAGCGGAGGGGAGAAATGAGGAAATTATTAAACAAATGACTCCTCAATAAATTATCTACATTAGTGGGTGGTTATGGTCCCTCTTCCCTAACCCGTCTAATCAGGCCTGCCGATGTGGGGGGGGCGAAAGGGCAGTTGCACCAGGACCTGAAGCTCTCACCACCACGGCTGCTACTTTGGCAGTGGCAGCGACCAGAGTGCTGGGCCCCTTTGACATGTGGCGTGGCTTGAGCGAAGCCCAGCGCTGCAGTCTGGGCAGTGCTAAGGGTTGACTGCCCTTGGCTCCACCCCTTCTTAGGGTGTAGAGCTGGGCCCCACCCTCAAATCTTGCCCTTGGCCCACAGTGGCTGTCAGCCCTGCTGTGTCTAATACACAAAGAATATTTTTACAGCGATTCTTTAACGGAAGATTACAGTAGTCAGAATCATGTACATGACTGCCAGTAGTCGCCAGTTATTTCCCGAGATTATTAATTTTAATATTATTTTTACTCTTAAAAAGCAAATATTTAGTCTGGTACACCACACATTCTCATTGCATTACTTGTGGTGTGTAAGGACAATACCATTGGTCTGATAATTGTTTTCTGAGGGCATGTACTGTAGTACTCCTGAAGTTCTATGGACATTAATGTCAATTTTCATTTTGGCTTTTTTCTCCTTAAAGTCCAGCAAAGGGGCAGGGGCAGCAAACTGATCTTCAGCAACTCATGACTTAATAACTCTGTGAAAACGTGTAATACCCTGTTTAAAAAAAAATACAAATTCATAGGTTTTGATTCTACTCTCATTTACACTGATTTAATCCTGGAGTAACACCCTCCAAGTTGGTGGAGTTCGCTGGTTGTAAAGGAGATGAGAATCAGTTTTTCTCACTTTTTCATAGTGATCCCAGCTTCACTAAAGCCAGAAATCTGTGAACATAAGGGTAGGTAATCTTTTTGATCTAATTCAAAATAGCCTGTCACTTTTTGAGTAATGTACATTAATTGCAGTGCCAGAAATGATTCACTGAGATGGATGGTGGCCATGAACAGGTTCTGATGAGAATACAAACAGACTGTAGTACGTAAACAGCTGCAAAAATTTTTCAGTTTCTATTTAAAACAGACACCAAATTTTCCATTCTGCTCAGAGTAGTAACAGAAATAAGGAGATAAAAGAGCTCAAGGCGACCTTTGAGCTCCCATATTCTGGCCTCAACTAGAGAGGTACCTAGGGAGAGCAAACAACTGTTGATTCCTTGGGAGCATAAAGAGGCCTTGTGGGGTGACCATCCATGCCGTATTAGGCGGGACGGTCCTGTATTTGGGATGCCAAAAAGGCATCCCAACTTACTTTTTAAAAGGGACTAATTGTCCCATATTTGGGCCCTACCCCGCTGACCTTTTCCACCAGCAGCTGTGCAGGCACAGCTGCTGGCGGGAGTCACTTCCCCAAGCCTCGGGGAAGTGGGGGGAGCGTGGGCAGTTGCCGTGGCCCTGCCACTTCCCTGGGACGGCCGGTGTCTGCTGCTTCCCAGGGCTCCTGGCAGTTGCCGCTTTCCCAGGGAACGCCAGCGGCTGCTGTGCTCTTGGGGCAGGCTGGCAGCTGCTGCTTCCTCAGGGGTCTTGGGAGGGGCTGGCGACTGCCCTTCCTTCCCAGCTCCCTGGGGCTTAGTGGAGCCAGGAGGAGCCGCCTCTCCCCGCATATCTCCCTGTCTTGTATTTGGGACAGGGAGATACGGTCACCTGACCTGTCAGTAAAGTGCTATCTGCAGTAACAGTACCATGTAAGTTAAAATTATTATCCTAATTTTGTCTTTTTTCATGCATATTCTCTTCCAACAGACCCTTAAGGAGATTGGTGATCAAGAAAACAACATTGCTGCTCTCAAGCAAGCTATTAAGGACAAAGAAGCTCCACTGAAAGTAGCTCAGACGAGGCTCTATGACAGATCTTTTAGGCCCAATGTGGAGCTCTGCAGAGATCCAGCACAATTCAGGTAGACACAAAGAAGGAGTCCTGAAAGGCCCCAGTTACAGCAAAGACATTCTTAGATAACTTCTGCCTGGCAGAGACATACGGTGGCAAAATAAGAAAGGGGATACTCATTGACAATAACATGTTATTTGGATGGGTGTATCATTCACTTTAGCAGCAACGAAGGGTCCTGTGGCACCTTATAGACTAACAGAAAAGTTTAGAGCATGAGCTTTTGTGCGTTAACTCACTTCTTCAGATGCTGGTCAGAAGTGAGTTAACTCACGAAAGCTCATGCTCTAAACTTTTCTGTTAGTCTATAAGGTGCCACAGGACCCTTCGTTGCTGCTACAGATCCAGACTAACACGGCTACCACTCTGATCATTGACTTTAGGGGGTTGATAGATTCAGTGGAGCTTCACTTATTGATACCAGTTGTGAAATGCCAGTTATCTAACCTCTCATTTTAACTCAAAAACAAATAAGCAGTCAAGCAGCACTTTAAAGACTAACTAAATAATTTATTAGGTGAGCTTTCATGGGACAGACCCACTTCTTCAGACCATAGCCATACCAGAACAGACTCTCACTGCCACTGTTATACAAAATGATTTGTTGTTTGGTTTTGTTGCATGTGACCTTCAGCTCTTAATTACTGGTCTTGATTCCAATACCTTACACTGATACACACTGGGAGTTACACCCTTGCTATCAGTGTAAACTAAATCCAAGTCTGGTCTAAACTGTTTACAAATAGGGAATCCATAAACATGGCTGTCTTCTTTGACCAGTTGGGTTAGTTATTTATTCAGCCGATCCAAAAGAACATGACAGGTAGTAGATAATTTGCAGCCAGTATGCTCTGGACAGAGGTTCACTGTGAGGTGGATTATGTGGTGAATCAATTATGCTTCAAGCACTGCAAATGTAAACGGCCTGTGCATTTCCACAGGCTGAGAAAACTCATCAGCTCCTCTAAAGAACTAGCCGATGGCATTCGATTTTCAGTAATAATCCATTTAAAAACTGGAGGGCAATAAATCCTTTCAAATTAAAGGTCGGAATGTAATTTGTTACTGTTGATCTCATTATAGTGCTTGCAATTGATTCTCCTACAATTATTTGTTTGTTTGTTTTTTTCTGCCCATAGGAAAATTTGTGATCAGCTTTCCCAGTTCTTTACAGCAAAAATATACACCATTCAAAGCAAAGCATCGCTCTTTATAGTGATGCAATAGTTTTACTTCATTCAAAACTTGGTCATCTCAGGCATGTTCATTCAGGTCCTGATTAAGCAAACCATCCCTATTCAGCCCACTTAAATATGTGTCTTGCATGTAATAGAATATAAAGGCATGCATGCTTAATGGGATCTTATATTGTTTCACATTACCCCTCTTCACTCAGTGCATACCCCTTGTATAGCAAACAAAAAAGCAGTGCTGTAGCACATTAAAGATAATATTATTTATTAGGTGATGAGCTTTCGTGGGACTGACCCATATTTTCAGCTCTGGTATAATGTCCCCCTTTCCTGTGAAAGGGAGGCTCCTTTCCTGTGAAAGGGAGGTACTTGAGAGGCTCCTGTGAGCTTTATGTAAGAGGTGTGCACCTAACTGCATTTTTTATGGCTTTGAAAGTCTTCTCAGCAATTCACTCTAAAAAGAACCTAAGGAACATGCTGTGAGATCACTTACAGCAGTGTATATCTGACATAACACCATTGGTTTCAGCAGTTCCTCCAAATGTACAATAGCGAACCCAGGTAAAAATCTGTGTTTACGTGAATGTTCAGGCAGCCAAAAATCAGCGAGTCATCTAAACTGTCTTTATCCCATCAGTTGTTAACGTAGGAGACTTGCAGAATAGAATAGTATCTATGACAATGGATCATTCTTTTGTGTCTCTTCCAGATGGGGAAAGGTTATCTTGGAGTTTACTGAGCATATTTTTTACAACCTAAATTTATAATGATAGTAGTTTGAAATTATTTTGAACTTTGTTTATTGGAAGAGACTTCATCCATAGCTCAATGAGCCACTTCATTTTATAATCCTACAGCTCAAAAATTTTATCACCCACCAGGCACTCCTAGAAATTGTGCAGACTAACACCGAATTACTGTGGTGCTGAAGTTCAAAATAACAACGATTGCTAACCATAGAAATTTATAACAGCTCACAGGCCTTTGGAGACTTCCTCTAATTTTGATTACTTATTTAACTCTGTTCAGGTTGATCAGTGAAGTTGAAGAACTGACAGAATCCATTGAGTCTCTGAAGCAGAAACTACTGGAGGCTGAACAGTCTCTACGGAACCTAGAAGACACACGGATGAGCCTAGAGAAGGAGATAGCTGTGAAATCGAACAGCATTTTTATTGACAGGCAGAAGTGCATGGCCCATCGCATGCGATACCCTGTTGTCCTTAAACTAGCAGGATACCAGTAGCAATATACTCTGTTTAAATGACGTGACGTTTGGTTAAAAAAAAAAATCTTAGGCCAAGATATTTAATTTTATAAGTGTGTACTGTTTTATTCAATAAGAAACATAATTTGCTGTTAATTTTCTTTATTTAAATAAAATACATAAATATAACATCATGGTCGGCTGTTGTTCTTGCATTTGCATTCCACGTAAGTCTGATCTGTTTTCTTTATGCTTGCGTAGTTCATACAGTACGTGATACCGCAGAGCTTTTTTCCTTATATCTGATGAATGAACATGGAGGTTTGGGACCAAAGAAGGGTATTTCGAGCTCTATTGTTTTCAAGTTACCTTGCAGTGAACAAATAAGTATGCTTGGGAGATTGAAGAACACACGCTTCAGTAAGGAAAGAGATTAAAGAGATTTTATTGTCAAGCTGCCCAAGGGTTATGAAAATAAAACTGTAGTTTGCACACACGAGTGACAATCTGAATACTAACTACAAATAGCAAAACCACAAAATGTGGATGCATGAGCTGGTATTGAATTAAATGATTTTAAACAAAGAAAACCAATTCAGTTTACTTTTAAAGAGAAGCTAAACAGCTTGTGAACAGGGACTGCTTCTTTTTCTCACTGTCTCATTTATATTGTCAGAGGAAACTTTTGATCTTTTTCACTCTGCTCCCGTGGACTTCGGTGGAAATAGTGTATGTGGACAGCTAGTAAAATGTAGCTCATGATGGGCGCTCAGAGGACGCATCCATACCATCTGCAGCAATGGAACCCTGTAAAACGGGGTGATCAAACTTTTTACTCTGGGCCCCACTTTTCATCCCTGCAGTTAGCAGCCCCTCTCCCCCCAACATGTCTAATGTAATCCAAACCAATGGAAATTTTTCCATGTAAAATTAAAAACCCTTTCGGCACATGAACAAATGTCTATAAATATGAATAAACATACATAAAAACAGAAACACATTTCAACAATTTTAATGAGATGGATGAGCGTGAGACCTAGCAGCCAATCATGGTGCACTTCCCATTTCAAAATTTCCCACCCCCCACACTTTGCTCACCCCAGCTATAACATACATCATTCATCCATCAGGTTAGAGGTGCCACGCTGCTAGATTTGTAATGTACAGGATAAAAGGGATTAGATGAAATAGATGTCCATTAAGGCAGACTCATTGTCTCCTACATTACATTTTTTTAATTTTTAAAAATCTTGTTTAGAAACACCTTAACTGTACAGTCACTAAATTGCTCTGCCTTATTACCCTATGTATGAAAATACATTTTGTGTAACTGTTTCCCTCTCCAACAGGTATTTGTTCATCCATCTGTTATGTTGACACAGTAGGTGCATATCAGCTTTGGCCCGTTACCATCCTGAGATAAAAGCCTACCACTGTTTCTTTGAAAAGAACTACATCCGTAAAGCATATTCTGCCTGTGGCTTTGATTGCTCTCGTTGTTTTATATGCATGAAGGTTTTTTAAAAATATTCTTGTAGTGCTCATGTTTTTATAGCCCAAATCACAAACACTAAAAGTAAAGGTGATACAGAGCAAACTAGAGAAAGTTTGTCTATCGTTTATCTCTAAATACAGGCAACTTGAGCAATATATTAAAGAGGGAAAGATTTTGCTGACGTGCTCATGAGTTGTCCCTTTCTCATGCATCACGTTCAGAGTGCTTCCCTCTTCTTGGAGACCGAAGAGAGTTTTGAAGCTGGACAAGAGTCGATTCAACTTTAAAATTCCAAAATAGGACTTTGTGTCACCTTTCATTCTGAAGGACCACATGACCCCCATGTGACTTTGATTTTTGGGTTCCCAATTAATACTTTAAAGATAAGGAACAGAACCAAACTGAACTCTAGAATGTTCCAGTCTCCAGGACAGTTAAAAGATCATTTAATCTAGTGGACAATTGTGAGTGATTCAATGAGCAACAGAATTAATGATTGTTTTTAAAATCTACTAGTTTAAGCTAGCAGACATTACACTATAACCGTGTGCTCCATTTATATTCACATTCCAAAATGAAATGGTGCATCCCAGTTTGATGGGTTGCTGGATGAGAAGAATGGATACATAATGCTTTCTTGATGGTAGATGAGCAGTGCTAATCTAAAATTAGCTTGCTCTGATAATCGGTTCTAATAACATCCCATAGTTAATTAGCATTAAACCTATCTTTCACCATATCTATACTTCCACTTCCACATTCAATTATTTTTTCTACCTCATTGGCTGTTTCATAATAAACATCATCTAAATTAAATATGTGTGAATATCATTCCAATAACTATCCATAAAGATAACATTGCCAGAGTGTTCACATTTTATCTAAACGCTGTATTAAAAACAAAATGTGTTTACAGTGTGACCTGGGGTTATTTTCTAACTTGCATCTGAATTGCTTCTTTTCATTTATATTTTACTAGGCCTATTATTATCAAGCATAAACATAGGGAGGTTTAAATTTGGAGTTAATGATGCTGCAGGACTTGAAATTAATGCAGACTGGGAGGAGGTTGTATGTGGAGGTTGTAGCAGGGTCAGAACAGCATAAGGATTTTTAAAACAATATACAGCTCAAGAGTTTTAAATTGTCTTACTTGGATCTGAAAGCACAGACTTAACATTGCATTACTAGTGTCTTTTCATTAACTTGAGATACAGATGAAATGAATAGGTTTTTTCTTTTCTGAATCAGAATGCAGAAGACAAGTATCTTTAGGTCCCATGGTAGATTTTTCACTTGCTAAAGCTTAATAGTTTAATTTACCTTTGTGAACCAATTATTCAACACTTATTTCAAACTCAGCAAGATAATCTTATTCCAGTAGATGGAACACATCAACAACAGTTTAATCACTGTCATATTCACACTCTAATGGTTGAATACGTGCAATTACTGGACGCACGAACCATGTATACAATAGTTTCAGTTTCCCTAATTACTGATTTTCTTTTTTACATACTAATCAGATCCACTATTCCAGGAGTGTAAAAGAAGGTTTACATTTCCTCCAGTAGTTCTATGAAGTCCAAGGCCTTTTCTTTTTAATAATAATAATTTTAAAAAGTTTGCATAAACTAATGAAGTGAGGCAGGGAACATATTATAAGTGTAGGTATAACACAAATAACTATTGTTATAGTCACCCATGCATAAAGCTTAAAACCATCACAATATATTTCAGCCTTTCCCTGTTTTACAAGTCACAAATAAACCACAATAACAGCACTGTGACAGATTTTAAATGTGGATATGGGTCTTCTGTCCATTCAAAGTGCTTTTGAAAATAAACGTACCTATCTGCATCATTAGGTGCTAAATATATTTTAAAATCAAGCCCATTGTTAGTACTGAGCCTACCTACACCTTAATTACTCAAGATTACAATATGTGGTTCCAAATGTGTTTTAAACTAGAGCATTAAAGATGAGATCTGAAGGCTTGAGGATATTTCACTTAATCATTGTGGTTTCGTTCCAGGTGATTTGCAGTGCAATTACCAAATACCCTCCACAGAGTAGGGAAGTAGTTATGCAATATTTTGCTTCATAATTAGAGGGTAGTTTCTGGGTTCTGTTGGTCCTTTTAAGTACAATTATTTCATCTTGAATGTCTGTCTCAAGAGTAATATGGGTTAAAACAACACTTATCACTGTAAAAGGCATATTAATGGTGCATTTCTCCTTCAGAAGGAGGATGAAGCTCATCCACAAGATGCAGCTGGTACCAAGAATATATACTGGGCTAACTGGAGTGTCTGTTGTTTGGTATCATCTCATTATTGTTCTGTTGGCAGTTGCTCTGCTGCTGTTGATCCCAGCAGATCTCCTGCATTGGAGTTTGACACTGGAAGTTAGTGATATAAACACATGCAGATAACAGAGGGAACATATCTTAGTTAGGCTGTACTTCTCCTTGAGGGCATTTTTGTACTCTGTCTTCTAGGTCCATGTAAGGGCCTGCCCAACCTCTTGGAAAGTAGGAAATGTAATTGTGTTGGCATGATTGATTTTCTCCCTTATAAAATTTCAGACAGAATTATTGCCACTTAGAGTACATGTATGTTAAATAATAAACAGATGAAATGGGAGAGTTAGGGATCCAAGTTACCAAGCTCCAGAGTACCACAGCAGGCTTCACGTCATGATCGTCATTTCTGTCTGTGCTCTGGCCTTTCAGTCTCATTTCTTCTGTTTTCTCTCCAATATTTCTCTGAGTTGAGCCCTCAGTCATGTGCTTCTTATCTCATTTCCCCATTACAGTAATTGGTTTTCCCCCACTTAACGTCATTTAACATATCCAGTTAGCCAAATGTTCATGATTTGTTTTCATTCAACATCTTATGTTATTAAAAATGATCAACATCTCCTCCTTGAACTAATAACACCACATCCTTATTGTCTTATTATTCAGCAATTTTCTTCACACATGTACATGGCTCATGGTAAATTAATCATTAATGGAACTCTGATTTTCTACTTGATTAAGAAAGTTTCAGGGCTTACTGTGTCCAAAATGCTTACGTTTATATCTTTTTCAAACAGGGTTTTTTCAGGGGTCTTTATGCTCAAAACTTCAGCACCCAGGTGGTAAATCACTAAAAATCCATGTAAAGTAACTTTGCCTGTTGCATTTTGAAGTATTTCATTCAACTTTAGGATCCAGATATCTAATTATTCCCCAATACTCCAGGATAAATAAAAACAGCCACCTCAGTAAATGACTTGTATGTGACTTGCTGCTCTTTGGGACATCAAGATGTTTGTCCTTCATGAGGAGTGTCTACACTACCTCCCTACTTTGAAGGGAGAATGGTAAGTAGGGTGTTGGGAGTTTATTAATGAAGTGCTGCGGTGCATATGTGGCACTTCATTAAGCAAATTCACCCCCGTGGCAACTTGCTGCGGGGGTAAATTTGCTAATGAAGTGCCACATATGCACCGCAGGACTTCATTAATAAACTCCCAACACCCTACTTACCATCCTCCCTTCAAAGTAGGGAGGTAATGTAGACAAGCCCATGAATATCCATCCAACCACTAACAGTCAATGGAAAACATCATTTACCATGAAAGTTTCTTGAAAATTCATTAATTCTTGAAAATCGTCAGTGGCTTGGCAGCTGAAACCAATGCCTATCATATTGATCTATATTGTCATATATTTTTCTTGAACTCCCCCAATCAATCTGTCTGCATTCATCTGTTGGCTTGTCTTATATTTAGATTGTAAATGTTTTGGGGCAGGGACTGTCCTTTTGTTGTTTGTACAGCATAGGGTTCTGGTCAATGAATGGGGCTACAAGCTACTATGATAATGAAAAAAATGAATACAGGTTGACCCGTTCTAATCTGGAACTCTGTCATCCAGCAGCATCCGTGTTCCAGCATGATTATAGTTAGCCAGGCAACCACTTACCATGGATGTGGCCACTTTTCCTGCGGTCTCAAAGTTTGTTTACAGCCACCTGTCCTGGCTCTCAGTGCTCTGTGCTGTGATTTACCCTTAAATGTCTTCTAAGAGCCCAGTAAGCAGTTGAAGTGTTGGTAATGTGCTGGAGAATATTGACCTCCCATGGTCCAGCAAATGCTCTTGTCCAGCACCAGTCAGGTCCCCGGAGTGCTGGATGAGAGAGGTTCAATCTTTAATAACATTTGTACCAAAAAGTGATCTGTTATTTGCTCTTCTTCATTCACTATATATCTGTGAAACAGTTGCATTGACACAATCAGCACTTAGAAAAGCTTCTATGTGATGGATTGTCCACCACCACGGTGACCAGTTAAAGCGAGTAGTTTGGAAACAAATTGTCATTTGATATGTAATTAGCCAAGCTAATCAGCAAATGTTTAACACCGAGGAGCATGTTCTCCACTAGCTGGACCCTACCAACTGCACTAAGGATTAGCAAACCAATTTTTTTCCTAAATTTTCCTGACTTTGGGTTCCTTTAATATTATTTGACTAGCTCTGCTCATTATATCCTTTATTATTGAAGTGTCATCTTCCGTTGTTATGTTCCTGCTAATATTTTCCACCCATGTGCAGGATAATTTTTGCGATGTGCACCTAGACATGTGTGGATGTGTACTGCCAGTACAAACACATCCCGCTGGCATGTGACTCTCACCTGAGTGGCTGCCCAAGCTTACAGGGAACACTGCTTACAGGGAACAAGCTTACAGGGAACACTTTTGAGTCACTGGGCCGCATGTCAGTTGCACCCTTTGCCCCGTCAATGGCCTGACCATATCCACCAGATACTTCCCTATCTGCTTACTTCAGAGGAAGCCAGCCAGGGGAAGGACTACAGCAGAGTAAGAGGCTGCCATGTCTTCTACAACCAAGATCTTAAACTCCCAGATGCTCCAGGGTGAAAGCCCATTTCCGTCACCTGCTGAGACCCTTGAACGCCCATTGAAGTCTAGTCACATTCAAGAAGCTGTCTGAGCCTTGCAGGATCACAGCCTGACTACAGAGCAGCCTATTTCCACTTCTCAGAGGAGAAGAAAATCTGTTTTTAAATCATTCTGTGGGTAAGCCATGCAGCCGTTTCTATAGCAACTCACTATGACCTCTAAGTCACTCCTACAGTGGGATAGTTTGACTACAACTTGCACAGGCACATACATTTTCTGCCATACAAGTCCCACTTAAGCCTTCTTTACTGGGCAGAAAGGAGCATGGAAGGCTAAACAGCAAGACAAAGCCCCGGCTTGAGATTCACGAGGCATAGCTTCAGTCCCTGGGTCAGCTGCAGATGTCCTGTGTGACTGTGGCCAAGTCACTGAACCCTTTTAGTGCCTCAGTTCAGTATCTGTAAAATGGGAATAATACTTCCCTGCACCTTCCAGGTGTGCTGCGAAGCCAAAATCCATTATGAAGTGTTTGGATACCATGGAGATGAGGGTCACCTAAATTGAATTTGCAGTGGAGCCAGGTTATTAGAGATACAGGGATTTAATTAGCTTTGCTTTTGTTGGAGAGAAAGATGAGCCTTTGAGCTTCCACAGAGCTTCAGGTCCACAAAGCTTGCCTTTCTCAACAACAAACTGTTAGGTGAAGCTATGCTCACGACCATATGAAAAAAGTCCTATGTAATTTAAAAAGAATGAAAGTAAGAGGGTTCTATCAACATTAGGCTTAAAAACCCAATCTGACTGAATTCTATAACAGGTAAATGCTAGGAAGTAGGTAAAAATGTATGCTATTACTGATCTATAATCAGACTATTTTTATTATTGAACAAGGATGACTGCTGGAATATATTATTCTCTTTTTCTTCATTGTTGGTATATTTATATATGCATTGTGAGGCCTCAATGAAATAATAATAAAGTGAAAAAAAATAGAAAGGTTGCCATTTTTGGTAAATTGCATAGGACTTTCCAACCAAGTCATGACATTCTGTTTCCTGTATCTTCGAGGAAAGGCCCATGATGCTCTCCCTAGTGAGAGGATGAATAAACAAACACCCAGCAGAGGTTAGTTATGTTGCTTAACACGCTCCAGGAAGATGCACAGGTGCCATGGCAAAGAATGAACTATAAGAACCTATGTTGAACAGACTAGAACAAAATATCCAGGAAAATATATTGGCAGTCACCAACCCTGTCTGTTTAAAAAGAGGGTTAAACTGGCTTTCTGTGCATGGATTACTTTCACCCCGAGTGCGGATTGCAAAACTGGGGATGAAGTGAGACTGTGCCACCATGTGTCAGTCTGTCAAGCTAGCAAGGCTGCTAGAAGACACTGCATTTTGGAAACTGGCAGTGCAAAGAATGGCATGAAACGGACTCCTGCCCCCAGCCTATTTATTTTCACAGGAGATGACCATGCAGTGTGTTACTTAAGCTGCTCTCTGCTCATTACACAATTAGTGATTTCAAAATATTTTGGTGCTTAATTGTATAATGGGGTCTGGCGCCAGGAGTTATTTTTGTTTATGCAGGATGTGGTAATTAATTATCCCTTCCCCCCAAGGAGTTAATGGGATTTACTGAGAAGTGCAGTTGTTTAAAAGTGTTCATTTGATTAATGGCCTGGTGTTAATAGGAGCGCCAAAGCCCAAATGGGATCATTTTCTAGTGCCTCTTCCCCACCCCTGCCCCACACCAAACAGATTTCCTCTCCGCCACTACCCCAGTTCTCTCTTTTCCAGGTCTTCCCATCTCCCCAGCCCCACTCCAGTCTGACTTGTTCCCAGCCCACCACCCTTTCTCTTTCCTCCCACCCAGTTTCATTTCCCATCTGGTACTAACATTTCTCTTTCCTTCACTCTTGCAAAGGAGAGTAACCTGGCCAATGGGCCATCTCTTCCAGGCTCCAGTTTTTGGATGAACAAGAATTCCTGTGGCACCTTACAGATATTTTGGGCATGACTTTTGGGTGTGACTCACAGCTAATGGTCTGCTGATCAGCTGGACTAAATGCCTCTTTGAATGATGATTGTCCGTGAAGCATGATAGTCTGGCACCTTCAGGAACTGACCTGTGCTGAATGAGAGAATTTGCCAGACCAAGGGAAGTTAATATCATTTAGCAACACTACTGACACTCCACAGCTTACTGGGTTCTTAGAAGGCATTCAGGGGTAAATTAGCACTAAATTACAGCACAGAACATGGAGACCCAGGGCTGCTGGCCATAAACAAACTTTATGGGATTGTGGGAAACTTGATCCCACCCTTGATTAGTGTTCATCTGGCTAACTAAAATCATTACAGATTATGGATGATGCCACATGAAAGTGTACTGGATTAGAGAGGTTCAACCTGTACCATGAATTTGTTTCCCCACTTTACTACTCTAGTACCATTCCAGTTCAAGGGATCACTCTAAAAAAGGTACTTTGTGACAGAAACCTGGTATCTGTCATCTGCTTTTCCTCTCCCTTCTTTTAGGGTTTGCAAGAAATGGAATCAAAACACCTGTTATCCCTGTTGTAATATATTTCCCTCAACATACAATAAAGGGCATTTAGAGTAAAAAATCTATGGCTGCTCTTGGTGCATGGAAACATAAGAAAGAAAAGGACTAAGTCAAGGCTCCATGGGAGAACATGAACAATGAGGGTCTCCATGAACACACTTAGTCATCTCTGCTATAAGGATGGTTGTTCTAGTTCAGTGGTTCCCAACCTTTTCCAGACAGAGACCCATTTTGACAATTCAGGAAGACTTGGTGACCCACAGCAATTAAAAAATGGGGGGAGCAGTGCCGTGATTAGCTAATTTTGTGCCTGAGGCAAGAATATAAAGTTGTGCCCCCTTATCTTTATATATTCATATTATCTGTTTCATAGAAGACAAAGTGAAAATACATTAATAACACTATGTTTATTACAGTTGATTATTTTATTATAGTTGATCTGAGCTGTGGTGGGGAAAAGACCATCATCCCCAAACTACTCCTGCAGCTTAAACCCCACACTCAGGGGCTGGGAGGTCACACTCAAGATGTGGTGGGGATACAAACAAAAAATGAAAACTGACAGATCAGCTACGTAGAACAGAAGGAGGGGGATGGAAGAAGGGAGGGGGGGTGAAAATTACTAACTGCAAGTGTCTATGAAGTGGCTTACCTGGTATGCCTATGAATATCAGAGGTGGAGAAGCTATCTGCGTAATGCATAATTGCGTCTCTATAGATAGAGATAGCGGCTGGATATGCCAGGATTAAGGAGCTGCAAATGGCTTCTTTAAGAGCCACATGCTGCTCTGAGCTGCTGGTGACCCTGAACAAATCTAATTGCAACCCATGTTTGGGTCCTGACCCATAGGTTGGGAATCTCCGCTCTAGTCTATTCAGTATAAGTTCTTATCCTGTTCTCTTCACCATAGTACCTGTGCGCCTCCCTGGCATGCATTAACCAATGTGACTAACCTGTGCCTGGTGGTGTTCTCTCATGCTCCCCAGGGAGACCATTGTGTGCCTTTTTCTGAGCTAACTCCTCAGAGAGACAGGAAACAGAATGCCACAACTTGGGTGGTAAGCCCTGTGCAATTTAATGAAAATGACAACCTTTCTACTGATTTTTTTTTAAAATTACTACTTCATTGAGGACTTAGAATGCATATATAAATATACCAGCAATGAAGAAAAACAGAACAATATTTTACAGCAGTCACCCACATTCAATAATAAAAATAGTCACATCATATATTAATTGTAGAATAAATTTTCACCTGCCCATTAGCATTTACTTGTTATAGAAGTCAGTCAGATTGGGGTCTTAAGCCTAATTTTGATACAGCCCTATTTGTTTCATTGTATTTAAATTGCATAGGTCTTTTTCATAAATCCAAGTACATACCTACAGGTAACTCTGTGCATTTACTCCAAGGGGGCCACTTATTATTTACAGCTTACTG
This sequence comes from Carettochelys insculpta, assembly GCF_033958435.1. NCBI lineage: Eukaryota > Metazoa > Chordata > Testudines > Carettochelyidae > Carettochelys > Carettochelys insculpta. Next base: position 34,337,146 of record NC_134152.1, read on the forward strand.
ATTTGAAATGCTGAGTGGCCCCTCTCCCTTTGGATGATCAGTGGGCTTACAATGGAAACAATATCATGCAATGTGAGAAAACTATGTTCCACCTGAATCCTGTGGATAGTAGATAATGTCTGCAATATGCACAAAGCACATTGGAATAAAGGATGACACCACATTCCTCCAGGTGTGCTGTTGCTTATCCCCAGCGAATCCTATTTCACCTGCTTTTGCTGTTCCCCATTAACTAATTCAGTCCATTGTCAGCAGAAATACCTGGAGCCTGGAAACAGCAGGGAGGCAGATTGCAACACTGAAAAAAATAAAAAAAATAAAAAGAAAGGAAATGAGATAGCTGGAGGGAGAAAATGATATTTAGTTTTCGCCCTACCTTGTAATTATATACCACCAATGGGGAAAAGGTCAAAGAATATTTTACTTGAACAGCCTCTGTGTATGAACAATTGCACCAGCTCTTTTTTTTTTGGAATGCATTTCTTTAATACACTGAGTGAGCCAAGAGCCCCATTCTTCCAGTAACTGTGGCAAAAGAGGATTTGTTATGCGCTATCTGTCAAGTTGAGATGCCTAAAATTTTATCACTCTTAAAAGCCAATTTCTGCTCCCAAGGTAAATGGAACCTGCAGAACTAGAAAACTGATCATAAAGTTCTCTAACTACCCCCGTGCATATGAATCAGCCTAAGATGTCACTTTCAGCTGAAGAATTCCAAGATCTATTTATGTTTCAAGACCTTTAAATAAATGGACTTCTTAAAATTCATTGGAAGTAGATTCTTCTACCATTTATCTTTATGTTGGCTCAAGGGACCAACCATGAGCTCAAAAGTGTTTTCTCTCAACATTTTTAGATTAAGTACAGTCCAGGTCAGCAGTGATTAAAAGTCACCATAGTCATTTTATGGCTGCCCAGGCCCACGTGAAATGAATGTGGGGGCTTGTTCCATTTGCTAATGTGTGGGTACCAATGGGCTCAAAACCACTTCTTTGCTTTGCACTCTTGCAAATGAGCCAAGGACTCCATAGACAAGCAGACTAAATAACGCTGTTGCCTGTTTAGGTGATAACTTCACAGAATATGTCTAAGGCACGTTGCCAGAGCACAGTGGGGGAGTTTGCATGGTGACAACCCATCTGTTGGGTGGATAAGTACTTAGCTCTTACACAATGCTTAACAGACATAAATCTCAAAGCTTTTTACAAAGGAGAGTTCCACTAGCCCCAATTCACAGGTGCAGAAACTGAGGCACAGCATGGTCCAATGATTTTAATTATTGCAATAGCAATCAAGAAATAGTCATAGAGGTGGCAACCTGCTGCCCAGGGTGCCACCCATGGCTCACCAGAGTAAGCCACTGGCATGTCGCCAGAGAGGTTGTTGCATCTGCTGGCACAGCTGCCCTCATGCCCTCAGCTCCTTATTGGCCATGGTTTGCCATTTCTGGCCAATGGGAGCTGCAGGAAGCAACAGTCAGCCTGTGCTGCTTCCCATAGCTTCTGTTGGCTGGGAATGGCAAACCACAGCCAACAGGGAGCTGCAGGTAAACACACTTGCAGATGCGAGATAAACAATCTGTCTGGTGGCCCCCCAGCAGCTTACCCTGATAAGCTACATGCAAGGCTGCAGGTTACCCAGCACTGTTCTACGCTATCACATTTGAGAGCTATGTATCAGATTTAGGAAAATGCCGTAGGTTCTTGCCTGATGGTTCTTTTTCATATATTGTGCAGATTTACACTCTGCTTTGACAGCTAGGTTTGACTTGTCACAGTAGGGTCATTATCTCCCATATGTTCTCAAGTCATATTTGCAATACTGAACTGCAGCAGATGCTGACACTTGACCACAAGTGCCTGTTCACTCCATGATATTGTCTTCAAATGAGAATGTTTGTATTTTCCCTGTAAATAGCAGCTTTTAAAAACCTATTTGCCTGGATACTTAGAGCAGGGAATTACCAACACAGCTAATCACCTTTCTGTCTCAATCATGGTGTTGCTGGGTTTGTTTTTTTGTTTGCTTGTTTTTTTACTCTAAAGGAGGAAGGTTCTGGCAAACTGTTGAAGTGTTTTCAGTACATGGCATTGTGTGCAAACCCTTAAACCCTTCTTCTGCAGGGCTTTTCCTCTACAAAGCACTTAAACATGAAAAGCCATATTGTCCTTTGCATTTCCATGCTTCAGGATTTCAGAGAATCTCTGTCAGGGATCAGGATGAGACTTTCATGGGCTGCAGGTTACCAGACTTTAGCTACGTCTACACAGGGATGCTACATCGAAGTAGCTTATTTCAATGTAGCGAAATCGAAATAAGCTATTTCGATGAATAGCGTCTACACATCCTCCAGGGCTGGTGCCGTCGACGTTCAATGTCGACGATGAGCAGCACTACATTGAAGTAGGCGCTGTAGCGGAGCGTCTACACGCCAAAGCGGCCCACATCGAAATAAGGGTGCCAGGAACAGCTACAGACAGGGTCACAGGGCGGACTAGCACTTCCCGGGCAACAGCAAGCCGCTCCCTTAAAGGGCCCCTCCCAGACACACTTGCACTAAACAGCACAAGATCCACAGAGCCGACAACTGGTTGCAGACCCTGTGCATGCAGCATGGATCCCCAGCTGCAGCAGCAGCAGCCAGAAGCCCTGGGCTAAGGGCTGCTGCACATGGTGACCATAGAGCCCCGCAGGGGCTGGAGAGAGCGTCTCTCAACCCCTCCGCTGATGGCCACCATGGCGGACCCCGCTATTTCAATGTTGCGGGACACGGATCGTCTACACATGCCCTACTTCGACGTTCAGCGTCGAAGTAGGGCGCTATTCCCATCTCCTGTTGGGGATAGCGACTTCGACGTCTCGCCACCTTACGTCGATTTCCACTTCGAAATAGCGCTCGCCACATGTAGACGTGGCGGGCGCTATTTTGAAGTTGGCACAGCTACTTCGAAGTAGCCGGCTCGTGTAGACGCGGCTTTAGTCAATTGCTTTCTTGTTCCTTTCTTTGAGGTATCTAGTGCTGGCTGCATTCAGAGATAGCATATTGGGCTCTAGGGATTCTGGGTCTGACAGCTTCAATTCAGCACTTCTGTGTCTTTGGCGAGAGACACACACATCTCATAGAAATGGAAGGGACCTCAGGAGGTCATCAAGTCCAGTCCCCTGCCCTCTTGGCAGGACTAAGCACCATTCCCTCCCCCCTACCTTCTCTATTTCCCCCAGATCCCTAATGGCACCCTCAAGGATTGAACTCACAACGTTGGCCTTAGCAGGCCAATGCTCAAACCACTAAGAGCAACCGAGCAGGAATCCAAACCTTGTTATTGTGGTTCCCACACGAAGAACACAATCACTGTGCCAGAGAGGCTCGAGTCTAGTGCAAACACAAAGTCTTTATAAATCAGAAGGAATCCACTGATTTTGGGTGTGAACTCTGAGCTTGTCCCACACTGAAGAAATGTCAAAGAAAATAACAGCAGCTGCTAAGAGTCATCTAAATGGTCTCACACACAAGTTCCTTAACACGCACTTACTGGTAGATATCACTCTTCCACAACATCTAAAACATCAGTCCAGAGACTATGTGCACACTAAGCTTGTGTCTGTAGGACTCGGTGGTTAAGCCCATGCTACATGGGCTTGTTACACACACACTGCAGGTGAGAATTTCAGAAGTGTCTAAGGGATCCCAAATTCCATGGACTTTAAAGGGACCAGGGGAACCAAACTTCCTTGGGGGACACTTGAGTATCCCACTGTGCCACTTTAATTAGTGGGAAGACGATGAGTGTATGCTCTGGAAAATGCATAGGTGGTAGTAATGAGATCATCTGATGGACCAGCTCTGACAGTCATGCTAATGTGTGTATAGTGCACCACGCAGACCTCCTGATTCAGATCTGTGGTTTGCCCTGTTTCCAAACCGCAAAATGATGTCTTGGTGCTGAGTCATAGCAGGATCAAACCCTGGTCCAATCCCCTACTAGGTCCTAGGACATGAGGATGCGTTTGCCACTCAAGTCAGACTGATCTGTATGGGCAGAAGTGGGGCTTAGACTCAGCGCTGGGGCTTAGTGTGCCATGTAGGTATATGCCAAACAGCCCAATTGTGGGTCCAACAGCAATATCCCATCCTCCCTGCTTTCATGGTGGTCATCAGCAAATATTGCAAGTGCAACGGCCCAGACATTCAAAGGGGATTCGGCATTCTTTTCAATGGGAGTTAGGTACCTAAATACTGTGGGGATCTGGACTAAAGAGCTTCACAATCATACTGCACCCATTTTACAGGTGGGGTATGTAACCCAGAGGCACTAAGACCAATCCGTAGAGTGAAATCTGCTCCACAGCTTTAGCTAAGAGCCAGATGGCTTTCAGCTGATGTGGTGGAGGCTCATGGCTTAGCCCCTAAGGTCTCACATTCAGTACCACCTGCTGCCAACCTGATTCTGTGGGCATTACTGATACATAAAGCATTGACTTGCTCAAGGTGAAATTGAGTTAGTCAGGGACAGCATGGTTGCGGTCTAGCGGCTGGGTTCATATGCAATCTATATTACACCGGCTTGGGCATTCATATTTAGTAAATAACACCAACCTATACTCCTGGGTTTGAACTAATAATAGGAGTGGTTCTAAGTGAGAAGCAAAAAAGAGGAAAGACAAGATCCTCCGCTGCATGTACAGCCTTTGAGTCAGCTATTATTTTTCATGCATCTTGTAACCTTAGGAGAACTGAGAAGAATGCTGATGGTGGCCTTTGTCCTTTCTTTCTAACACGTGAAGAAGGGAGAGGGAGCCCTGCAAACAATCAATGCTCAGGGACCAATGAAGCAGGAAATCAGGTGTTTCTTGTGAGCTGGGAAGTGATAGCTCACAGCACGTTGCTTGCGTTACTGCTGTCTATGGTAACCAAGGCTCTCTCCTAGGATTCTTCCCCCACCTCCTGTCACGATGCTCACCTTGAAACAAGGCCTAAAAGCTTTCATTTAGTGGCTCACTGCTCCCTTTTTTCCTAGGAGGAGTGTGAAGGTCACAAAGAAGCCAGCATGATGCGGGTCAGTGCACAGCAAACATTAGGCCAATTCATCCCTGGTGAACTTCTGCGAAAGACAACGAACTTCCACCAGGTATATACTTGGCCTTTTGATTTGCCAGCCTCCAATCTGGCAAGATGGATGGCTGAATTCCTGCCTCACGTTCGAATTTGTGATTGGGAACCAGAGAGCAAACAGCTGTGTCTGGAGCACATGGGAAAGCACCAGCCCTGTTTTTATCATACCCACCAGTCCCCAGCCTCACTGGGGGCCACTGACTCCCAGTCCTGCCCCCTCCCGTGCCCAAGGCTATCACACCCTCCTCCAGTGCCAGGCACCCCTACAGACCCAGCCACCCTTCCCAGCTCCAGGAGTGGGAAAGCCCTTGCTTACCCCTCTCCCAGTCCATAGCACCAGGAGCAACCGGACAGCTGTACTGCAGTCCCAGCTGGCTGGAGTGTGGTAGGTGGGGGTCACCCAGGCCTTTTGGGGGAAAGCAAGGCCTTCCCTTGCCTGTGTTACCTACCACACATGGAGGCAGAGTTGTCTAGTAGGAAGAATAACAGGTTCTGACTGTAACTCTGCACTGGCTGTGTGACTTTGGACATGTCTCTGCCTCAGTTTGCCCATCAGTTAAATGGGAATAACACTGTCACACTTGGCAGCAGGTAAGGCTGCACTTTGCTACTCTTAGATGGAAAGTACTGGTGATGTTTATCTACTGGTCTGCTTTGTGTTTAATGTTCCACTAAACAGGTCGACTCAGCCTGTTTTCAGGACTGAGCCTGAAGAGTAGCCAGTCCAGCCTCCAGGCTGATTAATAGCAGGGCTATGGTAGGACCACGTGATTAGCTGGACCACCTGGTTGGCAAAAGAGAGCCAGCAGCAGCTGGTCATCAGTACTTACTGCTTCTGCTGGCAGCTGCAGTTCCTCTTTCTTGCGCCTGTCCTTTGCCTACCTTGTTCTTGTCCAGCTCCAGCTCCATCCTCCTCTCCTGTCCCCTGTACTGACCCCAGGCTCTGGTACCTGACTCTAGCTGCTTCACCCCCAGTTCCTGACCACCGCAGCTTGGTTCTCACCATTGACCCAGACTGCCAGCACCCACCCTGACACCCATAAGGCATGGAGAGCCCTGCTTTTTAACCTACCCTGTAACAAGCTAAGGTAAGGTATTTGCGCTGGACCTTTAAGAACAGACGGCCTCTGTGAACCATCACTCAAGTGTATTGCTTTCTGTAGACAAGAAAGCACCATTGAAGATCACAGACCCGAGCAGGCATCTTGACTCCACTGTACACCTTCAGTAAAGGGTGTTTTACTTGCCTCTCCTCTTAGCCAGAGCATCCTATTCTGACACCGCTGACGCAGGCCCCTCGTGGAGGTTGGCCTCCCCATAAAGGGTAGACCAGTGGCTCTATTTCCAAGTGTAACTTGATTTATTTACGCACAAGTTGCTCCAACCATAGGCAGGGCCATCCTGTCTGCCAGGACTCTCCATGCAGCACCAATGCTGCACCTCTACCTCCAGGGCTGATGCTAAGCAGAGCAGCAGGCAACTCTCCTGCTGCTCCTGTGGCCATCTCCTTTTCCCCAGTCCTGCTGCTCCACAAGCCCCGCGGAATCCCCCAACACATCAGGCTTCTCCAAAAGTCAGAACCTGCTCACAAAGGAAAGAGAACATGAAAGGCTGGAGTGGGTGGGAAAAGACCCACTGGGTGAAGGAGTTTATTAATTCCCAGTTACTTTTCATATTAGAAGAGAGCTGAATGTCACACAAACTCACGCATTCCTTCCAGAAACAGCTGGCTCGTGAATCCCAAGTGTGGTCCAGCACCTGTGAGGATGTTAAAATATTAAAGTTTCCTCCAGGGGATGCTCCATGAATGCACAATCATAGATCACCCTCATCACAAGCACTGTACTTCCGTGCCAGTTTCCCTAATTATAAATCACAAGGACGCAAGAGCTTGACAAGGGAAGGTCTAAGGAGGTGGAGCGCGTGTTGATTAATTTCAGATAATCTCTCACCTATTCACGGGAGCTGTGGCTCTCTAACGGAAAAGGAGGCACTCCAATACTTTCTCTAGCAACCCATCTGACAGCCGTGAGGTCTGGTTTTATTCCACAGTGTTGCACTGTCTGGTTAGCGGTGTGATATTCTGCTTTGTTTGCTTTCCAGCCAGGGCTGATTTCTGAAGGAAGGTGCTTTGTATCTGAGTTACACGATATAAAATTGCCCCAAGATGTTGCCTAGTTTAAAAAAAAAAAAAAAAGGTGAGGTAATTGCATACTTTTGAAGTGCAAAACATAGCACTAGGTAAAGCCAGGAGCGGTCCATGCAGGTGCTCAGTAAGTGTGGCAATGTCAGCCTTGGTCCTGGGCCTCAGCCCCTTGTTCTGCTCACAGTCTTACCCACATGCTCTAGCCGCAGTTTGGACTTATGCCCCTTGACTGAAGGGGGCTGGGGTAGGGGCCTGCCTGGACTGGGTAAGCCGTCCTCCCCAGCCTCTGGCTGATCCTAGTGATCACCTGGGGCAGGGGAGCCCAAACACTCCCTATGGGAACTCTTCACCTGCCATGCTGTCTCTGGCATCCTTGGTGTTCTCCTCAGCTCTTTAACTCCCTCACTTTTCTCTGTTGTCATTTCACTCCAACTTCCTCTCCCACCCTCCTTCCCTTCTCCCAGCAAGGGAGGCTTTTTAAACAATCTCATGGCAGCCTCACATGAGCTCAGTCTATCCCAGATATTGTCCATCTTTCTTGGAAGATCACCCCATATGGAACAGGTCAAGCATTGTGCTCGTTAATAGCCACATGGAACCATTTCAAAAGCCTGCTCATAATGGCTTCCACTTCAACTAAAACTCATGCAAAATATCTACCTGCTAGGTTACCATACTGTGTGCTTGGGGAAGAAAGTGAAAGGTTAATAGATGCCTGTTTTCCAAGTAATGCTTTTGGAGAATCAACAGATGAACCAATCCCGTGGACAGGTGACCAGAATGTTTCAGGGTGAATCTACACTTCCCTGATGATCAACCATGCCGTGATCGATTTTCCAGAGTTCGATTTTGCCGTGTGTGTTAAGACGTGGCAAAATCAATCTCTCTGGGCTCAGCTGTCACCACTGTTACTCCACGCTATGAGTAAGGGACGTTGGCGCAAGCCTGGAGAGCCGCAGTCTATGCTAGGTAAGAAAGTTGATTCTGATATGTCAGCTCTAGCTACGCTAATAGTGTAGCAAGAAGTGCGTATCAGAAATCCACTTCAAAAAAATAGTGCAAGTAAAAGTCAGGAAGAGATTAAAATATTGAAGCATTTTTGTAACAAGAAGAGCAAATTAGGCACTTCATTTATTGGATTGATTCACATGGATTCATGCCAACCTCTCATTGATTATGTATCCCTCTAGGTTTGTGTCCCATAACACTGAGCCCTACGAATTTGCCTACTTTTGGGTTGACAACTCCCCCCTCGCACACATATTTTCTAACCAAAGCCCAAACACCATTCCACATTCACGCAAAACCCTGTTTACATCTCTTTGAAACTTGGACCAGATTAGTCAAAAACTTCATTGAGCTCTGTGGCTGAGTGAACCCACTGATGGGTTTGCTCCATAAGCTGGCCATACACCCATTTTCAAAACAGAAAATCCTTTTTTGACAAACATGGGAAGTGTCATTGAGAAGCATAAGCTTTAATGCATATAGGCATGTCTCTTACAGATCAATTCATCTCACAGTATATTGAAAGGGGGCTGGAACGCATGACTTTTGAGGAGCGGCTGAGGGATTTGAGCTTATTTAGCCTACAGCAGAGTGAGGGGGGATTTGATGGTAGCCTTCAACTACCTGATTGGGGATTGCAAAGCAGATGGAGAGAGGCTGTTTTCAGTGGTGACAGATGACAGAACGAGGAGCTATTGTCTCAAGTTGCAGTGGGGGCAGGTCTAGATTGGATGTGAGTTAAAGCTACTTCACCAGGAGAGTGGTGAAGCACTAGAATGGATTACTTAGAGAGTTGGTGGAATCTCCATTCCTAGAGGTTTTTAAGTCCTGGCTTGACAAAGTCCTGACTGGGATGATTTAGTTGGGATTGGTCCTGCTCTGAGGAGACGGTTGGACTTGATGACCTCCTGAGGTCCCTTCCAACCCTAGGATTCTATGAATAGTAAATATATGCCAGTTATTAGAAGAACAAATCTTATACTTTAGTCAGAGTCAGTTCGCATTGCCTGTTATCACTGCTCTCACTATTAGCTGCTACAACTAGTACTAACAATTAGCAGTTTTCTTAGCTATATAATCGGCTAGTGTTGAATCATGCTAATTTCTTGGCCTCGGTGAATTCCTGTGGCAGTGAGTTCCACAGGATGCAGTGTTGAGCACAGACTGGGGAGCACTGATGTCCTCCTGGCTATGTACAAGTTATCTATATGCTAAAAGTGAGGGATACTTTTAAAGTAAGAAAAACCTCCTGCCACCAAACAGCCTCTAAACTCCTGCTGACAGCTTAATCAAACCTGATATGAGGCTGTTTTCACATGAGTGTTGCCAGCTCTGGTTAGTGTTATGCTTTCACACCACTGACTATCACACTGGAATGAACTTAAAGTTTTATATGAAACATTCGTGTTCAACCCCTTTTCTGTTAGTCATTGATGATCAGACTGGCGTAAGTTTCCTTCTGACTGTCACTGAAGTTGGTGAACACAGCCTCTCTGCGATGCACCAGGGTAGGATTATTTCTTAGTACAAGTGGATTATTCTTTTCCGGTAGTGGTTTAAGCCCGTAATATCAGCTTGGAGTAACACAGTACAATGTGTGTGAATGACATTTTTCTGACACATATGATACACTGACTAGAAACCCTTTAGAAACTTTCTTTTTGGCTCTGTCATAATCCCCAGAATTGAATTGTACCCTGGCTATTGCATGTCAGCTACAAATCAGGAGAGTTTTACAGCAAAGAAACTCAGATTTTGTTAGTTGAAATTGTCAAGCAGAATGTGTATAAAAATTGTAATTATTAAATTGACCTTGTCTGGTGAACCATTGTGGAAGAAGCTGATCATAATTCAGTTATGGATGGTTGACTGTGTTCAGATGAAATTAGAACTGACATGAACATACGTATACACAGAAAGGAGAACCGAAGCTGAATGCTTTCAGAACGTCAAAAGTTCAAGCCACTTTCTCTGCTTGTTGTCTTACAGTTTTTAGGGGCATTTCATTGTTTTCTGGCTTCATTCACAAAATGTAAAAAGGGCAGTGCTACAAAGGACGCTGATTCTTGTGCCAGACAATGCGCTTCTAAACACGCCAAAGACTATGCAGCACTGAAAATATCACCAGCGCGGTGCAATCTTGCAAGCTTGCACCCCAAACAATAGTTGAGTTACCTGAATCTGAGGGCATTCATCTATTATTAGCCCAGATGAACTAAAATCATTCTTCACTCTTATGGCTTAAATCAGGGGTCCGCAACCTTTCCAAGGTGGAGTGCTGAAATTTGGCCATTTGACCTCTATGTATGGTCCGAGTGCTGGTGATACTTTTTAAAGTCACTAACAGCCCTCCTTACAACAGCTTCATTAATAAAGAAATGAAGATGCAGAGCTTTACCGTTTAGGTGGTGGTTGATAGCATTAGCTGGTCTTTTGTTGACACACAGGTGGTATGGCTTTGGGCAAGCTCCCAGCTGCATGGGGGAGGTGGGGTGGGGCTGAATTCCCACCTCATGTGCTGATGAAGATCACCTTGCATGCAATTCTTGGCACCTGTGGCCATACTACTAATTATGGTATTCATAACCAAGCATCTTGAGTTGTCATATCACCAGATTATCTCACCCTGAGAGCAGGCCCTACAGCCTTGCCAGGAAAATGAGAGTAAGTGGGTTTGTATGAATTATCATCCTCTTATTTGAACCAACACGTATAAATGATGATGAAACTCTAGGATAGTATGATGGGGTTTCTCTGCATCAGCTGATAGACAAGAAGGAAAGAGTCAATTAGTGCACCTGTGGTGGACTGATTATCTCCCGGTCTGGGTGAAAGAGCTAGAAAAGGATCATTAGTGCCTGGGCCTCAAAAAGAAGTTAAGGGAACTCAGGAGGGAAGAAGACCCAGAGGAATGGAGGAGGGGAAGTGCTCTCTCTTTCTCTCTCTCTCAAAAACCGACTAGAAAGAAGGCTGAGTGGGAGAAAGGGGAAGAGACCAGACAGATTTCTCCAGGTGTGAGCTGGAAGCCTGACTAAGGCTATGTCTGGATTACAAGATATCTTCTGACAAAACTTCTGTTGGCAGATTATGACCAAATTGCCAAGTGGATCACAAGAACAATCTGCTCAGCCTGATGTCCCAGAAGCCCTGTCTGTTGACAGAAGGCCCCCTGAAGTGTCCAGACTGGCTTTCTGTTGACAAGTCTCTGTTGAGAGAGGTGTGATTCCTTGCGGGAAGCAGGGTTCATCTGTCAATGAAAGTGCTGTGTTCTCTCAACTTACTATCACAGAACACCCATGGGAATCTGGACGGTCCACAGGTTTTGTCAGCAAGACAGCCATTTTGCCAACAAAACCCTCTAGTGTAGACACAGCAAAAGACAAGGCCCTGAATGACCAGGATCCTGCTGGAAATCCAGAGTAACAGGCGCAGTGCCCCAGCCTCTGGAGCAGGCGATTGGTCAAACCACAGAGCAGCAGCAGGTTGAAGTTTGTATTGAGGTGACTGTCTACCAAGCCCATCTGGCCTGGATTTGACTTGTGTCCATCTTTGGGGCTCTTTGATAAAGAATGTGGTGGTTGGGTGACCACATTTCCCTATGCCAAATACAGGACACCCTGGGGGTGCAGCTCCCTGGCTGTGGCTGCCAGGCAAGTTCAGGTCCCTGGATGCCCCATGCCATGGGGAGCCAGAATGGGGCTGCTCCCCATGAGGGAGCTCCCTAGTTGCAGGGGCGATTGCCCTTCAGAAGGGGGGCGATTTGCTGCCTGCCCTATGCTGCTGGTCTCTGAGAATGCTGCAGAGATGCTCCCTGGCTCCAGCAGTGCCTGCCCTGCGGGGGGAGGGGGAATGTCACTTCCTGGCTGTGGGGAGTGTCTGCAGCTCCTGGCTGTCCCATGCCTCTGAGTGCCAGGAATAGGGCTGCCGCCCACTGAGGACCTCCTCGGCTGCCCCTTGCGCTAGGGCACCGGCAATGGGGCTGCTGCCCCATGGGGGACCTCCCCAGCTGCCCCACGCCTTGGGGTGTTAGGAGGCTGCAGCCCTTCAGGTGAGGCTCCTGTCTTCTCCCTAAGCTGCAGGGAGTTGTGAGCAGGACTACAGCCCCTTTGGTACGACTCCCTGCTCTCGTGAGCGCTGGGGGGCTGGGAAGGAATGGAAGCTCTGCCTTGCAGGGTGGGGTCTCCCTGGCTGCCAGAGGAAACAGGGCCCATTAAAATCTCAAAAAAGCAACACACACTGCCTCCCCTGGCTGCAACATACCTGCCACGTCAAGGCCCCTGCTGGCTCCCACTCCGGCCTGCACACGTGGCTGTTGAGTATGTACTCCATCTGCTCTTCAGCCAGCAGTTGCATCTGCACTGATCAGGGGAAAGGGCAGCTCAGCAGGGGTGTGAATATGGGGCTGTTAGCCTGAAATATGGGACTGTCCTGTCCAAAATAAGATGGATGGTCACTCTACACTGTGGCCTTAGAAGGGACAGGATGCTGTTTAGGGGACGGGTCAGAGGGCTAGGACATGCCTACTGGGGAAGGAGGCCAAAAAAACATTGGGGAAACTGAGGCAAAATTTGCTGCAGTGCTGCCGCTGGCCAGGAGGGGCCATGCTGGGGATGCCACTTTGCCGCAGGAAATTTAAAACTACATTTTGAAACAAGGTTTAAAACAAAACAAAAATAACCCACACCCTGACAGCATGAAGCCCCTGCTGCTTGTTGGAGACCTTTACAAATCCAGCTGTAGGCCATAAAAATAGAAACAAGCTCAACGTGAAATGGAACATGATAATTTTAGGCACTCTCCTTTATTGTATAATTCAACCTTTGCACAGAGACACAAGCCTCTCCAAGGGCTCTTCAAGTACCGAGTGTTCAAAAATTGCCTCCATTTCAGGTCCATAACAGAAATCACGCACAAACATGAAGACATTCAATGCACATAGCTTTGCTTGCTTAAAAAAGGAAAACAAGCAGAGTTGATGGTTGCGCATTGTGAGAATGTCCAGGGAAATTCAGTGGAATTACGTAAAGATAATAACGAACACAATTCCCTTCCTGCTCATTGTTGCTCCTGGAGGGGAGGCTATTTGGTAAGGAAGGCTTTGAGCCTCAGAGGTATTTAGAAGTTAATACCAATTGCAATAAATAGCAGAGACAGCGTTTGGTAGAATATTCTGCACTCTTGGGCCTGGCATCAGAGCTGGCCCAGCGGGCCAAAGGACGCAAGCTGACAGTGGGGCTCGGACAGTGAGCAGTGGATGCTAGAGTCAATTGGAACACGTGGACCTGAAGGAGCAGTGCTCAGGGCAGCTACCCTGCTCACCTTGTCCTACCACCTTTAACACGTACTCCAGAAAACGTTTTATTTTCATGTTAGACATGGAGACATATTGAGCTGTTGAAAGTGCCATAAAGCAATGGAATCTAAATGAGTAGCAGTGAAAGAAAAGTGAGCAGGATGTTGGGAATCATTAAGAAAGAGATGGCTAGTAAGATAGAAAATATCATATCGTCTCTGTATAAATCCATGCTACTCTCATACCTTGAATACTGCATGCACATGTGGTCGCCCCACCTCAAAAAAATCAATTGGAACTGGGAGAGAGTTAGAAAAAGGCAACAAAAATGATTAGGGGTGGGGAACAGATTCCATGTGAAGAGAGATTAAAAAGATTCAGACTTTTCACCCGGGAAAAGAGATGACTAAGGGGGCATATGAGTGAGGTTCATCAAACCCAGCATGGAGAACGTAAATAAAGGAGTCTTATTTACTTCTTCTCCTAACACAAGAGCTAGGGGTCACGAGATGAAATTAATACATGCCAGGTTTAAAACAAACAGAAGCAAGTGTTTCTTCACAGGACACGTAGTTAACCTGTGGAACTCTTTGCCAGAGGATGTTTTCAAGGCCTAGGTTATAACAGGATTCAAAAGAAGAACTAAATTCATGGGCAGATAGATCTCCTCAATGGCTGTAACCCTGGATGGGTGGGGATAGTATCCCTAGTCTCTGTTTGTCAGAAGCTGGGACTGAGCAACAAGGGATGGATCACTTGGGGCTTGTTTTAAACTTCGAAGTACTGGCTCGCATCTAGCCACGGCGCACCTGCCGCTACTTCGAGCGCCAGGACAACTTCCAAGTCCCCTTACTCCTCTAAATTTTGTAGGATAATGAGTATGGCCTAATGCTTGGAACTATCTCATCTATTCGAGAAAGAGAAACATTCTAACCTTTCTGAAAGACAGAAATGGTGTGGTTCAAGCTTAGGGTGACGGTCCACATCAGTATTCCTTTTTCCTGATTTACAAAGACCTCAGCCAAAATTTTGAGAAGTAAAGGGACTTCAAAGTTGCCCCGGCACTTCGAAGTACCGGCAGGTGAGCTGCAGCTAGACACGAGCCAGTACTTCGAAGTTTAAAACTTAGAAGTTGCCATGGGGGGCGGTGGGATTTGCTGAATGAAGTGCTGCATACGCAGTACTGCACTTCATTAGCAAACTCCCAACACCCTAATTACCATCCTTTCTTCAAAGGAGGGTGGTAGTGTAGACAAGCCCTTAAAGTTTACCTGTTCTTGTTTATTCCCTCTGGGACACCTGGCATTGGCCATCATTGGAAGACAGGATACTGGGCTAGATGAACCTTTGGTCTGACCCAGTATTCTCAGTGGATCAGCACATTCAGCTCACTGAGTACAGATTTTAGAGCTTGCTATGAAAAAACATTTACTATAGTGACACGCCTCTACAATATGGTTTATTATCAAAAAAAGATTACCAGGAGCCCTGTTTTTGTCTAACAACTGTCAGCCCATTTGATCTTAAATTTTTGATATTCATCCTTTGTTTTCTGGACTAGAGTATTTTTTATGTAAATGAGCTTCAGCCTCTGGATTGTCTGCATATTACTGCTGTGACTATCTTTTCAAATATTCACTATTCATAATTACTGGAGCCAGTCAAAATTTTTTTTAAACCAAGAGAAAAATCTCAAAGCTATTTCAGTTTCACCAGGTTTGGCACTGCTCCTTTTTCAATATTTTATGTGAAATTTTATTGAAATTGTAAGACATTTTTCATTGTCTGAACACCCGATAAATGAAAAAAATTCAGAACCATTTTGATAATGGCTTGGCTTAAATAAATTAACAGGTCTTATTGTATTTTAAATGTTTCTTTTAAACCCAGCAGAACTGAATCAAGGGGAAAGAAGTTTTTGCATGGGACACAGATAGACAAAGACTAGTATAAAAAAGAAGAGAAGGAATAACAGGTTGATTTTCAATAAAAATAGATGGGATTAGGCTAAGGTCTTTGTAAATCAGGAAAAAGGAATACTGATGTGAACCGTCACCCTAAGCTTGAACCATACCATTTCTGTATTTCAGAAATGTTAGAACATTTCTCTTTCTCTAACATATGAGATAGTTCCAAATATTAGGCCATACTCATTATCCTACTACAGGCTGAGCCTCTCAAGTCCAGCACCTTTGGTCCCAAACAAAAAAATTTCCTGGACCACAGGAGGTCAATATTGTCTAGCAGCATTACAAACACTTCCATTGCTGCTCTTAGAAGACATTTAGGGATAAATTAGAGCTAAGTAGCAGCACAGAACACTGACAGCCAGGACTGGTGGCTGTAAACAACTTTATGAGCTCAAGGGAAACCATGATAAGTGGTCATCCAGCTAACTCAAATCATGCTGAATTACAGACGTCACTGGATGAGAGAGTGCCAGATTAGAGAGGCTCCACCTGTACTTTACTGTCTATGTAAAGGATTACTCCACCTTTTGTTTTTCATGAACCAAGCCTGCCTTTGGCCACAGCCATTAAAAAAAACTAACAAAACCAAAAGATCTGTTCTCTTCATCTCTTTAAATCAGTTTTATGGACCTATTCCATACAGAAAATAATCAGTGTTTAAGGTGCTCATGTAAGACAATTTGACTACTCAGCTTCTGAAAGTCACCCATCACTAGCATAGAGTCCCCTATGTATCCACCCATCCGTCATTACACTGAGGTCCAAACACCAGCAACCTCCTTTCTTCCACTGTAACCCCCACAAAAATAGATTGCATGGTGAAAAGGGGGTATTATGCATCTGAATGATTCCCTTAGTAATGCAGCCATTTCTTCTGCCTACAAAGAGTTTGATAGATTCTTGAGCTCATTTTGTCACGGGGTGGCGGGAGGATGGGCCTAGCTGCATCTTTGTCATCTGTGGGGGACGGCTCTCTGGGAGCGCACAGCTCAGGTCTTGAGTCTCAGGGTGCAATCTCATGATTCTCCTCCTCTTAGACAAGGTCCCACGTCAGAGTAGATAGTGTCCATTCACTGCACAGCACCCTACAGCCACAGCAAGGTTGGGGGCCCTGCATGTCCACCCTCCAGGAGAGACCAATACCCTTCCTAAGGCAGAGCATTTTTACTTAGCCATTGGAACAAAGCATGAAGGAAGTGTTGAGGGGTGCCTGGCCTGTCTCCTCGTAAGGGTGGTGTCATGCCTCCTGCAGCCTTTATTGGACCCTTTTTCACTCAGGGCAGTGAGGCCTATCAGACAGCAACAAAACAACAGGCATAGATTCCCACATGGGGTAGGTGAGGAGGGGTGACTCACTCTCCACCAGGTCCCAGCCCAAGGCCCTGCTAGCGATGGAGCCATCCACCACTAGGTCGGCAGACTACTGCAGCTTACAGAGTTCCCAGGGGTTAAAGTTCTGTACCCTGAACTACGTCCTGCCAGTCTCTTGAGGGTTGTCCTTTCACTCCGGCCTGCGGGCCTCCCCTGCAGTCTTTTGCAAAATAGCCACTGTGGCTTGGTCTGTCAGGGCTCCTTCTCCTGGAGCTCCTCTGGCACCTCCTTCCCCTGCAGCACTCAAGCTTGACTGAGCATCTCGACAGGCTTTTATAGCCAGCTTCCAGCTGGAGCATGCCCAGCCGGGTTGTGGGGGTGGGGCTTTCTCAGCCCTGTGACCCAGGTTAACCCTTTCAGGCCCAGCATTGGGTTGAGACACCCCTTCACAGGAAGAAAGGAATTTATAACAAATGGCCTGTACACACAGCTCGCCTACCTGGAGTACTACTAGCTTATAACGGCAGCCAAAGCCTAGCTTCTTCAGACATCCCTGTGATGGAGTATCTCTCAGTCTGGGCCCCCCCAGCACCTGAGAAAGTGTCTTTTAAAGCCTCCCCACCAGTATGCTTTGTTCTCCAGGTTGCTTCTTCCAGTCTTCGCAGGCTTGGGCCAAACTACTGCTGTAGGAATGGGTCCGGCACAACTCTTAAGTAGAAGCTGATTAGGAGCGTATCTGAACCATCTCCTCCTTCCTTCTTGGACCACTGCAGATGGCCCAAGGGGAGGCACTTTCAACCACAATATTCCTACAGAAAACACTGTCCCGATCACCAGGCTGAAATACAGTATTAAATTGCTACAGGGAACATCATATTTATCACAGAAAAATCATGCAACCCATGGGAAGCAGTTGGAGAAAATTTATTTTGTTGCCACTATTCTAAGGATTGGTTTCGAAATATTTTTCTAATAGCAACAGAACAGGCAATTAGTTATAGTCTTCCATTTTCCATTTCACCCTGCTATGAGTGCCGATAGAATGATCTCGATTCATGGCTGTAACCATTTTCATCCAGAATAAAAAACAGACATAAAGCACAAGTATAATTGTAGAAAAGAATTGGAAACTGGCCACATTCTGAAGTCTGCTGGTGTTAACAGTAGGGGCTCTTCTCATTGAGTCATACACCTGCAAGCTAAAAAGCGATGGATAATAGTCAGTACTGCAAGCTCCAAGTCATTTCTACCTTTATGCCTCCCACCCCAGTTCCTTCAAGGTATAGTCCATAGAGAAGGGGACTGTATTCTTCTGAAAGGCCTAGTCCCTTCATCAAACAGTGAATTCCTCAATGCAGAAGAGTGCCATCCTTCTGACCTCCTATAGACCTCAAAGGATGCATTTGTTAAAAAATTCATTCTTCCTCTCTCTTGTGTTGCTCTACCAAGAATTGATTTTACAATATTCCTCTGATAGCAGCTGACAAAAAAAATCCATTCCACTTTTCTGTTCACAACAAACACTTTACTTCCTGATACTTTTCTTATTTAAACCACCTGCTATTGAGCAAGCATCTATGTTAGCAGTTTTCCATTGTTACTTGAAACAAAAGAATGATCAGAGCACTTTCCCACAAGTTGCTGGTGAGTATGTAGGTTACGCTGAGTTGTTTTGAGTGACACAGCTGGTAAATTATTGCACATCAGTTGCAACAACTATGTAGAGCTCTTGTTTGGACATTATTAATTATTGAATTATCTATCTGTAAACATCATTTATCGTGCTCTGTGGACAGGATAGCTGCCTCAACAATGGGAATTAGTCTGGTTGAGATGGGAACATTGAGCTGTGCTGCTATAGTGGTGGGTGATGACTCACAGAAAACTTTTAATAAATGTTCTAGTTGAAAACAGTTGTGCTTCAGTTCTTTTATTTGCTTGATGGTTAACTTCACTCATCTGTCACAAGAGATCCCGCTGCTGCATGTGCTATTTATTCCCCACCTGAAGCCTTGATATTTTCTGTAGGGCCTCAGAATCTATTTGATGGCAAGGACCTGGGATGCCCCAACAACATTATGAAGGCCAGGCAATGTCTCGTAAGGTGCACATGTAGAGGAAAAAATACAACTGCACATTTTGCAAACCAAATAATTCCACCTGACTGCTGATCTTCACCAGGGAGAGACTAACAGGTGTGGTCAAAGAGTAGCTAATGCATATGTGATTGACAAGAAAACATGGGTTGCACAAAGACAGGGGGACCTGGGCAAACAGTTCCAACCAGAGCAAAGGTGAGATGTGCAAAGAGATAGGATTCAGAACTTGTATGACCCAAAGGTAGGAATGAGAACTCACTATCCTATTACGGCAGCATTAGTAGAAGCTGCCAGAGGGAGACTTGCTCTTGGGGCAGAAGGCTACTGCCTCTCAGGGAAGATGAACTATTTCTCTGTGTAAAATCTTTACACCCGCCTCCCAGTCCTACATGCCACTCAGATGTTGGGAGAGTAAAAGAGGAAGGATCCACGTGGAACAACTGCTCCCAGCCCCAAAGCTGTGTAGAGCACAAGTACACATTTCACAAATTTTATCCAGAGACTCAGGGGGCTATGCAGCAAGGCTGCCAGTCCCGCTGGCCAGCACAAAGGACTTTCAAAAGCACCTTTAATTCCTGAGCATGTGTGTAGAAGGACCACACTGAACTGCTCTGCAGCCACAGCCCAGATTGTCAATAGTGCCCTGGCACACATGAGCAAACTCCCGGTTCTACCTAAAATATTGACTGAGCTCTTCTACTAAGCCCTCCTGCCTTCTAGCTAAACATTCTCCCATGGAAATGAAAAATCCAGCCTGTGATACACCATCAGCAGATTCGACATACAGCATTCTCTCCTGACTGATCAATCAAAATATTGGAACAGTCATATTTTGGAAAGAAATTCATTCTGAATGCCTCCATGCCCCTTTCCTGTTTGCTTTCTGCAGCAGAGTTACTGGGATGGCATATTGGCAGAAGCAGTGACTTTGAAACCTGATGGTGAATGGCATTTGTGGAGAGAGAAGTTTAAATTCATAATTCTGAGCGTTCACATGGCCAACCTGATTCTAAGAGTTACCAAATGGCAATTCACTCAGAGAACAGGAAAAAATACCATGAAATGTATACATCCAATGGAAACAACTGTCAAATGTCAAACCAATGTCAAACTTTGAAGACTGAATACTTGTAACAAATTGCTCTTCAACAATCTACAATGTTTTGGCAACTAATTATGAACAATAAATTCATCCAAGAGAAAGCACAATCTGTTGTGATGCAGAATATGGGTAAAATTTGTCAAATAGGTTGTTACACATTATTTGCCTGGATTTAATGTTTACAAGCAGTTAGATTTTTCTTTCCTCCTGACAGTTCTTCACAGACTAAGCACTTAGCAGTTATGTGAGTTAGTGCAATTGGAATCTGTTGTTCCATTTTATCTCCTTTCATTTTTACACACCTGACATGAGAAGAAAGACAATCCAATCACATCCAATTATGCTTTATTCTCTTCTGTAAACTTTCCTTCATCTTTCCCTGGAGGGCGGGAAGAGGGGGAGGAGACAGAATTCGCTAAAGCTAGTGATAAATGCATTCACCTGTGACTAGTTAAATCCAAACTAAGACAGCTTTTCACAGCAGGACAAAGCAAGCATGGTTTTGGGCTTGATAAGAAGATCTATCAGGCTTTTTGGATCTAGTAGTAGCCAGGCAGATTAAATTAAACCTGCCATTAGACCTTGATCCAGCAAAGCACTTAAGCACATACAGAAGCATGTTCTGCCTTCTGCCATAGTGTGAGACCTGCCCTGAAATACAAATATTACTCAACAATAATCATTTGGTGCTTAGATCAAATGGCACTCAGAATTCCCACAAACTTTCACAGCTCTTGCAGCTATTTCTATCCCATGCCCAGGAATAATGCCAGAGAAAAACCCAGAATCGTATTTGTATCAGAAGAGTACTTTTTAATATTTTTAATTTTTAAAATTTATTTGTAATATTTCTTAATTTTCATAATATTGTGTTTAATAATATTTAATATAAATAATATATACAATATAATATAAGTTTATATATATATATATATATATATATATATATATATATATATATAAATTTTTTAAAATTTTGCCTTATTTACCCTTATGTTCCAGTTGGAATCTAAGACTCATTTCTATGTTGTGGGAGTAAGGATGTATATCTGATTTTTATCATCATTAGGCTTGTGAGTATCACCGTATAGCATAATGGAATGTAATTTACCAGATTTTTCACAGCCATATAACAGTGTTTCAAATTTTAATCGTGATGCATTATTTCAAAATGAGTGGGTGCTTAGTAGCCTGATAAAAAACAGAACCCACAGCATTCTGCTTTCAGCCCTCTCAACTGCATGTTCTTTCCTACATGAAAGGTTTTTTTGTCTCAGTAAAGCAATTCTCACTATGGCAATTGCATAGCTAAAAATCGATGTATCTGCACTTGGGTAACTTGTCTGTCCATGTTGAGGAAGGCTAATGGGAGAGTTTCTCCTGCTGACCTCCTTTACTCCTTGAATCTTGCAAGGGATACAGGGGTTGACCGAGACCCCTGAGAGGTCAGTTTCTCGCATTCATACTAGATGTGCGAAATTGAACCCTGGAGGATTGACCCTGAGCGGGACATTCTCCTGGGTTAGCGTAGATATAGCCTCAAGTGTATTTCTAGCAGCGCAAGCCGAATTTCTCTCCTCTTTTGCTTTTCTTCATATTACAATTACATCCGTTCAAAATATGACCAGGAATTTCAAAAGAGACTAGTGATTTTGGACTGTGTCCAACCTATGAGGTGCCTTCAAGAGATGCGACACTGAAACTATGGAGACATGGAGCTACAGAGCTCTCAGATGATCTGGCATGCTGACAGTAGTAACATAACTGCAACAACAGTGGCATCTCCTAGGAATCCCAACCCACAAACTCACGAGGTTCAGGTTGGTTTGTGTTCAGGGCTGCCAGTCTCTCCCACGACTCACCACTACACAGGCTACCATGGCCACGCTGCTATTTTTAGCATCCTAACTCAAATAAGAGCTAACACAAATATATCTACGACAGCTGGGAATCGCAGACGTAGCTCATGGCGTTGATGTGACCTCAGGGAAGGCCCTAAGCGCCTCTTTCAGGCATTGCAAAGTTGGGTATCAAAAATCTAAGGCACCCTCCAAACCACTAGTCACTTTAGAAAAGTTTGTCTACATTCTTTACCCATCCATTGGACCATTTCTGTTGCCATCTCAGTTTCTCAACTAGTGATGACCTTTGCACACCTAAGCAAGGTGCAGGTCTTCTCCCAGGCAGCCTACAAGTCCTGCAGAATTCTGGGCCTCGGCTTGAAACCCTACACAACAGTGTCACAGGCCCACGGATGTCATGTCTTACCCTGCACTGCCAACAAAGCCAGACGCACCGTTATTTTTGTCTCCACCTTCCGCTCCCCCACATAAGTCCAATTCTGCAGTTCCCTGTTTCAGACAAGAACAGGAGCCTATTTCAAGTCAATGGGAGCTGACGTCAATGGGTGGGATTCTCAAGGGAGTATGCAGAGGTGAAAGTAACCGGAATTTCTTACCGGTACTGTTGTATCGCAGCCCTCTGGGGGATGAGCTCAGGGCAGGGGATCGGGAGTGTGTGCAATAGTACAGTACCCATAAAAATGTCCAGTGTGAGGTGGAGGTGGGGGGCTCAGAGCAGGAGGTGGGGATGAGGAGGGGGCTTCAGGAGTCAGAGCAGGAGCTTGGGGGCTCATGGCAGGGGACTGGGTGTGTTGAGGTGTGCTGAATTCAGGGTGGGGTGTGAGAGGAGGGGCTCAGGGTGGGGAGCTGGGCTGCTTGTGGCTGCAGAGATTGCAGGGGTGGAGCAGGGCACTATTTAGGGAAAGTGTGGGGGCTCAAGCCTCAAGATTCATAATAGGAGGCCGCCTGCTGTTCCTTTTTGTCATTCTCAGGGCGTGAGAGGGAAGCTCAGGGCAAGGGTTACTCACTCCTGCCCCTCCTCAGCCAGGAGAGAGAGGAACGCACACACTGCGAGTGTTGCTTTCGCTCCCTGAGGGGAAGGAGAACAACAGGCTGCCTCGCTGTGCGTATCTCGGGGGAGGTGTATTTCTGCCATTTGTCCTCCCTAAGTGGCTCCCGAGGGGGGCACAGGCCTGGGACAGTCCCAGCTGGGGGGACTGCCCTCCCAGTCAGCCCCATTAATCTGCCAGCCTGCTGCTTCAGAGGAATCCCAGAGCTCAGCTTGGAGAGTAACACACCTTCCCCTGTAGCCCAGTGCTCCAGCCAGCTGGCTCTTTCTTGCCAGAGCCATGCGCTGGGGTACACCTGCTTACCTTCTTTCCCCATGTGAGTAGGACATCCCTCCACTTCCAAAGGGACATAAGTGCTCACACTCTTTTAAGGTTACTTTGAAAATCTCACCCCATGGGTTCTGGCTCAGACACATCCACTGAAACAGTAGGAAAGGCTGCCTGTATGCAATGGTTTTGGCTTCAGTATCTACAGGACAACCCCTACACTTCAGACTAATTTAAACCAAGCACCCTGTTCTGGATACATACCCCAACCCCAGCTCCGAACAACTCCCTGGTCACCCAGTTCCACTCCTTGTTCATTGTGCCACTTCCATAAAGGTCCTTCAAAAAAAGGAAGACTCCTGCTGCACAAACAGCCTGAAAACCCAGCAGGTAGCCAGCTTCTGATGTGAAGCATAAGATTTGATTAACCAGATTATTTCAGCCCAAATAGATACCAGTGATAGTAACAATCAATACCCTGATCTAGCCCTTGAGAAAGCCCAGCCCTGGCATTTGTCCCAGTGATGACCTGTAGCAGTGAATTCCACAGGTTGACCATGCCACGAAATATAGTTGCCTTTTATCAGGTCTGCATGTACAGCATACGTCTTTTGAAGTGTTTGATTTTATTCCTGTTACCAAATTTATGTGGGGCAACTGTAACAAAGCAGGATGGGGAATATGCTCCTATGGCAGAGAGCTTAGAAGGCCTGAGACCCCTGCTAAAACTAGAGCTCCAGGCTCTTTGGTATGAAGCTAGTGGGGTGAGCCTTGATCATACTTGGGGCTCCTATGGCTTTCAGGTTCCCTGGGATCCCTTGCATGGCTGCCTGCTCTGGAGTCATGGATGCTGGAAGACCACATACCTTAGAAACCAGTGAGCATGTGGCACACTCCTACCATATTACTACCCAGGAAGATGATGCTATTTGGCTTAGCATAGACTTCCAAAAGCTCAGTGTTGTGTCATATTTTGACATCTACCCAATGCCATGGTAGACGAGCTCCTTGGCCATCTGATGAAGCCAAGTGTAGCACGACCCTAAGGTTGCAGAAAGGCTATTGGCAAATACCCAATGCCTGACCGATGTGGAAAACATCATTGGCCACTCTGCTAGGACTCTCCTAGGTGACCACTCTACCCTTCAATTGGCAGAGGGCCCCACCCCTCTTCCAGTAGTTCATGAACGATATGCAGTGCCACCAGCTCCAGTTGTGCAGAAGCATCTCTCAATATTCTCAGCATGGCAGGACAAGACAAAGGCCCTTAAAAACAATCCCAATACCCATCATCAAGCATGGACTTTTTTAGAATTAGCCAGCTACTACCATTACTTTATCATCCACTTTGTAACCTGGCTATATTTTTGACAGACCCTGCCAACATATCTGCAGCACGGGTGGGACAGTAGAGGTGTGAGATGCAATACAGGATTGAGGCTTCCCTCTTTGAAGGACTCATGTGAAAGATTCCGTCCCAACACACACACACACACACACACACACACACAAAACTGGCTGGAACTCTATTTATCACTCTCTGTAGTATGAAATTTTTCCTGTTTTGCCCTTTCCACAGGCAGCTGAAGAGACATGACCCAAAAGGCTCAAATTAGCTCCAGATCCTTCTCTGGTGGTAAATTCTGAGAGCATCTCATAAAGAGCAGCTTGTAAAGAGCACATCACCAACCGAGACAGGTGCAGGCCCTTCTGCAAGAGATGATTTATCATCTCCAATTTTGGAAACATGTGGGATCAATATTTCTGAGCGTTGCTATGATTTCTCTGAAAACTGCAAATTGAAAACATCAAGCTGTGCACTGCTCAGCGGGGAAATGACGATGAAGGGTTTGGAATCCAGCAGGTCTGCAAGATTGAAAAGGACCAGATGCTTCTGATTTGGAGGATTACTGATCTGCTTGCAACTTTTGCATCAGAAGCATTGCCCTGTTCCTCAATCTAGCGTGCACAAGATGGATGGAATCAAAGACATGATTCCATTTTAAGTCTGAAGTGCTTTGAGCTGAAGTGAACACGTCAAACTAATCCATTTATGCCAGGTAAAACTCACATCTCACACTGGAGTAGGTTCAATATATTGGATACATGGTAAATCTGATTGGCTGGCAGAGAACCTGCAAGTCAGTTACGATGTCTAGCACACAGTACTGGTTGAACCTCTCTAGTCTGGCACCCTCAGGACCTGACCGGTGGCGGACAAGAGAATTGGCAGGACCACCACAGAAGTTCAATATTGACTAGTAGCATTGACAGCACTTCCACTGCATACTAGGCTCTTAGAAGACATTTAGGGGTAAACTATGGCTGCAAAACAGCACAGAATACTGAAGGCCAGGACTGGTGAGTATAAAGAAACTTTATGGGACCATGGGAAACTTGGCAACACCCATGATAAGTGGTCATGCCAGATCACAGAGTGCTGGATTAGAGTGGTTCAGACCATATAAACTTCTCATCCTCCATTCCTTTCACACACTGATCTCCTACTGACTTCTAGGAACTCCTGTTTACCATTGTTTCATTGGAACCATTACAGAACTACATCAGTTCAAACAGACACTCCACTTGTTGAATAAATAACCAGTCCCAGCAACTTTCCTTTTAAAATCAGTTTATTAAATACGGAGAACTATTCAATAGACCGGTCATGCCAAAGGCAATGTAGCATTTGCTTCACAACAGTGAGAATTTGATTTTTCATTAGCCAAGTCCAGAAGCTCTGGTTCAATTCACCAAGGGACCACTTTGCCATTCACTAACAAAACCAAACGAGCAGGGTAGGGCTTATGAAATGGCGCTGACGTGAAAAATGTCCCTGGGTTTTTAGACAATATTCGGTGTGTCAGTCAAACTGAGGTATCGTGAAGATAATTCAAGTCAGTTTTTTGGTCTTATTCTGGAACTCCTGGTTAGCAAAAATCATAATGCATATTTGTAAAGACTTAAGGGCTAATTATGATTATAATACTTACCATGGAATTTTACACTGAAGAAGCTCTTAAGATCAATAGTAGTAGTAGTAAGTCTCTTCCACTTCTACATCTTGGAGCACAGGCCATTGATGACCATTCGCCAGCATTCCCTGTCCTGGGTGATCTTTTCCAGTTCTGACCAGGTGTATCCAGTCTTTTTTGTGTGTGCCTTCAGGTCTCTATGCCAGGTGTTTCTTGGGCACCTCTTTTGCTTGTGGTTCCAGCTTAAGACTTAGGTTGTGATGTGATGTTGGTGGTTGGTTTTCTAAGGGTATGTCCAATCAATCACCATCTTCTCTTCCTGATTTCTTCTTCAGCAAGAAGTTGGTGAATCAGTTGCCACAGGTCTTGATTGATGATGGTGTAGGGCCAGTGGATCTGGAGGATTTTACGGAGGCACTTACTGATAAATGTCTGGACTTTTTTGACAGACCTCTTTGTTGTTCACCAAGCTCTTAAGTTCATCGGTGTAACAGGGTACAGCAGAGTGAGCTTGTTTTTCATGTGTGCCCAGTTATTACTCCCCCAACCCCTTCACATGTAAGTGAGCTTTAATTCCCATAATTTAATTTTAAAAGAACATACACCCAAATATTCTCTTTCCCGGAAAATTATAAACGTGCTGACATCTCTCCAAACCCACCAGTACAGACAGGTTAATTATCCAAGGGGAAAGATGTTAATAATAAAATGATATGAAAATAACTCTTAAAAGCAGTGCAGAGACAGCGTATGGTATACAGGGATGTGTTTACTTCACTCGGCCTGACTCAGAGGAGTATTTTTATATTTAACGACAATGATGGTGTGTGGTTTTTTCAACTCTCTTAAATGACTGTTACTGGCTCAAAGGAAGGAAAACAACAAAAGGAATAAAAAGTAAAATAACCAGAAATTAGCCTATTTTTCAAAGCACATTTAATTTCCCCCAACATTTATGAGCCTGAACCTCTCATGGAAACAGTGGCCTGTTTTGTCTCAGAGGTTTAATATTTAATTCTCACAGAAGACAGACCATTTTCCAGCTAATGTGTTTTAATAATTGTTTGACTTGATGAGTCAGTGAAATAATTTTTAGCTCGCATAATAAATAAAGACTCCTGACAGAGCTGCAGTGTTCTGAAGAATCTTTCCAGGACAATTAGTGGCTGAGTTATTTCTACATGTATAGAGAAGTAGTGCAGGTCTATAGATAGAGAGACCTGAGTTACACTCCTGGCTTTGCCAAAGACTTCTTATAAGACCTTGGGCAAATTACTTCAATTCTGTTCTTCTTCCAACCCTTTGTTTATTTAGGATGTAAATTCTCTGTGGCAGGGACTGTCCTTTACTGTGTGTCCACATACAGTGGTGGGAGTATGGTCAACTGTTGGGCTCTAGATAAAATCTTATTGGTGGCAGAAGTTAGCAGACAGGGTGTAGGAGCTGGAAAAGACCTCATGCCATGGCATTGCTCCACAGCAACAGTGCCAGGCAGGGGAAGCCCCTGTGCCCTGACTCTACTCCCCTAGAGTAGCACCACGTGGATGGGTGGGTTGGGGGATGCCCTCCAGCAGTCCCCAGCCATGTCCCTGGCAGAAGCAGCATGGGCAAGCCTCACCCTGCTGTCCCAGGATCCCATCCTTCCCCCAGCAGCTCCCAACCCCATCCCTGACAGAAGCCCCCAGTCGAGGGAAACCTCAGCACCTCTCACCCACCCCCAGCAGAAGCTGTGGGGTGACCGGGGAAGCCCCATGCCTGATACTATTCTCTGACAGAAGTGCTGCACAGGTGGGGCTGGAAAAACCCTAGAGACCTGACCCTGGTTCTCCAAAGACCACACAAGGCATCAGGGGAAGGACCCAGCACCTTGAACTCCGCTGAGGCCCTGACACTGGAAGAGATCCATTCCCCACTGTGTTCCAGGGCCCAAGTGCAGGAACAGAGCTTCTCTGGTCTTGGGTCTGCAGTGGGAGGGTGAAATGAAGGGGGCCTGGGTGCAACAGAAGCAGGCCCTGAGGAAGGAGCAGAAGGGGGGCTGTAGGTGGGGCCACGGGCAAGGTGGGTGACATGGGGGCAGGACTGTTGGCTGAAAGGGTGGACCCCCCCACCCCACACTTGCTCAGGTCCAGAATCCCAGGAAACCTCAATCTGCTTCTGTCTATAGAGCCTAGCACAACAGAGCCTTAATATTGGTTGGGCTTCTGTCACACCAGTATGTGGAGAACCAGAGAAATAACACTGCTATACACAAAAATGCATTTCAAAATAGCACTTCGCTATTTCAAAATACAGCAACTACCCCTAGAGCCTATTTCAAAATAGAGCCATTGGACGCAGTATTTGAAAAGGCTATTTCGAAAGAGGCACTGTGTCTTGTAGAGGCTCTTTGTACATTAGCCCCTTCCTTTTGGAAGTGGCATGGTAATGAGTGAGTTAGGAAGATGCTAATGAGGTGCTATCATGAATATGCAGTGCCTCATTAGCATAATGGCAGCCACACATGATTCAAAAACGCAACTTTGAATTGCATGCTGCCTGTGAAGATGGGGGGGCCTTTCAAAAGGACCCCTGGACTTCAAAAACGCCTTCTTCGTATTTGGTTTTAGGAAGAAGGGGCTTTTGAAATCTTGGGGGGTCCTTTTGAAAGGCCCCCGTCTACACAGGCAGCACACAACTCGAAAGTGGTGCTTTCAAATCACGCACGGCTGCCATCATGCTAATGAGGCACTCCATATTCACAGATGTGCCTCGTTTGCATCTTCCCAACTCACTCATTACCATGCCCCTTCCAAAAGGAAGGGGCTAGTATAGACACAGCCAGGAGGTTTACCAATTTTGAAATAAGACAACTGCTATTTCGAAATAGCAGTTGCATTTTGTAGCTGCTAGGATAGTTATTTTGAAATAATGTCAGTTATTTCAAAATAACTTTGCTGTGTAGCCCTTATGAGGGAATCGGCTCATTCTCCTCAGGAGGACACCTCCCTCTGGCCAGTGTGTCATGTTCCACCACACATTGCTGTCTCAGACCTGATTAGGATCTGCATCGCTCCCAGGATGCTCATTATAGTCTCCTGCCCCCCTCTAGGGGCTCCCACCACAGTGACTAGCTGCAGTTTCTATCTGCCCCTCATTGCAGGCACAAACCACAGCCCATATTAACCTGTGTTGTTGTGGCCAGATGTGGTACAAGAGGGGATGGACTCAGGCCTTGCCACTATTCTGAGTCCCAGCCAAGGGTCCCTCTGGCAGCAGCCTTGTTCTGCTCTCCTCTCCTTTTCACTGCCTTGCTTTCCGATCCACTTCCTTGTAACCCCTTGCACCTTGCTGGTCTTGACCTCAGGGCCCACACTCTGTGAGGAGTCAGGCTGGGATCTTTATCAAGCTCCCCTGAGCCTGCCCCGCACTGCCTAACCTAAGATACTAGCTATCTTTGGGAGCTGGTCCTGCACCATCCCTGCCCAGGAACGCACTGACTCAGTTCTGCTGGGAGCAGCTCCTTATATGCAGGGCTACTCCAGCAAACTGTCCACTGATTGGCTGTGGTGCTGCTCAGGGTCCCTCTAGTCTGCCTGAATCCCTTTCTTGCAGGAGTGGGGCCCTCACCTCACTATAATTCAAGTGCTGAGTATTGCCTCTGTATAAATCCCTGATATGGCCACACCTTCAATACTGCGTGCAGAAGCGATCACATCATCTCAAAAAAGGTATCATGGTGTTGGAAAAAAGTCCAGGAAAGGGCAACAAAAATGATTAAGGGTTTGGAAAGGCTGCTATATGAGGAGAGATTAATGACTGGGACTTTTCAGCTTAGAAAAGATGAGACTAAGAGTGGATACAGTAGAAGTGTATAAAATCATGACCGGTGGTAGTGGGACAAGTGCTCCGCTGCTGCAGGAAAGGGGTAAGTCAAGCTGGTCAATGAGGGAAGGGACCTGGGGGAGCCAATCGGAGGGCAGCTTGCTGGAGCAGCCTTGCATATAAGGAGCTGCTCCAGGAGTGCTGGGTCATTTGGGTCCTGGCCAGGGAAGAGGCCGGAGTAGCTCCCAGAGAGAGCTAGCGCCTTAGCTAAGGTAGTGCTGTGTACCATAAGGGGATCTCTAGGAAGGTTCTAGTCTGATTCCTGTGAGACTGAAGGCCATGAAGTAGTAGCCCAGAAGGGCTACGTCTACACGTGAAGCCAACATCGAAATAGGCTATTTCGATGAATAACGTCTACACGTCCTCCAGGGCTGGCAATGTCGATGTTCAACTTCGATGTTGCGCGGCACCACATCAAAATAGGCGCTGCGAGGGTACGTCTACATGCCAAAGTAGCACACATCGAAATAAGGGTGCCAGGCACAGCTGCAGACAAGGTCACAGGGCGGACTCAACAGCAAGCCGCTCCCTTAAAGGGCCCCTTCCAGACAGAGTTGCACTAAACAACACAAGATCCACAGAGCCGACAACTGGTTGCAGACCCTGTGCCTGCAGCATGGATCCCCAGCTGCTGCAGCAGCAGCCAGAACCCCCGGGCTAAGGGCTGCTGCCCACAGTGACCATAGAGCCCCGCAGGGGCTGGAGAGAGAGCATCTCTCAACCCCCCAGCTGATGGCTGCCATGGAGGACCCGGCAATTTTGACGTTGCGGAACGCGGATCGTCTACACGGTCCCTACTTCGACGTTGAACGTCGAAGTAGGGCGCTATTCCGATCCCCTCATGAGGTTAGCGACTTCGACATCTCGCCGCCTAACGTCGAAGTTAACTTCGAAATAGCGCCCGACGTGTGTAGCCGCGACGGGCGCTATTTCGAAGTTAGTGCCGCTACTTCGAAGTAGCGTGCACGTGTAGACACAGCTAAGGTGTGCAAGGTCAGAGGTGAAGTGGCCTAGGGAGTAAGGCAGTGAAGGGGAGTGATCAGGCTGCTGAGCATTATGGGGTGATTAGGCTGTTGAAGCCTGACCTGAAAGGACTAGCTCTGCTGGCTGTGACTGACAGGGTGACAAAGCTGCATAGGGCTACTAATGGGGGAGAGCTGCTATGAGGTGAGACCCCTTGGAAGTGATGGTGGGGGAGGGAGAAAGCAGGCTCTGCCACGCTGGTGTGGAAAAAGTAAGGAAAAGTTACATATTCCCATCACACAAGAACTAGGGGCCACCAAATTAAATTAGGAGGTAGCAGTTTTAAAACCAACCAAAGGAAGCATTTTTTTCACACAATGCACAGCCATCTTGTGGAACGCCTTGCCAGGGGACGTTATGAAGACCAGAATGTTAACAGGATTCAAAAAAAGAACAAGATAGGCCAATCAATGGCTATTAGCCAGGATGGGTGAGGATGGTGTCCCTAGCCTCTGACAGAAGCTGGGAATAGATCACTGTGTGATTGCTTTTTCTGTTCATTTTCTCTGGGTCACCTGTTGCTGCCCACTGTCAGGGGACAGGATGCTGGGCTAGATGAACCTTTGGTCTGACCCACTAGCGATGTTCTTAAGTGTTTCACACAGGAGGGCAACCATTTCCCCCCATTTTACATATTGGGAAACTGAGGTACAGAGCAGGACTGGACAGGAACCAGATGGCTGCTTAGATCAGATGAGGTTTAAGAAGAATATAAAAAAGTTCAGTGGAGAGGGGCCTTAAATGTCTCTGTGGGGGAAAGAAAACAGATTGGAGAAGCAAAACAAGTAACCCTGTTGTCTTCACTCATTATTTGGCTGGTACATGAAAGGCTACCAGTGGAGTAGCAATGTTGCTAGTATATATAAAGCCTAGGAAATAATAAAAAAGCCATGACCTGTATATTTTATTAGCAACTGGTAATGCATCTGCTAGGCAGAGTGGTAAGAAAGAGACGTTAACTAACCATCCAGCTACTTGTAAGTGAGGCATAGATACTTGACTGGCAACAGTGAGAAATCCTGAGCTGAGACAGAGCCATGTGCTGCCATTGGCTGAACTCATTGGTGAATCATGGGATTAGAGTCTGCAAGAGTGATCTCATCCAACCCCATGCAGCTGATGCTCTTCTGCATAGAAGGGTGACTTGACTTGGCCTCCCCCAAGGTTTCCACATGTGTTGGAAGAGGATAGGAAGCGAGTTGCATGCAATAACCTTCACAGATGGAGGCTGCAAAAAGCTGCAGTTGAAATGTGGCCGCTCCCCTTCAGCCTGGACCAGATGAGTGCATGTGGAGACATCAGCTGAGGCTTCCTGAAATATGGAAGTAGTACTGGGGAGTAAAGCAGAGCAGACAGCATCATGACTCCCCAAGATTATATTGGCTGCCATTTTGTAGCCCCTTCTTTCAGACCTAGCCATTAAAATTGATAGCTCCCAATTTTTTTCAAGAGCATTACAGGGTTATTAGATTGGAGAGTATTTAGGGGTAGTTAATCAGTTTGAATAAACTATTTGTTCTCCTATGCACCAAAGATTCACTCTGAACCCACACTCTGCCTGTATACTGGGCTTAAAAAACAAATTAATTTCAGCCCTTTTATTATTATTTAAATGCCTCAAGGATCTTAACCTAGCTGCTCTACCCAGGGACCAGGTTTTCATTGTACTAAGCACTATACATACATAAAATAAACAAGGTAGAACTGGTTGACATATTTTAATTGAAAATGGGATTTTCAACTAGTTTTTTGGTTTTAAAAACTTCATTTTTTTTTTGGTTGTGGAAGAGAAGGAAAAAAGTTAAAACCCTAGGAATGTGAAAAGGAAACCTCATTTCCTCTCTGTCATTTAGTTGTTTGTTTTTTTTTTCCTTTTGGGAAATTCTCATTGAATTCAGTGGTGCCAAGTTTTCCCCTTGGATTTTCCAACCCAGTTTAACAGAAAAGTTCCTCAGTGAGGCTCTTACCCTACAGTTAACTGTCCTTCTTTCACCTTACTGGTAGAGATGGATGGAAAGTGCTTGCAGGATCTGGCTTTCAGCACACAACCAGTGAAAACAACCAGGGAAAAGCAGAACAGGAAGGAGGACAAGAGTGGGTAGGAGTGAAGTGGCATACGCTTTGCTTTTCAAAAAGTCTACGTGCCAAAAGATGCTGATTTGCACTCAGTGGTATTTTCAAGAAAGCGGTAGCACATTAAGCACATGACTTCCAATGAAAAAGAGGCCATGGCATCATGAATAATCTAATCCATATTTGTAAACCCAAAATATCTGAACAGGTCAAGCAAGTGTACAACTTTTGCAGTGTTTGGCTGACGCTTTGTCTCTTTTGTAATTTACCATCCTTGAAGGTAATTCCATTTCCTTGCTAGATTTCAAACAGCCAAAGGTCCCACAAGTGGTATCAGTAGCTGCGGGCACTTCTGTTCTCTGATGCTGTTTCCCAGGGGCTGAAGCCTAGCTTTCTTGCCTAGGGGCAGAGGTCATCAGGAAATCTGTGAAGAGAAGCCAGAACAGAGAGCACAAGTCAGGGAAAATGGAAGTACCTGCAGACACGGACACATCCATTAGCTTTTCCAGACACAAATCGGAAGATAGTTATGGTAAAGAATCATTTTATGTTGGAAAGTTT
The DNA here is from genome assembly GCF_033958435.1 of Carettochelys insculpta. Taxonomy (NCBI): domain Eukaryota; kingdom Metazoa; phylum Chordata; order Testudines; family Carettochelyidae; genus Carettochelys; species Carettochelys insculpta. The sequence continues at coordinate 34,370,859 of NC_134152.1, forward strand.
CTAATGGCATAGGTCTAAGATATAATGATTGTGTGCAAAAGTGAGTACATAAGTGTGATTGTGATAGAGAGAATTTTGAATGTGTGCAAACTATGGTTGTTTAGGTATATGGGGGTGGGGAATCTCTGGGTTATTTATAAGAAATGAATTATTTTAATTGTTTTCTTTGGGAAGGTTAGTAATTATTTTATCTGCAAAAATATCTCAGAAAATACAATTATCCTCTGATTAGTGACTGATTTATTTATTCTCTGATTCAGTTTTAATTCCAATTCACTTTGTCCTTTGATCAGTAAACTTGTAGCGCATTTGGAGGTTAAATTCAATCACCAGGCGAATTAGGAAATAGATTTTAATCTTGATTTAAGGCAAAAAGCTCAATACAAATTTAACTATGGATTTGTAACTGATGGTTCCAGAATATAAACATGCTTCTACTCTCTCTCTATGCTTTCCAGTGCTTTTTTCATTTTTTTTTTTAAAAGAAAAGGTACTAGGCCTTCTCCCCACCCCACCCCACCCCACCCCACAGCCAATACCAGCACTGGGGCTGCCAAGGTGCCAGAACTCAGTACCAGCAAGTACCAGCACAAAAAAATCACTGATGCTTTCAAACTGGTATAATGTCTGATCAAGCTGTGCCTAGCAGGTCAGATTGATTTCAGCAGGCAGCTGTGATGCTCCACAGTGGAAAGGTCGTTCAGTCAAGAGGTATTATTAATTAGTACTCCCTGATATGAAAATAATTTTCAATCAGCTCACTCAGGACTTCTCTAGTGACTTTGAATTTGCATGTTGTGGCCAGATCTCAGCCGATGAAAATTACTGTAATACATTGACTCCAGTGACATGGCCAAATTTGCCTACCTGAGGATTGGACCCAACTTCTATGCCCATATTGTTGTGGGCAAAAATAAAGGGTTGTGCACTGTCAGTAGTAAGCCTGAGTTGAGGGTGAGAAAGACAGCACGGGAAAGCATATGAAGGCATTGATTTGTAAGTGGTGAGTTCTGCTTAGGGACTGAAGGCACAATATGGCTCTAGAGATATAAGGTAACATGGAGGTACTACGTAGAGAGTTTTCACATTAAGAGGACAATTTTTTAGCATTGATCAGCTCAAAGGCCTCCAGAGCTTCCCGACTCATAAAATATGTACAGGAATTACTTCCCCCGACACTGAAATATGGCTTTCCCTGGGGTGAGATGCAGCAGCAGCCTAACACTATGGAGAGGCAGCAGACCGCAGCTTAAGCCCATGATGTGCAGTGAGCTCTGAATGCAGTGATGCCGTTGTAAGATTAGCGTTCTAGGCACAGTGGAACTGAAGATGAGAAACACTAGTGGGAGTTGGGTAACAGAATCAGCTATCGACAACTGCAGTTTGGTCAGGCCAACGTGTAACCCACCCACAGGTAGACTCAAACCTGGGACCTCTGGATCTTAGAGCATGATATGTCAAAATGGCAGGTGACTAGCAGCTAAAACTGTAGAGGAGATTCATTCTCACTCTCACTGTGTGCCCAGGCACCACTGCATGAGACAGTGAACCACATCCAATAGGACTGGGGGTTACAAATACATCTAATAATGCCTTAACATTTGCCAGAGCAGCCATGAGGATCTTTCATTATGCTATTTGGGAAGGACTGTCACCGGGTAAGAGCTTTCCTGTCCTACAAGTATTTCCTTTCTTGAATTATTCCAAAATGTCATTGGGGGCTTGTGGGTCTGTTCTGTTTAGATGAGAACCCAGTTATTCGTGAAGTATAATCTGTTTATTTACAAAATCTATACATAAAGTGCTGTTTGCTGATAGGAAAACACAGCATACGATCAATTTCCTTGGTTAGAAATCTCCAGGGAAAAACCTCCAGCCAGCACTGAGTCGGAGGCGGGGCTGCCTCTGCTTCCTGTCAAGGTCAAGCACAACTGCTTTAACTTGGCAAGTTACACAGCCAGCAACCAGTCTCTAAGCCCCTGCAACTACTAGTGATGCTAGGGAAAACCCTTAGTCTGAACTGCCCCCTTGTCTGCATTCTCTGAGTAGGTGGCATGGACCATTAACTTCACCATACCACATTAAAGAGGCTTTGGGTATTTGTGTGGCTTAGCACCTGCCACCCTAAACTGACAGTCTAGAGACCTGTGTTCTGTTTCTGGCATTCTGAGATGCCTTGGGCAAGTCATCTGATCTCTCTGTGGCTTAGTTTCCCCATCTGTAAAATATTGCCCCCTTTTTTTTTTAAAGCTCTTTGAGCTCTACCCATTACAACAATTCAACAGCTACATGTTATAGTCACCCTTCAGCAACGTGTGACTCCCACCTTAAAAGTACTTTATGGCAGCCCATGAAAGTAGTATTGCACTATTGTGCACTCTAGAAAGTAAAACTGGTAAGGAAACAAAGTGCAATTGACCAAGGCGTCTTGCTCACCCCTTCTACATTTCACTGATTTATAGATCAAGTCTCCTATACCCTCTGGGAGACTCTTCATTCCAGATGTGCATCTGATTCCCTATGGGGAACAGGGAGATTATACAGAAAACACTGTACCCACAGACTCTATTTAGCTCTATGGTCTCAAGAGGATTGCTCCACCCCGGAATTCAGCTCACTACTGACTCAGTTTGTTGCCCTAATATTTTCAACTTCTGGGGGTAAAAGACAACTTCTACTCCATTTCTCTCCCCACTGCTTCCGTTTTTCAGACCTTTGGTTACCCAGCTATTGCAGGAATTGTTTAGCTATTGTGAGAAGAATTTTTTGTTTCTTTAGAACAGTTTTGTAAAGGAAATTTGATTCACAATTCTAAGGCAAGCATATGATTTCTGCCAGTTTAGACCAAACTCGCTAACTTTATAAATGTTGCTAAAAATGTTTATCAGACTACGTATGTCCATTCCCACCCTTCTTTTCACAGGCCACTCCATGAAATAATCATTCCACATTAATGCCTCCCCTCAACTCTTCACCAATAGCCTCATCCTCGATTTGCTGACATCAGTGGAAAAACTGCCATTGACTTTGGTGAACTTTGGCTGCGGCCCCAAATTCCTCACTCTACCTCAGAGGCATTGTAAGAAAGAAAAAGTTAGGGATAAGGTTGACTCTGAAAATTCCATCTTCTTTATAATGTAACAGAGCATTGAATCTGCTTAAAAAAAACAAAAAAACCTACAACTGAATTATGGGTATGCTTAAAATTAATGGCTATAGAGGTCTAAAATATTGCATTGTAGTCTCTGCAGTTTATCACTCTCTTAAGCTATTTTTTGCCATTTTAAACACCAGCCTTTAAACAGGTGACAATCAATCACTGTCAGTAAGCTCAAGGAGCTGCAGTATTTGCCATAATCATGTAAATAGTGCTTAACATTGTACAAATATCACGACACATTCTGTCTCTTTATCTGACTCAATCACAAAGAACAGAAAGGAACTGGAAAACGTTCTGAACACCTACACAGCACCAAGCTGAAGCCGAACAGCTCCTAAGGAATTTTAGCTGTATCCAGAATGGAATATTCAGTATGCTGGAGAAAAAAGCAGGTGTGTTTTGTTTTTGCTGCATGATGTGTTATGGTTCAGCATACAGAGTTGGGCAGTGATGCTAAAAAAGTGACTTGGGAATTTTGGACGCCTTTCTTGAGGTGCCCAATTTGAGACCAGGAAAGGTACCTGGCTTTCAGGAAGTGCTAAGAACCTGCCCTCTGATGAACTCTATTAAAGATATTTCAAGGTGAGCACTGAAAAATGGCTGCACCCATCCTCACTAGCCACTTGGAAATCTTGGCTGTTTCCCCTTTTTGTAAGGGTGGTGGGACTCCTATGTATAAATATGAGCTTGCAGAACTTCTGGACATTATCAGCTCTGCTGCTGAAATGCCGTTAGTGCATGGAAAGTAGGGACAAATGGATTGTGCAAATGTGGCATATCCCTAGCTGGTATGCATGCAATTTTTCCTGGCCAAGTGGAGCTTAGGTTCAGGCCTGTACTTTAAATTGGAGCTGGTGGGGAAATTTTTGACAGAGCAACTTTTCATTAGAAAGACCTACTTGTCAAAACCAAAACTGCTTGCCAGGGGAGGGTTGGTTTTGACAAATTTCCCATTTTGGAAAAAATGTTGATCTCCTCCAAGTGTCCTACTTTGACATCTTTTAAAAACACAAGTGGTGGTTTGCAGGTGATAGCAAAAATTTGAAACTGGAAAGTCACTAATTCATAGTAAAAATAAAAGGTAGGAAATTTTTAAAAAGTTCCAAATCAAAACAAAATGTTTGAAAATGATCAAAAACAAATGTTGCCATTGACCTGATCTGTTTTTTTTTTGTTGTTTTTCAATTCAGAAGACTTGTGACATATCAACTTTTTGTGTTGATACAGTTGTGATGGATTGGATCACACAGATCGCTTTGACGCTGTCACCTGATGTGCTGATCACACCACTGGGCTTGCCTACCTGCCGTCAGTGGTGCCCCACTATCCTTTCCTGCTGGCCCAGAAGCTCTGGTCTCCCCCAGCTGTTATTCCCCGACCCTACATAACAATTATTTACACTGGTTTGATGATAAACAAGTGTTTTTATTAAATATAAAATATAGGATTTAAGTGATTGCAAGTGAAAACAGACATTAAAGTAAATTATTAAGCAAAAATAAAACAAAACATGACAGCTAATCCTAATACACTATGATAAGTTCTTACAAATCCTAATTTTCACCTTAGTTCTTACTCCATGTGCAGTTCTTCACAACCCAGAGTGATTGTTTTCTCTGGTATGCACCTAGCAATGCTCCTCCTCCCCTCTCATTACAGTTCTTTTGTAGCATCTTATGGTGGGGCTGCAGTGTCAAAAGCCAGCTGAAGATGACCATTGATTGCTTCCCATCACTTAAACAGAATTTCCCCAGAGTGGGAAGTCTTTATTCCATTCCCCTTCTCCCCCAAAACCTCAGAGTACAAAATTCAGGAAGGATTCCAGCACCATGTGCTTTTTTAGGACCAACCACAGGGGAAAAAAATATTTACAGATCATTGTCTTGAGCACTCGGCCATTAAGTTCCTTAAGTAACACTATGATTCTAGTGAAACCTTTAGAATTGTTAGAACATTAGTACTGGAAGTGACATTGACAGGTCATGAAGTCCCCTCCCCAACTCTGTAGAAGACCTAGATGGGTAAACTGGTTTACCCTTCATTCTTCTTGGCGGTCACTCAATAATGAGTAGGACATCTTCATGTCACCCTCCTATATATGAGTCTGTTTATGGCTGATCAGCCCAATTCTGGAGCCGCAGTTCTTATCACAGAAGAGGCAGGTGTTGGTAGCTGTTGGAGGGGCACAGGGCAGTTTTTGATGCTCTTTCCTTCTTCTCTGCCTCTCCTCATCTGCACTGCAGTGGGACCTCTCAAACTGGGCCACCCCCCTCACAGATTACCATTTTCCACTGGGGATGTTCTTGGGCAAGGGTCTCCCAGGTGTTGACACTGATGCTGTACTTTTTCATATGTGCCTTCAGCACGTCCTTATATCACTTCTGCTGGCCCCCAACGTTCCTCTGTCCTTCCTCCAATTCAGGAAAACAATCTGTTTTGAAAGCTGCTGATCAGACCTCCGAACCACATGATGCTTCATATTTCTAACTTCAAATACAAGACTGATAGATACATTCACACAAATATAATATACATATTCAGTGGATCACGAGCTTTTCAATGGGACATTTCACACCGAATTTCACAAAGCATATTCAAGTTAGGGATATTCAGATTCCAAAACATATTTCCATAAAAGCATGGGAGAATAGTGTCACGGCAGGGAAGGATAAAATTTCAAATCTTGAAATATTTGTAGGGCAGGAAAACCTTTTCCTACCCAGTGGTATTTTAAACACAGGATTTTATCTATAATGCAAGATGCAAACAGTAACTATGGTATTTTCCCAGGATCTGAGCAGTCAAAGAAGAGTGGGTTTCCTAGGACAGGTTGGTTTCCCCTTGGAGGTATGCAAATTGTAGCTTTATTCCCCAAAATCTGTTGTATTCATCTGGGCCTGATTCCAAACTCACTGAAGCCAAGGAAAATCATGACAATTCTCTGCACTTGATCAGTTAAGCTCTGGAATCCATTGAAATATGATTGTTTGTTTGTTTTTTGGGCTGGGGGGAGAAGTCCACTGAGTAATTATGAAGAAATAAGTAAAAATCTAAGTCAGTTCTCTGAGGCTTAAATAGGAAGAGGCTGAGATTCATCAGATCAGCTGCTCATGAAGAACACATCTTTGTTCTCCATTGCTCACATTCCTCCCTGCACGTCGTTACCTGCAGTGTGATTTTAATTTAACTCTGCCTGTATGAATTCAAAAGCTGTATTAACAATCCATCATGGCTCAGAGTGTGACTGGCTATCTCATCAGTCTCTGGCGTCAGTGTGATTATACAGAAGAGTCTAATGAGGGCTTTGTGTCATCCATCAAGAAAACGCATGGATATTACAAAAGATGCGAAAGAAATCGAACCTTTAGGCATGCCTATTATGAATGTCATTTTCTTCAGGCTGTTGTTTACCTGGGGAACTCTACACAGTGGATCCAGGAGAAGGTGAAAGAACCAGGGCATTAACATGAAGGGAATGTGATCATTTCCCTGCAAGGTTACTGATCACATAATGGGGATCTGCCCCTGACAATAGTGGAATCTTGGGCAAGTTCCTTCAACTTGCTTTTTGGAGCAGGAATTGTCTCACTATGTATACGTGCACCTGACCAAATGGAGCTGTGGAAACACCTTGTATTCTGCCATTCCTATGCTAATTGCTAGCCAAGACATAGCTGTGAATATCACTGTCCCTTTTCACACGACAATGCAAATGGAAAGCTAAAGGTTAACTTTGTCTGGGGCTATGTGTACATCAGTAGCAAGGAAGAGTCTATAGATTAATGGGCTAGGAAATCCTCTGATGTGGCGCTCTCACTCTTTCCTCTTGAAGCTGTTCCACTGTTTTATGAAGTGAGGTGTGCGAGGATTTTATTGTGGTTAGGTTGCACATGTTTTCTGATGCCCTGTGATAACCTGAGATGAGAGCCTGAGTTTCCTAGGCACAGCATCAGTGCATAGAGGTAACCGGAGTTTCAGTGTGATGACTTCTCACACATAGACAATAGACCTCCAGGCTCTTTGTAACCTAGGCAACTAGGTGACGCCTTTCTCACCTGGAAATAGGACAAAGGAGGGAGGAGTGGCCTGGCTGGTTTCAGCTGAAACTGGGCAGCTGAGTGATGCAGTCTTGTCTGGCTGGATGGGGGACGAAGGAAGACCAGGGCCATGGCTCGGGGACCCCCTCTGGGCCCCTCTCCCCAGAATGAATTATACCAACTGTTTCTGGTTTCTTGTACTGACAAGTCTGTTCTACACTGTGTCCCTGTCAACTAATTAATCCTTCTGTTCTCCTTGCTGAATGAGAGTCACATCTGAGTGCAGATGGGGTGCAGGGCCTGGGGACACCCACACACTGTGACAACCTGGGCATTAAATAATGACATATGGATTGGATCACAGAGTGAGTCAGAATGACTCTAGGGTCCCGTGATTAAGGCATTCCCCAGAGAGGAGAATTAACCTGGAATCTCCCACATCCTGAGATGTTCTCCTCCTTAGCCATTTTGTGTGGAGTTGGGTCTGCTCTGAGCATGACTACTGGATTGAGCCCCCCGTGTGAGATAAGTGGGACCACACCCAGTTTCACCTGGCTGGAGGAGCCCACTTGGCATAAGGTGTGAGACTGAAGGAGGCACTTGTTTGTCCAGAGACTGCAGCAGTTGAAATTTAGGTGCTGAAAGATTTTAGGCACTTCTGGAGTTAGGCAACAGCTAAGCAGGAGGTTGGGGGACCTTGGAGATGCCTAAACTTTGGACATAGGCATTAAAGTGGGTGCCTATGTCTTGCTGTCCCTCCGTTCCCCATCTATGCAACAGGGATTAATGCACAGCAGTATTGCAAGGGTAAACACATTAAAGGCTGTAAGAGCCTATGTTCTGCTGTGGGAACAGAGGTCATATAAGCAGAATGACCAAGATGTCTACCAGCATAACTTTATGGATTGCATTGGAGTTTCACCAGCAGAGAATTTGGCCCACATTGTCCTTAATGTTGACTTTCTCCCATATAGCCTAGCTATAACAATTCTCTTCTGATTCCAGTACCAAGCTGGCTGCATTATTGAGATTAGGTTCAATGCTCTCTAGGGCAACAAAGCAATTACACTTAATTACAAAAGGCTCTCTCTGCTTATTTAACGTAGTACATTTGATGTAAGAATAATGCATTTGTATTACACCTTCCTTGAAATCTACAGTGCAACAAACAGCCCCTGCGATTATGTTGTATGGTGACCTATTCACCCATCTTTGAAAGGCACAGGATGGACATCTTAACTATGCACATAACCGTGAACTGACAGAAGTTAAATGTCTACTTGGGTTGTTTGTTCATTTGTTAGGGAAGATTGCCCATCTCTTTTTTTCAAGAAACCTAAAGATGCTAATAGCCTGATGTGATTAAATGAAATGCACCAGGCAACACTTTATAACAATTCAGGCTATTCATGCCATTGTGAAAGGTTCAAGGGAAGAAGACCGATATCCCAAAATGTTAAGATATTTCAGCACATAAAGTAGTAAACGAGTCCCAGTTACGAAGACGGAAGGCAGTATTCTTTGTGGTCCAGTGGACATCAGCTGAGATTCAGGGCTTGGAAAGTCTTTTCCCAGCTCTGACATTGACTCATTGTGTCACTTTCTCTTGTAGACTTTGTCTGTCTTATCTAAATTCTTATTCTGTGTTCATACAGTGCCTAACACAAGTGGCATGTATGGTTGGTTGGGGTCTCCAGGCTTGTCATATCAAGAGCTCCAGAGGGGTAGCCATGCTCCAGCACATCATTGACAATCTACAACATCTCCTGGAACATAATCCCTGTTCTTGCAGGCCTTGGGTGACAACCTAGTCCTCTCCTGCAGACAGCCTCCCAGCCTCAAGAAATTACTCACCAGTAGTCACACACCACACCACAGAAACACTAACCCAGGAACCAATCTCTGCAACAAACCCTATTGCCAACTATGTCCATGTATCTATACAAGCAACAACATCACAGGACCTAACCATATCAGCCACACCATCAGTGGCTTGTACACGTGCACATCCAGTAATGTGATATATACCATCATGTGCCAGCAATGCCTCTCTTCCTTGTACATTGGATGAAACTGGGAAGTCTCTGCAGCAAAGGGTTAATAACTATTCCATGAGGCAGGATAGCTCTGTGGTTTGAGCACTGGCTTGCTAAACCCCAGGTCATGAGCTCTGTTCTTGAGGGGGGCCATTTGGGGCAAATAGGCTTTAAAAAAATTGGTCAGGGATTGTGCTTGTTCCTGCCAAGAGGGCAGGGGACTGGACTTGATGATCTCCCAAGGTCTTTTCCAATTCTATGTGATGTGACATATCTGACAGCAGGAATTGGAATACACATAAACCTGTTGGGGAACACTTTAACCTGCCTGGACATTCACTAATGGATTTAAAAGTAGCCTTCCTTCTACAAAAGAATTTTACCACAAGATTACGGAGAGAAACATTTGAACTGGAATTCATTTACAAGTTTGACCCCTTTAACCTTGGCCTGAATAGAAATTTTAACTGTCTTCTCCATTACAAGAGCAATTTCCCTGCCTTTTGATATTTTCAGGAATGAGATGTATCCAGCTTAATTTGTTTCATCAACCGGTCCTGCTAGCGACAGCTAGCCCTCCCCCACCACCCCACATTATACAAAAGCTGGATTCTATTTTTCCTGTCCTTTTTTCATCTGAGGAAGTGAGTTCCACCCACAAGCTCATGACCTAATACATTTGTTAGTCTCTAAAGTGCCATTGGACTGCTTGTTTGCAATGTCAATGATAATAACGAATAAAAAGAGAGCCTATGTTGTCTGGGATGGACCCTTGGATGGTTATACTAAACTGTCAAATTCCAACAGTTCTGCACCATGAGCAAGGCATTCTACTCTCTGGAAGACAGTGAGACTGCCTTAATTAAATCTAATTGTAGCTTTCCATCACATTAAATTGTAAAGCAGAATGTTTTTGATTAGTCCGCAGAAGAGCCGCATCCAACGTCACCTGTGTTCTAAAGTGCCAAATGACACATTTGTTTTTCTGCCTGTGCAGTATGCAGAAATAACTAAAAAACTAATGCTGCAATAGACAAAATGCCTCAAGGTCTGGGTCAACTGGCCGGCGAGCTCTCGGAGCTGGAGTTTATATAAATTGTCTGCAGCTTGTTAGTGAATAATTCCACTTGGTCAACCTCACTTTGCTGGACATCCCTTAATACCAGGCAGTGACCTAAGATTGCAAGCTATTTAGGAGAGACACCAGGAGAGTGAGGAGCATTATCATGGCTTTGCTATCCATTAACCCCTTCCTTTCTGCTTACCAGGCAGTAGCATTTAGCTAGGAGCAATCAGTATATCATAACATCAGTTCTCAGGGATTTAGGTCCCAGCCCAAAAGCCTCTATTCACACGATAGCAGGATTAAACCCATGCTGGCTATTGGCTTTGCATTGAAAAGATAGACAATTGGTGAGTAGAATGGAGTTTGGGGCTGACCTTGCAAAGTACTGATGCCTCCCTGAAGTCAATGGGAGTGGATGGCATTTGCCACTTGCTAGATCAGGCCATTATTGTGTAGATAGCAGGGAGAAACACCTGTCAGCCATTGCCTGCCTCTAGTGAGATACTTCAGTGGCATGGGCTGGAGGAATACGCAGAGGTTTGGGAATTGGGGAGCTTGGAGGCCTAATCTCAGATCACCAAGGAAGGCACTTCGAGAAAGTCACTTATCTCAATGTACGTACGTTGCCCTTTCTGAAAAATTGGATTAATACTTGGCTGTTTGGTCAATTTTCTGCTGAACGTGATTTTTGGTGGAACTTTGGGTTTCTGGGTAACTTGAAAACTTTCACAGGACATGTCCACTCTGTGCGGAAGTTTGACTTTTCACCCAAAACTTTCCTGCGAATCTTTGTTCTTTAGCTGAATGTGTTCTGGTTTGGGAGGTTTCAGTTTTTCAATTGGAAGTTGAAATTTTCCATTAAAAATTTTAAATCAAATTATTTCCCTGGGATTTTACACACACACAAATACCAACCACCATTTCTGATTAAAACAGTTTTCCATATGGTAAATCTGAACACACAAAGCCCACAGCTAAGTCTCGATGAGACAATATCTTATCCAGACTTGTAGTCAGTGTAATTTAATACCAGGTAAACATCTGTTTGCTGGTGATTGTTTTCCATGGCCAGACAGTTGCGCTTTGGTTTGGTATGTGTTACACACTGTGCTTCCAGCTGTTACTTGCTCCTTTCTGTGACCTCCTGCCTTAGGAACTGTGCTTGCAGCACTGATACAGGAACCTGGCCTAATTGTTCACATCACTACAAATAGCTACATACTTTGTTTTCCAGCAGGCAGGCAGATGGAATGTTCAACTTTGCCCTTGAATTGTGTACCTGATTCGTGGGTGAAAATGAAACGAGAAACCAGTGACAGCATTAAAGCAAGAAGAGAAAGATTGGAGGAAGAGCCTAAGGCTGTAGCTATTCATTTCTACTATAGTATTTGTGCATGGGTTTGTTCCGTGGCCCTGAGCCAAGGCCCACAGCAGCCAACTGACTTCAGTTGGACTCTGTTGCACTTCAGTGGAAGCCGGGTAAATCCCATAAACAAGAGGTTCAGAGGAGAATGCAAAAATATTGGATGGCAAGTTGTCACCTTAATCGTATGCCAGTTTGCCTGGAAGCCATAATAACTAGGAGCTGGCCAGAAGTTTTCCAAAGGAAAGCTTTTCCTGAACAGACTTTGTCAGACCAGATAATGTCCTGAAGGAAATTCCAGTACAAACAAGGCAGGTATACAATGGAATCCCACCTTGTTTCCTGCCAGAACCTGGGAAGCTGTGTGGAATCCCTGACTTCCAAGTTCACAGCTTCTCGCGCACCCAGGTCTTCCAGGGTTCCTAGCTGTGGGGTAGTCCACCAGATGAGCCCTACTACCTGGTTTCCTGAGAGCTTGTCTCATGACCTGTCACAGATGAGCAGCTGCCTGGCTTTTACACCACCCAGGGACTTCTACCTCAAAAGCCCTGGGGCTCACTTTTGCAATATGTCTCCTATTTCTGAAGGTTGTGCTTCAGAGTTTCAGATGGCCACCTGCAGGAGTCAGGAAGGATTTCTTCTTCTCTCACCATTGTATTCTGACGGGTTTTTTTCCCCCCTCTGGTGCATCAGGGATGGCCAACGCTGGAGATGGGATGGTGGACAAGGGCTTTGAGGTGGCACAGAGTGTGTGCTCTCTCTCTCTCTCTCTCTCTCTCTCTCTCGGGTTGGCTTCTTTCTCACATGCTCAAGGTCTAACTAATCACCAAATATGGGGTCGGGTAGAAATTTCCCTCAGGTCAAATTGGCTGGCTGTGACCTTGAGGATTCTTCACCTTCCTCTGCAGCATGTGAGTGTGGGTCACTTGCCAGGATTACTGGATGTATCAAATGAAATAATTTCCCTGCCATTGCAGGGGCCTCAGTACTGGCACACAGGGGTCTCTCCTTTGGCTGTGCTCCGGAAGAGTCTAGTTCTGCAGTTTTCAGCATGTCACAACCCTCTTTGAATGGGGTCACCAGGGTTGGCTTAGGCTTGCTGGAGCTTGAGGCCGGGGCCTGAGCCCCACTGTCCAAGGCTGAAGTCAATGCCTGAGGGCTTCAGTCCTATGATGAAATAATTAGTGGTGGCCACCTACATCATAAGAGTGTTCTCAGGCTTCATGCTATCCCCAGCTGATTAAACACTTACCAGAACAAGTTCCTGGTATATATTGGTGTCGGTTAGCACTGCAGGTCAGTGTTGGTCACTACTCTTGCTTTCTGGTGTTGATATGATGGGAGGTGCCAACCTGCTGGAGCCTGGTGGTCAGGAAGGAACTATTGCGTTGCTCTTTCAGTCCCGATCCGACAGCTCAGTGCCCATGAGCAGTCCTTTCGGGCTGAGTGGACCATCCATGACTTGAATTAGATCTGTGCATGCAGATCAGCAGGTCAGGATCATGCCGTGCACCCAATTAGGTCTAAAGTATGGCTCCCACTTAGCCTCCAAAGGCTGTCCTTGGGAAATTAGCCTCCAGTGTTAACCAAAACAAATGCACGTCACCATCATCCACTCCCATAATCACATGATGTTCATACGGTTATGGGGCTGTAGCACAGAAAAGCAGTGTAGTCTAGTGGATAGGGCACTTTGCTCAGAGCATAAACATCTGCTTTTGGTCCCCATTGTGTCCCTGATCTGCTCTAGGACTCTGGGCAAGTCATTTAATTACTCTTTCACTTATTTAGATGGTAGCCCTCCTGCTCGAAAGAGCTTATCTTTGGCATTGCTGGTCTGATAGGTCTCTGACCTCATTTGAGCAAGGAGGTGCTCAGGTAATGCTCATGATGGTAGCAAAAGAGCCAATAAAGTTCTATTTATAGGCACATTTTTGAATGCTTTCCTAAATTAGGAAAGTATGTTCTGTCCCACCCCCACTGTCTTCTCTCTGACACATAGCTGGACTACTGTTGCTCACACATTTTTAAAAACCAACAAATTGCTCCTAGGTAATATTTAACAACAGTACCCAAGATGGACTAAGGATAAAACTGTGGAATCTCTCAGATTATGATAAATGAGCATTTAATGTGGATCATTGGATGTGGGCATCAAAGAGCAACTTTCAATAACTTGAAAGCAAAAATACTCCCCGGAGTTCATGGACACTCCTTTTTAGTCAAAAAGCTGGGAGAGAGGCCACCGCGGGGGGTTGGGGGGAATGAAGACTGGAAATCTCTCAGGCCAAGGTAAGGCTGGGTGTGGCTTTTTGGAGAGAAAGGTCTACAAAGGGGATGCTCAAAATATCAGCACTCTGATTTATTGAAAAAGCCAAACACTGCTGTGACTGGAACTCATTAATATGTCACGCAGCGTCTAAATGTGTTTCTCACGCATTTTAAATGAAAGTGTTTTGCTCAGAGCCCCCTGTAAATATTATATTTCCTTTCTCACTCAACCCTGCCTTCATATCTCTGCCTGGTGACCAGCCAGCGCAGTAAGCTTTACTTTCAGCTTCTTTTACTGGGAACCAACAGAATACTCTTCGGTTTCATAAAACTGCCAATCAGCTAAGGGTGGGGGTGTGAAGGGTTTAATCCTGGAAGATGCTGGGTAGCTCTCAAATACCCATGGTTGTAAAATAGATGTCAATGGGTGCACAGTCCTTGAACAGTCCAATTTAGACAGGAAAAAAAAATTCCCATCCAGACTGGGAACCTGGAGTGCAGTGCTCCTTTACCAAGCAATCATTTACAGGAATGTCCTTTCATACATGAGATGTCTCCTACAAGGAGGCTTTGAGAAGCCTGCTACAAAGCTAGGATCTCATTTGCCACCCACCATCAACAAGATTAAAAAGTAGTAATAATAAAATCAGGAAACCAAAGGAAGGTCACTCTTTTTAAATCACTTCTTTCTTCCCTCTACACTGCACAGCTGCATTCTGAGGGGTTTTAAAGATTATTCTCTGCCTGGGAATGTGCAGTCCCCTTTTTGTGAAAAACAATCACATGGGCTGAGGAATGCTGCCCATCGCTACTTCTGTATAAACAGGTAAAGCTATTTTCTCCAGCCCCGGAAAACTAAATTAATTCTGCTTCTGGAACACAGGACAGTGCTGTGGGTGATGAATCATATTCCACGACCAACCTAGCCAAAGGATTAAGGCAAGCCTCCAAGTCATTTACTATCAAGTTTAGCATCATTTGTTTGGTCTATACTGTGCCATGGCAAATCATCCAAAAACAGCAAAACGTATTGGAATAATCAAAGCATTCTTTGTTCAGGAAACAAAACTACGAAGAATGGCAATTTCTGCTGCCTGCGTTTCAGTGCAAATATAATTGACAAGGTAAACCACTGTAAAAGTTGGAAGTCAGAACCTGAATACTCATATTCATCCACTAATTCCAACCTTAGCAACTTCTACTTAGCTCAGTCACTAGGTATTGCAGGGCCTGTACGGCCACACCCCTCAGCAGGTGGTCCCTCATGCCCTGCGAGTGGGGTTCGCTCCAGCGTGGGTTACCAAGCTAATATCTCTGCCCCCAGCCCTGACTATCCAGATAACCCAGCTGGGCTACCTCAGTCAGTAACATAGTCTCGCTTAGCCAAGGCTGTACAGCAGAGCAGCCTAAGTCAATAGAAACACCCTCTTCACACAGGGCAGTAAGACCTAGAGGCCGGAGTCACTAGAAAGACCCTCCTTCCACAGGCAGTAGGGGCTGGGGAAGGCCACAACACATCACCACAGTCAAGTCTCTGGAGTGGTTCTTCGTTCAGAGCAAGACAGCTCCTCTCAGCAGGGCTGAGCCAGCAAACGGTAAGTGGTTAGGCCAGAGCTAGCTGAGGGCAAGGCTTGTGATCAAGCAGGACTCAGCTCGTAGCAGCGACTGAGCAAAGCAGCAGTCCATGTGTAGGCCTGAGCAGGGGGAAATCGCCACCCATGATGAGGGAGGAGGCACAGCTTGAGGCCCTGACAGCAGCCATCACTCCCTGCTGGTCAGTGTGGATCCAGAGTACAACACACTGACATTGGCTCAGGCGGTGCTGCAGCCTTACTAGGGTTGACTGCACCTGGGCTACTTCCTATCTCCCTCCACAGGGACCTGGTTCCAGGCTGGTCTGTCAGGGAGCTCAGGTGGTTTGGTTTCCTTAGGGTAACCGGCAGGTCAGGAAACTCCTCTGGGGTCTGGTCAGTGCTGCTCACCAGCATCACAGCAGGTTAGCGGCTGCTGGAAATATTCACCCAGAGCTGTGACAGTGTCTGCACTGGTTCCCACACAAGCTCCTGCCAGAGACCCAGCCTTGCTTCCTCTGGCGAGCTGGCTTCTGACCCGTGACTTCAGTTCCTGATTCCTGGCTCTGACCTCTGACTCCAGTTCTGATCTTGTGCTTCTGGGATGCTGGTTTCTGTTCCACCCAGTAGGAGTGACTGCCCCAAGTCTGGTATGTTATGGGATAGGATACTGGGCAGAGACAGGAGTCTGATACAATCCTGCATCTTCTGGGAACTCTTTATTGTTTTTTTTACCTGGAGTGGTGCCTCCAGGGCTTCCCCTCCTGGAGGCAGATTTTTTGACCTTACCACAGGGCTATGTCACAGACCATCTGTATCTATCCACAGCCCACAGTCTCCCACCTCCTCTCTCCTCAGTGCTCTCTGTGATGCAGCCGCTTCCTCAGGAACCCCTCAGCAAAGTAAGAAGATGGAGCCCATGACATGAAATTTCTGTTCTGCTCTGGATGGATAGCACATGACTTATTAATGGCGAGTTGGGCTTTCCGGCATCAAGCTGGATGAGTGAAAGTGGCCCCTGAGACAGCGCTTGTTCATAGCACAAATGGAAGTCAAGCTCACAACTCCCGTTGATGTATAATGATGTTTGGATCTTTTGAGTATTATGAATATTGTGTGATTGTTGGGGTAAAGGACCATTTATCACTCAGTCCAGTTTGTCTGGGGAGCCTACAGGGATTGTCTGTGACTCTGCGGTGAGACAGTTATAATTACCCAGGAGTTCACAGTTGTTACTGGCTGGGTACTGTCTAATTATAGAACATGCCACCAGTTTGAAGTATCTGCTCTGTTTTTGACAGCCTGTTCTGAGAGAGGCACTCAAGGTCGTGAGCCACTCTGAAGAGCATGACAGGCGTCTTGTTGGGGAACATGCTGTCCCTGTTACCCAGATTGTAACATTCCCAGTGATCTGTGTTCTGTAAACATCAATATTCCCCATATGTCCAACTACAAAAAACCTTGTGATTGTGGATGGTTCTTGATGAGAAGAGCATAATTGAGCAGGGAGTCTGTGTGTCTAAAGCAGGGAGCCTGAGTCTGGGAGCAGACTTCATAGTCTGTTATAACTGATGTTTAAAATGTATTAAAAAGCTAAAGCCACTTCTTATCCCACATTTTGAGAAACTTACATACTGTGTCCCATCCATCTGAATAAAAATACTTCCATATGCCAGAAAGGAAAATATACAGGGCAGGTTCAAAATTAGGTGAATAATGCACAGCTTACATCTAACTGCATTTCAAATGTGCATTTAAAATACTATTATACCATCTTTTAAAAAACAAAATCTATATTTTTAGACTGGACTTCTTAGCAGCATTGATTTAAAAACAGCTATTTCCCACACCAGGAAAGGACCTTTGAGAGAGAGAGAGAGAGATGGTTGGAGGTGAGGGTGAATATGTTTTGTGACTGTTACTGTGTGTTTGTTAAGCACAGAGATGAGACTAACCCAAAACTCAAGTTTCAGTCTGTAGTGCGGTGGCATTCACCTCCTGTGAGCATCCCTGTTCGGGTGGGTGCGTGTGCCTGCACTGCCTCAGTTTATCTGCTTTTGTGTCTACTCAGCCCTCTGGTAGAATCACACGGTGTGAATCAAACATGCCTTCTGGGGTATATATGTAATAGGGGCCCACCTTGGTGCCCCCTCCTAGTGTCCCTCAGTGTGTTCCCTCTGCCAGTTTCCCACTCTGAGAGTGGTGCTCTGGGGCTTCCTTGCCCTACCCCAGAGCTCTATCACAGTCCTTTTGTATCTGTCCATAGTCCACAGTCTCCCACCAGCTCTTCGCTTGGAGCTCTCTGTGGTGCTCTTGCAGCTCCTTTTATAGGGCCTTTCTGGACCATGATTGGCCGCTTCCTCCTGCAAACGCTCTAGCCTCCCTGAGAAGACTTCTCTATGGTTTGTTTGGATGTTGGGTAGCAAGGTCACAAGCCTCCAGCAGTCTGCTGAATTACACTGCCTTTGTGGGAATCTAAATCTAGACTTCAGTACTGGGCCTCCACAAATCAATGGAGCAAACTACAACCCGTACATACAAGTATCCCTGAATTTTTTGGAGATTCACATGTGGATTTGGAGACTTGTGTTTTATGTCTAGCTTCAGGAAGTCAAAGAGGCAGCCCAGTAAACCGAAATGTAATGGGTTAATACAACCACATCATTCAGTTTGGCCACATCTAGTCAAATTCTGGTCCATTTGCACTTAGAGGAACAAATTATTCATTCTGAATAATAATCATTGTGAACATATTCCATTTTTTCGGTTTCCCTTTAGCTGCAAAATTGATCCTGACTTCTGCCAACATATTTATTTTTTCGCTATCCCTTGAAAACTTTGGGTAAATTATTGGCCGAGCATGAATTCTTCACTTTGCTCTTTTCAATTCTATGGTCACAGGGTGAAATCCTGGCCCCAGTGAAATCAATAGCCAAACTCCGATGAACTTTAATACGACTGTTAGTCACAGAGAGGTAGCCATGTTAGTATGTATTTTCACAAAACAAAATAGCAGTCCTGAAGCACTTTAAACGCTAACAAAATAATTTATTAGGTGATGAGCTTTTATGGGACAGACCCGCTTCTTCAGATCTGGAAAATTCTGATAAATGAAAACGGAGCTGAAGGGAATTTAACAGAAAGGAAAAAAATGAAATAAACTGATGAATCAGCTAGATAGGATGCGAGCTGGTTCAATATTTCACCCACATTCTGTGATTAGTATCCTGTCCAACATTCAAGAGAGGGCTTTTCCATGTCACATAGTTTATAGATTCATACATGTAAAGATTTGAAGGCTAATAGGGATCATGGCAATAATCTAGGATGAATTCCTCCACAATACAGGTCAATGACCTTCTCTAAATTGATTCCTGCCTTAAGTTCAACAGTTGGGGTGAAAATAGGGCACATTTTAGAAAGAACATCCAAACCTGACTTTAAAGTGTTCGGCAGTAGAGAAACTACTCCAGCACTCCACTACAGTGGTTAATTACCTTCACTGTTAAACATTTGCTCCTTATTTTTAGTTTTAATTTGTCTAGTTTTGGTGCCTAGCTACTGGCTTTTGCTATGCCTCTGTCTGCTGCTAGATTAAAAAGTCCTGTTATCAGTGTTCTGTTCCCTTTGTAGATACTTACAGACTGTGATCCAGTTGCTCCTTCACCTTCTCTTTGATAAGAAAAGTAGATTGAGTTCATTGAGTCTGTCGCAGTAGAGCAGGTTTTCCAATCCTTTAATCATTCTCTGAACCCTCTCCAATTTTTCCACATCCTCCTGCTATTATGGACATCCAGGGCTGCTACTGTGGAAGGCAAAAGAGGCTGCTGCTCTGGGCCTGGCAATTTAAAAGGGCCTGGGGCTTTCTTTTTACATTGTCACTGAATTTCCATATGGCTCGCTCTGGGCAACCCTGAAGAGCTGGCCGAGGGAGGCTAGTTCCAGTCCCTCCCCTTCTGCAGACACGGAGACTGGCCTTCTACCATCTTGCCCAGGGGCCTGGCAAGTCTCTTTGTAACCTTGAGGGAACCAGAACTGGACTTATAATTCCAATAGCAATTGTGCCAGTGCAAATACAGAGGTAATATAACCTCTTTACACCTGCTTGATAGTTCCCTGTTTATACCTCCAAGGAGATACATACTAGTGTGACTTTGTTCTGTTAGAAGCTTTGCAAATTCCACTTGCCATCAATCCCCTGTCTGTGTGCTGGTACGATAATACTTACAAAGTTAACCTTCTTCATTTGTGCCACTTTGCTTTGGAGTCCAGAAACTTCCAATACATTAATCAGGTTCTTTGTCAACATAGAGGATGCAATGAACCGCAAAAGAAGTCTGATTTTAATGCATGTTGTGGGTTTTGCCATGTTCCCAATATCGCTCCCCATCTTTGGGACAGAAGGAAAGTTAGTTTAATATTTGATGTTTCCATAGGAAACGGACGGCTGTGTTTTGCCACGTAATACACAGGTTGTCATGGTACATAGCTTCAGCCTTGAACAGAGGCAGAGAGAATAAACAGAGAGCACACTCACTCAGCTCAGCATTGCCAGAAAAAAAAAAGGAGGGAAAGAGAGAAAAAATACACCCTTTTTTCTTAAGAAAATGGTGCTTACTGGGCTTGATGAAGCTTTTATCTATGGCTTGATTTCAAGTCAACAAAGGACGGGTACAATTTAAAAAGAAATGGGGGGTTCTAAGATGTTTCTGTGAACTAACTGTTAGTACCTCCAATGGTTTTTAGTACCTACTTGGTTTCACATGACCAGGGTGTAGTTGAGCTACAGGTGGAATGTTCACCAAACTTCACTTGTAAAGACTGAAGGTATGTTAGCATTAGCTAGGCTGCCAGACTTTTTCCTTACACTGCCTTGGGTATTAAAAAATGGTCAAACCAACTGGTTCAGACTATAGGCAGAAACACGGGGTAGCTGGTGGAGGTCAAAAAGCAAACTTCTCTGGTGGAACTATGATAGAGCCCTTAAAACGCAAGAGCGAAGAAATGGCACTGACTACAATGAAACAGGGCAACACCTGTCCTTTCAAAATAACTCCATGAACCCAGGAACTAAATCTGATTTCTTGGCATCTTAGTGGGTGAATGAAGAGAGAAGACTCAATGAGGGTAGGGTTGTTTTTACAGGAAAACTGTTGCTTGGCTCAATCCCTATTCTGTACTCACTTTAAGAGGTTGGGGTCAGAGGCACTGGTGAATTCTGACTGCTTTTAGGGCGTCCAACAGGACTAGAGGGGAATGGCAGATGGCTCTGGCTAGTCCATACTGGGGAAAAACATAGCTTTGCGGAAGCTACTGTTAACTCCCTAGGGTTGTTTCACCCTACATCAGAGATCACACCAGAAGATTGCATGAAACATCCCAGAAAAGTGCACAAAGTTACACTTTGAAATTAGCCCCTTTGCACAAGGTCAAACACCAGATCTAGTCAACATGTAAGCTCTTCATATTCAGAACTGGTATGGTGCATGAGCCTTTGGTGCATAAGTCTCTGCAAAGTGGGAATTTCCCCAGACAGTTTTTGGTGGCATGGCTCCGAGCATAATGCATTGTCAGATGGAAGAAGAAAGAGTTAAGTTCTCCAGGCCTGAGTCCTCCAGTCCAACAACTGGGCAAAAATTACATTTAAGATGAACTCAGTGCTGTTCAAATCACCTCAGAACTTAATCAATTACATATTTTCTATCTAGGAGAGATTTATTTTCCACTTGATGAAAGCAGTCCTGCCAGGCAGTGGCTGCAAACAGATCAAAGGGTGAATTGCAAGTGGAACATTTTCTTGCCCTCTTGAAAATTTAAACCTACTTATCTGCCTTTTCCATTTGAGCCTTCCCTGAATCTCCCCTGGCTTTTTAGGTAAAATGCATTGTAGTTTCCTCCCCAAACACTGAACATAAAAAGAACATAGAGGGAGAGCTCAATTTTTGGAAGGACACTTCGGGCAACATAGCCTGAAAAACTCATGACTGTAAAATATTTGGAGACTTTTATTAATTTGCTGCAAGCCTTACACAGTTTGTGAAGCCTATTTTATTTTCTTAATGCAGCTCGCTGCATGGGCAAAAGCCAAGCTTTATAAATCAACTGTGTACACGGAAATATTCACCTTTCCTGAATATGATTCAGTAGGCAAAGACACTATTTAGTCTGGAGAGAACTGTTCGGATGCCAGACACTGGTTACCATAACAGTTTTCCTTGTGTACAAACCTTGAAGGTAGAAGGTAGAAAATCAAAATATCTGGTTCTTATTTTATGTCTGCACATTTCTTTTCAGCTAAAGGAGTTTTCAGGACACCAAACACCCTTTACATGGTCTGAAATCTATTGCTTGGAGCATGTATTTATGTATTATCACAAAAGATTGCTTTTAAGACAGAGGGGTCCAACAAAGATTGGAGCCATATTGTACTAGCTGCCAACAATAGCAAGAGACATTTCCTGCCCTGAAGAGTTTAACCTAAATAGGCAAAACAGAGAGACAGAATTAGCTCCATTTTACAGATGGGGAATAGAGAGATTAAATGGTTTCTCAAATGTCAAACAAGCACTTGGTAGCAAAGTCTCAACTTTTGCCCATTTCTCCTGAGCTGCAGCCTAGTGTATTAACCACAAACTCATCCCACCTTCCTGTTAGCTTGTTTTTGTGCTTTTGTAACACTCATGCCTAGTAGGTGTGGTTCTCTGTCCCGTGCAGTGGTACCTAGAACTCTTACAGAGAGAGAGAACAAGTTTCCTCAATAGCCTTAGCTGAGAGCCAGCTGGCTTTTAGCTCAAGCAGCAGAGGCCCCTGCACTAAGCTCCCAGGTTCAGTTCTGCTGGTCATAATACTTCTCAATAAAGATACAATGAAGACATCAAACAAGTGTCTAGTAAATGTATACAGCCAGTCACTATAGATTGCATAGGTCCCTGGTGCTGAATTCATTGTTATGTATTAATTATGCATTAGTTACGTGTGTTAACAAAGGAAGGGAGAAAAGCAGAAGACTCAGTAAGTCATCAAGGGACCTCACTGCATCTATTTACACCTGGGAAGCAGAGGCCATGATGCTTCAAAGACACGCTGAGTGTTATGTATGTTAATACTCCAGCTGAAGATGAATCATCCTCAAATCAAATACCAGAGGGATGTAACCTTCTGGCAGATTGAGCAGCACCTTCAGACACTCTGTTACATGCTCACTCTATATCCAGCATTGGCAACCTTATCTCACCACCAAAGCTCTGGGTGACAATATGAATGCTGGCTATGTAGCATCGTTTCTTGGCAATCATGTTCGTGATGGTCTTCTAGCCTAACTATATGTCCATACCAAGCAAGCTGCCCAAACTAAACCAGTGCTGATGTAGGCAGGTGCTTGGTTCAGCTACTAACATTCTCACTGTTGATCTTGTCCAGCCCCTTAATGTGCAGCAGCTGACAAAAGTGATATGAACTGAAAATGCCAATTTGCTGCTCTTCAGCCTTCCTCAGGGTCTGCTCCATGAAATGTGGGTACTCAGGGTGAAGATGAATGGTGATAGGACACATAGATCTTAAAATAGATTGATTAATATTATGGCTTAGGAAATGTAACACTTTTTAGAGCTGGCTGAAAAATAAATAAATTTTAAAAAAAGACTTCACTGACATTCCCCTCTTGTTTAAAAAAAATCTTCAAATTTGAAATTTCTAGGCAAATTTTCAAAGAAAAATCCCCACATGTAGAAAATTTACACACACACACACACACACACACACAACCATTCCCACAGAACCTAGCAGTCTTCCAGAAATAAGGCCTGTCTTTTATTCTAAAATAACCTGATCTACTTCTTGTTTTGTGAGTTCTTTCCCCTACCTCCAAAGGTTCATCAAAGAGCCAGTCACACTTTCCCACTGCAACTTCTGGCTCTGGGCCTTTAATCCAACACTTGCTATGCACAGTTGTGCCAAAAGAGGAGAGCGAGTTTCATAGTGTAACATGTTGATCAAATTGATGGTGTGTACCGAGGCGATGACTCACAAATGGAAATGGATGGAGACAGATCATGCAGTGTGGGTGTATCAGAAACTGCAGGGGAGGCTGTAAATTCCGTTTTAAAAACAGAGCGGAAACATCTCCTGGTGGATAGCGGTTTCTAGCATATATTTTAACAGTGGCCTAGATAAGCCCTAAATGTGACCTTGTTCATTTCCAAGCCAGCCAATGGGGAAGGATGGGGCAGGGGGAGCAAAGGAGGCAGTTGCCTGGGGCCCATGATTCAAAGGGACCCAGGCTCCTAGCTGCCACCGCCGCTACTGAAGCAGCGATGCTGGCCAGACCCTCAGGCCCTTTAAATAGCCGTCAGAGCACTGTACTACATGGCTCTGAGGACAGGGGGGACGGGACAGCATCGCAGTCTATGGGGTGCTGAGGGTTGGCTGCTCCTGCCCCCGCCCCTTCCACCTGAGGCCCCGCCCCTTTCTGGGTGTGGAGCTGCCCCCACGCACACCTGGCCCAGGGGCCCACTGTCACCCCCCAACTCATGTCATACCATTTCACTCATCTAGGAGAGCGTACAGCATTTCCAAAAAGAGAGGCTCCCTGGTGCCAGCTCCATGTTTAGAGCACCGGGGTGGAAGTCCTTACAAGAATAATGAATGCTAGCCTCAAGTACTGTGATAGGCAAATGCATGGGAAAGCCCCACTTCATGGGAGCCCATTAAGCATAAGTTCACCTTAAACTAGAGCAGTGCTTCTTACCCAGTGGGATCCACCACCCATGGTGGTCTCAAAGGCAATCGGGGGAGGAGGCTTGTGCAGCAAAAATGTTTTCTTACCATTCTGGAGCAAGCAGAATTCAATTTCCAGAAAAATTCCAAGGTGGCCTGTAGTGGACCAAGGGCCCCACTGTTGCAGGGTAGGAGTTAAGGCAGGCTAGAATGGGCCTGTGCAGCACCTGAGCCAATGGATGAAGGGTTCCTGCATGGAGCCAATCAGAGAGCAGCTTGCTGGAGAAGCTCTGCATATAAGGAGTTCCTCCAGCAGAGCTGGGGCAGTTAGATCCTGACCAGGGAAAGTTCAGACCCTGGTAAGAACAAGCACTTCTGTAGAGCACTGCTGTGCAGTCTAAGGGGAGCTAGGCAGAGGCTCTAGCCTGATGCCTGCCAGTCTGCTGGCCCCAACAGAGAGGCCCAGAAAGTTCAAGGAGTCACAGGGGAAGTGGCCCAGGGAGTAAGGCAGTAAGGGGAGAGAAAAGGACAAGGATGCCACCAGGGGGTCTCTGGGCTGGGACTCGCAGTAGTAGGTGGGTCTGTGTCTCTCTCCTCTCCCTTTGCACTGCACCAGGCCACACCAACTTGCATCAAGACAGTCTGTGGTTTGCCTCTGAGGTGGGAGCTGGAGAGAGGCTGCAGCTGGCTGCAGTAGGCACCCTGAGCAAAGACTGCTGAGACCCCGGAAGGTGGCAAGGGACTGTAGTGGGCACTGCTGAAGAGCAATGTCCCAAGAAGAACCCAGCAATCCTATGACAACTGCTGGTCCCAAATAGGGCAAAGACTAGGGTGGAGAGTGGCAGCAGACGACACGCTCACCACAGGGAGGTGCCAGCTGCAGAAAATGAGCTAATTCCCTCATCTGTGAGACAGAGGCACCATGGCAGTGAGTTTGCCCCATGACAGGGCCAAAACCATCAAAGCCTGTGATGTGGTGGAGCAGTTGTGTCATAGAGGTGCCCTATACGCTGTATGCTTGATCCATTTTTCACTCTTTTGTAGCTAATTTAAGAGAATTTGTGAAAGTTTTTGATGCCAAATCAAAGGTTACCAGCCTGAAACGGATACAGTAACAGGACAACCTGGCTGAAGTTATGCAGAACTGCAGCCTACAGGGCATTAACCTCAAGCAAATGGTCATCCAGAAGAGATGTGGCATCTTTATTTCACTCCTAAGGCATTTGTTGTCCCCTCTGTGGTGATAGAGCTGTTTCCCCTGTATCCGGAGCTATAGAAAATACCAGCCTAGGTTTCTTCCACATCTATTGGCTGAGGCCCTGCCCAACATGTCACGCCAGGCTCCACTGTTCACCTCCTTTCATTACTGGGAGTACACAGCGTATTGAAATGAATGGCAGCCCTGCGCTCTGAAGTGCCTGGGGAGCTGCATACACTTATGATTCAATATTTTATTTTCCTGCTGACGGAAGCTGAATGCACAGGTCAGGCATAAGGATGGAACAAGCAGCCACCAGGCTAAACACAGCCAGAACATTCAGAGAGCGATGTGTAAGCACTTCTTTCTTTTGGACTGGTGTCTCACATCCAATTTCCCCCAGACAGGCACTCCTGATCCCCTCTCACCATATCCAGAAAGACCAGTTATTCTCAGAGAACCAAAATGTTACTAATTTAATCCAAAATGGTACAAAGCAGTAAACAAACCATTTTAGGCTGCATTGTCTAACACAGTGCTTATAATTGCACTGTATTTACATTGCGGTTACACTGTAGTTAGGCATCACATTACCTTTATTTATCAATCATCCAGTAACCACATAGACTGCTGAACAATTAACAATAACTACAGTGTAAGTGCAATGTAATTAACACCCCTTGTTCCTAACATTATCTATCTGTATTTTGATAGGGACCAGGAATGTAGCTGTGGTATGCTGTACAAAGCAGAAGACTGTTCCTGCCTGGAAGTGCTCACAAGTAAAACATGCAATACTCACAAAGAGAGAGAAAATACAAGCAGCGTGAACAAGGTGATGGGCTGCAGATGTCATGTTCGTACCTTGACTTTGTGGGGTTTCAGGTGGTGCAGGGGTTTGTCCTTTCTTAATTTTTGGGTGGGCTGAGGTGAGACAGAGAGACAAAGGACAGGAGAGACATTAAAAGAGGAGCTATAGGTAAGCAGGGAGGAAGCAGGGGAGCTTGGAGGGCAGATGGTGAAGCTAGAAAGGAAAGGGTGGGAGAATGATCAAGTAAACACTTAACACAGGAGACATACATTATTGTAGATGTCACAGGTAGCAGTGCATAGGGCTATGGTTGCCTGACACTTTGCATTGTAAGTCTCTGCTTTCAATTGTATATAACTGATAAAGTTTGGCTACTTGGGCTGAAATCATAGAATCCCAGGGCTAGAAGGGACTTTAGGAGGTCATTGAGCCCAGCCCCCTGCCTAAAGCAGGATCAACCCCAACTAAATCATCCCAACCAGGACTTTGTTTCATGCTGGCTTTCTGCTAAAAGCTGACTCCTTTTTTTTCACGACAATTCAGCAAAAATGTTTGAGCTGTTGAATGGCTGGGCAGCCTTTAATTGTGCCATTTCCTGACTTGCTTTGCTTGCAACTGTAATGTGCTTCTAATTAAGGGTTTACTTTAATGCTATTGAGAATGGCATCAGTGTAATAAGTAATTCGGTCACGTAGTTGACTTTCAAGATATTGGCAAGGAGGATGATTACCTGCTGAAAAGCAAAGCCAGTGTGATTATATTGTCCTTTAGGTGTAATTACAATCACCAGGTTATAAACCTGACCCAAACTTTATGAGGGAATAGGTAAAATTGAAAGACAGCACAGGAACTAATGGTAAAAAAGAGTCTACCACTTTACTCATGCTGTTTATTCCATCTTGACTTCCTCTCCCTGGTGTGAGCTGACAATAGTTTAGGATCAATATCTGTCATAAGTGACATCCTGTAGTTGCTAGTTACCACACTAACGCTTTGGGATTATTTTTGAAGGCAGAAAGATTATGGTAAGGAAGTTATAATGAATTATTGGATATTAGGAAGAATCCAGTCATGCACACCTTCTTCCTGAGATTTACGCCGAATCTGTATAACAATGTAATAGATTGATTCCGTCTTCCTTTTTTAAAAAAATATGGAGGTGCATCCCACAGAGAATATGGTACCATAGAATATTAGGGCTGGAGGGGACCTAGGAGGTCATTGGGTCCAGCCCTTCACCACTTTTCTAGTGAAATAGTTTTTCCTAATATCCAGCCTACAACTCTCCCTCTGTAACTTGAGACCATTGCTCCTTGTTCTGCCATCTGCTACCACTGAGAATAGCCTCTCTCCATCCTCTTTAGAGGCCCCCTTCAGAAAGTTGAAGGCTGCTACTGAATCACTTCTCGCGCTTCTTTTCTGTAAACTAAACAAGCCCAGATCCATCAGCCTCTCCTCATGGGTCTGGTGCTCCAGCCCCCTAATCGTTTTGGCTGCCCTCCACTGGATCCTCTCAAATGCATCCACATCCTTTCTATAGGGGGTGGGGGCAGAACTGGACACAATACTCCTGCATCCATCTAGAGATCCCAGCATCCTGGGCTCTTGGCAGGCTGGGATTTGTTCTTTTTGGGTAGCACCTCCTAGTTAAAGCCAAGGAAAGCTACTGTTTACACTGGAGAAGCTGGTGGGTAAATATGCGTTTCACAGAGCTGAAAGGGACCTTGGGAGATCATCAAGTCCAGTCCCCAGCCCTCTTGGAAGAACCAAGCACCCTTCCCTTTTCTTAGGATTTGTTTTAGTCCTAGATCCCTAAACAGCCCCTGCAAGGATTGAGCTCATAACCCCAGGTTTGGGGGGGGGGGGGGCAGTGCTTAAACCACTGAGCTATCCCTCCCCTGGGTTTTTTCTCATTTCATCACTGTAACCAGTGCTTGAAGGACAGAGCTTCTCCTCTTTTCTTCCCCTCCCCTCACCCCCAAGAAGTAGCTGAGTCTACCAAAGGATAATTAGTTTCATGTGTTTCTAGCACTTTTGTCTTCCTCCTGGCTGCAACGGCTGATTGTGGGTTTTATTTGGGCGTCTTATTTTGTATTCATCCCTATTGTCATGAGAAGAGCCATACAGCCTGATAGACTTTCTCCAATGCTAAGAAACTGACAGCATAGCTGGAAATCAGGAGCCCAATCCAGCACAAAGGGAAGAAAACTCATTCGCACACTGCCTGCACTGTAGCGGCTGAGTTCCATAGGAACTTGGGCTGACACTCACTGTTTCCTTTGGACACCGGTGAGGAAGCTGCAGCAGCAGAAGCCACCAGACCAAAAGCTGAAAGAACAGGGGCTTTCACATTATGAAACTTGCTATGCAGCAGCAAGGAAACTAAGGAGAAGGGGATTTTGAGTCACAAGGTAAGTTAAATGGATCTGCATAGATGGAAAAACACACTGATCTGGAGGAAGCACAGCTCCCAGACCAGTTCTTCTGGTGAATTGCTGCAAAGGGGTGGCTGCGTTACTTGCTCTTGCTTTCTGCTTGCTGCCACATGCACAATAAGGGAAAGTGAGAGCGGGGTCTGTCCAGAATGCCATTGAACTGGCTCTGATCTGACCCCACTTAATGCTCACTGTTTCATTCGTCACTGCTGACACTGAGGCTTGAATGTGCCTTTGTCTTGGGGTTGACAAGCGGTGGAATGGTTGTTGTGACTCTCAAGAGCAGTGGATAGCGGGGAAGGGAATGTCTTCTCACACTGCCAGGTGTGGCCCCACCCACACTCCACCCCCAGGACCCCTCTGCTTCAGCACTGCTCCCTACAGTCTACTAGGGCTCTCCAGGCTTCAGCTGCACTGAGGCTGGGGTTGTCTGCCGGCCCTGTCTTCCAGGGCCTAGGGGGCTGGGACCATCCCACCTGCTCTGGTGAGAGGGTTGGGTTGGAGGCCTGATCCTTCAGGTGGGGAGAATTGGCTCCCAGAGGGAGCCTCAGGAAGAAAGGGGGAACAGAAGGACAAAGCAGGGCCTCAAGTGGAAGGGGCAGGGTTGGGAACTTGCCTCCCCCTACCTTAGGTTCACCCACCACCCACGATGACCCAAAGTCAGAGTCTCCTTGGTTTGCTATTATTTCTGAAAGTTTCCTGAATTATGGTGACAGTCAGCTGTACTAGTCTTCAGCTCAACTCTCTGCTAGAACAAATGTGATAGGAGTGAGAAGGGTAGGAGATCAGCTGTTATTAGAGGCTTTGAAGGCATTGGGGACCATAACCACACTTATGAATTCAGCTTCTTCGGTGTGCTGAAGAATTACCACAATTTTGATTGTGCTTTTCTTCTTAGCCTCAGGTAGGAATCACTGGTGGTAGCAGCATGTCTCAGGGAGGAGAAATATAACAATCATCCATTACTATTATTGTTATTAGTCACTGGAGCGTACATCTCATGCACCCAAGGAGAGACCCGGCAGTTAAAGGGGACTCAGCATCTGGTCTTAGCTGTTTCACATCAGCACGGCGGTTTGAAATGGGGTATTTGTGCTGTTGTGCTGCACCAGCTCAATATGTGCCATGAAAACATTTTTGTTGCTGAAAATTGCAAACAAATCCTCCAAATAATTTCCACTTTTAGTAGAAACCAAGAAAGTCCAAAGATCAGCTGAATTATTGCTGGTGAGTCACCCTGACCAATTCTACTTCCAAGCAAAGCACAAAGGAGCAATAGGTACAGTTTCATTAGTTAATTTGCTGCATCTGGGCGGTTGCTCTGCCTATTACTTAGCTATAACATGTCTGTTTGATCCTCAGAGCTGGGCTGAATCGTTGTCTGGACATGCTCTGAAAATGGGATTCCTTTCAAGGGCCCGCCTAGTAAAAAAGCAAGGCCATTTCCAATCCATTGCAATCATGTTCCTGGCAAGAGACAATGTTGGAAGCACCCTTCAGATACTGCTCAGGAGAGAGGTGAATTAGAAAGGGATTTTTTTTTATTTCTTTTGTAAGCAAAAATAACTGTTTAAGGCCCCAAATTATTCATGAACTCAAGGGCAATTGATACCTGCTTTAAAAGCAGGTGCTACTCCCTCGGTCACAATGGCATTATGTCTGCTTACACTACATCTGAATTAAAGATCAGTAGACATAATAGCAGAATTATTCTATCTCTTGTAGAAACTTAATGAGCTGCAACTTTTGGATCTGATCTTTTGTTCAGCTCATTATAAAAGGAGAGACCAACCAACCAGTGAGCTTGGGTCTAATCCAAGTTTCTGCAGTGTTAAGATCCAGATCAAAGGTTCTTTAGCTTTTTGAGTGCACAAGTCTAGCGGTTGCTTCCAATCCTGAGGAGCGCTTTGTGTATGTATCTGCATTTATTCACACCAAGCAAGGAAGCTATCAGCAGCAACATTAACAGGATTTTATGCAGTCTGGATTCTGTTCACAGTGCTGTGGAATCCTCTTTAGATTAATCCCCAAATGTTTTGAAAACATCATGAACAGAAGATGTTACCAGTGGATCATATGGCTGTCCTTAGGCTTGATGGGGACATAAACAAACACAGGGTCCAAATAACAGCTTTTTTTAAACCACACTATCTTTTTGAATCTAGCTCGTCTTGAATTTGCAAGTCAACTCATGGCTGTGGGAATGTTAATTAAAACACAGCATGTGCTGAGGAGTTAAATTTTATCTCAGCTCTACGCTATAGTCAGGGCCAACCTTACTCATACACAGAATGTGCAGCTGCATACGGCCCCTGAAAACTTGGGGGGACTGCTGGGTCTTAATGTCCACCCAGCCACTTCTTTCTACCTCTCTTCCATGGCTCCACTTCCTTGGGAGAGGATCTAGTTAACTTAAAAAGCAAAAAACCCTTCTGAAAACACTATTCAAGTGGTAATGAAACCATTTAATGGGCATTTGCCAAACCCAGATATATAATGTCTGTTTCTGAATGTTCTGTGTTAGTTGACAGGACCTTAGTTTAAAATTTGCTTTAAAATATTTCATTAACATGTTGCTGAAGATTATAAAATCACAGCTCTAACAAAATCATCGTCCCCTCTCTCTGAGCTGCTATCAGGCATAGGGACACCCATTTAATAGTACTGTGCAGGGCCACATCAATCCCAAAGATGGCTGTGGCTGTAGTTTCATAGATTGGGTGCCCACCCATTTCATGCAGAAGCCGTGGTAGAGGGGACACACTGCTGACCTGTTTGGATGCATGGCCTTCGGAGTGGCAAGGCCTTTGAATAATAAATCATCCACGAAGAAACTTTCGCTCCTCCAACAAAATCAAGTAACATCCGCAAGACAGCTCAGTGTTCGTGGTAGAATAATTCTGAAGAGTTTTGCTTCCAGACATTTTCATCGCCAGCAGCAGGGTGTCTCTTATCCAGCCTTGAGAATTTCCAACAAGACAGAAGGTTAGAAAGGGTAGAGGAGAAGGCATGTTTCTGCTACCAGAGAGGGATTCCCTCCTCGGATCAGTTCAAAAGCCTGCAGTACAACAAATCATGGTGTGTTTTCCAACTTTGTCATACAAGAGGGCAGTGGCTGAAGATGCTCAGTAAGCAAAAGGAAAAGGCTCTCTTAGAGATCCATTTTTAAGTGACCAGGATGAAGCCTAGGAACAAAAGAAAGGAACTATGTCTGCAGAAATTTAAACAAACTTCCTATGACTAAAGAATAGACCTACCCACTTACCTGGCCTTCATCATACACCTCCCAGTTCTGAATGGATTTTATCCACACAACATCAGTGTGAGCAAACAAAGTACAATCCCCACTTTGCAGCTGGAAAACTGAGGCACAGGTTAGACTGAGTGTCAGCCAATGTCACACAATGTCTGTGCCAGAGCCAGACATTTAACCACTTCTCCAGAATACCATGCCCCTCACCATGAGACATAGTCTCTTGTATATACTGAAGAGATTCCCCTTTCCCCAGGCTGACTTGCCTTCAGCTTGTGAAGAAACCAAACTGAAAGGTCAGACAAGAGGCATGTGAGTTGTTCATTTGGATATTAACCTTCCTTTCCTCAGATGGAAGTCACTTATGTATTTTTTTAAACATTCTGGCAGACTTTAGCCCCGGGTTTGAACCTCCCCTCTAGAATCAGAAGAAATGGTTGTCCATTAAAGCTGATTGTGATGGGGTGATTGCCCCACATTGGCCCTATAAGTTAAATCCAGCCCTGGGTGACGAATGAGACTTTGGAGCCAGCTGCTGAGGCAATTAGCTGCCAATTAGGGCCCAGCTGGGGCTGTATAAATGGGAGCTCTGGAAGAGGAGGAGAGAAGACTCTTTTTCCAGCCGTAGAGCAGGAAGGACATGCCTGCTAGGGAAGCTACTGAGGCTTTGTGAAGCAGGGTTGGGGAAAGGCAGACAGAGCTGGAGAGCTCTGGTCTGCTCCCTCTCCCAGACTGCAGGGCCTGAGACAAGGCCTGAGGGTATTAGCACTGCAGGGGAGCAGAAAGCAGCAGGCGATGGGCAGTAATTAGTGGCCATTTTAGAAGATTACCCTGGGGTCTAGTGTGGGGCAGCAGCAAAGGGCAGAGCCCCCTGTGTTCTCTGCAGTGGTGGGAACTGCAGGAAGCGAAGCAGCCCGCTCTCCTTTGCCACTGTCTCCCAGAGCAGAGTGGGCTGGGCCAGGGCCAGGATGCTGCACTTCCCAGCACTGTGGTGAAGCGGAGTGACCCATCTGGGAGATGGTGGCACAGTGGAGCACATCTCACAGCACCTGCCACCATAATAAATGTGGGGATGACCCCTGCTGCCACCCCATTTCAGCTGCCCCCCTGCAGATAATCCTCAAGCCATCCTGGGCCCTGCAGGCTAATCCCAATACTGGGGATCATCCCATCCATACGATGTTTGGGTCAGCCACTGTGGTGCTCCCCCCGCACAAGGTGTGGGGCACAGAGTGGTGGCCCTGTACCATCCTACGGATGGGGCAGCTTTGGAAATACCTTAGGAACAGCTTTGTATGGCATTTGACATTGTCATCCCAGTCAGAAAGAAAAGCTAACCAGGCCCTTTCAAATCTTGCAAAAGGTTTCTTTTGGTCAAGCAGACTAGGGTTCTGTTGAAGCACAGGACTTCTCTGTGTTTAGGTGGCTAACATTCATCTTTACTGAATTCAATAAGGCAACAGATCAGCCAAACTGGACACTAGTAAAACCAGGTCCAGCAGGGCTGCTTGATGCAGCTAACTCTAGTATTTTATACCCTTACACAAACAAGCCCAGTGTCAGAGGCAATTAGTTAGAGAATTGTAAATCACTTTTCAAAGAGAAACCATTATCAGCCAGGAAAAACAGGTGTCAGGGAGCTGGAGCCCCAACTCCAAACAGTTCATTAACGCATTCCATAGAGCTCATCCTCCCAGCCATTCCCAAACAGGTCAAGGAAAGGACAGGCTCTTGTGTGCGTGCAGAAGTAAGGCATGTGAAGTGGCTTCTATATAAGATGGCGTCCACAGTTCTTATTGGCTTTAAATCAGCTCCTCTAGCCTATCAAATTGGAATTTATAATGAAGTCACCACAGACACATTTACCATGTTCACAGAGTCTGATCCTAAGGCCACTAAAGTTATCTGGAGTCCTTCAATCAGGCTGAGATCTATAGGGGTCCCATTGGCAGCAAAACTCCACTTTTCTGTTTTTTATTGGTTTACCAAGACTGCAACAAAAGGGGATCAAAACAGAAGAGAGAGGGTCACAGTTGAATCATTTCATGCTTTTAAGTTTCCACTTGAATTGCTAAAGATTTTGAAGCTGTCCCCAGGTCCCCAGTTCACATCTGGAGAAGTACCATTCTGCCCATTGTGGAAGAAAATTTCACTGTTGCTTGCTTTGTTATAATTGCCACCACCAATTTAGTGTGCTGATGCTGAACTTACAGGCCCGGGCATTTGGAGTTGTTATCAGGACAGAAAGAGGCTTTTCTTCTGTCTTTGAAATTGCCTGTTTGGAATCAAATTGGCTGCAAAGAAGCATCACTGTAATTTGGCAAAAGCTTGTTAATGAAAATGTGACAGATCAGCATATGTGGAGGTCTCACAATGAGGACATGTCATTGCATATACAGCTTCGTCGCCTCTACCACCAAGGTCTCATGTGTGGCCCACGAGGTATCTGGTTTGCTATTGCTCATGCACAGGGTTGCCAGATTGTGCTGGTTTTTGTCTGGGTAGTTTTTTCCTACCAGTGCACACAACATTGTGAGAGCCGTACCCTCCCTCTGCATCCAGTCAAAGTGCAGCTACATTTCAATCAGCACACCTGACATTTTCAATGTATGCAAGAGCAGTTAACAAAACTACCCTAGTCTGGGAGATGGTTTTGGTTGGGACTATCTGAGAGGAAGAAGGCCACTCCTGCAGTCCATTCGCTAGCTTAGGTTGCCCTTCACTGTTTTAGAATGTTCACCTTCAAACCCAAACCTTCTGCTCTGGTTTCCCTCAAATATGGGAAAGTTCAGATCCAGATGCAAAAGTTGTGGGCTGGATCCCTCTCTGAAAGATGGCTCCCAAAAACTACTTTTTATTTGTTTGTTTTGTTTGGCTATGTTTTTGCTCCATTATTTTAGTCACTGAAAATGCAGCAAAAATTGAAGGAAAGACATTTTCTAGGAAGGTGACAATCCCCTGAACTATACTTTAGACAAGTCCTTCTGTGGCTTTGAGCCTGCTATGGCAAGCAGAGGCTAAGAATAACAGACAAATAAAACATTTGTCCTTTTAGTTCAGGGATAGATATTAACATGATGACTGTGTCTATGATCCCATGTTTGGGCTTTCTCCTCAGTCAGAAAACAGAAATGCCTAAGTAAGATATTTTGGGATGCTGATGTTCGTAGTAGAGGAACATTTTTCACAGTAAAGAAATAAGCTAATTTATACTTCTATTTCTGACCTGCTGCTTCAAAAATGAATCTCTCTCTCGAGGAACCATGAAGGGTGTTCAGATAGGAAAGAGATCAGTTTTGCAGTCTCCAGACATTCAATGTTGAGCTAATATATCATTTTAGACACAAGCAAGCATGTCAGATCAGTATCAAAAAGTAGGACGAGCATTCCTCTGGTGCAGGATTTTGATTTATTTTCTGACGATGCACAGGCTGCCAGAGTTTTATTGCTAGTGAAGGTGATGGCAATCGGAGTCTGTAGTTCAGGAGAAGGAAAGTTGCCTGTTTGAGAGAAAACAGGTTATCTCCATACTTGGGATGATAAGCTCACAATATCTGTCTTTAATAAGGAAAAGCATACAACCCTCCCCATATCTATTTCCTTCCTATATGTTGTGTTTCTGGCTTTCCACCCTTTTGACATTTTTGTCTTGTATTTTACCTTCTTGCCTCTTTCTACAGGTTTCTCATGGTTAGTTTTTTCCTCATCCAATCTCTAGACTTGCTCTTCTTCTTTTTTCCCTTTGAATTACCTCGTTTCCCTGTAACTCAGTTCTTGATCTCACTTTGTTTACTTTGGCCAGGCCTATACAAGGGTTGAAAATCAATATAAGATATGCAACTCCAGCTACGTGAATTGCATAGCTGGAGTTGACATACCTTACATTGATTTTTCTGCACTACCCCACAGCAGGAGGTTGACGGGAGAAACTCTGCTATCAATTTCCCTTACTTCTCATGACTGCAAGGAGTTATGTGATTGACAGGAGTACCCTCGGTAGTCAGTTTAGTGTGTCCCCAGTATACCCACTAAATCGAACCCAGAAGATCGACCTCGGAATTGTTGACTCTCCAGTAAGTATAGACAAGCCCTCAATCTGCTTCTTTGATTTCTCTTCTTTTCTCAGTTGCTCTGTGTCTTTATACTGAATGGCTTTCAGACTTTCAAATTTCCTTCTGTGGCTTTATATAGTTGGTTTATTCCTCTCCCTCCGTTTACCTCTTTCTTCATCTTTGTGTTGCATCTCCTCTCCTCTCTGACTGTAACAAGCAGCAATCACATGCATGCTCCAGCATCATGGTTATTACATCTAATGACACATGGTCTACGCACTTTATTCAAATACACAGGTTTCTACCATTCATGTCTGCAGCAGATCTAACAATTCCATCCAGAACAGGGCAGTGGTATACACATACTAAGACACAGTAGAAAACCTAGGTTAGGTCCCAACTCCATAGGACTGAAAGAAAATGTATTTCCTGGTGTCAATCGAAGCATAGCTTTTTAGCCCAGAAGAGACCGCTGTGATAATTTAGTCCAGTGGTTCCAAACATTTTCACTAGTCTGGACCACCATCAACCCTCCATACCGTTTGCAAATCCCCAATCAGCCTCACCCGCAAATAAAAACATTTGTGGACCGCTAACAAAGCCAATTTTGGCTGCTATGTACACTTCATTTTAAATGAAAAAGAAAACTACAACATAGATTTTCAGACAGCAATTAATAACATTATTGGAAGATAATTAATTTAAAAATAATAATTGAGTGTAACTTTGCAATTTATTTAAAACTTGTTTTCTCTGATCATTTTTATCTTTTTTATTTTTTCATGGACCTCCTCCAATACTCTCATGAATCTGGGAACCACTGATTTAGTCCGATCTATTCAAAACATACATGCTCTGACTCCCTGGATTAATTCATTCCTGTCAGAACTAGAGGAGATCTTTTAAAACACCTCTCCAGTCTTGATTGAAATGTTGCTAGGGATCTAGGGCTGTGCTTCATGAGAATGCAAAAGCCTTCCGCGGAATGTTTCCTTCAGCTTCGTTCCAATAGGTTCAGTCTGTGGACGGATTATCTTCTCAGCTGACTGTGGTGTTTTTCCACAACAAAAAAGAAATCCTAGCCAAGTGTTAGCATTTTTACTCTTCACAGATAATCTAAGAACACACAGATTTTGTTGATTTCCCTAGTACTGTTATAATGCACACAAAGCCAGAGCACAACTCTTTTTCTAAGTCTTTAAAAAAAGTCAGACTGGACAAGTTTCATCGTTTTCACTAGAAAACAAAACACTGCATTTAAATCCTGTTAGTTATGACTACCATTCTTCTCCCCAAGGAGGACAGGGGACTTTAATTATTTGAGTCAATATCTCCCCATTTATGAATCTTCCTTCTCTGGCCACATTAGAAATAGTTTTCTTAATGAATACGTTGATTGCCCTCCAGTAAGATATTAAAAATGAGTAAAAAGCAATTATGTCTCCTAAACTCAATACTATGAGATTGAAATTACAATTCCCTACAATATATCCCCAAGATGACTGACTAGACAGTGAAGACCCTGAGAAGACCTTCAGCTTTCGCCGAGATTAAGTTGGTCCTGAATAGCTTGTAGATAGAGTGCAGCTAATACAGAGCTTTATATTGCTGAGCAACTATAGTCCAGTACATTTTAGGGCAGGCCCTAAATGAGCCTAGAAACTTGTTACCCAGAAACTGATTGTCCTCTGTGAATCATACACCATTTAAGCGTGATACAGAGGCCCAATAGGTCACCTGCCTGGGACCTGATTCCCGTTTACACTGGACACCTTTATACTATTCTGGCAGTGGAAAGGAGCCTTCAAATGTGTGGTACTCTAATTCATACACTATTTTAAGGCTTCTTTTTAGTGCCAGAGGGTCGGCAGTGACAAAAAGAGAACCTTGTTCTGGAAAACTGAAACCTAAAATCCAAATTTCTGTTATACAGTGAATAGACAATTTAAAAAGTCTGGTGAAGGTCTGTTCACTGCTCCCAAATATATGGGCAGGTTTTCTTAATGTTAATGACTAGAATTAGTTTAGCATGTTAATAAGCGTTGCTCAGATAGGTTTTGCAGGCATTGCTTTAGGTACTAAAGTATTCAGGAAGTGACTGACCCGAAGTTAGTAAGATTCTTTTCTTGGACTTTAGTGGACTTTGAGATCGGGGCAGAGGGCATAATTTTTGCACAAAATAATTTCAGGTCAGATCTTAAGCTAGTGAATATCAATGTAATTTCCCAGAAGGCAATGGAGACTGTAGTTTTCACCAGAAAGGTGACTTTCCTGTTTCATTTCTTGGTATGAAGACTGACATCTGTATGCTTGAAGGTCTCCTATCCTCTGTCTACTATATTTCCCTTCACTCCATTTGCAGTTCAAGATTTTGGAACATGTTGACCATACTGTACAAAAAATCAATATTAAAATTTAAGAACCAGTGTTTGTGCAAAGCAACAGTCACTGATTGCTGCATTCATTTGGGCTGGTTGTCTTTCCAGCAGACATTCTCAGCAAGGCAAATATGAAGCCTGCCCAGAATTCTGCAGCAAGCAAACAGATATAGTCATAGAAAGGGAGTCTGCTTGGCCAGCTCACTCTGTCTTAAAGTGGTTAACTAACAACGGGCTGAAAGCAAGGTTGTCTGGAGCAAATATTGATTTTTTTTTCAGTTGAGCATTTTTCCTGAAATCAGACTTTCTTATTCTCACTTTCTGTTTTGGAGAGTTAAGTTTCTTACTTTGGAATTTACTTTTTTTTTTTTTTTAAAGAATTGTAGTCATTGGAGATTATAATAGTCAATTTTTTAAAAAATTATTATTATAAATAATACTATCTAGCAATACTTTGTGATTTCCATCCAAAGCCTTTGTAAAGCATTGGTTCAATGGTATCTAAGCAGTACATGTGCTGTGGCTAGTAGTTTCTACACTAATATTCATCCCATTGTTAGACCGTGATTCCTCCAGTCTTTATGTTGCATCCATCGATTGTCTCTTCAGATATACTTAGCTTGTAAACTCTAAAATAGATACTTCCTATTTTTTGTGGGTGTACACCACCTAATGCAATGGGTCCCTCAACCCTGACTGAGTGTATAATATACAAGTATAATGAAGATGTTTGCTCTAAGGGAAGTGAACAGAGATAGACTGCTTTGCCTTATATCACCACTAATAATTTCTATTACTCTCTTGCTCCAGCTGGCTCAGCTGAAGATGAGTGCCGCGCTTCTGTTGCTCCTTGTATCCTCTGTGAGTGCTGGCCCCTTCCTAGAAAAGGGGTCACTGAGAAAAGAAGCCCAGAGGATTTCATGCGTGCGATGTTGTGGGCCTTCAGAACAGCCAGCCTCCATTGTCTCTTCACGATATGCTAGGATGAGCAGTGACCCAGTCTATTCAGTTCCCAAAGTCCAGCCAACAATAGATATCACCATCCTGAAAGGTGAGTCAAGACCAGGGGCACACGTGAATTAACCATCCCTTCACATGCCATATTTCTCCTCCAGATTAGCAAACACCCATACCTTCAGAACTGAAGCAGCTCAGTCAATTTAGTTTATCCAAAAGGTCAGGAGGTAACTTGGGATACATCTACACAAGAGATCGACCTGGTGAGGGTCAATATTCCATGGTTCAATTTTGCATGCCTAGTGGGGACATGTGAAATCGAACTGTCGGGTTGACAGTCAACCACTGTACTCCTCATTCTCACAAGTAGTCATGGAGATCAATGGGAGAGTTTCTCCCATCAACCTACCTCCATGAGGATGGCCAGATAAGCTGTTCTTAGATGTGTCGATTCCAGAGGTGCAATTGCTGTAGCTCGAACTGCATATCTAGGATCGACTTTGAGGTCTTGATCACAGCCCATATCTATCTATATGTGGTAAAGACATCTGATAACAGATGGTAACAGAGAGGAAGCCGTGCTAGTCTATACACTATCAAAACAAAAAGCAGTCAAGTAGCACTTTAAAGACTAGCAAAATAGTTTATTAGGTGAGCTTTCGTGGGACAGGCCCACTTCTTCAGACCATAAAGTGCTACTTGACTGCTTTTTGTTTTGATAACAGACAGCTTTGTGGTCTATCAAGAGATGGCAGAAAGAGCTCCAGTGGCAGGGAGCCAAAGTGAAGCAAATTCAAACTAGATTTAAGTTCCGTATTTGCATATGGAAGATTCTCCAACATGTATTGTCTTTTAATCAGGACAGAATAACCTCCTAAAAGATACGGTGTAAATCAAAAGAGGAAAAAACAAGTTGTTTTTTGTTTTTTTTCCTTGTTTTTTCAACTTGTTGTTTTACAACAACTTGTTTTTCCCTCTTTTGATAAGTACTGTTAATACTGGGCCATTTCCACCTTGCTGAATAGACCCTGTCAACTCTGACCCTCCCTTTTACTGGGACCCCACTCTTTAAATACCCTCTGAAACCACCCCCCTACTCATGCATCTGCTGAAGCAGGTCTTTGCCCATGAAAGCTTATCCTCCAAAATATCTGTTAGTCTATAAGGTGCCACAAGACTTCTTGTTGTTCCCATATTGAGAAGCTGCTCTCAATAGCGTCCTTGAAATCAGTTCTAGACGTGATTTAGTTATGACAAATATTCCTCAATGCACCTGTTGAGAAAGTATTATTTTACCAGTTGAGAGGCTGGCTGTCTCCATCCAGATGTCTCTGTGGGTTGTGTTGTGTGTGCACGTAAAAGGTATGTGAAATGTTGTTCCTCTTTGTGATTATAGGTGAAAAAGGTGAGGTAGGAGAGAAAGGTATTGCTGGCAGGTCAGGAAAGGATGGAAAACGAGGACGACATGGTTATAACGGACAGAAAGGTCAGAAAGGTCATGTTGGCCCACCAGGCAACTCCTGCAAGCTACATTATGCTGCTTTTTCAGTGGGCCGGAGAAAACCTCTCCATAGCTCAGATTACTTCCAGCACGTCACTTTCGATATAGAATTTGTGAACCTCTATCAACACTTCAGCATGTTCACTGGGAAATTCTTCTGCTATGTGCCAGGGGTCTACTTCTTCAACCTCAACGTCCACACCTGGAATTTCAAAGAGACCTACCTGCACTTAATGAAGAACAACAAGGAGGAGGCCATCCTCTATGCCCAGCCCAGTGATCGGAGCATCATGCAGAGCCAGAGTCTCATGCTCGAGCTGCAGGAAGGAGACGAGGTCTGGGTGAGAATGTTTAAACGAGAGAGGGAGAACGGCATCTACAGTGAGGAATCTGATGTTTACATCACCTTCAATGGCCATTTAATTAAGCCAGCCACAGAGTAGCCAGTTCTGTTTCTGCGGGCTCAATGCTGTAGTTTAAGAGGTCTCCTTGGGTAGGTAACTAAATACCCTCCTTAAAAATGCACAAGTCCATATCAATCTCTCTCTATGTGTATTTTAGAGTGTGCCTGTCTGTCTGTGAGTCCATCTGTCTGTGCATCTGTGAGTTCATTTGTTCAAGAACTCCTCCTAAACTGTAAGAGCTAGGACCACCAAATTGGTAGGCAGCTTTCTCTTGCCCTAACTAAAACCAAGGTCGGTGTTTGGTTGTGCCCAGAAAAGGGTAAGTGCCAGGAATGTGACTGTCTTCCATAATGTGGAAAGGGAGGGGTACAGAAAGGAGGGACGTGATATTGAGTGTGGCCACTGCAGCACCAAGAGACTGGCCAGTAGGGCTGGGGCTCCCCCAACTTTATGGCCACCAGATTAAGTAGCTCCCCACCCCAAACCAAAAGCCTGCCCCCCTCTCCCATGGAGATCCTATAGGCTATGGGGAAGGGGACTGCTGGAGGGGGAACAGCACTTAGACCCTGTTCTCCTACAGATCCTGCAGGCTGTGGGGAAGCACTGGAGGCCCCTCAAAGCTCACCCCCACAGGCAGGCTGCAGAGAGGAGAATACTGGAGTGGGGCAGTGCTCGGAGCTTGGTTCCCTCCAGCAGCATGCTGGCCCTGGGAGGTAGCTTGAGGAGGAGGAGTCCATCAAAACCTGGTTCCCCTAAGCCTCCCCCTGAGTGTACGGGGGCTATTGGAGGCCTGGAACAGTTCCACAGAGCCTGGCCCACTCCTGGAGACTCCCTAAAGCAGGCTGCAGGATGGAGGGAGCTGGTGGAGGCTGGAGGCAGCT
Source organism: Carettochelys insculpta (assembly GCF_033958435.1). Lineage (NCBI taxonomy): Eukaryota > Metazoa > Chordata > Testudines > Carettochelyidae > Carettochelys > Carettochelys insculpta. Next base: position 34,412,948 of record NC_134152.1, read on the forward strand.
AAAAAAAGCACCCCCTGCAGACCAGCTGCAAGGCAGGGGGCAGTGGAAGGCCAGAGCCATCCCACAGAATGCCTCCCATAGGCTGCAGGAAAGGGGGGGCACTGCCCCAAGCAAGTCCCACCCCCAGAGCAGCAGCAGGCTGGGGGTTGTCCCCAGAGCACTGCCCCACCTAGACAGACTGCAGGAGCATCTGGAGGCTGGGGCAAGCCCACAGAGCCTTGGCCCCCACCAGACATGAACACAGCCTCAGATCCGCCCCCCACAGGAGAAGTCACTGGCCAGGGAGTGCAGCCCTGGCCCCTTGGGAAGAGCTGCTGGCCTGGGAGTGCTGCTCTGATCCCCAGGGAGGAGATGCCACTGGAGCAGTGTTACCCTTCCACCACAGGCGATCCCAGTAACCCTCTCCCCACCTCCCAGACCCCTATTCTAAGCTCCCTGCTCTGAGTCCCTCCCCACCTTCCAACCCTCTGCCCCTCCTCACCTTTGGACCCTCACCCCAGCCTTCATTCTCCTTCATTTTTGAAAAATACAGTAATTAAAATAAAGCATACATATTTTTCATTTATTTTCCCCAAAGAAAGAGAGAAAGAGCCCTTTCAGTTAAAGACCTGAGCAACACCAGGTACATCTGCTAGAATGGAAATAAATATGCAGCCAAAATCTTCAGGGTCTGATAATGGCGAGCTACCAGCTCACCTGCCTTTTGGCTTGTTAATCCTCCCAATCCAAGAGATTTCTCATGCAAACGTCTTAATAGGCAGAGCAGGGGTCTGTGCATGTGTGGGAGAGGAATGAGCACTGCACGCAAAAGTTACACGGCATTGCCAACTTTACTGAAGATTGAGAAGCCGGGTGGCCCACAGATATGCCAGGCCCCGGGAAGGATGACTCCATGTCCCTAGAAAGGGTTGGGCCTTGGCTCAAGTTGGGGCTGGGACTAAATCCCCCAGTTGGCCCTTCAGCTCTGCTCAGAGGATGCCACTGGGGGGATCTGGGAGCAATTTAAGGGACCTGGGGTTTCAGCCACTACTGCAGCTGCCCAAGGCAGCTTCCCTCTGACCCCTCCCATTGGCGGGCCTGTGCAGACGGCCTTAGCTCTTTCTGACCCACAGGATGCTGTGCTTATTGCTCTCTAGATAGGAGAACAGAAAGACATTCTTTAGAAGTTTTCCATGGGTTCCTTGTAACCTTCATCTCTGCCGAACAGTTTGCCAAGTCGTTCAGTACATAATCTTGGATAAATAATAGTACATTTATTTAAAAATGAAACCTATCTGCTCTGTTTTAGCCCTAATTATTTTTGTGCTCTGTAGTTATCTGAAGGTCACCTTTCCATTCCCAGTTGCCACCAGGGTGCATCTTAGACAAGCTAGTTAATGGTTACAATGAAAGTAAAATGTTTGCAGGTTACTTTGCCTACATGGGGTCCCTTAGCTGTTCGAGTGTCATCTGCAATGGCTGCCCTCCAGTTACATTCTAGAACCATCCTTTGCAATCCACTGAAATCACTGGTCTCAAAGTCTGTAATGGCCATTTCCTAGTTAAGGCTTAGAACTGATGTCCCATCCCCCTCTTGGACCGGTCAGCTGCCCTTGATGTAATCATAGGCATTCTTCCTCTTGCAATCTTGTCATCCTTTGGCTTCTGTGACTTCATCTTCTCCTGAGTTTCCTCCAGCCTCTAATCACTCCTTTAGCAGATCCTTCAAAAATCTTTCTCACTCCTCTTCTCAGTTCCTGTGGGGGTTTCACAGAGCTCTGTCCTTGGTGCCCCTTTCTTCTCCCTCTAGACCTTATTTCTGCGTAATTTTGTTCACAAATTGAATTACCCTCTCTGTGTGGACAACTAACAGATCTACTTCAAATCCTGGCCAGTCTGCTTCCATCCATATGAACATTTCGGCCTGTCTCTCTGATGTTTCATGAACGTCTAGTAGTCAACTCAAGCTCGTCTTCTTTCCCCGCTCTGAGACCACCCACGAAACCCCGCTGGCTGCCTCCTTTCTTAATCACTGTGGAGAATGCCACCATCTTTCCTTTCACTCAGGCCCATAATCTGGACTCATCTTTGATTCAGACCTCTCTCTAGCCTCATAGGCAGGCTATCCTTCCACTTAGTTGATGTGCTGTATGTAACCTCCCTAAGATCCAGCCTTTCCTATCTTCCTATGTACATAAAACTCTCATCCAGGCCCTTGCTGCATCTAGAATAAGGCAGAATCCTCTGTCTGCCATGTTCATATGCATTCAGGAGGCTTCTCCAAGCAGGGCCAACCTGAGGATTTTGGGGGCCCTACACTGTCCTATTAAACTGGTGTCCGTATGCCTGATGGCAGCTGAGGAGGGTGCAGTTGTTTAGAGATGTGATGTTTATGATCTCCAGCAACGCACTAATGAAATATTCTTAAATTGGAAACTAAGGTCCTGTGGACCAACATAATACATTCAGAGCCACAGAACAAGGATAGGAAGAGGTGCTTGGGTGAACAGTAAGACCCAGCAGTTCCCAAATCTTTGGGTGCCCTATGCATCTGTGTATTCTGTGTATAGGTAAGGACAGCTCTGTCTGCAAGGATCATTTCCTAGTTTGTTGCTCTGACTATGTCAGTCTTCTCTTTGTGCCCCTCCACTGCTGCCACTTCTCTATCACATCCAGCATAAGCTTCTTCTCCTCACTTTTCAGGCTCTTCTTGACCTGGCCTAACCCTATCGTTCATCTGCCATTCACTATCAAGTTGTTGACCCCTCCCTTCCATCAGCCCCTGATCCCCATCTCCATCATCTCCCAGTGGCCTTTTCAAACAAGCTTCTTCCTGCTCTGTCCCAAGCTGTCCCTTGGGTTTGGCTGGAGCTCCCCACAAACATCCAAAATGAAACATTTTTCCTTCTTCAAAACTCTCTGCCAAACTCTTTCTTCCACAATGCCTATCAAGAGCATGACAATGATTAGGCTGCTAGTGTGTTGAAGACACTGCCTATCACACTGACAACATAGTTTAATTGTTCTCCCCATCTGTCTGTATCCCTGTGTATCTCTTGCCTTGTGCTTGGACTGTAAGCTGTTTGGCACAGGAACCATGTTTTTGCTCTGTGTTTGTATAGCACCTAGAAAAATGAGACTCCAGCCTATGACTGGGGCATCAAAATACAGCAATACAAATAATACGTTTTCCGGTAAAAAGAAAGGGCCGTTTTCTGCCATCTTGTGAGATGTTTGCATGGAGGAAGCATTAAATTTTATTATAATCTTGCTAGGCTAATAGTTTAGTTTTTGTACATCTCTTATTACTCAACATTTAACCTGAGAGTTAGCTGTAATAAAGGTAGTATTTTGAACACATTGGATTGGTTTCCCTTGCTTTTTACGGAGGAGGACTAAATGCCATAAACTGAAAATCCAGCACTGTATTGCCAGCCTTGGTGGCAGTAATGGTGCTATGGACACCTAAGTGTTTCAGTAGCTAGACCAATTTGGTTTACGTAGGCCGTAAGGAGCCATCGCCTGGCAATCACATGGGGAAATCCTGTGGCTGGGAGATCATACAATTATAGGATTCTAGGGCTGGAAGGGACCTCAGGAAGTCATCTAGTCCAGCCCCCCGCCCAAGCAAGATCAGCTCCAACTAAATCTTCCCAGCCATGACTATGTTAAACTTGGACTTAAAAACCTCTAGGGATGGAGATTCCATCCTTCACTTGGTAACACATTCCAGCGCTTCACAACCCTCCTGGTGAAATAGTTTTTCCTAATATCCAACCTACACCTCTCCCTCTGTAACTTCTGACCATTGCTCCTTGGTCTGCCATCTTTCACCATTGCGAACAGTTTCTCTCCATCCTCTTTAGTGCCCCCTTTCAGGAAGTTGAAGACTGCTACCCAATCGCCCTTCACCCCTCTTTTCTGCAAACTAAATAAGCCGAAATCTCTCAGCCTGTCATCATAAGTCATGTGCTCCAGCCCCTTAATCATTTTCGTTGCCCTCGCTGAACCCTCTCCAATGCATCCACATCCTTTCTATAATGGGGGGCCCCAGAACTGGACGCAATATTCCAGATGTGGCCTGACCAGTGCCAAGTAGAGGGGAATGATAACTTCTCTAGATCTGTTGGAAATGCTTCTCCTAATGCACCCCAATATGCCATTAGCCGTTTTGGCTACAAGGGCACACTGTTGATTCATATCCAGCCTCTCATCCACTATAATACCCAGGTCCTCTTCTGCTGCACTGCTACTTAGCCAGTCATTCCCCAGCCTATAATAATGCTTGGAATTCTTATGTCCCAAGTGCAGGACTCTGCACTTGTCCTTGCTGAACCTCATCAAATTTCTTTTGGCCCAATCCTCCAATTTGTCTAGGTGATACTGGGAACACATTTTCTTCATGCTCCTGCCATCTTCTTTATGTCTTTGGCCCCATTGGTTGCATCTGAAAGGCAATCCCAATTTTTAGTGAGGGTGTTACATTGTTGGTAACCACACCAGCCTGGTCTATCTTTGAGCTAACAATAAAGAGGAGATAGATGAGTTCCATATCCCACTACCAGCCCCCTAGAAGAATGGGAGAGGTCTAGGTTTGATATTAGGAAAAACTATTTCTGTAGGAGGGTGGTGAAGCACTGGAATGGGTTTCCTGGAGAGGTGGTGGAATCTCCATCCTTAGAGGCAATGCTTTTCTTGTGCCAGTACTTGCCAGTACTAAGTAGTGGCACCTTAGCAGCCTTAGTCATGGGACTGGCTGGGGGCAGAGAACTGACTGAATACTGGCTCCTTTTTTTCTTTTACAAAAAAGGCACTGCTTCAAGGTTTTTAAGTCCCAGATTGACAAAGTCCTGGCTGGGATGATTTAGTTAGGGGTGGGGGCAGGACTCAGGGACCTCCTGAGGTCTCTTTCAGCCCTAGGATTCTATGATAAAAGCCCCTTTTGCGTTACATGGTGAAACAGCCCGAGAAATAAAAATCGGAAGAGAGTGGGTTTTGTGCAGGCTTTCTGACCTGCACCCAGATGAATTGCTCCTGGAAAGTAAACAAAAGTCCCAGTTACCTAAATAGGGCCATTACGCAGTTGAAAAAGGCTTCTCTAATCAGCAGCTTCCATTAGGATGGTGATAAAAGCTATAATGGCTGCATTACTTATTTGTGGCATGTCATTTACCATTGAAAGCACTGGCAGAGGACCCTGGTTTGAACACGTAAACGCACACAGAAAAACTCCAGCTGCACAATATTTAGTAATGGTATTTTCACAATTTCCCAGTTATTTATCACATTTGAGCGCATTTGCATGTTTTTTTTTCTTCTACTATTAAAGAAATCCCTTGTGGAAATATTGTGCAGCCTGTCATTGTTTCAAAATTCCAGGGGTCGGGGTACCGGGCGAAAAAGAAAATATAAGAAGCATGGCATGGGGTGGATGGTATACAATGAAGTTAAAATTATACCACTTGTGCAGCAGTTTTGATTTATTCACTGATTGCACAACAGCTTTCTCCCCCCTCTGTAATTCAACACATTCTCTGTACTTAAAGAGAGAGAGAGAGAAGAAAAAGAGGAAGTCTCTTTCAAAATGTCATAACCCAGCTGGTGTTATTGACTGTATATAATCCAGTGCTGGGAAAACATGCCCAGAGATTGCTAATGTTCACCCACCTTGACTTTTGCAAATGCTACTTTCTACCAGGAAATGAGTAGAAGCATCTATAAATCCATAACACCTACGCACACTCTAAGGGAAGCTCTGATTTGCAGTCTGTGACAGGGCAACTTCAAAATGTCTGAGTTGCTGATATGGTTGGTATTATCCCTTGTTAACGTGATGAAGCCATGTTGGCTTGAAAGACAAATTGAATCTTTAAAGCAAAAAAGTTTCCAATTTTGCAATTATTAACCTTATTCCGTTGTGTTAGGTGCTGTAAAAAGTCAGATGGGCCTGTCCTCCAGAGCTTACACTGTGTACAGACAAGACCGACAAAAGATGGGAGAAAAGGTATCCCCATTTTAAAGATAGAGAACCAAGGCACAGAGAGGTCAGGTGTCTTGGCTGAGGTTGCACAGGGAGGCCGTGGTAGTGAATAGAATGGAACTCAGACCTCTCAACCCCCAGACCAATACTAGAATCAAAAGTCCGTATTTCCTTTCCACTCTGTACGATCCCTGGAAAACTGACCTCTTTAACATCTGTTCAGAATACCTTGTGCTCCCAATTATCCCTTTGTAAGTGAAGGATCATGTGTTATTGTCTGAGCCAGAACTTCCACTGAGACCTGCAAATGTTGCACATGAAGACAGAATGCAGATATGACTCAGTTCGGTGTACTGATGGCCAGGAGTAATATGTGTAAGGCCCCCTCTGTCTATAGGAGCCTCTGGCCGTGTCCACACGTGCACGCTACTTCGAAGTAGCAGTGCCAGCTTTGAAATAGCACCCGTCACGGCTACACGTGTTGGGCGCTATTTTGAAGGTGAAATCGACGTTAGGTGGCAAGACATCGAAGCCGCTAACCCCATGAGGGGATGGGAATAGCGCCCTACTTCGAAGTTGAACGTCGAAGTAGGGCACGTGTAGACGATCTGCGTCCCGCACCATCGAAATAGTGGGGTCCACCATGGCGGCCATCAGCTGAGGGGTTGAGAGATGCTCTCTCTCCAGCCCCTGCGGGGCTCTATGGTCATCGTGTGCAGCAGCCCTTAGCCCAGGGCTTCTGGCTGCTGCTGCCACAGCTGGGGATCCATGCTGCATGCACAGGGTCTGCACCCAGTTGTCGGCTCTGTGGATCTTGTGTTGTTTAGTGCAACTGTGTCTGGGAGGGGCCCTTTAAGGGAGCAGCTTGCTGTTGAGTCTGCCCTGTGACCCTGTCTGCAGCTGTTCCTGGCACCCTTATTTCTATGTGTGTTACTTTGGCGTGTAGACGTTCCCTCGCAGCACCTATTTCGATGTGGTGCTGCCCAACGTCAAAGTTGAACATCGACGTTGCCAGCCCTGGAGGACGTGTAGACGTTATTCATTGAAATAGACTATTTCGATGTCACTACATCGAAATAAGCGATTTTGATGTAGCGTGCACGTGTAGACGTAGCCTCTGACTGTTACTTGGAGGATCGTCTGTGCTGCAATCTGGCTTGAGAGACTACAACTCCCATGATGCTTTGGGAAGAAAAGGGTGGTCAGTGTGAGAATTTGTCTCTGAGGAGATGCTTTAAAGCACAGTGGGAGCCTCTCATGGTAAAATTCCCTGAAGAAGTAGAACGAAAGCTTCATTTTGTTTGCGTACATTCCTGCTCTGATCTCAAAGAGAAGTCTACAGAGATGGAAACCTGGTGAAAAGAGCTTGATAATTAATAGACCTCCCTCCTGCACCAGTGAATTCCATGCTCACTCTGTCTTATAATGAGCAAACTTGACAAGCCATTACCCTTTTTTTACACAAGTGCATTATTGCTTTTATGGTTTTGATTGTTAGCATAGCGCTATTGAACATTACCATGATTGTTTCATTACTCTTCGCTGGTTACCCCTGTTCTACCACATGCAGAAGAATGCTGGAGGGAAGTCCAACTGCTATATCATGCCTATGAAGCAGTAATCAGATATAATGAGAGAGCAGAACTCTGCAAAGAGATCTTTGATTACATCAACCACAGAAAAAACTGCTTATTTAAGCAGGACTTGCAAATTTCTTGACTTGTGGAAAGATACCCAGAAACTTTTTAACCCTTCTTTTAAAGGTAGGTAGCTGAAACTTGAATTCTCATTTCCAGAGAGAGGTCTGACTACACCCAGGCCACACCTGAGCAGGCCTCATCATGTTGAGTGTATATATCAGAGCAGACATAATGGCAGCTTGGTTTCTTTATGTGGTGTTCTCAAAATAGATGAGCCGTAATGATGGGTAATGATATAGTGGGTAACAAGCAGCAGAGCCAGCAGTCTTGCTGGGACTTAAGACAAGGTGGTGGGGCTCCCAGAAGGGGTGGGGCCTCAGGCAGAAGGAGTGAAGCCAGTCCTACACACCACCCAGAGTTGCTCCCTTTGTCCCTGCTCGTCAGAATCAGGCCTTCTCAGAGAAGGACAGAGGCCCACGCCACTTTGAGTTTAGAGGCCCCAGGCCCCAGACGTATCTAGCTTCTCATCCATAGGGCCATACTAATACCAAAAGAATATGCCTGCCATTAATAGGACCTGTGGAAGAAGTAAATTAAGTAGAATGAAAAGTTTGACACATTTTAACTGGGACTGAACAGAGTTCTCAGTTATCTTAGGCATTACAAGGGCAATTTCCCCACCTTTGATATTTGCAGGAATGGCACCCATCCCACTTCATTCACTTCTTCCACAGGTCCTGTTGATGACAGGTGACTCCCCCCTGCCTTTTTCCCCTCCCACCCACCCACCTACCCACAGGATTCTTATTTTTGTTCCAAATCTGATGAAGTGGTCTTACCCTCACAAGCTTGTGACCTAATAAATAAAACAGCTAGTCTTTCAGGTGCTACAGGACTGCTTATTCCGCATGAGTCAGTGCAGAATGACTGGCCATATCCATATTCCGCTTATCCATCCTGCTATCATGTTCCTCTGAAGCAGCGTGACCAGGTGCCCTTATTTCATAGGGAGAACCCTCCTAGTCAGGGATTTTTCTTATAGAGGTGCCTATTCCCACCAACCCTGCTGTAATTTTTCACACTTGCCGTCTGGTTGCTTTACTCTGAACATTGCCTTTGTCTCTTGAAATTCCCCCTCTATGTAGTTAGAGCAGGGCCTGACAGTGTGTAGGACTCGCTCCCCCGGAGGCTTTCCACTGCTCTTTTATGCAGTTCACACACAGCAGAAGCACAGCATCCTGCACGTGCTGACTTTTTCATAAGCCTTCATGGTCCGTGGTAAGTCCCTCTAGTCGCTGAGGGCAGCAGTAGCTCCTCCACTCTCACCTGTTAGTGTGATTGGCTTGCAAATGCCAGGGTGCCTCAAATCTCCTGAGAAAGGACAGGCTGCAAACAGAATGATAAATGGCACATAATACTGAGAGGGGCTTAGGTCTGGCTGCAAAGAACAAGCCCTGGTTGGGAGCTGAGTGAAGCCAATCATTGCCTCTATGCATGGTTGTACACAGTTAAGTGGCCAAATGCTGGCCGCACCAGAGGGAAATTTAATCCATCATCTCTGACTCACCTTTGAGTCACTTTTTGTGGTTCCAGCGTATTTAGTGCCTGTCTCTTTGCGAGCTGCTGTGGTTGACTCTGGTTTCCTTCTGGTCCTCCGCTGGCTTCCCTGTGGAGGAGGCTGAATAATATTGCCCGGGATGCACTCATAATCAAATGACTTCATGATGCATCACCTTGTGAGAAGAGTTCATCATGAGGCATGACGGGAGATGCAATCCTTCCAAGGAGTCTGATCTCTAGGGCATAATGGAGCAGCAATCCCCCAAACGACAACCCCTAAGAGGACCCATAGCATCTGAAGCAGATGTAGTTTAATGGCAAACAAGATTGAAACAAACTGAAATATGTTGATCAGAGCCTATTCAGTGGTGCCTGGCCAGTGTGTGGGGCCAACGATGGCACGCTGACAGCAGGGCCTGGCCAGTGGGTGGGACCCAAGTTGGCACGCTGACACTGGGGCTTGACCAACAGTGGGGCAGTGGATGCTGTAGTCAGTTGGGGCATGGGGCCCCAAGTAAGTGCCTTGCTCGCTTTGCCATAAGGCTGGGCCTGCTTTCCATTTTGGGTCAAAGTGACCAGAAATGAAAAAATTTCAGTTTGATTGCTCTTGGAAGACAACAGAAAACCTTCCGCTAACTTGAAACTTTTGGAAAATGTTGATTTTTGGATAAGATGCAATTTCTGGCTAAATCATTTGGAGAGCTAATTCCAGCTGTCTCTGGTCATGGACACTTCCCCACTTTCATAAAAAAATTGGAAGAACAAGAGTCAGTTTGCTGTACTAGCTCACACAATCTCAGTATTGCAGTGATGTGAAACCGTCATGTATTTGGAGCTTAAATGTTTGCTCTTCTTGACTACAGATAACTTCCTATGGAAAAAAATCAATTAGCTGCCTACGTGTAATGCTAAAATATTGATGTTAGCTTATACATACCATGAGCCCTTCCACCTTTCAAAGTTAGTTTGCCAAAATTTGTCAGCCGCTTCAATAGCTGTTAAACATTTATGAGTCTTCCATCCTCAGGAGATTTCTGGTGTGTTTAGTTGTTATTTTTAATGCATGAAAGAAAGGGGAATAAAGGAAGGACACACTCAAGAGTTGGCCATGGCTTAAGATTATTTATTTACTAGGTCTAAGAGTTTCAAAAGCGTTTTATGTTACGGTCGTAAAAGGCCATCTTGAGCCAGAGGAATCTTCTGAACTGAGCCGGGCTAATTCTATGCTCATTTATGGCCATGGAACATTACTGATTGTCCCCACGGAGTCTCTGTTTCAGTGTGGTTGCAGGTGAGCAGGATTTGGCCTACTGAGAATAGAGTTTGTGCGTATCAGGACTCAGAAGTGGGCCCAAAGTGTACTTATGCTTCTGAACTGCTTGTAACCAGATCCTGGCTACTTGAAGCTTCCATTCTGACAGCAAGCTGTGCAATCTATTGGCACGAAGAAGACTATCTTAAAGATATACAGCCAGAGTTTTAAGAGCATGGCCCCTGATTTTTTATCCTTTGGTTTTGATGTCTTGTGTTGGACAATTGAATGGCCCCAGATAAGTAACAAAGGAGTAGCCATGTTTGTTTGTATCTGTAAAAACAATGAAGGGTCCTATGGCATCTTACAGATTAACAGATTTTTTTGGCCTAAACTTTCAAGGGTGAGAGCCACTTTGTCAGATGTATGGAGAGATGTGCACCTGACGAAACATGAATCTGATAAAGTGGTTTTGACCCACAAAAGCTTATGCCCAAATAAATGTCAGTCTATGGCAGTGATTCCCAACCTTTTCAGTAACGTAACACATGTCAATGAGACCATCTGACAGCACGCCCACTTTTTACTCACAGGGTGGGGGAGGAGGTGCAAGCATTTAAGCCATGTCCCGGCTTTAATAGACTCCCACCCTCCTTCCCTTCCCCCATGCTACTGCTGTGAGGGGAAATTGATGACCCTGTTCCCTCTCGGACTCAAGAAGCAAGGCTTATCAGTCTCCCCTGTCCTCTTGCAGAGGCAGTGCAAAGACCAGGTGTGAGGGGAAATTAACAAAATTTCCTGGCACGTTTGGATACTTCTCACAGCACACCGGTGTGCCACAGCACACCAGTTGAAAACCACTCATCTGTAAGGTGCCACAGGACTCCTTGGGTCTTTTTCTCCAAAATAAGTGGTCAGTTTTTAAAAATACTATTCAGTCAGATGACTGAGGTGTTGGACAGCAAGAGAACCAGTGGAAACCCAGGAAAGCTGCAGGCGCTTGGTATTTCTGATAATATGATCTTAAACATCAACCATTTGATGGACTATTGGAAATGGCAAATAATGTGCCACTGTTAGAAACCATCCTGCTTTCTCTTAGACTTCTGCTCATTGCATTCTCATTAGTATCCTTTGGCATTAATCTCTGCATTAACGCGTTTGACCTGAAGCAATGTATTTGTGGTTTGTTTTTTTTTTTTGGTCCCCTGTAAAACTTTTTGGTTGATGAAAAATGCACCTTTTCACGCATGTGATGTTTTCCTTTCCTTTCCATCGATCAGGAAGCTCTATTTTATGACAAGCACAACCTGATGACATCGATGCAGATAAGGAAACCTGGCAACAGATAAAGGTAATGGGCCATGATTAGACAAGTCGAATGGGACTTAATGATTGTAGTATGAACTTATTTGCTTACTTGGATTTAAAGTAGCAGATAAAATATTTAAGTGTTAAAACAAATAACAACCACTTATATGTCAGGGGCAATATATAGTTAAAAGGGTGCAGTACAGACTTTGGACTGTACTTATTATATAGAAATTAGGCTCCATTGTCTCCCTTAATCTTCCATCTGGTTGCATAGGGAAAGTTTGAACAGCACAGCATCAAAGGCCATGGCGCTAAACTCTGGACCCCATGCACAGAGCAGATGAGGTGAATACAGAGGTTTTCATGCGGACTATGGGGAACACAACACACCCAACTAGCTCAACAATAAGTACAATCTCAGCACACACACTCATCTGCCTGGTCTAACTGTACTGCTGTCCTCCAAGGCTGGAGGGAGTTGGAGAGTAGATCCTGTGAGCACAGCTCTGTGAGCTGCTGATTCCTAGCCTCCTGCCTCTCCATGCCCACACCCTCTTGCTTTTCCATGGTAGTCTTGGCTCTCAAGGCTACCATTCAGGGAAAGGTTTCAGAAAACATACGACCTCACTGCCACCAAGCAATCTAACAAGGTCTTATTATAGCTTCTCAAAAGCCTCTCACTGCCCTCATCACTCTTTGTCTAGGGCCTACTTCTGTGAGGTCCTGAACACTTCCTGCCAGGTGGTGAGCGTCTGGCAGGACTGTGCCCCTCATGGGACGAAAAAGGCAGTAAGACGGCGCAGATGGCCATCACAATCCATCAGCATCATCACCCCCTGCTCTGACAAGCGGGCTAGTTCCTTTGTCACAGAGAAAGAACCCTGCAGCTACCTGGCTTTACACCTACACAAGAAAACAAAAGGAATGTGAGCAAAACCTGCCACTCTCAGCATCTCTTTTGCACATTGCTTCCATGGCAGAACCAAGGTCCCATCTGTTAGCACTGGCATCACTTCAGGAGATCAGGAAGGGCATGAAGAGCTGTGCAGAGGGGAAAATACCCACCTGTTTTATTGCGTCATGCTGCAGTTTCACTCACGTCTCCCCAGTTTGCCTGAAGAGCCAATGCCACCAGTTTTTCTCCTCTTCTTAAAAAAAATCTGTGCAGGTTTTATAGACGCCAGCTGCCAGCCGGGCACTGTTCAAAAGAAGATGCCGACCAAGCCAACAAGCTGGCAGATGGTCTGGGGCACCGTGATGATGGCTGTCATGCTCTGGGCACAGGAACACAATGGTATCTGCCACTGCCTTATTCCAGAAGAAATTGCATTCAGCCACTGTACAAAGAAATTACTTCCTCTGCGGGGATCAGATAGATGGGGCACTCGTACTAGGCTAGGGATGCAACTGTATCTTGACAAAGGCAAATCTCACTTTGGCATTAGTGACTTCTAAGGAGCATTTAAAACAGCAAAACTCTTGTTGTGGGAAACATAATGAATTGATTGCCACAATTTATTTTCTTTTACTAAGGGCACAGCTCCAAGCCAAGCAGCTGAACACCGCCGTGAGGTTAGACACTGGTATTTGTCTTATGGTAAAGATTAAAAGACTCAATGTGGATCATGTGCCTGGCCCTCTTTGGGGAGCCATTTAATATACAGGGATACCATGGAACCTGTCTGTTTGACCAGCCTGGGCCTCATTTATCCTGTCTTGCTGAGCCAGGGTCTCAAACCTCTTCTACAGTACACCCAGCTGCAGAACGACATAGATGCTGAGATCAGGTCCAGGAAGACTCGGCTGAAGGGACTTGCCCCATAACTCAGTTGCTCATCTCCCCTAGAGTGCAAACTCATGGAATTTGCCTACTCCCTCAATGTGGAGGAAGGTATGTGTTGCCTCTTAACACTTTCTCCCTCCCCCTGCCCCCACCATTAAGAATTGCACATACTGCATTTCAGAATAAACAAAAATAAAGTTTAGGCCTTAGAAAGGGTCAATTTTAAGTGATTGCAAGAGACAGCAAACAGAACTAAGCAAATAACTAAGTAAATAAAACAAGGTATGCAAACCGAACAATCACACATGAAAGAAATTGGCTATAAATAGTCATTTCTCCCCCAAAGGTGGCTTTAGGCAGATTGCAGACATTCTTTAAAAGCCAGCTGGGCTGGTCTGCAGCTTGAAACGTCAGGTGTTTTGCTCACAGGTTAGAGCCCTTCCAGCTTGGGGTCAGCTCCTTTCTCCCCAGTTCAGTCCATGTTTCTAGGTGTTTCCCAGGGTGTATTTGGGCAGGGAAACAAAAGAGAACCCAGATCTGGTCACTCCCCTGTCTTATGTAGCTTTGATGTACAGCAGGAATCCTTTGTCTTATGGCCGAAACACGAAGGCTATGTCTAAACTGGGACGCTACGTTGAAATAGCTTAGTTCGATGTAGTGAAATCGAAATAAGCTATTTCAGCGTGTAGCGTCCATACGTGCTCCACGGCTGGTTCCGTCGACATTCAACATCAACGTAGGAAAGCACTACATCGAAATGGGCCCCACAGGGGAGCGTCTACACACACAAGCAGCCCCAGTTGGAATAAGGGGGCTAGGAAAGCCTGTGGCCAGGGTCACAGGGCAGACTAGCCCTTCTGGGGCAACAGCAAGCTGCTCCCTTAAAGGGCCCCTGCCAGACACACTTGGCCTGCACAGCACGAGGTCCGCAGATCTGACAACTGGCTGCAGACCCTGTGCATGCAGCATGAACCCCCAGCTGCCGCAGCAGCAGCAGCAGCCAGAAGCCTGGGCTAAGGGCTGCTGCACGCGACGACCACAGAGCCCCGCAGGGGCTGGACAGAGCATCTCTCAACCTTTCAACTGATGGCTGCTGTGGAGGACCCTGCTATTTCGTCATAGTGGGATGCAGATTGTCTACACATGCCCTACTTCAACGTTGGATTTCGAAGTAGGGCACCATTCCCATCTTCTGATGGGGATAGTGATTTCGACGTCTCGTTGCCTTATGTCGATTTCAACTTCGAAATAGCAACTTTTTTTTCAAAATATCCAGAGTAACATACTTCTTTAAGTTTGAAGGAGAAAGGCAGAGTGCCTCATACGCAACATGGTGATGGAGATAGAGATAGATAGATACTGTGACAAGGTGTTGCCTTGTCCTACTTGGGTCTTATGCCTCTTCCTTAGACTGGAGGGCAGATGCTGTCTCTACCTCTGTTGTGCTGGCCAGCTGGTCAGTCTCTTTCCCTCCACTAGTCACAGCTAGGGTGGTCAGCCTTGCTGAGGGAGGGGAGCCCAGGCACTTTTCCCTCCCCAGCTGTCTTCACAAAAATTCCCTGCCCTCCTTATCCATCTAGTCTTCTCCTTATCAAGGGCTCTGCAATCTCCCCACTCCTGCTTGTTTCATGGGGAAGGTTGTTAAATCCTTGCCAACACACCGTTAGTCAGGTCAGCTGACTGCCATCACTTGATTGCAGTGCCTTCACCCTAGCTCAGGCTGCCAGCCTGAGATGTTTTCCCCCCATCCTAGCAGGGTCTGCCTGCCTGCCCCTGTTGCAATATATATATACACACACACAAGCCTGACAGGGACATTGAGAACAAGTGACAAGGAGATAAGAGTATACAGCAGAAGTGAAGTAGGATAAGTCATAGTTTGAGGTAAGAAAATGCACGGTTATAGAAGTTATGTCATGGTTTTTTAAGTGGTTCATCCCACTTGGGCACATTTTTCCAAATATAGTTCAGATGTCCATCAATTACAATACTTGCATACACCTTGCTGCTTTTCTTAGTCAACCCTGGGTAGCAAGTTTATCTTCACAGCACGCACAGTTGGCTGGTGGAACACCTCGCCAGAGGATGTTGTGAAGAACAGGACTTTAACAGGGTTCAAAAAGGAACTAGATAAATTCACGGAGGCTGGGTCCATCAATGGCTACTAGCCAGGATGGGAAGGACGGGTGCCCCGAGCTTCTGTTTGTCAGAGGCTGGGGATGAGAGACAAGGGAGAGATCACTTTGGTGATTACCTGTCCTGTTCACTCCCTCTGGGCATTGGCCACTATGGGAAGATGGGATAGTGGACGAGGTGGACCTTTGGTCTGACCCATTATGGCTGTTGTTATGCTCTAACCATGGGTTTGTCTAGAGTGCAATATAAACCCAGGGTTAATAGACTTTGAATTAGCAAGCCCGCGTTTATGAAGCTAGGGCTTAAATGCCTACACTGGGATTGGAATTGTTGAACTCTGGGTCACATGATACAGGCTGAAGTCCAACCACCCACGCCCCAGACTTCCTAGCACCTCTCCACATTCAGTCACACTAGTCCATTGTTTATGGTACAGTGTTGGAAAATTTGACTTTCCACCACAACACATCACAAAGAAAGCTGTCTCATGGCATTGTGGGATACTTGGGGGAGATTCCCAGAGCACAAGTCTACGAGGGCTGTGTCTATGCTTAAAGGTTCCACCCTTAGACAGGCTGTTGGCGGACACTCAGAGCATTCTTATGATGGGCAAGATGAGTCTCAGAAGCCATAGGTAAGGCAAGAGTATGCCCACCCATTGCTTGAGCACGCAGTGAAAAAAGAAAGCCGTCATTCCCTCTCTTTGCACTTTCGTTTGCCTGGGCACGGGGCTTCTAATTTTAGATCTGACCTGGCAAACAGTGATAAACCCGCCCCTGAAAAAAATGAAATTGATGTTATTCAATAAGTACCTGAAAAAACACAGATAGTAGTTTCTTGTATCTAAGGCCTTGTCTCCAAAAAACAGTCCTATGGACTATGGGTCTGTGATTTCTTAAGTGTATTAACCTACTGTACATTAATTGGCCCACGCAGGAGTGCCCTAAAGGTTTCCTAATGCAAATTAATGTAGTATGGTTTGAAAATGTATTACATTAATATGCACCAGGGAGCATTACAAAGAGATTAATAATTACAACAATAAGTACTATAATGTATACGACATGCACTGCTCATTACAGTATGTATAAAGAGAACCACCCCCCCGCCACACACACAAACATTTATTGGATGTCTACACAAACCTCAAATATTGCTAAAAATAGTTCCCCTGAAATGAAACTAATACACCCCAAAAACCAAAAGCCTTTTTTTTGGAAAAGAGAAGATTGAGGGGCGACATGATAGCAGTTTTCAGGTAGCTAAAAGTGGGTCATAAGGTGGAGGGAAAAAACTTCCTCTTCTTGGCCTCTGAGGATAGAACAAGAGGCAATGGGCTTAAACTGCAGCAAGGGAAGTTTAGGTTGGACATTAGGAAAAAGTTCCTATCTGTCAGGGTGGTCAAACACTGGAATAAATTGCCTAGGGAGGTTGTGGAATCTCCATCTCTGGAGATGTTTAAGAACAGGTTAGATAAATGTCTATCAGGGATGGTCTAGACAGTACTTGGTCCTGCCATGAAGGCAGGCGCCTGGACTTGATGACCTCTCAATGTCCCTTCCAGTCCTAGCATTCTATGATTCTATGATTCTAATTACAGCCTTATGTTCAGGATATGCAAGAACTACACAAGGGTAGAAATGCTGCCAACATTAGGCACTGAAAGGGAGTCAGGGGATGGGTTGATGGCTTCATCTTTTCTTCGCTTAAACCATTTCTAAATGTATGGCACAGCAGCTCTTCTGGCCATGGCGCTGCCAGGCTTCATAATTTTCTACTGTGCAGTATTAGACAACACAGAGAATAGGTAGATGATATAGTAGATTGGTAAGGAGCTAGTCTACAGAAAATAAGCCACTCCACACTGGACAGGAAAAGATGGTAGGAAATAGTGAGAGAGGCATCCGACACCAATGTGTGCTGAGCCCGTAGTTGTTGTTGGTGATGATGACAGTGATGATAATGCGCAGTATTGCACCTACTGACGTGATGTGTCCAGGCATCTTGGCCCTGTGCCTTCACAGCATAAATGGAGTCAAACTGTACAACAGAAGTTCAACCTTTCACACCTGTGTCCAGGGAAATCATTTGTTTTGTTCATGGCCAGCTCCAGGTAACCAAAGCCTAATCACCCACGGAAAATGATGGGAACAAAAAAGAAGAAGATGTGAGGGGACCTGTCTTGCTCAAAGGATTTGTGAGGGTCCAATCACCAACAGCTAGAGAAACATTTCCCAGTTACTTCATCATGGAAACATATCAGATGTTGAAGCTGCATCATGGAATGTACAAAGCCAGGAGGGGAACTGGCAAGGAGCTAGTTGTAGAATCGTAGAATCATAGGGCTGGAAGGACCTCAGAAGATGATGAAGTCCAGTCCCCTGCCTATAGCAGGATCAGCCCTAAATAAATCATCCCAGCCAGGACTCTGTCAAGCTGGCACTTAAGAACCTCTAGGGATGGGGATTCCACCACCGTTCTAGGTAATGTATTCCAGTGCTTCACCACGCACCTAGCAAATGGTTTTTTCCTAATATTCAACCTACACCTCCCCTCTGTAACTTTAGACCATTGCTCCTTGTTTTGCCATCAATCACTACTGAGAACAGCCTCTCTCCATCCTGTTTAGAACCCCGCTTCAGGAAGCTCATAGAAGGCAACTTTAATTTAGCCTCTGGCTGCATCAGGCCCCATGACTATAGAACATCACAATCTTTAATACATTTCTCCTCACACCACTCCAATGAGGTAAGGAACTACTGCTACATCCATGTTACAGATGAGGAAGAGATGCAAAGGATCTTCTGTAGCTCAAACTGGAGTTATTCCAGGGAAAATTTGTGGCCTGTATTATACTAGATCAGATGTCAGCAATCTCTCTGAGGTGGAGCTCCGAAATTTAACCTTTTGACCTCTATGTATAGTCCATGTGCCAGTGATACTTTTGAAAGTCACTAATAGTCCTATTTACAACAGCTTTTCCATTTAGGTGGTGGCGGGTAGCATTAGCTGGTCTTTTGTTGATCCACAGGTGGCATGGTTTTGAGCAAGCTCCTGGTTGCTTGGTGGAGGAAGTGTGGGGCTGAGCTCCTGTCTCGCATGCCAATAAAAGTCAACTTGCATGCCATTATTGGCACCTGTGCTGGTGTGGGGGGGGAGGTGTTTGCTGACCCCTCTACTAGATGATCATCATTATCCTCTTTGGGCCTAGAAATTATCCATCTAGTCTACTTGCTCAAAGTCACATATGAAGCCTGGGGTTGAGCAGGGATTTGAACCAAGATGTTGCCCATTGCTAAGGTGCTCAACAACAAACCACTCTTCCAAATATATTTGCCCCAGAGCACTAAAAGTAGAGCACAAGGTTCAAAGAAGTAGAATGGCCTTGCTTAAGATTTTGCTGCATCTACTGGCCAAAAGTTGCAGCATGTCCCTACACAGTAAAATTGGCCAAATATTCAGGTGATTTCTAACTGGGCTGTTAGTCTGAAGGAATGTCTCTGGAAATGCAGTGTGTCGTATATGAAAAGAAGACTGCCCACTGTTTATTCAGTTAATCAAATAGTCCTCTTTCTTCCGAAAGATGATCTCAAATCAATTACTTAACAAGATTATTTTCCTGCCATCCCTCTGTCTGCACTCTTCATCTTCCCCTTCACCCTTTTATTGCTTCTCTTGATTAAAAAGATATCTAGAAAGCCGAGAGTAAATTACATGCACTAATGCAAACAGGAATATTATGTATAAAGGAAGCACTATCATCCTGTGAAGATAACAATCTTTGGGTTTCGGGTTCTTTGTTTGCATTTTACTTTTTTATTTGCTGTTCGTGATCTACCTGAAAAATAATATCTATATAAGGCTGAAGGAGTTATGTCGTAAAAGGGTCTTTCACATTCAAATGCACTGCTAACATTCTTAATTAAAAAAACAGGTCAGATCCCAAGTCAGGCTTGGCTGATGCTGGTGCATGTAGCTATCTAACACTGTGGCTGTTTTCTCTGGTGACTGGACTCGATGACCTCTTGAGGTCCGTTCCAAGTCTATGAGATATGTATATCTCTGTCTCGTACCTTTACACACCTTATAGAACGGGAAGGGACCTCAGATAGTCATTGAGTCCAGTCCCCGGCCCTCTTGGCAGGACCAGCTACCATCCCCTTTTTTTAAAAAAGTAAATAAATCTATTTGCCTCAGAATCCTAAATAACCCTGTTAAAGACTGACCTCACAACCCTGGATTTAGCAGGTGAATGTTCAAATAACTTAACTATCCCTATGTGGATAGCCTTGCTAGACTGTCCACAAGGGCACTTCCTCCAAGATTTAAACCAAGATGTTAAAGTGAGTTTCAAAAACACTGTGCTGTCATGGAGACTTCATGTTGATTTAAAACAAAAAAAAAAAGCAACAACAAAAATCAGGCAGATTCTGCTCAGTCACATGGTGTCATCATTGACCACTCCCATTTTGCATTCAAGTAACAAAGAAGAAATTGTGTCCCTTTTTCTTCTAATTAGCATTTGGCAGGGGAGGGCTGTGTGACAGATCCAGCAATTTCCTGCAATATTCAGGCCAAACCTTATTGAATTAAATTTGGATGAAATTAAACTTTTGTGAAATAAGTGTAAGTATATGAGGAGCTCAGTGTATTAAAATGAAAAAACTTTATATATTATTGTAGACTGGCATGCAGTACCTCTAGGCAGGAGACAGTGCTAATGTAAAACCCTGGGAAGAGTTATGAGCTTCAAAGGGCTGTTTTAAAACAATGGGCCAGATAAGAACAAACTCTTGGGGCGAACAATTGTTAATTGGAAATAGCAAGGGGAAGGAATGCAAATTCATTACCTCCAGACGCCATCTTCTGAAGCTATGCCTCAAGAAGAAACCCACAATCTGCCTGATAGCCTGTTGAGTCTTTATGGGCCAAAGATCCATACTATATAAAGAAGGAAATCAAGACTCCTGGAGGTGCTTTAAGGCGGTTATAAACCTGTATCCATAGGAAAACCTGTTGGTGGGGTCTGAATATGTAACAGAACTCTTGATGGGGATAGGCTGATCTCTGGTAAGTTATTAAGACATGTAGGTTCTTTCACTGTTCTAATAGGTTTTCTTTGTAATGCTACCGTAAGAATATATGGACTTGTCTAGAGACAGTTATGTGATAGGTTAAATGTAGGCAGTTACATTGTATGCCGTCTCCACGGAGAATGCAAAGCAGGCCAGCTTAGGCAAGGACATGAAGAGAGAGAGCTCAGTCAGAAGGGAGAGATACTAGATCTAGGGAAATGATTATTCCCCTTAATTCAGCACTGGTGAGGCTGCATCTGAAGTATTGCACCCAATTCTGGGCCCCCCGTTATAGAAATGATGTGGATGCACTAAAGAGAGGCCAGCAGAGGGCAACCAAAATGAATAGGGAGTTGGAGTGTATGACTTATAAGGAAAGGCTGAGAGATTTGGGCTTATTTAGTCTGCAGAAGATAAGAGTGAGGGGAATCTGATAGCATCTTTCAGCTATCTGAAGGAGTGTTCCATAGAGGATGGAGAGAGGCTGTTCTCAGTGGTGACAGATGATAGAATAAGGAGCAGTGGTCTCAAGTTGCGGTGGAGGAAGTCTAGGTTAGATATTAGGAAAAACTATTCCACTAGGAGAGTGGTAAAGGTTTGGGAGGCATTACCTAGAGAAGTGGTAGAATCTCCTTTGCAAGAGGTCTTAAAGTTCTGGCTTGACAAAGTCAGGGCGGGGGTGATTTAGTTTGGATTGGTCCTGCTTTCAGAAGGGAGTTGGACTTTATGACTTCCTGAGGTCTCATCCAACTTTGCGATTCTAAGATTCTATGAGATGCATCTCTGCTCTCCAGAGATGATAGGTTAGGTGCTGGAAGTCTGAGAATAGAAGCCTTTGATGGACCACGCAGAGTAAATGCGGGAGAAGCTGTCTGGAACTGTGAAATGTCATACATCAAGTTGCAAGGCAAGCGGAGAACTTGCTAATGGATTCACATCGTGATGTTGGGAAAATTACTATGGACCAGATTTTTAAAGAGATGTAGGTTCCTAAAGCCGTACGTAGGCACCTATTGGGAATTGTTACCTCACTCAAAATTAATCCCAGATTATCAAAAATGTCCTCTAAGTTTCAGTTTTCCTCAGCGTTTTGGTGCCTGATCCCTGTTTTTCAGCAGTACATCACATCTGCAGCTCTCATAGACTTCAGCTGTCATTCCTGTTGCTCAGCGATACTTACTGATTTTTGTCACTTTCTCCTGCTGTAGTATAAGAGGGGTAGCTTGTTAGTCTGTATCCACAAAAAAAATGTGTACAAAATCCTCGATGTACAGTCCAAGTGCAGGTGATACTTTTTAAAGTCACTAATAGTCTTACTTACAACAGTAATGCTTCACATCTTTATTTAGGTGGTGGTTGGTAGCATTAGCTGGTCCTTTATTAATCCACAGGAGGCGCGGCTCTGAGCAAGCTCCGGGCTACTTGGGGGTGGAGTGGTGGAGCTGAGCTTCTGTCTCTCGTGCCGGTGAAAAGCCACACGCATGCCACTCCATGCCCGGATTTGCTGACCCCTTGGTTAGATATTCAGTCTTTCGCTAGCCCACTGAATCTTTAATTATTGACACATATTGGAACAGCTCCAGCAGCAAAGCTTGAGAAAGACAGATTCTCATTTGTAGCAAATACCCTAGTCCCCATACTGTCCTGGGTCTCTCCCTCTCTCTCTCTCTCTCTCTCTCTCTCTCTCTCTCTCTCTCTCACACTCTCATGGTATTCTACTGTGCAGTTTAGAAAGGTCTTGGTATTGTTCCAGTGTATAATAAAAATGTCAACACCTGGAAATTTTTCACCATATGAAGTTCTGGCATGACTCACCATAGTGTCTGAGTGCCTTGTGTTGCAGCCAGACAGCTCAGAACACCTGCATTATGGTCAAAGGACCCAGACCATTTTCGTACAAGCCAGCAGCTGAAACGTACCTATAGTCAGACTGATATGATGAGGCACAGAACCATCTTCCAATCCATTGCATGACCTATTCATTTGCCAACCAGACTACGATCACAGAACGGGAAGTATTGGCTCATGATGTGCTTCCCCAGGCATAAATTTCCCTATGATTAAAATTCTGCAGATTGAATGAGCTGATCTGGAGAAAGCTGTAAATTATCACTCTGTCAGGTGTCCTCCCCTAGCCTTCAGTAATAAATGCTAAGTAAAGGAAAAATACACAAAGTCACCCTGCTTCATTATATGTGACAGCTTGGAGATAGGATGGTTTTGGAATTATGAATTAGATTTCCAGGAATGTGTGCAAAAAAGGAATCAGATGCATGAAGATTAAAATCATGTAACCATCATCAGTGCACATCTAGCCTTATTATTTTCTGGACTAATATATTGATTGTTTTTATATTAGATCCCAGTGACCTGGGTTAAGAGTTTGGCCTCCCAAACAACTGCCGAGTTGGGTTTATCAGAGCAAGAATCACCATTAGGAATATCATTAGTTGACTGGGCAACAAAATGAAAAATGCTGTTTAATGTTGATAAATGCAAAGTAGTGTACATTGGAAGAACCCATACCAACTATATGCACAAAATGATGGGGTCTAATTTAGCTATTGCCTCTCAAGAGAGGTCTTGTAGTCTTTGTGGCTAGCGCTCTGAAAACAACCAAACGCAGTCAAAATGGCAAATCACAGAATTATAGAATAGTAGGACTGGAAGGGACCTTGAGAGGCCATCGAGTCCAGCCCCCTGCCCTCATGGCAGGACCAAGTACTGTCTAGACCATCCCTGATAGACATTTATCTAACCTGGTCTTAAATATCTCCAGAGATGGAGATTCCACAACCTCCCTAGGCAATTTATTCCAGTGTTTGACCACCCTGACAGTTCGGAACTTTTTCCTAATGTCCAACCTAAACCTCCCTTGCTGCAGTTTAAGCCCACTGCTTCTTGTTCTATCCTCAGAGGCCAAGAAGAACAAGTTTTCTCCCTCCTCCTTATGACACCCTTTTAGATACCTGAAAACCGCTATCATGTCCCCCTTCAATCTTCTCTTTTACAAACTAAACAAGCCCAATTCTTTCTTTCTCATAGGTCACGTTCTCTAGACCTTTGATCATTCTTGTTGCTCTTTTTTGGACCCTCTCCAATTTCTCCACATCTTTCTTGAAATGTGGTGCCAAGAACTGGACACAATACTCCAACTGAGAATGTTGGGAATCATTTAAAAAAGGGATACAGAATAAGACAGAGACTATCTTATTGCTATGCATACTTTAATAGGGTCTGGCCAGCAGACCCCAGCTGGAAGGGTGAAAGGCAGCTCAGGATGCAGCCTGGGCTAGGGAAAGAACAGAAAGAGCCAGTTAAGCTCCCAGATGGGGGCAGTGGGGAGTAGCAGCAGGCAATCAATGAGGGCCTGCTGATCTCACTGCCGGAGGACTTAAAAAGCAGTCCCAGCCAGAGAAGCGGGGAGAGAGTAAGAGAGGAGGGGATCAGGGTAGGGAAGTGGAGGAAAGAGAAGACAGCTAAGAAGAGCAAGCAATGTCTGCAAGAGACAGTAGAGGAGAAAAAGGTAGCTCAATGGGAGAGTGCCTGGGCTCCCTTCCCCCACGGAGACTGAAGCCCTGACTGTGGCAAAAGGGGAAAGGACTAACCAGCCAGCCCAGACTGGCAGAGGTGGGTGCAGCCTAACCCCTCCAGGAAGAAGTGAGAGGCATGGGACCCTGGAAAGAGCCTGGGATGCCCTGCCACTATACCCACATCTTGAATCCTGCATGCAGATGTGGGTGCTACATCTCAAAAAAAGAATTTAAAAAAATTGGCATTGGAAAAGGTCTAGAAAAGAGTCATAAAAATGATTTAGGCATTTGAAATGGGTGCCATATGAAGACATTAAAAAGACTGTGACTTTTCAGATTAGAAAAGAAAACACTATGGGGAGATTTGACAAAGGTCCATGACGTATGGAGAAGGTGAGTAATGAAAAAAGGTATATACTAGTTCCCATGACATAAGAATAAGGGGTCACCAAATTAAATTGATAGGTAGCAGGTTCAAAACAAACAAAAGGAAGTACTTCTTCAGGTAGTGCACAGTCAACCTGTGGAACTCCTTGCCAAAGGAAGTTGTGAAGACCAGGACTATCACAGTTCCAAAAAGAACTAGATAAATTCATGGAAGATAAGTCCATCAATTTTTATTAGACAGGATGGGTAGGAATTGCATCCCTATCCCATGTTTGTCAGAGGCTGGAAATGGGTGACAGGGTGATATCACTTGATGATTGTGTTCTGTTCATGCCATTTGGTGTGTCTGGTGTTGGCCTCTATTGGAAGACAGGATACTGGGCTAGATGGATCTTTGATCTGACCCAGTATGGCTGATCTTATGATCTACTGTTAGTTTGAGGACTCTAGCACCACACAAGGACCAATGATCACCACAGATGTACTTACAAGTTCTCAGCTATCCTTTTATTAAGAAAATTACTAAGCAGATGTCAAAAACACTATAAGAGAACCGTAAAGACAGGAGTTACCCAGCCTATCGAGTCTTAATGCTGCCCTCACTTTTCCTGGTAGGGATCCTGAGATGTCAACCATTATTTGGAATATCATCATCACCAGCATTTGTCATTCTGGCCTCTCCACCCTGCCACACACAAAGGGCAGGATACAACCTTTATAGCAGGTTGTGCTGATGCTCCCTGTACTTTATGCATAATAGTTTCAGCCTCTTTTCCTGTCTGTATTTTCACACCCTACTAATTGTAGGGCACTGTGTTTTTCAGAGGCTAAAACTCCTTCATTCCTCTTGCTTTCATTAGCATTGATGTCAGTGAGTTGCTATGGCAACCTGTGGACATTGCAGAATTCCTCAAGATGTTATTAGAGGTCATTTTGCAATATTAGCTGATAACTTTGTGATGTATCTTCCACTCTATAGCTGCACAGTTTCCATAACGTCAATCCCTTAGCACATCTTACTGTAAACTTACATTTTAATAGTACAAGTTTCTCCCTTGGTCATCCAATCATACCAACCCATTTCAGGTCTGAGGCCTTCTATGATTGAATCTATATCTTACGGACCTGTAAGACTTGCATTACTGTTCATCACACTTACATGCCTAATACATACTTATTAGTGATACCTATTTATTTGTCCCATAACCCTGTGGCGTGAGCCTATTATATTTTACCACTTTGATCTAGTCTAATCCTAATACATTAATTAATTTATATGATTATGTTGCATTTAGCCGCTACATGCTATCTTAAAGTATATAGTAGCCTGCATCTGTCCAACATCTTTCTCTCTGATGTGCTATGCAAATTGTGAGCCAGATTCTGTTAGCATTGTAGGCAGTGTTCCCTCTAACCTGAGCTCTTGGGCAACCACCCAGGAGAGATGCAGGTGGACCCAGCTGATTAGCAGAACTCCTCCTGCACCCTCAGCCAGTAGCATATACAGGTTGAATCTCTCCAATCCAGAACTCTCTTGTCCAGCAACATCCGTAATCCAGCATGACTTTAGTTAGCCAGATGACCACTTATCATGGGTGTGGCCAAGTTTCCCATGGTCCCATAAAGTTTGTTTAAAGCCACTAGTCCTGGCTGTCAGGTTCTGTGCTGTAATTTAGTTGTAATTTACTCCTAAATGTCTTCTAAAAGCCCAGTAAGCAGTGGAAGTGTTTGTACTGTGCTAGACATTATTGACCTCCTGTGGTTCAGCAAATTCTCTTGGCCAGCACTGGTCAGGTCTTGAGTGTGCCAGACAAGAGAGGTTCAACCTGCATTTCTGCTGGTGGTGTTCAACTGCACATGCTTCCATACATGTAAACATGGATGGAAAAAATAGAGAGAACTTCCTCATTGAAATTATTCATGAACCAGCCCATTGAATCCAGGATGTGGTAGTGGGGCAGCTGCCCCACTCCAGCAGGAAAGGGGCTAAAGTGAGCATGGGCAGGGCTAATCAAGAAAGGGCCTTTTAGTAGCCAATGAGAGGGCAGCTTGCAGGAGCAGCCCCATGTTTAAGGAGCTGCTCAGCAGAGCAGAGTCAGCAGAAGTCCTGACTATAGAGGGTACAGGACTGGCTCCTAGCAGGGGAGAAGCACCTTACACAGAACAGTACTGTGCACAGTAAGAAGAGCTAGAGAGAGGCTCCAGCCTGACACCTGTCAGACGGCTGGCCCCAATACAAAGGCCAGTAAAGTGCAAGAGGTCACAGGGGAAGTGGCCTATGGACCACGTGGCAATAGAGGAGCAAAGAAGAGGAGGGCAGGACAAGGTTTCCTTCAGAGGATCCCTGGACCATGACTCAGTGGTGGGAGGGCCTGAGTCCCCTCTTGTTCTTCGCACCACACTTTGCTACCAAGGAGTGGTGTTTATGGATCATGGCTTGTCCCCGCGGTAAGGGGCTAGACTCATGTTACAGTTAGCCACAGTTGTGGGTGTGCAGATGTAGGACTTCTGATACCCCTGGAAGGACATCAGAGACTGCTAGTGGGCACTGCAGAGGGCAACATTCTGAAGAGGATGCCATGACCCTGGGAGTGAAGCGGGTGCATGAAGTCCTAGTGCACCAAGTCCTGCAGCTGTGGGATTCAAGCTTTTTTCACCCACTAGATAAAGAGAGACATCCACTTTTTAATCCTTGTAAGCAAACATTTTCTGTGTACTTCAGATTTGAATGTTCTGCCAGAAAGAACTGCTTTGAAAAGGCACTTACAGTGTTTCAAGCTTTATTGCCCTTTACCAACTGGCTTGCAAAGCAGCAGCATCTGAACATGAAGATCTGAAGAGGGGAGCTCTTCAGGCCACTTGTGCTTATGATGGGCACAGCTCTTTTGAAGTGACACTCAAGGAATGGGCAACTGTCTAATGGCTGGCATGTAGATTTTGTTCCCCTTCTCTTGGAAAGCAAGTCTGACTAGAAAACATATTGGCATTAGCTACATGTGAGAGTCTATTGATGTGCTAGTTTTTATGGTACTCGTCACCTTAGTATGTGGGCACATGGCGGCCTATAAAACACAAACATAGCATTACTATAATAATGAGCTAAATCAACCCTGAGGTTTCACCATCAGAGATAAAATAACCCTCCCAGAGAATGCAGCCTGAAATCAAGGAACAGCTGCATTAAAGTATATTAACTAAATGCTACTTACATTACTTTCTCAGGGGCAACAGCCTCCAGCTCTGGGCAATCTGTAGGGGCAAGTGTTTCCTTCTCTAGGGATTCACGTTCCATCACAATGCCCCAACCCTAGGCTGATACCACTTTGGGGGTTTGAGCACAGTGCTGTCTCCAGGGCCTCATTATGGCAGACTCTGAGTTAAGGTTTTTTGCTTCAATGCAGATGCCTGTGCCAAAATTTCAAAAGCCACCACTGACTTTGGGTGCTTAACTTAAGGCACCTTGGTCCAGAGCCTCAATAGTATTTGGGGACCACGTCTCTTTGGGGAGATGGGCCACTGTGCAGGAGCCTTCAGAGGCACCGTGCATCCACCTCCACTGCAGTCTTCAGCGTGTAGTAGGTAAGGATTTATTTCAGTGTAATTCTCAAAGCATCGGAATAAGTCATCTGCGGCCATGAAGTTGGGACCCGTGCATGTAAGAGCAGAAGCACCACCTATGTGACCTGACGGATCCTTTCAGTCAGTCTGGAGTCCAGAGCAGATGCATGGATGTCTTTGTGGTCCCATCACTAGTGTGGGACGAAGGTTCATCCAGCATGTTACACATTGCGATGAATAGGAGAGTGGCTACACATACCCTCTTCCTAACTGGATAGAGGTGGAACTGCTCAGCCGTGTCTCCTAAGGGTGTACAGCTACTGAAGAGTTATCTTCAGCACGACCAGTTAGTGACTCTGATCATTCTATCCCTGTCCACCTTCCATAGGGTCACAATGTACAGCACAATGGAGGCCTGGAGTGGTTAAAAAAACGAGTGTTCAAAATATACCATGCCACTGAAATCTTCAGCAATTCTCATCAGAGGAGCAGAACCAGGATTAGCCTTCAGGAAACTGCTCTTACCTTGAGGTTGTTTTTTGTTTTGTTTAGTTTTTTTTTTTTTTTCAAGAGCACTGTCACAGCATTGATAGGCTTTTCCTGCCATTCCAGCCACCGCTGCTCTGACTGCATTTTGGGAATTTCAAATGATCTTTGATAAATGCATGTCTTTGATGCATCCAATTTCTTCCTGCACCTTGGGGACATTGTTTGTCTACATCAATATATCGTCTCAGAGGTCTCCAAAGATTCACAAAGGGCGAAATGCAGCCCTGTGCAGAAAGCCAACACAAGGTCCAGGAACTGTAGTTATAGACGTCACGTAGAGTAACTGATTGCACCCAACATGTGCCGTCTCATGGGACCTGATGCCTTCTGATTTTAGACTATCTCCCACCACTGCAGAACCTGCTGGAGGGCCCTAGAATGCAGCAGGAAGCCTGTGGTACTGCAAAGGTATCACCACCTCCTGGACACAACACTTTGCTACCCATGGAGCAGGAAGGACTTGTACAGGCCTCAGAATTTGACCGGCCTGCCTGGTAAAGGCACTGTGATTGAGCTGTGAGGTGTTTTGTTTCTATTTACTGCCTCATTTATCCCTTTATATAGGTGTGCACATGAGGAGGTGAGAGTGGGAGATTAGACAATAAAATATTCAAGATTATCTGAATTCATAGGCTTTAGGGGCAGAGAAATAATTAGATTGTCTAGTTTGACCACCTGCATAACACAGAGTGATGCGGCTGAATGCACAATACAGATGCAATCCACAGCATGAGCTTCCACTGAGGTACAGTTGGAGTTCAGAACAGTCTGATTAATTCTGTGGTCCAGAGGATGTTTCATTTCCTTTTTTTACCCATCACTGCCAGGATGTCCTTGCCTATTTTGCTTCTGCTTTCTGAATCTCGGTACTGATACTGAGGCATATCTGACCCCCATCAGATTCAGAGGAGACTCTAGCATCCAGGCAAGGTTCTCTTTTAAAACGAGTCTGCACTTTTGCAGCAAAGGAGCTGGCTTCTGTAATGTGCAGAATCTATTACACTCTGCTGAGCATTTCTCAGCCCAGACGGCACAGCAGCAGTGGTGAATCATAAGTACTAATTTAAGACTGGGAGGAAAATAAGGTGCAACATGTCGTTCTATTAATTTGATTACATCAGTTTCCCTTGCTCTTGCTCGTTGTCATTTCACAGCTGACTGCGGGTCCAGAAGTGGTTACCTAGAACTGGAGAGAGAGAGAGACAGTAAAAGCTGTGGCTAGCAGGAGAGAGTACAACCTAGTGAGCAAGACATGGGGTTGGTAATCCAGGCACCTGGGTTTTACTTGGCTGTCCCACTGGATGGCCTGGAGCATGCCACTTCACATCTCTGAACTTGTTTCTGTCCCACTCTTTGTATTTTCTTCCTGTTTAGATTCTTAGAGTGGGGACGCTCTCACTGTGATGTACAGCTCCTAGCACAATGGGACTTCGGTGCCACTGGGGTATAAATAAGAACTCTCTCAAGGCAGCAAGATGTCCACTGCATGGGGTAAGTTTGAGGGGCTTCCCTGAGCTGAAGAAGAAATTAGAGAGCTAGTAGGATAAGGAATATGGCCTTCCTTCCAGAGGAAAAAGCCAGTTGTTTTTGCTTTTGAGACTAGGTGATAGCAAAGTGGAAGAATTTGAAGCCAGCCAAAGAACGGTCAGGACAGCAACTTCCAAAGAGCCTGTGATGCTGTACAAGGGAAAGAACAGCAGGAACCCATCCCAGGGAGAGAGGTGCACCAGGTATATAGTGAGAAGCAAAGGTACACAGCCTTGTATCATTTACAGTCTGCTCAGCCAAATAATCAGGAGCTCTTCTGATGGACTGGGCAATCCCTGGCAACAATAAATGGTGGTCAGGAATTCAGCAGGGTCTCATCTCCTGAAGGTGGAGGATTTAACTCTGGGGGAAATTGGGTAATGCTTTGGGAGTCAACTGGAGTGTTAAAATCCTGACCTTGCAAACTGTCTGATGTAACTCCATGGAATTACATGGGTTCTAGCATGGCAGGGAATTTTAAGCCTATGCCAGCTACTGTGGATAAGGCCAGACAGCCTGAGTAGTCATTGCTACTGCTCTACTATTTATTAATGACAGGCCAGAACCAAAACTTCAGCACCAAACATCCTTGACATTTGGGAGGAGAATAATGTCCCAGATCCCAATCCTGCAATTCATGACTATTTCTGGTACATGTGCTGGACTAGGTTAATCCTGACTTGTAGTGGTTTCCATCGTACACAGGGTTTGCAGTTTAGTTCAATGGCTTTCCACTATAAAAACTGATCCAGAACTGATGGCTTCCAGTATGTGGGATCTACAGATCCAGCTATAGATACCTTCATATGTGCAAAGACCTAGACAAACTGAGTCCTATGCTATCTCCATCAAGGTGAATAGATTTATTGCCAGGATTGTTTCAGAACTTGCTCTTTATACATTGTTTGCACTGATGCAATGTCTTAAGAGGTGAATTGAGACTGAAAACTAACCTTCTCGCCTTATATCACCTAGCCTCCAGATGACTCCTAGCCCCAGGATACAGGAATATTCATCCTCTGTTGCACCTGCTTAATTTGAATGGGCATTACCCATGGTCTTCAATTAAACATATGTGAAAGAAAAACATCATGGTGATTTTGTAAGATCCCTCCAGCAAACTGAAAAGAATCCAAGGAAAGAGATCACCTCTGATGTTTGGGAAGGCTCATAAATAAACCACTGACCTCAGAGTCCCAGATCAAAAGGCTTAAAGGCTCAGCATAATATATGGTAAGAGCGAGGAGAGAAGGCTTTCACCTGTAGTGACTTTTCAGGGAAAGATGAAGAGATACAGAGGATTAAGGGTTATGCGATTGCAAAGGGAAAAAGCAAACACAGATACCATACAGCATTATCCATCTCATAGCAACAAGGCTGGCTTAAGATGGGGATGTTCATATGACAAAGTAAAGAGCCAGGGAGAAATGTGACATGAGGAAGTGAAGGGAAAATTAATGCGTACAGATACGACCAACCAAGAAGCTTTGCGAGGATGAGTCTGAGAATGCAAATATTCCATTCTGATGAAAAGGCAGACTTCTGCAAATGGGCTTTATATGGGCAACTTTTTGCAATCTTTGATGGCAAAAGGAATGGAAATGTGACAGAGCTGGGGAAAAGGTATGGGTTAAAAAAGATGGATAGGTTGCCTTCCTTTTTTTAGTGATATTTTTGCTGCATTAGGTGGTGGCAATTAGAACCAAATCCAAACACCTGGGAATTCACAGGAAATAAGTAACCTGTTGAAAAAACTGAATTTGCATAGATGCAAATCAATCTGATATTTCGGGCTACAAAATAATGAAGGCGTCTGTGCATCCTGCTCAAGCCAGGTGTGATGGGTTATACTCACCCCACACAGGCCAGGTTTATTGGGTGGAGTAGGCCACACCCCCATGGCCTGCTGAGCATGCTCCAGCTGCAGCCCTAATATAAAAGCCAGAGGAGCTAGTTAGTTGGGGCTTGCCAGCAGTGGGGAAGGATCTCTCACTCCCTGGGCCAGGAGCAGGACTGTGAGTGATTAGGCCATTGGGCCTGAACTGAAAGGACTAAGTCAGTGGGCCTAAGTGACTGGGCTGCAGGAGGTCCACCATGGGGTGTGACAACTTGGAAGAGGCGTGGGGTAGCAGGCCCCACCCACCAAGACAATCTAAGTCAATGAAACTTCATTGACGTGTAAAATTAAGCAAGTGCCTAAAAGTATATGGACCCTGGGCCTAAATTAGACTGTAATCCCCTCCAGACAGCAATATTCCTGTATTTTCTAGGGAGTAAGGGTCACAATGATCACACTCAGGTGACTAGAGAAGCTGGTGACAGTATGTTTTCAAAAACATTTTTGATAGGTTTTCCCAGCTTTGTTGAGGTTTTAATACTAGAAACAGTCCTGTCTCTTATCTCCATGTAAATCCATAGACCTCGGTGGAATTGCTTCAGATTAAGATGCTCTGCCTGCGCTTAAAGTTAAGCACATGTTTAAGGTGCAGTTTGGTCTCAGTGAAATCAGTGGCAAAATGTCACCCTTCAAGTTAACCACCTCTTCAGTGCTTTTTTTGCTCTGGAGCCTGATCCTGGTGTTAGTGAGAGGATACCCAAGCCTGTTGCTAACAGAAAATATGAAGGAGTGAGAGGGAATGAGACATTCTGGGTGGTAGACCTGGCTCAGCCTCTGACATGCTTTGTGACCGTGGGAAAGTCTCTTAAGCAGTCCCACTGTGCTGTCTTCTATGCAGTGAGGTCAGCAGTTGATACATTTCCATCAGTTCCACCTATTCTTCTTGTCCTGCTGGAGTGCTGGAGTTGATAGCAGAGTGCTCAGAGGAGGCAGATGTAATAAACAGACCATCAGTGGATCGATCTCTGCAGCATTGCTCCATCGTGTAGTGGATTCAAGCCCTTAGAAAGTGACGTTAACTTGTAGACATTAAGAACATAATTTCCAGTGTAGGTACCACCTTCGTGACTATTACCTGCCTGTATATTCAGCAATGACTTAGATGACCAGTGTGTTACTAGCTCTCTGTACAGACCACTCATCCATCTCTTTAGTTAATTATTGTGCATATAAGTGATCCCTGTAAAGCTACGCACCTCAGAGGCTCTCTGCCTGTTGACCTCAAGAGGTTCCTGGAAAATAGTCCAATAAAATTCAGCTGAAAAGGCTGGAAAACTCATTATCAACATCCAGGTTTTTTCAAAGCCTGTGCTTGGTTTTTGTTCTTGGTGACCTGAAGAATTTTTTTCTCCTCTGTCATTGATGGAAAAGCAAAACACCTTTACACTGGTTGGGCAGTAGTTGGGCTGCAGCCATCACCCATCGTGCTCAACAGTACTGTCTCATTGTGCTCCCCCATCTCTTTGTCTCCACATATTGTCTGTCTTACATGACAAATTCTTATGGGGGCAGAGACTGTTTTTTTAAAATTTTGTATTTGCACAGTGTGGTCCTGATCCTTGATGGGACTTCTATGTGCTATTGCAATACAAATGATAAATTTTAATGACGATGCCTGGCTGCTTTTTTCCTTAATGCACTGCTAAGAATTGGTCAAAAATGCCAACTTCCTATGTGAAATCTCCAAGTGCAAATTCAAAACAGATCTACTTGTGCCAGACGTGTTGTTCATGGCAATAAACAGGTATCCTGAAGGCAAGGCCAGAGTGCAGTGTGTCAAAGTATTTCCAAACTTCACTTTTTCATTGAATTCACTCTTATGTTCAATTTTGACGAGGAAAAGAGAGGTAGAATTTTGTGAACGTTTGTTTAAAAATGCGTTCTGGTTTTTTAATCAGACCTAGCACTAGTCAAAATATTTTGATACAAGGATTTTAAGGAGTGGAAAAAAGAGGCGTTGTTTATAAAAAGTGTTCCAGTTTTTATCCATTACAGCACTGGTGTGAGCAGCTGATTAATGGCTCAGCTGTGTGAGGGAGTACTCTGACACAGGTAAGGGTATGCAGATACAGGACCTACGAAAAGGCAACCCAGCCCAAATATAGAGAGGTGGTGTAATTTACCGGGGTAACCTAAATGGGTGTGGTTTTTTCATGACTTCCTAATGTCCATAACCAGCCCTGTTCTGAGAGCCCCTTGAAGAAGAGGTATTTGGGGCAGGAAGAGGAAATGATCTGAAAAGGGACTAGAGTCTCAAAGCCATTGTCCAGAAATTGATGGGAATGGTAGAACTGGGTGCTAATGATTTGAGGATCAGGGCTCACTGATTGCCTGATTAGTCACTAATTCCCACAAAGGCTGAAAATGTGCAGACCGTTAGCTGGACCATGGGAAATCGACATTGTCTACATCACCAGGGAGATTGACCCAGTCAGGTCATTCTTTCAGGGTTTGATTTTGCATGGCTTGTAGAGATGCACGAAATTGAACTATCTGGGGTCAGCAGTTGACCCCTGTATGCCTCAATATTGCAAGAGTTTCTCCCATGGACTTCACTCTGTATAGATGGCCAGGTAAGTTGATTGCAGATAAGTCAATTCTAGCTATGCTAGTGTAGACCAAACCCCTGAGTGAGAAGATGAGCTATTGAAAGCAGGTTGCTGGTGAGGCAGGGGAACAGATGGTATGTTGGAGGACTGAAGAAGAGCTAAGAGCCAGGGAGGCTACATCAGGCAACAATTTGGTTTATATTATTTTGGGATTGGCAAAAGATTGTGCTGCTAGTCAAGAGAGCCCTGAAGAAAGGGCCTGAGCAGACTCTGGTCTTTAACCCTTTCTGGACTGAAGAGACAGGCTCGCAGCCTACGTGGCATTTTTGTTTACTGTAGAGACAGTAGCTATCCCAGCTAGAGCACTCTTATTATGCTTCTCTGCCAGGGACAGCCATTTATTTGGAAATGGAACGACTTAGAGAGTTGCTTGCTCGAAAGGTCATTTTGATGTCATTTTGGGTAATTGATGCATTAAAAGCTTTCCTAAACTTGCTAATTAAATAGGATACATTATCATAATAACTGGGGAAACGTTAATGGAGAAGCCTGAAACTTAAAATGTGGCCTTAATTTCTGGACAACAAAAGCGCTGGGTCTGCAACAGGGCGCACGTGGCTGGACTGGCTTGCCCAAGTGAAGCAGTCTCACCAGGTGCTACATGCAGTAGATCTGGGGCCCAAAGTACTGACTGTTCTAAGGATGTCCTTTGCAAATCCTTGTGTTTGAGACTGGGACAGACCCTGGGAGCCGACAAGTCTCCAGTGGCAGAAAGGAAAGGAGATTGGTTCTCCCATTGCTCAAGATGCATTATTAATACAGACTGAACCTCCCTCATGTGGCACCCTCAGGACCGGACCAGTGTTGAATGAGAGAATTTGCCGGACCATGGGAAGTCCACATTGTCTAGCACATTACCGACACTTCCACTGCTTACTGGGCTCCTAGAAGACATTTAGGGGTAAATTACAGCTAGAAAGCAGCACAGAACACTGAGAGTGTGTCGATGCTTGCATTCCTCTTTCGAAAGAGGCATGCAAATGAGGGAAATTGAAAATGCAAATGAGGCACAGATTTACATACCTGTCACCTCATTTGAATATTCTTCTTTCAAAAGAGATTTTTGCAAGAACACCAGTGTAGACACTGCTCTTTCGAAAGTAAACCCCATCTTTGAAAGAACCCTTCTTCCCATTAAAAAAAGGGGAGAAGGGTTTTTTGTGAAGATGGGGGTTGCTTTCGGAAGAGCAGGGTCTACACTGCTTTTCTTCTTTCCAAAGAAGAATATGCAAATGAAGTGCCAGATATGTAAATCTGCACCTCAATAGCGTTTTCGATATCCCTCATTTGCATGCCTTTTTCGAAAGAGAAATGCAAGTGTAGACGCAGCCTAAGTGTGTTGGTGCTCCCTGAGTTATGTTGACAGAAGGCCCATTCTGTCAACAGAACTCTCTAGTGTAGACACAGACCAATGAATGTAGCAATGTGCACACTAACCCTTGTGCTGGATTAACTGAGGTCACTCAGCAGGGTGGAATATTCATATCTGAGCAACTTACGTTTTGACAACACACACGTGGTAATGTAGACACAGCCTAAGGCTGTGATCCAGCAAAATGCTTACGTGTAACAAAGGGAGTGTAAAGCCCTGCATTCGCCCCCTGCTCTACTTTGACTTTTGCCCACAGTGGATCATTAGCAAACAGAGCATAGAGAACTGTAAGTCCTCAGCTGTGGCCTGATCAGTCTTTTCTATACAGATGTGAACATATGCTGAGTGTTCATTTGTCTGGCAGTCTAGGACTGCTGCCGTCCTCAGCACACCAGGCTAGACTGGAAGAGTTCTTCAGGTTCCTTCTAACTCAGTATTTCTCTGCTTCCGAGGGTTTTGATTGGCAGATACAGTTGCAGTTCTTTTCTTGTGGAGAATCTCTCCAGCTTCTTTGGATCAGCGCAGCTTCAGCAGGCTGCAAAAACAATAAAAGAAATCAACCAACCCCGTGCAGCGATTTGTCAAGCTGTTTGCAAGACTCCAGAAGAGACACAGTGAGGCGTTGTGGTAAGTTTCAATTAAGGAGCACGAAAGTCTGTTTAACAAATGCTTGGAGGCTTATTAGCTGCCATGTAATTAAGATCAATGTTAACTAGGGACCAGAGGAAATAGATCTGAATAAGAATCAAAAACTGCTAGAGGGTTTCCACCATTTAGGTAATGGGAGAGTAAACTCTCTGAAACAGCTGTTAATTGTATCCACTGTGCTGTGCGGGGAAGATTTTTTTTTTTCTTTGCATCTGTTGAAAGGTGAACGTTAAAAGGGGCAATGCAAGTTTTCTTATTCCATTAGAGCAGGTGGCACCTCTCTCTTCTCTAGTGCAGTCAGTTTAATCTCTGCAAACACATCAGGCCTTTGGAGTGTATTTCGGAGGAAGCCTGAAGCGGAGTTCTTGGCTGGTCTTTGAGCAGGAGTCTAGCATTCCTCCCCGCGTCTTTCTTTGAAGCTGAGTATCTGGTGCGATGGCACAGGCTTGCAGCTCGTGCTTTGTAGAGAATGAGAGACTATCCAAGAGAGTGGTGCTACCAAAGTCACCCCAGTTGTGGCTGTCCCTGAGATCCCACTTTGTTCCAACACCGCTATGCAGAGCTCCAGAGAGAAGCGAGATCTGGAGTTGGCTGTATCCTGCTTCCCCATTCCATAGTCAGGTCTGGTACCACTGTCCATTCCAAACTTCTGAATACACAATCTTGTAAGCTCTTTTTCCCTCTTCCCTTAGCACTGAAGCTTGAAAAGGAATCTTGCACAGTACAAGTTTGCTAACGCCCACCGGAAGGAGGGTGAGAATGACCTTTCTAAAGATGGCAACCTGTCTATAGTCACTGGGGGACTGGGCAGAATCAGCAAATCACCACCTACGCTGTTCATCTTCCGTGTGTGTGTGTGTGCCAAGAAGTGGGTGCAATACCAATCAACTGCCAATCAGAGATGCCAATATAATAAAGGAGCGAGAAGTGTGGAAACACAAAGTGTTCGTAT
This sequence comes from Carettochelys insculpta, assembly GCF_033958435.1. Lineage (NCBI taxonomy): Eukaryota > Metazoa > Chordata > Testudines > Carettochelyidae > Carettochelys > Carettochelys insculpta. The sequence continues at coordinate 34,450,699 of NC_134152.1, forward strand.
GAGAGCTGTGTAGAAAGAAGCCAGTGCACATCGAGTTCAGCAGCTGTAGCTGGGGATGATGTGCTTCCAATCCAGATCTAGTTTTAGACTCATCACTCATTTAACAAGTACTTGACTTATGAGTACTCACTAAAATGAAGGACATAAATACATACCTTTGTGCACTAAAAGAGTGAACTTCCCCCGCTTATATGAGCCAGCCACAGGGTCCCTGGCTGGGGCGCAGGGAGACCCACACCCCCGCCCATCCCATTCCCATTCCCAGCACCCCGACCTGCAACTCCCCATGCATCTCCCAGCCCTGCCAGCTCCCAACACCCACCCACCCCATGGCACTCCCACAGGTACTGCACCTTTTCCAACACCTACCCCAATAAGGTTGACTTACCTTTCAAGCTGCATGCTGCCGCTGCTTCCCCCAGTTAGGAGCACTCAGAACAAATCAAAGATTTTTACATGCGTTTTAATGGTAATTTCGTGTCCCTCTGATGAGTTTTTGCTTACGAGCAGAAAGTTGGGAACCAATTGTGCTCGTATAGCGAGGGATGAGTGAACTTGGGTTTCAATCTAGGTTAGCACCTAAGTGCAAAGAGGCTCAGAGTGCTTAAGGGCCATGGAGATTCCGAGCTAGGGGCTCTCCCCTGCCTGAGGACAGCTGCTACCTGTGTCTGGGACAGGTTGGAAAGCTGTAAATGAACTGCAAACGAGCAGGGCCTGACTGCTGTAGCTGTAGAGAGGGTGGGAGGAGTGGTGGGCATGACTGGCTGTCCCACCGCCGCAGTATCTCAGCCCCTCCCCAGTGATAACAGTAAGTGGGCTGCCTGTGGCACAGTGGGGGTGGAGAGATCTCACATCTGACCAGCTGCTACCTGAGGGGGCTTCTGGGGTGAATGGCCAGGGGCAGCCCCACTACCCAGTGTGAAGCTACAGACCAGCTTGGCTGGCGGGGCAGATCCTGTCGGGGGGAGCTGGGGTATGATGTGGGAAGCAGGGCCAGGGGGTGCAGCAGGGAGCAGGGGATGGGTCTGACGTGCACGGCACAGAGATCCACCTCCAGCCACAAAGACACACATGTCGGCAGCTGGGCTGAGCGAGCTGCTGGAAGCCATTCTGGCCCCGACGCGCTGCTGGTGGGGCCCCCTGGGATATTTAAAATCACCTGGGGCAGCAGGCAGGGCCAGGGGATGCATGGGTGGGAGCAGGCAGCGGGGACTGGGGGAGTGTGAAGAGGCAGCAGAGACCAGAGACCCCCCCACCTCCCCAGGAGCCATTGCCAGAAGGGATGGCATCCCCTGTCCACTTCCCCCCCCATGACTGCACTCTGTCTTCAGAGCCTGCATCCTCATGCCCACCCTCCCAGATCCTGCGCCCCAACCCCCAAAATTCCCTCCCAGAGCCCCACTTGCTCCCAAGCCCCCAAGAGATCTACCCCTCACCACTCCTGCACCCAAGCTCCTGCCCAGAGCCTGCCCCGTTTCCTGTCCTCCAATCCCCTGCTCCAATCCAGTCTACACACAGCAAGCAAACTCCCTTCCAGATCCCTCTCCCACTGAAATGCTCACCTCAGAGCCATGGGGGAGCAGGGATGTGCGAGGGAGGGGTGCAGGCTCTGGGCATTCTGGGCACCACCAAACCTTTTACAACCCCCTGCTTATGTGGCCCCCATTACCCTCATTCCCAAGTGCCACTAAATCCCCGCTATGTATTTTTCCTGACAACAAACTAGCGAGGCAGGACAGCATCATTATCCCCATTGTATAGATGGGAAACTGAGGCACGGAGAAATGAAGTGACTTGCCCATGACTGGACAAAAAGTCTGTGGCAGAACAAGGATTTGAATCCAGGTCTCCAAACTTTCAGGCTAGTACATTAATTGCTTCCTCCCCGAGTCATAGAATCCTAGGGCTGGAAGGGACCTCAAGCCTAAATAAATCATCCCAACCAGAACTTTGTCAAGCCAGGACTTGAAAACCACTTGGGATAGAGATTCCGCCACCCCTCTAGGTAACGCATTCCAGTGCTTCACCACCCTCCCAGTGAAAGAGTTTTTCCTTATAGCCAGCCTCCTGCTCTGTAACTTCAGACCATTGCTCCTTGTTCTGCCATCTGTCATTACTGAGAAGAGCCTCTCTCCATCCTCTTTAGAGCTCCCTATCAGGAAGCTGAAGGCTGCTATCAAATCACCCCTCACTCTTCTCTTCTGCAAGCTAAATAAGCTCAAATCCCTCAGCCTCTACTCATAGGTCATGTGCTCCAGCCCCTAATAATTTTCATTGCCCTCCTCTGGACCCTTTTTAATGCAGCCACATCCTGTCTATGCTGGGGGCCCAGAACTGGACTCAGTGCTCTCCAGATGTGGCCTGACTACTGCTGAGTAGAGTGGAATAATGACTTGTCTAGATCTGCTGGAAATGCTTCTCCTAATGCACCCCAGTGTGCCATTAGCCTTCTTGGCTACAAGGGCACATTGTCGATTCATATCCAGCCACTCATCCACTGTAATCCCTAGGTCCTTTTCTGCTGGACTGCTACTTAGCCAGTCAGTCCCCACCCTGAATGAATGCTTGGGATTCTTCCATCCTAAGTGCAGGACTCTGCACTTGTCCTTGTTGAACCTCATCAGATTTCCTTTGGCCCAATCCTCCAATTTATCTAGGTTACTTTAAACTTTATCCCTACCTTGCAACATATTTACCTGTCCCACTATTTTAGTGTCATCTGCAAATTTGCTGAGGGTGCAATCCATTCCCTCATCAATCAAGTATAAGGCTGAAGTAGAGCTAGGTTTCAGGTTTGAATTAGATGACACAAATTTTGTGAGAGATCAATCCAAAACTGCGATAAACTCACCAGAACAGAGGCTCTTGAAGCTTACCGTTTGAACAGAGAAGACTCTAACAAATTCAACTGTTCTAACATTTTCTCCATTCAGAGCTGGGATCTAATGGGAAAAACCCTTTAGTATAAGATTTCATGTGCAGCTGAACTCCAGCACCACAAATGTTACACTTGTGTAATTCCCTTAGAATAACACAGTGAAGAGGGCCACAGAAGAGCAAAGCTGCCCTTTCCAGCTTTGGATCTAGCACAGAACCAGAGCTGGTCAAAGAAAATAGCAAAATATGCAACATCAGTTAAACTTTTAATTGAAATGCCAAAGTTTGATTTAAAAAAAGCAGGTGAGCTTAATTCGATCCGGTTTTCCGAACAGCCAGGTCAGCTTAGCATTGTAGCAAGAGGAATAGCGTTTGTAACTGGGGATGCAAATCCAACACAATTTCAATTTCTTCTTCTGTTTGCTTTTCTCTAACTATAGCAGTGTTTCTACATTCCTTGACCAAAACTCCTGCATCAGTATTTTTCTGATTCACACAGATTGTGGTTGTCTACCCGTATCACAATTATGTTCTCATTATTAATACAGTGCTCTACGTCGGCCATGCCTATTACACAACAATTGCAGAGAATTTTATGAAGATTAATTACAGTGAATTATTATTTTACATTCAAGAAGGCTTTCCATTTCCCACCCCCCCCATAGAAATCGTTTGATATTGGTGTTCCCTGTAAGCTTAAAGATTGGGCAGCTGTCCAGGGGAGATTTAGGTGCTACCCAGCTGATCAGCAAAGCATCCCAGCCACCACAGTGTTTCTGATGGTGGTGCACATGTCTTGGTGCACATAACAAAATTTATTCTGCCTTGGATGGAAAAAGTCAGCAGGAACACTGCTTGGTAGTACAGAATGATAAAGACTTGATTTTTACAGTATATTAAAATAATTCAAATAATTAGAAAAAAATTAACAGACTAAATTCAAACCATCAGGATACCTGAGCTGCGTCTACACGTGCACGCTACTTCGAAGTAGCGGCACCAACTTCGACGTTAGGCGGCGAGACGTCGAAGTCGCTAACCTCATGAGGAGATAGGAATAGCGCCCTACTTCGACGTTCAACGTCGAAGTAGGGACCGTGTAGACGATCCGCGTCCCGCAACGTCGAAATTGCTGGGTCCTCCATGGCAGCCATCAGCTGGGGGGTTGAGAGATGCTCTCTCTCCAGCCCCTGCGGGGCTCTATGGTCACCGTGGGCAGCAGCCCTTAGCCCAGGGCTTCTGGCTGCTTCTGTGGCAGCTGGGGATCTATGCTGCAGGCACAGGGTCTGCAACCAGTTGTCAGCTCTGTGTATCTTGTGTTGTTTAGTGCAACTGTGTCTGGGAGGGGCCCTTTAAGGGAGCGGCTTGCTGTTGAGTCCGCCCTGTGACCCTGTCTGCACCTGTGCCTGGCATCCCTATTTCGATGTGTGCTACTTTGATGTGTAGACGTTCCCTCGCTGCGCCTATTTCGATGTTGGGCTGAGCAACGTCGAAGTTGAACATCGACGTTGCTGGCCCTGGAGGACGTGTAGACGTTATTCATCGAAATAGACTATTTCGATGTTGGCTGCACGTGTAGACGTAGCCCTGGTGTGATACCTCATCTGCTATTAATATGTCATTTCACAGAGTGAGAAACTAGGGCGCTGCCTGGACAGTGACTCAATAGATCTGGCTTCAGGCTCCGATTCAGCGGCCACAGTTTTCCACTGTGGTCTTGGGAAGGTCACTCAGGATGGGTCTACGGGGCCCCATCCTGGACTCTGGCGGTGTGAATAGCTGTGTGCCGCATTATAAACCACCGCACACCCCTGCATGCCTCCCGTGAATATGAACAAAAAGGTTCCTAGATGTCATGAAGCTAGTCCTCTTCGGACAGGACTACAGGACACTCCCATGGTCCAAACTGTGGGGCAGTGCATGCCTACCTCTGGCTGCCCCTCGTGCCCCCATCAGTAAGAGCAGGACAGTAAGGCTGTCTTTCTCCTGTATACGGTGCATCGCAAGCTGGAGTCCAGAGCTCAGATCAGAGGGAGGCAAAATCCAGCCTGCTAAACCGCCGGATCCAACCTACCACCATCCCCAAGAGCCTCAGGCAGGCGTCCTCCCTGCCCTGCTCCCACACGCCACGCCGAACAGCCAGCTGCAGGGCCCAGGTGCACATCTGAGAGCTGCCCACTGCACATCGCCTACAACCCCAGCACACACCAGCCGGACACTGGCTGATGGGAGCTGCCTGCACAGGCAGTGCATGGAGGGGTCCCTCCTCAGGGCATGCGGCCCAGACATACATGCCGCCAGCTGTGTGTGGGGACATGGCAGGCAGGGACCCTGCCCAAGAGTCCAGCTGGGCTGCTGGGCAGGAGCCTCATAGGTAAGTGCCTCCCAGCCAGACCCTGCACCTGGCACCCCAGCCCCCGCCCCACACCCCAACTCCCTGCCCCAGGCCACAAACCAAATCCTTTGCACCCCTTCCTGAACCCCTGCCCCGGGTCGCAGCCCAAACCCTCTGCACCTCCTCTACTGCACCCCTTCCTGCACCCTGTGCCCCCTCCTGCACCCCAATCCCCTGTCCCTGATCACATCCCCCTCCTTCACCCAAATTCCCTCCCAAACCCCACACCCCTTCCTTCACCTCATTCTCTTTCCCCAACCTCGCTTCTGCACTCAGCGGCCGTCCCAACCTCACACCCCCTCCATTAATCTGGTAGAAGAATGCAGCCCTCAACCACTAGCCAAATTCCTGGAGTGGCACCTCCCACCAAAAATGTATCGGCCACTCTGAGTTTAGATGAACCTGCTAGATGCTTTTATGGTACCGGTAATAGAAAGCAGAGCTAGTAGAGACACTGCATAAGGCTAACAGGATGTGAACGAAAAGAATGCAACACTACAAGGTCAGGTGACCCTAGAGGTGAGATATCGGACACAAGGAAATGACCAGTGAGGTTTCGGGGAGAACAAGCCATGGACAGGAATGAATCGTGGCACTGTACCAGTGAGGCCAACAGCCACCATGGTCCACGGGGCAAGATGGGAGGGCCCCCAGCTCCATGCCCCTGGAAGGGATGGGCAAAAGGCTGGAAAGGGAGGGCTCTAAGGCAGTCAGACCTTAGCTCAGCCCAGAGTGTAGCACTGTGCCCACAACTGTACGGAGCAGCACCGCCCAGGGCAACTGCTCCTTTTGCCCCTGCTCCACCCCCGTTGGCAGGTCTGCATTGTACTAGCTCCCTTTGTGTGCAAAGAGGCTCAGGGATGAAATGAAGAAGAGCTGAGCTACATTTTTGTTCAAAACTTTTTTTTTCAGTGAAAATGCCCATAAGGCAAGACCAAAAGTTGTTGTCTTTTGCCAACTTGTTCATGCAGGACTTGCCAAATGTCCCACACTTATTTTTATTTCAAACTTCCCTTCAACGTCATTGAAATTCCTCTGCATCGAAAGGAAAAGTTTTTCCAGTTTTTGAGTCACTGAAAAATTTGCAAACATTTCGTTCTCAGCGTGAGCCCAGATTATTCTCGTTATTTATTATCTCGACCTTGCATGGGGCTGAAAAGTCTAGTTGTTCATGCCGCTGTAATAATAAATTAGAGTAAGGCCATGGCAAACTTGGGAATAAAGCCAAGAATTCCTGTTCCCAGTCTTTTCATCTAATGAACAGGCTCTTTGGCAGATATTTTCTAATGACTACCTGATTGCTATGATTGCTGGTGGGAATTATGCACACTTATGGCAAAGTCATGAACTCAGATACACAGGCAAGCGTGCCACCTGTCCTGTCCGTCTGCTGTTGCTTCTGTGCTAGTATGCTTGATGGTGAACAGTGATGCAGTTCAGTGTATCTGCCATTTAGACTGAATCTGCCTTTATGAGATGCTGAAGGACAAAGAGCAGAAGTTATTTCCAAGTGGAGTCTATTTCCCAGTCTGTATCATCTGTTTCATTAAACAGCCTTTAGGGATCCCTTATTCTCTTCAAATAAATCTTTCTGGGCTCATCTCAGACATGATTCTGTTTGTACCAGAGCTTTCAAAAATGCTGGAAAATACAACTCTCCTTTTTGCTCTTAATATAAGGCAATTCGTTTTTCTCTTCTCTGCTTTTGAGCTTATTAAAGACTTTTTTTTTTCATTGAGCAGTGACTGGTACCTGGTCTAGATGAGGAGACATTGAAACCCATAATCAACCTGCTTATCCACCACCAAAGAAGCTCCAAACACTGTGCTTCCAGGGGGCAGCCTACCTTTCAAATCCATGAAGCAATCACTTGAGTTTTCCTTTAACATTTCATCATGGCGCATTTTCTTTCAAAGGCCAACAAGGAATCCTCCAGATCAACTGCTGGTAGTAAGCCTCACCCTTGCTGGCTGAGCTAACCTTGTTATCCCCACCCTTGTTCTGGCTTACTTATACCTGGCCCTGCAGATTTCCAAGACCAGCATCTGATGAAGTGAGTCTGTGCTCACGAAAGCTCATGCGCAAAACTTTTCTGTTAGTCTATAAGGTGCCACAGGACCCCTCGTTGTTGTTAAGGAATCCGTTGTCAATTCGAAATAGAGCTGGCCGGACTTTTTTGGAAGTTTTGAAATTTAGGTGCAATTTCAAAACTGGAAAACTTAAAAATCCATATTGTTTAATCTCATGGCCACATTCTCACAGAGTGTTCTCATTTTACAATCAATCATAGTGCTGGTCAAAGCTCTTCACGTTCTGAAATTTCCAATTTTGAGAAAAAGAAAGAAAGTAAAGGGAGGAAAAAATTAATTTTTCATTTTTCCCCCCTTAAACCACCTACATTTAAAAGGCAACAGCACATATGCTCTAAGTGTACATCATGATAAGCATGAATAGTACTTTGAGCCTTTCTTTTGTGGCCTGGAAGCTCAAGATGTTGCTCATCAACAAAATGTGCACATAGGGAATGTGCTGGCGATAAGCCATTGATATTAATTGATAGCTGCATTGAGATGCAGGGGAGAGCAACTGAAAGCTGAAAAGTGCACTAACTTCTGGCCTCACCCCAGGCACTTATTGCGTCTATACTAGACATGATAAATCGATTCCAGCAAGATTGATCACTGCCTATCGATCCAATGGGTAGCAAAGACCTGCCTCAAAAAATTCCTCAGAGCTTGGTTTTGTTGTCCTGCTCCTCACCATAATTTCTTTCATTTATTGTCTAGAAAACTTACAAGGCATTGCCTGGGTCCAGGTACAGCCTTTCCTCAGGACCAGCCTGACCTGGGAGAGGACAGGGCGGGTGGGTTGCTCAGGTCACCAACCAGCTTCTGCCCAGGGTCAGCCTGGGATGACAGGTCCATGAGTTACAGTAAATCTTGGGAGGCCAAGAGTGGTGAGGTTTTCATGACAAACAGCAGCTGCTCCCCAGGGCTTGGGTGCTTGTTGTCTCCCTGTGTTCCTGCTCTCCCCTCTCTTTCCATTTGATGCAAAGTGATCATAGTCTATACCCAATCCATTGTCCTGACACAAACAATGACCCTGCTTTAGGTAATGATAAGAGGAAGCTGCCTACCAAATTTGGTGGCCCTAGCTCTTACCATATCAGAGGACTTCTTGAACAAACAGACTCACAGATGAATGGACAGATAGACACACAGACAGATGTAAAAACTTTTAAAATATTGATTAGGTTTACATTTAAGTTTCTTCTGTGTACACATGACAGGGTCAAGTACTTCTGTGAGCAACACCAGCATAACCCAGAGTGATTGCACTGGGTATAATACTGAACTCTTTTTTTTTTTTTTTTTAAATCAGGAATAAGTCCAATCAAAGAGTCATAGAATCATAGGCCTGGAAGGGACCTCAGGAGGTCACCTAGTCCAGCCCCCCGCTTCAAGCAGGATCAACCCCATCTAAATCATCCCAGCCAGGACCTTGTCAAGCTGGGACTTAAAGACCATCAGGGATAGAGAATCCACCACCTTTCCAGTCAACACATTCCAGTGCTTCACCACCCTCCTGGTGAAGTAATTTTTCCTAATATCCAACCTACTCCTTTCATTCTGTAACTTCAGACAAGAGCTCCTTGTTCTGCCATCAGTCACCACTGAGAACAATTTCTCTCCATCCTCTTTAGAGCTCCCCTTTGGGAAGCTGAAGGCTGCTATTAAATCACCTTTCAGTCTTCTGTAAACTGAATAAGCCCAAATCCCTCAGGCTTTTCTCATAGGTCATGTGCTCCAGCCCCTTAATCATTTTTGTTGCCCTCTGCTGAATCTGCTCCAGCACATCCACATCCTTTTTATACTGGGGGGCCCAGAACTGGACACAATATTCCAGATTTGGCCTCATCAGTGCCGATGTAGAAGTAAATATAGGAGTAAACCCTGAGGAACTGAGATCAGACCAAATGAAATTCATCTGGACAGATATCCATAAATGAGAGCTAGATTTGACCTGATATTTTTGTCTGGGTGTAAATAAGAGCTGAATCCAACCAGCTATTTCACTTGCAAATTTTGCTTGAGAAAGGAGAAATGGGGCTAGAGAAATGCTGTCCACACACACAGATAATCTCACTTAAGATTTCTCTCTACTTACTGTAGAGTCGAAACTCTGGACGGCAATCTTCCTGGATTCAATTTAGCTGGTCAAGTAGGGATGCACTAAATAGAACTCTGAGGGCACCCCGCCCACTGAGCCCAGTACTTCTTGCAGTTGTGAGAAATAAGGGAAGTTGATGGAAGAGTTCCCCTGTCCTGACCTCCCACTGTGGGGATAGCGGAGAAAACCGATGTAAAATGCATGAGTTGCAGATTTTACATTGACTTCCCCTCTCCCCTCCCCAGTGTAGACCTGTCCTTACTGCAAGATAAATTAAGGATAGCTCCACTCTCAGCTGTTCAGAACATAGTTCTTACTTTCTTATGAAGCGGTTGTTTCTAATTACCCTTGTGTAAGACAGATCTTGACACTAAATTCTGCTCTCTGCTACTTTGGTCAAAATCCAGGATAATCCCTGATTTCCAGGCCCCTACCCTTGATTTGCTTGGGTGTAATGGGAGAACAGAATATGTCCTTACTCGGCTATCATACACTGAATAGAACTCTTATGATCATGCAGCCAAGCTGAAACATAACTGATAAAAAGGGCATGGGAAAAAATAACAAAATAAGAGCAGATAAATAAAGGAAAAAGAAATCAGCTTATTGAGCACTTAATGCATCAGGGAAATGGATGTGACTGTGTGTCTTACTGAGTACCAAATATTCAGTACAAAGCACGGGAAATGAAGAGCAAACAAGTCATAAACACTACAATGCTGCTAAACTTGGAGCACTTCCTCTTATGTAGGCTGAACCTCTCTAATCCAGCACTTTCTGGTCGGGCAACATCCATGGTCTGACATGATCTTGGTAAGCTGGATGTCCACTTTTTATGGTGCAACCAAATTTCCTACTTCCCATAAGTTTGTTTACAGTCACCGGTCCTGGCTGTCAGTGTTCTGTGGTGTTATTTAATTTACCCCTAAATATCTTCTAAGAACCCAGTAAGCAATAGAAGCATTGCTAATGCTGCTAGACACTATTGACCGTCTATGATTTGGCAAATTCTCTCACGCAGCGCCAAGGGTGCCAGAGTAGAAAGGTTCAGCTCGTATTTCTTAGATGGCAGAGCAGTCCATTACAGTTACAAATCCAGTTTTTACACCTATCAGAATTGTTGGCTTCATCCAAAGGCCGCTTTGGGTGGCTGGTAGTGATACCAGGGATCTAACTACAACTTATCGTCTGTACAATTCAGACTCAGCACAAATTAACTTACTTCAGAAATACACAGACGTGGCAATGCAATAAAATCCTTTGCAGAACAGACTGAATCTCGGAAAAGGCTGAGGATTTGTGTGTTTGTAAAGCAGGTTGGTTCTGGGCTTCATTGGATTAGATTCTTCATTTGATTTGGCTCTGAACTGTTCAAGACGCCCTTCTGGGAGCACAGGCACCCTGTGGCAGGATAACAAAACCTTAGGACAGTAATCCTCATCTAGCAGTTCAGGGGCTTTAACTATAGTGCTAAAACTTTACTGGGGCTAAACTGCAGCAATACAAGCTGCCCTGTCTTAAGGGCTGGCATGTAATTGCGTTGCTCCAGGAAGGGATCAGTGAGTGAGGTGTGGTTCAGAGTCACAATTCAGTACCTGCTTCCCCCTGCTCCATGGAGAAAGGAAGCTTCGTGAGCTGCTGACCTCCTACTGTTTGCTTCCCAGCATCCTGCACAGCACCCCCCCACCCTCCGCCTACAACTCCCTGCACGCTCTTCTGTGCTCACTCCCTGTCAGATCATATAGAGGGCAGTAGTGGCCCTGCAGAGGCTGCTTCCTTCTCTGTGACCAGTGCACAAGGGGCTCCCTTCCCTTGCAGGAGCAAGGGTGGCAAGGTATGATCCCACCCTTCAAAAGTACACAGAGCAGCCAAAGAACCTGCAATCACTTGATTTCCTTTTGCATAACGTAATGTTACAGAGCAGGGTTAATGGCTCACAGCGCAGTGGTACCGCAGGACGAAGTCCCAGTCAAACCCAGTTTATTTGGGCTCTTTGTCCAAAACATGGTCATGAGGTAGGACTGAAAGTGGGCTGGAGTGAGAGAGGAAGTAAAACAGAGACAGCCCTATGGGATGGGAACGGCAGATAAGCACCTGGGGGAGTAGCGCAATAACGGGTGAATGCCCAGATAGTCAACATAACCAAAAGATAAGAACCAGCATATTAGAGCAGGTGTCTGCAAGCAGAGACGCAACCTGGTAATTTAATCTCAGCTTTTCCATACATGGCAAATGTCGTCAGCAAACCTAGAGGCATTTATCGCTTCTGCATTGCAGAATGCTGGGCAGAGCTGAAGCACTCAGACATCATGGGGATGTCTCATGAATTGGCGAGAACAGTGCCAGCCTCTTTTCCGTCAGGCTCCTGGGAGAGGGGGCAGGGTTTAGAATGTAATATTACGCTTCCCCTCATCCTCTTTAAGCACGTAAAGCTGGAGCCCAGGGCTGACTGGAATAACGGTGCAGCTTACAAATACCTTTCACTAACTGGATGAGCCACTCTAGCTGCTGCTGCTCAGGCTGAATTGGTTAATATGTAACAGAAGAGAAACTCCTCTTTCCTTTTAGCCTTTTTTTATTAATACTCTAATTAATTCATTTGACAAAACAGAAGCTTCCCAACTCCTTGTGTATCCCCTTCTGTCCCTAATTAATGATGGACAAATAGGCATGCCGAAAGGGAGGCACAGGGGTCAGTTGCCCTGGGCCTGGCAGTTCAAAGGGTAGCCAGAGCCCTGGCCCCTTCGAAATGCTGTGGCAAAACAGCTGCGCCACACCACATGGCTCTAAGGGTGTTCGAGCCCACACCATGATCTGAGTGGTACTAAATGTTAGCAGCCATAGGCCCCACCCTTGACCCAGCCCCTTCCCCCTAGACCTTGTCCCTTCTGGGAGCATGGGGCTGGGCTCCCCTCCACCTTGTCCTGGCGTCCCCGGCGGCTATCAGCCTTCCTGTGGGCAAATCTCAGAAGCTTTGCCTCAGACAAAAGACCCCAACAATGTCTATTTCCCAAGCCTGCTCCGAGCTATCCAAGCCCTCTGATTTTTAAAACTGGGCTGCCAACCTCATATGATCAGGCAGAGGTGAAAGTAAGTGCATACACCCTGGGATGCAGCTCCAGCAAGAACTGGCTGAGATGCAGCCAAACCCAGCAGGGGGCTATTTAAAGAGCTGGCAGGGACCCAGGGTGCAATAGAACAGAACTTGTAAGAAATGTTAAGTTCCTTTCACCCCTGAGAATAGGATACTTGGTGAAGCCAGAAATCCCAGGAGAACAACCTATTTTGTAATCTCTGTGCACTTCTGCATCCAGCCAATAACAGGAGGCACAGAAGGCAATGAAAAATTCGAGGCAATGGGGCAGGTTTAGAAGGAGCAGACAGGACACCTCATGTCTTAATGTTTAGTCCAAGGGTGTCCTCCTCAGCTAAAGTAAATGTGCACAGTTCTACTGAAAAGATTGGCCTGCTCCTGGGCTAGCCCCTTGAATGGAGCTATGTCTGTTCACATGAGCTGTAAATCTCCACCAAACCTGTTCCTTGTTCCCATGAAACGTTTTCTTGTTCATCCATCACCCGACAGCTATGCCCGCTTGTCCCTGCTGCACCAGCTCCATCGTCTCCCTGAGCTACCCCCTAATTGCTTCCATTCGAAGCGTCAGCTGGTTGAAGTCTTCCCGATCTAAATAGAATTCCCAATTGCAGCCAACTTAGTGGGTTACATCCCCTGAACCAAGACTCCCCTTCTTCATTATTTCTTTAATGGTTTCATTCATTAATGAAATCGCCTAATTGCACTGAGCCTTATTCCCTGTCACCGTCACATCAAAAAGGAAAGGCGAGTCATTAATCATGTTCAGTGTCTTTGTCCCTCGCAGAGACAGAATCTGATAGAAAGCTGCGAGGAGGTCACACACTGCAAGGAAAAATCACATAATAAAGATATATCTGAAGCATGTTCTCCCCCACGTGAGCTGAAATTCTTGTAGTCTGCTATGCCAGCAGCACTATAATTAAAAGGCTCCTGTATTGCTGTATGGCATGCTTTATATTTTTGATCAGTTGCACAGTTGCAAAGTAAACGAGTAGTAATTACATGTCAGTTTCTATTTTCTCCAATTTCATCTCAGCTACCACATGGGGCCAAGTTTGCAGCTGGCAAAACTCCAAGTAAAAAAAGGGCGACAGCTGAGAAGCGGACCCAGGCAATCTTCTCACTGGCACACATTTTCTCCTTCCCTCTGAAAGAGAAGAGGAACTGTGTTAACTTGTCACAAGATAAATAATTCTTCCTGTAACAGCATGGAAGCATAGCATAGCTATTCCTTGGTAAACACTGGCCAATTGAAGAAGCTCTCTGTAGGACCCATCCTTCTCTCTCAGGGCAAACTCCAGCTGTAAGGTTTATTTCTGCGGGTCCAGCATGATTGCATACAAGACCCCAACCCTAAAGAGAGAAAACAGGCTGCTCCCTAAAGCTCGTCCCACTTTGCTTTAAAATGGCCTTTCAGATTGACTGTAGGTACATTGGCATTTACAGGAAGGAGCAGATTACGTATACTACACACCCAGCGAATAGGTGTATGCATAGTAGTGTTGACCGTAGAGCACTGCTTTGAGGAGTAGCCTGAACTCTGGGGGTGTATATCCTACAGTGGCTCACTACATAGCCAAGCACTGCCTCACAGAATCACAGAATCATAGGGCTGGAAGGGACCTCAGGAGGTCATCTCGTCCAGCCCCCTGCTTCAAGCAGGATCAACCCCTACTAAGTCATCCCAGCCAGGACCTTGTCCAGCTGGGACTTAAAAACCTCAAGGGATGGACAATCCACCTCCTCTCTAGGCAACGCATTCCAGTGCTTCACCACCCGCCTGGTGAAGTACTTTTTCCTAATATCTAATCTACACCTCTCCCTCTTCAACTTCTGACCATTACTCCTTGTTCTCCCATCTGACACCACTGAGAACAGTTTCTCACCCTCCTTTTTAGAGCTCCCCTTCAGGAAGTTGAAGACTGCTATTAAATTGCCTCCCACATCTACGCTGCTATTTTAGCAGTGCAGCAGTCCCCTGCTGGAGCCTTTCATTGTGGTATGTAGCTGCACACAGCAATGACAAGGTCTGGACTCATCCTGTCTTTCAGGGGTGCCTGTAGCCACACATGTAGTGCCTGTACTCTGCATGCTACCCTGAACAGTAGGAAATATTTTTTTCACACAATGCACAGTTAATCTGTGGAACTCCTTGCCAGAGAATGTTGTGAAGACCAATACTACAGTAGAGTTTAAAAAAGAACTAAATAAATTCATGGGGTTTAGGTCCATCAGTGGCTGTTAGCCAGGATGGGCATGGACGGTGTCCCTAGCCTCTGGTTGCAAGAGGCTGGAAATAGGCAACAGGGAATTAATCGATCACTTGATGATCACCTGTTCTGTTCATTCCGTCTGGGGCACCTGGCATTGGCCACTGTGGGAAGACAGGATACTGGGCTTGATGGACCTATGGTCTGACCCAGTATGGCTGTGCTTAGGTTCTAAATATGATGTGGCCTCTGATTAATTTGCTTACAACTGCTTCTTCTCCACGTGCAGGCCCACCATAGGAGCCAGCTGCCCTACAGATGAGCAATTCAAAGGGGCCTGGGGCTTTCTGCCACGATCGCTGCTCCTGCAGCAGTGGCTGGAGGCCTGGGCTCTTTAAATCACCATTGGAATGCCACATTGTGTGCTCCATTCAGCTCTGAGTGCTGGGAGCAGGCATTTTGGGGTCTTTTTTCTGAGGAAAAGCTTCTGAGATTTCGCCACAGAGGGGCTGAAAGCTACTGATGGCCCCAGGGCAAGGTGGGAAGGGAGCCAGGGCCCACATCCTGGAAGGGACAGGGCCAAAGGGGAAAGCGGGGTGGGGGGGGCAAAGGTGGAAGAGGGTGGGGCCTATGGCAGTTAGCACCACTCAGGTCACGGTGCTACTCTTTGAAATGCCAGGCCCTGGGCAACTGCCCCTTTCTTCAGCAGGCCTGTTTGCCAATCATTTGCCCTTCTACCTGAGGCCCACCCCTCCTAGGAGCCCAGAGCTTTCCTCCACCCCACCTTGCCCAAGGGCCTGCATGGGCTGTCAGCGCCCGTGCCCACATCCCCAAAAGTGATAGCTTTGCAATTCCACCATAGTCCTCGGTGCCACTGAACAGTAAGTAGCTGGCCTTTCCATTAGAAACCTTTCTCTCCTTTACCTGCATCCTGAGTCGGAGTAAGTTAAAAGCAAAGCCAGCAGATATCTCTGGCATGAGTGTAGCCCAAAAGTCAGGTTGTGTTTGACTGAGACACATCATCTTATCACTAGAGGATCCACAGAGAAAGTGTGCATTTGTTAAAAAGTCACTGGGCCCTCTCCATTGATTGAGCACCTCAACCTCCATTGATTTCAACCAATAGCTTTGCCCTGAGATTATAATTTCATCAACTCAAAAATCTAAGAGTGCATAGTCTCAGCCTGAGGAAGAAGAAAAAGAAACCTGAAACTTCAGCTACAGCTTGGAATAGTTTTGCTGTTTCAGAGACTCTCTCTCACACAGGTGGTGTTCAGATTCTGCACTCCAGCTCGAGATGCTTGCTTATAAACAGGAGTGCTGAAAGGCTATGGAAATGCCTGAACTTGCCATCTATTCAGCCAACCATCTGAAAGCATGAAATCCCACAAGACAAAGTGTTACTGTCCTTAGCTACAGCATGTGGGTCTTTATTCAAGCTGTGGAATCTCATGCCAATAACTCCAGAGATTCCCCTCTGCAGACCAGGGTAGTGACCATCGCCTCATATACAGCGTGATGCACATGCTCTGTAAATAAATACTTGTCAGGTGTACAGGGCTCAGGCTGTAGTCAGTGAGATGCCAGACTTTTTCCCTGCTAATCCTCAGCTGTTGCAAATTGACTTTTGTGAAGCTCTGCCAATTTACACAAATTAAAGATCTGGCTCAGTGGCCATAAGGGAAATATCTTGACAAGATCTGGTGCTCTCAGCTAGGTGGGTGGCTATCCCTTTTAATCCATTGAATTGCTAATAAATCAGAAGCACAATTTCCTCAAGGCAGATTACATATCTAATAGACTTGGAGGGTTGATAATGATCCTCCAAGCAGCACCAAACTGTGAAACCTTTGGCTGGTGAATAGGCCAAAATCTGTTTTCAGTTAATGCTGGAGCAACCAATGATGAGTGGAGTTATCCTGATTTAAGATGATGCAACTGTGGGCAGAATTGACTCTTAATCTTATGTTAGCTCCAGACAATCAAGTTCCAGATATAAAACAGCACGGGCAGATTATTTTACAGTTCTCCCTAACAGCAATTGCAAATATGTTCTGGATGCATTTTAACATGAATACGTCAGGTGGGCTGAAAACTCTGAGGCACACACTGTTCATTTCACTGACAAGAGAAGCTGTTCCCATGCTAACTACAATACTTTTTTTTAAAATATATACAAAGAGAATTTGGTGACAAATGGCCTATTTTCTCTTTCTGCAGCAGCACAGAAGGGGCTCATGTTTCATGGTTCATGCTTCCACTTTATAATCCTTTCTGCATTTTCAGAGCATAGTTCTTTATCTTCCAATCTCTAGCAGCTGGCGGCCAATAAAATCAGTCAGTACTCTTTAGATAAGAAATGGTGGGTTATAAACCCCTGACAGAACATTCTCACTGGCTATGTTTGACATTAAGTGTGAAGATAACCCAGCATATGCTGTTTTATAACTCACCCATTGAAAGTCTTCAGCTGCTGATGCGAAGACGTATCTTAGTCCTCCAGCTTGAACTCCAGTGACAACTCACTATACTCTACTCCAGGACAGGAACTGCATTTACACTTGACACAAAAGGAGGCTCAGATGGCTGTAGGCTATGTTGACGGTAAAAAAAAATCATTTCCCCTAGGTTAAAAGAAACAAGGACTGGTTTACAACCCTTCTGATGTGTGCTGAGTGGCTTGTGTGAAAATCTGAAGCAAAATGGCATTCTAGTTCTTCTAAGCCCATGGTGTCCACTCAGTTCTGAAGCAGCAGTGTCTACTGCTATAACAAACTATCTTCTGAAAATGTATTTATTGTTCAAGCCAAGTACAGGTTGAACCTCTCTCATCTGGCACTCTTGGGACTTGACCTGTGCCAGACAAGAGAATTTGCTGGACCATGGGAGATCAATATTGTCCAGCACATTACTAACACTTCCACTGCTTACTGGGCTCTTAAGACAGTCTAGGGGTAAATTACAGCTAAATAACAGCACCGAACACTGACAGCCAGGACTGGTGGCTGTAAACAAACTTTATGGGATCACGGGAAACTTGGCCACGCCCATGATAATTGATCATCTGACTAATTAAAACCATGCTGAATTACACAGTTTGATGAGAGAGTTCTATATTAGAGAGGTTCAACCTGTAACCATATTGAACCAGCCAAATAGCTGCATGTGGCTTGTTTGTTGCACAGGTTCCCAAAGCCGGCAGGTAGGAAATCCATTGGTGGCACAGAGACAGGAAGGAAAAATCAAAGTAAGGGCAAACCTCATCAAACTGGGCCCCAAGAAAGCTAGCTTAGATTTCCCAGGTGGAACCATTGACCAAGCAGAGGTAGGACAATACTGAAATTCCTCCTCCCAGGTTCTATGTGCTAATTCTGCCATCCTTACTTGCCCTATTCATTTCAATGAGGCAACTCCTGGGGAAAGGCTCTCCAACAGGTGAGTGAAGGAGACAGGATGGATAAATAGGAAGATGTGGGTGAGATGTTAATTCTAAGAGACCTTCTGCAGAGGAAAAATCTGTGGGTCGGATTCTGACATCCTTACACAATGTGTAATTGCCTTGATTTCAATGGAGAACTATGCAGTAAAAGTGAATACATCATTGGGGGATCTAGACTGTCACCCAGCAAAACTGAAAGAGATGTTAAGGGCTGTGAGAAGGAGGAGGGTGACCAGTTGAACTCCCTGCCCATTGAAGGTAGAAAAAGAATTAATCTGCAGCAAGGAGAATTTAGGTGAAATATTAAGAAAAAAACTTTCCTGTCTACAAGAGTCATTAAACGCTGGACTAGGCTTCCAAGAGTTACCAGATATTCCTGTTACTTTGAGGTATACTTGTGTATTAGGGCTACTCTTCTGGGGTGGGGTCCGGTAATTCTAGCAGCACTGCTTGTGTTCTCTTACAGAGCTCTACTTCTCCCTTCTGCCAGTTCCCTCACAATGGAGCTACGCTGCAGGACCTAGGTTTCCCAGGGCTGGGTTCATGCAGTCTAGAATTAGAGGAACGCATGCACAGCTGTTAACAGAGCATATCTGAGAGGACTGGATTAATCAGCACTCCCAAGGTGACTCCTTATATGTCCCTGATTTTACTAGGCTGGATTGAGCTGCTCTTCCAAGCTGCCCCTGTCCTATGCCCCATGTTCAAGAAATCCTTGTGCCCACTTTCACATTACAATTGTTCTGGTAAAAACCCACTTGAACAGCAAATCCCACAGGATTGTGGGACACTGCAGAGATAGTGAATGGGGAAGCCATAAGATACACGAGCAGGAAGGAAGCAACCAGCTTAACCATAAAAGTTATTCATTACAAGGTAATAACCATACAAGGGGAGCCAAACAAACAAAACAGTTGTATTATTAAATCTAATTTGAATTTGATTACCCAAGTCAGGTTTAGACAACTATAACCAATCACACAAGGCAAGGTCAGGAGGCTAGATTAAGACAAAGATGGAAGTGCATGGACAGTTGGGCTCTCACCACTCCATGAAGCTTGAATCAATTAGGTTCCCATGCAGTGGTGTTAATGAAGGGTCCATAGGGCTGGAGACGGGTAGAGCAGAGCTTCCAACAGGATCAGTCAGGGGAAGACGATGTCCCACTGCAACTGATGCAGCCTTTGGATCCAAGCATCAGAGCACTTACTTGTGTGTGGATAGGCTTTTTGTAAGGAAAGAAAAATAGTTCAAACAAGAACACTAGACTTGTTTGTGGGGAAATGGCTGGCTGAAGAGAGAACAGTTTACCAAAGCTCTTTGGTTCAGCTAGACAACAGAAATGGATCATTCCTGGCTATGGGCAGCATATTTTCCAGGGAGATCAAAATGCAAGTAGACAGTCAGGGCTATCCCTAGGGCAGTGAGGATCCAGGACAATCCTCCATCCACTCCACCCCAGGCCAGGTCTCCACTCCACACCTTCCCCCAAGCCCCTGTGCCACCTCTTCGGAAACTCCATCACAGCATGGAAGAAGGGGTGCTTATAATTGACATTTTACAGGTGGAGAACTGAGCGCTTGTAACTTGCCTATGTGCAAACAGGGAGAGAAGGCCAGAATAGGAATTGGCTCCACATCTCCTGTCTTCCACTAGAGCTGGGACGGACAATAAGCGGCCCACAAGACAGAAGCAGTTTGTCAGTGTTTTATTTACCAGTGTTTCTTGTCAATAAACCTGCTCACAACTCCCAGTGGCCACGGATGACCATTCCCAGTCAACTGAAGCTGCAGAAAGTGGCATGGACCAGGCTGCTGCTTCCCACAGCTCCAATTGGCTGGAAACAGGGCTTTGCAGCCACCTCCCATTGGCTGGGAACAGCGATCCACAGCCAACTCCCATTGGCTGGGAACAGTGCTCTGCAGCAGTGAGTGGTCGTACCTGCCGACATGGAGGTAAATAAGGCATCTAGCAGCCTGCTAGGGGATAACCCTGAGAATTGTATCTGGCCAACAGGCCATTTATTGCCCATCCTTGGACTAAAGCCTGGATAACAAGCCCACCCTAGCTCTGGGGAAAGCCTGTGATGATGGGAAATGATCTTTTTCTCATTAGTTAGGACACACTGAGGGATTACAGTGCATGAATTAAACATGTAAGCATAGCTTGCTTACCTTCTGAAATATTTATTTAGCCAGCAGAGCAAAGCTACTAGTCTGCTTAATAAATCAAATTAGTTTACAGAAAAAAAATTAAGAAGGAAATCAATAATATATTTCCCTAATCAAGAGTCTTTCTCAGTCAGCTAGGTAAAGGGTTCGAACGTTAATTGAAACCCTAGCCCTGATCCCAGGCTGCCACTCAGGAGGAGGAACACAGAGGCTTTCATCCACTTTTCATTCCCGGTCCTGGGAGAATTCATGGACTGGGCCAGTTTCTCAGCCACAATTAATGCCTGATCCAGCTCCTAATGGAGGAAATGGAAAGATGCCCATTGACTTGATGGGAGCAATTAATTCCTTCGCTCAGCCTTCCCGCCACTCCAATCTACACCACTTGCCAATTGCCCTGAGGAGCTGTGGAAGCAGCTGTGTGGCAGCTGAGTGTACAAATGCCCTCTTGCACCCAGCACTAACAGCTGGGCTGTTGGCATGGTTTAGGGAATCTGCAGGGGCGCTGTGTCCTCCAACGACTGCTCTGTAAAGGAGCTATCTTCCATCCCTAGTACATCCCAGGATGGGGGCCTATGTATTCTTCATTCAGTGGTAGTTGTGCTATCTAAACAGTAAAAATACTGTGAAAGCAACTCTTGCCTCCTTCCTTGGAAAATCCAGGCACTACAGGATGTAATCGTCCCATAGTCCTCTTCACTGTCTTGCCTCACCCAAGCAGAGATCGTTGCGTGCACTTCTCTTCCAGCTCTAGAACTCTTGGTTGATTTTAGAAGGGTTTCTCATTCAGGCAAATAAGCCTGGCCTCCCCTACCGGGCCCACTGACAGAGGAGGGCAAAGAGAGCAGTTGCCCCAAAGCCTGGAGGTTTAAAAGGGTCATGAGGCTCCTGGCTGCAAGAGCAGTGTCAGTCAGAGCCACGGGCCCTTTAAATTGCCCCTGGAACACCACATGGTGTGCTCCTGGCATCTCTCAGGGCTGCCTGGAAGGTTGGGGACCTGAGCAGCATGCTCCAGCCAGCGTTGAGGGCTGGCTGTCCTGGCCCTGCCCCTTCCGCCCAAGGCCGTGCCTCCTCCACGAGTGTGGAGCCACCCCCCACTCCTTACGCAGAGGCCCATCAAGTCTGTCAGCAGCCCTGCGGCCAACACAGACCCAGCTCAAGCTGATGTTATACCCCATCGTCTGTATGACAAGCATTGGTGCTTCCCCTTCTTTCAGCAACACTGAACTGATTATAGAGATTTTAGTTTACTGAGGTTCCCTATTTTGGTTCGCGCATCATGCACAATGTGATCCACAATGCCCTCATTTCTTTTTCGGAGTTTGGGGCTTTACATGTATTGGTGCTTCCTCAATGGGCTAGCTGGGTTTACAGTAGACTAGCGTGTGGTGTGAATGTGGAACGAGGAAGGATGGCCTTCTGGGTGAAGTCATTTCTGGACCCAGCTCTGCTTTGGATGCCCTGTGTCATCTTGGGCCACAGAGTCATTTGCTATGGGACAAAGGGGCCAACTGCTCCTCAAAAGCCTTAGTTTGCCCTCCCTTGACTTTTCATGGGCCTGTTTGCTCTATGTTGTCTTCCTCTTTGTGTCTCCGCACCCTCCTGCAGATTTCAGATGTGGTGATGTAGGAGAACAACAATTGGGTACTTTTATCTATTTCATTAGTCTATTTGGGACAGAGAATGTTCTGTATCCACCACAACTTCCCCACGCCACCTGCCCAAAGAATTCTTCTGAAATGAATTCCCTACTTTGGACAAATCACTTATCGCTCTATCCCTCAGTTTCCTCCATCTATAAAATAAGGATAATAATTCTTTCTTTTGCCACTTTTTGACAGGGTTGACTACATAGACCAGCAACCCCATGGAGAGAGAACTGTCTCTAATCATGTGTCTGTACAGCACCGAGCACAACAGGGCTTTGACCTCAGTGTTAGCGTGACACAAGTAGTAACAATGGTGACCATCTGATTGTTTAAAGAGGGTTTTTAGACTCCAAAAGATGTGAGAAGAAAATTGTATTTCATTTGATGGGCAAACTACATGACAACCTACTTTCCCACAATGCGTTTAACAGAAAGATTGAAGGAATTTCTTTACAATAGGTCTGGGGGGAGGGTAAGCAAATCCTGCATTTATCCTTAGATAATCATCTGTCAATAGACGTTGGCACAATGTTCTGTCTGTTGTTCAGGACCCAGTCTTCAAAAATCACAAGAGTGGCTTAAAAATCAAGGTGTTTTTGAGCATACTGAAAGCTGGGGGTCATTTCATTTGCCTTCTGGTTGCTTGACCTTCAGGATTTACCTGTTGCACGTCAAAGCTTTTCTCCACAACCACTCGGGCTAGAAACCTGCCTTTTTTTTTTTTTTTTAATGCCAAAAGAAATATTTCCCCAGCATCATTTTCTTTGCTGAAGTGGTGGTGGAACCCTGTGCTCTGATGTGATTTAACAACCTGTTACAATGCTGCCAACAGTGGCGACGCACGTAAGGGCAGTTTCTTCAGGGCCCCCAGGCATGAAGGGCCCCAAGGCTCCATACCTCCACTTTGTTTAAACAATTCACTTGAATGGAACAAAAAGAATGTGTCATGTCATTCTTATTTTGAAATTAATTTAAGTGTTAGGTGTTATTATGCATGATTAGTTATAAGGAGCATGAATAGATCTTTAAGCATAAACAATGATGCTATATTAGTTTTTGATTATACTGGGGGACCCTTGTGACCGTGTTAAGCCAGGGCCCCACCTGTTCTTATTCTGCTCCCAGCTGCAAAAGCATTTCTAGAAGATCTCACAGTAGTATGTTAACAATATTTGCCTTTTTCTGAAAAAGCCCTTGTGTGTGGTAGGCTGACAGATGATATATTCCTTAGGACAGCCAGGGCAGGCTCACTGTGGTCTCTTTGCTCCTGGCAAGAGTTTGGCTCACCCAGCATCTTCTGAGCTTTGTTAACAATTAATATTTGGGTTTTAATTACACTGGTAGTCTAGAACATGTGTCATTCTGATTGATAGGAACCACATCAAGGTGAGTGCCTCACAGCTTGATCCAAAATCCACTCACAGTGACCTGCACATAACATCAGATGTGAACCAAACTTGCTCATGATTAATTTTTTGCAGGCTGGTTCCTCTGCTGGTACAGCTCCATTGACAAATAACAGGGGCACACCTCACCCAATCTGAAGCATTACCTAGCAGATACAGCACCAGACTGGGCTGCAAGAGAGCATGGTTCTATTTCCAGCCTTGCTAATGGCCACCTGGGTGACCTTAGCTAAGTCACCTTGCAGTTCCAAGCCCTGGTTTCCCCATTATTAAAATACAATAATGATACTGACCCGATTTGTAAAATGCTTTGAGAACTACAGATGAAAAGAGCTGTATTTTTTATGGCCCATAGAAATGATGCACTTAACAGATATCTGAATGGAAAGCAGTATGTGTAACAAATTTGGATCAGCCATGGGGTTCGGATCATTTGTAGATAACAGGTGAAAGTTTGGCCCCATTGGAACAAATGGCAAAACTTCCATTGACGTCACAGCAGCCAGAATTTTGCCCACTACTTCCAGAGATCAGTGGATGATGCTGTCAAACCCATTCAGTCTGTGGATTCTCTCTGCTGAAACAATAAACCTTTCTAGGGAGGCCTGACCCAAACGGTCCTCAAATCAATTGACTACAGTATCTGTCGGTGAGACCTTTAAACTAGGTAGTTGTGGCTTTATATGTGCCATAAATGCATACGAACGGCCAGAATGAATCACACCACCTAACCCAGTGTCCATTCTGACAATGGCCAATGCCAGATGCTTCAGCGGTCATGAACAGAACAGTCAATCATTAAGGGACATTATTGGAATTTGACTGACACTTATCAATTCATTCCCCGGGGAAGTGGTATCATCTTCACCCCACTAAGAGAATAGGATTCCAAAGCAATAGACTGAAAATAACCCCAGGATGCTTGTTCAGCTGATGTAAATCAAGATCACTCAATGACATAATGCCGCTCTATGGTGGCAGGGAATCTGGTCCGTTGTCTTTGTTTCTCTCAAGACCTCTTTTAGCTTTGTACAAAACACAGAGTTTTGAGTGCACACCACATCTATACTATCCCAGAAGATCAATCTGCTCAGGGTCAATCTTGCAGGGTTCAATTTCACACGTCTAGTACAGATGCACAAAATCAACCACTCAGGGGTCTCAGTTGACCCCAAAACTCCTCGCGAGATGTGAGGAGTAAGGGAGATTGACAGGAGAAACTCTCCCGCTGACCTTCCCCAGTATGGACAACTAAGTTAGCCAAGCACAGGTACATCAATTTCAGCTACCTAACTGCAGTAACTAGAATTGCATATCTGTTATCAACTTACTTTGCCTAGTGTAGAGGTAGCCTTCATCATTTGCCCAAGTGGTTTACAACCCTTGAAACTCCTATGATAACAACCTGATGTTGGCATTTCAGTAAGGAACTACATTTGCACTTCAAGCTGGCATGAAACTTTTCAAAAACATAGACAAGTAAATGTGTAGGTGTGTTTAAAACCAAACAGGAATCTCTGACTGTTTCCCACTTTGCAATAACTCTTCTAATACATTTTTCTTTGCAATATAAATAGGGCCAACTTATCGCCAAGCCCTGTTTATGGCTATTTGACCAGACTATCTCATTGCATTCGCAAATGTCATGCTGGCATTTATTTGATGCATTAGGGCTCAGGAAAGCTTCCCAAGAAAAGCTGTAAAAGGCCCATATACTGCAGGGAACAGTCCAGTAAAAGTTGCATGACTGGGCTGTTGGGATAGATCTTTTCTATTTCTTACTTCTTTGCTTCTGTGCCCTTTTATTTCAGCCAATAAACATAACTATGGAAGGACTGCAGTCATATGAGCTGGGTGAATGGCATTAAGAATAAATAGCTGGCTTTCATGATTAAGAAAACAAAGGCACTAGTTTGGAAAAAGGAAAACAGCACAGCAGTATTCTTCCTCATCATCTGCTGAGAAGCAGATTCGTCCATTGGATAGGCTCTGGACTGGGACTCAGCAGATTTTGGTGCCCTTCCTGGATCTGCCACTGTTCTCCCTTTTCCTATCTGTCTTGTCGACTTAACTTGTAAGCTCTTCAGAGTATGTCTCTTCTTCCGTGTAAGTACAGAGCCTTGCACAACTTGCCCTGATCTTGACTGGAGCACATAGGCCCTACTGTAATAAAAATAATAAATAATAGCAATACTTGAATCTATGACAAGCTGAGTATCAAGGACAAAGCCATATCAGTTGCAGCATACCGTGTTTTACCATGGTAGGAGAAGATACGAGCCTATTAGCCAAGATGCAATTCAAACTTATTTTAATTTCTGAAAATAACAATTTAAATCAGTGCCATACTTACATTCATAACTAATAAATAGACACAAAACAGTTTTTTAGGACTTCACAATCACTGTTATTTACAGAGTAATAAAGTGTCAGCGTTACATTTCATAAGCAAGTTGATTTAAAATGTTATACACACTATGAGTGAATTTTCCATTTCACGTTCACTTAATATTTCTTTTTCAAGGTAGTTTTTATTTCTGGGTTGTTGGGTTTTTTTTTTCAGTTGATTTGAAAAATCTTCTGAGTGCTGTGTTTGGAGTAGTTTATGTGGATTAATTACAGTAAAATAATGCAAATGGCTAAGCAGCATTTCAAAACTGTGGCATATACCTACTTCCAAGAACAGGAAAACAGTGCTGTGAGCAATGTTACATTGAAAATTGCCACTTAAGAAATAGTGCTATTTCCTTTTTTAATGTAAAATATTCACTTAACAAACTGAGAATACTTTGGGGTATGCTAACCACTACACTCCCTGCTTTTTTGCTGATCCAGCAATGAAAAGCAAATAGGATGATTAAAACAGTCTCACCATTGCCTCGCATCACCTGAATGGCACACAGCAACCAGAATGTACCAGTAAATCTGAAATCTCTCCCCAGCATGTGGAAAGCAAAAGAGATAACACATCTGATTTCTTTAGCTAGAGAACTGTAAGCATTCCACAGAATCCAGTATAATCCATAATTGTTTCACGGATGGGTGGAACTCTATGTACATTTGTTTCATCTCTTATTTTCATCCCCTGCCCCCACATATTTTCAACTCTGAAGTTTATTTACAGTTTTTTATTTTTCAAGTCAGGACTTTACACCTTACTTGTTTGCATGTGTCCATTGAATTCCATGTTTCTCTGGATTATCATTGCTTCTTGCAAGCGGCTGCTGTTCTCTTGCCTGTGCTTGGTTGGATCTCCGTCTTCAACACCATTCCCCTTCCGGAGACATAAGACTTTCTGAAAACTCTGCCTGAAGTTGTCAGAGAGAAATCCATAAAGTATGGGGTTGGCACAGCTGTTTGCATAGGACAGAATCACCACAGAGAAGTAAACATGGAGTAATCCGGGCTCCTCTGGCAAGGTGGATATCAAATTGACAATGTTCAGTATATAAAATGGGAGCCAGCAAAACACAAAGACGACCACGATGATGACCACCATCCTGGTCACTTTCCTCTCTGATCGCCTGCGCCTTGTAGACCCAACTCGGACCCCAGAAGACTTGACCTTAATCACGATCAGCAGGTAGCAGAGGCAGATCACCAGCAGGGGTCCAAAAAATCCTAAAACCGATGTGTAAATGATGAATGTAGCTGACCATATGTTAACAGGCTCTGGCCAGTTCATGTTGCAGGTATGGAGGTGCTCCTGGACATCTGAAAATATAATGACTGGAAGAACCACCAAGAACGAGAAAGTCCAGACTGTCGTACTGATCAGTTTGGCCACCCTTGGACGCCGCCATCTGGTGGACTTGATGGGATGAACCACAGCCAGGTAGCGATCCATGCTCATGACAGTCAAGCAAAAGGTACTAGTGAACTGATTGATGCCATCGACGGTCATAACAAGCCGACACCAAAAGGAGCCAAAGGGCCAATAAGAGATGGCATTCTGAGTAGCCAGGAATGGCAAGCCAAGCATGAAGAGTACATCGGCTACTGCTAAATTCAAGATGTAAATGTTGGTAACTGTTTTCATCTTGGCATAACGCAAAACCACATAGATGACCAGCGTGTTCCCACTGAGTCCGATTGCACATACAAGGAGGTATATGATGGGGATAAGAACCGAGTGAACATTTTTGGGCACAGACTGGTCTAGCATAGTCTTATTCTCTGTTACATTGATCAGTGAGGAGGAATTTACACCTTGTGCACTGACTTCCATGCCCAAAGTACTGGAAAAATACAAAGGATCCATTTTCATTTTCCCAGTGCTTCTAAGGCTGAGATTGATTAAAATTCACAAGCATCTTGCTCCTGAAATAAGAAAAGGAAAGAAGAGAGAAGAACGAATTAAAGGATTTTTCTCGAAGCCATGCAATTGATGGGCTACATCCAAAAGTGGTTTTTACATTAAGCATCTGTTTCAGGCATGACTCATTGTACCAGAAACATAATCACGAGTGCAATCAACGATCGATTTGTATTATGCAGGTGTTACATTGCTATACAGCATGTCCAATAAATAATAATATAAGAAATGCCAGGCTGGAACAGACTAATAGTTTATGAAAAATAGGAGCAAATGCATCTAGGTTTCATTCTCAGGATGAAAAGAATACACATCGAAAGCAGAGGTGGATCATTCAAACATACACTGAGATTATGAAAGCCCCGAAGTTCAGGAATATTTGGCTCCGTATAGTTCAAGCCCATCACTGCCCCAAAGCTTTGAGACCAAAATTTCCATTGTTTGGTCCATCATTGTTCAAAACATCGTGCTGGTATGTGGGTGGCACGAGCCATCTTTTCCCAAAAAAGCAGTGCCAGTCACAAAGGTTAAGTCTTGCAAGTTGTCCAGGCTTGCCCACAGCGGGGGGCAAAGGGGGCAGTTGCCCAAGGCCCGGCATTTTCAAAGGAGACCAGAGCTTCAGCCACTAGTCCATGTGGCTGGGGAGGGAGGGCAGCCCCACTCTCTGGGCAGTGTTAAGGACTGACTGCCCTAGGTCCTGCCCTGGGCCAATGGGGACTGTTGGCCTTGCTGACATTGTTTCAGATTAGATAGATGTCTATCAGGGATGGTGTAGATAGTGGTCGGTCCTGCCCTTGGGGCAGGGGACTAGACTCGATGGCCTCTTG
The DNA here is from genome assembly GCF_033958435.1 of Carettochelys insculpta. NCBI lineage: Eukaryota > Metazoa > Chordata > Testudines > Carettochelyidae > Carettochelys > Carettochelys insculpta. The sequence continues at coordinate 34,479,252 of NC_134152.1, forward strand.
AGGCCCCTTCCGGTCCTAGTGTTCTATGATTCTATGTCACCTTAGAAGACAATGTGGCATTTGACTGATTCCACAGCTAATCCCTCTAGTGGCTCTCCTCTTTCTGGGGACAAAAAAGTAGGTGAGAGCCGTTGCTTTCCAGTGCGGGAAATCCACCTGATCGCTAACTGGAAGAAATTAGCCCTTAATTTAGGGCCAGATTTTCAAAGGGGTTTTAGCCCCTGAAGTGTCACAAGAGAATCTGCTGGGCTGAGTGAAAAATCAGGTCTCTGTGGTAGCCGCTGATCACTTTAAAATCCTCCCTTTATCTTTTTTTGCTTCAATCTGGTCTGCAATGGCCAAGCAGTCAACCACTGTGAGCAGCAACAGGTGGGAACTAAAGTTCCAAATCTAAATGCCTGAGGGGAGAAGGGCCATTTTAAAATCCAGACCAAAACTGTTACCCCAGATAAGACCCTTCCTCTATATCCTTGAAGTTGAGGATGACTTTACAGTTCATATGCAGCAATCAGTACTTATAGGCAGTCTCACCCAACGGAGTGGGGAATGGGATTCAGCATAAGTCTGAACTACAGGTTGAACCTCTCTCATCCGGCACCCTTGGGACCTGACCTGTGCTAGATAAGAGAATTTGCTGGACCACGAGAGGTCAATGTTATCTAGCATATTACCAACACTTCCACTGCTTCTTGGGCTTTTAGAAGACATTTAGGGGTAAATTGCAGCTAAAAAACAGCACAGAACACTCGAGAACAACAAGAAGTTCTGTGGCACCTTGTTAGATTATAAAGTGCCGCAGGACTTGTTGTTCTCAAAGATACAGACTAACACGGCTGCCTCTCTGATACTTGTCACCAGAACAGAACAATGAGAGCCAGGACTGGTTGCTTTAAACAAACTTCATGGGATTTATGGCCACACCCATGATAAGTGGTCATCCGGCTAACTAAAACCATGCTGAATTACAAATGTTGCCAGATGAGAGAGTGCCAGACTAGGGAGGTTCAGCCTGTAGTTCCTGTTTGTTAGATTATATTCACACCAACAGGTGCATGGCAGTGGCTGGCTGGTATCCTGTCTGAAGGGCCGGCTGGGCTCCTTCAACTTAAACTGCCACAGTTGTCAGTAGTGGTAGCTTCTTTCATCAGAGCTGGCTGGCATCTGCTTTCCTCAGCCTTTTTTATGTTAGCACCTTCCTTTCCATTCCTTGATTGTGGTTGAGTGCAGTTGACAATACAGCTTAGACTAGTGCTGGGCAATAATTTTGATGGCTGGGGCACTCTAAGATTCTGGTAACTGATCAAGGGCTGCACTTTTCTGTGGAGGAGGTGCAGGGTCTGGGCTGGAGGAGGAGTACATAAAGGAGCACAGGATAGGGTCTTGGGGTGCAGCAGAGGATGCAGGGTCTGAGAGGGAGTTTAGTAACGGAGTCAGTTGTGACCTGGGTGCAGGAGAGAATTCTGGACAGGGAGAAGATGTTTGAAGTGGATGCAGGATCTGGGAGGGAGTTATGACCTGGGATGGGTCTGAGGAAGATGCAGAGGTGGTGACCTGGAGCAAAGGATTGGAGTGCAAAGCCCAGGAGGGGTAATGGGTACAGGAAAGGATTCTAGCCTGGGGGCCGAGTAGAGGATAGGATTCAGGGTCTGGAGGGCATTGGGGTGCAGGAGGGAATGAGGTGCCAGAGGCAGGGTATGGCCCGGAGGTGTTACCTAAGCAGCTCCCAGCCAGCTGCATTCCCAGGCTGGCTTCCCTGCCTGCCAGCAGCCCCAGCTCATTGACTATTCCATGTGGCTCTCTGCACAGGGGGGCAGGAGCTTGGCATGATGTCCCCACCCCTCCAAAATCACTCAGCTCCTACTGGTTGGAAACTGGAAAAAGGGAGCTGAGAAATTGCTGAGAGATTTTGCTGGGGGCAAGGCAGCACACAAAGCCCTCCCACTTTGCGGTGCAGAGAGCCCCTGGGAGCAGCTGGCTGCTATGAGTGGCACTACTCCCTGCTGGAGAGGGGGGTTGAAGGCTGGCTTAAAAGGCTTGGTACACCAGATCCAGCCCATGGGCCATAGCTTGCCCACCCCTGGCCCACCCCATGCCCTTCTTTGGTTGTTTCCTGCAGCCTTTCATGTCTTATTCTCATGCACACCAAAAAGTAGGGCGAGAAGTACAAGCCTTCCTGTCAGACATGCCATTTTACAAGTTACAAATGGCAACTTAGACCAATTATTGCAAGGGATAGTACAAACTTGAATGCTACAATCCAAGGGGTGGGGTGCGGGGGAAGGCATGGGTTGTTGTAGCACAACATAACAACTCACATATTAGCTTTGATGTTAAATCAGGGACAATTTCCAATAACAAAAACCTCCACCTCATTTTTGCATCAGAGGCTCACTCCACAGACAGATTTCCCAGATCTGCCTGCTCATACTGAAGCAAGCTGAGCTGCTAGAGTCAGGAGCCACTTACTCTCTGTCTGAACTAGCTGAAAACCCATGGGAAAAATTAACATCTGCGTAGGTGTAGAGAAATAGAACTATCCATTATAGCCAACAAAGCCCTCGTATAAATCCACTGATATCTACAGCTGGTTTGGGTACACTGAAGAATAGACATAGCATTCACAAATGCAAAGAAAACCGCATTGGGAGCGAACAGATCAGATCATTTCCAGCTGCAAATTCTAAGCCTATTAGCTTTTCCCTTATGCCCTTTCTGCAAGACCCCTAATCATCATTTGAGCTTTGTATCAAGGAAACACCTTTGGTGAGCCCCGACCTTGATGGCTGTCCTACCAGAGTCAGTAATGATAATTCCTAACTCTTATAGAGCATTTTTTGTCAGAGGATCTCAAAGCATCTTACAGAGTCATTCAGGCTCATTATCAAACCTTTTGCATGCGGGGAAAACAAGGCCCAGAGGTGGAGCAACTTGACTAAGGTTACTCAGCAGCTGAATTAAAATCAAAAGGCAGGTCTCCCATATTTCAGCTAAGTGTGCTGTCTACTAGGCCACATACTTTTAAGTGGAAGTTAAGGTTTATTAGTCAAGCTGAGTAGGGGGACATTTTTCAGGCTTCTGCCTCCACTGTGCCTGACTCAAGCTGTTGTCATTAATTACTCTATCTCTTGTATGATTCCTCTGGCTAGGCAAGTACTTGGAAAGCCCTCGCTACAAGATTAAGGAAGTACAAAACCCTCAGTGTAGAACTACATAAGAATTTGTATTAAGAACTCTGCGGTCAGCTCTGTTGGTTACTTCATTCTCTTCCAGCTACTTCCTTCACAGAGAGCCAGAGTGTAAGTTCCTCCGGCTCTCAGTAGTAATAGGAAATAATTTGTTCTGATTTTGAAATTCGCTGGTTGGGAGTCAAGGCCTGATGAATACAGACTGCTTTATCTTTTGCACTTGGGGAAGATGGCCAGTGGAGACAAAAATGCACAAGGATGAGGACAGAAAACCTAAGGAGACTGTGGCTGAAGAGCACACCTACATGTTGTAACTAGAGTCTTCATCAGCTGGTATCTTCCAGTCAAGCCTGGATGCTTTTCCTGGAAGATCTGCTTTAGCCAAACGCAAGGTATTGGACTCCAGAGAGGAGAAAATGAATGAAGTTCCAGGGCCTGCAATTTACAGACATTTAAAATTAAATGCTCTAATGGTCCAATCTGTCTTAAACTCTATGAAATAATTGCAAATATGGGAGAAAACAAATTGAAGGTGAATTTGCAGGTGCTCTTACCTGACAAACTGCAATGCTACCTTGTGCTGTAGACACTGCAGTGATGGCCCCAATAGAAATGCCTTCAAAGATACTGGAATTACGTAGCTTCTGAGACCAGATAGCTCACAAGTTAAAGAGGAGTGGGCCAGGCTCATATTTAGCTGAGAAACCATCAAATACATTATCACCCACCACATGCAGAAGGTGGATTTAGTGCTTCTCTGAATGGTAGTCTTCCCTCGTGTGTTAGGTCTGACTGTGTCCCAGCATGGCTAAGAACTTGTGCTGCTGGAGGAGACATGTCTGAGTTGAGATGCAAGATCCTAATGATGTTTTTCTTTAGATATTCCACAACAGATCTACCCCCCCCCCCTTAAAGCAGGAGTGTTAGCCTTGGCTCTTTGATTAAATTCCATCTGATACATTTTGTGTTTTCGGTTCCATGGAAACCATGTAGCCATTGCTTACATGATAAAATGCTACTGCTAAACTCATCATGTTGCAATTTTTATCGCAAAGACTTGCACAAATTTCCATCCATCAGTGACATCCTGAGCGCCGACTGAATTCACAAGGAACTACCCTCATCCCTGCATTTCAGGTCTTGATGCCTCACTGCAGGAGATGCATAGAGAAAGCTATCATGGGTCTCAGCACACACAAAGAGGGATTGTATGGACGAGTTTGAACTCTTATGAGCCTCCCTTATGCGGTTCTGTGCTAGCTTTGGCAGCCTCGAAAAACTTGGCTCCTCTGCCATTTTTTCCAGTGTCTCTTGAGAGTTGAAACCAGATAATTGTTAATGAAACCCATGGAAATGACAAAGGGAAAATCAAGCAGATCAGATGAAGTTGGAAGACATCTGAGTTCCTCTCTGCTGAATGATCTCAAAAGAACCATCTAGGGTGGAGAAAGTCATAAACTGATTCTGATATTTAGAAAATGCTCTTTGTCTGCATTTTACCAAGAGCAGTTTTTCTTCCATGGCTTGTTCTGCTGTGATCTGCCTCCTTTCCTTATTGGGTCCCAAGTGCTTTCCCTCTGGCTGTGTCGACATAGCAAAATTATCCTGATCTAACAGTTATTTCAAAATAACTTTGGCAGCATCCAAATGATGCACACCCTCTTTCAAAATAAAATTGAAATAGGGGACGCATTAGTTCGATTCCAGTAAACCTCATTCCATGAGGAATAATGCCTATTTCAAAATAGCTATTTAGAAATAGGTGCTATTAAGACATGGAATAGTATTACTTTGAAATAAGCCATAATGGGCTTCCATGTCACTAATCTGAAATAGTGCTATGGCCCTAGAAATAATGTTTCAGAATAGTTGGGTACTGTTTGTATGTGTGCTTGTTATTTCAAAATAGCTATTTTATATCTTACTTCAGAATTGTGCTGCCTGGTAGATGTAGCCTGTCAAAGAGCAGTGTGGGGAAGGAAGAAGCAGGCTACACCAGGAATGCAAGCTGGGGATGGCAAATACAGTTGTGGAGTCCAGAAGGGCAAGCAGGAGCCTGGAGGGACCTTCAGTGCATACTTTATACAGAAAGAAGAGGTTTGCTGTTTGTAGACACTTCTAGCTTCCTACTGCCCATCTGCTATTTCAGCATCTTTAGTGAGTCTGTAAGAGTAAGACTTAGACCATGTTGACATTACCCAGAAGATCGTCCCACTCAGTGTCTGTCTTGTGGGGTGTGATTTTGTGTGTCTGGGGTCTGCTTTTGTGTGTCTGGGTGTCACATTTGTGTGTCGTGTAAAATTGACCTGTCGGGAGCTGGTAGTTGACCGCTGTACTCCTCGCTATCTCTAGGAGTAAGGGAGGTTGATGAGAGAAGCTCTCCTGTCAACCTTCCTCAGTGAGGATGGTGTGGTAAGTTGATTTCAGATTAATTATAGCTAAACAATTGCCAGAGCTAGAACTGTGTATCTGAAATGAACTTATTTTCCTAGTGTAGACCTGTCCTTAGCTTTTATATCGTACTTGTCAATAGAGCTCAAAGCACTTTAGAAAGGAGGTCAGTGCCATTGTCCCCATTTTGCAGATGGGGAAACTGAGGCATCGGACAGGGAAGTGATTTGCCCAAAGTGACCCAGCAGGCCAATGGCAGAGGCAGGAATTACACTCAAGTCTCCCATGTCTCACTTTAGTACCCTATCCACTGAGCCAAATAAAGAATTGCTTTGCTCTCACCTTGCAATGACTGCCAATTTGGACTTCAAAAGGCATACCAAAAACCTGGGCAGCTTTGAGTAGGATAGTTAGTACTGCATGGCAAGTGTAAATCATTTTGCTCTAAATTTAGCTAGTACAACTGCACTGAAGGGGCTAAGGGCTCTACATTTACACTGTTCCTGTGGTACTTAATTACTGATCACGCTTCAGCGTAGGCTGGAGATATGCAATTAAGGCATTCTGACAGATTTATTGTTTACTTGGTTCTTTTGGTTGTTGTTGGGTTTTTTTGTTTGTTTTTTGTTTTTTTTTAATAATCAGTGGAACATGTTCACTGGCCATTATGCATTGCTCCTGGGGAGCGTCTGTCTTCCAGATTATTTTGGTTTTTGCTTGTTTCCTGAGCTTTCCTACTTCAGAAATCATAATGGGATATTTCATCTAAACGTTCCAGTGCTTAGAAGTACAGAGACATAAAAGGATGAGGGTTGACTTCAAATGGAGTCACTCCGAAGATGAATATGGCCCAAAATCTACTTCAACGTTTTGGGGAAATGTTAAAACTTAACAGATGTTTCTGCCCCCACATCTGCTTGCCAGGATGGACTGACCATCTTTCCTCTCTCTCCTCCCACACAGCTAGTTCTCTTCCTCCTGCTACTGGGTCCTTCTGGATATTCTTTTCATGTGAGACAAACACTCTCCGAAGTACTGTCACTTATGTCTCACCGCCCTTCTTCGGGCTATGTTTTTAAGGATTCAAGAAAGCAGCCTTAAAGGGCTTCTCTCACATCATAGGCCGGTATAACCCACATGGCAGATTTAGAGAAATATTACCATTTCTATAACCCCACTACTGCTACCAACTAAAGGATTTACACCTACAGCTCCACCATTAGACTCTACGGTTTCAGTACTGAAGATTTCAGGTTTGTCTCTTGTGATGATGTATGTGGGGGTTGGTGAATATATCTGAACCCTAACCCTTATGGGCCTGAGAACCTGTGGATGAAAATACTGCAGGATGAGCCTCTCTAGTCTGGCATCCTTAAGATCTGACTGGTGCCAAATGGGAGACTTTGTCAAACCACGGGAGATCAATATTGTCTAGCAGCATTACCAACACTCCCTGGCTGTGTCTACATTTGCATTCCTCTTTCAAAAGAGGCATGCAAATGAGGGAAATCGAACATGCAAATGTGGTACAGATTTACATATCTGGAGCCTCCTTTGCATATTCTTCTTTCAAAAGAGTTTCTTCCCGAGGAAGAAAGCAGTGTAGATGCAGCTCTTTGGGAAGGAAACCCCATCTTTGAAGGAATCCTTCTTCCCACAAAATATGGACAGCAACAACACAAAGGGGGGCATCTACACTTGCATTCCTCTTTTGAAAGAGGTATGCAAATGAGGTAAATCAAAAATGCAAATGAGGTGCAAATTTGCATGTCTGGCACCTCGTTTGCATATTCTGATTTCAAAAGAGCTTCTTTTGAAAGAAGAAAGCCAGTGTAAATGCTGCTCTTTCAAAAGTAAACCCCGTCTTCGAAAGAATCCTTTTTCCCATTAAATAAAGGGAAGAAGGATTCTGTTGACGATGGGTTTACTTTCGAAAGAGCAGCATCTACACTGGCTTTCTTCTTTCAAAAGAAGCTCTTTCAAAATTAGATTATGCAAATGAGGTATCCGATATGCAAATTTACACATCATTTGCATTTTCAATTCTCTCATTTGTATACCTCTTTCGAAAAAGGAATGCAAGTGTAGATGCACGCCCTTTGTTTACTGGGCTCTTAGAAGACACTGAGGGGTAAATTACAGCTAAATAATAGCACAGAATACTGAACAGCCAGGACTGGGGTCTGTAAACAAACTTTATGGGACCACAGGAAAATCGGTCACATCCGTGGTAAGTGGACAGCCAGCTAACTAAAATCACGCCTGACCACAAATGTTGCTGGACCAGAGAGTGCTGGACTAGAGAGGTTCATCCTCTATAAACAAGGGCAAAACTGGTTTTATTGCTTTTCATACTCCAGTTCTGAGAGACAAATAGTTGGTAAATAAACAGCTTAAAGAGACATAAATAGGATTTTTAAAATTCTTTAAATTTTAATAAGTGAGGGCTAGATTCTTCAATTTTTGCATGTACAATTGTGTGCATAATTTGGATGTACAATTACCTTTCTTACATACATAAAATCAGATATTTGTGACTGCAAATGGTCATTTAGACACATAATTGGCCATTTGTAAATTCAACAGTGGAGTTTGATTGTGGAGTGTTGGAAACTGAATTGGTAAATCAGGCTTGCCATTCAGTGTACATATTCCACACTGTGCTTTATACAGTGCCATAGTTACAGTAGGAAAGCTAAGGTTTATCAAGCCTAGTATTTCTTGTCACCCAACTGAGCTCAGGGAGAAAGTCACATAAAAACTAGCATCTTTGTGGCTGAGGATTTCATCTGCTCCTGTGGCTTATCTGCCACCTGCAATCGTAATCTTCTCTGTACAGCATCACATTTACTTGGTTTGAAGAGAATTAAGAGAACAGAAAGTTGGGCTGTGGCTTTCAAGTGAAGAGTAAGCCGCAGGGGCAGAGGATATACAATGCCTGATAGATCCTGTTTTGAAGCAAGTGATAGTAGTACCTACAGGAAAAACACGGGGAAAAATACCCAGTACGTGTCTTACATCAGTAGCATTGAACCTCCATTTGATTGTTTCTCTAATTTTCCCACCATGTTGCAGCACAGCTATTGGCTACACTCTTCTGTTGCCTGAGATTGCTCCCTTTGTGAAGCAAGGACACTGAGTAGCATGTGGAAGGGCAGCTGAGCAAGCTACAGCTCCGCCAAAGACTGTAGGGTGGGAAACCCCACTCTTTGTTTATCAGGTGAAGCAAGAAAAGGGGCTTGAAGTGAGGAAGCAGACATCAGCCAGTGTAAACAGGGCAGCTTCACTGAAGTCAAATGAATTATACCAATATGCTGGACCTGAGGATCTGGCCTTAGGAGGACTGTGTATTGCGCAAGGCATGGGGGCAAAACAATAGAATAAAAGTCTAACTCTGCTAGATACCAGTAGCCATAGACTTAACAGGGACACTGCTTCCATGGCTCATTACAGCTACCCAGCTAGGGAGAGTGGTGCTGGAACTATTTTTGGAGTGGGGATGCTGAGCTTCAACCTCAACCCTCCTTTAGACTTGTTGAAATCAGGTTGCCAAGTCTCCTGGACAGGACTCCATTGGTGCAAATGGCCTTCAGCGTACAAGAGTTGGTAATCCTCACTGCCCCAGGCTGGGGCAACAGCTGGGGTAAATGGCAGCGCCCTGGGCTGACTTTGGCACTCTGAGGGCGATGGAAGGACCCTAAGGGCCAGCCACACACAGGCAGGGAAGGGCAGGGCAGAGCAAGTGGGTGGTGGGTCTTCTGGGAGAAGCGGAGCCTGTGGTGGGGCGAGCGGGACCCCAGGAAGATGGCAGAGACCAGGACCTGGGGCTAGTGGAGCTGGCAGTGAGGCCAGCCCTGAAGGCCAGGGAAAGTGGGTGCAAACTTTGGGTTGTTGCAACATCCCCTGCATCCCTACTTCCCACACCTATGGCTAGGGACAGGGCTTAGCAAATATCATCGTGCCTAATGAGGGGCTAGGCCATGATGCCCACATGCCCAAAGGAAAAAATCTCCCCCCAGACGTGGTCCATTAAGAAGGGAAAACCCAAGGGCAAGAACCAGCCCAAAAGCCTCAGTGTTATTTTAATATTTCAAGGCTAGTGTGGCTTGTGTTTAGCTGTCTGGCTTTACGTATGTAAAACTACATCTCTCAGGCAGTATAAGAAATCCACACCTGTGAGAGTGGTAGCAGTACCGACCAAACTCCTAGGGTAGACAGTGCTGGGTCAACAGCAGAATTCTTCAACCAACCTAGTTAGTGCCCCTTGGGAGGCTGATTACCTAGGTGAACCCTTCTGTCCACATGGGTAATGTCTGTACTGTAGCATTTTAAAGGTAGACAAGCCCTTAGAATTGTCAGCAACCTTCAAAGTTTTTTATGGATAGTAATCCAAGCTGCAGTCTCATGCTGCATTTCAAGTGACTTTCTTCCACATGTTTGCCAGTCTTCTTAACAATCTGTCCCAATATATACGTAATTCCAACATTTTGCTTCCTTCTCCACACCAGGAAGAGCTCAAAAGCATGCACAGTCCACCAACAGAAGCTGGTTCAATAAAAGATATCACTTGACCTATCTTGTCTTTTTCTTAGTAAGCAGATTTTTTTCCATGTTTTTGCAATTAAAAAACTTCTTTGTGGAAAATTTTCACTTTTCAATCCAAATTATTGTTAGCAAATCCCAGGGTTTTAAAAATTAAACTTTCAGTTTTTTCTTTCCACCCTTTGGCCCTATGGGAGGTTGAAAAGTAATTTTTCTCCCTTTTTAAAATTCATTTTTTTCCCACTGGAAAAACTTTTTTAAAATATTTTCAAAATCTAGTTGCAAAATTTAAAAAAAAGTTGCATTTTACATTTTTCACAAAATACATTTTTTTTCAAAACAATAGAACTTCCCCCCCCCACCTAACTTGTTGATAACACAAATACTGACTATCTTTGATGGCAAATATACTCTGTATTACCATTTTGGCTTGGGTATTATATCAGATTTTTAGGAATTATATTTTTCTGCTGACAATTTTATCATTATTACCCTCATGTCCGGCCATTATTTCTTATTATATACATATTAAAGCAGGACATATAATTCATTGTGATAAATTATCACACAAACTTCACCCTTTTCATTTTATAATTTGTTTCTGCACACATATTTGTAATTTGCAAGTCTTTGCAGAATAATTCATACCAAGTTTTTCGGACTTGGACATGTCCCTAAATTATTCATTTTGACTAATGGTTTGTGGTGTGAGTGGCCACATAAGTCACAGGACATTATTTCTGCTCCCTGGCAGGTTGTCTGAAGTGTTTTAAACAGAAGACTAGTGATGAAGGAAGTGTGACTACTTTTCTTTGTACACAAATACACTTGTTCCTAGTAACAGAGAGGAAGCCGTGCTAGTCTATACACTATCAAAACAAAAAGCAGTCAGGTAGCACTTTAAAGACTAGCAAAATAGTTTATTAGGTGAGCTTTCGTGGGACAGACCCACTTCTTCAGACCATAGCCATAGCCATAGTCTGTTCTGGTCTGGCTATGGTCTGAAGAAGTGGGTCTGTCCCATGAAAGCTCACCTAATAAACTATTTAGCTAGTCTTTTAAGCGCTACTTGACTGCTTTTTGTTTTGACACTTTTTCCTGTGCATGTTATTCCACCTGCCCACATTTCTATGAGTCAGTGATTCTGTAATTCATGCAAATGAAAGTGTTTTCATGCAAATATCCATGAACAGGTGTTAAACGGTGCAATCATAGTTAGAATGAGCAGCATATAGTGTACTTGTGGGCACCATATCAATAATACTTGATAAGATGTCGCATACAAGGAGTAGATCTTCTGGATTATAGTCGGAAGAAAACAAAATTCAATGCCATTGTTTCTCAATAAACAACTGCACTTCATACAATCCAAGCCCATCTACTGGGTGACTCCTGCAGTTTGCTCCACTTGTACAGCTTGTGTCACTATAACCTTTCCAGGTCACTGCTTATTGCAAAGATCAACTAACGTGTCCTGGAGCATGTCTGCTATGCCCAGACCTACATATTATTTATCGTTATTTATTTGATATTTTTACCCCACCCCATTTAAACTATTCAAGGCAGCTTACAAATTTTCTAAAAAAAAAAAATAAATATATAGAAAGATTTAAAAATACAAAACTGCACCAGGACATAAAACCTACTAAAACATCTCAAAAGAAGGAGCAGGCACACAAACTCAAACCCCAATGAAAGCCCGAGTAAAAAGGGTGGCTTTCCATAGACATCTTCAACAACCACCTCCATTTACAGGTCTCCCCATCTCCAAGGGATCACTTTAAAGCAGTGGGTCCCAACCTTTCACTAGCACGTACCCCCAAAACAGCCCCCTCCAACCATTTGCAGACCCCCCATCAAAGCCAGTTATATTTTTTTATCATCACTTTTATTTATCTTTTTTTTTCATGGACCCTCTGCAATACAGGAGTCCGCAGACCCCAGGTTGGGAATCACTGCTTCCAAGTATCCTTTTGGGTTGCCTTTCAAAATTAACCTCTCTTAGGCAAGCAGTGCAATTTTTTGCGCTACGCAGGGGAATTGCTTATGCCTGTAGGGGCCACTGGTCACTGTTATGTAGGGATGTGTGCGTTTATACGTACACAGGCCGGAACACCTATGCAGTGTACTGTACAAACAGAAAGTTGATTGCTGTAACTCTCCTGCAGTCGCCACTGTGTTTGAAAGGACCTTTTAGCCATTTCCATCGCTATTTATCACCCAGGAGTAGACACACGACAGTATCACTGTCGTTTAGGAAAGATAAACTTCCCGACTGTTGCAGGAACATACATTCCCCGGGAGGCTTGTTCCATAGCTCTAGTGGGGACTTTAGATCTCTAGTGCCATTGCCTGCTTGAACTTCTGCATCTTTAGTAAATAATGGAAAAGTGCTGTAAAAACATGCGGCATCCTCCTGAGACAAGTGCATAAACCCCCTGGGGAGGAGAAAGCAGCGTGGTATTTGTCCTTTACAAAGGAGCCCTGTCTCATCTGGCCTTGCAAACAGCGGTCACGACAGACCTTGCACAAAGAGGGAAAGTTTTTCAGGAAATTGGAGCTCCAGACTAGGTATTTTTGCATTCTTCAGACAAACTTGGTAGCACCCTGGTCTCAGCCTCCTACTTCCCAGTAAAGTCAGCTCCGAGGCGTTTGGCTGACCCTCTCCCGGATCAGCTGTTAAGGCTTTTCTCTGATTAACTGGCTGCAAGAAGCAGAGGCACCTAACTCCCGCCAGCTCCTTTGAAATCCCACCGGGCAGGCGCCTCTTTCCCCCTGAGCTGAGCTCCTAACTCCCTCTGGCTTTTCTATGATCAACAGGTTGCAAGAAGCAGGGGAAAAGTCTATGCAAAGGATTTGGAGCCTCTTCCCCGCCCCCCCCGGACCCCCCGACCTGGGCGCCTAACTCCCTCCGGCTCCTTTGAATTCCCGGTGGGAGAGAGGCACGAACCGGAGAGAGCTCTGCAGTGTCGGTATTGGCAGGCGCCTCTTCCCCGCCAGGTGGGCGCCTAACTCCCTCCGGCTCCTTTGAAATCCCACCGCGTAAGCTCCTCTTCCCCCCGAGCTGGGTGCCTAACTCCCTCCGTCTTTTCTCTGATTAACTGGTTGCAAGAAGCAGGGGGAAAGTCTATGCAAAGAGTTAAGCGCCTCTTCCCCCCCGAGCGGGGCGCCTAACTCCCTCCGGCTCCTTTGAAATCCCGGGATTTCAAAGGAGCCGGAGGGAGTTAGGCGCCCCGCTCGGCGGGGAAGAGGCGCCTGCCACCCCCGACGCTGCAGAGCCCTCCCCGGTCCGTGCCTCTCTCCGGCTCCGGCTCCCTTCGGCAAGGGGTGAACCCGAGGAGCGCGCGGGGAGGTTACCTGCACGCCCCTGGCTCCTGGCGGCTGACATCCAGGTCGGGACCCCGCTGGCGGCGCTCCGTGGGCGGCTCTCCGGTGCAAAGGGCGCCCGGGCGCTGCCCCGCATGCCTGGAGTCTGCACCGGCGGCGAGCTCCGCTCCGCCTTCTGCAGCCGGCCTGGGAGCGCAGCCGCTCGGGGCGCCCGGGGGAGAGCTCCGCGCACGGCGCCGCGGCTGCCCAGGGGCGCAAGCAGCAGCAGCAGCAGCGGCGGCGGGGGCGGGGTGATCTCTCCGTCCCCCCACCCCACCCCCGCGCTGCGCAGAGCTCGGCAGGGGAGGACCTGCCCGGAGCTGCTTTGCGCCCCGGGAGGTGGCCGAGCGGCGCAGAAAGTCCGGCTCAGCCCGTGTCCTTCAGTGGAATGGGCGCCCCCCGCCACCCCGGGCTGGGGAGAAGAGGCGCAGCCCTGGGAGCCCCTCTTTCGCCCCCAGCTTCCCGGGACGGTAAAGAGCAAGGGGTGGGGCGGGGCTGCTCCTCGGGATCCCTGCGGAGGGGGGCTCGGCCGGTGTCCCCCGGAACTTGGGGTGATGGTGTTTGGAGGTGGGGAGAGTAAAGGGACCCCCCCGCCCCCGCCTCGCCGCCAGGGGGACCTACACAGGGAGCCTCGCTTCTCCCCTCCAGCCCGCTGGGTACCTGGGCACAGCCGCTCCTGTTCCGACAGAGACAGCCGCGGGCTCTGCTCCTTGAGGATAAACCCGAGCCCGGGGCGCTGCTCTGCGTGCAGGGATGTTAGGGGAGTCTCTAAGGCAGATCCTTTCCCCCGCTCTCTTCCTCGTGACGCTGGAGATCACACACACCCCCACAGCCCCCCCCCCACACACAGTGCCCCATTCCTCCCCATCCCCATCACGGCAGTTACAAGTTAGTAGCCTCCCCCCAGTCACTCGGAGTGTCTCTGTCTCTTTCCCTCCTGGGTAAAGAAGAAAATCATGTTAAAGACCTGGATGGATTCATTAGATCATCTGATCTTTCCAAGGACTTCAGAATTTTGGAAAATTATTGGACTATCTGGGCTAAACTTTGCACAGATTTGCTCCCCAGTTGCCAGACTATTGATTTCCCCAGTGTTTCACTGGGCATTAGGTGACCTCTGAATGTGGCGAGGGAATAAATGACACATACATCTCTCCCATTTTTCCACCGTACTCCTCCCCCCAACACACACCAGTGCATTCTCTAGACCAGGATAGTCAATTATTTTTTTGTCAAGGTTGAAATTTCTTGGGCAAGGTATAATCAAGGACAGGCTCCAGACAACATAAGAACAGCCATACTGGGTCACACCAAAGGTCCATCTAGCCCAGTGTCCTGTCTTCCCACAGTGGCCTATGCCAAGTGCCCCAGCGGGAGTGAAATAGACCAGGTAAACATCCAGTGACCTCTCCCTTGCGACCTATTTCCAGCCTCTGACAAACAGTGGCTTAGGGACACCATTCCTACACTTCCTGGCTAATAGCCATTGATGGACCAAACCTCCATGAATCTATCTATCTATTAGAAAAAGAAGAAGTAGAAGAAGAAGAAACATTATTTTAAGGCACATTCAAAAGTGTCTGCTGGTCCAGAGTCAGCCAGTAGCCTGCCTGCTGACTACCCCATCCTACACCACTCCTGCCTGCTGGAATACCTAAATCAATCATCTGCCGCAGCCTTTTGTGTTCATGTTGTTCTCAGAGCCATCTCCACATGCCACCACATGCTTCAGACCTGACCTCATGCTACAAGGAAGCGGAGAATGTTAACATGCATTAGCCTGTGTGTGGTGTGGGCAAGCACTGTGCTGTGATCCCTGCTCAGACAGACTGGCACCTCCATGCACTCTTCTGTTCATCAACATGCACAGAATGTCCCTCTTCATAACAAGTTCTGTGATCTTAATCCCCAGCCATGGCTTTTCAATTAGAGAGCTGCCATTGAGTCAGAGAAATAAATGCAAAACATGAAGGAAGAAAAGGTTCTTTGTAGCATGTCTCTTTCTAATGTCATTGGCTGATGTATTTGTGATCATGTATCGCTAAATTAAACCAAGGCTCCAGCCTGCTCTGGCCATGACAAGAAGGACAACGAGCTGATAAAAATAGAGTTGGGTTGAAAAGCAGAAAGGAAGTGGAGGGTTTGATGCTCCCTTTTGAAAACATGTCAAACAGAATGTGACACAATGGCCATGTGATGAATACCAGGCAACTTAAAATAGGATTCATTTCAAGAGAACGTCTCTCAGAGGCTAATTTACTCTAAAAAGGAGAGAGAGGCAGAAAACTCACTTAAGTCGTTGAGGTTCTCCAAAAAACATACGTATTCTGAATGAAGAGTTGGATCTTGCAGATACTCATAGCCATTGGGTGAGATTCCAGGACTGCATCTACACTAGCAGGTCCTTTCGAAAAACATTTTGAAAAGAGGGTTTGTTTTGAAAGATCACGCGGCATGTCTGCACATAGAGGAATTCTGCCTTTCAAAATCACTTTTCCCTTCCCATCCCAGGGAAGGCGCCCCTTTTCGAAAGGCTCTTTCGAAACAGAATGTGTATAGATGCTCCGCAGGCCACTCTGTTGAAAGAATGGATCACATCTTCGACCTGCTTTTTGTGTATAGGTGTGCGATTTCAAAAGACGAGCTTTCAAATCATGAGAACAACAAGAAGTCTTGTGGCACCTTATAGACCAACAGATATTTTGGAGCATAAGCTTTCGTGGGCAAAGACCCGCTTCATCAGATGCATGAGTCGGGGGGTGGTTTCAGAGAGGTATTTAAAGAGTGGAGTCCCAGTAAGAGGAAGGGCCAGAGCTGACAAGGTCTATTCAGCAAGGTGGAAATGGCCCAGTATCAACAGTACTTATCAAAAGAGGAAAAAACAGCTACAGACTAACATGGCTACTTCTCTGATACTTTCAAATGATGGTTTTTGGAGGTTCGCCTTTTGAATTCACACTGTAGATGTAGTGTAGCAATTTTGTTGCTGAGAGCCATTGAACCAAACTGTAAATCTTGGATGTAACGGAATCCACTTCAAGTGAGGTGGGCAGCAGCCAGGAACACCCACCCAGGAAACACACATCTGACAGCTGATTCCTTTCATTTTGCCATTTCATGGACAGAAGTGTAGTGTCAAAATATGGTCTTTTAACAATGCATTTCCTGGCAAAATCTTGAATGACAATGACAATAGCGATAATTACCTTGGTTAGCAATAAAATTTAAAATAGAGTGCGGTAAGTGACAGCAATGAGTGAGCTATAAAAAGAGGTTGCAGGTGAGGCACCTTTTGTGCTTTGGAAATTGACTTGTCAAAACTCAGCTGAAAAATAGAGGAGGTATCAGGATTGCTTTAGAAGTAAAACTCCCAGGAAACCTGTGTCAGCTGCTTTCCCTGTTGAATTAACTGATGAGCAGTGGAGAAAGGAACAGAGACTGGTTGGTTGAAGGGGAAAAGAAATCTTATTCCAGAATAACTAAAATAAACCTTTCATTTTGGTTCAGCCTATTTCAAAGACTGAGCTCCCAATCTGGATCCAGCTCCTGATTTTAGATACTTTGGAGATGTTGAGATGGATGGCTCAGGACTGTGATAAGATGAACAGTAACAAGTCTCCAGGACCAGATGGCATTTACCCAAGGGTTCTGAAAAAACTCAAATGTGAAACTGCAGAGCTATTAATGGTGGTTTGTAACCTATCCTTTAAATCAGCATCCGTACCCAATGACTGGAAGACAGCTAATATAACACCAATATTTAAAAAGGGCTCTAGAGGAGACCCTGGCAATTGCAGACCGGTAAGTCTAACGTCAGTACCGGACAAATTAGTAGAAACAATAGTAAAGAATAAAATTGTCAGACACGTAGAAAAACATGATTTGTTGGGCAAAAGTCAGCATGGTTTCTGTAGAGGGAAGTCGTGTCTTACTATTGGAGTTCTTTGAAGGGGTTAACAAACATGCAGACGGGGGATCCAGTGGACATAATATACTTAGATTTCCAGAAAGCCTTTGACAAGGTCCCTCACCAAAGGCTCTTATGTAAATTAGGTGGTCATGGGATAGGAGGAAAGATCCTTTCATGGATTGGAAACTGGTTAAAAGACAGGAAACAAAGGGTTGGAATAAACAGTAAATTTTCACAATGGAGGGGGGTAACTAGTGGTGTTCCCCAAGGGTCAGTCCTGGGACCAATCCTGTTCAACTTGTTCATCAATGATCTAGAGAAAGGTGTAAGCAGTGAGGTGGCAAAGTTTGCAGATGATACCAAGCTGTTCAGGATACTCAAAACCAAAGTAGATTGTGAAGAACTTCAAAAAGATCTCAGCAAACTGAGTGACTG
This sequence comes from Carettochelys insculpta, assembly GCF_033958435.1. Lineage (NCBI taxonomy): Eukaryota > Metazoa > Chordata > Testudines > Carettochelyidae > Carettochelys > Carettochelys insculpta. The sequence continues at coordinate 34,497,081 of NC_134152.1, forward strand.
GGCAGCAAAATGGCAAATGAAATTTAATGTGGGTAGGTGTAAGGTAATGCACATTGGGAAAAACAACCCCAATTATACATACAATGTGATGGGGGCAAATTTAGATACAACAGAATCAGGAAAGGGATCTTGGAATTATAGTGGATAGTTCTCTGAAAACATCCACGCAGTGTGCAGCGGCAGTCAGTAAAGCAAATAGGACGTTAGGAATTATTAAAAAAGGGATAGAAAATAAGACAAAGAATATCATACTTCCCCTATATAAAAGTATGGTAAGCCCACATCTTGAGTACTGCGTGCAGATGTGGTCTCCTCACCTCAAAAAAGACATACTGGCATTAGAAAAAGTTCAGAAAAGGGCAACTAAAATGATTAAGGGTTTGGAAAGGGTCCCATATGAGGAGACGCTAGAGAGACTGGGACTCTTCAGTCTAGAAAAGAGGAAATTGAGGGGCAATAAGATAGAGGTATATAAAATCTTGAATGGTGTGGAGAAAGTGAATATTGAAAAGTTATTTACTTGTTCCCATAATATAAGAACTAGGGGACACCAAATGAAATTAATGGGTAGTAGGTTCAAAACTAATAAAAGAAAATTTTTCTTCACACAGTGCACAGTCAACCTGTGGAACTCCTTGCTGGAGGAGGCTGTGAAGGCCAGCACTCTAACAGAGGTTAAAATAGAGCTTGATAAATTTTTGGAGGTTAGGTCCATAAATGGCTATTAGCCAAGGGTAAAGTATGGTGCCCCTAGCCTTTAGTCAAAGGCTGGAGACAGATGGCAGGAGACAAATCACTTGATCATTGTCTTCGGTTCACCTCCTCTGGGGCACCTGGCACTGGCCACTGTCGGCAGACAGGATACTGGGCTGGATGGACCTTTGGTCTGACCCAGTATGGCCATTCTTCTGTTCTTATGGCTCAGGACTGTGACCAGCATTCCCTCTCATTTTTTTCAATGTGGAATAAATTTTGTTATGTGCACAGAGGCATGCATGGATATGCATCACCAATAGAAACACATGCTGCCGGCAGTGGGTGCTGTCGGAACTCTGCTAATTAGCTGGCAGTATTTTAATTTCCCCTGGTGGCCATGCAAGAGCTCAGCTCACAGCCAACACTGGATGTGACCCTTTGCATTTAGAACAGCCAAGCAGGTGTAACTCAGCCACAGTGCATCTCAGAGGGGTGTGCAGACTGGTAGGAAATGCAGGACAAATTTGTGCCTCTCCAAGCCAGTTGCTACAGCCAGCACAAGAACAATGCTTGGTGCTTTTAGGCCATGATTCAATTTGGCGTTTAGAAACACAAGTGGTCTCTGTGGAGCCAATCACTGAAGTCAATGGGATGAGTCATTTGTTTGATAATTGCACATGTGATGTCCAATCCACAGCTCTTTATACGCTTCATAAAAGTGGGTGAGCAGCATTCTTCTACACAAATGGGAAACTGAGGCACGGAGAAGGTACGTGGCTTGCTCATGATCGTGTAGCTGGGAAATGAAGGCAGGTTTCTGACCCCACAGTCAGAGTCCTTATTCATTCAGCCATGCTGCTTTGTTGGGCCTGCACTGCTGGATTTGAAACACGGTGAATTCTGCTGGTTTGCTGCTCCTAGTATCAGGTCCAATACTTGGGGGCTGCAGAAGCTGCAAGCGAAAATTCCCATACGTTCAAATCCTGGCTTATATCTGAGGAAAGAGAATGCCAAATACTGTAAAACAAGCAACATCTCACTGAGGTTAAAAAAAGTACCCATCTGACAAACCGTTTGGTTTTGTCTATAAATACTTGGCCTAACCTAAAAAAGTTTAGGATGCTCATTTGAATCTAGTCCGAGGATAATCTCAGACTTCTATGTCTGTACAATTACTTTGAAATCTGTCTGAAAGAGACTTTTTTCTAATAGCTTATTGACAAGGTGAGAGAGTTTCTTCACCAGGGTTAGTTTTCCCTGTAAGCTGAGCACTTGGGCTGCAGCCAAAGAAAGACACGGGTGCTACCCAGCTGATAAGCAGAGTACCCACAGCCACCCGCAGCGGGCAGCATGCATTTCTATTGGTGGTTCACATCTGCACATGCCTTGGTGCACATAACAAAATTTATTCTGGTCATGAAAGAAAAAATTAGAGGGAAGACTGCTCAGGGTCTGCACATTCCTATTTGGCTTAGATACTAAGAGGTTTGATACTGGTGCATGCCAGCCTCTAAGCCCCCTCATGGGACCTTCCAGTGAATGGAAGCTGAAGTCAGAAATCACAAAAGTGGAAAAAGACAAAACTTTTAAAAGTGAGAGCAATAAATCACTGGACTGGAGTACCTACGATAGTTCTCCATCAGCTGGAGCCTCTGACACTGTATTTGAGGGTGTGAATGACAGCTCCTATTGAAATACTCACACAGGCTTTAGCCTAGCTAAAAATGGTGTAAGGGACATCACGTCTGTGTATACATAAGCTTGCCTGACCCCTTACTTCATATGGGACACATAGGCCCAAAGAGTAGGGCCTCTAATTTTTTTCCATCCATGGGCAGAATAATTTTTTATGCACCAAGGCATATGGTAGAAACACATGCTGCCAGTAGAAACACATGCTGCCAGTGAGGGTGCTCTGGGCATACTGCTAATCACCTGGGTGTTACCTGAATCTCTCCTGGGTGGACACCCAAGAACTCAGATTACAGGAAACCCTGCCAAAGAGTCAAGTATTAATTGGACCCTGAAACTGTTCAAGAATAAATAGTACTGAGACAAAAAAAGCAGTAAAGTAGCACTTTAAAGACTAACAAAATAATTTATTAGGTGAGCTTTCGTGGGACAGACCCACTTCTTCAGACCATAGCCATATGTCTGAAGAAGTGGATCTGTCCCATGAAAGCTCACCTAATAAATTACTTCGTTAGTCTTTAAAGTACCACTTTACTGCTTTTTTGTTTTGATAGTATATAGACTAGCACGGCTTTCTCTCTGTTACTAGTATTGAGACAGGTAGGGTTTTGGTATACAGAAACAGCAGGCTGTTTAGATCCATGGCAAAACCATCCAGTTGACAGCCTTTTAACCTTTTGTTGAAGTTACAGAAACAAGAAGGGAAAGCAGGCAAGGCACACAATTAAAAATGTTAAGTATTAAGTAAGGCTTTTAGCCTAACAGCATGCAGTATTCCCTGTCTCTTTTCCTGGAGAAAGTTATTAGAAGGAACATTCTCCCATTCCTCACCCCTGAGTTGGACAGGTTTTATATGGTGTCGCAGATGGTAATGAGTGTCCATTTTTTGTGGAGAAGGAGGAGAGATGTTAGTTGAGATGGGCCAAAGCTGTTATGTTATTACTGTTGCTGTTAAATCCCAATCCCATTTTCTAGCAAGCAAAAGAGAGAAGAGAGTCTAACAGCAGAGTTAGGAAATGCAGCTTATGTCCCTGGTGTTCAAACTCTCCGCTGGTGAAACACAGCCCCACAAGCTGGTCCACCACTCCAAGGGCAGGAAAACTTGTCTCAGCATCAGGCTGTTTAGGGTATTGCTTTTATCTGCCTTCCCAATCACAGACTTGCAGGAGTACTGGCCAGCTAAGCCAGACCCTTACTAGACAGAGGGGCAGGGGGGGGAAAGTAACTTAAATTTCTTACAGGTATGGGGGCCCTCTGGGCAGGAGGTGAGGGGATATGACAGTAGAGTGCAGGGGGGTCAAGGCATGGGGCTTGGGGTGTGTCAGGACATAGGGGGCTCTGGGCAGGGGATGGGAATATGGGGGTGCAGGAGCCAGGAAGTGAAAACCAATGGCTCACAAGAAGTTAAGCAAACTTTTCTTACTCTCACAGAAGGTCTGGCTCATTTCATATTCTGCATGAAGATTCTAGGTGGGGATGATTATTTTGTCTGTGTCCACTCACACACGAGCTGGATCAGGCTCACAGTGTCTCTTTTTGGAAATGCTTTTAAGAAGTGCACTGTGATGAGTGGAGCAGCAGGATCCATGAGTTTTGGGTTTTCTTTGTGGCTTTACGGGGGAGAAAGGTGAAGTTGGGGGTGACGGAATCAATAGCTTTCAAATTAGTTAAATTAGTCCATTAGGGACCCCTCCAATGGGGAGTAATACAAGTTCATCTGTGGTTGAATTGCTGAAGCACCTACTGAGTTGTGCCTATGGCAAAGGAGTCTAATGTTCCGGTTAGCTGTTCATCACCTTAGTATCCAGTTACTATGCACTGTGACAATGTGCTCAATGATCCACAGAAGTCCCTGTACTGTACTCAAAGCCTTCTTTAGAGGAAAAAAGCAGAATTCAACTCACTCCTTAGATTTTATGATGCAGTACTGCCTTGGATGTAAGTTGTTGGGTTATTTGTCAATGACTTGAAAAAAAAAAAGAAGGATGTTTCACGTCAACTGCCTTCTATGGGTAGAGAAGAGAAACCTCATTTACTAATATTAGGTTCTGTAGATAAATTGTCAAGGAGCTAAGAATATGAAGTTTCCCACCCCATTCTCTCGTTAGAAATTTATTTTCCCAAGAGTTAATCAAAAAATCAGATAAAACCATTAAAAATCTTGTAAAGCATCATGGGGGTGGTTGTGGGCAAACCAGCATTATTCCCACTCTTTAATTACCTTGATGGTCAAAATGCACTGCCCACTTTCCAGCCATGAAAGACAATATCTGGGCCCTTCAATGCTTTGAATGGAGTTGGTCAGAAAATACAGCATTGCTTCAGTGTAAAACTGGGACAAAACCAATCTTCTACCAAATTTTCCCTGGAAAATTCTGATCTTCTGTTGCAATGTTGAGAAAGGGAAGGATTTGATATGGGAGCAATGAGTTTTTTTGATGAAAGTTTTCAGTCCAAAAAGTTTTTACCAACTCTACTTCTGTCAACAGCTATGAAAATTGGTGGGCTTCCATCTTCCTTTAACTACTGGTTCCTAGGTGCTCGTGTTCAAGCAGTTTCAGGTGCTTCAGGCTGATTCAAGATCCAAGAACTACACAAATGGCCAGCACAAAGAGAGGGGACAGAGATCCAGCTATAGACTCCCTGTCCCCCTCACTTTCCCTCTCCTTCTGGTACCTTTCTGGTAACTCAAGAGCAACCCATGAGCCCAGAGGCTGTGATTCTGAGTGGTCCATCTGAACTGTGTTTTTGAAAACTCCATCAACTAGACTCTTAATGCAGTTGGGAAGAATTTCACCATCACAGTCAAATCAGGGAAGGAGCCTAGGGTGTTCTCCTCTGTAGTGTAATTGTAGCTATGTGGGTCCCAAGATATTTGAGAGAGAACGATGAGAGAGGAAATATTGTTAGTTGGATCAACTTCTGTTTGTGAGAGAGATGAGCCTTCAAGCTTACCGAAAGCTCTTCTTCAAAATTTTCTTCTCCAAATTGTCATGCAAATTCCTGGCACTTCATTCATTGTTCCCTGTGAGCTGTATGCTTGTGTGCCCACCCAGGAAAGAACCAAATGCCACCCAGTTAATTAGCAAAGTACCCACAGCTAGGTTTTCTGTTTCTACTGGTGGTACACCTTTGCACATGCCTCTGTATACATAAAATTTATTCCATATATGGTGGAAAACATTGGAGGAAACACTGAGTTCATCCCTTCAGGCTTTGACTAATGGTGTCAATGTGTCTGAGATGACCAATTGTTGATTACAGAGTATTTAACAGGCAAGATTTTAATGTATCACTTTCAAAGCAGCACCCCATCCTCCTCTGAATTCAAAAAGATTGACTAGGTTTCTTCTTACAGTGATGGCCCAGCCCAGGCCCCCTCCTGCAGCTCCCATTGGCTGGAAACACCGAACTGTGGCCAGTGGGAGCTATGATCAGCCATGCCTTCAGATGCTCAGGTAAATAAAGCATCTGGTTGTCCACCGGGGGCTAACCCTTGTGAATTGTATACAGACCACAGGCCCACTTATTGACCACCCCATTACAGAAGATAATAATATTTGAGAGAGTTTATCTGCCTGTGAATCTGTGTCTGTCTATTTTTTTGTTCAAGAACTTCTCCTAAATGGTCAGAGCGAGGACCACCAAATTCGGGGATGCAGCTTTTGCTTACCATAACTTGAAGCAAGATTGTGGTTTGGTTGTGCCAAGACAATGGGATGTGCCTGGAATGGGATTGTTTCCCATTTCATGGAAAATGAGAGCTCTATAATGACCACAAGGAGGCAGCAGGAGATATGGAATAGAAAGCAGGGACAGTTCTACTGTATAATGATCACAGGGGGCAGCAAGGGGCCAGAGATGGGGACTGGGACAGCTATAACCCCAAATGGGGCAGCATGGGGCACGGTGGAGAAAGGGGCAGCTCTCTACTATATACTTGAGAGAAGAGGGGAAATTGCACAGTTCCTTGTATTCCTCGCTCTGGCTGGGGAGCGCAAGGGGCAGGCGAGCCTAGCCCTGCCCCAGCTGAGGGACATGCCCCCTCCTCCGGCTGTACCCATTGGAGCTGCAGAGGCCATGTACAGGCACTGCTCACCTGGTCCCAAGCTGTAGCAGTGAGAGAAAGTTGGGGTAGTCCTCTCTCCCCAGGGCAGCCCTCAGACTGAACCCCACCCCGACCTCACCTCACAGCAATGATTTAAATGAAGAAATGCAAATATTAATTGTGTTAAGGACCTGAGCAATGCTGGATAAAGATAGTAGTAATATAATATAATTGTAGGCAGTTTCAGTTATTAAAAATATTTTTTGAGACAGAACTTCTAAGCAGTATATTGTTATCTAACATTGGGACTATCGCTAGTACTGGAAGTGGGAGAGCTGATATTTTAAACATGTATTTGCATAGGGATAGTACTGTAGGGTTATATAGAAATGACTTTACAGAGCTGTCAGACAAGTTTTCATTGGCAGCATCTCCAGCTGGTTAACACAAGGGATTAAGAGACAGGACTCCTGGTCCAGGCCTTTGACTGACTGTTGCACCTTGGGCAAATTGCATCACTTACCTGTGGCTCAGTTTAACTGGCTGTAAAATGAGTGGCTTGTTACTTTATAAATTGATAGGAATGGCATCAGACTCAGGCTCTGGTTCTATGCTAAGGCCTAGTCTACGTAAGAAGGAAATTCAACCTAAGTAACGAGAAGTGCATAGCTGGAGTCGACCTACCTTAGGTCAAATTTCCAGCGCAGCTCCGCTGTGAGAATTCAATGGGAGAAACTCCCATCAACTTCCCTTACTCCTCACAACAGCCCTCAGGCACCCTCAGGGTTTGATTTAGTGCTGTGGTAGCAGTTCTGAGCTACTGCTATAGTGAACTAGCCACATTATTCTAAAAATACATTGTTTGTTCAAACCAGCTAGCCACACTTAACTGGCCAAATAGCCACAAGTGGCTAGCGTGTTGCACACCATGGATAGCATGTTCCTACTAAGCATGCTAAATCAAACCCATGAAGATTGGCTGTGGCATTGTCTATCTCCCTGTTAGTGTAGACATCCCTAAGTAAGTGTGTGCAGACTAGAGAGACCTGCATAATAAAACCACTTCCACAAGAGGCAGTAGCTGTCTTGCCAACATAGCACTGTCCACACCAGCTCTTATGTTGGTGTAACTTTCATCACTCGGGATGGCTCATTCATACACGCTCAGAGGAACAGAAGTTACAGTAATCTAACCTGTAGTGTAGACAAGCCTGAATCACATGTGCTCCCTTGTTAGCACAGCAATGAAGAGACCATTACTATTAATGGCGCAGCAGGCAATGCCTAACTCTTCTGAGATAGTTCTATAGAGAACTGATGCAGGTACTTCAGGGTGTCTCTGCAATTTTCACACAGGGTAAAGTTTACTCCCAACCAAAAGGTCACAGATGTGCCACATAAGTCCCCCAATAAGATTTAAACGGAATTAAATGGTTAATAAAACCTGTGCTGGCTCACTGCACAGAGAGGGAATATTATCCAAAAATTGCAGACTTCTGATGGATCAGTCAACAGCCTCTTTGAGGCCTCCTGGGTGACTTTTTGTTGCATTGTAATTGCTGAAGTTGACTTACTTAGCGATTCATTGTTCGTTTTGTAACTACTAATGTGAGCAACAATTTAGCATTCTCAGTCATCAACTTTCCTTGGTTCTCTGCCAGACTCCTCATTATGCCCATGTAAGCACGTGCACACCATATAACAGAACAATCTTTATTAAGTAAAGAGGGCTGCTTTATTAAATAGCATGTTCCAAAGCTCCAATGCCAAAGCTTTGCATTTTTTTCACAATTGTCAGAGACATTGGCATCAAATGAAGCATTCTGAAAAATAAAGAGGCATCATTTAACAGAAGAGATTCAAAATTTCTGCTATTTCCAATGGGAAAGTTATGAAGCTAAACAAGCATGTGCAAACTGGGCATGGTGGGTGGCTGTAACATCACCCTGCTGGATATAAGACATCCTTGAAAAGATTTTTCTTCAGTACAGACTGTTTTGTTCACAGGGGATAAGCATGTATGCATGGCTAAGGCACTGGACTGTGACTCAGCAGTTTTTTAATCTAATCCAATTCCCAGTTTGGACACAGACACACTGCATGAACACAGGCAAGTCATTCATCTTTCCTCCCCTTGCTTGCCCATGTGTAAAATGTGTTAATAGCACTTCCCCATCTTACAAGGATGATAAATTCATTAGCATCTGTGAGGTGCTGTGATGGAGGAGAGGAGATCCGGAAGCCCCCCGTTGGAGGCCTCAAGGTTCTGCCAAACTCCATTCCATGAAGGAGCAGAAGAGAAGTCCTTCAAGTGCCCTAGAGTGGTTGAAGAAAGCAGCCAATGAGAGAGGCTTCAGGGAGCAGCCAACCAGACCCCAGCAGGCCATATAAAAGATGCTATAGAACGGAGCAGCAGTCAGTTGCCGCCTGGAAACTGCACAAGTTAGTACAATTTTCCTAGCCTGCACAGCAGCAGGACCATGGACAGCTCAGTGAAGGCAAGGATTGGGGTGGCAAAGCAGCTGTGGTGTAGGGAGATGGGCTCCTGATGAACTGTATATCCCAACAGAGTTGTGCAAGAGACCCAAGTTATTGCACAATCACTTGAGAAAGCACTGACAGTGTCACCATAAACTAAAGGACTACAGATGCACCTGACCAAAATGACGGTACTCACGAGAGACGGGGGCAGCTGCCATTACAAGAGCGTGCTGGTGCCCTACCCTGTTTGCCTTCTTTAACCCACTCAGTTGTTAGCCATTCAGTCCAATTAGGTGTCAGTTACTGCTGGATGTGATATGGAGGCTCATCTGTTGTGATCTAAGCAGAGATCACTAACGTATTTAACATGACAGCTGCCATAAAGTGACAGAGTTAAATGATATACAGTCTTTAAAAAAAAAAAACCTTCTATTACTCCCCTGCTGGTTATCATCAGTGCTAAATTTGAAGAGCTCGTGAGTTATTTCATCTTTTTTCGTCTTGCTTGCCTGATACTCATCGTATAAGTCTTGCTAACTCTGGTTCAGGCCTTGCAGCAGGTGCATGCTTCAGGCTTTTTCTTTCTCCTATGCAGCCCTGGAAGAAAGTAGCATTTTCTACCCTTATCTCAATACTTGTTGTTAGTTAATACCTTGTTAACAGTGTGCTAGGATCAAATACATTGCCTTTTGTCTGTGATTGTTAAAAATTAAGGCTGCTGACAAACTTGCTGTGTTTTATAGCTTTGCATTTAATGAGAAGCAGATGAAAAAAATAAATTTTAAAAGCAAACCAAAAATGCTTGGAATGTTTGTGGAATATTACATCAGCTTTATTAAATCATACTATCAACTTTGCTTGACCACAGGAGTGACTCTGTCTCATAAGCAGGCCATCTATTCAGAGCTAGAATGATTATCCCATCAGTGGAATGTATTTTCTTGTATCATTACTGGCACTTTTGCATGGCTTCCTTTGGGAAGAGCAGATATTGTGTGGTTTTTAAACATTTTGTTTTGCCTTTTAAATTTGTGTGTATATCTATCTATCTATCTATCTATGCCACATGGAGTATGTCCACACTGCAATGAAAGTCTGAGTCAGCTAACTTGGGCTTGTGGATCTCAGACTACAGATTGTTTAATTGCAGCATAAGCAGTCCACACTGAAATTTTATAGCCTCACATCCTAAGACAGGTGACCTGGGCCGCCCATGTGTATTTTACTGCAACAGAGGGTATTTACTTGGGCTATATTTTTGTAACCTATACACCTCATGGATGGGGTGAACTCTCCCATCTCAGGGCACCGAGACCACTTACAGAGAGAATAATGAGTTTGCTCTACAGCCTTATCTAATAAGCCCTTGGTTTTAGCTCGTGCAGTAGAGGAGAGGTGGGCAATAAGTAGACCTAAGCTGGATACAGTTCACCAAGGCTAGTCCCTGGCAGGCTGCCAGCACTTCATTTACATGCACATCCAAAGGTATAGGCAATTGCAGCTCCTGTTGGCCATGGATTGCTGTTCCTGGCCAATGGGAGCTGTGGAAAGCAGTGTTCCAATACACGCTGTTTCCCGCAGTTCCCATTGGCCAGGAACAGTGATCCATGGCCATCGGGTGTGGCAAACAGTATCTTAATGTTGATAAATGCAAAGTAATGCATAATGGGAAACATATCCCAACTATATGTATAAAATGATGGAGGCTAAATTAGCTGCTACCACTTGAGAGAGATCTTGGAGTCACTGTGGATAACCCTCTGAAAACAACCACTCAATGTGCAGCAGCAGTCAAGAAAGTAAACTGAAGGTTAGGAATCATTAACAAGGAATAGAAAATAAGACAGAGAATATCTTATTGCCGCTATATAAATCCACATTATGCCCATATCTCAAATATTGCATGCAGATGTGTTCACGTCATCTCAGAAAGGATTATCTTGGCATTGGAAAAAAGTTCAGAAAATGGGAAGAAAAATCATGAGAGGTTTGGAATGGCTGCCGTATTAGGGGAGATTTAAAAGACTGGAACTTTTCAGCTAAGAAAAGAGGAGACTGAGGTGTATATGATAGAGGTCTATAAAATTATGACTGTTGTGGACAAAGTTAATGAGGAAAAGGCATTTACTTGCTCTTATGACATAGGACTTATGGCACCATCAAGTCACTTGAGGGTGCAAAATAGCTGCAGTCTATCTGGAAGTCTGGCCCCCATTGTTGTTGTGGTAAACTGTTGTCCCATTCAGGTGATTTGGAGGATGGGGACAGAATTCAAAGAGCTCTGGACAAACTGGAGAAATGATCCCAGGCAAATAGGATGAAGTTCAGTAAGGACAAATGCAAAGTGCTGCACTTAGGGAGGAACAATCAGTTTCACACTTACAGGACGGGAAGGGGCTGCCTAGGAAGGAGTACTGCAGAAAGGGATTTAAGGGTCATAGCGGGCCACAAGCTGAGTGTGAGTCGACAGTATGTTGCTGTTGCAAAAAGGCAGACATGATTCTGGAACTCATTAGCAGGACTGTTATGAGGAAGACATGAGAAGTAATTCTTCTGCTCTCCTCTGCACTGATTAGGCCTCAACTGGAGTACTGGGCCCAGTTCTGGGCCCCACATTTTAGGAAAGATGTGGGGAAATCAGAAAGGGTCCAGAGAAGAGCAACTAAAATGATTAAAGGTCTAGAAAATATGACCTGTGAGAGAAGATTAAAAGATCTGGAGGTGTTTAGTTTGGAAAAGAGAAGGCTGAGAGGGGACATGATTGCAGCTTTCACATACCTAAAAGGGTGTGACAAGGAGAAGGGAGAAAAATTATTCTCCTTAGTCTCTGATGATGGGACAAGAAGCAATGGTCTTAAATTGCAGCACAGAAGGTTTAGATTGGGCATTAGGAAAAATTTCCCATGAGGGTGGGTAATTAATGGAATAAATTGCACAGGATTGTTGTAGAATCTCTATCACTAGATATTTAAGAGCAGATTAGATAAATACCTAATGGAGACTAGATAGGGGATTATATAGGTGGTGTCTGATCCTGCTGTGAGGGCAGGGAACTGGACTTGATGATCTCTTGAATTCCTTTAGTATTGTATGATTCTATTCTTGGCTGTAACTTTTATTCATTTACTCCAATGAAATTTCCTCGTGGTTGGGAAATCAGTACTGTAAAGTGATGAAAAAGAAAGTTCCTTAGGTAATGTGGTGGAGTGGTCACCCATTGACCCGGAAGCGGAGGAACCGCTCCACAAGCCATTTTGGGTAGACCCCAACCTCTCTTGGTCACCTGACCAGAAGCCAGGAGGTGGGGCCAGGACTATAAAAGCCCAGCCTGAGGGCTCAGTTTGTCTCCAGCCTCCAGAAGAACCAGAGGTCTGCCCAATGCTCCTTGTCTGGGAGGCTGAGGCTTGGCCAGAACCACCAGGAGTGCTCAACCTGGAAGACAGGCCTGGGTTGCCAGCTGCACCTGATCCAGACAGCCGGCCTGGATGACTCCACTGGCCTGCACCCCAGGACTGGCTGGGACCACCAGACCGGCAACGGCCCAATGGCAGGCCTGGACTATCAGGCAGGCCTGACCCAGAGGTTTGGCCTGAACGCCTGCACCAGTCTACACCTGAGGACTGGTTGGGACTGCTGGACTTGCAAGTGGCCAAGGACTGGCCTGGACTGCCCAGACCCCAGCTGGACCTGGACACCCTTGAACCCCTGAGAGACCAGCCTGACAACCAGATGCACGCTGAGGGGAAGAAGGGAAGTGGCCCAGGGATTAGCGAAGACCTCAAGTCAGCACATTTTGCATGGATCCCCGCTGCCCTATGCGGCAGACCAGTCTGCCCCGAATAAGGCCCTTGGCTGGGATGCAATGGAATGAGCAGGCCTGCGTCCTCCCTGCCACCTACCCACCAAATGGCAGTCTCCCCCTCTCAACAGCCACAGGCAAATTGCCTGCAACCCTCCTGAACAAGGAGACAATCTGTTTGCTGTGGAGGTTGCCTGGTTGTATCTATGTGTGTTTGTTGCCAGGCCCTGACCTAGGGCCAGCACCTCCGGCACTTTGCTGCCCTGCCTGAAACAAGGCCTGGGCTCCAGAGCCAATAAACTATTAATTGGTTTGTTTGTTGCTCTGCCCTGAATTTGGGCCTGGGCCCTTACTGTTTGCGTGCTACCCCAACGTAAGCCAAGGCCAAGGCCTCTACAAACTGCCTTACTCTGTTTGTTCACTGCCCTATCCCACCCTGACCTAAGTCTGGGCTTGTGAACTGACTGTGTACTGAGTGCTGCCCTGGCCTGAACCTGGGCCAGGAATCTAAGCTGTTAATTGTATCTGTCTGTTGCCCAACTCTGACCTAGCGCTGGGGTCCTGAGCTAACTATGTTTGTTTCCTGCCTGTCCTGACCTAGGGCTGGGTGCCAGCAGTAACAGAGAGTGTTTGTCATCCACTCTGAGCTTGGCCTTGGGCCCTCAACCTGGGTTTGTGTACCTGTCACCCACCTGAAGCAAGGCCGAACCTCTGAACTGGCCTCTCTCCCCGCGCTGAACCAAGACGGGGTTTATTGGACTATTGACCTGGGGGAGTTGTTTTAATACCTGCAGTAGTGGGGCAGAGTGGTCACTCATTGACCCGGAGGTGGAGAAATGCCTCCAGGAAGCTGAACCAGCTACACTTGCCTAAGAAGATTTCCCACTAGATTCAATCTGATGTTATAACATGATGTATAAGCATCCTGAGGTCCATAGTTTAAAGTAAAATCTTTTTTCCTCCCAGTTTATTTTTTAAGTTCAGTGGCAGTCCCACATATGTCATTTCTGCAGTTTATCTCTGCATATTTTTAACTGCATACTGTATTTTGCTTCCACCTTCAGAGTAAATGTCACATACAAGTACATTTCCCCGACCTAAAAAGGAGCTCTGGCACCAATGGAAGTTAGTCAAGTAAAGGATATCGCCTCACCCTCGTTGTCTCTCTATATCCTGGGACTAAGACAGCTCCCACCCCTCTGCCTACACACCAAATGACCCAGATTTCCTGGCAACCACAGTTCATAGCAAAAAACTTCTTTTAAATTCTGCACCAGTATCTGCACTGTGCAGACCCTGAGATAATGGAGGAGGAGTGGAGTGATTTTACTTCCAAAACACAAGACAACTTCACTTTTATGACACTAATGTTTGCCTGCTTCATCTGAGGCCACACAGCTCTACTAATATGTACTAAGAGCCGTAACTTTTATAAGTAACCACTTTCTGTTACTTAGAGCCCAGAAGATGAGTGAGTCAGTGCATTAACTGTCATATTTCCCCCTAGGTTTTGAATTTAACCTGCTCTCAGGCATTGTCTCCTTATTTAGTTTCAGAGTAGGACACTATCACAGTTATCAGTCCTTCCAGGTACTCTGTCTAGGTCCATATATGATCCTCAATGTTGTGCATCTGAGCATCTCACAATCCTGAGTGCCTTTTATCCTCACAATACTCACAGGACTCAGCAAAATTTTATCCCCACCTTCCAGAGAGGGACCTTACACAGCATAGATTCGTTGATATGCCCAAGGTCACTCTGTGATTTCGGAACTCTACAGCTGTCCTTGAGTTTTGGTTTCTTTTTGTCCAAGACACAGGACAGGGAAAGTCCTGCTATTTGCAAAATGGATGTTCAGAAAATGCTCAGTGGGTTCACCCACCGCAGGTTTGGGAAGGAAAGATCGAAAACACGTGAGCTACATCTATATTACAGAGATCTTTCGAAAGAATCACAGAATCACAGGGCTGGAAGGGACCTCAGGAGGTCATCTAGTCCAGCTCCCTGCTTCAAGCAGGATCAGCCCCTACTAAGTCATCCCAGCCAGGACCTTGTCCAGCCGGGACTTAAAAACCTCTAGGGATGGAGAATCCACCACCTCTCTAGGCAACGCATTGCAATGTTTCACCACTTGCCTGGTGAAGTAGTTTTTCTTAATGTCTAACCTACACCTCTCTCTCTTCAACTTCAGACCATTACTCCTTGTTCTGCCATCTGACACCACTGAGAACAGTTTCTCACCCTCCTCTTTAGAGCTCCCCTTCAGGAAGTTGAAGGCTGCTATTAAATCACCTCTAAGTCTTCTCTTCTGTAAACTAAACAAGCCCAAATCCCTCAGCCTATCCTCATAGGTCTTGTGCTCCAGACCCTTTCAATCATTTTTGTTGCCTTTCGCTGAACCTGCTCCAGCAAATCCACATCCTTTTTATATTGGGGGTCCCAAAACTGGACACAATATTCCAGATGTGGACTCACCAGTGCCGAATAAAGAGGAATAACTACTTCTCTAGATCTGCTCGAAATGCTCCTCCTAATGCATCCTAGTATGCCATTAGCCTTCTTGGCTACAAGGGCACACTGTTTACTCATATCCAGCCTTTCATCCACCATAACCCCTAGGTCCCTTTCCATCGTACTGCTGCTGAGCCAGTCAATCCCCAGCCTGTAGCAATGCTTGGGATTCTTCTGGCCCAGGTGCAGGACTCTACACTTCTCCTTATTGAACCGCATCAGATTTCTTTTGGCCCAGTCCTCCAATTTATCCAGGTCCCTCTGGATTCTCTCTCTACCCTCCAACGAATCTACCTCTCCCACTAGTTTTGTGTCATCCGCAGACTTGCTGAGGGTTGCAATCCAGTCCCTCATCCAGGTCATTAATAAAGATGTTGAATAACAACGGCCCCAGAACAAAGCCTTGTGGCACTCTGCTTGAAACAGACCGCCATCCAGATATTGAGCCATTGACCACTACCTGTTGGGCCCGACCATCAAGTCAGCTTTATATCCATCTTATAGTCCAAGGACGCAATCCATATTTCCTTAATTTATGGAAAAAGAATGTTGTGGGAGACCGTATCAAAAGCCTTGCTGAAGTCAAGGTATATCACATCCACTGACTTCCCCATGTCCACACAGCTTGTTACCTAGTCATAGAAGCTAATCAGATTGGTCAGGCAGGACTTGCCACGGTGAATCCATGTTGGCTACTTTTGCTCACTTTCCCCTCTTCCAAGTGCTCCAAAATGGATTCCTTGAGGATTTCCTCCATTATTTTCCCAGGGATTGAGGTAAGGCTGATGGGTCTAAAGTTCCCTGGATTGTCCTTCTTTCCTTTTTTAAAGATGGGCACTATGTTTGCCTTCTTCCAGTCATGCAGTGTCTCCCTTGATCTCCAAGAGTCTTCAAGGATAATGGCCAAAGGTTCGGCAATGACCTCTGCCAATTCCCTCAGTCCCCTGGGGTGCGTTAAATCCAGACCCATGGGTTTGTGCACATCTAGTTTTTCCTAGATAGCTCAGAACTTGTTCCTTCTCCACAGATGGCTGCCCTCCACCTTCCCATATTGCATTGTCTAGGACTGTCTTGTGGAAGTTGACTTTGTCCGTGAAGACTAAGGCAAAAAAAGCATAGAGTACTTCAGCTTTTCCTGCATCATCTGTCACTAGGTTACCTCCCTCATTCACCAGGTTACCTCTCCTCCAAAAGAACTTCTTTCAAAAGAGTGTGTGCACACCCAAAAGAAGCAGATCAAAGAGTGATCCGCTGTTTCGAATGAAAGCATCCATACAGTCCCTGCTCTTTTTAAAGACCAGGCCAGGGATCAAAAATGAAGACTACTCTTTCAAAAGAAGGGCCCTGAAGAGCATCTACATGTCTTCTTTCGAAAGAAGCTTTTGAAAGGAGGCACTCTTCCTGAAACAGGAAAGGAACAGTGATTTCGAAAGCAGCACCACATTCCTTCTATTTACTTTTGAAATAATGCTTTTTGTGTGTAGACGCTTCTTGCGATCTTTCGAAAGAGCCCCCTTCAAAAGACTTTTCAAAAGAACTTGCTAGTGTAGATGCAGCCATGGTGAGATGTTCTCACCAAAAACATTCTGGGTTTTTTTTCAAGGCTTCTGAAGACTTTTTTTATTTCTTCTTCTTTCTTGTCTCTTCTCTCTCCATTTTGCAACCAAAAAGGAGGCTGGGTGGACCTCATTAAAAGGAAACAGGAGAGACACCTCTGCATGAGTTGAAATTTAACTACAAAATATGTGGAAAGAAAATCTAAGGGGGCTGGGTCTTAGGGTTCGAGGAGCTGCTTTCCATCACATCAGTAGCAGAAAAAGCACTCTCCCAAATACAGGAGAGTCATTCTATCTTCCCGGGACATAACTGGCATCCGGGATTGTTCCAGCCAGGGCTGAGTTTACCAGATAGTCTGGAGGGGGTGCTTAGAAGCTCTTGTTACTCCTACCCAGCTGGAACTGGACACACCGGCTACGTCTACACGTGCAGCCAACATCGAAATAGGCTATTTCGATGAATAACGTCTACACGTCCTCCAGGGCCGGCAACGTCGATGTTCAACTTCGACGTTGCTCAGCCCAACATCGAAATAGGCACAGCGAGGGAACGTCTACACGTCAAAGTAGCACACATCGAAATAGGGATGCCAGGCACAGCTGCAGACAGGGTCACAGGGCGGACTCAACAGCAAGCCGCTCCCTTAAAAAGCCCCTCCCAGACACAGTTGCACTAAACAACACAAGATACACAGAGCTGACAACTGGTTGCAGACCCTGTGCCTGCAGCATAGATCCCCAGCTGCCGCAGAAGCAGCCAGAAGCCCTGGGCTAAGGGCTGCTGCCCACAGTGACCATAGAGCCCCGCAGGGGCTGGAGAGAGAGCATCTCTCAACCCCCCAGCTGATGGCCGCCATGGAGGACCCAGCAATTTCGACGTTGCGGGATGCGGATCGTCTACACTGTCCCTACTTCGACGTTGAACGTCGAAGTAGGGCGCTATTCCTATCTCCTCATGAGGTTAGCGGCTTCGACGTCTCGCCGCCTAACGTCGAAGTTAACTTCAAAATAGCGCCCGACGCGTGTAGACGTGACGGGCGCTATTTTGAAGTTGGTGCCGCTACTTCGAAGTAGCGTGCACGTGTAGACGCAGCCACCATAAAACAGATCTCTTGCAAGCTCCTTAAGCACCGAGACGCAGCTCCTCAAAAGTTGTTGGTCTCTTAACTCCTGTTCAACTCAATTGATGGTTCAATCTGTCAATCACCCTGTGTGACTCTGGGGTCACCTGAATAGGACATGGAGCTGGTGTTGCACTGCCTACACCACACCTAGGGGCTGGCATAAGGGGTGTAGTTGGACCAAACAGGAAATGACATGTATCCTATACTCACCAGTGCTCCCTCTCACTTGTTCCATCTCTGAATGGAATAAATTTTGTTATGTGCACCGAGGCATGGGCAGATGTGCACCATCCAGAGAAATACTGGGTGCTCTGCTAGTCAGTTGGGTGGCACATGAATCTCTCCTGGGTGGCTGCGCAAGTCCTCAGGGTATAAGGAACACTACTACCCACTGATCCGTGCCGCTGTTTCAACTTTTGGGGACCATTCGCAGGATATATACCCTATTTAGAACATCCCTGAGGCCATTCTCAATTACTCCTGGAGACCAGTCCAACCAAAAAAATCACATTTTCTCCTTGCCAGGAATAGAAAAATCAATACTAATAGGATGACATTGCTGTGAGCATCAGAGGACTTTCGATATTTCCCTTCAAATTGTTTCTTTGTCCACGTAGCCACCTGCACATTCTACTCGTCAGGCAGTGTGACTGATTCCTCTTTTGGATTTCCCTGTGAGAAAACACGTCTAGCCAGAGGGATTGATAACCCTGTTTAGACAAAACCTGTGGAATGCATCCAAGGCAACATTTGCATAGCAATTTCAAACAGCTGAAGCAAGACGCAGCCTTTTAGCTCACCATTCATTCATTGTGCATTCCACTCACGTTGTAGTCACCAGAATTAGTATAATTAATTTATTTATTTTGAGGATACACCTCCCAGTTGCTTATCTTCAATGAGCAGCTGCAGAGAGAGAAAAGCAAGCAATTGGCAAGCCAATGCCAGCAAGAATGAAAAATCATTGCTCCTGACATTTCAAGCCTCCACCGAGCGAAGTGAAGGACAAGTCAGGGAAAAATCTTTCAAGCATTTCAGCTCTGTCCATCTGTTTGCATCTCCCATTCGTCATCTTACAAGTACTTCCACTCACCTTAAGGGGATGTGAAAAATCTTGTCGCAAGACAGATGGGAGGTGGTTTTGAAGTTCTTTCGACACCCTAGAAGAACACGTCCGTTTCTGGCGTCAGGGAACACCGACATTCTTGCTGTTTTTTTCTTGTCTGACATTTTCGTAGGTTTTAAAACAGTCATGCAAAACTGTGCATAGCCACCCACATTGGAAGGTATGAGAGAGGCAGCAGTGTTAGCCTGTATCCTCGAGAACAAGAAGGAGTCCTGTGGCACCTTATAGGCTAACAGATATTTTGGAGCATAAGCTTTCGAGCAGGTCTTTGCTCCAAAATATTTGTTAATCTATAAGGTGCCACAGGACTTCTTGTTGTTCACCTTGGAAGGGTTTAGGGCAAGAAGGGTGGGGTTCTTGGGTCTTGCAAATTCACTCTGCACCATTGACATGTATGTGGTGCAAATGAATCCAAAACTTCCTAAGAGTCCTACTTACAACAGCTTTGTTAATAAATAAATGAAAATGCAGAGCTTTTCCATTTAGGTGTTGGTTGGTAGCATTATCTGTTTTTTTGTTAACTCACAGGCAGCCTGGCTTTGAGCAAGCTCCTGGCTGCATGGGTGAGGCTGAGTTCTTGCCTCACATGCCAATGAAAATCAGTTCACATGCCATTCTTGGCACCCCACCAGGGTTTGCTGAAACCTGACATACATCAATGAAGCTGTACCCCAGAGAAGAGCAGTGGGCATGGTGAGGTAACACAGCTGCTTCTGATGCTCCACTGACAGGAGTGGAGGAAGTTAAAGCTTCTCTAACTCTTCAGTTTCGGTCACTGTTCCCCCACAGGGGATTTGGCTGTGCCGCAATGGTCCCTTTAATCTTTTCCATCCATGTGCAGAATAGTTTTTTGTGCACCAAAGCACATGTGAATATGCACCACCAGTAGCACTAAGAACCTAGCTATGGGTGCTCTGCTTGTTAGCTGGATGGTGTCTGACTCTCTTCTGAGCAGTCATACGGTGCCAGCTTATGGGGAGCGCTGCTGTGCAGGCTGGAGGTCCTGCCCTGTCTGGTGATATGAGGCCAGCATAGAAAGGAGTACCCACTCCACCCTTAACAACCACTCCTAAGCATGTTCACCTCAGCACCCATTGAGAAGGTCTTCTTCCCTCAGCACAGCATAGGCAAAATGCCTCCAGCAACTTCTGCTCATGTGTCACATTGCTGCCACGAGAGAGCCCAAAATATCAAAGGGATGGGAAAGTTATGCAGGAAATGCAGGCCACAAAACAGACAAGGAACAAATATCAGTCACGCACAGACTCCGTGCTAGAGCTAGCTGATGTTTCACTCACAACTCATTTTTTTCAAGTGAAAAAAGGAGATTTAATAAAAAAAAATTAATTTCTTTGTCTAAAAACCTACTTGAAATAAAAATTGTGGGGAAATGGTCTCATGCTTCCAAAAACTATTGAAAAATTCCTACCCTCTCATTATTGCCCTCTTCTGGCCATAGGGCTCTGGAATAGTTGGAAGTCCTGGAGCCTGATTTGAGGGCCTTTGGGAAAATTGTATGTTATCACCAGACCTATGCTGGTCCTCTACATGGGATGAATTTCACCAGCAATTAGTAATACTGGCTTCATGGGAATAGCTACTGAGAGCAAATGCTCCTTGGCCTTGACTAAAAGCTGCAGAATATGCCACCCCTTGGTTGTTCAGCCTTGAAACAGTTGTAGACCATTGTGTCTCCTATTACAGAGGATTAGCTGAGCTGTGTGTCTTTATCTCCATCAATCTTTCCTCATAAATGAATTCTTTGCGCTTCATATCATTTTTACCACTGCCTTGTAGCAACAGACATACTTCAAAGGGAGCCCAGCGAAACAACCCTGTAATGAGCACAGAAGACCCTTAAAGCTGCTTTATCATGCACATCTACCAAGGTTAATCAGCTCCTAATAAAGTACACTGTCTGGATCATATGGCCAGTTATCAGTGTCTCTGACATGAAACAAGATTACACTGAAGCTGAGACCTCACAAAGTGAGATATTTGGTCACACACAGCTGTTGCACAATCACAGCTTGTAGGCCTTCTAACTACAATCCTGTCTACGTGGGGACATGCAGGAAAGTTAAACTGAATTGACTAAAGTGAATTAAAGCACATCTCTACTACCAAATTGCGTCAGCCTGTTACATTGAGCTACAGCCGTCATAGACATTAAACCACTTTCACATGTCCACACTATACTGCTTGAGCTGCAGTGAAGGTCCTCACCTGGAGTTCATGCACCAATTTAACTCAGCGTGGGACACAGTGGGATGGCTTTTGAAGGTTATCAACAGTCAGTGTCAGTAATATGGAGTCTACATTGACACTGCATAGATCTATCTAAATTGACACTGAAGCTACACCTCTGGAGGAGAAGGGGTTAATAAGTCATTGTTGTAAGACAGTGAGGTCAGTGTGTGTAACATTTTAGCACAGATGTTTACAGAGTTAGGTCAAGGTAAGGAGCCATGTAATGTACACCGCAGCTCAGCTTCCAAAGTGAAGAAAGCTAATGTGAGCTAAGGCTGCTTTGCTTCTGAATGAGAGTGTCCACACAGGAGTTTGATGCAGTTTAACTAATTTATTTTAAATTTGGACGTTTAACTCACCAGGCTTAACTTTCATGACTGTCTCTAAGTCGACACAGCCCTGCAATTTCCATTCCTTCTAGGAGGCGTTTCCATTATGTTCACTGCCTCTGTGAATGGATTTTAATTGCCAGGAGCTCACCCGGACGTCCAACCATAGCTATCTGGAGCACCAGATAGAGTAGTTTTGCAAACTGTGCTTGCAAACCTAGAATTCGCAAGGATATAGAGGGCATGTGCAGCTTTTACATTCGATAGTATGCAATCAGCACACACCTCTCTTTGTGTGCCCTTTGCATGTCACTTCAGTAATACTGGTAGGAAAAAACTACGCAGACAGAAACCAGCGGAATCTGGCAATCCCTGCCTGTGGGAAACGGTCAACGAAATGTCTCACAGGCCACACATAGAACCCCGATGGGCAGCATATGACCCGCGAGCTTCAGTTTGCCCACCATTGGTCTTCAAGTAATGGAAACGTGGAGTTCTTTGCAGTTTGATTCTGCTGTGGTCGGCAGTTGCAAAATTTCCTATGTTTGCTAGATGTGCACGCAAAGGTAGTTTTAATCCACCTTCCCTACCATTCCATTCTGGGTTGTTCCATGTCAAGCCAGTCCCTTCTGTGATGCTGTGGAAGGCAGGAAGAGACCCATGGGAGAGCATTAGCTGGACCTTAGCATGCTCACAAAGGATCCTGGGTCAGAAGTTGGTGGGAGGGCCCAGGTTCTCCGTGCCATCAGGTGAGGCTGTTGTGTCAGACTCCGACTGCCAGGGAGAGATGATCACCCCCACTCACAGCTCGTGGAGCATGCAGGCAGCCCAACCTGCTGAATGACACAAGGAGGAGGAGAAGTGGCTGTAGTGGATGGTGGAGCACCCGCAGCCACAAGCAATGCCTCTGCGATAGCGTCAGTTACTACAGCAGCAGGCCACACAACAACCAGCAAGTTTCTCAGTGGCTGCTCCCTCGTGGTCTAATTCCTCTGCAGGCAGGAGTGCAAATCAGCCTCTCTCCACCCACTGCCCTGCTCTACAGAAGACACGCCCTTTGAGTCCCTTCTCCAACTGGGTTGGTCCCTTCTCCAGTTGGCCTGTCGGGCTGGGGCTTCCTGGGCGCAGAGCTGTTTCTGCACCCTTCTCTCTCCAGTGTGGGGTTTATTTATCATGAATTACTTTAGCGCAAACTATCTCAACGGCTGCTTAGTGACCTATAATCTGGACCCCAGAGGCACCTCCGATGTGGCTGTAGGGATGTTGTAGGAATTAGATGACACCAGAGGCTCTCCTTGTATTGGAGCCAGACATGCCTGCTGGTGGGCTCTTTGCTTTTGCTCTCTCCTAAGTATTCTACTTTCATGTGTTAATTATTCTGGCTTATGGTGTTCAAGTGAGTCAAGCTTAGCCTGCCCGGCATAGAAAGCAACAGGGTTTATCTGAGTCTCATAATTCATTCTTAACAACATCTCATCAGTAGATTAATTTACCTATCACAGCCATCTTTCATGAGCACTAAATGCTTACCTACCAAGAATTCCACCTCATTGTGAAACTGAAAAAGAGAAGTGTGTTAATGACAGTTATAAAAACCCATGATGGTGCAGGAAACTTTCAGAAAGATCGCTAAAACAACATGCAATGCTTTAATGGATGTGCTGGGCGTTCCCAGCCAAAAAGTTGCTTGATTTTGAGAAATGCTTGCCTTTTGGGAGTCAGGTAGCGTGATCAATGTACCGAGAATAAGATTTACATTTGATAAATTCTTTGCTGCATGGAATGCATGCTAGGAATGGAAAATAACAGCAAGTTTTTCCCTTTGCCTAAATTTCTGCAGGTAAGAGTTCATGGGACTGCATGAAGCTCCAAGGCCAGATTCTCACATGCAGACGCTGGGAAAATATTTCCAAAATTATCTAAGTTATATAGGCATCTACATTCTATACTTAGCCTCTACTTTCACGTTAGAATATTTTGCACATGGTCTCTAGAGTTTATTATAAAGAACCTTCCCCTCAGTCCCTTCCATGGCATGTGAAACTGACAGCACCCCCATCCTTGATCTCCAGTTCCACATTATAGTCCTGACAGTTAAAGGTAACTGGATTTCTCCCCCAAACTGGGTGGGAGGGACCAGGAACTGTCTTTTCAAGCACATTTCCCTGATTTCAGAGGTTTCCTGACATAATACAAGTAGCTAAGGCTGGATCAAGAGAGAAATGGTGAAGCAATTGCTGGGATTTAACAAATTCATTGGCAAAAACTAACAGAAGCCAATGCAGAGACACTAAATTTCTCACTAGCTGGCAGATGTTTGATCACCCCCTCTGCCCCAGGCCCCACCCGCATTCCTCCTCTTTCCCTGACCCACACCTACCTCCTACCTCTTTCCCAATTCCTCAGCAGGGGGGGAGCTTGGATGCCAGCGGGCACTGGGCACCCACTAAATTTTTGCTGGGGTTGCTCCAGCCCCAGGCCAATGTTTGCAGCCTTGGGCATGTCATGTTTTCAGAGGCATCAAATGGAGATAAACATCCAAATCCCACTGATTTTCAAAGAGATTTGGGTTCCCAGTTCCCTTTGGCACCTTTGAGAATCCCAGACCCAAATGAGAGGCATCAGGCTAGATCTTCAGCTGATGTAAATCTGCTGAGGTCCATTCTGGATCTTGAGCTACTGGATCTTGAACTTCAGAACTGATGAGCACCCCATGGCTCATGTTTCAAAATCATGCCTCATATTTCAATACTGAGAATGGATTGAGGTGCCTGGGGAATCCATGTTTTTCATAGTGGTGAAGAGATTTTTCCTGTTCAAGATGGTCTTCAAGATAGACGCATACAACACTGCTCTCTTCAGTGTTGCCTAGCTACTTCTTAGCTTTAACCATATCATCAATAGCTGGTGTACACCACACAGGTCCAAAGTCTTCCTCATGGACCCAGCCCAGATTGTGAACTGGGACATTTCTCTTCAGCCCAAGAAGAGAGAAGGGCTCTTTCCCTAAAGTGAACGTTCCAGGCTGCAATAGGTTGAAGGCCGTAACAAGGATGTCGTACCACTTCCTTATGCCAAGGAGCTAGTCATCTTTCCCTCAGAGATTTCCATGGTTATTTTAGCCTCTTACTTAGATGATACAGCCATGGGCTGTATTCTCAGCTAGGCCAAGACTTTTTAAACTGATGTTGGGTACCCAACTTGTGACATGGTAAAGGAGATGGATTTTCTGAGGCTTGATGAATGTCAAGCCCCTGTGAAACATCTCATTGTCCCCTCTGAAACCAGAGCACCCACATTCAGTAGTCACCGTTAAAAAATCTTAGCCCCCCATCGCTTGTGGCTGGCACCAGTAATTAAAATACACCCCGTTCCATATGTCAGAGCAAGGGCACCTATGCTATGAAGTATCAGAGGGAGTTCAGTGGGGGCAGAGCTAGCAAGGGAACTACAGAGTGAAACAGCAGGAGTGATGGTCTGTTGCAGTGCTCCCAGGAGAAGGGAGTTGGGGCTAGGTCAGAAGACACAGCTGCAATGTTTGGTTTTCTTTTGGGAGAAGGCAGGCTAGGCCTGGCATTTTCCCCAGCTGCTCAAGCAGCAGGGAGAGATGGTACCTCAGGGAGGAGAAGCTGTGCTTATATTTTTTGCTTTAAAAAACAAAACAAAGAAAACAAAACAAAATGAAAACAAAAAAAACCCACTACCTTTGCACTGTTACAACAACCAGACCCCACAAAGGACTGTGGGGTGCCCCAGGGGCACACAGGTGGCAGCCAATGGGGCAGGGTGCCTATAAAGCAAGCCCTGAGGCTGGGGTGGCAGCTATGGTGTAACAGCCCTCACGCTTCATTGTTATTTCCATTTTCTTTTCCCTGTGCATTTCACTCAGCTCAGGCAGGCAAGCTGAACTGGTCAACTTTGCTTCCTGGTTCTCATGTATGAGCCCAGTGCTGTGGAGTTTTGGTTTATCCACCTCAGGCCAAAGCCTCATTCACATGCCTCTTCAGCACTGTCCCCTTTTGGAAGTGCTACTTTCTTTGCTGAGTAGATCATCTACGTGTCTGTTCCTGGTTTGAGTCATGGGCAAGTTCTAAAATGCCACCTGGCCACTCCTCCAAATCATCCCCCATCTGCACCTCCACAGGTAGCTGATTGTGCACCCCAACCTCTTTGGGGGTCTCCCTGGGATCTCCCATTCCCTGCTTAACCAGGGTTTGACTCCTGCACAGAATATTTAAACCTACTGCCACCTCTTTTCTGCAAGAACTGCTGACCAAATGAAGTCCTGCGGTGCTTCCTGCCACAAACTTAACTCTGGAACCTAACTTATTTTTTAGAGCATTACTTGAAGTAAATGTGTGTGCACCAACACGAATACCATGATGAGCGTTGCAAGGACTGTTGCCAAATGACCTCTGGTGCGACTGGTTACGCCAATTGCTCTGTATCGACTGAGCTGCTTTGACGATGACAATATTTTTGATAAATCACGGGGAAGTTGTGAGGTGGTGAATCAAAGCTCCAAAAGTATTGTGCAATTGCAGCTAACTCCATATGTCTCTTCCAGTACATTTATATCAAATGGATCCAAATGTTGCTTGACAGGCATCAATGATGCCCACAAAACTTTGTGATTGAGTAGTGCAACTTGATTAATGGGATTTTGGTCCTTTACATTTCTCCATAGTGAGGGGCCTTTCAAGACTTGAAAACAATGCTCCCGCTAATTTTTACCATCCATGTGCAGAATAAATTTTGTTATGTGAATGGAGGCACGTGCACCACCAATAGAAACATATGCTGATGGCTGTTGACAACTTGTGGGCGCACTGCTAATGAGCTGGGTGCACCTGAATCTCTCCTGGGTAGCTGCCCAAGTGCTCAGTTTACAGGGAACACTGCAAGTGACTAAATCTATATCCTCACCGAAACTTCCCACTAGAACAAGTAGCTTCAATCTTATCAGAGCTTTCAGAGTATTAGTATCCTTATAATTAGTTACTGTGCCTTTAGGGCTCACTTACCGGGAAAAAGGAGCATGACCTTTTGGGCTTAGTTCTTCTAAACAGACTGTGGTTTGCAAAAGACGTCGAGTGCAACTTCATCATTTTAAGTGATGCCACACAAGTGCTTACAGGGGTCAGCTAGACAGAGCAAAGCCAAGAAGTAGCAATTAGTCTTATGACTGTCTAATTGTTTCTGGTTCATGTGACCTTGGATACACATACAGATCCCTCCTCAGCGTCTGTAAAATTCATGGCTGAGTGGTATTGATGAGACCAAGAACATTGTTTTCGTTGTACATCCAATAAGGTTTAGCCAAATATTACACAATTAATGATAGCCTTAGAAACCTGAATTTGCTGTGACTGACAATAGAAGCAAGATATCTGTCACTTAAAGCTATTCTCAGACTCAGTTAATTAGTTCTGAGAAGCTGTTTGACTTTGCTAAGTCTTTGCTCAGGGAACCTAGTTATTCCAAAATGAAGTTTTCCTTGAATGGCCCTAGGTTTGTAGCATTCATGTTGCCACACAGACTTTGCTTAAAGACTTTCCAGTGCAGTAGTTATGGTGCTGAGACTCAGATGTGTTGTCGACACCATAAATCATGGGAACTCAAGAGAGAAAGATCTGACCCTGTCAGCCACTCAGTGCAGTTCCACTGAAATCAAGAGCGATTATGTCGATTTGATGATCTGGCTAAGAAAATCCACCTACTGTTATTTTGTCCATCCAATTTCTGCTGGCTGGTTTCCAAGAACATATTCGCGTTTCAAGTGCTTTGTGCACTCTAGTGCTAAATGACCCAAGTCACAAATGATGAAGCTTCTGCCTACCCTCGCTGTGAAGAAAT
The DNA here is from genome assembly GCF_033958435.1 of Carettochelys insculpta. NCBI lineage: Eukaryota > Metazoa > Chordata > Testudines > Carettochelyidae > Carettochelys > Carettochelys insculpta. The sequence continues at coordinate 34,524,550 of NC_134152.1, forward strand.
TACACTTGGTATTTGGCCTAAAATTTCCTCCTTGCTGTCTCCCCACCCCTAAGATATGGCTAATGAGTGTGTTTCAACATGAGTTATTAAGCATCAATGTTTATTGCTACCATTATCTCAGATGAAGCTTCCAAAACACTGGAAAAATATGGATGTCTAGTGATCAGGGTGTTCACACCCTGCCCAAGTGGGGGAAGAACCCCTCTCTCAGTCTGGTGGGCAGAGACAAGCCCCGCTGCCTTACCTGACCAGAAGTCAGGGGTGGGACTATCTGTATAAAAGCCCCAGCCAGAAGCTCAGTCCTGACCCAGCCACCAGGGGAGGCAGATGCCGGTCCTAAGCTCGCAGCTTGGGAGCTCAATACAGCCCCGCAGGAGACCAAGGACCGGCCTGGGCTGTTGGGCCTCACTGAAGAGGAGCTACAGGCCGGGATGGAGACCCCACTCTACCTGGCACAGAGGAACCTAACATATGGCCCCTTGAGCTAAGATCTGGAGGAGAAGTCTGGAAGTGGCCCAAGGATAGGTCAAGGTGCTGCAGTGTGGATCCCAGGCAGACCGCCTTGCCGCTAGAAGGGCCGTGGGCTGGAGCCCTGTGGAGTGAGCAGGCCTCCCCCACTACAACCTATAGGTGGCAGTCTCCACCCCCCGCCCCGCTGTTCTGGGCACACACCTGGGTTTGTCACCGCTACGCCATGCAAAGAGACTTGACCTTTTGGAACTGCTGTTTGTTTGTTGCCCCACCCTGAACCAGGGCCTGGGCCTAGTGAGACCCGAACACAGTCCCGAGCGCCAGGACCAAGCCTTGGTGGCTAACAGGGTCATATTCTCCTCTTGCTCTGAATTTACACTAGAAATTATGGTGGTGTTATAAGACTAAATTAAAAAGATGGTGAAGTGCTCGGATTCTATGATAGTGAGGGACATCCAAGAGAATGTTTGGGACAGACTTTCTTACGTAATGTTCACTGAGGCCTCAGGCAGTACAAATGGCTGCTGGGAGTTATCAGAACATAAGAGACACGCTGGAAGAAACCAATGGCCCATGTACAAAAGCATCCTCTACATAAGAGTGTCCGACCAGTGTTGGGTGCGTCATGTGAAATGGCCTCCTCCCACCTTGCCCCTGGGCCTGCAATGGCTGTCAGCCCCACAGCGCATTCCCCAAAAGGCATGATGACTCAGACCCCCTCTAAGTGATGCTCTTTTTCCAGCTTCAGCCTTGCTACTGGGGAAGTGGGGCAGTAGTTTGGAGTTGCCCACTTTGTCCAACACATATGGGAATGGGGCTTAGTCACTGTCCATTCTTCACCCCCCTTTCACCCCCATATTCCTATGTGCTGGGACCCCATGTCTGAGTGTCCTGCGTAGAGCTGGAAAACGTTCTTACTTCCCCTTGCACTCCAGTCAGAATCTAGTCTCAGCCAACTGTGAAAGCTGGTGTTCTTCCCTTCCACTCCATGTGCACTTTGCCAGTCAGGGTGTATTTATGTGTTTTGCAGTAAGGTGATGTATATTAAGTTAAAGATCATGAAAGCAAATGTTGAAGGAAGGTCTGAGCTTTCAAATCCGATTCAGCGCTATCGTTAAATGTCACTCCATTTTTGTGTGTAAGTGCTGCTGGTTAGAAGAGAAAATGAATTCTGTGGATGTCTAACAACGTTCTTTCAGATGCTGGCAACAGGACGACCTGTCTACGGTTAATTTTGTATGTATTTTTTTAACCCTGAAATAAGTCAAGAGAATCTCAGAGGGAAAAAAAAAAGACAGATTTCACTGACAAGAGGTTGAATGTGAGGCAAAATCAGAATTGTAAAGACAGTTTTACCCATGCACCATACATCCATCAATGTGCTTTCTTTTCAGCATTTTTAACACTTACACTTCTGCTGCAATTAGTACAATTTTATCCTGTCTGTTGGATGAGACTTAACTACAGTACTACCAAGGACCTTGGCCAAGGGACAGCTCAGTGGTTTGAGCATTGGCCTGTTAAATCCAGCTCAATCCTGGAGGGGCCCATTTAGGGGTCTGAGGCCAAAAAAAAAGGTGGTGCTTGGTCCTGCCAAGAGGGCAAGGGACTGGACTTGATGACCTCCTGAGGTCCCTTCCAGCCCTATGACGTGTGTATCTCCAAAGACCATTACACTCAGAGTCATATGACAGGAATGAACTTGGAGATGTCACCTAGTCCAGCGCCCTGCGCTCATGGCAGTACACAGCTTATATGTCATTTGAAGTCCTGTTACTGATCTTTATTTATGCATCTCACTTATTCTCACCTCCCAGTACAGATAACGGCACAATTGGACACCCCCGAGACTCCGTGACATGCTTCTGCGGGGACTCTAGCAACCCTGCGCCTCTTGGAACAACAGAACCGTGCAGGCACCACTGCCTTCTGGGCTTCTGTAGCAGTGGGGGATCCTTTCAGTTGCAATCTCTCTGATTCATTTGCTAGCTGAAGAGGGAAATTGTGAATGTAGGAAGGAGACATTAGTATTATTGCTCCATTTCTCGTTAGCATAGTGGTGCATAAAGAGGAATGGAGCAATAATAATAGTAATACATTAGATATATTTAGAAAGGAGTAGAGCCACTCTTTCTTCTTCGAGTTATTGCTCATATCCATTCCAAGTTGGGTGTGCGTGGGTGCATGCCCAGTCGCTGGAAGCTTTTTGCCCTAGGCATTAGCCATAGAGTCAGTGCAGCACCCCCTGGAGTGGTGCTGATATAGAGACCGATATACGCACCACCTGACCAACCCCCACCGCCTGCTCAGTTCCTTCTTGCTGCGCTGCCAGTCATTGGAGCTCTTGCGTTCTCAGCTCAAAACTTTAGCTCGCAGCCTATTGTAGAGTAAATAGTTCTTGAAGAAGTGTAAATAGTTTAGTACTTGATAGTTAGCTTTAGGGTTTTAACTATAGCCAAAATGGGGCTTTCTGTCCCCTTTGGCACGGGAATGCCCGGCTCCCCAGGCTTTAAGACTTGTTCAAAATGCAGCAAATGCATGCCAAAAAGTGACCCCCATTCAGCCTGTTTGATTTGCTTGGGGGAAGGACACTTGCGTGATCACTGTCCTATTTGTAAGGTCCTTAAGCCCAGAACTTTGAAAGATTGGGCCCAGCACCTTAAAGTCCTCTTAATGGAGGTGACTCTTAAGCTTCAAGGGTCTCCTGTAGGAGCGGAGAGTGGAGCTGCCTCCGTGCAAAGTGCACCGGTGCTGTCAACCCTGGTGCCGCCTGAGGACTCCTGGCACCAGGAGCAGGTACAGGCACCGGCACCTTCTTGGCGCCATGGGAGTCAATCTCTGGTGCTGATGAAGAGGAGGAGGCATGAGAGGCATTGCTCTCCAAAGAAGTGGGGTAGCCTCAAGTCCAAGGCTCCGGCGCACACTTCCAAAGGGCAGGAGACGTGTCTGTTGAAGCTAGTGTAGAGCAGGAACCCGCAGGCACTGGACTTGCTCTCTGTGCTGGAGGCATTTCAAGCGCCACAAGACCTGCTACAGAAAACGGTGCTGGGCCCTTCTCCATCTCTGGAGGACAGGCGCCGCAGCAGTGAAATGGAGCGATCGGGGCTCATGGACGGGACAGAGGCGCCGACCCCTGTGATCAGGTTGACGCTGGCACTGACACCATATTTGATGCTGAGCACTCCAGTGCCAACCTGACAGACTGTGCGACAGTTTCAGGTGCCCTATATTCCGGCACCGGCACCCTCTCCAGCACAGATGACATCAGCGCCAACTCCGATGGCCCCACCATGGTCATTTGCCTCTGAATCAGCGTCAGAGTCACGCTCCTTTTACTCAAGCTCCAGGCACAGGAGCAGGGCCAGGCTTGTCCTGTAGAAGTCAATGGGAATGGCTTTATTGCTTTCGGTGGGTGGATAAGAACATCAGAGCCTCTCACCTGTCTCCATCCAGAATCACTAACAGTGCAGGTACAGATCTCTAAAGGTGCCTAACTTCCATTGACTCCTCCCAGGTATTTAGGTGTCTAAATACTCCTGAAGATGTGGGCCAGTCACAGTCTCCTCTCCTGCAGAAATAGCTACACACATCATCCCTGTGCTCCTGCTCATGTTATATTATTACTTAATGTTCCTGTTGCACAATTGCCAAAGGGTCGACTCAGGGTTGAGGAGTGGTTGTACTAGACATGGAGTTACATTCAATTCCTGTCCTGAAGACCTAAGAACTAAGTCTGCCAGAGCTCTTAAGCATGTGTTTGTGTGCTGTGCCCAACTGGAACTTAAGGGACATCCCATCTATGAAGGGTAGTTGAGAGGGTAGAAGCCAAATATATTGATGTCTATGTATCTACACATTTGTGCTTTCCTAATTACAGCAATGAATAAATAATTATTGCATTCCATGTAGATGGATGGAGGCATTTAATGGAGGCCAAGAGGTGAATGACAAGGGAGTTTGGTTTGCCAAGTGTAGACTTGATTGAACTATATTATTTTTCTAACTTAAATTCTGTTTTCATTAAGTGTAAGCCTCCCGCAGGATCTTCTGTTAATAAAAATGTGTTATATTACGCAGTTGCCAAGCACACAAGAGGTAAGAAGTGTCACAGACTAGAGGCAAAGTTAATCTCTCCCATCCCTAGTCCTCTGGATGAGCTTCTCTGATGCCATGAGATCTCACCAGATAATCAGGGCCAACTCAGATGAATATGTGGTTGGAAGACCCGCCCCCGCCCAGGTCTGGGTAACTCAAGGGGGGGCACTCTGCTCTGAGGTAATGCTAAGCTAATGCCCCAGCCTGATGGCAGGGATGCTGTCCTGCTTGAGAGTCTGTCCTCTTGGACGGTCCTCTGAGCACCATTGGGCCATGACTCTGCTTAAAAATTCCTTACCTCCATCCTATTAAACTGGTGCATTGTGCTGCAGAAATGGCTGTATTTCAACAGTCCCTGAATTAATATGCAAGCTTGCTTTAAGTTAGTTGAAGGATGAAGTATGATGCTGAAATGCAAGTACATCCTTAAGCCTTTGACTACCTGAAGCTGGCTGGACAACATGGGATCTCTCCCTAAATTGTTCTGTTATATTTGTTGCCTCTGAAGCATCTGGTACCAGACCAGAGTACTGAGCTAGCTGAACTATGGGACTGATCCACTGTGCCTATTCTTACCTTACTGTCATTTTTTCCAGACACCTCAGGCAGTTAGATGCCCAACTCACCTTGGAGTTGGAAGTTGAATACCAAACCTCATTTAGCAACAAGGGGTCCTGTGGCACCTTATAGACTAACAGAAATGGATGAGCATAAGCTTTCGTAGACAAAGTGGGTCTTTGCCCACGAAAGCTTATGCTCACCCATTTCTGTTAGTCTATAAGGTGCCACAGAACCCCTTGTTGCTTTTGCAGATCCAGACTAACATGGATACCCCTCTGATACTTGAAACCTCATCTAAGCTCTTCAGCCTTGGTGCTTTGCTGAATCAGGTACTTAGATATGTGCTTAAAATAGTCAAAGGTAGTTAAACACAGGCTTAAGACCCACTGACCATTTTAAATGCATACTGTAATGTTTTGGAGATTCAAAGCAGCAGGGAAACCCCGTGGTTTTGAGCTAAGGTAGGCCCCAAATGACTGGAAACCTGCACTTTAGCTTCTTTCACTGGGACGAACATGAAAGAGCCAGTACACGGAAATACTGTGTGATAAATGTTTTTTCCTTGCTGGAATTTTAATTACTTTGATGGCCTGAGGCTATCTAGTTTTACTACTTGTGATATTAACAATAACTGTATTTCCAGGCTGAAGTCATTTCCACTTGGTGTTTGTTACTGTTTGTACAATATCCTGAGACAAGTGGTAACTGCTGAGGAGCAGTGAGGCTGCAGTCACTTAATCAGCATTTGTACTATAGGGCTTCCGTCAGCTACTTGTTTTCTCGTTGCCACTCACGAGACCAGAGATAAAGGAATGCTAAATGGCAATTAAGAAAGTAGGCATTCAATTGCCTATTGAGTAAGATAGGAATTTGCCTAACACAGGAATCTGAATCTTTTTCATACCAAATTATCTGTTTTCATACTGGTATCACCCTAGCGTCTAGTCATGCAGTCCTGCTCATTTAGCAACATAGAAGGGCAGAATGGTTATGATCCTCTTTACAGGTTGAACCTCTCTAGACCAGCACCCTTGGTTCCTGACCAGTGCCAAACCAGAGAATTTGCTGAGCCATGGGACATCTGTATTGTCTAGCAGCATTACCAACACTTCCACAGCTTATTGGGATCCTAGAAGACATTTAGGGGTAAAATGGAGCTAAATAACCACACAGAACACTAAGAGGCAGGACTGGTGGCTGTAAACAAATATCATGGGACCACAAGAAACTTGGCCACACCCATGATGAGTAGACATACAGCTAACTAAAATCATGCCAGACCATGGAAGTTGCCAGACCAGAGAGTGCCAGTCTAGAGAGTTTCAACCTGTACTACAATGAACTTTCTCGATTAATGCTATCATGATAAGTAGAACAGGTTGGCTGGGTGGTAGATTTGAGCAGAATTCATTTAATATTGAGACAGTCTAAATTTTTGTACATGGCATAAAACTAGCTTTATGACTGATATTTTTACAAGAACTAATACTCTGAGCTGTCAGAAACTAGGCTATTTAAAAATGAAGGAGTTGCCTTCCACCATCCTTCCCATTTCTTCACTTATAGTTAATTATGGGGCAGATTCTGACAGCCTTACTCATGTTGACTATTATTTTACCCTTTAAGCAGTACCATTCAACTCAGTGGTGCTAAATGCATCACAAACTACTAGTCAGTGAGAAGAAGATGGGCAGAAATTTGCCCCCCATAGCATATCAGAAAGGAGTAGATTTAATGGCGTTAGTCTAATCAAATAATTACTAAAGATGGACCCGCTCGGAGGGCCAAGACTGAATAATCAACAAATCCGTCTCATAATGAAAATTCAATTTAATTCATTCCAGCTTTTGAAAAAGTGCCAACACCCTTCCTGGAATCAGATTGAATCCAGCAGTAATGTAGACAACTTTACAGCTCAGTAATTATTCTCATATTCTCATATTTAGTTAGAGAAGGCAAAGAAATCCAGGTTGACCTAATGTTCATTCTTGAATCAAATCCAAGCTAAATTTGAAATTTAAAAAGTTTGATTAACAAAAACTATGCCATCACTTGAAAGTTCCAGTCACCTTCCTGGAGAGTGCCTTTCAACTCTACAAAGTGAATCCTATGGAAAGACAACGAGCTCCTGTAAAAACAAATTATTTTACTGGTAGAAGGGTAAGGGTGGGGCAGTGATCCCTGTAAGCCAGGCTCTTGTGCAGCCTCTCAGGAGGGTTTCAAATGCTGCCCAGCTGATTAGCTGAATGCCCACAGCTAGCTTTTTGTTTCTAATGGTGGTGCATATTCACACTTCTTTGTGCGCATAAAAATTATTCCACACATGGATGGAAAAAATATCAGCTCATGGATGGAAAATATTAGAAGGAATGTTGGAATGGGCCAGGCTCTGGCAGTGTGGAACGGTGGTAAGAGCTTCCTGCTTTCCCTGTTGCCAGAGCCTTTCACTGACAATGCAGATACAGCCTGCTTTTCACTGCAACATATGGCTACACGCAGTCTACTAGCCATCTCAAAAGGTGTGCAGTGCAGACGTAGCTGAGATGAGTTTGTGGTCCTGTCTGGCTTTAACTTCGATGACATTTCAAAATTCATCCCATGACCCAACTCATCTGATTCTTTTTCCCGTTTTAGTGTCTTTGTTAATATCAATTAAGTTGTCTGGCTTTTCCCCAGTTAATATTCACAATATGTATAAGACGCTCCAGGGCAACACCATGCAGGAGCAGGTGGCTTTTTTTGTGCTTATTCTCAAAATACTTCAGGCTCAGCAGATGGAAGAGGAAATTGCAGGGTTTTTTTCTTTCTCAAATATGATTTTTCTGAGATTTTCATCTAGTTTTTGCAGATCCAAGATGTTCAGCTAGTTTGGATACAGAGTCACTTTCTCACTTGTCTCATTTCAGCTAAGCGGCCCAACATGTAAATTAGAAATTGAACAGAACTGCCAAGTGCGTCACTGCATGCAACAATGATTTTCATAGACCAACAATTACAGTATATCAAAGCAGTGTCATCACAAAACCCCAGTGATATATGGCACTAGCTCTAGATTATGATTTCAACTGTACTTCACTTTGCTTGCTTTGAATAAAGTGTTTAAACTATGAAGGACTAAGTACTAAACTTCCACGCATGGTGCAGATTTAGCAACAGGGCAGAAAACCATGGATGGTGCGTTGACTGAAAGAACCAGAGGAAATTGACAAATGTCCTATACTGTGAAATCTAAGTTCTGCAAAATCAGTCACCTCACATGAGTCTCTTAGCTTTCTGGATTAGCTTTCTATCGCACTGTCAAACAATATGACAAGAGGAAGTGCATCAGGTGGGTCCCTTCCTGGAACATGACAGGGGTGAGTGTCATTTGTATAAAGACATCAAGTGCAGATAGGTGTTATCTGAAAATACATCATATTAACACTTCAGGTCCTCTGTCTCAGGAATGTGCAGATGTTTGCTGAGCCCATTACCAGTGATGGAGGAGTCCAGGTCTATCCTTAAAGGATTTGTTTAGTATTTATCTCAAACACAAGTATAACAGGTGTTACAGAATTAACCCTCTGGCCAGCAAATGAAAGGCAATGAATTAAGGACTGATTGGGCAAGACTTTCTCTTATTCTAGAGGGTGAGTAATCCTACTGCAGTCTCTCGGTTGACTTGTGAATAAATCCTGATCAACATGAGGAAGAGAGTTGCATAATCCCACCCTTAATTTGGGGGGCCAGCTTCAGATCTGCATTGCAATGGTTTAAATGCATAGTAACCCCATTGCTGTGTGATCGAGATCAGAATTCAATACTTCCGATGAAAGAATGTATATAAAATGGACATCACTTTAGTGTCCAATTACTGTGATGCTCTGCAACATGATTATTAGGCCTTAGAAAAAAATATTTGGAAGTACAGCATTTCTTTTTATACATGAAGTTGAAAAGACAAGGGTCATCCTCATTGAAAGTGTTAATTGCATTTAATTGGACCCCTTATGCAAACAGTTGCAATAGACTTTGCTAGGATGTTACACAAAGGTCTATATCAGCCTTTTGTTTATTTTTTCTGACAGGTTACTAATTTCCCAGTACTCTGCTTAGCCTCAGCGAGTTGCAAGTTTCACCAAATTGCTTTAGCTATTTAAATGTGTCTCGCAACAAAGCTAATCTGAATACATTCTCCAATTTTTCCACTGTATTCAAAGCTTCAGTGCAATAGTTCTGTTCCACCAGCTTTCTCCAGAGACTGTTGTTTAAGAACCTATAAATGTCACCATTAACATCAGTGGCAAACTCTCACTGATTGGAGTTACTGTCAGGTCTGTAATGAAAGTTCTTATAACCTGAACCTTTCTATAAATACAGGTGACCTTTAAAGATCAACAATCCAAATAATTAAAAATGTCAAAACAGCTGAAATATATATACAGAGGGCTTCTGCTTTTTGCAACGTGCTAACTTCATTTTTTTACAATTTATTTTTAGCAGTTTCAGTTCAATGTAGATGTCCAAAATTCAGAAGTTTTCAGCAATTTGTTTGTGTGTAGATGATTCAGACAGCACTACAGTAAAGCACACAAGGGAACTTTTCTCATGTTCCCAGCATGGACCTATTAATGAAGAACACACTAGCACACTTTAGAAACCGCACCCCCCAGTCCGCATTATGGTTCTGTGTATACAACTCTTTACATACAAACCAGGAGCACAGGCACCCGCTACTTAAACAAACTGACCTTGAAAAAGGATGAAGTCAAACTTCACTGAGTCACTTTTCCACAATTTATTGGATAAACACCAATTTTATTTATTCATTCATGCATTTGTAGTGGGGTGTCTTATTGGTATTGATCAGTTCAAGCCTTAGATCACAAGACCTGAATATATACACTCAAAATGCTGTTACGTGCACTATATCCCATTATTTGTGGGCCGTATCTGCAGCTGCTATAAATCAATTTAGCTCTGTTGACGTCAGTTTGGCCCCTTACTGCTGTCACTATTGTGACTTATTTGATTTGGTGAGCGCCAGCCAGGTGGCATTGCACAGAGCCTCAGCTAGTATTTGTGCCAAGATTCTTACAATTTCAGAGGACAGAAACTTCAGTGTAGATGCAAAATAACCCAGAGGACCAAATTCTGCCTTTTCTACTTCCTGCTCTGCCCCTCCAGTTCTCAGGGTGGGGAAGGGGGCATACTTGTTCGTGCTCCACCCATTCAGCCAGAGGAGGGGCTCCTCAGCCTCAGCTCAGAGGGAGGCCACACAGGTTCCCTACAGAAGCTCTGTAAGTAGGAAGTTGATAGAAAAGCGCAGCAGGGCCCATAACAAAGCAGTCACAAAAATTATGGAAGACTGTATGCCAGAACATAGATACAGACATACAGCAATGCTCCTAACAGGGAACAGAAAGCTCCATAGCAAAGGATGCTATGGAAGGACTGCAAAGTGGTCTTAACTAGATACATGTTCTGAAAAGGGATTGTGATTTTGAAGCAGGATTATTACTCTAGCGGTATGTAAGAGTGCACTCACTAAATTGTGTCAATCCTAGAGGCTGAGCAATCAAAATAAAACAGCTTTTGTGTCCCTACAAAATAGAGAGTGCTCCAAAGAGAAAGCAAAGAGCATTTTCCATAAGTGGATTGCAAGAAATGTTCATGACAGGACCACATCTGTCCAGGGCGAAAGACCATATTAAGACCAGAATTTAGCAAGGCACTTAAACACCTGTATAGATTAATCACCTTCAGTGCCTACTTAAAATTAAGGACCTCTTTAAATACCTTGCTGAATCAGGACCTTCGCAGATAAATCTTAGTAACCATTATATTACTAAACTCTTCAGAATGCTTGTCACAAGAAAGGCTTTGCAGACTAGTTATCGCTGAATAAAAATACAGCAAAGAATCTCTTGTAAAATGGTTCTATGTGTTGTGTTCACCATTCTGGCTGAACTGGAATACAGATGATCTGATAAGGGCTTGGGCTAAAACTGAAAAAAAAAAAAGCAAATAGGTCTTCATCACTCATGTGTTAATTGAAATGGAACGTGTGGGCCAAAGGTGTAACATAACCCAGTCCTACTCCAGCATTCAGCTGTGGGGTTTGATATACTGAGACTTCAGCCTGCTTAGTACCAAGCCAAACACACCATTAACCATCCTTTAAAACTTTTATTAAAGATCAAGGAGGAAAAAATGGATCCAGCTTTTTAAATGCAAAGTATTAGATCAGACCTTCATTCAAACATCTCTTGTTCTCTTTTCCTTTAGCCAGAGGAAGGTTATAGAAGGAAAACTCCCTTGTCTGGCTAGCTGAGATGAGCAGGAGCCATTTTTTTTCTCACAGTCTGATCCTGTGTCATCCCTGGTGGTGTTGGGATTCAGCTGGGGCTAGGGAAGATATTGATGTACCTGGCTCAATCTCTCTGGCTCTATCTGCTCAGGACACCTCTCAGGATTAGGAGGAAGAATGGCCAGTGTCCCATGAGATGGTGGGCATGGCAGCAATGGTGATGAAATTCACTCTAGTAGCTTCCATCTGTTCTTCCATAGTTTTCCTCCCATGCCTCTTTCTTCAAGAGCCCAGAAATGGGAAGGGTGGGTGCAAGAGCCCTTCCCCTCATTATTTTGTCCACCCAGCACCCAACACAGGAATTTTGATCCATGACTAGCTGGAGCCATGGGTTCTTGTTTAGCTAGCATGATCTTACCATAGGCCTTGAGTTATACTAGTCGTTCTTTTTATTTGGACTCATTTACTTTTGCTGTCTCCCTTTCATACCTTTCCCCAACAACAGTTGTTGTTACAGGTTATTGTGATCTCCTATGAATACCCATTACAGCTGAGCTCATAATTAAGGTCAGTTTGTAGGCCCAGTTCTCACATCTCCGCTCTCCTGAGTAGTTTTTGCTGTGCACTTCCTTTGGTAGAAAAGTGATTTCATTTTATTTTGTGTTATTTACTGATTTGTCCTCGTTGGATGGACTTTGCCGTTGTTGATCTCAATGGGAGTCTTCGTCTACATCTGTGCTGGCCTTCTGGTAAGGCCTATGGCCTGTTTCAACACAATAATGCCCCATCGTTAGTATTTTGTTGTCATGTTTACACTATTTTAGTTTACACAAGTGTGTAAGCAGACACTACTGTACATAGACACAAGCAATCTAATCTGACAGACTACTGGCCAGAGAGTCTGAGACAGAGCTCTGTTCTGGTGGCCCCACCCAAAAATGACAATAAGGATACCAAGCAAGTCCGGGCCTGATGGCAAGCATCTGTGAGCACCCTCAGCAATTGGTATTGAGAAGAAGGGGAGTGCATGAATGGTAGAGAGAGGAAGGGGGGGATCCAGGAAGTGGAAGTGTGACAGGGCAGTTGCCGTAATTGATATACAAAAGGGTTAAAACAGACCTGGGACAGGGCTGTCCTGGGAAAAAATTGTGGCAGCCACTCAGAGCTCAGGAGAGCTGTATAAAAGAGATGGCTGGCCAGGGTGAGCATACTCTTGCTTCAGCCCTGGAGGGAGAGGGACCTATCTGCCAGCTAGAGTTGGCTACCACAGACAGAGCAATGCTGGGGAAAGGAAAGGCAAGCGAGGAAAACTCTGGCCAGATAAAGCCCAGGCTGCAGGGCCTGGGACAAGGCTTGAGAGTACTAGGGGGGCAGAGAGGCAGCCAGGGCAGCAGAAGGTAGTAGGTCCAACTCCTTGCCAATGATGAGCAGCCATTTCAGACTGCAGTTTGCTCCTGGCAGTGGGTCACTGAGGCAAGGTGGGTATATGGTGCTTGGGGTTCCCTGGGAGAGGAGGGCCCCAGAGTGTGGGGCACTGGAGCAGGGCAGTAGCCTAAGGGAAGGGCACCATGGTCAGGGAGGGAAGCAGGTCCTAACAGAAGGTGGAGAACAAACTGATGAGCAACAGCAGGTGAGACAGTAGCCAGAAGAGGTCCCTTCCAGTTCAGTAGTCACCAGTTATGCTTTGGTTTACAGGTCCCTCCTGTGTAATAAAGTTGGGGGTCACTGATTTAGAAGTCCTTTGTCCAATTCCTAATGGATATTGATGCACACCAGGTCTTTGGAGCAGAGTTCTGCAGACCAGACTCCCCTAATGGTGTAAGCTGGCATACCTCACTGAAGCCAGTTTACACTAGTTGGAAATGTGACACCCAGTCTCTGTATAGGAAGGGCCCAGTGCTGGAATAGTCAAGGGTGTGGCAAATTAGAACTAAAATGCTCCCATTTAGGGGCTCAAATAATGTGTAGCATGCAGTGTAGAATCCAGGAGGCGGATTTGCAAGAGCACCTAAAGGGTTTAGAAGTACAAATCCAATTGAAAATCAATGGGAGTTGTCCTACAAAACCCCTTGGGTGCTTTAGAGAAGACACTGCAGTTTAGATATATCCACTGGCAGCGCAACTTGTTGAAGCTTGCATGGCATGCTAGCCACATTAGCAGGAATTCTGAATGGAGACCAACAGACTTAGGTGCCCAGCTCCCACTGAATTTCAAAGGATCTGAATATCTCTAACTTCCTTATTCTTACACAGGAATCCCAGCTGCAGTTCCTGGACTAGACCGTGCTGTAAGTTCTTCCTTTTGGTAAAAGGGACCATGCCTTTAGAATAACACAACCTTCAAGGGAATGAGATATTCACAGATTTTTGCCACTAAATCTTTATTAACACTGTTTTAGAGCTATGCTACCTACTCCTCCGCAGACTGTGTTTTGTCTACTCCAAACCAGCTGTGTTTGTTTAATCCTCTCTGGTTTCCACATGTGGAACATACCAGGGCTACCAGCCACCCAGAGCAGGTGTTCAGTGAAACCTAATAATGCAATCAAGGGCAACATCAGATGTTACATCAGAATTCACAGTTCAAAGCACAAGGAGGCTTGGTTTCAATTTCTCAAGTTGCAACTTATTTAACTCAACTCTGTTGCTGTAGATCAGACAGATAATGTGAGCCCTTAGCTCGAACGAAAAGGCAACCTAGCCATTTTGCTCAGTTCCAGAGTCTGAACACTGGAAAAGTAGAAGTCCCTGACTAGACTGTGGAATGAATTAGGACAGTGGAAATTTTGCACTGGAATAGACTAACAAACCATCTAGTCCTTATTTAGACTGAAAGCTTTTTGGGGCAGGAACCATATTCTTGTTCAGCATCTAGTACAATGGGTTCCTGACCATGACTGGGCTTCGAGGTGCTACACTAGGAAAAATATAGTAATAGTTATGGTTTGAAATTCTGTCTTCAACAAGCCAATTACTAATGCTTCAGAGGGAAAGGAGTTAACTACTTTATAATGCATGTGATTACAGGGAAATTTATTTCTGATCTCAGGTGGTAATCAGGGGGGTCCATAACCATAAACGGACACCAAACTCCTGAGTTTCAGCTGAATGTTTTTAACCATGAGCTTGTCCCTCCTCTCTAAAACTATTTCTCTAATTCAGAAGTACATTTGTCTGTAGGAGGAGAATGTATGTTACCATATGCCCTCTATGGTTCCATTTATTTTATTGGATATTGTAATTTTTCTTGAAGCCAGGACATAATGAGAAAAGCATAAATCCAACATAGACCAGGGGTAACCTAAAGGTACTTCATCTCCTTTTTAATGGTATATTTTTCCACACCAGAAGGTAGAAATACACCTCCAAAGAAGGGTGGGATGATTTAAAAGCAAATCAAGTGTTAAGTTTTATGACTGAGATTTTGCCACTTTACACAGCCTCCCGCAGTTAATTATGCTGTGGAATCCACAAATGGACACAAATACACTCTAGTCGCTCTTTGAAACCTCAGTGAGAGTTCTCCCACACCAGTGAGTCCTTCCATACAACTTTCCTTTGGCGTGATTACTTTCTCTCATGCAAATTTCGAAGGGCTTTTTCATTCATACATCACCAACTAGCACAGCATGCTGGGATGGTCTCTCTGGAGCCCTAGATGACATCCTTGGAGTTCTGCTCTCAGACAGAAATCCCTTGCGAAATTATTGATGACATTGAGCTAAACTTTAGGTACAGTCAATTTTATTATGCAGAAGAACTCTATTCATCAAACAATCATATGTATTTGTTGACCCTGGTCAGAAGGTGTACCCTCCCAAAAGACTTTGATTAGATGTATTTTGTCAGTGCCTAGAAGATGTGGACCAGCACCCAATTTGTGAGGTACTGTATAGACAGAGTAGTAGTAGTAGCATCCTTCAGTCTACATAGACTATGGATCGTGCCCTTCGTAGTTCCTTTTGGGATCATCATTTGCAGCATCAACTGGGACTGTGAAGGCCCACATGAAAGTGACAGTCCTTGCTGCAACTGTTGCATGTGTAGTGGGTGTCTGGCAGGTCTTTACTGTGCTTTCTGTGGGCTCGCTTCTCCTCTGCTAGCTGTCTGATCCTCATCTCATCCTTCTGAAGGCCCTTGTGTAGTTCCTGCCTCCATCTGCTGCAGTTGTCTGCCAGCTCCTCCCAACTGTCCAGCAGGATGTCTACTTTCCTGAGGTCCCTCTTGCAAACATCTTTGTAGCGCAACTGGGGGTGTCTGGGAGGTCTTTTGCTAGAGGCTAGCTCTCCATACAGGATGTCTTTTGGGATCCTTCCATCATTCATCCTGTGGACATGGCCAAGCCAGTGGAGCCACCGCTGTCTGAGGAGGGTGTGCATGGCTGGGATTCCAGCTTGCTCAAGGATGGCGGTGTTGGACACTCTGTCCTTCCACGATATTCCAAGGATGCGCCTGAGGCAGCGCAAGTGGAAGATGTTCAGCCTCTTTTCCTGGTGGGCGTACAGCATCCAAGACTCACTGCCGTAAGGAGGGTGCTGAGGATGCAGGCTCTGTAGACTTGCATTTTGGTGTGGGTGTACAACTTGATGTTATTCCACACTCTCTCGCTGAGTCTGGACAGAGTTGTACAGAGAGAACAGTAACCTAAAACAACATTCCTAAAACACAACTAACATCCCATGACATTACATATTTGCCATTATGTCTAAAATATGGCAGGTAAGCCAAGGTATGATTAGTTCCAATCTAACTGCATTAACAGGGCATTATATTCATTAAATAGCCCAAACAATTATCCTTAAAACATAGTTACTATTCCAAGATCCTCTGCTTGAGTGAATGATTCAAATGGAGCAACACCTGTTTATACCTGCTAAGGATCTGGTTCTGTTATGTTCCAAACCATTACTCTTACTCTAAATGATGACAAACCACAGTCCTCTTAAATCATGAGCCACTCCATGGATGGAGCAGACAGATATAGTGCCAGTAGGAGTGAGAAGAGACATAAAAAATCCTAATGGGACTTTGTGTGACATAAAAGCCAAGAAGGGAAGTGAAAGAGCATAAGAGAGGAAGAGAAATAAAGAGAATAGGGGAAATAATGGGCCATAAATTCAGGTTCAATGTTTTTATTTCTTGGGTGTATTTTTTATGGATGATCTGACTGTGACAAACTCGGTCATATGCCCCCCTTCTGCTCTCAAGCCACCTCTCTCTGGCATCTCAATCTAAAGTGGCATCTCAGAAACACAAGATCAGTTGCTGCACTCAGTGATGAAGTGCCTGTACTGGTGTGCTAATGCAACACTTCAGCGGAACTCTGCACCACAGAGTGAACCAATGTGGAGGAAAGGAGGAGGAAGAGGGAGGAAGAGGAAATGGAAGAAAGGACGGTGAGGGAGGAAACAAGTGGAGTGGAGCAGAGGATGAGGTCATGAACAGTGTCCCTTCTAATTCTTCCGACCCCTAAGCAGAATGGATTTTCTGACGTGCACCAATGTGGAGGTGATACGCAACACGGAGGGAATGTGCGACGCAACCCCTTCATATTGGTGCACATAACAAAATTCATGTGGTGGGAGCTGGGCCGAGGGGTTCTGGGTGTGGGCGGGGGCTCAGGGGTGGGGCAGGTGGTTGGGTGCAGGAGTGTGAGGAATGGGATTGTGGCCTCTAGGGTGGAACTGCGGATCAGCGGGTTGGGGTGCAGGAGGGGCTCTATATTTGGGGAGTGCTCAGGGCTGGAGGGAGGTGGTGTGCAGAGGGGTACAGACTCTGGGCTTTGGGACGCAGGATGGATATAGGTACTAGGCTGGAGGCTTTGGGGTGGGGCCAGGGAAGAGGACTTTGGGATGCAGGATGATGCAGGACTGAGGGAGGGGGAGGAAGGTGGTGCAGAGGGTTGGGGCTCAGGCTTATCTGGACAGCTCTCCTCTGGCAATAGTGAGGAGGGACCCTTTTCCTTTAACCAGGAAGGGTTCCTGTCTGCCAACTGCAGCAGCTCTGCTTACTTTAGAGCCTCAGGCGTCTGCTACCTGCGGCTTGGAGCTGCATGCAGCTCTTAAAGGACTTCATTGTAGCTCCTGATGCTATAACTGCAAAGTGAAAAAAAAACACCTGATTATTTTCCATAAACGGTGAATGTCTAAAAGCCCAAAAATGAATGACTCATATCTAAATAGCAAACAATATGTGATCTTGAAAAGTTGGATAACTCCCTCTAGTGTCCTCCAGAGAGAGAGAGAGAGAGAGAGAGAGAGACGGTTCAGCAGTGAAAGTCAGGAAGACAGTGGTACAAAGACCCATGTAAAGTGTGAGGTAATAGGATATGTAACAGTTTGTGAATGTCCTGCAGTAAACATGTATGACATCACAAATCATTGTGTGTGTGGTGTTCTTAAAACAGGGGTGACAAAAGTATGGCTTGACGTTATTTATTAAGGACCATCTCATATTCACATGCACTGTCGCTCTAGTGAATTCTTTACTGAATTTTAAAAAGTGGCTCTTCTTGCTATTTTGGTTGCAGATCCAAAACTTCGGTCATGACCTGCGAGGGAACCTGTGAACTGTGCCAGTTATAACCCTGGCCCTCACACTCGGTCATGTACTCAAGGTGATAATAGGATTCCCATAGGGGAAAAAAGGGCCTTCCCCATCTCCATCCTATTATTTCTTTACCTCCTTTGTCACATCATTAGCTGAACTTAAGGTCTGGACTGTACGCATTGAGCTCAGCAGCAAAACTCCTATTGGCTCCAAGGGGAGCACAGTTACCCATACAGGTTTGTCCGTGCTGCAGTCGGGATATGGGATTAGGGCACATGCAGACATACCCATGGTAGCTTTTTGCTGCCGAGCTCAGACCACGCTCAGGAGACTTGCATGAAGTTCTAGCAACACGTGCTGGTTGTGGGAGCATGTACCCAGGATCCTGCAGGGCACCCCATGGAACTGTCCCTGCTGCTCTGGCTTCACATTTATGTCTACATGGGCTGCAGTCATACCTTCTGACTGCAGTATAGACATACCCTCTTCGGCTCAGGGAACCACAACACTTTTTTGGACAGCAGGTGCTTAGCACAGGGTTGGTGCTGAAAAATGTGAATAATTAGTGCACTGTTCAAATGTTTATATTTTCATTAATACATTTAATTATAGACAGTTTTGTGGGAATGGAAGACAAAGTAAGAGAGAGAAAGGGAAAATTGACTAAATTAATCAATTACACTTAATTATTGCAAAGTTCTTGGTTCACGCTTGTAGCAGTGATGGAATAAATAGCTTGTTAAGTATCTGGTTGCTTCAAAATCATTAGAAGGCCCTCAGTCCCTTGGTTAGAATGTTCCATTAATGTAAGTTCATGGTCCAGAGGTTCATGCAGGAAAGAGGCAAAACGGAGATGCTTTCAGGGCCTTTTATAATTTTTGACATGTGGACGGAAGCCCATGGTTTCAAACAAAGACCTCCATACAAATGTGGAAAAATGCAGGTAGGAAGCTGGATTTTGGAGTCACTTGGGCAAATCACATGTCCTTGAATGTTTCCCTTACTCATAGTAGAAGTCAATACCCACACCTTAGTTAAAACGGTCACCTGAATGTCCATCAAGTGTGGATGGCCATGTTCCATGGTCCATTATGAGTTAAGGGTTCTTTGTTGGGCCACTTAACTTGAATGATCTCTTCCCAATGTGCAGGCTAAATACCTTGTGGGTGTTACCACATGAGCAAACATTTTGAAATACAGGTATATAGTCAGTATTCATAACTCCAAATACAAATGGCATCATCATAATCAGCAAGTCATGACTTCTCTATTGACACCTTACCTGACACAATTTGTATAAGATTTGTTGTAATTATATAAGAGATGTAGCAACAATTATTTAAATGGTCATGTTTAAATTGGATAGCATCTTGCTAGACAGTCCTGCGGAATGAAGTCCCATGTAGAACAATCATAAGCCACAAAGTAGCTGTTCCAGCTTCCTAGGTTGGCAAATCTCTTGAGAGGCTTTCTCTTGAGATTCCAGGATTCCCAGTTTTTACAGGAATGGAAATGCTGCAGCACGTAAGCTGGAATTCCAGCATCCATCCTGAGTGAGTCATGGCAGTGCAAGGGACCGGAGAAATAGATGATAAAGCCACAAAAAGTTTTTGGGTAGTAGTTTACTCCTGGGAACAAAACTGCATGACCATTCCTATTTTACAAGCCATTGATTTGTTCTTCCTTGTGTTGTGCTCTAAGCAACTTTCTTGTAGAATGGGAGGAGTTAAGCCAGGAGTGCCTTACAGAGAGACCATCTACAGCTTCAGCAAGAAATATCCTAGCTCACTGCTCTTCTTTTATCTTCTCCCTTCTCCTGCCTCTGGCTGTTGATTATTCTCTTCTCCCACTAGCTCAAGCAGCCATGCTGAATGTTGATGAAGCAATCCATGCACTGGTCCCAGCCAGTCACGTTCAGCTCCTACTCAGTCAGCCTGAGTTCTTTCAGGTCAAATATGCAGAAGGCACTGTGTTCTTCCTCTGCTAGTTTGCTCACTAACTTTTGTGTTGCAAAAATGTCCCACAGTATGATTACACAGAACAGGTAGGTCTGTTAACAGTGAAGCCTAGAAATTCAAAAGGGTCTGGCGCTCCCCGCCCCCACCATCACTGCTATCAGAGTCCTGGGCCCTTTAAAGGGCCACCAGAGCCTCGTGTAGCACACTTCAGGCAACAGGGAAGGCTGATCGAGTTAGGCCAGCCCAGCCCCACCTCACCCTTTCAGTCCTAGGCCCCACCTTTTCAGGGGTGAAGCGCTTTTGGATGGTAATAACTCACCTAGGAAGAGGGCTCTTTTCCTGGACAGGAGGCTAATGATTCATGATTATGATGATGCCATTTGTATTTGGAGTTATGAATACTGACTAATACCTGTATTTCAAAATGTTTGCTCATGTGGCAATCACTTCTAACACATCTTCAGGAAGCCTATGACACCTTAACCCAGCTGTGTATCTCTACTTTCCATGCTTTGTAACAGTTCTTGTAGGGATTCAATAAAAGAACAAGATAAGTTCATGGAGGACAGAGCCATCGGTGGCTACTAGCCAGGATGTGCAGAGATGGTGTCCCTAGCCTCCATTTGTCAGAAGCTGGGAATGGACAACTGGGATGGCTCACTTGATGATTCCTTGTTCTTTTCAATCCCTCTGGGACACCTGCCATTGGCCACTGTTGGAAGACAGGATAGTGTGCTTGATGGACCTTTAGTCTGACCCACTATGGCTGTTGTTATTTGTTGTTATGTTCTTGTGCCTAAAAGAAGGAATTTGCCCAGATTTTAGTACTTCAATCTAGCCTAGAAGCAAACAGGGTGATTCAGGAAAACACATGAAAAATAGACCTTTAACTGATTCATAAAACTTCAATTATGACACTCTTGCTCATGTCGATTAACTGCTGAATTGTCCTTTTAATTTCAGTAGAACTTGTTATGACATAAAATACTCATCCCCAGGAGGAAAGATAACAGAATCTGGCCCTCAGTGCTAGCAGAGTTGAAGTCAGAAATCAATAGAAAAAGGCTGTGAAGAGGTTTTCAGTCTAACCCGGAGGTCTTCACTGAATGGACCATGCTCCCTCCATAATCAACACATTTCCTGCATTCCTGGGCCTCCTCAGCATGTCCTGACATCGTGCTTATTGTAGTGAGAGCAAGGAGCGGCTGCCACAGGGGTTAATAGGGATCAGCCTTTACCTCTTGCTCTCTTGATGCAGAAGTTGCTCTTGGCCTTAGGCTTAAAATCTGAACCATTTGTAATGCAACCTGCATAGCACTCCCCCCTCACCAAACAGACTGTACCATGCAAAGAGAGAAACTGATTAGGATTCAGAGACAGCGTCAAGATGAACAAGTGGAAATGGCATCGTGTTTTCTGGGCTTATGCACTTGCTCTGTCTTCAGAGTAAACCTGAATTCTTTTTTTTTCTTATTACTGCAGCCCCATTGATTTGCAGCTGTCCACCTTGTGTACGTGCCAAGACTGATCGTGCCTTAAAAATCAATGGCAATTTAGCCTTAAGTAGCAGCTATCCAGAAAAGTTAATTTTATAATGAGACACATTGATGAGATGCACTAGATGTTACATAAATTAGACTGAAACTGGAATTTAAAGTCTTTAAATGGGAATTTAAAGATAATTAAAGTTAACAGACAGGACCCAGCAGAATATAAATACATAAGGATATTTAATCAAAGGTATTATTATGCCCTTGACTTCAAGGAGTTACCCTGGGGCTGAACTTGGACTTAAATAACATAGCAAATTTTAAAGTCAGAAGGGGCCATGGGACCAGCTACTCTGACCTCCTGTGTATCACAGACAGCAATACCAACAGCCACCATAAATCCTAGGGCAAGGTGGGAGGGGAGCATGGTAAACCTGTAATGGAAGAAAGATGCTATAGAACCGCACAGCATTACTGATTAATGCTATTTTTTTCACTCTGGAAATGGCAGGGGAAAGGATTTAATGAGGTCCCAATGGAAGAAAGTTTTGGGGCCAAATGGCATAAGCAGGTTGGCTTCACTGGACCTGAATGGACTTAGGGTTGAACCTGCTTTGGGCTGGGGGCTGGACTCAATTACCTCCTGAGGCCCTTTCCAGCCCTAGGAATCTATGATTCTATGAATTCAACATTGCCTCTTCCTCTCCCTCCATAACAGCAGCAGATGGTTTAAAAAAAAAAAGCAGAATTAGCTTGGCAGACCCCTGCTTGGAATTGCCTTTCTTTCCCACTTCTGCTCTGATCCTCCAAAATCCACCAGAGGGGGTCTGTGTACTTGATATGTATGTGATGAGCTTAGCTGCATGCACCTTAGCAGCCAAGCAATAATCATTTGCTGTGACCTGCGTCATAGCTGGTAACAAGCTGTTCATGTCGGGAAATTCAAAGAGGTTCCATGTGAATGCAACCTTCAGGCTGGTCCTCTGGATGCACATTTCAAAAGGAAATGTTTGTAATTTCTTTGCCTTTACACCAGATTAGCCCCTTGGTATCTCCATTTCCAGGAGATCTCAGTGGGATCCAGCTTGTTAAAGGAGATGGCTGTTAACATGGAACAGATATTCATTTCCACTGATACTGTCACAGAAAACGGAGCACTTCGCGCTCGTTGGGACAGCTCCGTGGCCAGCTGGTGGGTGGAAAACATCCCTTCTTGCAAAATAATGAGTTAATGCAGCCTAGAGTCTCCCTCGTGGCTTATCTGCATGGCACTATACTGCATGGTAAGCCAGAGTGGGACTCTAGGAACTCCCTAGGAAGGAGTACTGCAGAAGGGAATCGTGGGGTCTTAGTGGACCACAAGCTGATTATGAGTCAAAAGTGTGACACTGTTGTAAAAGAAAAGCAGACATGGTTCTGGAATGCATTAACAGGAGTGTTGTGAGCAAGACATGAGAAGTAATTCTTTGGCTCTACTCTGGGCTGATGAGGCCTCACATGAGGTACTGTGTCCAGTTCTGGGCCCCACATTATAGGAAAGATGTGGAAAAATTGGAAAGGGTTCAGAGAAGAGCAACTAAAATGATTAAAGGTCTAGAAAATATGACCTAAGAGAGAAGATTAAAAGATCTGAGTTTGTTTAGTTTGAAAAAGAAAAGGCTGAAAGGGGACATGAGAGCAGCTTTCAAGTACATAGTAGAGTCTTACAAGGAAGAGGGGAAAAAATTATTCTCCTTAGTCTCTGAGGATAGGACAAAAAGTAGTGGGCTTAAATTACAGCCAGGGAAGTTTACGTTGGACATTAGGAAAATGTTTGTAACTGTCAGGGTGGTTAATTACTGGAATAAATTGCTGAGGGACATTGTAGAATCTCCATTGTTGGAGATATTTAAGAAAAGTTTAGATAAATATCTATCAGGAGTGATATAGATGGTACTTGGTCCCCTTTGAGGACAGGGCACTGGACTTGATGACCTCTTGAGGTCTCTTCCAGTTCTAGTTTTCCTATGATTCTCCAGTGCACCAGTTTGCTATATAGTAACATCCCCTATGAACACTTCTACACTTCACTGCTGCTTGCAAGGAGAGTTTGCCAAGCCAGGACTTCCTGTGCACTGCAGCATCCATAGGGGATGCTGTTGCTTGGCTCAGTGGAGCGCTGTAGATTCACGCGGGCATTGGCGCAGGTAATGTGCCCAGTAGACAAGTCCTCAAATGGACAAACGAATGACTGCTTGGAAGGGTTCAGGGTCCATCATGCAATTTATCTTTTACAAAGAGGTATAAACAATGGCTCGTGTGTGGGTAGGAACCCTGGGGTCATGCACCCTTTCTTTGCATGAGGAAGGGTGTTTCAGAGGCTGACCTGGGAGACCTGACCCAAGTGGAAAGCCTTGCTCTGCCACACACTTCCTGTGTAACCTAGAGCAAGTCAATTAGTCTCTATGTACCTGAGATCCCCCTTTGTACTATGGCCATAATAGCACTGCCTTGCCCCACAGAGGGATTATGAGGAAAACAGAGTTTATCCTAAATCAATGAGTCCTCAGACTTTTTACTTGATATCCCCTCCCCTGCTTCCCAGCCCTATCCATGACTCTGGAGTTTGGCCCAAGAGTGCATCTATGGTTCTGGGAGCTGGGACAAAGACAGGAGTAAGGGGGCTGAGGCTGGGGCACAGCAGGAAAAGGGGACAGGGCGGGGAAGCCTCAGCTGTGGGTACAGGGCCAGCATGTGGGGCCGTAGACACAGGGGCCAGGGCCAGGAGCACAGCTGGGTGGCGTTCCCTTTGGGAGCTAGCCTAGACCCCAACTGTGACCGGAGCACCCCACAGTTTATGATGTGCTCTGGTACTAAGATGAAGGGGACCCTAGCACATTAGACAGTTAGAGTCTGTCCTCAGACATGAGGGCATTGCACCCCCGAGGGAGAGTCACATGCAGCTCCAGGGACTGTTTGGTTCATAACAGAGATGGAAAGATCCATTAGTGCTTTGAGCCTGTGCAGGAACACTTCCTTCCATGCTATTTGCTAATGCTTGGCCTAGCTGATTTTTAAATGACTCAAGCATAGAGGCCTCCAGCATTTCTCTTGGGTAGCTGTTCCACAGGGTAATAGGTCTCAGAAACAGACAGCTTTTTAGCTCTTTAAGAAGCCAAACAGGGTGAATTTTAGAAACTGCATCTTCCCCTGGGAGATGGAAATGGACGTGTGACACACGTGTAAGAATATTAACAGAGCGTCACTTCTGGATCAGATGGTTCACATGTGAGACACTCCTGGAGGCTTTGGACCAGATGTTGGGACCTACCCCTTTGCTTTACTTCATTCTGGTTGTACAAAGTATCCACACAGTCACCAGACCTCACCTCTAGCCAGTTACCAAGGATTCTCCCTTCAAAGGGCAGCAGTTGCATAACACAGAGTGTCTTGGGGCTTGAGGCAACTGGAAGTAATTTAGAGCAGCCTTTAGGCTCCTAAACAGCCCTTGAATCAGGAGAAAGGAAAGATGATTAAAATTGCCTTTGTTTCACTCTTCTGGACTCGTCCGGATACTGGCTTGATTGGACCAAGAGGCTCTAGAAGACCTTGATCTAATGTGTACTTACAGATGATGCAAACTATGGTAGCAATGCTGAAATCAATAGAGCTAGGCCGGAGTACACCAGCTGAGGTTGTGGTCTTTCCACCATATGTGCCTTTCATCAGCAGAATTTCCAGGTGTTCACAAATATAAGAAAGTCTGTTTATTTTCATCTTGCAAACGGAGAAACCAAGGTACACCGAGGTTAACTGATGTGCCTAACGCCCTGTGGAGAATCAGTGGCAGAGCTGTGACTAGAAGGCTTGCTCCTAATCACCTCCTCTCAATCTTGAACCATGTTGTGTCATCACTGAAAACAATCCCTCCAATTCGCTGACAGGCCAGGCCATGTTTTAGTCACCCATATACACAGTTGTTTCTTTCCCAGATCATGAACCACAAAGGACTATAATTTCTTTCTCCCTCATTTGTAAAGAGCAGGTCACCTCTCTTAAAACACACATTTTGTGCAGAAATATTGGACTGAGTTTGTATTACTGCCTCTTGTTAAGGCAACATGTTTTATGGAACATTCTGAGAGGAAAGCACGTTGCAGGTGTTTGTATGCATTTTATCTGGCATTAATGCACTTCTCTTTATCTTGTTGTCCTGCTCAATCAGTGTTCCAACATATTAATAAGTGACTCATTACAGCGTCTGGCGTTAACAGCGCTGAGTTTCAGGCAGTCTTTGGAACTAAATGTGTCATTGAAGAGAAAGGGAAAACAAGCAATGCAGAGGAAAGGTGGTAGAGTGGTTAGGGAAACTAGCCTACACATCAGGAGGGCCAGGTGCTCTCCTTTGCCCCACTACTCACTTCCTGTGTGACCTTGGGTGAAGTTCTGTGCCTCAGTTTCCCATCTGTGCAATGGAAAAAATAGCTCTGCCCTACCTTACAGAGGTGTTGCGAGAAAAGATGCATGACATGCTGTGAAGTGCTCACACACTATGGTGGGATGGGGACTCCATAAGTACCTACATTAGATAAGAAGAAAACTACACCAGTAACCAATATTCCCTGCAAGCGAAGCAATTGGGTGGCCACCTAGAGGTGATTCAGGTGTCACCCAGCCAGTTACCAGAGCCCCCACAGCTCCTCACAGCCAGCAGCATCTGTTACTATGGTGGTGCATGTCTGCCATGCCTTCATGCATAAAGCAAACTTAGAGGCAACACTGCCAGCAACCTGAAAGCAGATTGCAGTAAGTGGGCTCTTGCCGCCCTGTACTTTAGAGAACGGCGTAGCCAGTATTCTGTAGCATGGGTACTATTAAAATGGTTTCATTTGTTGTTTGAAAGCCATGAGTGTGTTGCAAGATTGGATGCCCCACATTATTTCCTGCCAGGACGCATGCTGAGTCCAGGGAATCCCTGCAATGCTGGGCACTGAACAAAGGGAACTCTTACAATTCCACTGTAGTGCATTGCTTTCAAGTGGCAGGCATCACCACTTGGTGGGCCTTGTGGTTAGAAATCAGTTTCAGAGAAACCCTTTTATTTCACCAGCGTGCTGTTAGACCATCACACTCTATAATTTATTTCCCATTACTGTTGATTGCTGAGCAGAGCAGACCCAGATTCAAAATACCTGCCCCACGCAGCTGTCTCACTAAAGCTTTACATTTGACTTTCACCCAAGATCTTGGGAGTATTTTCCAAAGGCAGGTCTGTACCACTATTATTATTACCACTTCAAAGGTCAACAGTCAAAAGCACGCAGGTGTGACAGCACAGCTAGACTTAGAACCTGTTTCACATTCCTCTGCTTGCTATCTGGTAGCCCTTGCTTATTATAGTCCTCCTGCGTACAGCTATTGGCATTTTGAGAATCACTCACACGTTGTATTTAATTAGCTAGGAAAATGCCCATACACTGATGTCAGGAAATCTATCTTAATAGTGTAGGACTGGCATAAAATGTCTTGGTCCAATGTGAATATACAATTGTCTGATACCAGGTCATCTTACTGCAAAAATCAAGGGATACTTTTCTCTAATTCAGCAATTGCTCCTGGTGAAACCTGCCCTCCCACTTGGTGAGAAAAGGGCCCGAGTCTTCCCCTTTCTGCTGTATCAAGTTCCTCCAGGTGGGGATGATTGAGATAAATTAGCAATAAGGGACTCTATTGGAGCAATTAGCATGATGAGGTTATAAGACGCCAGAGGGCTGCTCCCTTTCTGTTTCAAGTGTGCTGGTGGGTGGTAGTTGCCAATTCTAAGAGATGATCCATAATGACCTCAGGCAGGAAGCTTGAGTAGTTTAGTTTCATTTGTTTGTAAGGGTTATTTACTTTTGTAGGCCAGTAATAAAAGTTTGACTGAACATTTAAAACCAGGGCTTCTTTTCTACTGCAACTGAGGCTGCTGATGCTGCCTCTGCATTGTAATCAGTGCCGAAGATTAAAGATTCAACAGTAAATTATAACAAACTGCTAGCTGACAGCAGGGGTGGCCATTTCATGAGGGAGAAGTAGCCCTGGGTTCTATCTAAGCCAGACAGTGTTTCTTAAACTTTTTGAGACCATGGAACACTTAACAATTTTTATGCAGAACACCTATGGAAATCTTCTTTTAAAAAATTCAGGCCAAAAAACCAAACTGCAATATATATAGCAAAAACAAAATGAAGTAGTTTAATCAGGTATCCTAGAAATGAAGAAGTCACATTGTATTTGGCTTGCATAACAGGAAATAATGGCCATCAGGGTATGACCAAAAAAGTGTCAGATGCTCACAGTACACCTGTGAGTTATTCATGGAACTCCAGTATTCCGTGGAACATAGTTTAAGATACACTGGTCTAAGATGTACTGATGCTTAACAAATTTTATATTCTGATTTATATTGGCCCAGCAAAACTAAGTTGAATTTTCTGCCCTGAGTGATCTGGCTTGTAAAGTTTCCCTCTCCTTGGCCTCCTTACACCTCCCCACAAACATGCCTCTTGAAACGTGGATCTGTGAGGTTTCATATCAGAGGTCCATCAATCGGCATCTCTAATTAGAGTTGCACAGTCATGATCAAACAGACTGGCTGCTTCTTGAATACTGTCAGGTGTAGGGGTCTCATGACAAGTTGACCTTGGAAGTTAAATGAGAATAAATTAGAGCTGAACTGCAGACCTGCTCCAAAGCAACCTGAGTTACATTTTGTTCCCCACCAGGAGAGGAGGTGATTTAAGTGACTGCCAGAAGATTACACTAGTGGTTTAATTCACAGTTTTAACAAGGGAATGTTTCATGTTCACATTTGATGCTGCAGCTCAGCACCAAAGAAGTTCTGTTCATCTGCCTTCCCTTGGCAAATGATATCTGAAAGGATTCCCCTGATCTTTTTGCACTCTTATTCCAGACTAGGGCTATAATCAGCTGATCCTGGTATCTGCTCATCTACAGGAGCAAAGTACAAGAGCATCTAAATGTCCCATACTATAGAATGGGAGAAAATCTTCCTGAGCCTGTGAGGATTCAGCTATTATCCTGAAGCTTGAGGGTTGGATGGATTGTTATTAATTTGTATTTCTTATTAGTTTGACTAGTGCCACTGCTCTTAAAATAGCATTTTCTGCATAAATCAGGACAACTTCTTTAATTGGAAAAAGGGCAAGAGGAAAACATGAAGAAGGACAATAATATATAGATGGTAGCAGCTCTGATCTAGTAGATTAGGCACAGAGGTGGGATTCCCCTGACCTTTTTAGGGTTCTGCATTCTGGAGCCTTAAGATTCTACCTCCCACACCCAATTATTTTGTGTTCAAATTTGAGTCCCCTGATATCACACTGCCTCACCTAGCCCACCTGTAAAATGGTAGTAAAAGAACTACATAATGTCAGTCATTCCTGACAGGATTTTCTGCTAATTAAACCCATTGTATCCAAACCAGGCTGAAAGGAGTGTGCTCAGATTTTTTCAGGGCAAATCTACACTTATGAGTCTGCATTGGCACAGATGCAGTGATACAGCTGTTCCACCGTAGCTCTTCAATGACGGGGGTTTAAGGTGCCCAGAGAGTTCTCCCATCAGTGTAGTTAAGCCAGTTCCCTGAGAGGCAGGTGCTATGTCCATGGGAGAAGCTGTCTGCCAACATAGTGCAGTCTACATGGCAAGAGAAGTGTGTGCAGGGCGAGGGGGGATTAACTCTAAACTGTGTCACTCTGGGGTGTGAATCTGTCACACAGTTTCCCGATATAGGTCTGTAGTGCAGACCAGATCCAGGATCAGCATTATGTTCTGTGTCTTGTGCATCTCCTGTCTGAACATGGCTAATAGCTCTGCCACTGTAGAATCTGAGCACCTCCCATATGTTAATTAATTTATCTGCTCATCATGCCTGTGAAATGTAAGAACAGTGATACCCTTACTGTGCAGAGCCACTGAGATTTGACTACTGGGTTAAACTGGAATGGGGCCCAGATCATTCATGTTTGAGCCCCATGGTTCACCTACAAGACCATCTGTCCTTTCTTTTGTGATTAGAGCTACTACTTATTTGTACTACGAAAGCTTATAGAGGCCCCATGGTGCAAGGCACTATGTGTATAACAATAACAGCACCTAGTTCTTATGCAGCACTTTCCATCATGATACACCATAAAAAGACAGTCCACTGCCCACAATATATGGAACTATGTAATGACAAAAGACAGCCGAATGCGACAAAGAGCAAGGGGTAGCGCGTGACTTCATTGTTTTGTCTAATCAATAAGTGATTTCATGGCCCAAATCTTATCCTGAATCCTGGCCACTGGAGAGTTGTGCTACAGCTTCGTATTGACTTTCATCTCATAATTTCTTGGAATCCCCATAAAATGACTGGGATTTGAGGGGAACAGATCAGAGAGCACAGAGCAGAGAGGACTTAGCAAAGGATTTGCTGTTCTGTGTTTACTGGGAATACATGCACTGCATTCTGAAAAGCCTGGAGGAACAGCCTGAAAGAGAATGAAGGTCTGGACTCTTACACAATTTTATTCTAGCCATGTGCCCCGCTCTTCTGTCCTTGAATTTGGCAAACAAATCCAAGGACCAGAATAAAACCCTAGGCTCAGTCTCTGAAGCAGCCCCAAGCCTTGCTGCATAGGAGCACAGTCCTGCTTCCCAGCCTTGAAGTCTATATCTGTTGTTCTAGCTACCATTGTGAAGGCTGAGGAATAACACAACAGGAAGGATGTAAAACAAAGCTTTTATCTCCCATTCCATCTGCAGCAAAATGCCATGTGGTAATGAAGGCTGACACTAAAATTATCTTTGAAGAGGCCTTAAATCAAAATTAATTCCCTGTGAGTTGCATTTATTAAGAGAACAATATTTAAAACAGGAGGAGTGATGTTTGCAATTATTTAATTAGAAATCTAGTGCTAGACATCAGGATGTGCACAGGGATAATAATTACAGGTTTCACTTCTTTACAAATTAAATGCTCCTTTCCTTTCAGAACATGTCTAGACAAAAGCGCTGGGATTCAGAAGCCAAACTACACTGAAATATGAATGCATCATAATGTATTGTATTCCCAAGGGAGACTACATTCAGTTCAAACTTTTTACATCTTTTGACTCTTACTGGCTATATCTACACTAGCATTCCTCTTTCAAAAGAGTCATGCAAATGAAGGAAATTGAAAATGCAAATAAGGCACAGATTTACATATCTGGCACCTCATTTATCTATTCTTTCAAAAGAGCTTCGTTCGAAAGAAGAAAAGCAGTATAGCCACAGCTCTTTCGAAAGTAATCCCCAACTGTGAAAGAACCCTTCTTCCTTAAAAAAAAAAAAAAATTGGAATAAAGATTCTTTCAAAAATGGGGATTACTTTTGAAAAAGCAGTTTCTGCACTGCTTTTCTTCTTTCGAAAGAAGCTCTTTCAAAAGAATAAGCAAATGAGGTACCAGATATGTAAATCTGTGCCTTATTTGCATTTTCAATTTCCTACATTTGCATGACTCTTTTGAAAGAGGAATGCTAGTGCAGACGTAGCCATTGTGAGTACACTTGACTTAACGCTATTATCTTAAAGGTGGGGGAAAGACATGAAATGAGATCAGCTACAGGTTGAACCTCTCTAGGCCAGCACCCTCAGGACTTGACTGATGCTGGACGAGAGAATTTGCTGGCCCATGGGAGGTCAGTATAGTCTAGCAGCATTACAATGCTTCCACTGCTTATTGGGCTCTTAGAAGACATTTGGGGTAACTGGGAGCTAAATAACAGCACAGAAAACCGAGAGCCAGGACTGGTGGCTGTAAACAAACTTTACGGAACCACAGGAAAGTTGGCCACAACACTGATAAGCGGTCATCTGGCGAACTAAAATCATGCTGGATCACAGATGTTGCTGGACAAGAGAAGTTCAACCTGTACTAAAGTGTGCATTGAACATAAGCAATTTTAAGTAAAGAACAATTGCACTGATGAAATGCACCACTTTTTCCTTCCAGTACTTTTAATTAAACCAAGTGCTGGTGAAAGACCCTTCACTGATAACCTTTTTCTCTCCATGGGTGGAATACATTTTATTATGTGCACTGAGGCATGTGTGGATGTGCACCACCTACTACAGAACAGCTTTCAAAAAGAAAGCAGCCAGGTCCTTCACCAGGAACTTTTCATGTTCATTCTGCACTCTGCAAAACCACTGCACCCTAGATTCAATTCCCAAGCTGTACAACAAACTCACCGTGTGGCTGTGTCCTTTGCATTTTCTGTCTTAACTTTCACCACCTTTCAAATGGGAATCCATGAGCTTTCCCTGCTTCCCAGAGATATTGTCCTCCCAAAGATTTTGAAATCCTCAGTGAAAAACATTAGGGAATTGCAAAATACTTACGAACGTCCAGCACCAGAGGCAATAAGAGGGGAAAGCAGCCGAGGGTTAAGTGTGTAGGGAAGAATTAAGAGTGCAAGTTACGGTCATAACCAGGGTTCCCTGTAAGCTGAGCACTTGGGTGGCCACCCAGGAGAGATTCGGCTGCCACCCAGCTGATTAGCAGAGTGCTCACAGACACCCACCGTGGACAGTACATGTTTCCATTGGTGATGCACCTCTGCACATGCTTTTGTGCACATAACAGCACTGGTCACAACCCCAGTGAGAGTCAAGCAGAATGTCTTCTCTTTGGGTAGTCTTGCAAAGGGGTCTGTGGTAGCGTTCCCCATAAGCTGTGTTCTGATACGACTGCTTAGGAGAGTCAAATGCTGCCCACCTGGCTAGCAGAGCACCCAAAGCTAGGCTTTGTTTCTACTGGTGGTGCACATTTGCACACACCTCAGTGCACATAAAAATTTATTACTTACGTGGACATTAAAAATCCCCACAGGTGGGCACTGTGTGTGGAAAGCCTCCTGCTTTGCTCAGTCTGAGCAGCAGTGTCCATGTTTCACAGCCCAACAGCAGTATGATGAGGATCCAGCTCCAATGGATCCTGAGTTGGGTGGTTGTGCTGAGATGATGTTGATTCCATATTTGTCATAAAGACCCCATGGCAAATGCTGTGAGGACGGTCCAGTGGGGAGCCTCCATACGAGAGCTGCAGCAATGGGTTAGTATAAAACCCAAACAGCAAAAACTAGAGTCTGCTTTGGCAGATTCATTACTGAAAGAGATCAGAGTCCTGGGTGATCCTGACTTTCGATTTTGTCTTTGACCACAAAACATGGAAGCCAAACTTAGCCAACTTCACCTCTGTTTACTGGAGTGTCTTGTTATCAGTGAGCTGACCGGGAATAAATACAGGTTGAACCTCTCTAGTTCAGCACTCTCTCGCCTGGCAACATCTGTGGTCCAGCATAATTTTAGTTAGCTGGATGTCCACTAATCATGGGTGTGGCCAAGTTTCCCGTGGTCCCATAAAGTTTGTTCACAGCCAGCAGTCCTGGCTCTCACTGTTCTGTGATGTTATTTAGCTGTAATTTACCCCTAAATGTCTTCTAAGAGCCCAGCGAGCAGTGGAAATGTAGGTAATGGTGCTAAACGATATTGACCTTTCATAGTTTGGCAAATTCTCTCATTCAAGCCTGTAGCCCAAATTATCATTTAGGTGTTTGGAAATGAAACTTATCAGACAGTATCTCCGTCCCACCATCTCACATCTGCTCGTTATAGTTGGGTTCTTTTGTGCTCATTGGTGTGTTTGAAAGGCTACTTCCACAGAGGGCTGGGCCAGGCCTTGCCATGCGCAAGGGTGGGATTTTACACCATTTTATAATTTGAGGGCTGTTTCTCAGGGAGGTGCTTGCTAGCCAATCTCTTTCAATGAAAAAGAGTCCCTCTGTACTTATGCTCACGGTCAACAGTAGCAACCCAATGGAAAGAATGACATACACTTTGTGCAGCAATAGTACAAAGTAGAAACAACAGCAATCTGGGCTTCCTAGGTTACATCTCAGTGTTTAAGTCCAAAACTTGCAGGAAGACTGCAATTTAATCATGTTTTTGAAGAATACAGGACATTAAATCAGCAATAAATGGCATATTTTTAGCCCTCAAGTTTTACGTGTCTCTGTCATTCTGCCAAGAGATATTCACATTAATGCTAGATCATGCTGCTTTTTATTTCATTTTGGGAAGTAGCACATATGATTTGCTGCTGGATCTGAATCTTCTACGTAGTCACCCTCACTGTCACTTTCAATATTATTTATCATCAACGTTTTAGTTCCAGCTAATCATGGAAGAAAGCACAAGGAAGAGTCACAGGGCAGTTACATACATCGTTGGCATAATAAATTATTTGCAGAAGGGAAATAATATATAATAGTATCATTTGGGATTATGGGCTGCACGATTCAGCCCTCTCTGATTACCCAGGGAGCTCAGGCTAGTTGCGGATGATGGATGCTGGCCTATTTAATGGAAGTCTCTCATTCTGTAAAGTGTTCAGTGTTATATTTCAGGAACATCCAAATATGGGATAATACCTTTAAAAATAATGTTGACACTTCAGTGGAACAAAATATCTGTTTATGTGAGATCAAGAAGGCCAGGATGGTCGTTTTTAAATGGTGAAAGTATTACTCCCAAAGTGCTTTTTTTTCTGGTGATACTTCCATAAAATATACTCATACAATTTACAGATGACACCCAGCTGAGAGAGGTTGCAAGACCTCTGGAGGACAGGATTAGATTTCAAAAGGACCTGCTAAATTTAGAGTTAGGCTGAAATCAACTAGATGAAATTCAGTGAAGACAAGTTAAAGCCCTGCACTTGGAAAAGAAAAAGAAACCAAATGTGCTACTGCAGGATGGGGAATAAAGGATGTGCAGTAACACTAAAGAAAAGAATCTAGTTGTTACAGGGGGTCATAAATTGAACATCAGCCAATAAACAATGCAGTTGCAAAACAGGTTAATATAATTCTTGTGTATATTAACAGGTGTCATCACAAGGCCATAGAAGGTATCTGCTACAGTCCTCTCCTTCCCCGAAGCACTCCTTCCTGGCTCCCCTGGGAGATTCTCTTTCCAGGATCCCCCTGTTTAGGGTCTCTGTGCTAGGGGCATGCCTCCTGCTTAGTCCAGACTTCCTACTTTGGGCAGTGACCAAGGGTGGCTGTAGACTCCCTGTGGCTGGAGGATTTAAGAACAGTTGGACAAACACCTGTCAGAGATAGCATAGGTTTATTTGGTCCTATCTCAGTTCAGGAGGTTGGACTAGATTGGGGTGAGCAAACTTTTTAAGGGGGGGACTCACTTTTCATCTCTGCAGTTAGCAGGGGCCACCCACCTGAACCTGTTTGATGTAATCCAAACTGAAGGAAATGTTGCTTATGTGCAGGTGGAAAAAAAAAACACCTTTAGGCAAGAAAATAAGTATGTAGAATGTAAAATCTTTATTAATCATCAGTGCTTTCTTTGTGCCGGTACTTGCCAGTACTAAGTACTGGGACCAAGGCAGCAGCTGTGGAATTGGCTGGCAGGGAGGGAGGGGAGCCAGCTGAGTACCAGCTCCTCTTTTTATATATTTTTTTCTTACAAAAAAAGCATTGTTACTTGGTATATAAGTGTGAATACACTGACTTAAAAACCCTAACACATTTCAATGCTTGTAATGGGATGGATGAGCCTGACACCCAGCAGCTGATCATGCTGCACCTCACTTATGAAATTTCACACCCACCTGAGGGGCCCCACCCCCTCACTTTGCACACCCTCGCACTACATGACCTCTGGAGGTTCCTTCCAGCCCTTCAGTTCTATGAGTTGTTGAAACATTCTATTACCAGACTATATTCAGGCTGGACTTCTAGAGAAGTAGTTATTCCCCTCTATTTGGTACTGGTGAGGCCACATCTTGAATATTGTGTCCAGTTTTGGGCCCCCCCAGTATAAAAAGGATGTGGATTTGCTGGAACAGGTACAGTGATGGGCAACAAAAATGATTAAGGGGCTGGAGTATATGACCTATGAGAATAGGCTGAGGGATTTGGGCTTGTTTAGTTTACAGAAGAGAAGACTTAGGGGTGATTTAATAGCAGCCTTCAACTTACTGAAGGGGAGCTCTAAAGAGGAGGGTGAGAAACTGTTCTCAGTGTTGTCAAATGGCAGAACCAAGGAGTAAAGGTCTGAAGTTGAAGAGGAAGAGGTGTAGGTTAGATATTAGGAAAAAGGACTTCACCAGGAGGATGGTGAAGCATTGGAATGCGTTGTCTAGAGAGATGGTGGATTCTCCATCCCTCGAAGTTTTTTAAGTCCCAGCTTGACAAGGTCCTGGCTGGGATGACTTAGTGGGAGTTGATCCTGCTTGAAGCAGGGGGCTGGACTAGATGACCTCCTGAGGTCCCTTCCAGCCCTATGATTCTGTGACCCTGCCCATATTACATTAGAGTAAATGATGTTTTTCACATGTTCTTAGATCCCCGCACAAAGGCATGTGAGGCTTCCACTGAGTTTGTCTGTGCACCAGACTTGAAGAAACACCATGAGAAATAACTTTACAGTTACTTCCTGTGAGATATATATAAAGAGACTTATTTTATTGCCTGTTATCAATGATTCTCTAAGAATCTACTTATGCCCTCTTGTGTTGCTGGGTAACAGATAGCGTCATTGCTGTCAGCAGTTACAGAATTATTATTTGCCTTGAAGTGCAGACTTGAATGCACTCGCAGTGAAATATTGACATGGTTACTTATCCAGTATTCAGAGATGGGACCATACAAATACCCTGGTCCCAAATTACTCAAGCCTGGGGAATGTTCAGAGTTGACATCACCCATCTCTTCCAGCATTATGCCACAGAACCATGGTACACCAGTAACACACCAAATGCTCATATGTTACCTAACCTTATGTTAAGGGACAGTCCTGGACTGAAAATATTTGCTGTTAGACGCTTGCCATTTGACAGTATATATTTAGAGAAATGTTCAAAGATGACCAATCCTAGGCTGGGCTGTGGTGAAAAGCATGAGGTCTGTTTTGCAGTGTAGCTGAGGGGTACCTTCTGAAATACGAATTAGAGAAATTAGCTGCATTTGGAAACAGATACATACATCAGGGACTTGGCAAAATCCAACCCACAGCTCCAATACTATGTGAGGACCATAAAAGTGCCCAGATAGACAGCATGGCAGACATGAGCTGCACAAGATGGCTCATGTCTCACTCCTCCCCTAGCAGAGAAGATATTTGGGGGTCTTTAGCCTTCTTGATTTTCTGTATCTCAAGAGGCAGTGAGTGAAGAATTAGCAGCTGCCCCCTTGCGCAGCTTTCGTTTAAGTCAAGCAGAAGGTGTTCTGCATGATGACGGACAAAGGGAACACAAACTGTCAGGCGGGCATGGCTGAGAAAGAAGGAGCTGGCAAATGCAGATGGTGCATGGAGTTAAGGTGGCAATGGCTGCAATGATCTCATGCATATGCTTCACTATGGCATTAACACAACTCTGCAGAACCCACACCATCTAAGCCTTAGCATGGACTGGAACAGGGGCCATGGGGGAGCGGGGAAGTGTAGTTCTAGGTAGAGTTCCTGCCAAAGTGGATGCACTTAGTCAAGTTGCTAGTTCTTAACCTTCATACTGTGACCAATGATTGAGAGATTATAGTGACTTAGGGGCAAACGTAACACATCCCTTCAGCCTTCCATCTTAGTAGGTCTGACCCATCAGTCAGTGACATTCTGAAGACACTTCTTTTGGCGAGACTGTTGAGCTCTCTCTCTGATCATCAGACATGCCATCATTGCCCTACAGAGGTCGAGATAATCAATCGCTATCAGGCCTTGTAGAGGACTCTTCCCATCCTCATCGTCTTTCTTCATGAAACTACTTCCCTTGGGATTTCTTCTTTCTTTCTTTCCCACAGGATGGGTGTCTTTCTCTTGCCACACCACACCAACAGAAGCTCTCCAAGGCTATGTCTGCATGGCAAGTTGGTTTTGAAATAATTTACACAATTTGAGCTATGCAAATTGTGTAAATTAGTTCAAAATTCCTTATTCCAAATTTGGTGCCATCCAAACTGCACCAAAGTTCAGAATAAGTAGCTATTCTGGAATACCGCACTCAAAAAGCCCACACTGTTTCGAGCACAGGGAAAAGCCATGGCCTTGCTATTTCAGGGTACATCTGTATCCTGAAATACCAATTGCCATGCAGACGTAGCCCAAGGGTGCTGCAGGGAAAGCCAGTTCTAAGTGTGATAACTGTTCCCATTGGGTTATGATATTTTGGCATTACAAAGGGTTCTGAAAAGGGCAACTAAAATTATTAGGGGTTTGGAATGGATCCCATATGAGGAGAGGTTAAAGAGACTGGGACTTTTCAGTTTAGAAAAAGTAGACTGAGGGGGGTTATGATAGAGGTATCATGAGCGGTGTGGAGAGGGTAAATAAAGAAAAGTTATTTACTTGTTCCCATAATATACGAACTAGGGGACACCAAATGAAATTAATGGGTAGCAGCAGGTTTAAAACTAATAAAAGAAAGTT
Organism: Carettochelys insculpta; assembly: GCF_033958435.1. Taxonomy (NCBI): domain Eukaryota; kingdom Metazoa; phylum Chordata; order Testudines; family Carettochelyidae; genus Carettochelys; species Carettochelys insculpta. Next base: position 34,562,476 of record NC_134152.1, read on the forward strand.
CTGTTTCACACAGTGCGCAGTCAACCTGTGGAACTCCTTGCCACAGGAGGCTCTGAAGGCTAGGACCATAAGAGAGTTCAAAGAAGAGCTAGATAAATCCATGGAGGTTAGGTCCATAAAAGGCAATTAGCAAGGGGTTAGGAATGGTGTCCCTGGCTTCTGTTTGTCAGAGGCTGGAGATGGATGGCAGGAGACAAGTTGCTTGCTCATTGTCTTTGGGTCCACCCATCTGGGGCACCTGGCACTGGCCACTGTCGGCAGATGGGATGCTGGGCTAGATGGACCTTTGGTCTGACCCAGTCAAGGCCGTTCTTATGTTCTTCTTTTCCCTTTAGTCAATGTGTTTCCTTCCCGTGACATGAGCTGGTTGGGAACTGACTCTTGGGCCTCTTCCCAGCTGCAGAGTCTGCCATGGCAGAAGCCATTTCACTCCTGGCTTAACTCTGTCCAGGAGGAGGTGGCACTTGTTCCACATGGGCTGACATCTGAGACTCTGGCCTTTTCGCCACTACACGGTGGATCGACAGGGCAGTGAAGGGTCCCCTGGTGGTCAATTTATCACATCTACTGTAGACATGATAAACTGAGCTCCCAGCTTGCTCCTGTCAATGCGGGTATTCCACCAACAGAAGAAGAGTAGCTGGTGTTGATGGAAGAGCAGCCCCACTGATCGTTCTGCATGCAAGATGTCATGGGGAGTAGGTAGGGTGATCATCCATCCCATTTTTGGCAGGACAGCCCCATATTTCAGGCAGCAGCAAGGCATCCCAACTTAATTTTAACAAAGGGGCTAATTGCCCCGTATTCGGCCCCCTGCTGGCACACAGGTGCAGCTGTTGGCCAGAAAGCACGTGGAGAACAAGCACTCATGCTCTCCAGCCACACCAGAGGGAGCCAACGGGGGCCCTACAGAGGGAGAGGTATGCTGGGGAATAGGGGACAGCTGCCTCCTCCTTCCGGGCTCTCCGAGGTGCAGCGAGGCTGGGAGCCCACCCCCACAGCTACCACCCAGTTCCTGGCTCCCCAAGGGGCAGGGAGTAGGAAGTCCATCCCTGCAGCTGCTGCCTCCTTCCCAGTGCCCCAAGGTGTGGGGCAGTCAGGGGGGTCAGCAGGGGCAGTAGCCCTTGGCAGCCAAGCCAGGGAGCTGCCCCACCCACATCTCCCTGTCCCATATTTGTGACAGGGACAGATGGTCACCCTAGGAGTAGGTCAACTGCAAAAATGCTGTTTGCGTAGCTGAAGTAGAACGATAGTACAGGTGAGTGTCAATAAGGCCTCCTGTTTGTCTCCGTCCTTGCGAGTGAATAAAAACTCCATGGAAACTTCAGTGGATGACTCACAGAGGCCACCTGCTGGCACAACAGACTTCGCCTGCACAGGCATTTCCAGAGAAACAGCTGCAAGTTTTGAACTCTGCATGCAATGAACCCAGTTTTCTGGCACTGAGCTATGTCCAAAAGCTCTCCCCTCACCACTGGCCGGTGTTAATGAGATGGAGGGGAGCAGGAGTCTGAAAAACAAGGGGAGAAAATGGTGCCTGTGCTGTGTACCTCAGCAAATATCCCTCTGTTCTGGTTGTTACTTTTCGAGTAGTGTAAAGCTTATGACAAGTCCCTGTTCGTCAGCTTTCGGGACTGGACTCGTCTATTTGCCTACAATGCAGACGCAGCAATGAAATCTTCCTATGCTGAATGCTTTCCTGTCACCGGTTGGACCTCATGCCTCTAGGCGTGAGAGCCAGTGCAGTCCTCAACCTTTGAGCCCAGACTGCCAAACAGAGGTCAGATCTGGGGGTATGTCTACACTTACAAGAAGATCGAGCTGGTCAGGGTCAATCTTCTGGGGTTTGATTTAGCAAATCTAGTGGGGATGCACTAAATCAAACCATCAGGGCTCAACAGTCGACCCTGGTACTCCTCATCACAGCAGAGGGGATTTTTTAAGGAGAGACTGGAAGTGTTGTCTGGCTGTGTAGACAGTCTACTTACAGGTTGCACATCCACCAGCTCATTTCACCCAGGCAATCTTTGCATGAAGTTTTTTTTTTTTTAGTTCAGGCTCAGCTGTGCTGGAGTGGAAGCAGCCCTCGAGTGGCGAGAAGTTCTCTGTCCCAAAGAGTGAGTGAATGCGGAAATTGTTTCTTGCTTCTGCAGCAAGATCTCTCTTCCCTACAAACTTTTGGATGCTGATCCTTCTGTACTTTCTCTCTGCACAAAAGCAAAAGTGTTCAACAATCATTTTTCAAATGCATTTAGCTGGTAGAAAGATGGGAACTCTGAAGTTCTCCTTTGGTGTCTTCTTGCCTTCTGAGATTAGCTCGAATGCTGTCTACATTCATATTTCAGAGAACAATGCAGGAATGGCAGGCAAAGCAGGGCCATGGTCATCCCCACAAGCTACTCTTCTGACCAGATCCTTTGCTTGTGCATTTTGTCCTTTTTCTCTTCGTAAGAAATTCACCTGTTTCATGTTATCCCTCACACTCCTACTCTTTCGAGTGATTTCAGCTGAAAACTATAGTCCCCTCCACCCACCTCCCTTAACATATGAAATGCAGGGCATGAGAAACTGCCTCTAATAAACTCTGTGCCAGAAAATAATAAAAATCCAGCCAGGCAGTTTTCTTCATTTTTACCCAAATTCAGTGGTAGAATCTTAGCAGAATCAGGGATTGATTGTCCTTTGCCAAGCAGGGGCGTGCTTGATTTGACAGTAACAGTAGCAGACTGGCACTAGAGTACCAGTGGGGTCCATTTGTAAAGAGCATTGCAGGAACTCACTTTGTAAGGTACTGAACATATGGAGACAAATCAGCCCAGCAGGCCTCAGGGAAAGTTAGGTGCATCACTGCTGATACCGTCCTATAAGTCCCCTGCACAACCTGCTCGAGCTGTGACCGACAAACTGAAGAAACATCTCTCTGTGCATAATGCAGAATGCTATGAACTCCCATGAACACTGGGCTCTGTAGTGAGTTGGTCACACAACTACAGGAGGATAAAGGGTTAAACCCAGCCCTGGGAGAGGCCTGAGATTCTGGAGCCAGCTACTGAGGCAAGTTGCTCTCAATTAGGTCCCAGCTGGGGCTGTTTAAATAGGGGCTTCAGGAGAGGAGGGGAGAGAAGTCTCTTGATTCAGCTGAGGAGCAAAAGGACCCTGGCTACCAGGGAAGACAGAGCTGTTGAGTTCCGGACTGGTCCCCTCCCAGGCTGCAGGGCCTGAGACAGGGCCTGAGGGTACTAGGGCTGCAGGGAGGCAGCCAGAGCAGCAGAAAGCAACAGGTCCACAACTCCTTGCCAATGATGAGTGGCCATTTCAGACAAAAGTTGGCACTGAGATACGGGGCTAGATGATGCCTGGCAGTGGGTCACTGAGCCAAGGTGGGTATCGGGATTGAGGACTCTCCCCAGAGGGGAGGACCCCTGAGTGTGGATCACCGCCATGGGCAGCACCCTGAGGGAAGGGCATTGTGGTCTGGAGGGGCGCAGGTCTGGATGAGTGGTGGAGAACAAACAGGTAACAGCAAGTGAGACACCGCCAGGAAAGGGAACTCTGGGAGCTGGATTGAGCTAACTCCCCAGAGACCAGCAGGAGGGGGCATGGTGGTGAGTCACACCCCAAAAGCCCTGCTCATTATTTTGTTGCACATATTGATGGCATGTGGTGCCATGGAGATCCAGAAACATGTTGCTAGGTTTATATCCAGTAGGAAACCTACATGCTGCAACCCACCATCCCCTGCAGCTCCTGACTTGCTAATCATAGACAGTAGAGAACCTGCTTTCAGGCTCAAGAATAGACATTCCAAGAACCTGCAGATGGTGGAAGGCTTGAGAGGGCCGTTATGCCTTGTTCAAGCACAAGCCAGCACCAGATTCAGGTGTGTGTCTTGCAGGAGCCTGTGACTGAGAACATCCTAGGTACCTGAGGCGCAAAGCAGTTGTCTGTGGGATCCACTGGAGCCTTATGGAAAATTCTGCAATAAGAACGTTCATCAAACCATTTAGAAGGCGTGTTGGGGTGTCTGGCTGCACTGCGAGAAGAACTGACGAGATGCAGGCCTTGGTCAGGGGTCCATGCAGTGGATTCAAGCTGCTTTTGTGCCTCCCAGAATGATCCAGGGGCTGAGGGAGAGCAGCTTAATGAAACGGAGGAGAATTCTCCATGGTGCTGCCAGTCCTCACCTCGCAGTGAGGGCAGGGTAGGGCTAATGTATTGCAGCCACTTAGATTAATTTCTCCACAGCTTACAGATATAAACATTGCCCAGCCATCTGCTTGGACAGTGTTAGGTCCTAGGATGTGGTTCTTGTGGTAGAACTGGGCATTTTTCTCACCGTGGTTTTCTCAAGAGCAGAGTGTCTGCCTCTCAGGGTGAGGGTTAACTCGGCAATGCCCAAAATGTGATTGGAAGACCTTAGTTGAAGCGTAAGTTCTCCTCTGATCTCCACGGCACAAATGCCCATCCAGCTCCAGAACAGCTTAAAAAAAGGCAGAAAGCAGGCAGCCTGGTTAGCGGTCCCAACCCACGAGGAGCCATTAGTCACAACACACATCACCCACTCTGCATCTGCTGCATGCAGAGATGAATTGCTGGGAAATAAGCAACAGGTTCTCAGCCTCCTTTTCCACCACAGGGCAGCCATGCCTACACTGTGAGTCTGCAAGGTAGCTGGCAGCAACACTTTTTAACCAAAACAAAGGGGGAGGTTCTACCCCTTATCTCCGAGGACAATCATGGACTTTAGCCAGAATAAAATCAGGACAGTGCCAAATGCAAGAGGAAATTCATAAATTTACCCCCATGTGGGCCGTAATAGTAAATGCAAGCTGCTGAAAACCAACGATTCCCTAAGGACCAATAGAAAAGGATACTGGGTAAAAAACTGGGATCTGGGGAAGAAAACATTTGCAACCCTTGTGAGGAGCCTTCTCTTTTTACCCAGGGTGGTTCCTACCAGTTTTTCCTCATAAAAGTCTGGTATTGGTTATTTGACTACACATATAACCAAAGTCCAGAGAAATCATTTTAAAGAATCTGGTCAAATCCTCAATCTCTGGGAATCAGTATAAGTCCATGGAATTCCACACTCAGCTGGGTCAATCAAAATTGCTCAGTTGAACATCTGAATGGCCACACTTGCCATTTATATATATAAAAATGTTGGGTATTTTTTATTCGCCTTCCAATTTCTGAGCCTTTCGGATTCATGCTTTCTAGGAAATATTTTTTCTTAAAAAGGTGACGTGGAGATTCTTCCTTTATAACACGACTCCAGGACCTTGGGTTTGTATGGAGCATACTCAGTAGCTCTGAAGCCGGCAGCCCTCTGTCCTCCCAATATTGGCAGGCAATGGTCATCTCTGCCCTTTACACATGCTGATGCATACTCATTCAGGTGAGGTTTAAAACAAACAGAAGGAACTATTTCTTCACGCAACACATAGTCAACCTTTGGAACTCCTTGCCAGAGGATGTTGTAAAGACCAGGACTTTAACAGGGCTCACAAAAGAGCTAGAGAAATTCATGGAAGATAGATCCATCAATGGCTATTAGCCAGAATGGGTAAGACTGGTGTCCCTTTGCCACAAAGGGGTGTCTCTTTCAAAGGGGCCCAGAGATCCATCTGCTATCAAAGTAACTGCAGCGCAGTCCCAGCTGCATGTGGCTCAGAGAGAGTGCGGTAGGGCAGGGCAGCACCACAGTCCTGTTGGGCCAACGGGATGAATGCCTGAGGCCCCGCACCTTCCACTATTGGTTCTGTCCCTTCTAAGCCGTGGAGCTGGGGCCCCCTCCCACCTTGCCTCGTGCCCACAGTGGTTCTCAGTAGCACTGCCAGGTGCTTCCAAAGGAATGACCAAAGCCAGGCAACCATTGATTGCTCCTGTCCCAGAAGCTAGCAACCAGAGCCTTAGGGACTCTAGAGCAATCCACTGTGCTCATTTATAGCAGCTAAGGATCTGACTCTGTATGTGAAACCCTGACTCGCATTAGTGAGCATTTACTCACATAAGAAGTGATAATGATTTCAATAGGCCTTTGCACAAGGACTAAACGGTGCCTAGCATGAATAAGTATTGTGCGATTCTAGTCCATGCATAATATATATGATCTCACTTGAAGAATGGCATTGTATCATGTTAATGCAATAAACTCACGTATTTATAGTCTGTAACCACAGATCTCTACGCCAAGGAGTTATACCATCCGCAGGATCCATATAATTGTATTTTATCCTTTATACCTTTCATATTTCTGTAACTTTATGCCTCCTTCCAAACCGCAGTGGGATGGTAACAGCTTTGCATGTGTCAACCTACTCTTTTTCACGCAGACTATCTTAAATCCGGCAGGGAGCAGCCCATATGGTTTGTATCTAACCCTGACTGTGAAACCTGCCATTAGATCCCCTGAGAATAATGAAATCAGCACCTGCAAGAGCAATCATAACAAATTTCACTGTCCTAGGTCAAGAGCATATTAATGCTGCCAGCCCGGCTCTACTTTTATGACTCCATCAGATGCCTTAGCACAGAGCTCTTTTTACAAGTAGGCATTAAACAGAGCAGAGCTACTGAAAGAGGGGAATGTCTGGTTGGATAAGACTTGAGAACTGAGGATATAGGGATGTCATGGAGTGTCACTTTCCATCACCAAACTGGGTGACATTTTATTCAGTGCTACCCAGATTTTACAGGAGAATATAGGGAGTTCAAGAGCTTATCAGAGCAAGGGTCCTTGTAGTGGAGTGTCAGCAGCCCAGTTCCACATGGTTCAGAGGCAGGTACATGACACACTCCGGTAGGCAGTCATAGGGGGATCACCAGCCTATAAGGAACGTTTTTCTTCCTAATGCAGGCTTACAAGTGTAACCCCAGGCACTGAGACCACTGACAAGGGATAGTGAAGTCTCTAGACAGGTCTACCCTATACCTAAAAGTCTATCCTAGATAAGCAATGTAGTTGGGTAGCTGCAATCAACATATCTAGGATTGACTTATCTGGCCAGCCTCACAGAGAGAGGTTCACAAGAGAAACACTCCCATTGGCCTCCATTAGTTCTCACTGATAATGAGAAGTGCAGGGGTCGACTGTCAAGCCTGGATAGTTCAGTTTTGTGCATTCCCCACTAGGTGCGTGAAGTTGAACTCCGGAAGATTGGCCCTCCAGACAAATGCAGATGTATTCTCTGCTCTACAGCTTTCGCTGAGCATCAGCTAGCTTTCTGGTCATGCAGTGGAGGCACCTGTGTTTAGCCTCTGAGATCATGGCTTCATTCCCCACCACTGACAAACAGGCTCCAGCAGCCTTACACAAGGTTTTGAGGTTTGATTCCAGTAGACCTCCTTAACTTATCTGATCTGGTGTGCTTTGGAAGCAGCGTGCAAAGAAGCTTTCTGGTTAGCTTTCCTGGTTTCTGACAGAAGGAGAGCTGGGTTTCTTTGTTTGTCTGTGTCCTTTTTATTTGAAACACTGAGCTTTGAGGGTAAATATTCCCCTTCCAACTAGACAGTCCCTAGCAACCCTCAATTCTTATTTCTAGGACTTGTATCTGTTGGCACCTTCACTGCACATTGCTCCTACCAGAGCAATAATTATCGTGTAGTGAGCGCTCTAGTTCGGGAACTGGGAGACCTGGGGTCAGATCCCTGCTTTGAGATAGAGACTTTTCCAAGGCCTCACAATGAGTCAGTGGCAGTTTCCCATCTGTACAATGGGGAGAATAGCCCTGCCCTGCCTCACAAGAATGCAGTTAGGAGAAACACATAACAGTTGTGAGCAGGATTCCCTGTAATTTTTTCCATCCACTGGCGAATAAATTTGGTTATGTGCATCATGAATAGAAACCCATGCTGGTAGCTGTGAGGGTTCTGCTACTCAGCTGGGTAGCACCAGAATCTCAGCTTACAGGGACCATTGGTTTTGAGGTGCTCAGGTACTGTAGTAAAGGGGGCCATAAAAGCGCCTTTGAAAGGTTTTAGAAACAAGCCCTAACACTAAGTCTTACTCTCCAAATTATGCCAATAATAAACTGGATTCAGAAAAACAAGAGATTGAGTAGAAATAATGTAAATGAAAGTGTATCAGGACTAGCCATTTCCCATGTGCCCCCTCATAGCCTGGGGTAAGACAGGCAGCCTGCCTCAGTTTCCCCCTTTGGACTGTTCTAAAAAGCCCACTGCTGCCCGCTTTCCTTCTTTCACGGGTTGTGCTTTATTAATTTAACGAACATTCCAGACAACATTTTTGAGGCCTTCTGGTCCACACAGAACAAAGGCTTCTTTTCCCACTGTCCAAGACACCCTGCCAGGAGTCTTCCTCTTGGTAGGTCACTCCCAAACTCTGCCTGGCTGGAGTCTCAGTCTTAACTCCCACGACCAGCTCTGCTGCCGGGGGGGTGGGAAGGCAAAGGAGCAATTGTCCCAGGCCTGGCTTTTCAAATGGACCAAGCACTCTGGCCAATACCTCTGCTACTGTGGTAGTGACCAAAGCTCCAGACCCCTTTGAAGCATGGCTGCGGCAGGGGACAGCACCATGGTCCAGGCAGAGTGGAAGGCCAAATGCCCTAAGCCCTGCCCCTTCCACTGTTGGCCCCGCCTGGCCCCCCTCCCATGGTGCCGCTACCCAGGAGTCTCTGCTGGAGGACACTCTCCCTAGCAGCCTCTGACCCCTGAGCATTTCCTCTAATGATTCCTTTTCCTGATGTTTTGTGGCACAGCCAGCTTTTGCAGTTTTCGTAGACTCTGAATATGAGTCCTCTCACCCTGTCCTGTATCCTTAACAATAATGCTCTTTTCCTACAGGTTGAACCTCTCTAGTGTAGCATCCTTAAGACCTGACCGTGCCAAACCAGAGAATTTGCTGACCCACAGGAGGTCAATATTCTCTAGCAGCATTACCAACACTTCCTCTGCTCACTGAGGTTTTAGAAGGTAAATTAGGTGTGAATTACAGCTAAATAACAGCACAGAACACTGAGAGCCAGGACTTTATGGGACTATGGGAAGCTTGGTCACACCCATGATAAGTGATCGGCCAGCTAACTAAAATCATGCTGGACCAGCGATGTTGAAGGACCAAAGAGGTTCAACTTGTACTACACCTCTTTCCCATTCTTCATGCCAGTCCTCTCAAACGAAATTCTTTCACCTTGTGGCACCTCAGTTCTGCATAAAGAAGCTTTATTTCCACCTTATTCTTCTTGTGTTGTCATAGCAGAGGCTCAGTTGTTTCTTCAACTTTGCATGTTTTGCACCACTCATCTTTGTGCATATACAGGGTACGTCTAAACTATGCAGAAGATGGACCCAGTCAGGGTCGATCTTCCGGAGTTTGATTGTGCAGAGTTTGCGTGTGCAAAATCGAACTATCTGGGGTCAGCAATTGACCCCTTTACTCCTCAGTCTCATGAGGAGTAAGGAAGGTGGACGGGATATTTTCTCCCATTGACCTTCCTCTGTGAAGACAGCCAGGTAAGTCGATTGCTGGTTAAGTCAAGTCTAGCTATGCAGTTGCTGGAGCTAGAATTGTTTATCTACAATCGACTTATCTGTCTAGTTTAGACCAGGCCTTAGGAAATATAAATTGCTGTTGGAGGACCCCCTGCCCAAGTTCATTACAGCCTCCTGCTGTTCTTCAAAGGCTAGCAGTACCCTTGCCCCCAGTGCCTCCCCGTTCCCCATCTCTTCCAGGTGTAGCTCACTCTGTAATCAAAGTTGGCTAGCCCCAGCTCTCCAGGGGTGAACTACCATGCTCCAGAGAGAAAAGAGGTAGCAGTAAAAATCTGGACATGTTTCTATGAAGATACGACAGAGCCAAACCGTGGAAATACAGAATCAAGTGAAAATGGTGTGGTGGGGACATATAGTTTATCAAATTTTTCCAAAACACCATTTACCCTGAGTCTTGCTTAATGATGCAGCTCAGTTGCTGGTTTACGCAAAATAGTTTTTCCCACCCGAGATTCTAACTGTAATAATTAAAGCTGGTCAAAAACCAAAAATAAATATATGAAAAATGGTCCCATATCTTTAAAGTACAATTTAAAATGGTTGTAACCAGTTGGGTTAGTAGCTGAAAAACTGGGTGCATGTTAATTGGGACATTTTCATGAAAGTTTCATTCCATTTTCTAGTGGAAAGCTAACATTTAGGAAAAAAAATTACCAGCTTCATTAGTAATGGAAGCAGATTTGGGTACACTCACTGTTCGCAACCAAAGATCCCTATTAGTGAGATGCTGACTAAACATTCATGAACAGTTATCTCTTTTGTAAGGTAAGGTTGGCCTTGAGTCCCCATATCCAAAGGATATTAGGAAAATAGGGACTGTAATGTATTAAATGGAAAACTGATCTACTTCTAATAGCATCTTGAAGCTATTAATTTGCATTCAGTGCCCTAACAGTCTCGATATTTCCTGTGTGTATTATTTTCTATCAACTCAGACCATACATCTAGGAAAAGTTAACTTAACAGGCTATACCACTAGAGGTCAGAGTTGTAACTTAGATCAGCAAAAAAAAGGGAAATTGCAAAAGAAAGTATTAATGTTAACTTTATCAGGTATGATTTTTTTCAAACAGAATATAGGACCATTATAGTGGATTTCAGTTGTATTTCCTCTGACTCTAGAGACTGAGTGCGTGTAATTTTTGGGGGGCTTTTGCACAGCATCCAAACAAACTGATCTTGTATTAATTTGTGTTACGGATCTGGTATCAGGTTGCTTTAATCAACTCTCGATGAGCAAAGGCTGCCATGACCGTTTGCTGAGCATAGTTTTCCAGGGGAGCTGAGCTTGACACTGAATCATACACAACACTCAAAGTCAGGTGTTTTTAGGCCCATCCAACTTACTGAATCAGCTGGGACAATGGGATGCAATACCAGGGCCGCTGACAGGAATTCTGGCCCCCGTCCTCCCTGTGACGGAGCCACAAGCCCCCTCTCTCTGAGAGAGCCCAAGCACCCCTGGATCAGAATGCCCCCTGGTTGGTTACAACCCCATTGCCCACCTGCCTGGAGGTGCCCCTCCCACCCTCCTTCCAGTGTCTGCCACGCCCATCACAGCCCCCCTCCCCAGTGGTCTTGTGTGTCAAGCATGGCTTCCTCCTCCTCTGCCCCTCAAGTAAGCCCCCATCCAGGTCTGCCCCTTAGTATTCCTGTGCCCAGCTGATCCGCTTCCTCTCTCTGCTCCCAGTCTGCTTTTGCACCCCTCCCATGCTTGGCTCCTTTCTCCCAGCCGTCCCTGCCCTCTCTGCACTTTGCCTTTCCCAGTCCAGTTCCTCTGTCCCCCACGTGGGTGCACATTCCCCCCAGTCCTGTGACCAGCTCTACTCCAGAGCTCCATCCCTCCTTCTCTTCCCAGCCTTCCCCCCTGCTCCATTCCCAGCCTGGCCCTCCCCTCCCCACTCACTCACATGCTTACAACCTCTGCGAACTCCCTCCCACCCTGCAGCTCTGCGAATTCCAGCTCTGGGGCTACCCTCAGTCCTACAGAAGCCCTGGGCCCCCTTAACTTCACTGGATCCTTTGCAATTGCCCCTTTGCCCCCTCCACCCTTGTCAGCACGCCGGTATAATACATGCCTCTGGCGTTCCCTCTGGAAGAAGTGGCACTTCCCTGCATAACGAACAAAGCAGAGGAAGAAAACCAATCTTCCTGTGCCACCCAATCTTCCTTACCCAATTTAGATAAGAACCCAAGGTAGCAATTGTACTCACCTGGGTAGTCTGGCTAACCCAGCCCTATAGATTTTGAGTATCATCCTGCACATAGTCTCTAATGAGCCATGCTGAGTATTGTGCCAGCAAAGAGATCATGTGTCTAACCAGTGCTGCCAACTGAGTACTTATGTTGCCATCACCATTGCTGGCTAGATGATTCCATCCCCAAACTCTGGAATTTTATCTGCCTTTGAGATCTGGATGGTTCTCATTCCTGCCTCAGAGAGGTTAATGTAACTTGTCCATGGCATTCTTGCTGCAAATAGGCCAGCAGTTATCATATATGCATATATATGCAGTGGTTCAATTATGTTCAAGAGTCCGGGGTAAGTGTAGAAGAAGATCATAGAATCATAGAATACTAGAACTGGAAGGGACCCTTGAGAAGTCATTGAATTAAATTGCCTGCTCTCACGGCAGGACTAGACCATCCCTGCTAGATCTCTATCTAACCTGCACTTCAATATCTCTCAGTCTTAAATATCAGTGACAGAGATTCCACAACCTCCCTATGCAACTTATTCCAGTATTTTACCACCCTGACAGGAAGTTTTTCCTACTGTCCAACCTAACCCTCCCCTGCTCCAATTTAAGCCCGTTTCTCCTTGTCTTGTGCTCAGAGGCCAAGGAGAACAACTTTTCTCCCTCCCCATGGTAACCCTTTTTGAGGTACTTGAAAACTAGGGATATCATGTCCCCTCTAAGTCTTCTCTTTTCTAAACTGAACAAGCCCGGTTCTTTCAGTCTTCCCTCATAACTCATGTTCTATAGATTTCTAATCATTCTTGTTGTTCCTCTCTTGACCTTTTCCGATTTCTCCACATCTTTCGTGAAATGTTGTGCCCAGAACTGGGCACAGTACTCCAACTGAGGTCTAATCAGTGCTGTGTAGAGCAGAAGAATGACTTCTCATATCTTGCTCACAACACTCCTGTTCATGCATCCCAGAACCATTTTGCTTTTTTGCAACAGTATTGCACTGTCAACTCATACTTAATTTGTGGTCCACTATGACCCGTAGATCCTTTTCTGCAGTACTTCTTCCTAGACAATTGCTTCCATTCTGTATGTATGAAGCTGATTGTTCCTTCTAAGTGGAGTACTTTGCATTTATCCTCATTAAACTTCATCTAATTTACCTGTTTGTCCAGATCATTTTGAATTATGACTCTCCAAAGCAGCTGCATCCCTTCCCAGACTGCTATCATCTGCAGACTGAATAAGCGTACTCTCTATGCCAATAGCTAAATTGTTGGTGAAGATATTGAATAGAGCTGGTCCCAAAACAGACCCCTAAGGAACCCCACTTGTTATGCCCTTCCAGCATGACTGCAAACCATTAATAATTACTCTTTGAGAATGGTTATCCAGCCAGTTAAACACCCACCTTATAGTAGCTTCACCTATGATGTATTTGCCTAGTTTATTGATAAGAAGATGAAGTGAGACCATATCAAATGCCTTACAAAAGTCCACGTATACTACATCTACTGCTTGTCCCTTATCCAGAAGACTTGTTATCAGGTCAAGAAAGTTACCAGACTGGTTTGACATGATTTCTTCTTGACAAATCCATGCTAGCTGTTATCTATCTCCTCATTTTCTTCCAGAAGTTTGCAGATGAATTCCTTAACTACTTGCTCCATTATCTTTTGCAGCACAGAAGTTGAACTAACTGGTCTGTAGTTTCCTGGGTGGTTGTTCTTTTCTTTTAATATATGGGCACTATATTTGCTCTTTTCTAGTCTTCTGAAATCTCTCCTGACTTCCATGACTTTTCAGAGATGACAGCTAACACCTCAGATACCTCCACTTTCAGCTCCTTGAGTATTCTAAGATGCATTTCATCAGGCCCTAGTGACTTGCAGACATCTAACTTTTCTAAGTAATTTTTAACTTGCTCTTTTTTTTCATTTTATCTTATGAACCTACTCTCTTCCCAGTAGCATTCAGTACATTAGGCATTCTTCATCAAACTTTTTGTGAAGACCAAAACATGCTTTTACTATACTTTCTGTCTTTCCTATGCAGCAGTATAGCTTGCTTTAGAGCCCTTAATATTGTCTCTTTGAAAAACTGCCAACTTTCTTCAGTTGTTTTTCCTCTTAGTCTTGCTTCTCATGTGACCTTACCTACCAGCTCTCTGAGTTTACCAAAGTCTACCTTCCTGAAATCCATTGTCTCTGAATTTGCTGTTCTCCCTTCTACCATTCCTTAGAATCATGATCTCTGTGATTTCATGGTCACTTTCTTCCAGGCTGCCTTCCACTTTCAAATTTTCAGCCAATTCCTCCCTATTTGTTAAAATCAAACCCAGAACTGCTTCTCCCCAGTAGCTTTTTCCACCTTCTGAAATAAAAAAAAAATTGTTGTCAATGCAGTCCAAGAACTTTCAGGATAGTCTGTGCCTCACTGTGTTAGTTTCCCCAACATACGTCTGGATAGCTGAAATCCCTTATCTACACCATATCCTGCACTTTGGATGATTTTGATAGTTGTTTAGAAAAAGCCTCATCCGGCTCTTCTACCTGGGTAGGTGGTCTGTAGTAGACCCCTAGCATGATGTCGTCCTTTTCCCACACCCTTTAATCTAACCCAGAGAGCCTCAACGTGTCTATCTCCTGCATCCATCTCCACCTCAGTTCAGGTGTGCACATTTTTAATATATAAGGCAACAACTCCTCCCTCTTTACCCCACCTATCCTTCCTGAGTGACCTGCACCCTTCTAGACCAATATTCCAAGGATATTCCAGTATTGAAGGATAACTCACATTTGTTCCAGGGTGACAAAGTGAGTGATCCACCCATGCTCTGGACCATCCTCTATTATGAGTTTGCTGGTTGAGACAGACATAACTGTGGTGTTTGTTACATATTTTAATCAGGCTCCCAGCAGTCATCCAGAGATGCCACCAGAACAGCAAAGCTCACATGCAGTGTTCCCTGTAAACTGAGCACGTGGCCCCCAGAGAGATTCACCCCACTGATTTGCCAAGCTCCCACAGTGCCCCCAGCCAGCAGCATGTGTTTTTATGGATGGTGCACATCTGCACAGGCCTCAGTGCACATAACAAAATTTATTCTGCCGAAGGATGGAAAAAAATGTAGAGCGAACCCTGCTCACAAGGAATATTTTGTGTTCTTTTTCCCTCACCCCTTTAAGATTTTTATAACATGTCTCTTTTTGTTTCTTCTCTAGAAAGTGTGCCAGGAAGACATCTGCTATTCTGGAATCAACATCACTTTATCCCAGAATAATGTCCACATGGAGACATAAAACGCGCTGTTCTGGACTAGCCACTGTGCAGTAGTTCATGCACAACAGCTATTCTGGTCAACTTCCCTCATCGAGCTATATTCAGTGAGGCCAGCATTCTCCCAAGCGCATTGCTCTGATACCGTACCTAACCTCTAGGACCTGCTCTCATTTACACTATTTTCTCACCCTTGATTTTAGATCATTCTCCGAAGTGACTTTACTCCTTTGATTCCTGATTTAAACCAGATCAAGAGACAGGAGAGTGAGGATTGTAGATACAAAATTCCAGCTATGACAGTTGTGTAGCTGGAAGCGACTTATCTAGAATCGACTTATCTGGCTGCCCTCGCAGAGGGAGATCGATGGCGAAAAACTCTCCCTTTGACCTCCCTTACTCCTTGTGAGATTGAGGAGCACAGGGGTTGACTGTCAACCCTGATAGTTTGATTTTGCATGTCCCTTCCAGGCGTGCAAAATCAAACCCCAGAAGATCAATCTTGACCAGGTCGATCTTTGGGGCAACAAAGACATATCCTCAGTTCCGTGACCAATAGTATAACAGCTTTCTGAGCAATTGTATCTGGCTAATTTTGAGTGAACAGTCAGATGCAAATGCCTACTCTGCTATAAAGGGACTGGAAGACAAACCATATTCTAGGAATCCAGCTTCAAATTACAACAGCATTTGAATCTGGAGCCAACAAAACTAAAACCATGAACCTTTTATTCCTTGAGCAGAAGATTTAAAGCCTTTAGTTAGAAATGTGGCAGAATCTTAAATGTCATGTGTAGATCAGCCACTAGAGGGGACCAAAAACCCACAAAATTTCTCAAACTTGTAATGAAACCTGAAATTTGACCTATAATCTGTGGGTCACAAGATATTGATTATCACCCTAATGGTATTATACTGGCAACACATGTATGATTTTTTTGTTGTTGCTGGATTGAATTGTTGACAAGGATACACTTAATATAATTTATTAGTTATGTATTTGCTAACAAGAGGAAAGAAAGCAAATATTGTTCCTTCCCTGGATTGTTTCTATTAAATACAGTGCCCTGAACCTGGGTGAGAATTGAAGGGGCAATCCAGCCACTAATAAAAGTATCTTTCCTAATGAAACAGTTTCTGATTTGGATACTCAATATTAATAAAGCAATCAATCTAAACTGCAGTGGTTCTGGAATGAATATTCAGAAAAAAATGCGCTAAATCCTCCATAGTCATCGTAAAATTGCTATTTTTTATAATCAGATAATTCTGTTCTCAGTTACAGAGATATTCTTTTGCACGGTTTTGGGGGTCTCGGGCTTAAACAAATCTCTCTCCAGCTCTGACTATTATGGTTCTAAAAGAAACACATTTGCAAAATATGTTAACAGGGATAGTTCCTAGCTCACGCAGTAAAATTAGGTCCCTGACGAAAATGGCCTCAGCAAATTAGTTATTAGCTAAATTTGTATATGTAAGGCTGGTTTTATGCTTAAAATGTCTATCAGAATACCTACCTAATCCTGTAGTGTTTTAAAGAAGAACAAAGTTAGGTAATGAGCTTTTGTGGGTAAGACCCACTTCTGGATGTGGGTCTTACCCACGGAAGCTCATTACCTAATAAGTAAATTTGTTTGTCTTTAACGTGCTACAGGACTGGCTTATTATTTGTGCAGCTACAGACTAACATAGTTACCTCTCAGTGTCTATTTATTAGTATAGCTATGTCTGTCAGTGGTGTGGAAAACCATCAGGTGCCCTCACAACATAGCTAGTCCAACAAAAGATGCAGCCATGCTAACTGAAAAGGTTTCCATCAACATAGGTGAGACTTTTCCAGGTGGTGTTGAGTGTTCTTAGCCTGATGAATCATCCCCAGAGCAGTGGCAACTCATCTGACCCCTAAGGATCTTTTCAATCCACAAGAAAAGGTGTAGCCTGGCGACCCCAAGAGAGACTTATAGGCTGCTAAGGATAGGAGCCACTCCCACCTGCTGGACGGTCCTGACATGGGTAGGTGATCCTACCTAGACATAGAAAGCCCTTCTGTTGGAGTATAGAGATATATACATGCCTCATAGAGCTGGAAGGGACCTGGAGAAGTCACTGAATCCAGTCCCCTGCCCTCATGGCAGGTCCAGGTACCATCTCTGACAGCTTATTTTGTATCTATTTGCCCCAGATGCCTAAATGGCCTCTTCAAGGAGTATACTAACAACCCTGGGTTTACAAAGTCAATGCTCAAACCCTCACGCTACAGCTACACCGGGGGTTACAGTGGCACGCCCATCCCAAAATTGTTCTAGAATAAACCTAGGCTAACGATTGTAAGTTACCCGAGATACTCAAATACAAACATTTTTGGTGCCTGGAGGGAGACTGTTTAAGCATAAAACCAACATAAAACCCCTATATGGCAAGTGATTAATTGAGAACTTGATGTAAAAACTCCTCGATATTTTAGAGGGCAATTGCTGACAATTCAGTTTGTCAGAAGGTCAACTCAGGGTTGGTTTAAACTTTGAGGGTGTGGGCAGGGGAACTTCTCATTTCAACCAAACCAATTCAGCTATTTCTGAAAGGCAATTGTAGCTTTCTCTGACCTTTGTTTGTGGGTAGATGAAGTGTAGCAAAAAGTATTTGCACACTATCCTGGCAGCACAAGTGGGCAGATAACCTTTCTCCAGATACTTTCCTAAAATTGAGTCTAGCCACTACCAGTGAGTTGGAAAGAGAAGCCTTGACTATTTCAGCCTGCAAAACAGGAGCTAAAGTGACAGCCATGTGTATAAAATCTCTTCTTGTTGACCTAGAGCACCAGCCCTAAACCATGTATTATTTGATCCTATTTTAAATACATTTTAATTGAAAATCATCACAATTCCAGTGTCAGTAGTTAAATGTCTGTTTTTATCAGGTTTTGTGCAGAGTTGTATATAAGCTATTTTGAAGTACAGGAAAGGCATGATAGAATCGTAGACCATATGATTAAAAGGGGCTGCAAGGGTCATCTAACCTTCTGCCAAGATGAAGGATTTGTTCTACCTAAAACAGTCTGAGACAGGTGGCTTTAGAGATTGCTGGTAAGTACACATCTAATTTTGTTACCAACATTTGTACTAATTTCCCACCATCTCTCCAGAAAGCTCTCCTCTGAGCCTAGTGGAATTAAAAATCCTATCCAAGCTAACTGAAGTCAATGGAAAAACCATCACAGGGCTATGCATCAAGATCGAAAAGCAGGAATGGGTACAAGTTGCAAAGTTTAATCCAGGCTTCACTCAAGTTTGGGGGCTGGTTGCATCTGGACCCAGCACTAGTCACAACTGGCTATCACAAGTGTGATCACCTGTCTGCTATTGCATAAGCAGGTCTGCAGATCTCCATTGTACACTGAGTAACACTTAGAGGGGCGGTTTCCATGAACACAAGCTGTAGCCCCCATTTCCCCACTGAATGAGTTTGAATCACCTGAGGCTCAGGAGGAGAAATCAGCTGGGGAGTGATAGCTGGGAGCCATTTTAGGAGGATTAAATGGTTAGTAGGAAACAGGAAGTGGGCTGAGGAAGCTTTCTGAACAGCAAGAATGGGAGGTGGTAGATGTGGGTTTTGAGAGAAGAAAGGAGATTGGTTGGGAGAAGGAGCCAGCATGCCATGGGAAGAAATAATTTGAGAAGCTGGAAAAGTGGGGAGGAGAAGATGGTGATATTGATGGAGCGCAAGGGTGGGGGGAGGTTTCTGCAGCTGAGTGACAATGGGACCGCTACATCGCCAGCTTTCGGTTAAAGGCTATTGGGTTTATCACTTTGAGGGCTAGTCTGCTGTTAATGATTTATCCTCTCTTATATCCTTTCATCCTCTGACTGCTTCTCCTCCATCTCAGCCAGTTACTTTTGATGTTGGGTCTTTGTGTTTATAAAGCAAGCATGGCCAAAGTCCCCTAAATCATGATCTGTTTTTTGGCAATATCTATTTGCAAATGCGCTTCACTGGTGCCTAATTACATGCATGGCTCTGTCAGTGCATATTGCATCTGATTAACATGTTTATAAACATCATAACCTCCCATTTAAAATAAAACCCCTTTCTGCATCTTGCCATACATCTCAGTCATCTGCTTTCTGGGGCACGTATTTCAGTTTGTATAGCTCCTTGCACAACGAGGCTGCCATGTGCTACCGCAAACTGAACAATAGGAAATAAGAAGAATACAAAGGTGTCTCCCTATATCCCTGCTTGCCACTGAGTAACAGCCTACAGTTCAGAGTACTGGAGTGTGAATAGCACCATGGACCAAAGTGCTGTGCTGTAGTTTCCCCTCCCCCGCCCCATTTATACTGCAGGTGGAAACGAAAAGGTTCCACACTTGCATTTACTGAAGTGCTCTTGAACCTTAGGCTCTGATCCAAATTTCAGAGCTACCTGCCACTCTAAAAGGTCTTTAGGTGAGCCAGCACTGTGGTGTCTCAGTGCCACACTTCTATGCACCAAGATATCAGAATTTCAATAAAGCTTTTGGCTATTGTTCCAAATCTCAACTCTCTGGACACATCTTGGCTTGGTGTTTTAACATAAAATCATGGTTGGACCAGGTTAACTTAGAAGTGGGTCTAAATCTGCTGAAAACATTTGCAAACTTTTCAGCTCCCCCTGGGCTGAGTTGGGAGTGGGGAATTAAAGCCAAAAGAATGCAGGAATAGCCAGGTGGGATCAGACCAGGGTTAGTCCAGTCTAGTGTCCTGTCTCAATGGCCTGACAGTGGCCAGTACCTGATGCTTTAGAGGGTGATGCAGTAGGCAGTTATAGAATAGCCTGCCTTCTAGGAAGTTTCTTCCTGACCCCGTCAGTTAGAGATTGACTTGTACCCTGAAGCATGAAAATTCATACCCCTTCCATTGTTCTTGGTTGGGTTAACCTAAGGGTCAGCAATCCCCAGCATGAGTTCCAAGCGTGGCACGTGAACCAATTTTCATTGGCATGCAAGGCGGGAGTTCAGTCCAACCCCTCCCCCCCATGCAGCTGGGAGCATGCTGCCTGCAGATTAACAAAAGACCAGCTAATGCTACCCACCACCACCAAACCGGTAAAGCTCTGCATCTCTATTTATTAATGAAGCTGTTGTAGGACTATTAGTGACTTTAAAATGTATCACCAGCACTCTGACCATACACAGAGGTATGGAGGTCAACAGGTCACTTTCAGCCCTCTGCCTTGGAAGGGTTACTGACCCCTGGTTTAAGCCTTACTATTCTAAATCTGGATGTTTTCTCAGGCAAACAATATAAGTTTCATGCTGTGCTGCAAACATCTCCTAAAGCCCTACTGAAAACCAAAGCGATGGCAATCCTGGGTTAGCTACTTTGGGGGACAAAGACCTAGGTAGATTTTCTGACACCACCATCACAACTGGGGGAAAAAAGGAAACAAACTGGAACAAAACCAACAACCACCAGACAGAAATCACTTGCTTCAGTGCACCAGCAGCCTTGTGGGGAAAATGCTCTTGCTGTTCTGCCTGATGAGGGTCAACATTCTATGATGTCACTTGGGCAGTGGATGTAACAGCATGTCTCCTGTCCAGCCACACCGTACACATTTGTTTGTGACTCTGATGGAGGTGATTCACAACAGAGTTATGTCTCCCTAAAGGCTTTTGCAAATAGTCAGACATTAAATCTCAGCTTAAATCAGCCAAGAGCTAATGTTTATCTTTTATCGGAGTAATGGGGAAAGTTAAAGCAAGCTGGCTGGCTTCAGGCTGAAGTCTAACTCCCTAACTTTCTGTTAAATTAGGCCCAGTGGGGGCGTTAACTGCCTCCCCTGGGAGCTCTGAGCTCCGCTGCAAGCGATGCCAGATCCACCAACTCATGCTCATTACAAACGTCGCTCACTCAGCTCACCTCCAGAATTATTTTAGGACCTGTCACCAGAACGTTCTCCCACGAACAAATGTTTCCAGCACACTTTAATGGAGAGGCTAAGGTTCCGGGCAAAATGTTATCTCAGCACCTACTCCATCTCACTGACTGCCTTGTCACCCCCTGCAGAAGAGACAGAACCAAAAGGCCCTTACATTTCAGGCTGCTGAAAGGGATCGACTGAGTTACATTCCGGCCTGAGACAGACAGGGAGGAACTGGTCCCTGTTATAAAAATAAATGACATTGGTGGAAATGGGCCTGATGGATGGAAACAAGCTTCGGGAAGTTCTGAATCACTCCAAATCAAAATAGAGTGACCAAATGGCCTGATTTTATATGGACAGTGCCAGGATTCTGGGCTTCATTTTATATAAGCACCTATAACACCTATGTTCTATTTTTTGACACTTGTTCTCCAGTCACGCTGAAGCCACTCACAGCATGAGCATATTTCTATAACACTGGAACCCAAAGAGTTCATAGCTGCATTTGGGAAAAACTTAGATTCCCTACAGCAGGGGTAAGCAACATTTCTGGGGTACAGCGCCGAAACTTGATCTTTTGACCTCTATGTACAGTCCCAGTGCCAGTGATACTTTTTAAAGTCACTAATAGTCCTACTTACAACGGCTTCATTAATAAACAAATCAAGAGGCAGAACTTTACAATTTAGGTGGTGGTTAGCAGCATTAGCTGATCTTTTGTTAACCCACAGGCGGTCTGGCTTTGAGCAAGCTCCCGGTTGCATGGGGTCAGTGGGGCAGGGCTGAGCTCCAGCCTTGCATGCCAATGAAAATTGGCTCACGTGCCATCTTGGCACCCATGCCAGGAGTTACTGCCTCAACCTAGAATTTTAGTTGAAAATATACCTGTATGGAGACTGCAGAGAGAAGTGGGATGGGTTTCCCTTGCGACTGGGTTGCCATTTGAATCCTGGTTGCAGTCTTGCTTCCCAACACGTAGAAGATTTTCATAGGACCACAGAAATGAGAGCTGCAACCAATTGACAGTGTCAGTAACCCAGTTCTCTGCCAATGCAGGAACCCTCCCCACAGTGCAGTAAACAGACCCGCCTTCTGCTTCGACTGCTTTTAGTTTTAAATAGCTAACATTTTGTGAGATGTTGGCACACGCTCCGATGGCAACCCAAATGTGCTGACTGAGCCATCGTCCCAATTCAGAGGCCCTTAGAGTTAACAGGGTTCAGGTGACTGTGGCTTTCTTTGCATGAATTGCTTTCAAAATGTGCACAGGACAAAGCATTGAAACACTGACACAAACTATGACAAAGGAAAATCGCAGTGATTAAGTATTGTAAGTAACCACTGGTTGAAAAGCTCTTCGGAAATACAAAGCATTGGCTGTGGGTTTTTATTAATGGGTCCTAGATAATAAGTCGCCCTTTTGGTATCTTCATAATTACAGAATGTCAATATCTTTGGTGGAAGTTGTCGTTGTGATGACATTTCATCCGCTAGGTCTCACTCCTGGATGTAGGCTGAGAAGTGGGATCTGCAGCTCACCACTGCAGTGATTTCGGTGTTGTTCTAAGCAGAAGCTCAGAGGAAGCGGTGAGAGAAATGTGTTAAATGGGAGATGATGCTCAATGAGGAGGACGATGAGACACAGTTTCACGGGATTGTCCCTTACACTCCAGCACATCTTGTCTAATGTTATGGTCCTCTGAAAGGCTTGAACGGTAGCTTCTTCCCAGCAGATGTCTGCTCTGTTTTTCAGAAGCACTATATACACAGATCTTTCTGGCAAAAGACTCTATTATCAAGTTTCCTGTATGCTTAGTTGAATGGGAACCAAGTGTTGTATAATTTCATTATCAGATAAGCTGATAAACAGCTGCCTCATCACTAGAATCCCAAACTTTTCTTTTTCTTTTTCCTATTTTGAGACTCCATTTTACTAACTCGATGACAGAAATACACTTGCATCTGCCAGCACCTGCCCTCTGAGACAACAGGTGAAAGTCAAGTTCATGGGGGAGTTTTTCCCTCCAGTTTGTCTCTTTTCCTTTCTCCTTCTTGCCTTTTATAGTGCAACACATGTGAGGGTTCGTGTAACCAAAAGAATTTCCAGTGTCAGGCGAATAATTTTTCCATCTGTGGGGTTTTTTTTTCCCATTTTATATTTTTTGAACGGAAGTGGCATCTGGGAGGTGCTGGCTGTAACAGATACCTCCCGAAGTTGTGGAGCACATAATCAGCAGCCTTCTGGTGGTATTCCGGTTTTGGCTGCGCCAGCTGTTGTTATGGATGGAATATGCGTCGGTTAGGTTGACAGCTGTGGGTTCGCAAGCAAAGTGAAAGTTGTTTTTTCCTGTTCAGCAGTTGTCTTATCCCCAAGCTCCCTACTCCCTGCACTCTGTACCCTGGGACATAGTGGCAATGTTTTCCTGGGATAGCTACAGTTAGAGAGCAAGAATGAATGACTACAAATAAGATCTCTTTAAGGTACAGGTTGAACCTCTCTAATCCAGAACGCTCTCATCCAGCAACATATGTAATTTGGCATGATTTTAATTAGCCAGTCAACCACTCATCATGGGTGTGGCCAAGTACCCTGTGGTCCCATAATGTTTGTTTCCAGCCCCCAGTCCTGGCTCTCAGTGTTCTGCGTTGTTGTTTAGCTGTGATTTACCCTAAATGTCTTCTAAGAGCCCAGTAAGCAGTGGAAGTGTTGGTAATGTGCTAGACAACATTCACCTCCCGTGGTCCAGCAACTTCTCTTGTTTGGCATCAGTCATATCCTGAGGGGGCCAGATGAGAGAGGTTCAACCTGTGTTCACTAAACCTTTCAGGACATCCTTTCCTGCTATTAGCCAAAAAAAAAAAAAAAAAAAAAAAAAAAACCTCAGAAAAGTTGGTTGTGCATGAGTCTGATTCAGTGGTGCTTGTCAGCTCATAAATTCTTACCACCTGAAGCATCTACCCTGACCTCTGGCATGTTCCAGGCTATGGAAGGTCCCCAGATGACTCGGGTTTACGCTAGAGTGCTTTGAGGGTCTCAGACGGTAGGTGCTACAGATCTAGGACAATACTGAGCACTGGACAAATAACAAAAATTGCTGACAAAAATGTAATGGAATTTTTGGAGCCATTCCCTGCCACACAGAATGACTCTGGCAGCAGGAAGACCTGGACGCAGCTAAAAACAGCAGTGTAGACTGGAGAGGCATGGCTTGGGCAGAGAGAGAGCTGTATGGGGTGTTCTGGCGAGGCTTTACTCTCCTAAGCAGTATTTCATTGTCTGTACTGCTGTTTACACCCATGCTAGGAGGCACGTTGCGTAAGTACTTCACACATTGCCCCAAAGGCATGTGCATTGTAAATGTCCCTTGAGTGTATTTTAATATTAAAAGTCTACTTGCACTGTGTAACAATAACTTGTGTAGTCGATAAGCAGCGTTCCCTGTAAGCTTGGTGCTTGGGCAGCCACCCAGGAGAAATTCAGGTGCTGCCCAGCTGATTAACAAAGAGCCCATACCAGGCA
Organism: Carettochelys insculpta; assembly: GCF_033958435.1. NCBI lineage: Eukaryota > Metazoa > Chordata > Testudines > Carettochelyidae > Carettochelys > Carettochelys insculpta. The sequence goes on from NC_134152.1 coordinate 34,586,884, forward strand.
TTATTTGTTTCTCCTGGTGGTGCACATCCACACAGGTCTTAGTGCACAGGACAAAATTTATTCTGCCCATGGAACTAAAAATTAGAGGGAAGGCTATCCATAAGTCCTGTCATATGAATTCACAGCTCGACTGACTAAGGCCAAGGAATAAATCCTCTGGCACCTAACAGCATTTCTCTGTATTATACCCTTAAATTTAGGGATTTTCTAGAGCAGCAGCCAGTTTCGAGGGAGAAAATTGTTTCTCACTAAATGTTTTGTGGAGGTGGAACTTTGCTTTTCTTTCATTTCCTGCTTGTCCGCCTTCAGTAATGCCTACACGCATGGCAGGAGAGACCATATTTACATTCCTGTCCGCAATGTTCTCACTCATCCCCAGCATGCTCCGGAGGGCGTGGGGGTGTGGGGAACAGGGGACGGATGCAAATTCCCAGCTAGATTTGCAGCTATCCTAGTTCTAACCCTGATCAGCAACATGAATGGATGCTACAGCCAGCAGGCTAGCAAAGTAACCCATAAGTAAATAGCACGTCTATCTCTTTCAGAATGTATTGTTGAGGTTGGAGAGTCATTTACCTGAAATAGCAAGGGAGTAAGTTTTTCAAGCTTTGAAACTTAAATCAAGAAGTTTTCTCCTCGAAGAGAGTGACAGGGTAAAAACAGAGAAGGTTAATGGATCTTTCCAGCACAAGCAGCATGAGAAAGTTGATATCCTACTCCAACTCGTTCTATGTAAAATGATTGCACCATGAAAATTGAAGAAATATTGGTCATCAACCACATTTAACTGCCAAGGCATTTTCAAGTACCCTCCTTTTATCAAAGACCACTTTTGACCTTATTTTAATCCTGCCTGAAAGAAAGAGATTTTGTTGAGTATCTATAATGAAATAACCATGTGCTGTGTTTCTCACGTCATGCTGAATGTTTCTGCTTTCTGACCTATTGATGCCAGACCAAATTTCCCAAGGTATCTGAGCTCCAGTTCTCCTCCACAACAATTCAATAAATGCAGATCAAGATCTGTGCAAAGCTCCATTTACAGAGGTAACCTCTCTGCTTATGTGAGTGCAAGGGAATCTGGGGTGATAGTGGTGGAGAAGTCCCCCTTGGGAATCATTCTCATTCAAAAATGAATGTTAATTTGATGGGGCTTTTCAACCCATTTGTGTTGCTGTCTGAATAGTCCAGTGGTTGAAGTCTGACCACAGTTCTACTGGTGAAGACTGAATTTTAAGCATGAATATTTTGGGAAAGAAAATTTCACATTATCTATAATGATATTCAAATCTGTATTGTACTGGTGTAAGCCATCCAATCAGGAAGCAGATGCAGTTCCATGTGACTTATGTAAATAAGCAAAAGCACGTGACATTTGAAAGTCTGATGATCTAATGTTTACAATGAAACATCCCAGAACTAGTCTCATAGCAAAAATTGATCCAGGCATATCCCCTGCTCTGTGTTTTTACAGGAGGTCTAACTAGATTATCACACTGGTCCTTTCTCTCTTAAAAATTCTGTGAATCTAGACCCAAATCCTAAACCCAGCACCCACACTGATTAGGTTGGCCAGGGCAAATATATTGGAGTGATTGAAAGAAGGCAAATAGTCTCAGTGGTGGAGCCACGTTAGCTGTAGCTTCACAAAAAAAACAAGCAGTACTGTAGCACCTTAAAGACAAAGGGTGTGTCTACACTAGGAACTAACTTTGAAGTTAACTTCAAAGTTAGGCATTACTTCGAAGTAGCCAGCAGAGAGTCTGCACACATTTTTCCCTTACTTGGAAGTTAACTTCAAAGTAGGGAGCCCAGCTTTGAAATCCTTACCCCATTCCCGGGAACAGAGTAGTGCGCTACTTCAAAGTTGAACTTGGAAGTGTAGGGTTTGTGTAGACACTCTATTTCAAAATTGCTTACTTTGAAGTTATTTTTGTAATGTAGACACAGCCTAAAAGACCCCATGAAAGCTATTGACCTAATAAATGTATTTTTTAGTCTTTATGGTGCTACAGTTTTGCTGTGGAGCTTTGGGGTTTGTTTTTGTTTGTTTTTTTGTTTTTTTGAAAGAAGGCAGTTGGATCCGTGCACACTACACTGACAGGGTGCGTGAGAATATCATATTCATGTTATTTTTCATGACCGCAGTTACACTTGGGCTATTATAGCCCTAAGGTTTCCTCATGGAGGCTGGGTGGACAGAATTGTTGATAGAAACAAAACAAAACATTAAATCTTTCCTATTGACAAACAAACCCCAGACAGGTTATTCTGCTTTGGTGAGCAACCTAAATCCCCCACACTTATCTAGACTTGCACTAATCTATCCAATCAGGAAATCAAGGAGGAAGTCTCATGATGATGGAATCAGGTGGCTTATTCCAGGTATTCCACTGATTCCTAAGGAGTGCTGAATAGGAAATACCATTAAGAGCTTTCCTCCATCACCAAGGGAGCAATATTTTTGAAGGTCTGATTTTCAGAAACGCTGAGCTTTCACGGCTCTGGTGAAGTCGCTGGGGTAGGATATGAGCCCCCTCATACCTGTATTCTGAGGACAGCCCAGCCAAACACACCCGGATCAACTCTCAGTTCGTGCCCACAAGTAACAGCAATTTGACATAAGGAGAGGTAACAAACGCAACAGATTTCCTGCCCTGTGACCAGTGTTCCTGTTAATTTTTTCCATCCATGTGCAGAATAAATTTTGTTGTATGTGCTGAGGTATGTGCAGATGTGCACCACCAGTGCTGCTGGCTGTGGGCACTCTGCCAATCAGCTGGGTGGCACCAGAATCTCTGCCGGGTGGCTGTCCAAGCGTTCACCTTACAGGGAACACTGCTGGGCACCCATTTAGGCTTTGATGCTGCCAGTCCCTGCAGGAGAATGCCCTACAGGGCTAGCACAAGCCGGGACTACCTACAAAAATTTGCAGTTAGCTCTAAGCACTGCAGTAGGCATGGTCCGCATCGCACAAAAGTTGCTCTCAAACCTCTTCTGTGCCCTCTCCCTCAACTCCAAGAAACTGTAAGCTAAAACGGCAGAGAATGAATATGTCTGCCCCGCCATGTTAACAAGGGACTGAGGTACCTTCTCTTCCCTAGTTCTGCTGCTAGACATGAATAACTTGGCAATTGCTAACTCTGCACAAATAAAAACCTTTGGTTCCGTGTCCGAATGGTTGATTTTTACCTTATTGTTGTATGTACAATATCACCCTAGCCCTGGACAGGTTGTCTCATTGATTGGAGATTAATGCTCACATGTGCCACAAGACACTTTCTAACCCATACATTGTGCTGCGTGACATAATCCAATATCAATTACTGCTTATTTCCTCCTAATTGTCCCTTCAACTATACTCCTTCAGCCGCATTCAAATTCTTCACCTCCTACATCAAGCACATTGTGCTCCATTTCCTCCAGCCATAGACACTGACCTGGGGGCTATTTGGCATTAATAGTCCAGTGCTGTGATTTTTCTTTCTTCCTTTAAAAAAGCAGAATAAAACTGTTGATTTATTTAGAGCTCCACATCTTCCCAGGCCCACCAAATATCTGATGATATTATTTCAATTGCCTGGTTATTCATGGGCAATCTGCTTTTCCACTCAACCCCAGCATCTTTTGTGAAAAGATTGAAATGGTGGATGTTTATTTTATCTCTTTTCCCCAGCGCAGGAGTTTAATAATTTAGCAGCAGATTTGAAACTGCTCCATATGGAGTAATTTGGTTTTAAAAAGAAGAAAAAAAATTTTTTTTTCTCTCCTAGATCCCCATATATAAGGATATGGTTTGCTTTGGATCATATTTGCTCTCTGAAGAATTGGTTTTGCTATTAAAATCTTTATTTCACTTACAGATTATTCTACCATTCCTTTGTCTCTCTGCTATTAGTCTGCTTTTGGAATGCAGCTGTCACCATGGCGCTTAATATTCTGTTTTCTATTGGTTCCCAGAAAAGCTTCATATCCCCCCAGAACAAGCCAATAAAGGATTTCAGGTGCTTTTTGCTCTGCCAAATGCAGCTCATCAAGAAATGTGCAGACGAGAGAGGCAGGAAGCAGAAGGCTTTTGGCATAAGGGTTATTTACCAGCATTATTTTTTGAGCCCGTTTGTATTTTTGACTCCTTGATGGGCCATCCCACGTTTCCCTTTTGAACTGAGGGTCAACAGGAGGTTCAGCCTCAGGCCAGAATAGGGATAGGAGGGTAAGTGGACCCCCCCCCAGGGTATACTGTCCCTGTGTATGTTCAGGAAAGAGTGCAACGTATGTGCCAGGGGAGTCATTGCGTGAGACGACGTGTATCTAAGAGACATCCACCTTTGGGGACTTGAGCAAAATTAATGCTGGTAAGGAATTTGTCCGAGGAACTCTAGAGAGATGATGTGATGTGCCGTGCATACGACGGAGGGGCCCAGCTGGTGGGGCTAACAGCCACCTCAGGTCCAGAGTAAGATGAGAAGGGGGCCCAGCTCCCTGCCCCAGAAGGAGTGAGGTGGAGGGTGGAAGGGCTTAGGGCAACCAACCCTGGCCCCAGTGCCACACTCCCTCAGAGCCATGCATGAATGCCCTTTGAAATGCTGAGCCCCAGGGCAACTGCATGCCCCCATCAGCATGCCTGGGCCCCACTCTGTGTTCCTGGAAGAGGCAGGGCCTCACACAGAAGGGATGGGCCCTCAGCATTGCCCCGATCCATGCTACACCCTCCCACACACCTTCAGCACCATCCGGAGCACGCTCTCTGGAGTATGCCATGCAGTGCTCTGGCAGTGATTTTATTTTAAAGGCCCGGGGCTCCAGCCCCTATCACTGCCACAGTAGCAACAGCATTGTGGGCCCCTTTGAAACACCAAGCCCCATGGCAACTACCCCCTTTAGCCCTCCCTGTCAGCAGGCCTGGTGATGTATGCTGTGAGAGACTGTCTGGATGGCGCTCAGACACCTGTGGCTGGCCCAGGTCAGCTCGTTCAAGCTTGCAAAACTCACTCTGCGGAGCTGTATAACTGTGCTATAGACATTCCAGCTCAGACTGCAAGTCCAAGCTCTGTGAGCCTCCAAGTTCACAGGGTCCTAGACCCCAGGGTCCAGCACAGGCCTGAACATCTACACTGCTGTCCCTCAGCATGAACCCCACGAGCCCAAATCAGCTGATACGTGCCAGCCAGGAGGTTTTACTTGCAGTGTAGAACAAACACTGATACACCGTGGGAAAGAATAAGTTACTCTCCCATGGGCTCCAATTTAAAGCAACTTCAAAGGTGGCAGCATGATCAGAATCAGAACCAGGCCCACTTAGATACCTCCTGCTGCCGTCTGCATCATTTCTGAATGACGCCCTCACACCTGCCTTCTCCCATGTTCCTATTAAACCAGTTACTCCATTTCAGCCCGGGGACATGGCAAGTGCCTATTCCTGCTGCGCCACTCAGCTCTGCTTCTAGTTGCTTGGGCCATTATGAGAAGAACACTCCTTCGGTTTCCTGCCTGGGGATTGCAGTTCTGATCCAGATTCAAAGGTTGCAATCCACAGTCAATGCTACAAAAAAAAAATACCCCTGAAGAGCAAAAAGTGGTGCTTTTGGCCCCAGTTTGGCTGAGTTCCCAGGGTCTTCCCATGTGTCTTGTCTCCTCCCAAAGCTTGACTTAAACCCTTGTACTCCGGAGGGAGCATAGGTCATCAACAAGTCTCCACTTCACCCTGGTTTGGGACAAAACCTCCAGCTGACTCCAGGAGTGCCCCAGTTGCTGTCCTTCAATCTCATACTCTACCCATCCAGTCTACTCCATCTACATCTGCTCCACTCTATCCATCTCCATATCTTTCTTAATTTTCTTAGCTGCTATTCCATTGGATGCTCGCACCTTTCTGGAAGTAGAGCCTGCTTTGCTTTGCTTAGCATGAACCAGACTCCTCCTCCCCAGCCTAACCATACTTCCATGCTTTGCTCAAATGGCCCTAATGGGAAAAGCAGAATTAAATAACTAGCAAGTTCTATAACTAGTGACTCCTGAGCTGTATGACTTTTAGCAAAGCCATTTCACGTTCTGACAAATGGAAATTCTTCTTTGCAGCACAGGGGCTTTTTTTCCCTGTGCATTTGGTGGGGAGGGTATTTTTTCTGATTCACTCTTTTTAATAGGTCTTATAGGCTTCTTCTTCCCCCTCTGGCCCCCCCACCACATCATTTTAATGTGGTAGCCACATAATATGAAGCAAAGGATGCTGTTTTGGTAATTCCTCCAACAGCCTCATTGAAACACTCTCCACATGTGGTGCTGCTTTTGCTGTGGGAGAAATGCATTGCACAGTTTTGTTTTTTGTTTTTTTAAGGAATTCACTCATTCCCCTAGCCCTCAGTTTGAAGTGAAGGGAGGTAGAATGCCATCTGGGGGCAAAGAGATGAGAAACGGCATGCCAATCCAGCCAACCACCTAACACAGGAGGATTTGGAAGATTTCTTTCCAGGAAAAAAAATAAAATAACAAGCAGGGCTGGAAATCGGGAGCAGAAATGTGAGCCTCTTTCCATGAAAGCTTGGCTAATCTAAGTCAAAAACCACATGAATCAAGTCAAGCTGGATCCAGACGGCTGTTCTGTACACACACAGCCATACAACATTTGCTGTTTTATAACGTTTTGGCGGCTCCTTGGTTCGCTGTTTCCCATCCTTTGGAGATGGTTGGGGGAGCTCCTCTTCTCTGCTCTCCCAGCTGTGGATTGTTTCAAATGTTTTGATTTTAGAATAGGCCTATGTTAGTACCCTCTGTGTACAAGCATTAGCTAATAATCTTCATGGCACACCAATGAGGTGGGTAAATCAGTATCATTATCCACATCTTCCAGGCCAGGAGGAAGGTGAGATGGGGCTGTTATATGCTTTTCCCTAGCCATATAACAAGCCAATGGCAGAGATGAGATTCATCATGGAATTATAGAATATTAGAACTGGAAAGGACCATGAGAGGTCAGCAAGTCCAGTCCTCTGCCCTCACAGCAGGAACAAGAACCATCTAGATCATCCCTGACATGTTTGTCTAACCTGCTCTTAAATATCTCCAATGATGGAAATTCCATAACCTCCCTAGACAATTTATTCTGGTGTTTAACCACCATGACAGTTAGGAAGTTTTACCTAATGGCCAACGTTAAACATGACACACTCAGGGAGGAAAACAGCTACGAGCAACAGACACAAACAGCCTGCCACCCAGCCTGAATCCAATTTCGCTCCCCTTTGCCAGGTAACAAACACTATCTTTGGAGATCTACACAACAGAGAGACATCTAGTGGTGGAACAATACATTGCCTAACTCTACAGTGATTGTCTCTGGAGTTCCATCCTTCTTTCTGGCCTATCTTCTGCAGACAGTTCATCTCAGCCTTTAACATTTTTACCGTAATTTTATTCAAAGTCTTTGGCTTGGAAGTAGAGACTATGCATGAATAACTAGGAGACCTGGGCTGCACTCCTGGTCTTTTACTCCTCCAGCTACTTTGAAAGGAATGAGAAAGGGAGATTTCCAGCTTCATGTGCTGATATTTGCATTTCAGCACTGCAGCACTGAGGGAAACTGGCTTTTCAAGTCTCATTAACTTTTGTCCCTGGCTCCAGGAAAGAGGAAGACTCTGCAGTCAGACTACAGTATGCAGCATTCACCCCTTAAAAAAAATCCTTGCAGAATATAAGGCATTTTGAGAACACTAAATGCTAACTCCATGTAGATTCTAGATCGGTGAAGCATCCCAGGTATCGGCAAGGGAACTATTTAGCTTTCAGCTAATTGACATGTAAAACCATGTCTGGGTTATGATCTAGCAGAGCTCACTCACAATGTCTGTCTGCTAGACCCTGTCTTATGTGCTGTCTGTACTAGATCTACTGTGTTTACACAAAAAAAAATGCTGTTCATTGGTTCTCTTACTCGTCTTTCTGCCTACTAGTTTCTCTCTCAAGCCCGGAGCCCCTTGGGAAAGAGGCCGCCGCTTTGGGATGTCTGGAGAGTGCCTAGCACATGCATACTATCACAAGCAAAAAACCAGGATGATTAATCACCGCTAGCTCTCATATAGTGTTACAGAAGAACATAAGAATGGCCATCCTGAGCCAGACCAAAGGTCCATTTAGCCCAGTATCTTGTCTTCTGACAGTGACCAATGCCTGATACCCCCAGAAGGAGTGAACAGAGCAGGTAAGTGGTCCCTCTCCTGTCATACATTTCCAGCCTCTGAAAAGCAGGGGTCAGGGCAGGGGTTGGTAACTGAAATAGCAAGTAGAGACATTATTTTCCAGTTCGGTAAAAACACTCAATAATCCAAGAGCCACAAAGCATGTGAATACGAGACGGTGAAACCGTACTTTTTGTAGCCGCTAGTTTAAGAACAGCACACACAATGATTTGTAATGTGATACGTGTTTGCTGCAAGATGTTTACAAGATGTTTACATATTCTGTTTTCCTCACGCTTAGTACCACTTCGTATCACTGTCTTCCTGACTTTCACTCCCGAGCCTTCTTTCTCTCTGCAGGACGTTAGGGGGAGTTATCCAAAGTTTTGAGATCACACATCGTTTGCTATTAAGATAGGAGTTGTTCATTTTTGGGCTTTTAGATGTTCACCATTTATCGAAAATAATCAGACAGGTTTTTTGTTTTTGTTTTTTTAACTTTGCAATTATAGCATTGGGAGTCACAAGAAGTCCTTAAAGAGCCACACGTTGCAGACCCCTGGACTGGGGCATCATCAAGAGGTGTGTGGCACCATGAACTGTTTTTCCAATAGTTCAATCTCCAGGTGCTTTAGAAAGTGGGGGGTACCAGTGTTTTTATCCCTGTTTTGCTGAAAGCTGAGGTGAGCTGCCCAAGGTCACCCAGCAGCCCTGTAGAAGAGATGGAAATAGACTGCAGTTCTCCTTAGTCTCAATCAAGTGCTTTATCCTCTAGGACACTATACAACACTACCAGGGATGTTGACTGAGGGGATGGCGGGGGAGAAAGAAGTGAAGCAAATGAACAGGGGTCTGGCATTTCAAAGGGGCCAGGTGCTTCCAGGCATTGCTGCAATAGCATTAGCAGCTGACAGTTGCTTTGGACCCCGTGGAAACATTGCATGAGCATCACTCCACCACTTCAGAGGTCTTGGGGAGGGGGACTCGGCATTGTGCTCTAATAAGGGGTGACTGCCATTGGCCTCACCCCTTCCTCCCAAGGCTCCACCCCTTAGAGGTGTTCAGACAGCCCCACCCCCACACCTTGCCCCCAGGCCTGCAGTGGCTGTCAACCCTGCTGTACACTACACTAGCCCTGGAAGGCTAGAGCATTAGTTACATTGATTGCTTGGGCCTTGAAGTGTTGCAATGAGAGCTGATGAGTACTGGCCCTCATTTAGGTGATTAACTGGAATCCCCAAATGCTTTTGAAAGTCCGGCCTCACATGATCACATCTCCCAAGCAAGAGCCTCAGGCTGCATCAATCAAGCTAATGTCCCTGAACTCACAGAAGCTCTGGGCTTTCAATCCATTTGGATCTGTATGTGGTGACATGAATGAGCCCCTCCACAGGTTCAGTACTCGGGGGAGGGCTGTGTGGAACAGGGGAGGCAGCACGGTTTCCCCTGATTTATCTCAGATTGTGGCATTTGGGAAACTCCCAGTCCCTGTGCCCATGGAAAATATTTGACAAAGGGTTTATCTGGGGTGATGTGATTAGAAATATAGTGAGTACCAACTGCCAGCTCATCGAAACTGGTATTGACATCTCTCTGGCTTCCTCTGGGCTTTGGCTAATTCCTCAACTCATTAAGATAAGGACAGAATGGACTGTTTCTCCCTGCGCCTTTGACAGGGAAAGGGCTACATGGTTTTGTGTGGGCTGGCAGCAGCCTCGCTGGCTCCTGTTTTTTGGGAGAGCCCAAGATGGGGAAACAGAAAAAATTCGGTTCCTGCTAATTGAGTAGCAACTGGCTACTATTAATTTAATTCTATTCTATTCTATACTATTAATTCTATTAGTTCTATTAACAGTAACTGGAACGACAATCAAAAAAGGCCTGTCAGCCTTTCATATGTTCAAAATAATCTATCAAGAGAAAATAAGCTAGAAAATGAGAGCTGATTTTGCTTGGGAAAACCAACAGCGCTGTCTTTCTAATCAGGTTCATTACTATGGGTCAAGCTTAATTAAAATCAATGAGGAATTTTAAAGCAAGGGGAGAGGTCGGGGGGTAGAGGTTGGGATAACAAGTGAGGCCTGCAAAGATAAAGCAGCAAATATGTCATTTCTTAATTACGTTATGGGCTTCCTCTCTACTGGATCCTCTTTCCCAGCCCTGGGGGTGGTAGCGTCGTCTTCCGCATCTGACCTAGGACCAGCAAGATCACTTGCATTTGTCGCAAAGAGAAGCAGAGAAGGAGAGAGTGTTGCTCAGGTGGAATGGTCATGAGTTATAGCAATAATAGAGCGTTGGGAGAAGTGATGCAGGTAGACTGCGGCTTGATCTGCACTAGGGAGGTAAGTTGATTGTAGATACACAATTCTAGCTGTGGCAATTGTAGAGCTAGAATTGCCTTATCTGCAATGGACTTCTCTGGCCGTCCACACAGAGGGAGTCAAAGGGAGAAACCCTCCCGTCGACCTCACTTACTCCTTGCCATATCAGTGAGTATGGGGGTCGACTGTCGACCCTGGATAGTTCAATTTCACATATCTCTACCAGGCACGCGAAATTGAACTCTGGAAGGGCGACCCTGACTGGGTCAATCTTCCCAGTAGTGTAGACGTACCCTGACGACTGATCTGAATTTACACCAAACTGTGGCTAAGGCTGGAATGCACTCTGTTGATTTTGTACCCCCTGCCCTCCACCTTTTGCATGTATGTCTCTGCACCTTGGTTCCAGCACTGCTGGAGGGATAAGTTCCCAAGCCATGGGGTGCTCTATTCATACTTCCAGCTTCATGAGAGAGCTTTGTTGGTCTGGAAACCAAAATTGGAAGCCAGTGAAAATCAGCTGGTTTGGGGATTTCCTTGCTAACTCAGTTCTTGGGAGGGGTGGGGGGAGATGTTTTGCTGTGTCAGGCAACCCTTTTTTTGGGGTGTGGGATAGAATTCTCCTCTCTGCAGAAACCCAGTTCATATTCTGACCTTGCATCATGTGTAACCATTTAAAGCAGCAGTAAAAGGGTGATTGGGTTGTATCTTACCTCCATCGTGCACTGGTGTAAATGACTGCCCATGTTGCAAAGTGATGGTGAACGTAGCCCTTTCCACCTGTTGCATGTTGACCACTGGCTGGCTCACTGCACTAGTGTGGTGGTAAATTTCATCCACTGGTCACATGGAAAATTTCTCTCCCCTGATTGGATAAGCCTCACGCTCAGAATCACATTCCAGGTGCAGAGACCTGGAATTGGGGCATGGCCACATGCTTTCTGGATCCTACAGCCTTCTTTTACACTTTGCTGCCTCTGTGAACTTTCCGGCCAGCCAAGCCCTTTCCTAGGACATGTACCAAAATCCAAGCAAATGAGGGGTGACAAACCACTCAAAGCAAATTTGTTAAGAAGTTTAAACCCGAAAGCCTCCTGCCATGTCCACCCAGCTGTAGCTGTGACCTTACTTAACCACTGTTAGACCTTTTCCAAGCTGATACTTCATAGCATTGTTCCCACAGACATTTGTATTTCACTTAAGTGACTGTGCAATAATGCAAATCTACTGCAGCCAGACAAGCAAGCATGGAGGAAAATGTCCAACGTGTTTGTCCAGTTTGCTCTTACAACAGTGTTTTAGGAAGAGCCAGCTTTTCTGGGGGCTTCAGACCAACTGAGACATGTTCCTGGGGGTTCCAGCTGACCCTATCAGACAGGACAGACAGTCTTTGGTTCGGCTTCTTGCCCTAATCCACACTGGATCAGCTGATTTCATTTCTAATTTCCTCACACATGTGCTCAAGCACAGCTGTGGAACATGAGCTGAGTCTGCAGAGGAAATCCTGAGATTTACATAGGCCCCAGTGGATTATAAAAACCTGGAAACGGGACAGATAACACTCATGTAACAGACTAGAAACATGCTGGGGGCGGGTGGGGAAATGCAATAAATTGAAACCTGCTGTTCTCTGCAAAATGTAAAAGGGCCTCTTCCAACACTTTGAACTACTGTGTCAGAACTTGGTAGGTAGCTGTCATTTCAAAGGTGTAATCTTTTGGAGGGCTTTTATTATGATCATGAATGGATTTTGTACAGTTGTAATAAAAGAGCTCTTAAAGAGGCCCAACCCAGATGGCTGGGTTCTGTTGTTGAGGTAGGGGGAGGTTGGTCCTTCTGAGGATCATTCTTCGGTTGTGGACAGCTTGAAGGGTTTCTGGGAACCTCCAAAATAGGAGCCGACGAAAGTAAACACACAATCTGGTAGGTGCATGACACAAACCTCCATTTGTTCTTCGGAAATATTGACATAAATTCACAGCTCTCCATTCGGAAAGGTACAGGTTGCATCGCCCTTATCTGGCATGCTCAGGACCCGACAGATCCCAAACAATTTTCTGGACAAGGGAAGGTGCAGGGCTGGGCTTAGGGGCCTCCAGACTCTTTCCCCTGGACTCTGGCCCCAGCCCAGGCTCCCGGGGGTGCCACAGGGCTCCAGCCAGCCACTACCCCTGCACCCCATCCCGTGCCACAGGGCAGGTGGTGGCTCCAGCTCCTGGCCCACACTGCCATGAGGCAGGCAGGGGCTCAGGCTCCCAGCTTTGTGGTGCAGGTGGGGATTCGAGCTCCTAGCCCAGAGGGGCAGGTGGGGACTCTGACTACCAGCCCCCTGACAGCCTCCCAGCCTGCAGCTGTGAGGCAGGCAGGGTGTCCATCTCCCAGCTGTGCTGGGCTCCTGCATCTGCCCACTACTCTCTCATCTGGCAACATCCGTCATCCTGCCAGATGCCGGACGTTGCCGGATGAGAGAATATGAGAGGTGTGACCTGGCCTACTTAATTGCATGGGGAAAACGTTCTTTTTCCAGGGTCTAGCTTCCTATCCACAGCACCATCCTGCTCCTTGTGGGACTCAGATTACTGTTTCATGGGGTAGAGGAAAGCAGGAAAGGTATTGTCCATGGGCTCAATCCTCAACTGGTGTTCCTAGCATTGGCTTCAAGGGAGCTATGCTGATTTGCACCAGCTCAGGATCCAATTCCATATCCTTTGTTTTTGTGATCCCATGGACGTCTTTTAACTGCAGAAGGCTGGGAGCAAGGCAGGTGGATTTTGTTCTCTTTGTGCTTGATCCTACTCTGTGTGAGTTCAGCAGGCGTTAGAGCTGTCCCTTCTATGCCTGTACATGTGTAGCCATTTAAATGCAGCTATATAGGGTAAAGAATGGGAGATATTTCAGCAGGTAACACAGGAGGGCTATGTCTACACTACAGCGATGTTTCAAAGAAGTCCTTCTGGAAGATCTCTTCTGAAAGAACTTCTTTCACACGTGCATCTACCCACAAAAAAGCAGATCAAAAGACTGATCTGCTCTTTCAAAAGACAGCCTCCAAACAGCCCCCTGCCCTTGCGAAAGAACTGGACGGGGATCAAAAAATCAGGCGCCAAGAGGACTGCCCTTTCAGAATAAAGGGCTCGCAGAGCATCTATACGCGTTCTGTTTTGAAAGAAGGTGTTTCTCCTGAAACGGGAGCGTGAGAGCGCTTGTGAAAGGAGTGCCGGGTTCTTTCAATTCCATTTTGAAAAACTGCTTTTCGTGCGTAGATGCTCCGCTGGATATTTCCAAAGAGCCCTTCTTTCAAAACATATTGCGAAAGAACTTGCTAGTGGAAAAGCGATCAAAATGTATGGCGATGGCAACATCTCACAGGGCTCCGTTGTCCTCCACATCATGATGGAATGAATGCCTTTCCTCCAAAGGTTACGTGCGCAGGTTATAGGGCCCCAAGCCTGTGCTCAGAGAAGACCCATTGAAGTCCATAGGACATTTAACATTGACTTGAGTGGAATCTAGAACACAGTCAAGTCAGTCAGTTTCTCCTGTGCTTCCAATTGTGAATTATTGCAGCCATCAGCATCGCTAACTTAGGAAGCCTGATTGAAGAGTTGTGTCTGGCCACTTCCATTTGGTGTGGTTAATAGAGCTGGAACCTTTTCATCAGAACTCGCCTTTTTCTCCCTTACCTGGGTAATTCCAATAAAATAGAACTTGAATCCATGTAAAGGGTGCTTACGTGGGCAACAATGTTCCCTGCGAGCGGACTGCTGGGGTGGCCATCCAGGAGAGATTTAGGTGCCACCCATCTCATCAGAAGAGTGCCCACAGCCAACAGCATGTGTTTCAATTGGTGGTGTGCATCTGCACAGGCCTGGGTGCACAACATAAAATTTATTCCACATCTGTCTGCAAAAAAAATTAGATGGAACCCTGGCTGGCAAACCCTAAACCAGCTTGGTTTGATCTTCACAAAATGAACCTTTTATCTAAACCCTCTCACCTTTGGTAAGACCCCAACCTTCGATGTCTAAAGGTAAAATGCAACCCAAAATCATACAACTCTTGGTTTGCAAACCAAAACCCTGTAAGGCTTTGCAAAACCAAATCTAAAATTCAGCCAAATCCACTCATTCCTGCTGGTTATGAGAAAGAGTTATTGTTTATTTCAATGGGACTCGGACAATGAGAAACCCTAGATGACAACATTCATGTGAGCGGTGCGAAGGTGTAGCTTTGAGAGAAACTCTGGTCTCCGCAAAAGATGGAGGGTGGGAAAAGAAGCCAACAGAAGTCCTGAATTTGGTGTTTGCTCTATGAATACTTTTCACGCCTGTGCTATTAAAATGCAAAGTGAGGAAGCCCGTGGTCCAGACATTTCCTGATACTTTGCACAGCTTGGCTCACCATGAAATTATATTGTAATTTAAAGGGGACAGGGGAAAAACTTCTGTACCTTGGCTGCAATGCAGGACCCAACAGGGGACTGGGAAAATTACATCCTTGAGTAGGGGTGCCTTGGAAAATTAAGCAAAGGGTAAGGAAAGGCGCCAAGCCCTTATATCTCCCTATTGTCTGGTGCTTGCTGTGATGTAGAGACCAAAGGGGTAGCCCAGACGGTCAAATGTGGCTTTGGTGGGTTGTGCAGGAAGGAAATGGGATACTGTGAATTGCAAGGGTGAAAAGCAGTTGCAGCCGAAAGAGATGTATGAAAGCTCTGTGACCCCACTCCAGCTCTTCTTATTCCCCTTGTCACAGAGCAGATGAGTCCTTAGGGGTCAGCAACCCCCGGCCCAGGCCGGGGTTACAAAAGAGCTCTGAATGCTGACTGCCTTGGCCCCCACCACATCGAGGGTGGCGTGTTTGGAAATAATGGCCAGAGCTTTGGGCCCTTTAGAATTGCCACCGAAGCACCAGGTGGCGCACTCCAGACTCCCATGAAGACCTGGAGGCCTCAAGTGAGATGGAGGCCCCATAGCACTAGGCACTGAGAGATGCTGACAAGTCTCAGAAGACAAGATTGACAAAGGCTGGGAAGCCAAGGAGTCACAGGGAGGTGAAGTGACTTGACCAAGGTGACACAAAGCAGATTGATGGCACAGCCAAGAATAAAACTCAGGTCTCCTGCCTCCCAGGCACTGAACCACTTAAGCAGGCCACCCCACAGCTTGAATTTATTGAGCATCTTTCATATGAATTGCCTTCTTAGAACTACTTTACAGGGGTATGCAATACAAATACAAGAAGAGATTAAATTAAAAAATTTAACACTGAGACAAGGGACTTAAGAAGCTCATCTCACTCCCCTTCCTCTATGTTTCTTCCCTGCTTTCAGGTTTAATTTAAGATTTTTTTTCTTCCCTTATTTCTTATTTCCTCCTATTCCTTTCCCTCATCTATTTTTAACTTTCCGTGTCTCTGTACCTAAAATGGGGGTGTAGTCAGGTCCCCCTCACAGCAGGTTTGCCTAGTGGTTAGGTTCCCATGTTACCCAGGGGCCCAGGGTGTTAGACTTCAGTCTGCTTACAAACAGTCTGTACCTTCAGTTTGGGGCATGGCCCCAAGAGTCCAGTTCCCAGGTTTTCTGTGGGGTTCTCCCCACTTGCACCAGGGGGAGGGTTTGGAGGCTGCGTCTGACCCAGCAGGCAGCTTGGGTTCAGGTCCAGGTCCTGCAGGTAGCAGAACCCACTCCTACCTGTTTGCTGGTTGACCCTGAACTGAGCTAGGTTCCCTCCCTCCAGGCCTGGCACTGGCTATAAGTGAATTGAAGCAGAGCTAATTAGGCAAAAAGCTTTGTTTAGCCACTGCACTGCCAGGCTCTCACAGGGGATAATGCAGAACAGACGATCAAAGGTTAGTTGAATTTTTATAAACAAACCATACTTGGAAAATACTCGCTCAGCATCAGACCTTTTAATGTCTTACATAATTGCCAAGATTTTAAGTGTCGTCAAGGCTGGGTTGTAAATGATTAACACATTCTGAAGAGCTTAGCCATAATTTTCAATAGCTGTTTTCTTTCTTTATATATGTCATAATTTAATAGAAAGTTGATGCCAGCGGGAGGACCAAGCAAGGGAGCACTGATTCCTCACAGGTGAGTTTGAAGTGAGCTGGGAAGTGGGAGAGAGAGAGAGAGAGAGAGAGACACAAGAGGCTGTACCAGATGCTAGGCACTGCAAAGGAGGAGCCTCTTGTACTGTCTGCTAGAGGGTCATTTGCTCCCGGGAGCAGAGACCACCTCCTTTGTTCTATGTTTGTACAGCACCTAGCACAATGGGGTCGGCACACTACTGCAGCTCCCATGTGCTATTCCAAAAGAAATAATAAAAAGAGCAATAATAAGAGGACACCAGAGGTGAACAAGAAGAGGGAACGGGCAAGGGAGAAGAGAGAGGCTAGATCAGCATGCTTCATCTAGCAGCCCAGGAGGTAGGTCTGGCCCACAAGGGGCTTCTGTTCAGCCTGCAGGACATTGGCTGTTCCATGCTGCTCCCCACTGAGTCAAGGGAGCCCAACTACCTCCTTTCAGGTCTCAGCAACTCTGGGCTCAGCATTCCCAGACTGACTCAACTTTGTGAGTCTCCCATGCCCAGGCCAGTACCTGTCAGTTCAGAAGGCACTGTGCAGCACAGGGGCTGGTGCTACTGGCAGCCCAGGAAGAGCTGTGGGGAGACCCCAGCAGGGAGCTGGCTGCAGTGGATACCCACAAAAGCCTTAGACAATGGCTCCAGCCCCTACACTTCCCTACCATGTGGCCTCTTTCACTCCCTGGCTTAGACCATCCTCAGAGCCATCAGGAGCCAGCCGAGGCAGGTGGGGGCAGGACAGGGTGCTCAGAGGTAGCTCTGGATGGGGATGCTGGAGCCCGGCTGGCAGAGTGGGAGCTGCCAAGAGCCCAAGACACAGCCAGAGTTGAAGAATGGGACCATCCTGGGACCCAGGGAGCAAGGCCATCAGCACAGTCTCCAGCAGCAAGCAGGAGCTGAGCACAGGTAAAGGGAGCACGAATGAGACGGGCCTGTGGGGAGTCATCTCCCAGCTCCTCTGTTGCCTACTCCCTTCTCCTCTCCCGCAGGCAAGACATACTCCAGATGCTCTTGTCTCCTGCACCTCCTCTCTCCCTCAGAGCAAAAATCCTGATTCTCCTCAGGAGCAGGGGCAGCGGGAGGACACCACTTAACAGGTCCACCAACAGGACGGGCAAAGGGGGCAGCTGGTACAGGGCCCAGCGTTTCAAAGTGGGAGGGTCCAGCACCACAAGCTGAGTGGCGCTGAGGGCTGATTGCCCTAAGCCCCGCCCCTTCTGCCTTTGGCCCCGCCTCTTCCAGGATCACAGAGCCAGGCCCCCTTCCTATCTTGCCGTGGGGCCCAAGGTGTCTGTCAAGCCCTCTGCTGCTCAGCTGGATCATCACAATCTGTGGTGAACAGGAATTTGGAGAACCAGACCATGCCCAAGACAGGCCTCTTTTTGGACTAGACAGTCATGCTTGGGCTGGTGCCTGGGCTCTGAAACCTGATGAGGCGGGGGGAACGTCTCAGAGTCCAGGCAGCAGACTGAACCTGACTGTCTATGCTGGTATCCTTAGCCCTGCAGCCCAAGCCTCGCATGCACGGGTCAGTTGACTCTGTGCCCCAGGTATTTTATTGCGGTGTAGACATCACCTGTGTTCACAGGATCAAAATGCAGTAGGCGGTTGCAACCTCTTGTTAAAGAACACCAATGCGTGGGCACATGCGATCACTTCTTGTGACGTGCCACACGCTTCAGTGACTCTGGCTGAAGTTTAAAGCAGCCACGCGGAGCGGGAGGAAGCCAGTTACAAAATGCGAGTAACCTCATTAATCTATGGAAATGGGAACTTTGGAGGGCTTGACACAGCTGAATGCAAAACAATGCCAGGTGCCTGGCAACTGAAACATTACATTGCAGTTAAATGGAGTAGTTTGCCTTCCTGAAGGGATAGATGTCGGCCAGGCCTCAGAAGTTTTCTTTCCCTTTGTTGTTATTCCAGCTAGCAGAGCACCTCTGGGGAAGATGCTGTACAAACACGTACCAAGAGACAGACTCTGCCCCACTGAGCTTACAGGTGAAAAGATAAGATGCCCAGAAGATGAGGGTGATGGACAGTAGGCTCATAAAGAGGATGTGAGTTTTCCTGAGTCAGCCCTGGTCCACACTAGAGGGCAATGTCGACCTAAGGTATGCAACTCCAGCTATGTGAATAGTGCCATTAGAGTCAATGTACCTTAGGGTGAGTTGCTGCGGCATGTCCACAGGGGGTGGGGGGTGGTCTACAGAAGACTTCCCTTATGCTTCTTTTTCTGGTGGAGTACCAGAATCAATCAGAGCGCAATCAGTGGTCGATTTAGCAGGTCTTTATTAGACCCAATAAATCAACCCCTGGGAGATCGATCTCTTTAGCATTGCTTTCTGGATAAGTGTAGATCAGGCCTCAGTGACAACCAGGAACCTTTTGGGTGGGCGCAGAGTCCTACACACTAGGCCATGCTGTCTCATTGTTGCTGTCAGTAATGGAGCTCTTGGGCCATTGGATTTTAAAGGCATGTCAGATTCTTGCTATGTAAGAAACAACTAGCTCTAAACTGGGTGTTTAGATGAGGCGCTCGATTAGATTGTTAAGTACAATGAAAAGGTGTATTTACCTATGACTCTTACAGTTTTGTTCATCGTCTACAATAATTCTGGGTCCCATGTAGATTGTTTGTTGTATCCAAGATATAGTGATAGCCATTAATATGTCATGTACAGCTTCAGAAGCATGCCCAGCTTGCATTGTCTATTATTCACAGTCAAATCATACAAGCAGGAAGCGGTTAATCTCAGGAAGGAGGAAGGAAGGATCTTCATATGCTCCAAATGAGACCCGTTCTTTCAGCTTTTAGTCTTGAAGTTATTTGAGTAACACAACTGACACAGCAATGCCAACTCCCAAAATCGAGTGCTTATAAATTCCTCCAGCATGGCTTATGTCACTACACCATCCTATAGCAGCCTGGCTTAGCATGCAGGTACCAGTTTCTGCCTCTGGAGATGACCTGGAAAGCTTCTGCCAAAGAGAAAGATCTTAAGAGTTGACAACAAAACTTTAGGCCAACTTCCACAATGCAAAAATTGCTTTGAGGATAGAAAGCGTGGACACTGAATACCAGTGCACAATGGGAATGGATACCTGGACAAGGATCTTCCAGAGTGCCCACATGAATGACTCTTCCCTTATCATGTAAAAAATTCTTGTTTTTGTCTTTCAAGCTATTCTCAATGTGTTCCATTTTGCCTTCATTTTATTGTCTATAGAACCAATTAAAAGAGACAGGATCCTATTTTCCAGCAAAACCAAAATCCATTTCCAAGCAAAAATGAACACAAATGGAGTCTGAGCACTTCTGAGAATTCCAAATTACTTTTTAAAAATATTGTACTTCTCACAAAAACATTAAAAGTTTTAGAGCATAAAAGCACCAGGATGAAGCAGCCAGAATATCCACACAAAACACTGTAGGGAAATGTTTATAATTTTCACGATGGTCTCCTCCTCAAGAACATCACACATCCACAGCATGAAAGTGTGTTTCCACCTGATGACATCATGCAGCTAACTTGTCCTGTGGGCCAACTCTAGCGTAGGTCTACACAGACAAGTTATTTCGAAATAACGGCTTCTATTTCAAAGTAACTTTTACCTCTTTTGAAATAAGTCATCTGAAATAATTTCAAAATAGCAGAATAGTGGTTGCATTGTGTTGATGCTCACAAAGTGGCCTGGATTGCCTGGCTGGGAGTAAGGGCTGGCTCTGCAGGGGTAGATGCTGTAGCAATCCTGCAATTCCTATTGGACACTTCTTGCTCCACCTGCCTCACGCTTAATTTGACCAGTAGAGGATTGCTCAAGAACAATGGCCAGTGCTTATTTTCATTTGCCCTACCCTCTGAGTTCTGAATCAGATGCCTCCACCACATACCTAGACCTTACTAGCCAAATCTGTTCTTGGTTGGGAAAGCTAAAATGCCAGTGGATGACTTTTTTTTCAGTCAGTGTGACAAACTGTCTAGTAATTTGCAACCAATGCTGAAAATGAAATCTAAACCAATTAGGTATTTCTCTGGGTCTCTTGAGGAACAAATGGAGCTGGAGAAATTGTTGGCAGCAGAGAGATTGTCCAGTTGTTTTCTTCTAGCATTCTTTTGCTGGTACTATATTTGCCAGGGGACCGAGAAATACGCTGCTTATCAAGCTGAGGCATTTTCCCTCTTAAATGAGCTGGAATTTGTGTGAAAAGAAAAAAAAAGGTCTAGAAATAGTGAGTTTGTGCTTATTTGTAAGACTTGATGTGAGGAAAGGGCTAAAAAATAGCAACAGGTTGTCTTGTTGCTGCTGGCACATGCTGTCGACCGCCTGTTGCTGTCTGAGAACAGATGTGGGCAGTTTCTCAGATGATGAAGTATTGAATATGTTTCTCCTTCAGGGATTATTACTAAATAAATCTGCAGGTTTATATATTTAGCAGCTGAGGGGGATTCTTTTCCTCTCCCTGTCTACATTGCATTATTCCTTGCAACCAAAGCCAAAACAAGGTTTTTAAACCACAGAAAAAACAGAGAGGGGGAAAATAATCAGGATGTGATCTGGGAAATTTTAGAAACTGGGGTATAGCAAATAGGGCATAATTACCCCAACCTTAGCTCATTTGTATGTTAAGCCTGCTCCAGGGGTATGTCTTGGACTCCAACCAGAGTCCTAGTTTAATCACCAGCTCATAAATTGATCTGGTTTCTGTAGGATTTGCAGCCTGGGAAAGGATCTTTCATTCTCTCCGGGTGGGATGGTATTGTTCCTTTTCAATCTAAGCTGAGTTTTGGCGACGTGGGCTTTGGATTCACAGCGTTGTAAGTTCCATTGAAAATACAGCTTCTGGATCAGCCCCCAAGGAGAAAGATGAAGGATGTGTGATTATAAAGCCTAATCTGCTTTTGCAAACCTCTTTGAGCCTCACTCGGAAATCTTGTAATTGATCCTGGGCCTGGGCTGAGTGGATGGGAATCAACCAGATGCCAATTTTCATCTTTTTAATTTAAATGTACTTGAGCACACCTTTAAAAAATCAACATTCTGGTAAAAGGCCAAGCTCTTAGAGGCAGGCCCAGTCATGATAAGTAGATTCTAGGGCCAGCAGTGGGGCAGGGCAAAGGGAGCAACTGCCCTGGGGCATGGTGATACAAAAGGGCCCCGAAATCCTGGCTGACACCACAGCTACTGCAGCATACGTGGCAGCCAGACTCCCA
This sequence comes from Carettochelys insculpta, assembly GCF_033958435.1. NCBI lineage: Eukaryota > Metazoa > Chordata > Testudines > Carettochelyidae > Carettochelys > Carettochelys insculpta. The sequence goes on from NC_134152.1 coordinate 34,608,678, forward strand.
GGCCCTATAAATCACAGCTGGAATGCAGCAGCACTCAGGGCTCATGGTGTAGTGGGGGGTGTGCTGCAGTCCAGGGGCCACAGAGAGCTGGTTGTCCCAGGCCCCGCCCCTTCTGCCCCAAGCTTATCCCTTTCCAGCCCCCTTGGTAGATTCTCTGCAATACTTTTCATCTGAGTTTTCACAGATGCTAAGGCCACATCACGGACAGTGTGATCACTTTGTCCTGTGGTCCTCCACCTGTTCTGATACCAGGGCCCTCCAGCTGCTTACTTAAACCATTAGGGAGACCTCAGGGACCAGACCAGTCATTGAGAAACGTGGATCTAGGCCAATCGCCTGCATAAAATAGGCCAGAGAAGTTCACTCAGCCATTCCTGCATCAAGCTTATAGTTTAGCTTTGATCTTCAAGCACATAATTGATTAATGCATTATAAAGGGCCAGATCATAAGAGCCCTGTGTGTGTCAAGGCGGAAGCCTCTGAATCAACAACCACTCACAACAGCAGTCCATGTGTCTGGGAAATGCTCCGGCAGCTTCCTCCCTATTAAAGGAGCTGGATGTATTTCGTGGCCCTACCCTCATCTTCCCCTGCATGGGAGGCTGGATCTACGGCCTCTGAGAGGCTCTACTGTCTGCGGGATGTTCTCTGCCCTGTGGCTGCATGATCACAGGCACCCCTGGAATCTACTGGTGTGTCTGCACTGCACTGAGTCCTGCAGCCCGAACAGCTGACCTGGGGTTCTGGGCAAAGAATTTCCAGGTAGGTATTTGAGCTCAGGCTCCGATACCATCCCCTTACATGCGATCTCAGACTCTGGACTCCAATCCGAACTTGAACATCTACACTGTGAGTTTATAGTCCTGCAGCCTGATCCGTCTGAGCTGGTCACCTGATCTCAGCCAGCCACAGCCATGCCAAGGGTCACTCATTCCATATAGATACACACTACAAACCCGGCCCATGGTGAGCGGGGAAAGCAGAATGCCCTAGTCTAACAGATGCGATCTAGTCTAGCAGATTGCATATATAATATTTATATGGAACAAGCATCAAGAAAGACAGGACCTGCCTGGAGCACACTTGCTCCAATGTTGCTCCCAGTCCCTTGCTGCTCCACCCCATACAAATTTCAGGCTTTCCCATAGGGGAGAGTATTAAGCCCATTTTTCAGAGGAGTAAACTGAGGCACAACACTGCTGAGTGAATTTAAGGTTACAAAGCAACTTAGCAAGAGAGCTCTAGTGTCTGAGATGGCCCCAATTTTTCTCTTGCTCTCAAGAGGAGAGAGATCTGTGCTGATGGCTTCAAGTCAAAAAAGAAATGTTAGTTGGTGTCCAACTAGTAGTCATTGCTATAGCAAACTAGCTACCTTCTTCTGAAAATGTAAATAATTTTGTGACACTCTCCAACAGAGCGCTTCAACAGTGGTTTTAATCAACAGATGTCAGCACATGTTGAGATAGCCACATGTGGCTAGTGGCTACAGGTTGGCTACTATTTCAGCTCACCCAAGACTGATAAGAAGGCTGAGGAATTTATGCTGGTAGCTCTACAAGTGTTGCTACAGATTTTGTCTGATGTCCATCAGAGCAGTAAACTCCTAAGAAGTGATGGTGCTAATGGAGAAGGAAAGCCTGAAGGGATCATGCTGCAGATTACTATGGAGGAGAAATTTTGGAACCAGAACAGGATTTGTAAAGACTAACCACAAGGAAAGGGTTGGGCTGGAATTTCCCATGTTCAACCCAGTCCATAAAAGTTCCTGACGAGGGGAAGAGGGTAAATCTCCCACCTAACTCAGAATATCTCATATAGGGGCCAACTAGCCAGAGTGACAGAGCGAGGATCAGGTTGTGTGCCCAGTGCCCTTTTTATTTACGGTCTGTGCCTCTTCCATTCTACTGTGGGCAAGCACAAGGGGATGGAATTTAACCATGACCCAATGGGGAGAGCTCAGGGACAAGCCTGGTATGTGGGTCTAACTCCAGAACCCCAGACTGTTATAGAAGGGGATTATCATCATTCTGAAAATTAGTGCCCGGCACACGTTCCCCCTCTATCTCTCTCAGTGCAACAACGGTTGAGGAATCTGCTCGAAACATCCAGCAGCTGAGCTGGCTCCCAGGCAAATAAGAGCACAGAGTCATTAGGGCACTGATTCATACATCGGGGTGCTGATACGAGACTCACGCAAGGTACCCCTGCTCCATTAGCTGCAGAAGTTGTTCTTAAAACAAACCATGGTGCTCCCTAGAGCTGGTCAAAATCTTCTTGTCAAACAATGTTTTTAGAAAAATAAAAAATGACTTTTTGACCAAAATGCTGAATTTTTGACAGAAGACGCATGATTTCTGTTGAAATTTTTCAGAGTTTTTTTTCTAACAAAGACTTGAAAACTAAAAAACACTTAGAGGTTTTGGGGGCTGATAAAACAAATGGGTGTTTTGATCAAAACTGAATATTTGAATAAAAACAGCTTGAGAGAAGTGAATTATTTTAATTTTGGCTTTTCATTGAAAACAATTTTTTTTTAAAAAGTCAGCTTTTCTTTTCAGTTTCAAAATTTCCCCCCAAAAGAATTCATTTTTGATTCACCCAAGATATTGCTGTGTGAGCACTGTTACAAATACGCGTTCCAATTCACCATGGCCTTGCGCAGCCATGTGCGGAGATCAAAAGTGTGGGTCATCCCCTCCCAAATCATCCTGGAAGTGTTTCAGACCAACTTTATGCTGATGTAAATGACTACTCAAAGTGCAAGGGAATGGTGAATGGTGTCAATTGTTTTTGATCATTATGGTAGACTATAGTGTCAGTTGTGCCTTTTGTTACCCGGTACCTGGGCCCAAACTCAAATGAGTTAGTCTTTAAGGTGCTACAGGACTGTGTGTTGTTGGTGAAGCTACAGAATAGCTTGGCTACCCCTCTGAGATTACTGACCTGTGATGGATCAGCTGCATTCCAGATGGCAAGGACCATATAGGAAATCAGAACAAAAAAGCAGTCAAGTAGCACTTTAAAGACTAACAAAATTATTTATTCGGTGAGCTTTTGTGGAACAGACCCAATTCTTCAGACCATAGCCATACTAGAACAGACTCAATATTTAAGGCATAGAGAACCAAAAACAGTAATCAAGGTTGACAAATCAGAAAAAAACTTATCAAGGTGAGCAAATCAGAGAGAAGAGGGGTGGTGGGGCGGGAGAGTCAAGAATAAGATTAAGGCAAGTATGCCAAAGAACCCTGATAATCTCCCAGAAAATCAGGTGATTATCAAAGCTAGCAAGTAGCCCAGTTGTGGGAAAAGCAGCAAGGAGTTTCTGGAGCAGAGTATAACTTGCAAGTAAGTGGCCTATAGAGTGAAACCTAGCAAAAACAAATAGACCTGGGAACAAATAAAGCTGAAGAAAAAGGCTCTGAACTAGAACTTGAGTATTATGTTATTCCTACCTGGGCTGCCTGCAACCTTCTTTTTTAAAAGGGGGAGGAGTGTCTTCATAGGCCACTTTTATTAGGGTACGTCTTCACTACCTGGAAGATCGACCCAGTCAGGGTCGATCTTCCAGGGTCCGGTTTCACTCATCTAGTAGTAATGCACAAAATCGAACTATCAGGGATCAACAGTCAACCCCTGTACTCCTCAATCTCACAAGGAGTAAGGGAGGTCGATGTGAGAGTTTCTCCCATTGACCTCCCTCTGTGAGGACAGTGGGGTTAGTCGATTGTAGAAAAGTTGATTCCAGTTGCATAATTCCCATAGCTGGAATTGTGTATCTGCAGTACACTTCAAGGTCTAGTGTAGACCTGCCCTTAGGTGCCAAGTTATCAGTTTTCAGTAAGAGCTTTGCATTTTCTGATGGATTTAGCCAGGGCTGGACAGAAAACGTCTTGATTGGGGCACATTTCTCTTAACCTTCTTTTCCCAACTTGCTTCAGGAGCACAACCTTCAGCCTAGCCTTAAGGGTCTGGCAAATGTATTGTTATCGACCAACTGGTGCAGCACTGAACATGTGTGTAAAGAAACAAGTGCCTAAATTATGTCTTGATGGTAGCGTCCTGACTTCATTACGCAGGTTTTTCAGGAGATAAACTTTATAGACCTTTCCATCCTCTGCACATGCACTAATTAAACCAAGCACCCTGTGTGCTAGATGTAAATAACACAATTCACATTTTAGAGATGGGGAAACCGAGTCAGGGAGATTGAGGGACTTGCCAAAAGCTACAGTGTTAGAATCAGGATTATATTTCTACTTGCTGGCTCCAATTTGTGGTCAGACCTCTAGAGCATGTCTCTGAAGGTATCTCCTGCATGGTTTTTACAGTGTGCTGAGCGTATATGTGTAGCTAGATAGTATACGTTTTCATCCATACCATGAGTTTTCCAAGTGGCTTGGTAAGGACTAATCCAAAAAGGAGTCTCCTGTTACCAATGGGAAGCCAACACAAGTAGTAAGGGGCAACTTACATCACAAGTCCAAGGTTAATCTATTTCACAACAGCGACAAAAATCTTTTAACAGATTGTTCTGTTTTATTTTACAGTAAAGGGCAAAGGGAGAGAAAAGAACCTTTATACTCCAATATTCAGGGGAAGAAACTGTCTCAGGGGCTGATTCCTAATCTCTCTTTAAAAAATTAGGGGGAGAAAAATGTTACTTACAGCACTTATTTGATCAAAATAAGTTTTTGGGTCCCTGTTTGGACAAATGAATATGATATTACAGTGTTCTAAAGAGAACGTTGGCAGCTTTTTTACCGCTGTTTTACAGCCCAGTTGTTCTTAGAAACAAAAGGTTTGAATTAATGGTGTTTTAATGTACAGGATATGACAGAAATGAAATGCAGAGACAGTTGGCTTGCATGCTCGGATCCAAGTCAAAACAAAATTTGGCCACAAGCCTGCAAGGCTTGTTTGGGATACCTAAAAGGAGTGTGAACATTAACTCTGGATAGCAAGCACCCTGCCCATCATAAGAGTGTTTCAGACTTGCTCTAATTCAATAATTGCTTCTACAAAACCACGTTCAACTGTCAGCTTAAAGCACAATCTTGCTCACTGAATAAAGACCCAATAGTGGAACAAATAGAACATCCTGATTCGGTAATGGTTCAAGTTCACTTGCAAATTTCCTACCGGCTGACAAATCAAACAAAACCAGAACTTTGCTAAAGATTCATTTTGTTCCTTTATTTTTTTGGCATAAAAACTGGCAGGTTTTATTAGACTTAAAAAAAAAAAAAAAAAAGAGAGAGAGAGAGAGAGAGAGATCCACCTAATGCACAAACCACTTTAATCTCATGAGGAGGAGTCCTGTAGCACTTTACAGACTAACAGATTTATTGGAGCATAAGCTTTGGTGGCTAGGGGAGGGATAGCTCAGTGGTTGAACATTAACGTGCAGCATTGGGAGTTCAATCCTTGAGGGGGCCATTTAGGGACCTGGGGCAAGTAGGTCTGCAGGGGAATAAAAAATAAGAGTCAGCAATGGTAATAGATCCTGCTGTGAGTGTGGGGGACTGAACTCAATCACCTCTGAAAGTCTCTTCCAGTACTATGAAACAGGGTAAAAATCCATTTTGTCAGATGCATCTGACAAAGTGGGTCTTCACCTGCAAAAGCTTATGCTCCAATAAATCTGTTAGATTACAAGGTGCCCCAGGACTTCTCATTGTTTTTGCAGATACAGACCAACACAGCAACCCCACTGATACTCATAAAGAGGGTTCATTGTCATTACACTATGTTTGACCTTCACCTCAGAATTCTGAAGCATATTGATATTTCTATTTATTTTATACCACCACCCACCACGGTGGTATCTGAGCCATGTACCTCCTCCCTTTATGCAGTCTCAGCCCTATCTGAGTTGTCCCATATAGCTGGCATGCACAATGTGGGGTCAGGATTACTTCCTTTGTGTACCAGGTTGTATCATAGACCCTTTCCTTTCATTGGGACCAGGTGGAAGTTTGGGTGATAAAACAGAGGCTCCTTCCACATAATTTAGAAGAATTAACCAAGAATGAAATGAAATAAGATATACTACCCAGCACTGAACATCAATATTGATTTTGTATGCAAATTATATGGTCATGCTAGAAGTACATATGTACTAGTATTTATTAATCAAGTGATATATTATGTAGTGGAACAAGAACCTTGTTATCAGGTCAATTTTTTTTTCTTCCCAGGACCTCACATTAAGTTTAATTTTGACGACTATTTCCAACCAAAGATTTTTATTTAACACTGTATTTATTAGGCCCATTGTTTTCCGCAGCAACCTGGTAGTGTTGGTCACTGTGCCATCACAGCAATATATCTCCAAATAGGCCACGTCTATGCTACCCACTCAGGGTCGATCTTCCAGGGATTGATTTCACATGTCTGGTTGGGATACAAGAAATTGACTTATTAGGGGTTGGCAGTCAACCCCTTGTACTCTTGGATACTGTGAGGAATAAGGGAGGTTGACAGTGAGGATGGCCAGATAAGTTGATTGCAGATACATTGCTACTAGCTACACAAGTGCCGTAGCTAAAAGTGCATGTCTGCAATCAGCTTACTTTCCCTAGTGTAGACATAGCCATAGACCATAATGTGCCACGTTTCAGAGTAGCAGTTCTCAGCGTATTTACTCATGATCTAAGGAGAAGGTCTGGCAAGTCGCATGTTGCTCTCAGCTTGTCCTTGGTTCTGGCTTCTGCTAGAAGAGGCAATGCAAAGAACTGCTACAAGGAGGCGGATCCACATATCCCTCCTTACGAGAGAGGCAATTTCTGAATAAAAGGAGGCTTGAAGGCTCTAGATCTTTTTTCAGACAATGGAGCCAGAAGCAGCCATAGTGCTGCCCACCACTAGCAAGTCCAAAACAGAGGTATTTAACCCATGTGCCACAGCACATTTGTGTGCTGCGAGAACTGTCCAACTGTGCCACAAAATTTTGTCTATTTCCCCTGAATGTTGCTCTTTGCAGAGCCACTACGGGGCATGGTGAGGGGTAATTGAGGACCCCACACCAGCTAAGACTCAAGCAGTAAGGCTGTTTGAGCTCTGGTAGGCATGGGATGGTCAATTTCTCACCCGTAGTGGCTCTTTGCAGAGCCACCATGAGGGGAAATGCCAACCCCACAGGACCCCACTAACACCATCAGGCAGCTAAAAAGCTGTTTCTTGGCATGAACGAGCTGGCAGGGAGCCTGCCCCCATGCCCTGTTGTGGCAAAGGGGGAGGGAGAGCGAGCGGGAGTCTGTTGGAGATGGAACGCAGATTAAACGCTGCATCCCAGCTCCAACAGGCTGGTTGGGAGGGGAGCCTGCTCTCTGGAGCTCCCCTATCCACCAGTAATCAAGTAGCCACGAAATGTTCAGTGGTTAGGAGTTTACACAACATCCCTAACACCGGGTTCAGCAGATTTTGAAACTGCGTCTGTGCTCACTGTATTCTGTGCTGGATTTGAAACATAAATGTATTTGATCCTTGTTTAGCTCATTGTATGCAGTGCTATGTTGCAAACCGCTCTAGTAAGACCATAACCCTAATAAATGTCAGTAAATGTGATGTTAATGAGCAATCAATTCAGCTGAAAAAAGTGGATGCACCATGGAATTGTTTGCCTCATTGAAGTGTGCCAGGCTATTGAAAAGGTTGGGAACCACTGGACTAGAATACAAGCCACCATCAGGAGCTACCAGAGTTGAGGAAACAACAGAAGAAACTGTTATTGGCTGCCACAGGAAACAAAACACTAGAGCAAATGTCATGTTCAAGGGAGAAGAGAACAAGACAGCCTGGCAGTAAGCATAATGAAGCAGCACAGGGGACGACCATGGCTTGACATCAAAGAAGTGGACCATGAAGCTGGACAGCACATGCAGGGAATGTGAGGAGAAGAAGGATTAAGTGACTATGTGCGAGAAATAATAGGACTGGGCAGCATGTGTGGACAAGGGAACTATGAGGAGTGAATCATGGCTGGGCCTTGTATCTTGGTGTCCCTGCATGGGTAGAAGGGGTGACTGATGATTACATTATCCAACGAAGAATGTTGCTGGAGAAATGTCCCAGTGTCCCTCATCCCTCGGAGTTCCAAATTCTTCCCAGCACACTCAGCCTTTGTTGACATTCTGTTCCTAAACACTAATACCAAGGGACTTGCTTCTAGCTATCTGGACCCTCCCCAGCCCCTAAGTTTGTGGCTGTGCAGCCAATACGATTATAGCATGGTTCTGAAAGGTAATTTCTAAAGGAATTCTGTGCTGACACGAGCAGCTGGCTCACCTCCCTCAGTGGGAGGGTTTGCACCACTGACAGAATGTGGTAAAAATCGATTCCCTGTAAATTTCTTCTTCCTCCCATCCTGTGCCCACATGAGACACATGCTTCTTATGGAGCTGATTTCCTGACTCTGATTAGGAATGGTTCACGAACATTTCCTATAGACGTTCTCCTTTTATTATGATCATTGAAATAGAATTCTCTATCGCATTGCTTTTTCAAAACATCTGCTTGTTGAAGGCTCCTTGCCAGCTTTGGCATGTGAAGTCATGACAGCTACCTCTGACTTATACCGGTCAGATATTTGGCCCATCGTTCCTTATCTGAGGTCTCGGTTCCTCTGCTACTGCCAGCATTTCTGCATCTCAAGCCACCAGAGGTCGTGCAGGAATTAAAATTTATTTATTCAATCACTGCAGAGGAAAATATAATATCAAAGCATTACATAAAATGTCTGATCACTACTGTGAGTAATAACTAGGTATCAAACTATGCATTATACTCTAGCCCTGAAGAAGTGACATATGACTGTGCTCTGCTTCCAAGAGGAACCAGTAGCTACTGGACCATGTCAGTAGCAGATTTCCTACCTTTCCAGATCAACTCAGCTGCTCTGGCCAATCTTTTGGGATGAAGTCAAAGCTTTCCACATTACCCAGTCTCATGTTCACATGGACAGGGTAGGAGAAATACAAATATATCGTCTCCAGTCCTACTAATAGTGCAAGAAGACCACCCAGTGCTGCAAGGAAGGGCACTGTGAGTCTTTACTCCCCTGCACAGACAGGGAAGTAAGTGAAAATCTTGCTGTAAACACCAAACATCTAGTCTTGCTTTTCAGTATGAGATTTTTCTCCCTGCCTGTCTGTGTCTACCTACTGTGTATATGAGAACATGTCTTCATCTCATTAAGACTTCAGAGCAGTGATGCGCAGAGCTCAGTAGCTCAGGAAGCAAATTAACCACCGGACTATCCAGTTACGTGGACTCCCTCCTCAAACCCTATGCCACCAACACTCCCAGCTATATCCGAGATACCACCGACTTCCTGAGGAAATTACAAAACATCGGAAAAGTTCCTGATAATGCCATCCTTGCCACAATGGATGTAGAGGCTCTGTACACTAATATTCCACATAAAGACGGATTACAAGCAATCAGGAACACCATCCCTGATGTCACCACAGCCAATCTGGTGTCTGACCTCTGTTACTTTGTTCTCACACACAACCATTTCTGTTTTGGGGACAATTTATACCTCCAGATTAGTGGAACTGCTATGGGCACCCGCATGGCCCCACAATATGCTAATATATTTATGGCTGACCTGGAAAAACGATTCCTCAGCTCTCGTCCCCTATTACCACTCCTCTACTTAAGATACATTGATGACATCTTTAGGATTTGGACCCATGGTACAGAGGTTCTAGAAGAATTCCACAGAGATTTTAACAATCTACACACCACCATCAACTTATGCCTCGATTACAACATGCAAGAGATACATTTCCTGGACACTACAGTACTAATCAAGGATGGCCTGATCAGTACCACACTGTACCGAAAACCTACTGATTGCTATACTTATCTACACCCTTCTAGTTTCCATCCTGTACACGTGACTAGATCCATTGTTTATAGTCAAGCTCTTAGGTATAATCGCATTTGCTCTGATCCAACTGACAGAGACCGAAAACTACAAGAACTTTACCAAATATTCATAAACCTGAATTACCCACCAGGAGAAGTAAAAAAACAAATCGACAGGGCCAGACGCATACCCAGAAACCAGCTACTCCAAGATCAGCCCAAAAAAGCCAAGAACAGAACACCACTGGTCATCACTTACAGCCCCCAACTCAGACCACTGCAATGAATTATTAAAGACCTACAACCTATTCTTAATCAGGATGCGACACTCCAGAAGGCCCTGGGTGACATGCCTGTTCTCTCCTACAGACAACCTCCCAACCTCATGAAGATCCTTACTAACAGTCACAGTCTATACCCCAGGAACACCAGTCCTGGAACCTTTCCCTGCAACAAAGCCCGCTGCCAGCTTTCTCCACATATCCTCTCTGGAAATACCATCACTGGACCTAACCAGGTTACCCACAGAATCACGGGCACTTTCTCATGCTCCTCTACTAACATCATATATGCCATCATGTGCCAACAATGCCCAGATGCTTTGTATATTGGACAGACTTCCAACTCCCTTAGACAAAGGGTCAACGGCACAAAACAGACATTAAAACCCTCCAGATCCACAAACCAGTTAGTCAACATTTTAATGGAATGGGCCATTCTGTCAATGACCTCAAGGTATGTGTGTTACTGAAAAGAAATTATCGCTCCTTTGTAGAAAGGGAAACGGACGAATTGACATTTATATTCAAATTCGGAACATTAACACATGGTTTAAATCAGGATGTGAACTTTCTGAGTCACTGTAGGGGCTCATCTGCATACTTAACTCAATCTAATTCTTGATCTTCCCCCCCACCCCTCCACTCTCTGATTTGCTCACCTTGATTATATTTTTCTGATTTGTCCTCCTTGCTTACTGTTTTTGGTTCTCTGTGTTTTAAATATTGAGTCTGTTCTGGTCTGGATATGGTCTGAAGAAGTGGGTCTGTCCCACGAAAGCTCACCTAATAAACTATTTTGCTAGTCTTTAAAGTGCTACTTGACTGCTTTTTGTTTTGGAAGCAAATTAGTGATCAACATTACCCAGAACATTCATCAGGCATCTTATGTTCAACCAAAACAATGAGGACTTTGGTGGCATGTTAATGACTAATAAATATGTTGGGGCATAAGAACATCAGAACGGCCATACTGGGTCAGACCAAAGGTCCATCTAGCTCTGTATCCTGTCTTCCAGCAGAGGCCAATGCCAGATGCCCCAGAGGGAGTGAACAGACAAGATAATCATGAAAGTGATCCCTCTCTTAACATCCATTTCCAGCTTCTGTCAAATGGAAGCTAGGGACACCATTCCTACCCATCCTGGCTAATCGCCATGGATGGCCCGAACCTCCATGGATTTATCTACTGCTTTTTAGAACCCTGTTAAAGTCTTGGTCTACACAACAGATCCCTCTGAAACATGGTACCCAGATGAGCCATGGTAGCGTGAATTCATTCTTTCATTTACTATATATATTCTGTTTTAATGGTGTGACAGGTGAAATATTTCTTTTTTATCTTTATAAATCCTCACAGTAAGTATTATTATTTTATCAACTAGAGCTCATCAATAGCATAGTAAAAGCTTCCTGACTGATTAACAATTACATCACAGGGGCTGTGTCTACACAAGCCCCCTCCCTTTGGAAGGGACATGTTAATGAGGGAGTTTGAACGATGCTAATGAAGTGCTGGCATGAATATGCAGTGCCTCATTAGCATAATGACAGCTGAGGCGATTTGAAAGTGCTGCTTTCGAATCACGCGCTGCCCATATAGCCGGGGGCCTTTCGAAAGGACCCCCCCAGTTTTCGAAAGCCCCTTCTTCCCATTTGTTTTAGGAAGAAGGGGCTTTTGGAGACTGAGGGGGGTCCTTTCAAAAGGCCCCCAGCTACACGGTTGGTGCACAGTTCAAAAGCAGCACTTTCAAATCGCTTGCTGCCACCATTATGCTAATGAGGCACTGCATTTCATGCCAGCACCTCATTAGCATCTTTCAAACACCTTCATTAACATGCCCCTTCCAAAAGGAGAAGGCTTATGTAGACACAGCCACAGTGTTTTAATAACGTGCTGCAAAGAGCCACAGAAGACACGTAAATGAGCCCCAGTCTCTATCTATTACTACATTAGAGAGAGACGACATTAGACCACACCAGAGATTCCTTCTACCCAATTCCTTTCCAATGCTCCAGACCAGACATATGACTTACCAGGAGGGTTTGTTCGCTTAGCTTAGGAGCACTTGCACTGAAATCTGTCTCCTGGCCATGCACAGAGTTCCACCTCCTGAGACTAGTGGGCTGCTCTCTGCACTTACCGTGAACGTACGCAGGATATCCTGGAGCTTTGGTGCAAGACCCTATGTGTTGAAAGGAGAATGCGACATCAGGCACAGGAAGCATGGTTAATAATATAATTTAGGAATAACAAGAAGTCCTGTTGCACCTTAGAAACTAACAAATTTACTAGGTCATGAGCTTTCTTGGGTACAACCTACATCCTCACCTTTTACCTACGAAAGATCGTGACCTAATACATTTGTTGGTCTGTAGTGTAACAAATAACAAGCAGTCCTGCATCACCTTAGAGACTAAGACAGCTTCCTTGCAAGGAAGAAGAGGGCTATTTGTTCAGGCATTCTGCTGTATGCCTGGGCTCCTTCCTCTTGTGGCTGGAAGCTGGGCTCTCCTCAGCTAGCCTTCTGCAGGAACCAAAATGAGCGGAAGCCAAACTAGTCGAGGGACAAAAGAAACACAAACGTCCTGCACCAAGCCACCTGTTCCCAGTTGATACTACATGCCTTTATGGCACGTTCCAGTTGGGCTCTGAAATGGTAGATACATTCATGGAGATTAGGTCCAACAAAGGCTATCAGCCAGGATAGGTGGGAGTGGTGTCTCTAGCCTGTTTGTCAGAGGTCGGACATGGATGTCAGGAGAGGGATCGCTTTCTTGATCACACATTCTGTTCACTCCCTCTGGGGCACCAGTCACTGACCTGTATTGGAAGACAGGATACTGGGCTAGATAGACCCTTTGGTCTGGCCCGGTCTGGCCATTCTTTTGTAGGGAAATGGCAAGGGAGAAGAAGGCGGGCATGGGTTGAAGCCGAGGTGATGAGGCCGAGTGCGGGTGTAGAAGGAATGGAGCAAAGGGCCAATTTAACAGTGCAGAGAAAGTCAAGGCAAAACCATGGCAAGGTCTCGGAACGTTCATAGAACCCAAAATCCTGGCTCTGGCTTCTTGGCCCTGACTGACTGACGTCTCCAGCTGGCTCAAATCTGCAATTTTCCCCCAAGGCTGGGAGGAGAGAGGGAAGAGAGGCAGACACCAGCTGTCCCTTCTGCCCTCAGAGAGGGAGTGGGTCTCCCCTGCACAGTTCTGGCTCCAAGGTGGAGCTTGGCAGAAGGGAGGCCCCAGCTGGGCCCCATTTTATTCTCTCTTCCACACCAGTGCAGCTATCCTTGTGTCTGCTGCTTCAGCCCCAGAGACTGGACTCTCTGAATAGGCCATCCAGTCCATTGCACCGAATTCCTGATGGAGACCAGGGATAATGTATGCCAAAGGACAGGATAGGACATCTGAGCAGTCAATATTTAATAGCATGAAAAGTGAATTATAAGCTAGAATGCTTGACTGCGTTCCAAGTGTGAGCTGTGTGGATTAGTCACAGCGCTCTTCCAATCAGATAACAGAGACACGACCATATGGCTTATATAACTATAACCAACACAGCATGAATTTGTAAGCTCAGTCACAGAGCATTCACTAGCAGGACTCGAATGCCACAGTGATGAACGTGGTATGAATCCTACAGAGAAAGGAATTCAGTTCCTATTGGGTGGGGAGAAATTTGTGAGAGGCAGTGGCTACTAATTCCAAATAGACTAGACTGAGAATGTTCCACCAACAACAACAAAAAGGTGAAATTGGATGAGTAAATTGTTTGTGGCAAATAATTTGCTCAGCTCTGCTTGTTACTGCTCTCATTCTGACACTGAGCAACAATCAGCTAAAAGTCAAGGTTCCCGCCACCTTGGCAGAGAGTTAACCCATCAAACATCTGGCTGAGATGCAGACACCCACTTCATATTGATTTCCTCCTAAGGTTTGCTTCTCCTTTGTGCTCCTACATTCTGTGCAGTTTTAAACTTTCCTTGGTCCTATTTTTGTCTGGGACAGGCACCCGTTTTATAATGACGGAAGAGTGGTTGATGGGGAATGTTAACATGGCTGATAATTGGTTTTGATGATGATTTTTTTTCCTTTCTTCAAGCTCATCCCATTTGCTGCACAAGCACCATGTTCATGGGGGCACAAAGCATCTATCATCTGTTGCATCGTGCTTAGCAGCCAGCAAGCAAGAGTGAGGCCAGGTCTTAGGGAGAAAGGAGACTTAAAATACTCAACTCCAGGTACCTGAAAAGCATGGCTGGAGTTGACATACCTTCAGCTGATTTTCTGCTGCATCCATACAGCAGGAGGTCAATGGGAGACACTCTCCTAGTGACTTCACTTCCACATCATGACCCTGTGGAATACGGAATCAATGGTAGCATGATCAGCCATCGATTTAGCAGGTCCCCACTAAACCTGCTAAATCTATCCCCCAGGAAATCGATCTGCAGATTGTTGATCTCCAGGTAAATGTAAAGAAGCCCTGAGAAGAGGTGGAACAGTTTACACAAAGGTTGTCATGGTGCTGTGACACTGTTAACAAAGTCACATAGAAACTTTCCAGCTCTCGCACTCTGCTGCCATGTTTCATGCTCTTTACCCTCACTTCTTTTTTTTTTCCTGCAACCTCAGTAATTTCCACTGGCCAAATAACGGCCTTTGTGGAACATAGATATTGCCATACCAAATCAGACCAATGCTCCATCTTCTCTCTGACTCTTGTCTTTGACTACAGGAGAAGGTGCAAGAAACCTCTTAATGAATAATTAGGGAAAAGTATTCCCAGCATTTTAGTGTTTGGTGTTCATCCAAAAGCAAGGGGGCTTATAACCCATCTCTTAATTTACTGGGTAACATAATTTGGGAACGCTCTTGTTAGCCTTATAAATAGCTGGTCCTCTTCTCAATGCT
The DNA here is from genome assembly GCF_033958435.1 of Carettochelys insculpta. Lineage (NCBI taxonomy): Eukaryota > Metazoa > Chordata > Testudines > Carettochelyidae > Carettochelys > Carettochelys insculpta. The sequence continues at coordinate 34,623,746 of NC_134152.1, forward strand.
GCTCAGCTTATGCCACCATTGGCTTCTTGCGGTGATCAGTTTTACAAGTTAGCCATGGGTGACAAGCAATGAATAAAAATCCTTATCAGTCTGGTTCTTATTTATTATGGAATTGTGTCTTTTTGTGTATATGTCAAGAGTGGGAGAGGGGGTTGGCAGAGGCAGGGACTGCAAGAAAGTATTGGTTGTCTTGGGAAATTAGAACCCACAGCCAGTGCGGGTTTTGCAGGGGCAAAAAGCCACCTCATTGTTGCTTATTTCTGTAAAAAAATCCTGTTATTTCCACTGTCCTTAGAAGCAGACAGAGCAGTAAATGCACAGAAATTTTGCACTAGTGGTATATTTCATCTGCACTACTAATGTACACAACGCATCTGGTCCCATGCTCTTTTCTCTGGTTTGTATGCAAAGATCCTTCGAGAAAAGTTATATAGAATGGAGTAAACATAGGGGCTCATGACGCAAAGCCCTTTGAGATCAGTGGAAACCCTCCCATTGCCTTCCCAGGGCTATATTGGTATGCACCTATTCAAATGCAGTAATTAATTCTTTTCTGTAAAAGTTTTCAAATCTGCAGGGCTCAGCCTTTGCTCCTTTTCCACCAACTGGCCTTGCACTGGTGAAACGGAGAGGGAGGCCGGGATCATAGAATGTCAGAGGAAATCAGATTATTTTCTATAGGTTTTGAACCATTCTATAGAATTCTACAGTTCCCATTCCCATTCAGTTCTACATTCTAGTTGTAGAAGAAGGGATATTCTTATTAAATTCTCTCTTCCATAAAGGATATAATTTCTTAGAATGAAACCGAGTTTCTGAAATAGAGTTTTACCAGATTGGGTTGCTGGAGCAAAGCAACAGTAGCTGATGGGTAAGATCATTCCAAGGCTGTTTTTCATTACTTGAGGTCCCTTTGAATTAGTGTTTAACAAGCATTGCTGACTCAGCCAGTAAACATGGTGACTGTTGCTAACAGCATGCAACAATTAAGCAAATTAGCCTCAACACAGCCACATGCTGTCGTGCTCACAGGCCCGTTAGACTGACTTCCAGTGTGAAATCAGAAAGACTTTCTTTTTTGCTTGCTTTCCTGGCATAAGTGAGGCTGATTTTTTTTCCCCCAAATCGTACTGACTTCAGAGTTACTGGAAGGAATTCACCAAACTGCTTCACAGTGTGATGCACCATACAAAAACTGCAGTCTGAGAAGTGTCAGAAAGGATCTGCCTCAAAAGATGTGATCTTATGTTTCATAGCAGATGCCATGGAGTGGCTGACTAGAGTGGCAGACAGAATGAACTTGCTCTTGGTTGAATTCTATTCTGTCTGGTTTGCACCTAGAAAACATACATCCACTTTGACAACCCTTAATACAAACCCAGAAAGATTTGGAGTCTCGGCTTACAAGGCCAGGGGGCAGTGGCTAGAAGCTCTGATTTTACCTTACAGTACAAATGCTTCTTCTGAGGAGTGAGAGGTCCTACAATTTACAGACCTGTCTTTCCATGTTATTTGAATGGCAAGAACTCTTTTCAGCATTTGATCTTTATTTGCGCATATGTCCCATCCCAACTGTTTTGTACACTCTCACTCACCCATGAAAATGGTAGATTTGACCTTGACTGCATTTATGAAAGCAAACGGAATGCAAATGGAACATGGAAAGCATTGTATATTTGTTTTCAGACGGGAACCCAGGTTGAACCTCACTCATACAGCACCCTCTGGAATTGACCAGTGCCAGACGAGAGCATTGTCTGGACAATGGGAAGTGAAGATTTTCTAGCGCATGACCAACACTTCCACTGCTCCCTGTGGTCTTAGAAGGTAAATTAGGGGTAAATTAGAGCTATATAACATCACAGAATGCTGAGAGCCAGGACTGGGGGCTGAAAACAAACGTTATGGGACCACAGGAAGCTTGGCCACACCCATGATCAGAGGTCGTCCAGCTAAGAAATATTATGCTGGGTTACGGAGTTTGCCAGATGAGAGAGTTCCGGACTAGAGAGGTTCAACCTGTAGCAATTTCAGACACTTCTCTTTTTTGAAATTCTCAACTTCAGATGCCATTAAGGGGCCTGATTTTTAGAGGCTGGGTGATCTGTGCCTCTGAATGTTTGACCCTTTCTGGGTGACAAGTTGGGCACCAAAGTCATTAATCACTTTGCAAGTTTAGAACAGTCTGTTCCCACTAGGTCACATGTAACTGCCACACATATGCATGGATTATTTTTGGGGAGGAGGAGCTATTATTGTTAATAGTTATTCAGCCTTAGGCCAATGCACAACAATCCAACATGTAATTCAGTAAAACTTAGATAAATCCTGAATTATAACACATCAATGATTAAAAGGGACATAAACCATTAAACCATGTGTATTCGCTATACTCCATGGCTTTTCCTTATTTTATCAGTTGACCACAGACATTTGGCGCTCAAATGTCAGGTAGAGTTATGCGTTCCCAGAAGATATTGTTTTCCAAGAGGATGTAGAAAAATGGTGTCCAGCCAAAACACCCAGCCATTTGGGGCTCTTCAATTCAGATTAAATGTAATAAATGTAGTTCATGTTTTACAAAGGTGTGGAGAGATGGTAGTGCCATGCAGTGTGGGGGTTCGCCAGACCCGCACCCCATCTGCAGTCAGCTGTTACTTTCATTCAGCCAGTAGAACAAAGGGTTTATTAGGAGACAGGAACACAGCATAGAACAGACTTGTCAGCACAGAATCCAGAAGCAGTTAGTACAATCCATCTTGGGGTGAGGGGGACCAGCAGGGGCCCTGGCCCTCCTTCCTCCCTCTCAAGTGAGACAAAATTGCCTTCCTCCCCACCTGCTCAGGTCAAATTCAAACCAACCAGCACCTACCTACTTTTGTTCTGTTTCCTGGGGAAAAGGTGTCCCCAGGTTGCCTAGGTTGCAAAGGACATGGAGGGTCATTGTGTCCATATCAGAAGTCATCACACTGAAATTCCCATCACCACCGTTAATGCGATGCCTAGGGAAACTGAGGCACTCTCATGGCGTTACCACAGTACAGAAGGAAACACATAGAATAACAAGGGGAACAAAACCCCCACAAGCTCCAGTTCATCACAGGTAGATGTTCATCACAATAATAAATTATCATCATTCTATGAGGATAGGCTGAGGGATTTAGGCTTGTTTAGTTTACAGAAGAGAAGACTTAGAGGTGATTTAATAGCAGCCTTCAACTTCCTGAAGGGGAGCTCTAAAGAGGAGGGTGAGAAATTGTTCTCAGTGGTGTTAGATGGCAGAACAAGGAGTAATGGTCAGAAGTTGAAGAGTGTAGGTTAGATATTAGGAAAAACTTCTTCACCAGGCGCGTGGTGAAGCATTGGAATGCGTTGCCTAGAGAGGTGGTGGATTCACCATCCCTTGAGGTTTTTGAGTCCTGGCTGGACAAGGTCCTGGCTGGGATGACTTAGTAGGGGTTGATATTGCTTGAAGCAGGGGGCTGGACTAGATGACCTCCTGAGGTCCCTTCCAGCCCTATGATTCTATGATTCTGCTCAATAATGCCAAATTGTCCTGCTCAATCATTAGCATTCCCTATCATCATCCTGACTGAGAGTATCAGATCATTGAATTAGCTAAAACTAGTAATGTGTGTGTCGGGGACAGCTTGGGGGAACTGACTGATCAAGCCAGGGCCAGGGCAGATCAAAAGCACAAGTCAGTCAGTTACCAAACTGAGAATGTGAGCTGAGAATCCGGGTCAGGCCAGGGTCTTTCACCAGGGTCAGTAACAGTCTTACTCCAAAGAGGGTGAGCCAAGATCAGAGCCAGGAGCTGGGCAGAGGGCAAATGCCAAGGGTTTGCCATTGAGATGAGCTGCAGTGAGGAGCAGCAAGATAGACTCTATGGCAAAAATGAAAAATCTTTGTGTTCCTCAGCACCCAACCACACACCCCCAGAAATTGCTTCTTAGGCTAAGGCTACACTAGAGAGCTTACAGCGGCGTAGCTGCAGGTTCTTTCAGGTAGCTACTCTAAGCCACCAGGAGAGAGCTCTCCCATTGATTGAATTCATCCCTACCCAACAAACATCAGTAGCTATGCTGGCAGGAGATACTCGCCTGCTGACACAGCGCTGTCCACACCAACCCGTAGGTCAGTGTAATGTATGTCACTTGGGAAGGTGGCTTCTTTACACTCAGGTGTGATACGTGATAGTGTAGATATAGGCCAAGTTTATATAGGCAATGCCAGCCAATCAGAAAAGGCTTTTTCTCTTGCCCCTTGTGCAGGACTTCCTGCCGCTGACCATGCAAAGGCTTATCTCAGACCTTGTAGTCCCTGTTTCTAAGCCAATGGGGCACAGTGGAACATGTATTATTATCCCACACTTTTTTTTAGTTTCCAAAATTTCAGGGGGGGGGTTCCCCCAAATTTTAGCCAGTTCTGCTAAGAAGCACTGTGGGTTCACCTGTGGGTATAGCCACTCCAAAGTGTTACTATCTCTGATCTTTCTATGGCAGTCATATTCCTGGGATGCAGAACTAAATTATTTTAGATTCCAGCAATATCAGATGAAGAGAAACAGAAAAAACTAAGTAAGAGCCGAAACTGAAGGATTTAAGAAAGTGAAGGAAGGCAAAGAAAAGAAAACTGTCAAGTGACTACTTAGATGAGGTCCCATCATTCAGCTATCATGTATCCTAGAGGGCAGCCTTGCCATACCAAACTCTGTTTCAGTAATGTCCCCCATAATTGCACAGATATCCCAGAATCGCCTTGGAAGTCAGCCAGAAACCCTTCCCCAGCTGGGACCTCATCCATCCCAAAGTTTCTCATCTTCCTCAAGACATCTGGATGCATGAAGTATTTTTACTTTAAGCATATACAGTGTCTTTTTCTAACAAATAAATTCATCCATTCTGGCCTTCATTTTGAAATTAGGAAGAGCTGTTCCCAAGCCTTCTGAAGGAAATGAGAGGTTGAAATTCCAAACATCTCAGTAGACCCAGGCAGAGACGTTAAATGATGCTTTATTTTAGCTGCTATCATTAAAAGCCAGGAAATTTGCTAGGGTATTTTTGGCACATGTTGTTGGAGTGTTTCATGATCATTCCGGAGCTCAGGTGTACATCAAAACACAGGGAAAGAGGACATTGCAATATTGCTGAGCCTTCCCACAAGAATCTCAGAGTGCTTTACGAATGATTGTTTGTTTGACCTCATAAAAACTTCAGCTTTTGTAGGGAAGCCGGAATCCCCATTTTAGAGTTGGGGAAACTGTGGCACCAAATGTTTGACTTGCATGAGAATCATAGCAGAAGTTAGAGTAAGAATGCAGGAGAAGTCCCCTACTTGAATCAAAGGACAATATTTGGAATTATGGAGTCATAGAACTGGAAGGAACCTTAAAATGTCATCAAGTCCAATCCCCTGCACTCATGGCAGGACCATGCACTTTTCAGTAATATTGCATCAGTTTTACCAACACCATATTTTTTAATACTCAGTGAACCAAATTCTATTTCCATGGAAGCCACTAAATTCAGGCATGAGTACAGCCCATTCTTTTCATTGCCATTATACTCTGGCCTTTGGCTGCCTGTCTTCCTCCTGCCCCATATGCTCAGACCAGCACAGGTGCATCAGGGTTTTGTGAATGCTGCATTAGGCACCTTGCCCACTGCACTGTCGTGGGGATATCTTAGTAGCTAACATCTGTGCTGGACTCTGGTATTACACAGCCATCTGTCCCCCATTCATGCCTTCCGAGAGCCCTTGGTATTCCAAATGTCCATCTCTCCATTCACCATGGTGCTGCCATGTCCTTTCCGGTGACTGTGCCAGATTAACAGACTGAGACCTCAGCTGTATCATCCAGCCCCAAACCTGGAATTAGTGCAGGCTCTGTTTTTAAGAATTTGTCACAGGAATCCAACAGAAATGAAAAATAGGCTCACTGGTGTTAGAACTAGAAATGCTTGGAGTTGTAATAAACACCACCACTAATATGTCTAAAGCTGATAGATCCAGGTTTTCAGCAGGTGGAACTGAACTTGGGCCTTAGGGGCTAAAGCTGTGGTCATCAGGATCTAAAAGCCAGCTTGCCTCTTAGCTGAGGCTGTAGAGCAAGCATTGTTCTCCCTCTTGATGGTCTTAGTGCCTCTAGGTTACAGATGGTTTCCAGCCCCACTATAAAAATTGTTCCAGCACCCCTGAATGAGCCAGATCATGAGATCTGTAAGCCTTCACCCAAGCAGAACTCGTATGGAAGCCAGTGGGTCATATCCTGATGTCCTCTGGTCCCAGTGGAAATGAAAAATTACTAAAGGGCATGAGAATTTGAACCGGGGCACTCTTGCATGAGTAAGGACTGAGCAAAGACTTCGCAATTTAGACCAAGGCAAATGTAAAAACATCAGTAGGAAAGTTTGCAGGGAAACCCTGTCTAACTCAGAGGCCTTCAGTGAAGCAAGGTGGCTTCTCAGCAGCATGACGTGAGCCCCAGGCAGAGCTGTACGTGTATCACTTTTGCTGCAGTAGCTAAAAATATGCCAAAGCAGAAAGTATTTCAAACAGTGCCTGTGGAAGGAAGAAGCTCCCCCTTGCCTCTTCAAATCTCTCTTCACCTTTTTTTTTTTTACTGAGCTGGACGAGTCAAGACTTCCTATTGTGACCAAAATCGCTTCTGTAGAAATGGGGTAGAAAAAAACCAGAAAATAAATATGCTCATTTTCCCTCTGAGGCCAGAGAGAAGAGGAAAAGAGAGACTGGATAAGCAGATGGATAAATGATTAACCGGGCACTGTCCTTTATCTGTCTAAAAGTCTACTCTGGAAAATAAAGGTGAAGAAAAGAATACGGAAGCAAATGACTACAGACATCATCAATCTGTCTCTTTCTGTTGGCACCAGCCAGGTAGTCGAAGCCCTAGAGGCCATCAATATTAACTTTCGACACATTTGTTTGATCTCTGATGCAGTTTTTTGGGTCCAGCGGTGACTACATGATGGATTTCAGGCTGTTACCTTGCCATATCTCAGATCACGGGACAACATAATTAACAGCTGGGCAAAAGGCTTTGATTGGGCAGCTCTTTTCATCTGATTTCCATTTTTAAATTGAAAAGCTATTAAAAAGAAAAGCCCTGGACAGAGTGTGAGAGGGGCTGAGTTACCGTAGAGTTAAATTGCTAGGGAGGGAGTGGGGGAAGGAAAGGCAATTGGAAGGCAAGAGTCTCCTTAATGAGAGAGATTTGACCAACATAGTTGTATTTCTTCCAAGTATTTTCATTGTTTTTCTCCATTTAAAAAAAAAAAAAAGGCCTGTGTTCCCAGTATGTTGCTCATGCAAAGCCGAGAAAAACATTACTGGATGGGTCCTCAGGCTCTCTCTGTCCAGTTAACTGAGGATTTTGCAATTCTCCGAAATGGTACTTTGCATTTTTTTCTCTAATCCTTTGGGCCCAGCTCCTAAAGTATTTTGTAAAGATGAATAAGCAAAACTTCTCAACACCCCTGCAAAGCAGGCAGTTATTATCCCCACTCTGCAAGAGAGTCAACTGAGGCATAGCATGGGCATGTCACTTGCCAAAGATAGAACCCCAAATTCTTGACTCTGGCCTCTTGCTCTAATTATCTCATGCCCCGTTCCACTACTGCTACTGCAAAGTATTCGGTCAGAAAAGACAGCCTGGAGACCTCAAAGTTCGAATCATCTACTGACAGGGTGTGATAGGCCCTATGTTTGGGGACACGAAAGAATTTTCCCTCAGGTCATATTGCAGAGACCTTGTATGGTGCTTCACCTTCCATGGCAGAATGGTACGGAGGTCACATTGGTTTGAACAAGAGTAAAGGGTGGATTCTCTATAACTTTGTCCATTAAGTCAAAATTTGAGGGCTTCACTAACTCAGCCTGAGGTTACGGGCCTATTGCAGGAGTGGGTGGATGAGGTTCTATGGTCTACAATGCTCAGGAGATCAGATTAGTTGATCCACGGTGGTCTCTTCTCATCTTAACGTATGAATCTGTATCATTTCAAACAGTTTCCCAGTAGGCCAACCAATGGGAGGGGGAAAGGGGAGCAACTGCATAGAGGCCCAGTGTTTCAAACGGGGTGGGAGCTCTGGGCCCCTTTGAAATGCCATTGGCACATCACTCCACTGCTCTACACAATTTGTGAGGGCTTGAGCCCCATGCTCTGGGTGCCGCTAAGGGCTGACTGCACTTGGCCTCACCCCTTCTGGCAGAGACTCTGCCCCTTCTGAGGGCCTGGAGCCAGGCCCTCTGCACACCTTGCCCCCGAGCCCACAGTGGCTGTCAGCTCCACAATTCCTCACAACATGTGGATAAAAAGGCACACTAAGCAAAATCTGTCTGGGTGCTCTCTGCTCCAACCCAGAAGAGATGCACCCAAGTGATGGAGCTCTGATACGCTCATCACCTGGACTGAAGTCTTTGGCAGTGTGACATGTCAGGTTTAATGCATCACTATTAATTACGACCCTCACCAACAAACCTTGCATTCTCCTTTTTATCTCAGCTGCTCATTGGACCAAAGAGATCGTTCAACAAATCTAGACTTTTTTTTTTAAATCCACATTTCTCAACCACTCATCAGAACGTTGTTCACAGTCTTCCAGCTGTTGGCAAACAGCTGTGGGACGGGAAGAGTTAAAGTGATCCATCGAGGCAGAGATGACAAGAAACTCCCCTTTTGTCAGTCTGGAGAGCTTTTCACATCTCAGGCTGAATAATTTAAAAGCTACTTAAACCTGGGACAGGGCACTCCCTGCTCTCTCTTCTTGCTCCTGACAGTCTGTACTTACATCTCCATAGCAACTGTTTGGGCGCCAGTCTGTTGACTGAAAAATATGGAAATCACAAGGGTTTAATGTTGCTGTGGCATGAAAACTTGGTTGATCTGAGGCCTGTGGCTTTTCGGCAACTTTCAGCAAAGACTCATTTCTATATTCATAGCTCCAAGTCAGAGGTCGGTAACGGCTTAGAAAATGAGAGGGACACGCCTCAGTAAAATCCCTTCCTATTTGATGCCTATTTGACACTTCAAAGGCCAGTCCGATGGAGGATTGGCTGTGATTTGTATTGACAGCAAAAGCTCCTGAGAAGCTGCCTGCAAGCCTCAGGAGACTGGCTTTGCCCAAAAGGGGCTTAGGGTCTTATGGGGGTTGAGTAGAAGGTGGTGGAGGAGAAGGGAAGATCATACAAGCAACTGAAAGGGCAGAATGGAGTGCATCCAAACAGAAACATCAGAATATAAAACCAGGCCCAGGCCCCCAGCTTTTTCAGGCAACTACAAACTGAGCACAGAGCAGCCATGGGAGCTAGAAGAGACTCAGGGGACAGTCAATAAACCTGGGAGAGAAGAAAGGTCAGGAATATCAAAGGGCTGATGGAATAGCTAAAAAGGCTTGGGAGGCTTTTTCAAAGGTCATTCCAAACTGGAACCAAAGCTGAAGTCAAATCCCAAAAGTGAACACTGCTCATTCTCCAGTGGATGTGCCAGAACATCTAGGAACAAGGGAATTGTTCAGAGACTTGATCCACCTAATCCACTGTCCCATCGGTAACGCTGGCCAGCACTTGCCGCCTCTTCCAAGGAAGGCACAAGAACCCCTGAAGAAAGCACCTGTGCAACAACCACCCCCCACGGAAAGCTGATTCATCAAGCTCTTTGTTGGAGGTTGGCTCATTTCAGTTCAAGATGAAGAAAACATAGACCATAGGCTGTTTAGCATACCTGGGCCACCCAGCGGTATGACAGTTTCCATGCCTTTATTTTATCCACTTATAAATCATCCAGAAATGCTGATTTCTACCTTAGAGGAGGCTGTGAGATAAGGGCTGTATACTTTCCGAGACAGCACACACTATATTCCAGACCTGAGAATAGAACCAAGGACTTCTGATGCCCAGGGTCCCCTTGAAATCACACTTTCTCCATTGTACTAGGGCAGGGGCTGGCAACCAAAAGAGCAAGAAGAGCCATTTTTTTCCAATTCAGTAAAAAAATTCAATAACTCAAGAGCTGCAATGCACGTGACATCACAGCATACTTTTTGTAACCCCTAGTTTAAGAACAGCGCATGCACAATGGTTTGTAACGTGATACATGTTCACTGCAGCATGGCTGCAAACTTTTTACATATCCTATTTCCTCATACTTCACGTGTGTGTTTGTACCACTGTCTTCCTGACTTTCACTCCTGAGCCGTCTCCTCTCTCTAGAGGACACTGGGGGGAGTTATCCAATGTTTTGAGATCACGTATCGTTTGCTATTTAAATATGTTGTTCATTCTGGGGCTTTTAGACACTCACCATTTATCAAAAATAATCAGGAGGGTTTTTGTTTTGTTTTTTTTTAACTTTGCAATTATAGCGTTGGGTACCACAAAGAAGTCCTGAAGAACATAAGAACCTAAGAACAGCCATACTGGGTCAGACCATAGACCCATCAAGCTGCATGCAGCTCCGGAGCCTCAGGTTGCAGACCACTGTATTGTGGTCTGGTACTCTTTCGTAATCAGAGAGGGGCAGGCCTGCTTGTTTGTTTGTTTGTTTGTTTGTTTGTAGTAAGAAAAAATTAATAAAGCACTGAACTTTTAAAGAAGGGTAGGATAGAAAAATGCAGGCGCAGCCTTAAGGCAGGGCAAGCAAGGTGGTTGCTTGGGCCAGTGCTTTCAGGGCCCTACACTCCAACTGACTATAGTATCTACCACCCACAGACTGGGGCCAACTATCAGTGTGCACCAGCCAGGCCTCACTGGGCCAGCTCTGGAAATATGCAGATGAAAATGTGCCTGTTAGTACATAAGAACATAAGAACGGCCATACTGGGTCAGACCAAAGGTCCATCTAGCCCAGTATCCTGTCTGCCGACAGTAGCCAATGCCTGGTGCCCCAGAGGAGGTGAACCGAAGACAATGATCAAGAGATTTGTCTCCTGCCATCCATCTCCCGCCTTCAACAAAAGGCTAGGCACCATACCTTACCCCTTGCTAATAGCCATCTATGGTTATATAGTACTAGTTGGTTAGAGGGCCAGTCTTATCGTATGATTACTATTATCACTTTGTCCCTTTTGTAGGTTGAGCTGGGGGAGGAGGCATCTGAGGCAGAAGGAAGGAGGAGAAGATAAAAACCAAACACATGCTCTTTTGGAAAAAGAAGGCCCAAGATCCAAGTGCAAAAAATGTGTGGACAACGTCTATTAAAGTCAATGAAAGTTTGGCCCCTGGTGCCAGTGGGAGTTTGATTGGGTATAGTACTCACACCACAGTCAGCGAACGGGTAGACAGGTCTTGCTTAATTACCTGTATCAGTGCCTTTTTTGTAAAAATAAGTAAATAAATAAATAGATAAAAAAAGGAAGAAGAGACAGTACTCATCCAGCTTTCCACCCCCACTTCACAGCCAGTCCTACAGCTGGGGCTGTGGAGGTGCCAGCACAGTACCTGCACAAAGAAAACACTGATCTGTATAGTTTTATTTATTTATATTTCAATAGCTGCTTGGTCACCGGGAACCAGTATTTCTATACGAAAACCCTTCTGCGTGCACTCTATTTGCAGATAGAGTTGTGCTCACTCTGGGGTGAGAGTAGAAGGATGGTCTAGTGGCTAGGACATGAAGCTGCAATGGGGGAAACCAGTGCTCAGTTACTCTGTGATCTTGGGTGAGTCACTTAGACTTTATGCTGCAGTCTTCTTTGCTCAGAGAGGTGTTGATCTTCATAAGCAAATGAAAGTTGTGAGGGACTCAGGCTACGTCTTTAATTACCAGGAGATCGACCAGGTCGGGGTCGATTTTCCAGGGGTTGATTTTGCATGCCTAGTGGGGACACACAAAATCAAGCTATCAAGGCTCAACATTCAATGCCTGTACTCCTCATTATCGTGACGAGTAAGGGAGATCAGCGGGAGAGCTTCTCCCATCAAGCTCCCTCTGTGAGAATGGCCAGATAAGCTGATTGTAGATATGTTGATTCCAGCTGCACAATTGCCATAGTGGGACATGCGTATCTAGGATCGACTTATCAGGTCTGGTGTAGACCTGGCCTTTGATCCCAAAGGGACTGTGGTGTTTATAGAAGTACATAAAATAGGAAAAGGTAAAATGTTTCCCAAATTTGACCTCCCCAGATGGGCAACCACGGTTTAACTAAAATACCTGGAGAGCGACTCACCACTAGCAATACGCAGGCATCTCTCCATAGTCTAGGCAGGCAGTTTTACGCAGGAAGGGGAGCTGCAAAGAACGAGTCACCAAATTGCAAAGCGGGTCTTTGAAATACAGTCAGTGCCTCTGACAATTCCCATAGGCGCCGGCACAGGGAAGGAGGGGAGGCAGCAGGAGAACTGTGGACAGAGAAAGATGGGGGACAGGGGAGAATGAAAATAGCCTCTGTTCCTCATTACCGCCTGCCCGGGCTGAGGCCCCCACCCATGCAATCCAGGAGCAACTTGTCACTTGTCTGCTTTTCTTTTCCACTTCGCTGTGAGGTTTCCAAAAACACCCTGCAGGCTTTCGAGGGCAGCCTTGCAGTCACTGGAGAACTTAAGCTGAGTCTCTGCTGGCGCTGTCTGCACCTGGGACTCCCTGTTGCCACTTTCTGGCCATGAGTCCTGCTGTCAGCTTCCTGGTAAATCACTGACTAAAGAAAATACATAATTGAGCCCTAGACCCAGGAAGCAGCTGGATGAGCCCATGGGACTATGCTCTATGATCCTGTGTACCAAAGGTCGCCACTCAGCCCATGGAGAAACTTGGGAGGGCATACATGGTGTCAGAGAGGCATAGAGATTGGAGGCAGAGGGCATGTGTCACACTGTGGGCATACCAGGGAGAATTGGCACCACAAGAACAGGGAGGCAACTTTCACATCATAGCCAAGGCTAGACTGGTCCCTGTTATACCATATAGATGGGGGAGCGCCTATTACATCAGTAAGGTTTGGAGAAGATAAAGTACCACAAGAAACAGACAGGCGGTATCCCTCACCCCACCTGGAGACTAGTGCAACTTAGAGCTTCCTGACCCAGGCTTGGTTTCTTAGTTTCAAGGACTATTCAGCCTTTAGCTTTGGACTCTCTGTCCTCTTGGTGTTGTCCTTGTTCCAGACCCTTTGAAAGGAAGAGGATGCAAGGTGATCCCTGCCCTTGGCCTCTGGAAGGTCTACCCTGGAATTTCCCCCCCGCAGGAGAGTGAAAAACCAAAGGTGAAGAATGCCAAAGTTCAGTCATTTCCCTGTGTAGGGCTTCTGCTAGGCCTCTCGTTGGGAAGACGTGCACATAGCGTGAGCCTGAGCCTTATACTTTCCAGTTTCCTGGTGGGATAATGTGACATTCCCCCCACCTATAGTCTGGATTGTTGTCCCCTTCTGTCTCTCGCCTGGGGAGCCTTTGACATGGCTGTCCTGTCAGAGCACCAGGACTGGCTTGCTCACGCAGCCATTAGCTAAGTCCATGAACACTCTGGCCAGCTACTCATGAATTGCATGCAGGGTGACAGCAACCATCTCTGAGTCCCTGCCTGGTCTCCCCAGAAAGGTGCAGCTTGTATGGTAGCCATGTAAATGTCAGTCAAAACTGTTAGTCAGGTAAATGATTAAAATTATATTGCTTAACCAGTTAACCGTTGTTGGGCTGGGGTGGGGCAGCCAGGGCAGGGGTCCCACCAGGGCTGTGGTCCTGCTGGGTCTGTGGGGCAGACATGGTGGGTGCTGCTCTGGGGTCTAGAGCTCCCACCTCGCCACTGGAGCTGCTCCAGCATAGCTGCGACAGGGGTCCTGTCTGTGCAGCTGTGGTCCCGCCTGCCTGCCAGGGCTGCTCCAACAAGACTGGGGCAATGGCCCCAACTTCCTGCTCCAGTAGGGACAGGAACAGGTTAATGCCTTCCCTCTGGGGCAACTCCAGTGTAGCTGGATTGCCACCTGCTTCCTGGGGAGTGCTGGAGTACCCAGGAGTGGATCCTGCCTGCCAGAGAGGCTCCGGTGGATCCAGAGTCCAACCTGCCCACCATGTGCCCTGCCCTCCCCCCCAGCTGTCCCAGCACAGTTAACCTTTTGTATCCCCATTGTCCCGCCTGGGTCCCCGCAGCTGTGGCTGCTGAGGTGCCGGTACTCAGCCCTGGAAAGTACCAGCAAAGAAAAAGCTCTGCCTATTATAGGGTTCAATATGCAGCTGAATAATGCAAGCTTAGACAAAGTCCATCATTTCTTCAAAGGGAAAGGATGTGGGCACTTGCCTGGTTAATTCCAAATGGCACTTTCTACACCCTTTCAGCCGAACACAATGGTTCAGATAAAACAATCCGATGTGTTTATCAGCTATGAAAAGATGGAGTTGAAGTGACTACAAGTGTTGATGCAAAAATGTTTGGTTTGGTTACAAAACAGACAATAGAAGTGTAATATGCAAGCTCAGATCTAACTTACCAAGCAAGGTGAACTTAAAAGCACAGGTTTTGCCTCTCCGTAGGCTGTTGTAAATGTCACCGGATGAATCTCCTTTCAGCCTGGGACCACTCCCCTTCAGCTCTACTCTTTGAGGGTGGTTGATGTCATAAGCAGAGCAGCGGGAGGAAGAGAGCTGAAATGGAGGTCACTTTCTCTCTGGTACCAACCTCCCCTTTCTTGAGGATTATCCAAAACTGGGTAGCCGGTGACACGTAGCCTCTTGCAGCCATGAAGGCTGAACCATCTCTGTTATGAAATGTAAAATTTTCTTGTTTATACCTCTCCATTGCTAAAGACTGGCTGCTTAAGGACCTTACTAATACTGATCTGGGAGTGTCGGGGTAGACTTGTCTCTGCAAAATTAGTTTATGTTACCCTGAATTACAGTATATTTCAATAACATTGGTATGGTAGAATCTCAGAGCTTCGCATATAGTGTTGCTACACATATTTCAGAAGGATAATAATATTCAGCAGGTTCTGACTTTTCAAACCATACCTCACAAGGCATACTTGGTGCAATATTTATGAGAGTCTTATAAAAATGGTGACCATAATAGTGTCGGCTGTCACAGTTAGGACTGACCAGATTTGCACTCACTGTTTCATGCAGCCCACTCTACCTTAGAGAAATCCACCCTGAAGGAACTATATCAATGCAGTTGCACCAAGTGTTTACCCTTAACATAGATGCCTTGCTTCTTTCAAAAGCAGGGCTTATGCCAGGGTATCTTAAGCCAGCCATTTTCATGGAATGGGTGTAAGCCCCAAATGCTGACATGCTTAGCAAGGCCTTACACTGGTGTGCCATTATATCAAACAATTTTGCAAGTGGTTTGCATCAGGATAACTATCTCAGTGTAACAACACAGCTTCCAGTTTTCACACACATTCCTACCACAGTCAGGTTCGCATGGTTCCTTCCCGCTGTTTTCTGCTCTCTTTTGCAGCAACACAGCCAACTGATGAGGTTTGAAATAATGATGAGTTTTAAACAATTACTCAGGGCAGTCTTTGTTGTTGAAATTGAGGACTCTCTGGAGACAACCTTCTCTTGTGCAGATGAATTGCCAACCTTGTAAGCTACACACAGACTCAACAAAGTATCATGAACAGATTGCATTACCTGATGTAAACTTACAAAGTGTGGCCTACAATGGCAAGTGAAGCCAGTCCACACGGGGTAGTACAAGTTGCATCTCTCTAATCTGGAACTCTCTTGTCCAGAATTATGCATAATTCAGCATGATTGTAGTTAGACAGACAACCACTTTTCATGGGTGTGGCCAAGTTTCCTGTGGTCCCATAAAGTTTGTTTATAGCCACCAGTCCTGGTTCTCAGTGTTCTGTGCTGTTATTTAGCTATGATTTACCCCTAAACGTCTTCTAAAAGCCCAGTAAGCAGTGGAAGTGTTGGTAATGCTGCTAGACAATACTGACCTCCTGTAGTCTGGCAAATTCTCTTGCCTGGCCCCTGGCAGGTCCCAAGGGTGCCAGACAAGAGAGGTTCAACCTGTAGTGTTAATTATACCAACATAAGAAGCCAGTGGTTTGCTCATAAGGGAAAATAAATAATCATTGCAGGTTCCTTGCAACCTTCAAACCCTGGGACTGAACCAAACTCAGAGATTTATATTTGCTATGTATTTTTCCCACTCATTCAATTGGCACCACTGCACAAAACCTCTCCTGCAGGATGCTCATTAGACTATTATAACAAGGGCTGTAGGTTCACGTAACATGAGCTCAGTAATGGAATTCTTTCCCAACAGCACCAGCTAGCATAGCTGTTGTAAAGGGACTATCAGCCTGTCAATATAAAGGCAGTGGGGATTTGAGAGGTGGGATTATTCATGTCCCACAAAGACCACAGGGTAGGAGTAGGGAGTCCTGGAAATTAATAAGCTATTTCTATAATAAGCACCGAGATGTTGTTAGAACCTGCGAAAAGAAGCATAAGCCTTGAGATGCTTTTTGACACTTGGCAGTTCCATTTACTTTAATAGGGTATTCAGGCTGGCTCCTGTTTTTTCTCCCAAACCCTGCGCTAAAAGGCATAACTATATGGATGAGGAGACAGGCAAGCTGCAAACAGCTCCCTCTAGGAGAACTCAGGGGAAAGGAGGGCCTCAGCAACGGGTAACAATCATAGAACACTAGAATTGGACAGGACCTCAAAAGGTCATCAAGTCCAGTCCCATACTCTAATGGCAGGATCAAGCAACACCTGCACCAGCCCTGTTAGATATTTATCCATCCTGTTCTTAAATATCTCCAATAATGGAGAATCTACAACCCCCCTAGGCAATTTATTCCAGTGCTTAACCAACTTGACAGGAAATTTTTCCTAATGTCTGACCTAAACCACCTTTGCTACAATTTAAGCCCATTGATTCTTGTCCTATCATCAGAGCCTAAGGAGAATAACTTTTCTCCATCCTCCTTATAGCTACCCATTTAGCTACTTGAAAGCTGCTATCATGTCCCCTCTCGGCCTTCTCTCCTCCAAACTAAACAAACTCAGATCTTTTAATCTTCTTTCTTAGGTCATATTTTCTGAACCTTTAATCATTTTAGTTGCCCTTCTCTTGACTCTCCAATTTCTCCACATCTTTCCAAAAATGTGCTGCCAGATCTGGACACTGTACTCCAGTTGAGGCCTAATCGGCCCAGCATACAGTGGAAGGATATCTTCTCATGTCTTGCCGCAACGATCTGATTCATTGGCCAACTACGGCTACGTCTACACGTGCACCCAACTTCGAAATAGCTTATTTCGACGTTGCGACATCGAAATAGGCTATTTCGATGAATAACGTCTACACGTCCTCCAGGGCTGGCAACGTCGATGTTCAACTTCGACGTTGCTCAGCCCAACATCGAAATAGGCACAGCGAGGGAACGTCTACACGCCAAAGTAGCACACATCGAAATAAGGGAGCCAGGCACAGCTGCAGACAGGGTCACGGGGCGGACTCAACAGCAAGTCGCTCCCTTAAAGGGCCCCTCCCAGACACACTTTCATTAAACAGTGCAAGATACACAGAGCCAACAACTAGTTGCAGACCCTGTATATGCAGCACGGACCCCCAGCTGCAGCAGCAGCAGCCAGAAGCCCTGGGCTAAGGGCTGCTGCCCACGGTGACCACAGAGCCCCGCAAGGGCTGGAGAGAGAGTATCTCTTAACCCCCCAGCTGATGGCCGCCATGGAGGACCCCGCTATTTCGATGTTGCGGGACGCGGATCGTCTACACGTCCCTACTTCGATGTTGAACGTCGAAGTAGGGCGCTATTCCCATCCCCTCATGGGGTTAGCGACTTCGACGTCTCGCCGCCTAACGTCGATTTCAACTTCGAAATAGCGCCCAACACGTGTAGACGTGACGGGCGCTATTTCGAAGTTACTGCCGCTACTTCGAAGTAGCGTGCACGTGTAGACGCAGCCTACTTGGTGTAGCGGTGACTCAGTAGCCAATGGAGCTCTGTCAGATGGGAACTTTGCACAGAGAAGGAGAAGTTAACACTTAGGGTGTGAATTAGCTGTCCTTCTCATTATCTCTCCAAACCATCACCACATAAATAACAACTAAGACTGAGGCCCAATACAATGGGGTTTTGTGGTCCATGATGAGACTGACTAGTGTTTTACAGTACTAACAAATAATAATTTTGCTGGGCCCAGAGTGTACGCATAGTGAGAGGCCATCCCTGCCTTGAAAAGCACATAATCTTTAGACAAGGTGGATAGTGAAGCAGTTACAGAAAGGCTGTGTCTTGCCAGTGATCATACAGTAAGTTTGCAGTAGAGCTGTAATAGAGCCCAAGACTCTAGATTCCCAGCCCACCATTCAGGATCCCTGTCTGGGCTGAACTGCTCCATTCTACATTGGTGTAGCGTTTTTTATTTAAAAGGCTGGGTGTGGAAGATGATAATGGCTCACTCTGAGTGGGATCCCAACTGGGCACTACTGCAATACAGACAAACACCAGTAACCCGTGTACATCTTTTAAACAGACCAAAGAGGTAAGAACCTTCACAAGATTTGTAGCTTTGTTTGATTTTTTTATAAGCAACTGCATGTTTGCTGCTTATCTGGGTTCCTCCGTGAACTCTCCAGACCTCTTCACAGTTGAGCAGGAACTCTCATGAGGGTGGGTTTTCCTGGGAGAATTCTGTTCCACCCTGCTTTCAAAGAGAGACAAGAAGCACATCAAGAACTGTGCCAGCAGCAATAGCACACCCCTGTCATCCACTCGGCTGAGTTCACAATGTGCTGAATTTTCTGAAAGTGGCAGGAGGGAAAATGTTGATATTTTTGTGGTGATTTAACCAAAAGTTTCAGATTTAGTTTAAATCTGTGGCCAAGGTTCAGGGAAGGAGGGTCATTTTTATTGCCTCTGCACCAGACAGTTCCATCTGACCCTGACGACAGATCCAAAAGGCACCCAGAGCTAGTTATGGTCCAATGAGCAAATTAACCCACATTTAAAAGTTGTCTATGTAAAGTACATACCAGTAGTCAGCTGTTCAAAGGACTCTTAATCTGTTGTTGTGAAAGGCTTTTCCTTATCAGCCATCTGCTGCTATTGCTATCCACAACCATCCATCAACTGAGTGTGCTGCTCCGTCAAATGGGAATGACTAGCAATGGTGGGAATGTTTACTTCTTTTATAGGAAAGGAACTGACTGAAGCCTGGTAAAATGCCCACCTCATATCTTTCTGTAGCATTTTACCCTTTGGCAAAGGCATTTTTATAGCACATGGTGCTGGTGACCCAATATGAGTCAACTGTGAAGAAGAGGAATTCAGTAATTAGGTTATAAAACCCAGGCCATTGGCTGACCTTGAAAGATGCACTGTCTTGCAGATGAAAAACCTCAGAACAAAGCCACTCAGTCACTTAATCATTGACCAAGTGATCTGGTAATGGCCTCTTATTTGCTAGGTCAGCTCCCAAATGGTTGTACCAAAAAACCTCCCTATGATTTCTCTGGTCAATCTTTCACCCAATACTGAAATAAATGGGATTAAGTGCATTGTTTCTCAGAAGGAATTAATTCCTGGGAGACCATTCTCAGACCAGTTCTCCAACAGCTTTGGGGAGCAGGCTGGGGCTAAAAATTAAAATAGTAAAAAGAAATCACATGGAATAAAAGTTCCCCAAAAATGACAACTTGGAAATGTTACCCTGAAAAAGATTGACGTGTTTCATCAAAAAGAGTTGTTTCATTTAGACATGACTGGTTTTCACTTTTAAATTTTGAAATGTTGATCCTATACAAAAAGTTTCATTTTGATGTTTCCAAAATATCAGAAAATTTTGCCAACATTTTCCCTTGACCAATGTCTTTGTCTGTGAAACCCTATATTTCATCAGAACAATGTTTCAATTTAAAAATGTCAAGCAGTATGCAGTCAAAGAAACAGGATCTGAAAACAGTCCATAAGCTTGTGATATTTTGGTAGCTGACAGACCATTTTTCCCTAGTAAATGCTGAGTAGCTGAATTATAGTTTGTACCAAAAGAATGAGGAAATAATCTTTTTCTCAACAATGAGAAGAAGAAGAAATGAATGGAAGTTTGCCATCTGAAGTTCTATATACTTGAATATATTATCCATTATTTGTCAGTGGCATTTGAATTTCGCTTTTGTTGTTTGTATGGTTTATATATGTTTATAGACAAGTAAATATAGGTGTCATTTTGATCTGTGCAAATTCAGCAGTATAAGTGTTAATTATATCTTAATTAAACAAAAAGTGAGTCGCGCTGCTCTGTCCTGTAACTAAAGGAAAAAGCTTCATTGTGCCTGGTTTCTGAATACTGTTGTACTAATAGGGATACAAATGGTTTACAATGACCTGTTAAAACTAAACTATTAAAAAGGAAACAAAATAAAAATTGTCTAATGATTAAGACCCCAATTCAGTAAGACACTTCAAAAGGTGCCAAATTTTAAGCAGGAGAGTAGTCCCACTAACTTTAGTGGGGCTACTTAGTTGCTAATAGATTGGCTTGTTTTAAGATCGTTGCTGAATCAGCAAGAGGCAGCATCCAGATGATCTTCCCTGGATCACTCATTATTTTATGTATCTCTGTCACACGCCTTTCCAGTTATGTCTTCTGCAAACTGAACAGCCCTTTTCCATTTTCCCTTGTGGAAATATTTTCCTACTTTTTATCTTTTGCCTTACCTGTCTCTGTGCCCCTTCTCTCTTTGCTATATCTCTTTTGAGATAGAGTAACTGGAACAGAATGCTCGTCAGTGTATATGATGTCTTTAAAATATTAGTGGTCTTGCTGTAGAACTTCAGAGTTACCAACACCAAAGTCAGGAATTGGCTAGTCAACCACATAGCTCATCTGGAACTGTCTGTATTCAATCAAGCAGCAGCAAAGTAAAAAAAAATCAATACAGCACTGTGTTAAACAGCAAACTACTAACAATTAAGGGAAAGCAGCAGCATTCTTCTTCTGCACCCTACAGCTTCAAAGCTGTCTTGTCGGTATTCAGTTGCAAAGGTTTGAAAGAACAATCGTGTTTTGTTGAGAATTACAAACTTTTCAGGGTTGTGAGTCACCTCCTTTCCCAAGGTGTTCATAGCTCTGCAGTTCTGCTGTATTTTCTGCCTAGTGGCAGCTGGTGATGTTGCAGGGGCGCTGGAACAATTTGTAGAGTGGGGGTACTGAGAGTCATTGAACTGAACAACACACCCTGTATATGATGGAAACCACTTTAAGCCGGGGTGCTGCCGTAACCTCAGCACCCCTAGTGCCAGCGCCTATGTGATGTTGCCTCTAGTCTTCCTAGTTCTTCTTCTTAGTGTGCAAACAAATGTTCAGTCTGGGGAATGCATCTTGGTTTTTGCTTATGCAGCAAGATCCTGAACAGAGGAGGCAATCTTAAGAGCAGCACAAGAGTTTGCTCTTCCTCTTGGTCTCTGATTAAAGTTAATTCTCAAGGCAGAGTTGTCCTTTGGGAACTGGGCATTGGGGTTGGCCTAAGTATCCTGAAAGAAGGGATTGCCTCTGTTCAAAGTCTGATGCATATGTACAAAGAAACCAATTATATTAAGAAAATGCCTAGATTTCATGTTGCTAGCTTCTCCTCCCCTGGAGAGCTGCCCCACAAGGCTCTGAACATCAGCTACTGCTTGCAAGAGGGGTGACAATGTCATCAGAACAGGAATGTTGTGTTGGAAAAAAAGGCATCAATATACAGCAGCTCAGATTTCAGAAGGGGCTTATGGGATTTGGATTCTCAATTACCATCAATTTTAATTAATTATTTAAATTATTTTAAATTGGAATTGGCTATTGAAATCCCTTGGGTAACTTTGAAGATCAGCATCTATATGATTTATACAGTCTAACATTTTGTTAGCTTTTTGTCTGTTGATTTGTTTGTTTGTTTTCCAGCACACCCTACTGAGCATAGTTTTGCAGTATGTTGTGTGTGGTAGTACGCAGGCCTCTTTCCTGAGTGCTTAGTCTTAGTATAGAGTGCAACAAAGCGCCATATATTTGTATTAATATATTTTGTACAGATTGAACCTCTCTCATGTGGCACCCTGGAGACCTGACTGGTGCCGGACGAGAGAATTTTCCGGATGACATGAGGTCAATATAGTCTAACATGTTACTAACACTTCTGCTGCTTGCTGGACTTTTAGAAGACATTTAGGGGTAAATTAGAGCTAAATAATGGCACGAAACACTGAGATCCAGGACTGGTGGCTGTAAGAAACTTTATGGGACAGCAGGAAACTTGGCTACACCCACGATAAGTGGCCGTATGGCTAACTAAAATCATGCCAGATTACAGACTGAAAGAGCTCCAGATTAGAGGGGTTCAACCCATATTAGTAAAATTGTATTGATTTTTGCAGTGTCCTGGGGAGCTAATCCTGCTTTTGGTTACTGGATTAACCAGGGAAATGTTCTGATCTTAAAATAATTTGTTCCCCATTTCATCTTTGAACAAAATACTCAGACTTTTGACTCACATAGGGTTGAATAAGTCCCACTGAATACAGTACTGCTGTCTTTTTTCCCCCATCTGCACCTCCCATGTACTCACCTCCATACGTTGGAAGTAGCTTCTGCCCCATCTCCCTGCACTATGTGTAAACCTGGGGCTTACCGGAACTTCTGCATGTCTGCTTTGCCATGTATGCCTATTTGGTTTCACCTCCTTCACCAGTGGTATTTACATTTTTAATAGTGAGGGCACTTAACCATTTTAACAATTTTCCAAGAGTCATGATAGATTCTCTGTCTCTGACAGCTGGTTGTGTAACCCACACACCTGGTGGTGTGGTTCGCTGTCCTGTGCAGTGGTTCCTAGACCACCTACAGAGAGAGAGAAAGAATGAGTCTCCCCTACAGCCTTAGTTGAGTGGCATCTGCCTTTTAGCTCAAACTGTAGAGGTTCACGCACTAAGCGCCAGAGGTCCCAACCTGCCTATAGGTAGTTACTGTTGCACAATGCTCCCCAGACACCATGGCAAAGGGCTCCCAATAAATTCAGCCAATTGATGTGCAGGTCAACATTGCTAAATTCTCTGTGGATGCAAACCCGTAACTCTGGAGGGGTGTGGTTGTATCACCATCACCCCATGATCCCTATGGCTGGAACTGAGGTGAGAAATTCTTTCAAGTTGGGATGAATTCAGGTGTCTTGTTATACCTCTGTCCATTTGTAAATCTGATGGTCTTGGGTCATGGGCGGGTGGATTGAACCTGGGAACCTTAGGGTCTAAAGCCATGAGCTTCAACCACATGAGGTAAAAGCCAGCGGCTGCTTAGTTAAGGCTCTAAAGCAGATTTCTCTCTCTGTTCTCAGTAGCATTAGTGCCTCAGGGTTACACATTTACATGCTGGAACCAGCAGTTATATCATTAAATGTGCAAAATCACATCAGTTCAAATCCCCGATGTAGTAAGAGGCAAACTGCCTCGCTGAAGGGTTTGCAGCTTGAAAGTAAGTGGTTAACTGTGGACAAGAGAGCCTTGCACAACAGATATGGTTCCCATGGCACCAGCCCACCCCCCAGCCACCGACTCCCTTCCTGATGGCCTCAGTTCCACATGGCCCAGCGGAGCCTTTCCCCCGACCCCTCTCCACCACGCTCTCTTGGCTCCCTCTAATTTCAGAGAGGCTCCAGGAGACCGTGACCAAAACAGTTCCCTCAGATTCTCTCCTCCAGGGCAGGAGGCAGGATGGAGGGAACCGACATGAGCTACTTTCGGAAGCTATAAGCCTGGAGCCTGAGGTTAAGGGGAGAGAGAAGAAAAATACACGCCTAATTATAAGTGTGCAAAAAGAAAAAAAAAAAGGTTGTCTGTAGGAAATGGGAAGATTACATGCTCGAGGAATTGGCAAATAGCTGCAAGACATGCAATCTGAAATGAACTGTGTCTAGGCCCTGCTTGTAACCATGTTCACTTAAAACCATTGTTTTCCACCATGCATGCAACTGCTTAGGGTCTCCAAATCGCTGCCTGTCGAAGGGACGGCTTGGACATTCCCAGTGGCATGGCAAAATAGTGAGTGCAAGGAAAAAGACAGCATTGTCTATTCAAATATCTATTCTCCTTCCTCTGGGCCCACATGAGCCCTCTGGGCACATAAAGTCAGAGGCCGAAGCTAATGTGTTTGAGGGTGGAGAGGAATTGTGGATTTCAAGGCCTAAAGGAACTATTAGACCATCTACTCTGACCTCTTGTGTCTCTCAGACCTTAAAGACTAACAAAACGCTTTATTCGGTGATGAGCTTTCATGGGACAGACCCACTTCACGAGATCAATCATTGATGAAGTGGGCCTGTCACATGAAAGCTCATCACCGAATAAATCATTTTGTTAGTCTTTAAAGTGCTACGTTTCTGCCGCTTTGTTTTATTCCAAAGGGAGACATCTGAATTGGAATTTATAACCTCGGACTCAACAAAGATATCAATTACCTTACATATCACAAGGACAATTTCTCCACCTTTGATATTCGTAGTGACCACAGGCATCCCACTTAACTAATTAATAGACACTTACAGAGGCTTCTTCTCATGTAACCTCCTTGGGGAAAGAAACATTTTGCACTAGGAGAACAACAAGAAGTCCTGTGGCACACTATAGACTAACAGATATTTTGGAGCATAAGCTTTCGTGGGCAAAGACCCGCTTCGTCAGATGCATGAAGCAGGTCTGTGCTCACAAAAGCTTATGCTCCAAAATATCTGTTGGTCTAGAAGGTGCCACAAGACTTCTTGTTGTTCTTGAAGATACAGACTAACACAGCTACCTCTCTGATATTTTGCACTATGTATACATACAACATCTTGCACAGGGCGTCCCAGACATCAGCAGGGGTTTCTTGATGCTGCTATGATACAAATAAGCATCATTGGCTCCATCAGCAAGGAAATCACAATGTGAAACACTATTCTGAACTCCCTAGAATGTTGAATGGTAACAGAGAGGTAGCCGTGTCAGTCTGTACTCCGACAGAACAAAGCAGCAGAAATGTAGTGCTTTAAAGACTGACAAAAATCACCGAATAAATCATTTTGTTAATAAATCATTTTGTTAGTCTTTAAAGTGCTACTTTTCCCTGGAATGTTGTTAGTAGATGAAGCAGATCCCATGACACATTGAAGTCTATGTTGTATCCAAAAAAAAAAGCAGGCTGACTGGGTGCTTCACACATTTCTCAGATAAGGCTTGGGCATTGGAGCAGCCCATCTCAGAAACTCACTTCCCTGAGTATTCACCGACCAACCAACCAACCAGGAACTCAGTGAAATCCACGCTTAGAACTACCTGAGTAATAACCTAGCCTGAGGCCAAGTCTACACAAGACCTGAAAGTCAATCCTAGATACTCAATGCCAGCTGAGACAATTGGTTAGCTGGAATTGTCGTATTGATGACCGACTTATCTGGCTGTCCTCACAGAGGGAAGTTGACAGGACAAACTCACCCGTTGACCTCCCTTACACCTCGCAATAATGAGGAGTGCAGGGATCAAATGTCAAGCCCTGATAGTTTGATTTCAAACCTCTCAACTAGGCGTGTGAAATTGAGCCCTGGAAGATCAGCCCTGACTGAGCTGATCTCCCTCTAAGTACAGACATACCCTGTTTGTGACCGAGTTGATACAGGGAAAAAAATTCTACTTTTAAAAGTTTGTGAATCTTTCTTCAGTTAAGTGTACATTAAAGATGCCAGAATGAGAACTGGGAGCCCAGTATTTTCCTTTGTTTCTATGGTTACAGCAAGGTCAAAATTTTCTACGCTGACTCTCCAATGTGCTTTGTGTTGTGCTCTTTGGGAATCTGTTCCAAGACACAGTTCCTTTTCCAACTAACGTTTAATTTACCCTGTAACTCTAGATGCCATTAGGCCATTGCTCCTACTTTAAGTGAAATAGAAAGAAATCACTGTCAGACATGATGGCATTGGATACTCTAGAAAATGAGTAGAGAGAAGGAGCTGCATATTTTTATAATTTAGACTTACTGATATTTGTGTCTCCATAGCTGCTCAATATTAGATCATAATGATTTCCCCCTAACAACAAACCACAGGCATTCCATGCCTACATGTGGCATAGGAGGAACCTAGCTGTTTCAGAAATGACTTAGATGCATTCAGATGTGAAGCTCGTTTAATTATTCTGGCCTATGTAAACGTCAGTGCATATTCAAACACTAAGATAAGCCAAAACAATAAAGCAACTGCATTGGAAGAAGACTGCTGCAAGAAGCCCAGCTCGAAACAGAAAGAGACAAACAAGTTCCTGGGGGAAGAAGATCTAGAATTGAGACTCAGTGCCTCCAACTGTCCAGTCACTCTCACAACTTCTTGAGTCCCTGGCACCTTCAGGACCTGACCAGTGCTAAACGAGAATTTGCTGGATCACAGGAGGTCAATATTGTCTAGCAGTATTACCAAGCCTTCCACTGCTTACTGGGCTCTTAGAAGACATCTAGGGGTAAATTACAGCTAAATAACAGCACAGAACACTGTGAGCCAGGACTGGTGGCTGTAATCAAACTTTATGGGACTGTGGGAAACTTGGCCACACCCATGATAAGTGGTCGTACAGCTAACTAAAATCATGCCAGATTGCGGATGTAGCTGGACAAGACAGTGGAGGACTAGAGAGATTCAATGTATACAATAATGAAAAAACCTGTTTCATCAGTGTAGGCAGCAGCTAGGTTACAAGCTTATGATCACATATGTAGGCCGGCCTATCTATGCTGAGGGAGCCTCCACTGTGCACACATATCACAGGTCTTTAGGATAATCCTGGAGGTGGTGATTGTACTGTCATATTGCTCTGTTCCTTTTCTGTCCTGTGATATACGTAAAGGGTGATGTAGGAATTACCATCTCACAAACATCCCATAGCCTCCGGTGTTTGGAATCTATTCTCAGACAATTCCAATCCCAGCCATGTCTGTTAAATGAAGAGCCCCTGCAACCAACTTAATTCACCGAATTGTATAATATAACATGAAGGGGAACAGTCTGCTTGGCTCCCCCTGATGATCCACTTAAGGATTTACAATGTCATGTGGCCTGGAGTTAATTTCTTTTGTTAGCGCTTGTTCCCTTCACACATTGCCAAGGATCCTCTATTGAAATCACCAAGAATAGTCTGTATCCCAGGGTAAAAACTAGAGGCACTTCCCCCTCCTACTCAGCAATCCAGTCCTGGCACAAACGCCTGGTCCCTTCCTGTATTTGGCCTGCTCTACATGCTAATTGTGATCCTGGATTTATGGGTGGGTGGTGTAAGGCAATAACTCCCGTCAAGTGACCCATGATGCGCTCTGGGTTGCATGTGCTGGTTGTCCAGTCAGCTATATTATCCATTGTGGGTAGGATGTATTTTAGGAGCACTGAGTACACGTTGTACAACAGGAAGGAAGAACTAGTGACCAGGCCACAAGCCTAGTATTTGGGAGGCCTCAATTCAAATCCCGGTTCTGCCACACACTTTGAGTTAACTTGGAGCAAGTCACTGAGGCCTAGCCTACACTCCACCCCGTCCCCTCCCTTCGATGTAACCTATACAACTTCAGCTGCATGATTTGCATAGCTGCAGTCAACATACATATTGTGGCTTTTTCCACACAGTAAGGTCGGTAGGGGCTGCTCTCCCATCAACTCGGGCTCTTCTTCTCATCCTGGTGGAGTAACGGCGTCTATGGGAGAATGCTTCAAAGTCGATTTATCGTGTCTAAGCAGGCACAATAAATCGGCTACCCATGGAATGATCACTGCAGCGTCAATCCACCTGGTAGTGATACCAAGTCCTTAAACTCTATGTGCCTCAGTTCCCCAATGGAGACGAGCCCTGTCTTTTTCAGGCTACATGAGCCGTGTCTACACGTGCACGCTACTTCGAAGTAGCGGCACTAACTTTGAAATAGTG
Source organism: Carettochelys insculpta (assembly GCF_033958435.1). Taxonomy (NCBI): domain Eukaryota; kingdom Metazoa; phylum Chordata; order Testudines; family Carettochelyidae; genus Carettochelys; species Carettochelys insculpta. The sequence goes on from NC_134152.1 coordinate 34,651,654, forward strand.
CCCGTCACGGCTACACGTGGCGAGCGCTATTTCGAAGTTGAAATCGACGTTAGGCGGCGAGACGTCGAAGTCGCTAACCCCATGAGGCGATGGGAATAGCGCCCTACTTCGAAGTTGAACGTCGAAGTAGGGCACGTGTAGACGATCTGCGTCCCGCAACATCGAAAGAGCGGGGTCTGCCACGGTGGCCATCAGCTGAGGGGTTGAGAGACGCTCTCTCTCCAGCCCCTGCAGGGCTCTATGATCACCGTGTGCAGCAGCCCTTAGCCCAGGGCTTCTGGCTGCTGCTGCGGTAGCTGGGGATCCATGCTGCATGCACAGGGTCTGCAACCAGTTGTCGGCTCTGTGGATCTTGTGTTGTATAATGCAACCGTGTCTGGGAGGGGCCCTTTAAGGGAGCGGCTTGCTGTTGAGTCCGCCCTGTGACCCTGTCTGCAGCTGTTCCTGGCACCTTTATTTCGATGTGTGCTACTTTGGCGCGTAGACATTCCCTCGCAGCGCCTATTTCGATGTGGTGCTGCCCAACGTCAAAGTTGAACGTCGACGTTGCCAGCCCTGGAGGATGTGTAGACATTATTCATCGAAATAGACTATTTTGATGTCGCTATATCGAAATAAGCTATTTCGATGTAGCGTGCACGTGTAGACGTAGCCATAGAGTTCTAAAAAATGGTGAGGTGCTCAGAAAATACAGCAAAAGGGCCCAAGCAGACTATCTGTACGCAAGCTGGAAAGCTCCTGCTTTATTGTGTTCCCAGTAAAGAAAGCAATTCATGGTAGACAATCTCTGCTGATGATTACTCACAGGGACACTACAGAAGGCATCATGCTCTCCTTAGCAGCCAGCTTCCATACAAGTGAGTTTTCAGCTTTGTATCCCACTCAGGCTCTGTCCTCCTCCTCTCACCCGCCCAGATTTGTATGCCCATCCAGTGCCAGTCGGGACAATGAGAAACTGTTCGAAGGCCACCAATTTATGCAGCCTGGTAGCATATTTGTGGGCAGCTCTGTTTTCCTGCCCACGTCTCGGCCCAGGAATGTCAAGCGTTCCATTCTCAAGCGAGTGTAGAATTAGAGATGTAAAGATATTTGGCTACTGCCTGATTCGTTCCAAGCCAAAAGTGCCTTGATAATGTTGGATCCAATTTCTTACTGGAAATATGCAGAGACCCTCAACTTTGCATTTATTTAATTCATGCCTCTCCTTTGCTCCACTGGGGTGGGTGAGGGAGTTGGTTTGTTCCCCTTACTTAGCAGAAGAAGGAATAAGTCTAGTGGTTCTACAGGCTCCTCTCTGTAAGGATTAAGGATTCCCACGGTTTAGAGAAGGTAATACCTGCACTGCATGAACCTGCTTGCAGCCAGAACTGATTAGTATAACCCTGCCCTTTTTGCCTAAATGCATCATTACTAACTGCTCTGTCCACCGCACCTACCAGCTCCAACATCTGCACATGGGCTCACTGGGATATTCTGTCATAGGCACCTTAGTCCAAACCCTGGGGGCCATGTATGCCCCTGGCGTCCACAAATAGGAGCTCACTGCTGGTTTGATGGGTCCTGAGAATTGGCAGGGCTATTTCGAAGGAGCTGTTCAGTCACTCCCTGTTGGGGTCCTGCAGAAACATAAAAGGAAGTGGGGGCCTTATGCAAATGATCCTGCAGGGAATCCCAGGCCATCTCTTGCCCACCCATTGACATTGGAGGCTGCTGGTACTCAGGGAATGAAATGGTGCCTGCATCTTATAGGACAGAAAGATACAGCAGGGTGGAGATATGGATAGGGACTTGCCCTCTTCTACCTACAAGAGGCCACCTATTCATCTGGTATCATACACTTGAGTTAATGGAATTAGGCTAATTTATACCTCTTAAGGAGAGGTGTAAAGAGAACAGAATCAGGGTTCCCTCTAATTTTTTTCCATCCATGGGCAGAATAAATTTTGTTACATGCACTCAGGCAGGTGCAGAGGTGCACCACCCATAGAAACACATGCTGTCCACACGGGTTGGCTGTAGCTGCTCTGCTAATCATCTGGGTGGCACCTGACTCTCTCCTGTGCAACCACCCAAGTCCTCAGCTTCCAAGGAACGCTGGCCGTTTTTTAAAAATCTCAAGTGACATATTCATTTTGTCTGGTTTTCCCTTAGTCCTGGTTCCTTTGCTTTACTCTGTACTCACTCCAAAACTTAACAGCTTGTTGTGAAGCCTGTTGACTTACCTGCTGTAAAGCACCCCAAAAGCAGGTGATAGGAAACACTGTTTTATTATTCTTATTGTGACTGCTGCCCTGTGCTCATGAGAAAAGGCATAAACTGGGGCCATGACCCAATAGGAAGAGTTTGCAAGAGGACTCCACAAACCTCCAGTGAGTTTTACTCCCCTGCAGCAACTCTAGCTGAAAAATCCCCAGTGCATTCACTTCGTCTGGAGTTTGGACTCTCCCCCATAAAACAGAAAAGTTTGCTCACCAATGCAAGGAGCCACTGTGTGAGCTCCCGCCCAGCAGCCTGGCTGATTATTATATGGTGCACATGATATGAGAAAAATGATGCCTTCAGCTTCCTGGCAGGGTGAGCTGATCACACACGATATGTCACAGGCACTGAAGTTGTGACCAAGATTAGTAGATGTCACTGTCTTCCCTATCAAACCGTGATGGATGAGGTACTTCTGACCTCAAGTATTCTGGTCAGGCTAATTAAAGATGAGGAGGAAACATGATCGTAGGTACTGAAGAGTAGTTAGTGGTTAAATCCTGAGGTGGAGGGTATGTTAGGGAGCTCAGGACATCTGGGCCATATTCCCAGCTTCATTGCTGTAAGAACTGAGGTGAGTCACATGCCACTGAATTTTCAACATTCTCTACTGAGTTTAGTCTCAGGGGTTAGTTATGTCATCCTGTAGCTTCACAGAAAATAAGCAGTCCTATAGCACCTTAAAGACCAACACATTTATTTGTTTAGGGTTACCATATTTGAACTTCCGAAAAAGAAGACACCTCTAAGAAGGAGTGTATCAGTATCTACCAACTCACTTGTTTTAATGTGTTATTGTATACATAGTACGTTAAACCAACATAAGCTGGTAGATACTGATACAGATACACTCCAACTCAAGGGTGTCCTCGTTTTTTGAAGGTTCAAATGCGGTAACCCTAATTTGTTAGGTAATGAGCTTACGTGGGTAAAACCCACTTCTTCAGATTTGAGTAGAATCTACCTAATAAATAAATTAGTTCGGCTTGGTCTTCACTAGGGAGTTAAGTCAATTGCTGAGACTCAGTTGTAGCTATGGCAATTGTGTAGCTAGAATCAACTTATCTGCAATTGACTTACCTGGCCGTTTACGTCTCCCTTAGTCCTCATGATATCAAGGAGGGTGGGGTCAACTGCCAACCCTAGATAGTTTGATTTTGCATGTCTCTACCAAATGCACAAAATCAAACTCTGGAAGATCAACCCTGACCAGATCCATCTTCCCAGTAGTGTAGACGTACTACACCTTAGTCTTTAAGGTGCTACTGAATTTAGGTGTTTCACTCTTTCGGGTGGCCAGTTTGAAATAGCAGGAGTCTGATTTTCAGGGTGCTTAGCAACTGCAGCACCCGCTCCTCTCACAGTGGAGTGGGGGACTCGGGCCCCCATGGAAATCTCTCCAAATTACCTCACCTCAGACACCTAAGTGCTGAGGTACCCAAAATGAATGGTCATTTTTGGAAGCTTGGATGTGACATCTCCAAGTGCACTGGGGCCAACGGGAGCTGCCAGGGCTGAGTGCTTTTGTAAATTAGGACCTAGACATATTTTGTATGTAGGTTCCATGGACAAAATGGTCTTAATACTCCTTTTTTCACAAGGGTGTTAACAGGAACCACTAGGCCACTTAGGTTTGTGGAGCATGCTGAGATCCTTGTGGGAAAAGTGTTACACGAGGACTGGACAAGCAAATGCTAATGACCTACGGAGCAGTTCCAGCCGAGAGCTCTTGCCAACTGCACATCACTCAGAATACACAGCCAGAAAACTTGAAGCAGGCTGAAGCATCTAGCAGCCAGCTGAGAATTTCTTTTGCTGCCACTGGCTTACAGCTCTTGTGGGCCAGGATTCCAGATCTCAGGGTGCTGGTAAAAGACAAGCAACTATAGGGGCCACATTCAGCCCTATCAAACCATTGTAATTCCAGTGACGTCAGTGGAGTCACCCTAGATTTTCAGTGGCAGAATTGGGAGAAGTTTTCCCTCCCGCCACACACACACCTCCTGCTGCTCAAGCCCGGCTGGAGCGCTGCTGCCTGTGGCGAGCCAGGACCCAGGGCTGCTCTGGCCATGCTGGAGTGCCCCCAACCTGCGGCAACACCACGTACAGAGAAGCTCCTGCTGGGCCAGAGCAGCCCAGATCCCCAGCATGCCGTGGAGGGGCAGGGCGGGGGGGTGCAGCTGGGGACTGGGTCCAGCCACTCCGCTTTACTTGGTTAACCAGTTAAATCTACCATTTAATCAGCTAACCAGTTAAACGGGATTTTGCATCCTTGCTTGGGACTATATTGTAGCTTGGCACAGGGCTAGGGCATCGGGTCTCAGAATGAGGATTCCTCCATGTGCTGCATGCAGGCACAGGCCTGCCGAACGGCGGGGGTGGGGGCATCTGCCCTGGGGCCAAGAGATGCAAAAGGGCCTGGAGCTCCTGACTGCTGCCACTGCTACTGCAGCAAAGGTGGCAGCCAAAGCCCTGGGCCCTTTAAATCACTGCTGGAGCATCGTGTGGCACGTCTGGGCAGCACTGTGAACTGGTGAGGGGCACATGCCACAGTCTGGGTAGCACAGAGGGCTGGCTGCCGCAGCCACGCCTCTTCTGCCTGAAGCCCCAACTCCTCCGCAGCACAGAGCAGCCCCCTGCCTTGCCCGGGGCCAGGCCATCATCTCAAACAGGCTCAGAGGCTGCTGCATCTTCCTGAAGTGTAATACACACCCGCCCAGCCTGCTGGCTTCTGTTCACCGGCTAACATGGAAGGGAAGATGGGCCAAGGCTGCTGGAGCTATTGCTTCCCAGGGGGAACGAGGAGAGAGATCCTGGATCACAGAGACTTCTCACCAGACCCTTGTTCAGGCCCGAACAGGATCAGTCACAATCTGTTCCTTGGGGTTTAGTTAAAAACCAAGACGTAGATCTAGCTGTGGGGTGGGGAGGTGGAAACCCCCAAGCCGGCAGTCTGCACCAGTCTTCTTCACGCATGGACTCAGCCCAAGCCTTTTCCCTCTCAGTTTCCATCAGGGCTGTGCTACTGGGAACAGAGAACCTACTTCTGCCCAGTAACGTCTGTCTCTCTACATATCCCAAAGGAAGGATTTGCTTTTCCCCTGATTCTGGACCAAGGCTGGAAACTGAGCCCAGCTCATCAGTAAGACATCAGTAAGAGGTGAGCAAAAATATTCCTTTGTTGCCTGCGCCCAAAGCATGCATGTCTGCGAGCGGGGGTGTGGTCACGCATGCTGTACCGCTCTTTGTTAATGCGAGTGTTTGGCAGGCCAGGCTCTCTTCTGAAAGACAGTTTTGGCAAAAGGGCGAGGGAGGGGGAGTGGCTCAGAGCTTTTCTTGCTGTCTGTGGGTTTCTCCAAAAAGAAGCCACCCCCAACTTAACAGCTTTATCAATCTGCAAGCAGAGTCTGCCAGCAGGAGGACAGGGAACATTTGCCAAATTATTTGTTGTCATTAAAATAAATTAGGTATCGAGTTATAAAACAATAGCGTGGTGACAGAAAGCTGGAAAGCAAGACCGCTCCTAATCAGCGGCAAGTACGCTGCATGTGCTGAGGCCTCAGCATGACACTGAGAAGAGATCCTCAGCCATTGGAGCCAGGGGGAGATGTGCATCTGCAATCCATCTGCTGGCCCCGATGGCTGGGAAATTAACGGCCGGGGATTAGCTGTTAATGGTTTTGAAGGCCACAAAGTGGGACTGTTTTCTCTGAGGATCTCAAAGCACTTCTCAAGGATGAATACTTATTTGTGTGTCAGCTGCGGCTAAGGGCCCCGTTGTGCTAGGTGCTGTATGCGCTCATGGCAAGGGAATATTGAGACTGTGCTTCCCAGCAGAGTAAGCAGATACACCCGAGCATGCTAAACCCAGCCATGTGGCCATGGTGGCTTGAGCAAGCTGACTCCCTACCGGGGGACCCAAGGAAGGGCAGCACTTGAGCAGTTAGCCTGAGCCATGGCACATCCTGCTGTGACCGTCTTGCTAGCATTCGTGTGATAAACCAGCAGCACCAGTGCTTGTCTGCCTAGCTGCTGTGGGAACCGCCCACGCAGCTGCCTTGCCTGTTACCGCATTTACTTCTTGCACTGCCTAAGTCAATACTCTTGCCCCGTTTCCCAAAGCGTGATACACCTGCCACTGGTGGTACGCGAAAGGATTACAAAGAGTAAGCAGCAGAAAATACATTACTGAAAATCAGGAGTTAAGCACTGGGGCTGCACTGGGAGGGAGGGAATGCCCATACACCCAAGTCCCAAAAGGAGGAGGTGAAAGTTTTACATATGGGAAACTGCTCTAGCTCCTTGCCAGACGTCTTCCTGCAAAGCAGGCTTGCAGGGCTTCTCTTTTCCCCTTCCTTGTCCATGGTGGCCTCCCTCATCCCATGGAGAGGCTGTATAGTCCTTCCCCTCACCCCACTCCTGCTTACTCAGCCCCTCTAGACTGACAGCATCATCCCAGTTCACCCCCAGAGGGGTTTCATCTCAATTCACCATGGCCCTCCCTCGTATAAGTGCTACCAAGTAACTAATTAGTATCTCTGGCCCTTGTCAACCCTCTCAGGCCTGGTGTGGCATGTACACCCCCTCACAGGGGTTGGACTTCTCTGACACGAGCCAGAGCCCACGTTCAGAGTGTGGTGCAGTTCTGACCTCAGCCTCTCCTCAGTGCACCTAACTAAATACTCATAATTTGCCCGCTGTCTGTTTTGGTGAATCTGAGTCTCCCGAGTCATGCGCCATTGTGTCAGCCCCGATCTCTCCTCTTGCAAGTTGTGCTTGACCCTGGCCCATGGCGGAGATGCTGTTTTCCCTCTGTTGCAGATGAGGGAAACTGAGGCGCAGAGCTTAGGACTGGCACCCAGTGAACATAAAATACCTAAGAATGATTTCAAGCTCTCAAGCTCTTTCATGCCGAACAGTGGGCCTGGAAAGTGGAGTTCAAATCCAGACGTAGGTCAAAGCTGATAAGTAGCAGAAAATCACAGAACGGCCAGGTGCCCATATTTGCTACTCAAGAGCCCCTTAGGGCTGCTACCACAGGGAATGCTGCAATGTGGCTGATTCGCATGGGCAGAGCTGGGATGCTGGGAAGGAGCAGGTCTGGGAGGCAGAAGAGAGTGGAATGTGGCACTACCTCAGACCTGTGAGGAAGGACAAGGAGGCTCAGGACTGCACAGGAATGGGTGAGGTGGGTCGAGATGGAGGTGAGTGACAGGAGAGGCTAGCACTGGAGTTGCAGGGGAGTTGTTTCCAGTCAGGAGGACATGAGCGATGACTCTGTTGGCAAAAGAGAGAAGCTTTCAAGCTGCACAGAGCTCTTTCTCAGGTTGTCTCTAATATCCAGGGGCCAACACAGCTACAACATAAGAGCCATACTGGGTCAGCTCAATATCCTATCTTCTGACAGTGGCCAATGTCAGATCCCCAGAGGGAGTGAACAGAACAGGCATCATCAAGTGATCCATCCCCTGTCACCCATTCTCAGCTTCTGGCAAACAGGCTAAGGCCACCATCCCTGCCCATCCTGGCTAATAGCCATTGATGAACCAAACCTCCATTAATTTATCTAGCTCTTTTTTGAACCTTGTTAAAGTCCTGGCCCTCACAAAATCCTCTGGCAAGGAGTTCCACAGGATGAGTGTGTGCTGTGTGAAGAAAAACTTCCTTTTGTTGGTTTTAAGCCTGCTGCCCATGAATTGCATTTGGAAGCCCCAGTTCGTATGTTATGGGGACAAGTAAATAACCGCTCCTTGTTTACATTCATAACACCAGTCATAATATTACAGCCTTCTCTCACATCTCCCCTTAAGGTCCTCTTCTGAAAAAGTTCCAGTCTTTTTAATCTCTCCTCATAGAGCAGCTGTTCCAGACCCCTAGTCTTTTTGTTGCCCTTTCAGGAGGACATGATAACACTGCAAAAAAAACAGAGGAGGACATTAGTACAGGCATGCCTGGGCATCTCCCACAGCTTCTCGCTATGCAATGGCTGGTCTGATCTCCCCTTCAGTCTTACAACTCTCGAATTTCCCCCTGCCATGCACACACGCACACACACTGCCCAAATCTAAAAGAGACGGCTAGCTCCTGAAGATCTGGACCCCATGACAGGCTGGGCTCCCTGGACACCCATTGAGGGCACTCAGTGCTTTGCAGGATGAAGCCATCAGCTTCCCCTTCAGAGAACTCCTCCTGACCCACCTTAAGCCAGGCAGCTGGCATACGGCACGTGGTGCAGACGGATTAGCCACGGTGCGTGTACAGCTGTGCATATCCAACACGCAGGAGTTGGATTTGAGACTTGCTGGATTGGCAGATTCCCTGGGAAGGGGCTGGAGGGGAGCAGGCACCCGCAGTTGTTGCACCGAGAGTTTGCTGTGTCCACCGGCACTAATTACACTAATCATCCTCCTCCACAACAGGCTCAGTGTTGGAATCTGAGGCTCCCCCTCCTCTCCCCTCCCTCCCTGCCACCGACCTTCCCCACCAATTGAGTCACGGTGGGATTCTCTGCCCTTCTCCACAACTGGATACAGCCCCTGGGGAGGAGATTACTTAGGGTGGATGGCGCAGGTGGTGGCACCAGCTGTGAGTTTTTTATTTCCTGTTGACTCAACGCCCACTTGTGGTTATTGCAAAAAAAAAAAAGAGGCATAGACGGCACTGGCTTTAATGGATGAAGGAGCTGGTTTCCTCAGCACAGGCCCCTTTGCTCCATGTCAGATGGTTTTGCACTGATAGCAGACAGTGAAGTTGCAAGCATGGAGCCTGGTTTGGGTTTTCCAAAAGCAAAACACATTGTGACTATAGCATGTTCCTTTCACCAGTGTCCTGCAAGCTCTCTCTCTGCTTTGATCTAGTTTTCCAGGCCCAGACTCTCAGAGGAGCTCTGCCGGCCTCCTTGGTGCTACAGATCTGGCCCCAAAAGGTTTGCTGCTCTCTTCCCCTATCCATACCACTATACTCTTGCTTTTCTTCCACTTGGTACTTTGAGAATGACCTTGAAACTCTGGAAATGCTGATTGGTTGGCCACGTGTGATGTCACCACTAGAAGCGTCACCACTCTCCTGACCAAGGGTAGGCCTTTGTATTTAGGGCCTCCAGGTGAAAATGAGTAAAAAATTTTGTCTATTCTTTGCCAGCAATGTCATGTAAATTTGGGAGAATAGCACTGTAATTCCTCAAAGTAGCTATATGGCCATAATGGGTCAAACCAGAGGTCCATCTAGCCCAGTATCCTGTCTTCCCACAGTGGCCAACAGCAGGTATCCCAGAGGGAGTCAACAAAACAGGTCATCATCAAGAGATCCCTCCCCTGTCACCCATTTCCAGCCTCTTACAGCCAGCAACACCATTCCTACCCATAAACTAGTAAGTATTGATGGAGCTATCCTCCATGAATTAATCTAGTTCTTTTATGACTCCTGTTAAAGTCCTGGTCTTCAAAATATCCTCTGGCAAGGAGTTCCACAGGCTAACTGCGCTGCATGAAGAAATACTTCCTTTTGCTTGTTTTAAACCTGCTACCTATTAATTTAGTTTGATGACCCCTAGTTTTTCCTTATTCACTTTCTCCATACTGGGTCATGATTATATAGACATCTAACAAATCCCCCTTGGTCTCCTCTTTTCTAAGCTGAAAAGTCCTAGTCTTTTTAATCTCTTTTCATATGACACCCTTAGAACTTCTAGTCATTTTTGCTAATCGTTTTCTCCTTTAAAAATGCAGCTAAAAATAATCCCCATTCCAGACATAATTAGCCCAAGAGGTAGAGGCTGAACTGGCTACCAAACCCCATTCAACAGCAAAAGCTCCATTTAGTCACTGATGGTCAAGTGGCTAGTGCCCAGCACAAGAGTCCTGATGTTCAGAAGGCTGGTGAAACTCAGCAATGTCTCCACTTTGCTACATGAAAAGAGGGACACCCAAAAGCAGGACATTTTTAACCTCAGCCCAATGGGCCCAAACCAGCTGTTACAGAAGCCTATGGAAAGACCAACACTGACTTCAGCGGGAGTTGGATCCCTTGAAGAGTTAGAAAATGAGGTTTAATCTGTGTATAAAAGCCAAATATCTCCTGCTCTGCTGAGTTCCCATCAACAGAAGATCTCAATGCAATGTAGACCAGTCTCCTCTCAGGCAGCATTGACTTTTTGTTCTACAAATGCACATGTGTTTACACTGGATTCACCACTGCCAAGAGCTGCCAAAAGCCTGGTGCAAGGTGAGCCCAGCTACGCACCCCAGAAGGGGTGGAGCCAATGGAGGAAGGGGCAGGGCCTAAGACATTCAGTCCTCAGTGCTGCCAAGACCATGGCACTGGGCCCTGTTCCCTCCCAGCCACACGCAGCCAGAGCTGCGCTGGTATGTCAATTCAAAAGGGCCCAGAGTATACTTGAGCAGCTGTAGCAGCTACAGCTCCTGGCCCCCTTGGAAGGCCAGGCCTGGGGGCAACTGTCCTCTTCCCCTGACTCCATTGGCAAGCCTGCACTGTATATAGGCTAGAATAAGGGGGCAGATTTGTCTCTGAATTAGAGAAGTAGATGGTGGGCCCTGGATATATATAGTAAACTTCAGTCTTGAAAATGGACTATTATTCTTGGAAGGGATCTGATTCAACTGGGGGGGTGTGGGGGTGAATCATAACTACTGGAGCATGGTACCATGTCGAAACAGTTGTCTGGCAAGGCAATTTCTGGCAGAACGTCTCACCGCCCAGCATGTGGAAATGTTGGCTTCCTTCCTATATGTATATATTATTCCTAACACATGCCATGTGAAATGGAAGCCAGCATTAGAAGACAGCAAGCACGTTGGGTTTATGAGCTGGAGTCCCTCCAGGATGAATCCCAAAGACTTGTGAAAATTATCTTTAAGGCAGAGCATCTGCGGAGGGGCTTGAAATTGGATCTGACCTGGAGCAGTGAAAATTTTTAGAAGCAAACTCCAACCCTTACCCGAGTTTCAGATTTGGTCTTAAGGGCAAGTTCATGCAAAATGTTCCCTGAAGCTCATGAATGTTTTCAACAGTTTGAGTGAACCTGAGTGGATATATTGGTTTTGCCTTAGAACTATGGTATTGTTTTATCTTTCCACAGTATCTAACTTCTTACATTCCATCACCATGATATCTGTAGTGTAGTCAGCTGTCCTTGCTGTGATTTCTCAGTCCAAACAAAGAGTTAGGGACAGGACACGCTGTATGGTGAAAACAGGAGGAACAGCCTGTGTGCAAGTAATACGGGAACAAGTGTAACAGAGAGATTTTTCAGGGGCTATCTGTAGTGTGTGTTCCCTGTAAACTGAGCGCCTGGGCAGCCACCCGGGAGAGATTTGGGTGCCACCCAGCTGCTTAGCTGAGCATCCACAGTGCCAAGACCCAGCAGCATGTGTTTCTATGCATGGTGCACATCTGCACAGACCTTGGTGCACATAATAAAATTTATTATACCCATGGATGGCAAGAGGGAAAACTGCTGTACAGCCCTGTAAATCTGCAGAGGTCCATGGATCAGCTGTGGATACAAATTTGGCATCCATGCAAGATTCCTTCTTCATATAGCAGCCTCCACAAACAACCCTCAATGCAAAAGAAGCCTGTCCCCTTCCATGCTATTCCCCTTGCCTTACCCAGAGGGAAGAGCGCAGACACAGCACAAAAAGCTGTGATGTTGGCATCAAGCAGAATATCTTGTCAGTGCCAAGAGCAGCCTGAGATTTACAGCTTAGTTTTTGCAGATCTTAAAATCCTATCCAATTGCCTAAGACGCTATGACAGCAGCCCCCTGTGGAGTAGGGCACCAACGGGCGGCTGTAGCTTAAACAGCTTGCCGCAGTATTAGCAGTGGTATAGGACCCATTCTGCACAGGCTCAGGCATCCCAGTTTTGCAACTGCCAGGACTTTGAGAGTAGGGATATGGGGTTATCCACAGCAATTTCATCAGCTCCCCTAGGAAACAACCCTTCCCACGCCTGTAACTAGAGATGGGCAGCCACTGACATGCTTGAAAGTTCAGTTCAGATAGTCACCTCCAAAACTTTGATGCGTATCTGAACTCTCCCAAACGTCTCTGAGTCTGCAAAGCTGGGCAGGGAACCAGGTTCCCTGGGAACCACCCCCCGCCCCACCTCGCCCCATACATACACACATTTCCTCTGCTAGTTTCAATGCAAAACAGAGGTCCAGAATAATACTAGAGAGCACGGGGGAGATACAGACAATGCTTGTAAGCTCTGGAAATGTTTTGTTTGAATTCTGGATTAAGAAGCAGCTTGGTTCTTCATTTGTCCAAAGCTCTTTTCTTTTCCACGTCCATAAATATAACCTGCAGTTGTGAAAAAGAGTCATTTCATCAAAAATCTGCCCTTCCCCTCAGTGTTTCTTTTCTTTCTGACTCACCTACCAACTCACCCATGGATCTTTAACTGCATGGTCCTATAGGCAGGGTGTTGAACTGTGACTCAGAAGAGTTAGGCTCTATTCCCAGTTATGCCTTTGGCCTGCTGGTTAACTTGGGACAAATCAAGTCACTTCCCTCCTCTGTGCCTCAGTTTCCCCATCTGCTAAAGATGTTTAATGATACTGGCCTCCAGGGAGGCTATTTATACATGGCAGGATGTAGTAGCTGCCCACTCCCCAGTGCCTCATGCCACATGTTCCACAGGGATGGAAAGAAACTCCAAGGGAGAAACTCTCTCTCTCCCCCATCCCCACCCAGGGAATGAGACTGGACTTGCTGCAGGAGGAAGAGCTAGAAGTTGCTGCCTTGTGGCAGGAACGGGAGTGTCACTGGCCCCAGAGAACCACTGTCACTGCCCGTAGCTACTAGGACTCTGGCAAGCAGCCGGTGCATGGGAACGAGGCAAACAGTGGGTTGATTTCCCTCCCTCTCAAGCCCTGCAAATGGTTGGGCCCAGAGAGAGGCAGTGGCAGTGAGGCACTCACTGGGAATGATCCCTGTCAATGACCTTAAGAACATAAGAACAGACATACTGGGTCAGACCATAGGTCCATCAAGCCCAGTATCCTGTCTTCCCACAGTGGCCAATGCCAGGTGCCCCAGATGGCATGAACAGAACAGGTGATCATCAAGGGATCAATTAATTCCCTGTTGCCTATTTCCAGCCTCTTGCAACCAGAGGCTAGGGACGCCATCCATGCCCATCTTGGCTAATAGCCATTGATGGAGCTATCCACCATGAATTAGAAAGAGATTTATTTACCTCATCCTTTAGGGTGACTGACAATTTATAGAGGTCAAAGAACATGATTTATGCCCTACTTATTTAATATATGTATTCTCTGTTTAAATTTAGAATGTGCCTGAAACTTGCATGCCTAAAAAACACTGGTTCACGCAGAGCATTGAATTTAAAACAGCCTGCTTTCCTCTATTGGCAACACTGTACCATAGTGGTGTTGAAATGTTCTCTTTGACTGAGTTTTTTGTACCGGCGTGTGACGAGTTGGGTACCAACTGCAGGAAATAGAGAAGAATGCAGGCAGAACCTGGAGGCATCTGGAGAGTGAATTGGGCTTAACCAAAGATGAAGCCCAGCTGGGTGAGGACTGCAAGGAAAAGAGGATCAGATTACAGGAGGGCTGAGATCTGCAAGCATCTCTGTTAGATAGTAGGGTGCGTCTGGAGGCATTTGCAATGGCAGTGCTTGCTGGATACAATTAAGCTGCTGAGTGAGATGGGGTAACAGTGAAGGGGGGCTAGTGCAGACAAATGAATACTTCTCTGCAGAGCAGATCTCTCATTTGGAAACTGTTTGAAGTGCTTTAGGGGTTTTTCCCCCTCAGTGAATATCTGTGAGATGCTCATGGGAGACAGGAATGTTGAATTTGCTGCTGCCCTTTCTCAGGGTGCAGTGTATTTGGGTAAATTCCTCACCTGGCTGTTGCTGCTGCTGCTGCTGCTGCTTGTTGATAATATTAATACCTATAGCTGTTCTTTCTTTTCCTAGCTGGGATTTGCTCAGAGCTGGCCAGCAATCTGGGTTAGAAGGGAAAGGCCAAACATCCCACTGTGCCCTGCAATTATACTCTGAATAGCCTTTACCACTGCGCATGTATAGCAGGTCTACCACGTCCTTGTGGTTTCATGCCTCTCTGTGTGCCCCTGCCTGCTCTGGGTTGCACACTGGGTTGTTGCTGGGATGTGCACCTACTCCTGCCTGGTGGGCAATGAACTAGAAAGTGAAGCTACTCTTTCGATCTGGGCAGCTAGAAAGCCTTGAGATAGCTCAAGAAAGTAGGGTGAACAAAGGTGGATTAAATCCCAGATACAGGAATGGAGAACTGCATCTCTTGTTTCGTTGCTCTCAGACCAAATCTGGGCCGTAGGGTTTGAATGGCTGGAGGAGGTTCTCCTTCATGTCAATAGGAAAAGACTAGCTGGTTTGCTAGCACCCTGGCTGAATCGAAATATTCTGAGTGGCAGAAATGCAACAGTGAGGTAGGTGTGTATTGAAGTCAATAGACGGCAACTGGGACAAGCAGAGTATCCACTGGCTCTCCCTTTGTACCCCATGGAAAATATTAGTGATGGAAATACCCTGCTGGGTCAGTAAAACTGAACATTAGGATTTTTATCTAACATGCTGTCCAAACTTCCAAGGCGCTTGACCCCTTCTAACAAGAGGGCCTGGGGCCGCCACCCCTGGTACGTCTTATTCCAAGTGGTCTCAGAGGGGTAAACGTGATAGTCTGTAGTGTCACAAATAACAAGCAGCCCTGTAGAACCTCAGAGACTAACAAAGTGGGGTGGCTTTTTAAAGCCCTGCTCTGCTGTCAAGCCCAAAGTGTCCACTGCCCTTTGCCCTGGAGAAGCTAAGCCATTTATAGCCACTTCTAGAGCAGTCAAATCCTTCCTATTTTTCATTTTAATTTCATTTTCAGTAGTCCAAGGAAAGAAGCAAAGGCTATTAAATACTTCTGCTGTTCAAAAAAAAAAAAAAAAAAAAAAACAAATCTTTTTGAGGAGGAAGGCGCCTGTAACAATGGGTTTTGACTTTGCAACTCCACGTTTTCTACCCCACAGAGCACATGTGAAAGGCAGGCGATTAACACCCTCCACTCACTCAAAGCACACACATGGTTTCCCTCTAGCAGCAGCAATAAAAACTCAACCTCAAACCAAACTGTAACCTTACTGAGACTTCAAAACAGCTCACAGCTCGGGGGCTTAGCCCAAATTCAAGCCAGCAACGTTCAGTGTGGTGCACAGGTGTGAACGGCTATGCCTGCGGCCAGCATAAACCTCAGCAAGAGGCTGCAGCCAGCTGCGCACCAGTGGCTTCAAGCCATCACGTGTGCGAGTTCACCCCTGCATCCAGCTCAGGAACATAAATTCAAAAACCCAGCATCACACCCCCACCTCCCATTTGCATCCCACATGGAGAGGTTCAGTAATACCACAGACACCATTCTCTGCTGACACAATAGTGCTTTCCAGTCTAAACTCTCACAGAATCATAGAATCCTAGAACTGGAAGGGACCTCGAGAGGTCATGGAGTCCAGGCCCCTGCCCTCACAGTAGGAACAAGCACTGTCTAGATCATTGTTTCTTCAACTTCTTAAGACCATGGAACACTGAACAATATCTTTTTATGCCAAACACCTATGAAAATTCAGACCAAAACAAAAAAATATTACGAACAGCAACAATACAGCAAAAACAAACTGAAGTAATTTAATCAGGTATCATAGCAATGAAGTAGTAACATTGATCTTTGTGCCTGGTTTTAATAACAGAAAATATCGACCATCGGTGTGCGCTATCACAAAAGCGTCGGACGCTTGCAGCCCACCTGAGAGACAGTCACTGAACACCAGTGTTCCGCAGAACACAGTTTTAGAAATGCTGGTATAGATCATCCCCGACAGATGTCTGGCTAACCTGCTCTTAAATGTCTCCAGTAATGGAGATTTCACAACCTCCCTAAACAATTTATTCCAGTGCTTAACCACCCTGACTGTCAGGAAGTTTTTTCCTAATGACCAACCTAAGCCTCCCTTGCTGCAGTTTAAGCCCATTGCTTCTAGTCCTACCCTCCAAGGTTAAGGAGAATAAGTTCTCCTCCTCCTTCTAAGACCCTTTTAGGCACTTTGCAAACATTGAGGAGTCATTCCTGCTTTGCAGATGAGGGAAATGAAGTGCAGGGAGGGGAAGTAATTGCCTGACTTAGTTGGGGAGAGAGGAAAAGAGCAGGGTTCCAGTGTCCCATCTGTGAGCCAGATCCAAAGCCAAGGAAAGTGAAGGAGAATCATGGGTTTCAGGCGGCATTAGATTGGGACCTTTGTGCATTAATGACAAGGTCATCCTGCCTCATTTAAAGGCTACAAATTACACTGTGCCCTTAACCAAACAGCTAAAGGAGAGGGTATGCAGTGAGCAGAAGACCCTTCATATGCATTTCATTCATTCACCCCCGATATGCCCTTCCAGCTGGGAACCACCACTCTGTTCATTCCTCTCTCCAGCAAGGTCTCCTCTTCCTGATGGAACCATCTCTGACCTCTTCCTGCCTCACATGGCTGCCAGATCGTTCCAGGTCTCTGGGGATTCTCTATTTCCTGATAGTCACCAGCCTGGAAGACTTTAAAGTGAGCTCATTTTTCCTCAGCTGATGTCCATCAGGCAGTGAAGCCTCTCACTGGGACAGTGTCTAAGAAATAGCTCCTCTCTGACAAATGAGCCTGGCTTTTAGGACCAAACCATTTGGAGGCAGCCCAGGGTAGGGGCAAGGGATTGGGAATAAACAGCCAATGATGCTAAGGCCACTTTTGCTGTTTGACCTTAGGGAAAACACTTTGCCATTCTGCTCCTTAGTGTAAAACTGAGAATAATATAACTGTCCTCTTTCCCAGATTGAAACAGGCTATGCAAGTGCTAAGGGTTATTTTATTGTGTCTATAATAATCCCCTCTCTGTGCAATCATACTCATCAAGAAGAAGCAGTAGCTACTAATATAGATCATTTATTCCATGAAAACCTTACCTTCCTCCTTGGACAGTCCTACACTGAGCTGACCTGAGTTTTTGTATGCCATGCCCTCATCTTATGATTTGTTTGGCTCTTAAATACACTTGGCTCCTCTGCTTATTAAAGCGGCAAATGATGAAAAATGAGTCATGACATCAGCCCAATTCTGCAGGTGCAGTTATGTGAGTGGAGTTCCCTGAAAGCTGAGCACTTGAGTGGCCTCCCAGGAGAGATTCAGGTGCTGGCCAGCTGATTAGCAGAGTGCCCACAGCCAGCAGTATGTGTTTCCATTGGTGATGCACATCTGCACATGTGCACATGCATGAAATTTATTCCACCCATGCATGGACAAAGTTTCAGGAACTTTGCTCCTCACATAAGTAAAAACTTGCCGGATCGGGCCCTTCTGCAATGAAAAATAGGCTTTGGTTACATATTCTGTAGAGCTCTGGTATTTCCCTAGGTCTCCACAGCTTGAACACATGGGCTAAGGGGCTGTATCAAGTGTGGATTTGGAAGAAATGCCTATAGCTATAGTTAATGGATTTCAGAGTCATACTGAAAAATGTCCCTTGCCTTTAATTGTTGCATTTAAAGCTGCAAAGATATTTTATAGGATTTCAGGATGATTTTACCTAATTGGGGAGGGGCCAGTTCAAAGACAGAGGTGTTAGTGTTTTATTTTTTTTTAAATTTTCACTAGACTGCAAAACCAGTGGCCCCATATGAGACCATGGGGTTGTAATTAAGGTAATTACAATAAATTAGGTCCCTCTCTCCCTCCCTGCCCTTCTCCTCACATAATGGCAGGTCATTAAAGTTAATGGCTAGGATCACATTTGTAACATGTCAGCAAAAAATCATTGCAGCATCTTTCATCTGGGCTACTGTACTTAACAGACATGTTTTTCTTTTTGTCTTTGAGGTGACATTTGTTATGTTTACTTTTCTTTTTTTTTCACCCCCACTTTTAATTATTACACCTGTTGCTCTGGCGCAAAAGCTTTAAGGCGTTAAAAGTGGCCTGTTGGGATAGAAAGGCCTTAAAATTCTTCTGCTATTTTGAAGTTAAGAAGGACCATTTCTTAGAGCTAATCTCAGGGAAACTTCAGCATGGAGTTTGATGAACAATACTCAGCACAGCAAAGTGAAAATGAGATCAAATTGCATCTGGTTCCATATTGCCAATACACATGGGTGTCTTCACCTTAAATCACCTCAGCCCATGCTCCATTCCATGTCCTGTTTGCACAGTCACTGTGATAATGAAGCAGAACTAACTAACTTTGGGCCGGGGGCTGGACTTGATGACCTCCTGAGGTCTCTTGCAGCCGTAGGATTCTAGGATTCTGAGAAGTGAATCTGCATTTCAGGTACCGTCATTTAGACTTTCTCTCTCCCACAACACTGCAGTGATTCGCACTTGCTTAAAAATAACTTGCCAGGTTATTGAGGTGAAAGTAACTACAGATCCTGTGCTATTGCACCCCAGGTGCCTGCCAGCTCTTTAAATAGCTTCCTGCTGGCTTTTGCCGCAGCTCCACCAGCTCCTGCCAGAGCTGCTCACCAGGGTGCACCCACTGACTTCCATCTCTGCACAGAGACAGTGAGTGGGGTGGGGGTTTCACAGAGGGTCATGTGCCCCAGCGTCAGGTCCCACCCACACACTCACCATTAGCATCACTCTGCTTCCAGTGTGTGCAGGGGCAAACTTGCCCTCCTCCAGAGTGGCACTAGCTTCCTAGTTCATGCTGCTCTGGGACCAAGCTGCTCAGGGGAGGAGTAGGAGGCAGCCGCTGCCCCCACTGGAAGTGGTGTGGCACTTCTGTAGGAAGAGATGGGGGAGGGGGCAGAGCAAGGGAAGAGGGGGCTGGGCCAGGGAGAGGGTGGGACCATAATTAGAAATGTTTTTGGCACTGAACCACCAAAGGAAACCATTTTACTTCCACGCTGCCCCTTGCAGTGCTACAGACCCCCACCCAAGAGGATGGTGCTTCTGCAGGACAGATGACCATTGAAACTTACCTTCCTGCTCGGTATGCATGGAGGGGAGGAGTATTGTGAGTAAGGCTGTACCTGGGAGATTGACATACATGCCCAACCTCACCAGACTAGCACATACAGGGCCTGATTTGGGGGGTTAGATGGCTCCCATCACCATGGCAACCTGAGCATGGCACACTCTTTAGTGCATACTCACAAGAACCCCGTGAGCAGAGAAGCAGTATTCTCCTCAGTTTGCAGGCAGTATCTGTCCCCGGCTTCCCCAAGGGCCAAATTGTTTTCAAGGGATTCAAGTGCCTAGGAGGATTTTCAAAAGCACCGAAACATCTAACTCCTCTGGGGTACCGAAATACACTTAAAAATCCAGCCTTAAGTGACTTGCCCGAGGTCACCCAGGAAGTCTGGGGTAGAGCAGGGAATTGCAACTGGGTCGCCCTTTAGTGCCCAAAGCATGAGATTGTTCTTCCTGTCTGAGGCAAACGTTAAAGGAGGCAGGCAAAGCATCAGAGGAGATGTCCTGTTACTCTCCTGTTAGGGTCTATCGGCCATTGCAGACCTCTCTGGACATTTCAAAAGCTCTGGTTACCCTGAGCACCCAGCACAGCCCTGAAGTGAAACAAAGCCTCTGTAAGGAGCTGCAGGGGGCTCTGGCGAGGCGACCTCTCCTTGCCAGAGTCACCAATGCACCAGTCAGTCAATCAGCCTTTATGTCAGTGGGGGCACCATGCAGTGCGAAGTACCACAGTTTGTTTTCCTCACTGGCCTGGATTTCCATCATTCTAACATTGGAAAACTGGAACCTGCCCCCTTCTCCGTCTCATCCTCCCACGCCCCACCCTTCTTCCACATTATCCTTCAAGGCCCCACCCCTGCTCCACCTCATCCTTCAAGGCCCCACCTCTGTTCCACCTTGTCTTTCAGGGCCCTGCACCTGCTCCGCCTCATTTCTTGAAGCCCCATCCTTGCTCACTCCTCTCTCTCCTGCCCCATTGTTCACTGCTCTTGCAACCCCTTCCTTGTCACTCTCCACGTCCTGTCCCACCCCAGCTTGACGTGCTCTGCTCTGGGGTTGGAACGGTAGCTACAGCCCCTGACATGGAACCTGACACAAGATGCAGGAAGGAGGTGGCTCTGGCTGAGCAGGGCTGGTGTGGGTTGATAAACCAGAGCATCACTGACCCAGCTGGTGGTAACCACACCTTAGTGTCCACTCAGTGCATCTGACCAGACACTGTAAAGGTCCCTTTGAACCAGACTTTCTGGTTAGAAACCAGGCCTCTGGCAACCTTATCCCCAGGCACAGGCAGCTTCGAGGAAACACATTTTTCTTGTGCGACTGCCAGTGCCCTCGGCTTTGTGCCACGCTGAAGACGCCAGGCTATTTTAGGGTTGCTGGCCAGGCCTGCTGATAGGGGGAGGCCAAAGGTCTCAGTTGCCCTGGGGCCTGGCAATTAAAAAGGGCCTGTGGCTCTGAGGGCAGCCTGCGGGATTGGAACTCCAGCTCCGCCCCTTCTGCCCAAGGCTCCACCCTCTCTAGCGTGCAGAGCAGCCTCCTCCCCTGCCTTGCTCAGGGGTCTGGTGGCCCCACTATGTGAGGTGCTTCGGCAGCTAGCTCTTGGCCAGTGCAGCAAGTAGAGTGTGACCTGGAGGTCCCCTGTTGGCCAGAGATCCCGTTTCAGTTCAGTCAGAAACAAACTGGGAGGAACCATTCAGCACAGCTATTGCCTCACTGAAATTCCTTCTCCTGCCCCGCACTCTGCCTGCCTGCAGAAAAGAAAGGGGATAGTAGGAGAACACAGGGGTACACACAGCTATGGGGAACTAAATCACTGAGTCCTTTCTGTGACTCTGTGCAATCTTATTAATGGGCACCCCATGGGCCAGTGGCGCTTCTGTCACCCTCTTATTGCTGGCCCTCCAAACAGGAGTCCAAGGCATTACTCCTTTCAGCAAATGGATTTAACCCCTTTCCCTCAAGTGGTCAAGGCCTGTGCTTGGAGCCCGGGGATCCAGCTTCAGTCTTTGATGGCTCAACCAGATTTGTTACAATTGGCCTTCTCCCATCTCGTCTGCTAACAAATGCTATTTGTGACGTCTGTGCCCTCTTCAGGGCAGGGTGTGTTCCTTTGCCCTGTGAGCTATCTAGCTTTCTTCAGGATCCTGGAGATGAATAATTAAAATGAGTGATGCCACCAGATAAATAACAAGAAAGAATATTATTTTTGCTAACTGTCCTTGCTTCACAGCAAAAGCAGCACTCCTGAAGGAAGTATCAGGTTACACATATCTTACCAGCTGTTATCAGAGGGGTAGCCATGTCAGTCTGTATCCACAAAAACAATGAGAACTCCTGTGGCACCTTATAGACTAGCAGATATTTTGGAGCATAAGCTTTCGTGGCCAAAGACCCGCTTCACCAGATGCAAATGATGCATCTGATGAAGCGGGTCTTTGCCCACGAAAGCTTATGCTCCAAAATATCTGTTAGTCCATAAGGTGCCAAAGAACTTCTTGTTGCTATTGGTGGGAAAAGCTCTCCTGCAGAGATAGTTGTGTGCATCCTGGCCCTTACATGTCACTGCATTGATGAAGCAGGTCTTTGCCCAGGAAAGCTTACACTCCAAAACATCTATTCGTCTGTAAGGTGCCACAGGACTTATTGTTTTTACCAGCTGTTAAATCTTCTCTCACTTCAGAATACCAAGCAGTGAAAAAAGAGAGGTTCTTAATTTGCATTTGAACCAAGAGGAGGGGTCATGTCTGTTTTCACTGAACTCCTCAAACACCCTCTCGTGACTGCTAAAACTGCCAGAAGCTGTTGAATGTATACACTTCATGTTATCCTCTAAGAAAATGTTCAGTTTTGTTCTGGAGTGTCTCTGAATTATTTCTGCTGTTTGGAAGTTAAGGCTCTTTAGGAATTATGTACCTCAGTCACACTCCTCTTTACCCCACTGAAGGTTCAAAATGTTCAATCACAAGCTCATGAGCCGTAAAGTAAGGACAACATGGCTGTCTTAGGGAGGGAAGGTGATAAGTGATCAGAGCACAGCACAGGGCGGTAATCAGAATTCCTTGCTTTTCTAATCTTACTGCTTCAGCTGACATTCTTTTTTGGATTGATCATTTAATAGTCTCTGTACTTCACTTTAACCACCTGTGTAATGAGGTCTTGGCTCACAGGCATGCCAGAAAGCTCTTGGAATAATATTCCTTTCTTCACACCAACTAATACAATTACTCCCTAGGGATAATTGATACACAATTTTGCAGGGATGTCGCCACATTGAGGTTTTTGTTAAAAATGTACAACCATATTGTTACACTGGGAATAATCATCACATTGGTAATTTCTGTCCCCCTGCCTGAGTCCACAATCCACCTGTTGTTTGTCATCTCATACTTAGATTACAAATTCCTTGGGGTACGGACTGTCTTTTTGTTCTGTGTATGTATAGCACCGAGCACATGGCCCAGACTGGGCTATCAGGAGCTCTTATGATATGTGCAAATCTTATGGGTTGGAGGTGATTTAGCCTTACTTTTGTGAGCCCTTTAGTAAGCATCAGTGCATCATATTTCACAAGCCCATCTCAGCAAAATCACTTTGTGTTATGATTTTTACCTTTTAATATTTTTTTGTTTCATTCACATTCTCGTTTCTCTGTATAACCACACTCTTAGGAAGATTTTAATTACCTTCCCTTAAAGCCAAATGACAATGTAAGTAGAGCATGTCATTTGTAGCTAGAGTATCACTTGAAAATGCAAAAGCCTCTGGCTTTATAAAGCTTAAAAGCTTTCCTGGAATATGTTCAAAAACTGCTGACTGTGCAAGATTAAACACTGCAATGCTAAGTAAAAGATCTCTGCATGTGGTATTCTTTTATTCTCTTAAGAGGTCAAGTTAAACTGTGGTGTGGTCATGAAGGGGAGTGGTATTTATTCATTTTGTTTCTTCATCTTGCTACAAGGAAAGAACACGGGATTGTCAGAAGTATGCATATGCGTGACGGAGTCAGAGCGACACGATGTTTGAGAAAGTTTAAATGCTTATGAAGGAAGGGCAGTTGAAGCAGCACAGGTAATAGAGGCAATCAAAACATGTTGCTAGAATGTCTAATTGTTATGTTCGTGGCATATGCACAAAAAATTAGATAACCCTTAACTACTTTTGCTTGAAGGTTGCCACACATTTCTTTATTTCTTAGAACTCAGAGTAAAACACAAGAATTCAAAAACAGAGAGACAGAAAACAGGCTTCTCTTGAAAATAGTGAGACACAGCTCACCTCACCATGCCCTAGTACTGCTGTCTGAAGACTGACTGATCACACAGAGGCCCTTAGCCTGCAAGCTGGACCAAGAAAGCTCCTGAGCATCTTAGACGAACTTTAGCGGGCTAAAATCCTATGTTCATTCTCTTCAAAGTGTGTTATACTTTTGTTGATTTGTAACCGTACCTATTCCACCATCCTTACTCAGCAGCACTTGAATTTCTGCGTTTGTTACTAATCTTCTTTGGTTCATCAGAGGTACATCTCAGAGCTGCAAAATGAAGCTAAGTATGAATTCTTCATTGAGGCAAACCAGCTGATGGGTGCACTCTCTCATTGAAGGTAGCGAACTCAGTGATTTCCAGGAGTGTCTGGTGCCAGGGTCTGGGTACTCCTATGGAATGCTCATCTAAAGGGCTCATGAACACAGGTACACCAAATGTTACCTGCAAGGCAAAGGGCAGGCAGCTGTTAGAGGAGGTTGTTTTGGAGTGTAAGAGAAGTCCCTCTTGCTGAGGCAGGGGGGTTACGTGGGGACGTATGGTTCTGGGGCACCTGAGAAAGCATTGGAGTTCTCTTCACCCTTCCAGTCTGCACAGCATGCTCCATGAATGCCAGAGGCAAGCAGTGTAATGTAAGGCTTAACACCAATGCTAGGGCACCAAAGGATCCTTCAAAGAGTCAGGGAGGCAAATAACTGGACCCAGCAGGCAGTGCAATGCAGGAGCTAGCCCTAACATCCATACATATTCACACCTATGGATGGTAGTAACAAAGAGGAAGCCGTGCTAGTCTATACACTAGCAAAATAAAAAGCAGTCAAGTAGCACTTTAAAGACTAGCAAAATGGTTTATTAGGTGAGCTTTTGTGGGACAGACCCACTTCTTCAGACCATAGCCAGACCAGAACAGACTCAATATTTAAGGCACAGAGAACCAAAAACAGTAAGCAAGGAGGACAAATGAGAAAAAGATAATCAAGGTGAGCAAATCAGAGAGTGGAGGGGTGGGGGGGAAGGTCAAGAATTAGATTGAGCCAAGTATGCAGACAAGCCCCTATAGTGACTCAGAAAGTTCCCATCACGATTTAAACCATGTGTTAATGTGCCGAATTTGAATATAAAAGCCAGCTCAGATGTTTCCCTTTCCAGAACGATGCGATAATTCTTCTTCAGTAACACTCATACCTTTAGGTCATTGACAGAATGCCCCATTCCATTAAAATGTTGACTAACTGGTTTGTGGATCTGGAGTGTTTTGATGTCTGTTTTGTGCCCATTGACCCTTTGTCTAAGGGAGTTAGAAGTCTGTCCAATATACAAAGCATCTGGGCATGGTTGGCACATGATGGCATATATGATGTTAGTAGAGGAGCATGAGAAAGTGCCCGTGATTCTGTGAGTAACCTGGTTAGGTCCAGTGATAGTATTTCCAGAGAAGATATGTGGACAAAGCTGGCAGCGGGCTTTGTTGCAGGGAAAGGTTCATGGCAGGACCTTCAAGACCATCCCTGCTAGATGTCTGTCTAACTGCTCTTAAATATCTCCAGCGATGGAGATTCCACAACTTCCCTAGGCAATTTATTCCCATGTTTAACCACCTTGACAGTGAGGAAGTTTTTCCTAATGTCCAACTTAAACCTCCCTTGCATGTGTGTTACTGAAAAGGAATTATCGCACCGTTTTGGAAAGAGAAACATCTGAGCTGGCTTTTATATTCAAATTCGGCACATTAACACATGGTTTAAATCGTGATGGGAACTTTCTGAGTCACTATAGGGGCTTGTCTGCATACTTGGCTCAATCTAATTCTTGACCTTCCCCCCCACCCCTCCACTCTCTGATTTGCTCACCTTGATTATCTTTTTCTCATTTGTCCTCCTTGCTTACTGTTTTTGGTTCTCTGTGCCTTAAATATTGAGTCTGTTCTGGTCTGGCTATGGTCTGAAGAAGTGGGTCTGTCCCATGAAAGCTCACCTAATAAACCATTTTGCTAGTCTTTAAAATGCTACTTGACTGCTTTTTGTTTTGACTATGGATGGTAGCTGTGTGGAGATGGTTCCCGTGGTAGTACTATTAGGAGCAGAAACTTTATTGTGAATCTTGTATAGCTCGTAACAAATAATTACTGCTCTGAAGGGTTCACCCTCTGAACAAGGCAGGATGTAACAAGAAAGCCAAACACAACTATGATTTTTCAAATAACTATCATAATTTCAAGTGCCTAAAAGGTTGTTACAAGAAGGACGGAGAAAAAGTGTTCTCCTTGTCCTCTGAGATTAGGACAAGGAGCAATGGGCTTAAACTGCAGCAAAGGAGGTTTAAGTTGGACATTAGGAAAAATTTCCTCACTGTCAAGGTGGTTAAACACTGGAATAAATTGCCTAGGGAAGTTGTGGAATCTCCATCACTGGAGATATTTAAGAGCAGTTAGACAGACATCTAGCAGGGATGGTCTTGAAGGTCCTGCCATGAAGATAGGGGATTGAATTCAGTGACCTCCTGAGGTCCCTTCCAGTTCTAGTGTTCTATGATTGACTCTCTAGAGTGGCCTGACCAGAAGCCTATTCCTGGGAGATTGGCAGGTGACCTCTAAAAATCCAGACATTTTTTGTAGTTTGGCTAATGCCATGAAAATCTCTTTTCTTGAGTGCCACAGACAGAGCTGGAGATGCACAAAAAGAAGAGAAAATGAGGAGGATGTCCTAATGCTTTTGATATGCCACCCCCCTCCAAAAAAAAATTCAATATGAATTTCCCGGCAGGCTGGAAGGAGTTGGACTTAATGATTTATGTTAACTGACTTTCTTCTCCCTTAGTGCAGCAAGATGATTCTGATCTGCCAGAAGAGAACCCCTTAAAATGTTTAGAAAGGAAATTTCCGGGATGTTGAAGGGAAACAGTTGGGGGTTTAAAAGGCACACAGTACTTCCAGGGCTATCCAGATTGTCTCTGTAAACCTCTCCAGAGGTCGTGGATTACTCATTTTTAATAAGAACAGGAACCACCTGTCTAAGGTCACAGACAAACTGCCGGTTGCATCTCAGTGGCAGAGCAGCCTATCTGTTTTTTTACTGTAACAGTTAACTCACTCTGGGTATTTATTTTATTTTGTTCCCTTTCCACTGAAACCCTACTTTTCTACCAATGAAGTGTTGTGTCCATCTCTCGAACTGCTAGATAACTAGAGACAAATCTGTAACATAACAAATATCGGAGTGTAGCCGTGTTAGTCTGGATCTGTAACAGCAACGAAGGGTCCTGTGGCACCTCATAGACTAACAGAAAATTTTTGAGCATGAGCTTTCGTGAGCACAGACTCACTTCATCAGATGCTGGTCTTGGAAATCTGCAGGGCCAGGTATAAATAAGCCAGAGCAAGGGTGGGGATAACAATAACATAACAAAGTGCACTCTGAAGTTTTGGGGATTTTGCAGTTCCATGCAAGATAGATCTAGCAAGACAAGCGTCACATGGGCTGGGGCCATAAATTGCAGCTGCCAGGGATAATTGCTGACTCATGTGAGAAGATGCATCTCTGGCAGGCTCAGCTCCACTCTGCCCATTGATAGGATTGCCAACTTTCTCAACTGAACGGACCAGGCATCATTCCTGGCTATGGTGTCTGATCCACCTCGTTGGGGAAATTGGCAGCCCAACCCACTGACCTGCATTAATCAGAACCTTCGGCTGTCCCAATGCCCATTAATCTATTTCTGCTGGTATGCTTTTCATAGTGCCAACAGCTGCCCTGCATGTAAAAAGTGGGTCACAGAAACATGTCCTCCTTTTCCCCTACCTCTGAAATTCTCCCACTACCAAGCTATCACAGCTGAAGGCCCCAGGAAGGCAATGCTCAGTGGAATGATCTACACAGTGCAGAAATGCACAGTTCAGGGGGTTGATTCCTAAAATGCAGCACCACGTTGCTCACTAACTGGCTGCGTAGACCCTGGTGGCACAAACTAAAGATTCCCTAACATGTGTTAACATAGTGCGGAGGGGGGGTTAGTTCTTGACATCAGAGCATACATGGGCCATGATTAGAAACTACCCCCCTCTAGCATACCTCCCTACAGTCCATAGACTCTCTGCAAGCACCATGTTAAATACCTTGTGACCCAGTGGGACCATACACAGGAGTCTGATACCACTAGAAAGGGAAGATTCCCAGTTCATCACTTGTATCTAGCTCTCCTTGATCCAGAGATTAGACCTGGAAGTTGCAAGCATACTGTAGAATGAAAAGCTGTTTTTGATTTTTTTTTTTTTGGGTAACATCTTCCCCTGAGGCCCTTAGAGTTGTTCACATGGGTGGAATCCTGGCCTTGTAGAAGTCAGCGGGCCAAAGGAAGTTAACAGAGAAACATAAAATACAGTAGAAAAAGGCTACTTGAAGTCTATCTCCAATGTTTCTGAAATAGGTTTTTTTCCTGGAAAATGAGGCATGAACAAAGTGCCCTGAGGATGTTGGGTGGTAGGAAGGATGTCCATGCCCTGTCCCAAACATCAAACCTTTGTGCTGAACTATACAGCATCGGGGAAGGGGTAGGTAGAGGTGATTCAATAGGGATGCAAAGGAGCTGAAACACCTCTATCTGATATTGCTTCCAAAATCCAGTTATGAAAAAGAGAAGCAAGTGCCTAGATTTGCCTCTGCTGCTCAGCTGGTGTAGGTGAAAAGGGATAGGCCGCCTGTTTTTGAAAGGCCCAAACAGTCTTAGCCACAGATTGGTAATGATGCAAAGTTGTTAATTCCTGTTGATTGTTAGTCTCTGACCTGTCCAGAGACCGGCACGCTCAGCAAGCCCAGAGACTACGGATACATCTACACTACAGGGAAGATCGATATTGCACGGGTGATCTTCCAGAGTTCAATTTAGCGTGCCTAGCGAGGATCACTAGATCAAATTCACAGGGTGCCCCCATCAACCACGGTACTACCCCCACCCCCACTCCTCTACCCCTTGGTTTAGAATAAGGGAAGTCAACAGGAGTGCAGGCTCCCATCAGCCTCCCTTAATAGAGACAGCAACAAAGCCCCGAATTCAGGTGCACCAACTTCAGTTACATAATTAACTCAGCTGAAATTACGTGCCTTAATGTGACCTTCTTCTGTGGTGTAGACCTGGCCTGAGAAAACATTTCCAGACATGAGTGACATTGGTGGAACAGTGTGTCTAGGAGAGGGCTGTGTTGTCAGGGCTATTGCTGTCATGTAGACTCCTGGATTGCCAATAGGTGTCCCTTTACCAGTGCTAAACTTACTATTCAAAATCCCTCCAAGTAGACATCAGTAAAGAGGTTGCTTGCCAGAGCTTCCATCTATAACCACTAGGAAAAAAGCAGGGTAACCACTGAGAAAGGCATTGGAGTTGCAGTAAAAGTTTCCTGCAAGTTGCTTTTTGTCTTTATCTGGGAGGCAACGTTTTAGTGCTTGACAAGATAGAAAAATAAGTTTTTGGTCATTTGTTTTTGAGAAATGGGCCAAGAAATACTGGCCACCAGCAACCCAACTTTTCACCTACTGGGAGAACTCATGTCAACTGTTCAGCCAGGCACCTATTGGTTTTGAATTTCTACACAGGCAACACAGCAGCTCTACATCTTCTACATCTCTCTGTGTGCGTCGCTTTCTTCCTTCTGCTGCGGCGGTGGCAAAGTAGGTCTTTTGTGCTCCTGGGTTTCCATAGGGACGGCCATTTCCCTTCAATACAAGACTCCAGATGAACGTAGGCTTCTCAGGGATATCAAACAACCAGGTCTGCAAAAGCCTTTTATTAAAAGGCTCACCTCTGATGAGATAATTTTACCTATCAGATTGCATAATCCCTTCCCCTGATGCTCAGCCAGGAAATGAAAAAGATGAAGGGAGGGATTTGGACTCAAGAGCCAGATTCTGCTGTGATGACAGCCTTGATAATTTGGCCACCGTCCCCTGAAAAGGCAATGATAGAATTACCAACTAAATCTAGCAAATCTTAAATGACCAAGCACAACTAAATGATCAGTGGGGGTTGAAAGGGATCACTGACCAGACACTTGTAGATCGAATTATCAACAGGTCATGCTGTTTAGTCTACTCATACACTCATATTTTAGTGGGCTTAGTTGGGTAAGGGATCTTATTGGGTTGTGGGTAACGTTTCTCATTTTTTTCAATTCTTGTCCCGGTTGGTAAAGTGTGATGCCAGCACAAGTGAAGAACACCACGAAGGTTAACCAGATTTATGAGAAGGGACCCAGATTAGAATGCCAGCAAGCTGAAAGGTTAGCTCCTTGGTCAGAGTCCACTTATAATGTTATTCCTGCTCAGGACACTGAGAAAAAAATGAAAGAAGCATGCAGTCCAATGAAACTCAGATAACAAATACCTGGTTATAAGAAGCAGCTGTACAAATAATCCATCCAGGCTGTATCCACCCTGGAGGAATGGATTCTGTATTTCTGCCAAACCCTAGTTAAGCAACTAATTGGTGTTTATGAAAATAAAGCTGTTAAGGACCTGATCAAAGGTCCATTGGCATGAACGGGTTTTGGATCAGGCCCTAATTGAATTGAAGTGCACTAAACTAACACTATGGTTGGATGTAAAAAGGGGCTGGATAACTTTAAGATCCTAAATAATGCTGGTAGCTACTATAAGAAGGAAGATCAAACTTCTTGCTTCCAGCACACATAGAGCTCCTGATGGAATTCAGGAAGGCTCCATTCATCCTATCTGCAACAACATATATTACACAAGAATATAATAAGACGGTTTTGTGTGTTCTTTTGAAGCATTAGGCATTAGCTACTGCTGGAGACTGGACATCATGACCCAGTGGGTCTAATCTGGTTTTGAAAATCCCATGAGCAGAAAGAGTTTTGTACAAATAGCAACTTTTGCACATTCTTGAGTCCTACATCAGCCATTTGCTGGGTGTTAGTATAGACTTGCAAGAAAAAGGTTTTCTCATCCGTAGCATCATATTTTTCCTGAAAATGATAATGGATCATCAACAAATGGCACCTTCCCTGGAAGTCTTTGGAATCAGCTCTGCTGAATTTCCTCTCAAAATCCCCATTGTACTCCTGGTGGCACTTGCAGGTCTGAAGCAGGCTGCTACTTCTTTTCCATCTTGCATCATAAACAAAATGAGCAACTTATATTTGATTGTAGAAGGGTGGTATAAAAGGCATTAAGACTGCAGTTCACGTTTTGCTTCCTACATTTGGACTTGTAACCTGAGCAAATCTGCTATGAACAACCATCATATGAATCTTTCATGCTGGTAGGAATCCAGGTTAGCTCCAGTGAAATCAGTGGAATTACACCAAAGTCACATCAGGATTACGTGATCAAAACACTTTATATAGTGTTTATTTTAAGGGGTGAGGGTGAGTCTTTCTGTCACGCTGAAAAATTCTTCCTGTTCGTGGAAAATTCCGATGAAAGATGAAGACTTTCTTTGTGCTCTTCATTGTTCAAAAATTTCAGGGAATTCCAAATTTTGCTTGCCACAGAATGTTTATTGTTGCTTCTCAGTGTTTACCATTCACTTATTAAAGGGAAGCAAGGTAAGTCAAAGACATGCAGCCCATTGCCAAGGGAATTCCAAGGGTATTTTCCAGTCCAATCAGGAAGTTGGAGAAAGGCTTATAACAGATATTTCCCCTTTCATTCCTCCACTCCCTTTCTTCACCATGGTCTTGGCAATTCCTTCAGAGAATGAATCTGTGAAGCATTGTTGTTTTGTCTTCTCACGTCACTTGAGCCTTTTTGGAGACTGTTGTGACATGAGACAGAAATTATTGTAAAAATATCTACGCAGGACTTTATTTATTCTTTCATAAATTTCAAGGCCAGAAGAACCTATCATGGCCATCTAGTCTGATCTCCTGCATAAGGCAGACCAAAGAACCTCACCAATCATTTCTGCATGAAGCCCATAATTTCTTTTTGAGCTACAGCATCTCTTTAAGTTTTGATTTAACAACTTTAAGCAATGAATACTCTACTACATCTATAAATAATTCTCCAGTCACTTCCACTAGTGCGTATGAGGAGTAAGGCCTTTGGGGCAGGGACTATTGTTATTGAGGTCTATAGTACTGATTAATATGGGGCCCTGATTTCTGCTCAGGGCCATTAAGTGCTACTGTATTAGAAATAACAACAATTGTCTGAACGAGGAATCACTCCACAGACCCCAAAAGCTTTGCACCTGTACAAAACTAGGGACTGTGAAAGGAGACAGACCCACCCTGATCTCTGTTTCTCTTCAGTCAGAGTTAAAAGCCTTTAACTCTCGCAAATGAGAAAAATAAGAGGACTCTGAAGTGCTGGGTTTGACAGACCCTATAAATGACGTGCTAAACCCCAGTTAACCTGTGGCTGAGTTAACAAAGGGGAGAGGTGAAGTTCTGCTTTATTTCAGCCTCCCCATTTCTAAGGGCTGAGGGAAACATATGGGTCGTGGGATCACCACGCTAGCCAGCCTGAGAGCACTGCAGAGACCCAGACCCACAAGGAGGAGGGGAAAGCCTTGCTGCAAAGTTGTAACTGAGCCAGTCCTTGGCCAGAAAGGTGGGCTGGGAAATAGAAAGTGTTTCCAGGAACCTTTTCCAAAATGATTTTGACTATTCTTCTGCTATGTGATCCAGCAAGTCCATTAACCCAAACCCATCTCCAGAACTACCCCACTCAGAGGGTTTCCATTTCTTGTTGAATGTATTCTTGGAGGTTTCATCACATGATCTAATATGTAATTGATGATTAATCTTTAACTCCTAGAGATTCCAGGACAGTCCTGGAGAGCTGGAAACCCTAGGGACTCACGAAGGAATGTGACCAGTTTCCACCACTGACCAGGGACTGAGAAGGAGGCATTGAGGATCCATGGTAGCATGAGATAGGTGGGTGTGATTGGCAGAGCTGTCCTGTTCATAGGATAGTTCAGGGAAGCCACCCTGGGCCCTGCACTGCACTTTGGGGGGGCTCTGTGGGAAGCCAGGGGATTACCAGGGGGCATGGAGCTATAGACAGGGGTTTGGTACTCACCAGTGCAAGTGGGATCCAGTGTTCCCTGGAAGCTAAGCACTTGGGCGGCCGCCAAGGAGAGATTAGTAGAGTGCCCACAGCTGGCAGCCTGTGTTTCTATGGGTGATGCACATCTGCATATGTCCTGGTGCACATGACAATATTTATTCCATACACAAATGGGAAAAAAAATAGAAGGAACCCTGGTGAGAGCTATGGGAAGCAGCGTGACCCAACAGCCTACTCTGCTTCACCATCTCTTTTTCAGAGCTCTCACAGGTCTGAAAAGTGAACTCAGAGTGTCACAGTTGCAGACAAGGTGGAACAGGTGGCTTAGCCCCAGAGTTTAGCACATGTTTCAAGGCATCATTCCAGGTGAAGGAGACACAACACTGATGATGGTTATCCATTGGAAGAAGTGCTCAAGAGACATGATAGAGTCTCCCGACCTTGTGATCTTCAGCTCAAGCCTGGATTTCTTGAGTTAAACACAAGTTTGGGGTTCATTTCAGAATGTGGGTGAAAGTCTATGGTCTCCATTCTATGCAAGGTCCAGCAAGATCCTCTGACGGTCCCTTCTGCCATGAAGTTTATGAATGTTAACATTAATCCCGTTTTGTGTGAAGCAATCGGCTGGACTGAGTTGCTAGGAAGTGGCATTATTACTATGTTAATTGGGTGCCTGTTGTAATGCACCAAGCCATAGAGCCACAGGCTTCCCAAAAAGAATATTATCAAACCATCCATCATTATAAAATTCATAGGGGACACATGAAACAATGTCAACGCTCGCTCTGAGTAGGGTTACTGTATAAAAAAGAGGATGCCCCTGAGAGGGAGTGTAGCTGTATCAGTATCTACCAATTCACGTTATATTAATATGATGCAGCATATTAGTACACTCCCAGCACTGAATGAGTTAATCTGGCACCATCTGCATTCATCTGCCAGTTCCTGGGGCAGGCTGAAACATACATGCGATGTGAGTGACCAATTCCTGGGGCTGGCCAGTTTGCCATCTTTCCCAGCTGGGCCATGTTCTGACACAGCGTGACTGCAAATAAATAAATAAATGCTTTCAGTCTGTCTGATAACATAGCCTCTCTCCCCAGGCAATTCCCTCAGTATCAGGCTGGAGATGTATAAATCATTCCCGGAGAGGTCAGAGGTCAAGCTCATTAGCACATGCTGAATAAGAGATAATCAAACAGGAAGTGCTGATGTCAAAACCCCACTCACACTGCCCACTTGTCATTTCCAAAGAAAAAGCTGTGCACTCCCACACGGCGGCATTGCCATTAATTACCTCATTCCAGCTCCCTTGTCAATTTCTGACCTTGCTGTGCCTCTCCTCCTTCGCTGGCCTGCAGTTGCTATGCAGGTGCAGAGAATGCAAGGCCTTATCTTTCCCCATGATCCCAGTCCACCAGCCTCTGAGGCTGTGGCTTTGGTTGCATTTTTCTTTTAAACCCCAGACAAGCCTCCCATTAACATCAAGCACGGTCTCCATCCGATTGTCCATCGGTGTTGAGGAACAGGGGAGAAATCCGGCCCCACTGCAGCTGGCACAATAGTCTGGCTGATTTCAGAACTGGTGTTTCATGCTGGTTGGAGATTAGGTGCTGGTGTTAGAAACCTCTTCTGTTGCACATCACGTCAGCCTTGTTGTCATTGGTAGCAGGATTAGAGACACCAGTATTAGACAGACACAGCTGGATTATCCACAGATGGGTTTGTTCACTCTAATGATTGCTCTGGGCATGTCTGCACTATGGACACCACAGGGGCATATCTGCAGCTGTGCTGCAATACAGGTAGAACATCTGTCGTGCAGCACTCTCTGGCCCAGCACTATCTATGCTCTGGCATGTAGTTAACCAGATGTCCACCTATCAGAGGTGTAGCCAAGTTTCCCATGGTCCCATAAACTTTGTTTCCAGCACCCAGTCCTGGCTGTCAGTGTTCTGTGCTATTATTTAGCTGTAATCTACCCCTAAATGTCTTCTAGGAACCCAGTAAGCAATGGAAGTGCTGGTAATTCTGCTAGACAATATTGACCTCTCATGGTTTGGCAAAATCTCTGGTTCGGCATCCATTAGATCCCATGGGTGCCGGACTAGAGAGGTTCAACCTGTTTTATATTGTTCAGCACAGTCAAGGTGCCATGCTGCAGCCTGTAAGAGCAGAGAAGAGGCTGCATATGGCTGCATATGACCTGCTGCTGAATTTCAGCTGCATCCTCCAAGTTGAATCCATTTTAACGCCCCTTGCCCTGGACTGAGCAGTTCCTTCAGACTGCACCTAAAATAAATATAAATAGAGGCACAACAACTTTTTATACAGGAACGCATACATCAGTGGAGGATATGGTTGAACTGGGATCTTGCATGAGATACAAACGTTGCACAAACCAAGGAAAAAGGGGCTGAGAGTTCTCGATTTTCTAAAGGTAATGAGAGACTTTGGAGAGAAAGATCACATTAAAATCCCTCACTAGCACGCTAAGTAAAATAGGCCAAATCCTGCTCGATGTACTCCATCCTTATTCTAGCAAATTCTCACTGAATTGAGTGAGGATTTATGAACTTGGATCTAAAAATTTTGAAACTGCAGAGCTATCATCTGTCCTGCATCCCTCCAACGGCTTGGCACAGAATTCCCCTTTAGAATTCCCCCAGAGCAGGCAAGCTGCCAGCTGATGGAGCTGCCCACACATCAGGCCCAGGTGTAAGGGTGTGGCCTGAACTAGGTGTGCTCTGACAATCCCCAGGTGCTGTGTGGATCCTTATGGGACTGCTGCAAACTAGCACAGCCACCTTGTGGCTGCTCTAATTTACACCAGCACTAGTGCAGAATGGGCAAGAGAGCTGGGCACCGTAACCAGCACTCTGACTGGACCCACATCCTGTGCTAGGCAAATCTCAGTGCAAGAGAGACAATATGGGCTCTCATGTCCTTACCATTTGGATTGTGGGTAACTTTTGGCCCTTTTAGCTTCACGTGGCTGATGTTCTCGTTTCCCGTCATCTGCATTTGGCTGGCCCATTGTGCAGCATTTTGGTTAAGAAATCCCCATATCAGGTTTTTAAATCTAGTATTCCTTGACCTTCCTGCTTCCCCCTCCCACCTCTATGCCAACAACACAGCAGGAATCCTTGGGCTCGATTCTCATCTAGTGTCAATTCTTGTTTTTCTGTTCACACCAAGCCTTGTTCTCACAGTGTCAGTGCAAAGCGATGGACCAGTTATGATTCGTCAGTCTGCGCATTGATTGAGCCTAGTCTGCTCAGCATCTTAAGGCAAGAGTCCCACATGGAATTATTATTAATCAGTTTCACCACCGTATCTAAGCATCGGTCTGTCCTTTCTGCTGAGACTTTCACACTGGCACTATAAAATACAGCAGTGCTCTTCTCCCCATTTAAGAGCTGGGAAATTGAGACACAGAGTAAGTGATTTGCCCAAAGTTATACAACATAATTGGTAGGGGATTGAACTGACAACTCTCAAGTCTTCAAGATGCACATGAGCCCAGGGTGTGAAAAGTGCAGAGCGTGAAATTTCATAAGTGGGGTGCAGCATGATTGGCTGCTGGATCTCAGGCTCATCTATCTCATGAAAAATGTTGAAATCTGTTACTCTTTTTACATCTGTGTATTCGCATTTATGTATCAATTTTAAAAGTTTTCACATTCTACCGATTTATTTTCTTACATATGCCATAAAGGTTTTTTTTTTTATGTGAAAGGAACTGAACTTTCCATCAGTTTGGATTCCATTAGACAGGTTCAGGGGGCCCTCCTAACTGCAGGGATGCAAAGTGGGGCCTGACATATAAGTTTGCTCACCCTTGCATTAGCTGATGGACTATCTCATTCCAGTCCTGCAGCTGAGGGCAGAATTTGGTTCTTGTGTTTATCATAAAGTCTGAATGCCAGACATACCTAACTGGTATACTGTGACAAACGTCATCAGATTCTGGCCCAGAGAATCCTTCTGCATTATGCTATAGACTAGAGTTTCCATACTTCGTTCCCAAAAAAAAAACAAAACAAGAAAAAAAACCCCAACCCCCCTGTTTTAAAGAACCCTACTGCCTCTCTGCTTTTACTGCAAGGGCTCTACTGTAATTACCCTCTTTTCCGCAGAACCCCTGTGATGTTTCCGCTGGCTGCTTGTTCAGCATTCAGCATGCATGACTGGTCAGGTGGGCTCAGATATAAAAGGATCTGTGCACAGTTAAGATTGCCAGAATTTTAGCTTTGATCTTCCCAGCCAAATATGTGAGGTAACACCTGTAGAATTATACAGTAACAAATGAAAATAATCCTGTTAGCTATTAAGCAGCCCCAAGAGACGGATTTGGAACTAATTCGCTGACCTTAGCTCAACACATCTTTATGTTCCATTCTCTCCTTTATTTCTTGATTTTTTTTCTCCCTTCTTCCCTCCCCACAACCCAGCATCTTCATGCAGGTTCCCACTTGTAAGACCCACTGTGGTTTTGCATTAGTACCAGTGCTGAAGCCTTCATGAGCGGGGTTTGTATCAGAAATCTGTTTCCATTTCACCTGACTGTAAGTTGGTTGGGCTGGATTTTCCCTGCACTGCAAAAAATGGGAAAAGAAGAAAAAGCCACAATTGGACTTTGCTTTGGGAAAAAGCATTGTCTAGTGCAGGACTGTGTAAAGTGGGGGACGAGCCCCACTTGGGGGACCTGAAATTTCATAAGGGGGAAGTGCAGCACAATCAGCTGCTGGGTCTCAAGCTCATTTTGTTAGTCTTTAAACATATACCGATTAAGTTTCTACATTCTACATATTTATTTTCTTACCTGTACTAAAAGCTTTTTTTTTTTTCATATAAACATAATTCAAATTTCCATCAGTTTGAATTACATTGGAGCGGTTGGCCGGGGGGACCCTCTTAATTTCAGGGATGAAATGTGGGGCTCGACATGAAAAGTTTGCTCTCCCCTAGTCTAGTGGTTCAAATAAGAGCTAGGGAGCTTGGACTCGGAGTCCAATTCCCATTTCAACATATGGCCTCCTGCAAGTCGCATTGTCTCCCTGTGCTTTGGTTAATCCATCTGTAAACAGGCAGGGAACACTGCTTTAACCTTCACCACCCAGTAGCAGCCACAAGGAGTGGGAAGCATAAGCCCAAGTTTATATTGGGGCATGTCCCCTTGAGTGTCTGGTTGTGTGTGTGACATGCATACCCCCTCATCAGTCCCAGGTCACCTTTTGCAGAGGAGCTGTTGGCCAGTTTACCAGCAGCGCTACAGAAAGTAGCTGCACCACAATGCATGACCTGCTGCCCATGCTAGATTTTACTCTACTGTTATTGTTTTGGATAACTTTTGTGGTTTCTTAGCAACTCCACGTGCTACCTCAACCAAAGAAAATACAACTAAAAGCATCTGCTTTCAAATGAAGATGAAAGCCAGTGCCAGGCAGAAACCATGGAAACCCTGCAGAAAAATGAAGATGCATGTTTATGCACAGCTCTGAGTAGTTGCAGAAATTAGATTCAGACAAGAAACAGAGCCTTTGGTGACCTTTGTGCATATTCACGAGTAACAGACTACGGCCTTGAATTGATTTGCTATTTATTAAAGTTCGGGGGGAGGAGGAGAAATGCAAAGCTCCAGACTGATTCATTAATGTTTGTAAAGCACTTTGGAGCTTAGATTGACCAGCCACTGTGTCGTTATCACACTGCTGGGCAAATTCAGCTCAGTGACATGGGTATAAACAGTGAGTAACTTCAGGAGAGTTACGCAGCTGTACCTTAGAAATGGATGAGGCCCAGTGTTGCTACACAGAATATACACCGGTGTTTCTTAGGGCCAGATTCTGGTCTTGTCTCCCCATTAGACATTTCTCACTTGTGCCAGAGAAATGGGCACAACTCTGAA
Source organism: Carettochelys insculpta (assembly GCF_033958435.1). Classification (NCBI taxonomy): domain Eukaryota; kingdom Metazoa; phylum Chordata; order Testudines; family Carettochelyidae; genus Carettochelys; species Carettochelys insculpta. The sequence goes on from NC_134152.1 coordinate 34,690,127, forward strand.
ACAAAGCGACAGGCCAAACGGATACTTGATGCAACTGCAGTTGATTCTAATCACTCTTGGTCCAAGACGAATTAAGCCATTTCTTTATTGGCCCTGGATAAATCAGTCTATCTCCATGAAAGACAACAAAGACGCACAGACTTTCACAACGTCAATGTCTGGCCCATCACGTATGTTATCAAACACTCTAAACTGTTTTTAGAGCAGTGAGAGGAGTTGGTTTTTACTGGAAGAAATCATTCAATTCCTGATGAATTCTGGCATACCTAATCCCATACTAATTAGATTTTGCTTTGTGTGCTGAAAGCACCTGGCAGATTTTGACTGGTTGGGGTTTAGAAAGATTTTTGCTAGTTCCACACAATTGTTTCCAAATTAATCCTTATGAATGAGGGGGCTTAGAACAGATAAGAAAATAACCCCTCAAAAAATCACTTTGTAAAATTCTCCTCTTCGGGTTTGGTACCAGGAAGGTTGCAGTTTCTAGCATTAAACCATCACTCAGAAATTTCCAAAGCTGTCGACTTCCATTGCATCAGTGTTATCAGCTGTATTGACCTGCTCTTTGGGAGTTTTAATTCAGTTTTCTCTTGGCTAAATGCCATTCCTAATCCTATTTTCACCAGTTTTTATCCAATTTAATAGCGCTTCTGTAAGTCAAAATTAATTACTCCATGTGCTCTTGCAGTTCTGTGGTCTAAGGGAAAAACAGAGAACTGCTACATCATCGTTAACAGCAACTCAAAGCTGATCTCATCCCAGCATGGTTTTAAGAGAAAAAGGAGATTTGGATATGAAAATCATAATGCTGTGCTTCTTTTTGCAATTAGTGTTTCATCATGATTCCGTACCTTTCTCCCCAGTAAATGTCTCCTTATGCCCACTCGGTAGCTATTGAGTAAGTGGTTCTGGTGCTGAGATATCACTTTAAAGGAGGAAAGGCAAGTCAATATTTTCATCTTTTCTCCCTTCCCTTTCCTAGTTTGGAAATCTATTGCCTGCCTTTTGCAACTACTATTACTACTTGTGTTCAACCCCTATTATTGATCCTGTCTCTGGAACACAAATTAACAAAAAGAAGGAAGAATGGTCTTCTGGCCACAGATTTCTTGCATGTCCTTCGTCAAGCCACTTACTGTGCCTCAGTTTCCCTAGATATAAATGAGATTAATTTTTCTTAGGCGTTATGGGATTAAATTAATTAAATTAAAGTGCTTTTAAGATGTAATACAGAGTATTTGCTAAAATTTATTACATTTCATTTCTGAGTTACAGCTACCTGGAAGCTCTAGGCCTTGAACTATTATTTTCTCTTGGTTTTTACTCTCATTACTATTTTCTGTTGTGCATATGGATTGGTCTTCTCTCGCTTGCTTTCCTTCTTTGTGTGCATATGCGTGTGTGTATTTACACACAAGTGTGTAGATACATGCACGCACATTTACTTCGGTGGTCAAAATTCTGCTTTGAATTGCATGGATGCAAATCAGGAGTAAGTCCAGTGAAGTCAGTAGAGTCACACCCCTATAAACCTAGTGTGAGAGAAAAGAGAATTTAGTTTTTGCATCGTTAAAACCGTATGTTTAATACTCGAGTGAAACTTCAGAAGCTTGTTGATGTATAGGTGACTGCATCTGCACATAATGAGACACACCTGTGTAATCAATTGACCATAACAACAAGACCGTGCATTTATATATCTCCTTTCCTCCAGAGGGATCACAGAGGTTTTTTCAGTTTACATCCCTCGGACCAGATCCTCAGATGGTGTAAATCTGTCTGACTTCATTGACTGCCATTATTCTGTGAATCATTTCTGATGATGAACACATAGTAGAGAAAATCCAAAGCTGTTAGCAAAGTTAAGGTGGTTGGGCCCTTAAGAGGTGCTTCATAGGTAATGAAAGAGATGCCAGGGCTCAAGAAATTTGTAAATATTCCAAGCTGGCGTGGCAAGCCCAGAGGTGCCAGAACTCAGCCCTGGCACAACTGAAGAGCTGCCTATAAGGTCAACCTACACCAGAACTGGTAGCGAGACTCCTAACCGTGCGGACAGACTCGTGCTAGCAGGGCTCAAGGCAGCACAATAGCGGTGTGGATGTTCCGGCTTGAACTGGAGTGGAGTTCAGGCTCTCAAGCCTCAGGGGTCAGGTGGGCTTCAGAGCCCAAACTACAAGATTCACACTCAGGCCCCACATAGGGGGTAAAGGAGGCAGTTTCCCTAGGACCTGGCATTTCAAAGGGGCTGGAGCTCCAGCTGCTGCCACTGTCAAAGTAGCAGAAGTGGTGGCCAACGCTCCGGACCCTTTTGAAGTGCCACGGCAGCATTACTCTGCCATTTCACATGGCTCGGGGGGCAAGGCAGTGGCATGATCTGAGCAGCACTAAGGCTAGCTGCCCTAGGCCCCACCTCCTCTGTCCTTGGCCCCGCCCCATCTGTGGCCCAGATCCAGGCCCCCCCGCCACTTTGCCCCAGGGCCTGCAGTGGCTGTCAGCCCTGCTGTCCATACTGCTCTTTCATTACACTAGCCCAAGCCTGTTAAAGCGAGCCTCTCTGCCTGGGGGAGGTTCCCTCCCTTGGCAACGTAGCCAGATAAGAGGTGCCCAGATCCAGCTCTGGCCAATGTGGGTGTTCCACCCTCATCATGTGACTATAGGCCAAAACAAGGCCTCATGGGTGATGGATATAAGAGGCAGGGGAAGGCATTGCCCACCACACTCTTTTCCCAGAATGCCTCCTGCTTCAGTGTGGCTCCTGGGCTGCCCTAGGCATTAGCCAGGCTGAGGCTGGGGACACTGGGGCAGTGTGCCCTGCCTTAGCTCCAGGGCAGGAGACTGGGGACACCTGCCCTCTCCAGGCGTCCAGGCTGGGGCTGTGTGCCGCCCACCTTCCTCGTGCTCTGGAACTAGAGAGGCTCATGGGGGTGAGGTGGGGGTGGAGGCCTGCCTCTGGGGAGGGGGAGACCTGGTCCCCCTACGGGCAGGGCCCCAGGAGGAAGAGGAGGGGTTGGGGTCTTGCCTCCCCCCAGCCCTAGAGATACCTACCACCCATGCAATGCTGGCTAGGAAGAGGACAGAAGGATATAACAGCAGATAGAGGTCACCAGTATGTAGCGTGAACTAGGAAGATTCAGATTATCTGGAGCTTAAAGAAAGTGGAAGGGCTTGGGTATCTCTGATACAAGGGAACAGGCTTCGTGAATAGTTTCAGAACTTGTGGTTTGAAAGGATAGATGGGTCTGTAGTGGTCAGCCTGCAGAAGCCAGACCCCAGGAAGGGGGACTGTGTTTGGGGAGATTATATGTAAGCGTGAATACTCCAGAGCTAACAGGGAAAGTGGCGTTTCACACCTTTGGCTACCCCCTACACCAAGATATGGAGAGAAGAAGAGGTTTAGAAATCTTCTGAATAATTCTGAATAATTTACGTCCTATCTACAGTAGTGGAGGTGCAGTATGTGTTCTGTGCCAGCACTTTTACAGAACACTTCCTGGGAAGGGAAATGAAGCATCAATTATTCTCTGAAAAGTCAGATGAAATATTCGTGTGTTGGACTATGCTGCAAATCAGTTTGTCTTTTCGATTCATCAAACTCCAGAGAAGAAGAGAAAATCCAACGTTTAAAAAGCAATTTGCTTTCACACAAGATTAGGTCATTCAAACGGGAAGAGTGCGCACTGGTATGGATCTGAGACCTGGCACACTAAAAAGTCTTCAAATCACAAGCCACAGACATTCATAAGCAGATGCCTGAGGTACATCCTTCACATTGAATAGCAAGATTTGGTCACAAATGAAGAGCTTTGGAACAGAGCAGGACAAGAATCACTTGATATTCAAGTCAAGAGAAGAAAGTGGGGATGGCTGGGCCACACATGCAGAAAACCACCATCTAGCATAGTCCGTCAAGCTCTCAAATGGAACCTGCAAGGAAAACACAAAAGAAGAAGACCTCAGACAATGTGATCTACTGTGACTGAAAGACAACAACTGGGGTATTCCTGGGGCAGATAGTTTTGTCCCGAGACAGAGTAAAGTGGAGGAGACTTGTAGATGACCTACGCTCCACCTGAAGAGTACAAGATTTAAGTCAAGTAAGTCACAGCACTCAGGCTTTCTCTCTGTGCTGCTGAAAGGAGAGTAGTGTCATTAGTCTATCATGAAGATGGGGAAACTGAGGCACACAGAGGCAAAATGATCTGTTTAATATTTCAGTGCCAGTTGCTGGTAAAGTCAGGAAGCGAACATAGGTCTTCAGAGTCCCAGGGTTCACAGATTCTCACTTGGATTCTTGAGAGCCTTTGTGGGAAAGGCAACTAATAAATAGAAATCAGTTGCACCCCTATCTGTGTGCAGAGCCTTTTTAATTCTCCATTAAACTTCACCCACACACAAAGATGAAGGTGGAAACAGCCCAGATGCTGCCTCATTGTATGGACTCAAGCCAGTCATGCACCCTCTCTGTGCCTCAGTTTCCCACATTTGAAAACAGGTGGGATGAGAAAAATCAATTTCATTATTCTTCATCGAAGACTCTAAAATCCTCAGAGGTAGGGTGCTCCATGAAGGGCAAAGTAGTGTGGTTTGTAACGACACTGATTCTCATCAGTTACACTGGTATAAATCTACTCTTGATGTTAACTCGGGTGAGAACCTGGCCCATGAGCCGGCTGTCATTGCACTCGCCAGTGTAGCAGGCAGAGCCAGAGGAAATGCTAGCAGCTGCCTCCATAGCTCTGAGAATTCACCTCACCAGGACTGACAGCATCACCCAAGCAAAATGCTTCTGCCTTTTAAAAAGAGACCCCCCTCTGCGCCAAGAGCTCATCCAGCCGCCTGAGTTGTCAACAGCTGCCACTGCCAACTCTCTATATGCTGGTTGTCTGTCCAGCTCCCACTGTCAGCCAGGCGTCTCTTCTATTAGAGGGTCTGTTGGCTGCCCTGATCACGGGTTGCCTCCCAACTGCTTCACTCTGTTTAGAGGGGAAACACGAGCTGCGCTCTTGAGTCGCACCACAACTGATCGTCCTTAGGCTCTGCAGGCATCTATAAATCCTCTGGCCTCTGCCATATGGCCTCCCAGCAGCCATTGTAAATCTCTCCTTCACGTCTCTCCATTGCAAAAGTTAAGCTCTCCTGCAACGCCTTGCACGATCGAGGCCAATAGCACTCATTGCACTGGAAGCAATTCTTTTTCACTGAGAATGTCGGGGCGGTGGGGAGAAAGGGGGCAGGCTGTACAACCTGAGAGCGGTTAGGACAAAAATTGTATATTGATTAATACTCATCAGCTATGCCCTTCAGCTACTTTGTTACCTTGAAATAATGCATGCCTTCTTCTTCAGCGACGGGTTTAGCCAACCTAAAATTGGGTTGATTGAAGAACTTAATTAGCTAACTTATTATCTGGATCTAATTCAAGGATGGCAGGTTCAAAACAAATCTAACACGTATGCTTTCTTAACTCTAGCTAGTTTATTGTGAAAGAAGTGTCTCTCTTAGTTATTTATGTTGAATTCCCATTGATATTTATGGAGTGGCTGCCCCACTCATGCAGGGAGGGGGTTAAAGCAGGCCTCAGGGAGCCTATGCGGCGCCCCAGGCAATTGGAGAGAGGCTTATAAGCACCCAATGAGAGGGCATCTTGCTGAAGCAGCCCTGTATATGAGAAGCTGCTCAGCAGAGTAGAGTCAGTGGGGTCCTGTCCAGAGAGAGTGCAGGACTGGCTTCCAGTAGGGGAGAAGCACTTACACAGAGCAGTGCTGGGCAAGCTCAGGGGCGTGGGAGAGACCTGCCAGACTGCTGGCCCTGATCCAAAGGCCAGTTAGGTGCAAGGGGCCGCAGGGGAAGCGGCCCAGGGAGTGGGAGGCAGTTAAGGGAGAGAGGAGGAGGCCAGGACAAGGTTGCCACCAAATGGACCAGAGAAGTGCATGGCCTGGGTCCCTTCCCTCTTCCCCCTATGGCACTGCACCTCTTCAGGCTAAAAAGTGGCCATTATGGACTCTGGCTTGCCCCGAGGTGAGGACCTAGACAGAGACTACCGTTGGCCACAGTAGTAGTGAGCAGACATAGGATCGCTTATACCCCCAGAAGGGAGCGTGAAACTCTAGTGGGCATTACCAGGGGGCTGTGTCCTGAAGAGGGTGCCATGATCCAAGGAATGGTGTGGGTCCAAAGCATAGCATGAGCTAGTGCAGGGAACAATGACAGGTGAGACATAGGCCAGGACTGGGAACTTTGCTAGTGAGTGAGCTAATTCCCAAAAGACCAATAGGCGACACCACAAGTGGTGAGTTGCACCCCGTGACCCAGTTCCACAGAGATGGGGAAGTGTCGGTTCCAATAGATAGATGTGATGATGCTTCCCCCTAACTTCATCCTCTCCTCCCTGCCTCATGCTAGTCCGTATTGCTGCAGACTGGTTGGAATGGGGGCGTTCTGCAGAAGGATTCTGCACAAGTGGCTGCTTATTCATTTGTAGAGAGCCAATGATCTGTACAGTGAAATCCGGGACATCTGTCCCAGAGAATGTAGGGCCAAGTCCAAAAAGGGTTAACAAATTGCTGGAACTCAGGGTATGTCTTCACTTCCCCAAACATGGACCCAGGTTTCAATTTTGTGTGCCTAGTTAGTTTGATTTTGTGTATCCCATCAAGGGGCCCCCTGTACTCCTCAATTTCACAAAGAGTAAGGGAGGTCAACAGGAGATGTTCTCCTGTCAACCTCCCTCTGTGAGGAAAGCAGGTAAGTCGATTGTGGATAAGTCTATTCCAGCTATGCAAATGCATCTGTGGAGTGATGACAGTCTAAAAATGTCTGTCGAGCAGAGCAAATGAAGATGAAGAGATGAGGGTTCTAGTCCAGATTCTGCAATAGACTTTCCTATGGGTCCTGTGGTAATTGTTTAACAGCTCTGTGCCTCAGTTCAATTAGCTGTAAACTACAGATGATACCACCTTCACAAGAAGTTCCAAAGCTCAGGTAGCAGAGCCTGTAAATCCTATGGAAAGCCTCGGATGGGAAGCGCTAAACCAGGTATGCACATTAATTATGTAGCTGGAGTCAATGTACCTTAATTCAGGCTTCTGTGCCATCTCTACTCCCATCCGCGCCCCCCTTACTCCTAACAAGGAACAGGATTACCGGTGCTCATGGGGGCACCCAGTGTGTTTGATTTAGCATGTCTCTAGTAGGCACACTAAATCAATCTCCAGACGATCGACAGTGGCAGGCTTGATCTTGCCGGTATTGAAAACCTGCCCCTAGAAAACCATAAAGTGTTACTAATAATGTTCATTTATATAATATTAGCAAACAGTTCTGCAATGAGTGGGGGTCCCAAAGGTACGAATCCCAGCTACTCAAGAATGCTAGAGTGGTGGGCTTTGAGAGCTCGGCTGTGGGTTTGTTTTATAAAAGTACAGCCCTTCTAGAGGCTACCTGTTGAAGCATTGTTGCAAAGTAACTTAACCTGGCTCAGGCACTGTGATTATGTTTTAATTATGATGCTAACATCTGAATGAGAGGCATAATTGAGTCAGCCTTACTACATTTCAGTCCTACACAAGTAGCACAAAGAGTGGAGGTGAGCCAAAATACATAGGAAAGAAATTAGGATTATGGCCTTCTTTTTTCATTTTGAAATCAACAAAGAAAGGTTTTCAAAGATAGTAATGTGGTGAGATCAGTGATTTCTTCCTCTGATGGCTTGCAAACTTGTTAGAAGTAGCCTGAGGTCAGCTTAGGAGTGTGCTGGACCTAATCTTGTTTAGACGGGATCCTCTGACTGATTTCTTTATGGTGCTGTGCTCTTTATTCTTGCATCTAGGACGGAAATCTATTTTTCAGCAATGAGCTAATATAGGGGTGGGTTGGTGAAATTCTGGGCCTGCAATGTGCAAGTCAAACTACTAGATAACGGTCTGTTCTGACCTTCAAGTTAATGAGCCTATATGCAGCCTACAGTGACTAATATGTACTCTCTGGGGAGAAAGAGGATAATAGATCATTCAGATTCATTGTAAAGTATCCCCTTTTTTCACCAGTATCAGTCAGTATGCACACAATCTCTCACACACACACACACACACACACACACACACACACACACACACACACACACACACACACACACACTATAAATACAGGTTGAATCTCTGTAGTCCAGCACTCTCGGGACCTGACTGGTGACAAAAGAGAGAACTTGCCACACCAGGGGAGGTCAGTATTGTCTGGCAGCATGATCAACACTTCCACTGCTTACTGGGCTGTTAGAAGACACTTAGAGGTAAATTAGAGCTAAATGACGGCACAAAACACTGAGAGCCAGAAATGGTGGCTCTAAACAAACATTACGGGATCACAGAAAACTTGGCCACACCCATGGTAAGCGGTTGTCTGGCTAACTAAAATCATGCTGGGTTATGGATGTTGCCGGATCAGAGAGTGTCGGACTAGAGAGGTTCACCATGTATATATGCTTGTTTGTATTATGCTCACTATAGGAGAAAAGAGTGAAATAATGGACTGTATGCTACACATCACAGAGGATGAATAGTCTGATGGTCAGCAATTATTTAGGAGTCAGGAAGTCTGGACTTGGCCGCTGATTCTCTTGGCCAAGTCACTTCACTTCTCTTTGTTACAGGGTACGTCTACACTGCAGTCACAGAGTATGATTGCCACTTGTGCGGCTCAATAGTGTAGTCAAGGGTAAATGTGGATCAATGGTTCATTTGGGGAATTCAGAGTTTGTAGAAGTGACTATATGCTCTTCTGTTTATACCACTCTCCCATGGGTGTAGGCATGGCTAAAGCAACTTTAACCTAGCTAGCACTGTTGCCAGAGCAGTGAAGGTTGGTTGGCCCACATTCTCCTAAATACTTTGGTAATTCCTCTGGTGACCAGCTGAGGTCAGTGCTTTTCTGGCTTCACTGCACTGGGTCCTGAGCTAGATGAATTAAAGCTAGCTCTCGTAGCCCTATACAAGGTGCATTCGCACCCTATGAGATCAATACAGACATACCGTCAACTCCTTCTTCTGCAGCATGGGTGCTGTGAGAATTAAGACGTTTGCAAAGCATGTAATATCCTTGGATGAAAGATGCTCTAGAATTGTCTGCTGTTACTACAGTCTGTACCAGTGCACATGTATTCTTTTCTAAATGGGACCTACATGAAACTCCTTTGCTAGTTTCAGATGTGTTTCTCTTGTGGCAACAATTCAAGGTGTGCTGGACAGGCCGTGTGCTAATTAAAGTAAAGTGACAATTGAGCTGCATGAAAGACCCCTGGTGTTTTCCCATTCCCTTTCCAGGATAAGCACTGAGATACCTCTGTTGTCATTCCTTCAACTTTCTGGGCACTTTTCCTCAGAGGAAAATGAAATTCCTGCCTTGGAAATGGCGCCAGCGCGCCAGAACTCCACTGACCTCTGTAACCACACAAGATTTAGTGGTTACTTTATTTCAGTTGTAATGAGGCTTTTGTAAACCACTGAAAGCCAAATGTTTTCTTCTCCTTTAACTCTTCGTAGATCATGGGAAATAAATAACAGAACTTAATGTTACGGTTGTGCTTGCAGCTGAACTGAAAATTCTCTTTAAAGGACCCAACATCTGAAGTGGGTTAAATAATAACATTGAAATCAGGTGGCTGCTGAGTGACACAAGAAATTGACCCTGTTCTCATTTTGAAAAGCAAGAATCAAGCTGGGCAGAGATTTGGGGAAATGTGCTGATTTGCAAGGATTGGAATTCTTCCCACTGCTAAAGGCTTGCTTTCCTGCTCTCCTTGAGCATACCCACTGCTGGCATCAGGCAGTGATGACTCCAGGACTAGACCAGTGGTGAGGCTATGTGGAGTAACATTTGTTTCTTCCATTTGCAAGGAGCTCAAATGTTTCACACTGGGATTCATTGTCAGTGACAAGCTTTTGATTGTGAAATCTTGTCACCTTTATGGTCTGCCCTCTCAGGCTAGTGAAATTGGCACCAGTGCAGGCCAGCACTTGGCTTAGGCATAATTTGCGTATTATTCATTAACTTTTTTGAGTTATGACGTTCCCTGAGAAATAAGCTAGAGGGAAGCTTGTGTTCCCTCCCATTTGATTCATGTTTGCTAAACCAAATTATATTTAACTACAGCCTGTTTAAGGTCATGCTATTATCATGACAATTAAAGACCCAATCTTATTGGTTCTCACAATTCTCTGTGGAAGCTCAGAGCAGGTGCTGAGGAATCTCATGCATTAGACTGACTTATAGGTCAACATAAGACAGGTTCTGATGCTGCCCCAAAACCATAATTCAGATTTCATATTTAAAAATAGAAATATCAGGGATGTTGATGGCTGTAAAGAACAGATGTCAGCAATGGGAATTTAAGAGGAACTGTAGTAAAGTTGGACAGTTTGTTTTTAAAGAGAGCACTTTCTTTCAGAGGAGACTTTTTTTTAAGATTTTCTCTTTCAATATATCCCACACCCTAGATCCAGCTTCCATCAGAGCTGGAAACAACTGAGAACATACTGATGGAAATATAAAGTGACAATCATGGATTTTAAGAAATTTCTCTTCAGCCTGTTGCGGATCACAACAATGTCCTACATCTGTACTTCATACAGTAGTCGGAACTGCTGTGAAATGGACAGAACTGGCTCCTTAAACTCAGGGTTTTTCTATGATATGCAGTGGCTCTGAAACAAGTTTTGGAGTGGGGGTGCACCCATACCTCTGTCTGCACCCCTCACTGTTCCACAGAGTTGGGCCAGCAGTCAGAACCCTGCATGCAGGGTCGGTAGGTTAGATGGACTCCCTCCTGGGCGTGGGGCCCAGTGGCTAGGCCAGTTGTCATGTAGGACCTGGGCCAGTGGCTGAATGGGACCCAGGGTCAGAGGCCTGCCCCTGCTTGTGGGGCCAGCAACTGAGCAAGATTGGCTAAGTAGGACCCGGAACTGGCAGTGGAGCCAGTAAAGATCAGTGAGACCAGCAAATGGGACACTGAGCAGCAGAGGTGTGTAGCTGAGACACCCAACACCTAGAGATGCTTCAGCACTCCCACACTTCTACCTCCCATGCCTATGACGCTATGGAGACAATATTGGTATACCTATGCCAGAATAGCCCCCGGTGAAGACAACACCAACACTAAGAGAATTGGGGTTTTTTGTCAGTGTCAGAACACCACCACTTCAAACATCACCAGAAGTTCTCCGTCACCATCACTGCACCTACACTTCGGTTATGTTGACATAACTACATCTGTCAAGGGTCTGGGACTTTTTTGACATCCCTGATAGACTTAGTCATACCCAATGTCACCTTAAAGCATAGACCCAGCTTGAATGTTTGTCACTCTCTTAACATTCAAATGAAAGCGAATCTGGTGTATGTGCTATTTGAGGGTTCCATCAGTCAGCTGGAGAGCTTGTAAATGGAGAAATGCTTCCAAGATCACAGGAATGAATGCAGCCGCTGTGCTGCTCACCTTATGGAATGACTGAGTTATAGAAAACTCAGTACGTGGAACTTTAGCAAGCCAATTAATTTCAAGCAGCCAGAAACATCTTGCCCAGGTTTAATTTACTGCATGACTGAGTACAGTAGGTGTGATTAAACAAGGGGAAATGGCAGCACCAAAGTCAACTTAACGGGGGTGATTTTATTAAATATCTTTCCATAGACCATTTTGACCAGGAATCTAATCCAGTGCATTGTGATTGTACATAGCAATGCATAACCACACAGAAACCAAGATCCTACCCCAGTCAAAGAAATGAGCCCTGTCCCATTGTCAGCAGAACCCCTTGATTTTTGAGTCAGCATCCATATGTGACCAGTGTTCCCTGTAAGCCGAGGGCTTGGCTGACTGCCCAGGGGAGATTCAGGAGCCACCCAGATAATAAGAACAGTGCCCACAGCTGCCCACCATGGGCAGCATGTGTTTCTCTTTGTGGTGTACATCTGCACAGGCCTGGGTGCATGTAACAAAAGCTCTTCAGCTCCAGGTGGGGGAAAAAAATGAGAGGGAACGCTGCATGTGACCCTGTTTCCTGGGGTTTGGCTTTGACAATTCAGTTTAATATTACAGGAACTGTAGCCTCTGTTTCCTCCCAAGGCCTGGCTGTTCCTAGACCTCCCCCAGGCTCTTCACTGGCTTAGCTTCCCTTGAGGACTGCATCAGTAGTCATGATAAGGAGCTGCACCTGCCACAGCAAGCCAGCATGAATCAATCAGTGTTGCCCTGAAGGGCTCAACAGCTGCCAGCAGGATAGGTCTGTGTCTGCATGCCCTGCATAGCTAGCTTGGAGACATCTCCCTACGGCTCTTCAAATGACCTGGCAGTGTTTCTTTGCCACATCTCCAAGGCAGGATTCATTTATTTATAGAAGTGCATGTTTTTATTGCTCGCTGTTTTGTTTCAAGGAACAATCGCCAGGAAAGGTGGACCAGCATCTGATGAAGTGAGTCTGTGCTCACGAAAGCTCATGCTCAAAACTTTTCTGTTAATCTATAAGGTGCCCCATGACCCTTTGTTGCTGTTACAGATCCAGACTAACACGGCTCCCCCTCCGATACAGGAAAGGTTCAATGTTCACAGCCTCCTGGAGCTCTTTAGAGACACCCAGGCTGCTGTTTACACTGCTAATGGGTTTGTTCCCGCTACACCTCTCTCATCGTGGGTGATCCCTCAGCCCAGCAGAGGACTTAGTGTTCAATTCCCTGCGAGTCATGAGTCCTTGGGAACTTGCTGAGTACCTCCAGCCTTGATCTCCTCTCTCTCTCTTCTCTCTCACATTATTGGGGGGTATCCCTCTTTTACAGGTGTTGCTGCCCCGTCAGTGTAGAGCTCCCCTCCTTCCTCCACACACGGTGGATCCTGAGTCATAAGAACATAAGAATGGCCATACTGGGTCAGACCAAAGGTCCATCCAGCCCAGCATCCCATCTGCCGACAGTGGCCAATGCCAGGTGCCCCAGAGAAGGAGAACAGAAGACAATGATCAAGTGATTTATCTCCTGCCATCCATCTCTTGCCCTTGTTCTGAAGGCTAGGGGCACCATACTTTATCCCTGGCTAATAGCCATTTATGGACCTAACCTGCAAAAATTTATCAAGCTCTTTTTTAAACCCTAATAGAGTCCTGGCCTTCACAGCCTCCTCGGGCAAGGAGTTCCACAGGTTGACTGTGCGCTGTGTGAAGAAAAATTTCCTTTTATTAGTTTTGAACCTACTACCCATCAATTTCATTTGGTGTCCCCTAGTTCTTGTATTATGGGAAAAGGTAAATAATTTTTCTATATTCACTTTCTCCACACCATTCATGATTTTATATACCTCTATCATATCGCCCCTCAATCGCCTCTTTTCCAAACTGAAAAGTCCCAGTCTCTCTAGCCTTTCCCCATATGGGACCCGTTCCAAGCCCCTAATCATCTTACTTGCCCTTTTCTGAACCTTTTCTAATGCCAATATATCTTTTTTGAGGTGAGGAGACCACATCTGCACGCAGTACTCAAGATGTGGGCGTACCATAGTTTTATATAGGGGAAGTATGATATCTTTTGTCTTATTATCGATCCCTTTTTTAATAATTCCTAACATCCTACTTGCCTTACTAACTGCCGCTGCACACTGCGTGGATGTCTTCAGAGAACTATCCACTATAACTCCAAGATCCCTTTCCTGATCTGTCGTAGCTAAATTTGACCCCATCATGTAGTACGTGTAATTTGGGTTATTTTTTCCAACATGCATTACCTTACACTTACCCACATTAAATTTCATTTGCCATTTTGCTGCCCAATCACTCAGTTTGCTGAGATCTTTTTGTAGTTCTTCACAATCCCTTTTGGTTTTGACTGTCCTGAACAACTTGGTGTCATCTGCAAACTTGGCCACCTCACTGCTTACCTCATTTTCTAGATCATTGATGAACAAGTTGAACAGGATTGGTCCCAGGACTGACCCCTGGGGAACACCACTAGTTACCCTCCTCCATTGTGAAAATTTACCATTTATTCCCACCCTTTGTTTTCTGTCTTTTAACCAATTCCCGATCCATGAAAGGACCTTTCCTCCTATCCCATGACCACCTAATTTACATAAAAGCCTTTGGTGTGGGACCGTGTCAAAGGCTTTCTGGAAATCTAGGTATATTATGTCCACTGGGTGCCCCTTGTCCGCATGTTTATTAACCCCTTCAAAGAATTCTAATAGATTAGTTAGACACGACTTCCCTCTGCAGAAACCATGCTGTGACTTAAGCTTTGCCTTTTTCTCTGGAGCCTTTGACTGATGCATGTCTCAGAGGGTACCACCTATTCCTGCTTCCTGAGGCATAGGCAGATTCTGGCACGTAGGTTAATTATCTAAGGGCAACTGTTCTTCTTGGAGGGAGCTGAGTAAAAAGCCCAGCATCCCACATAGGAGTGTCACAGGGAGAGACTGTGTTTCTCTGCTTCACAGGTGCTGACAGCTGGTGTGGGCCCCTGGGACAAGGTGGACCCAGCTCCATGCGCTGGAGGGTGTGGGGCCAAAGGCAGAAGGCGCAAGGACAATAGCGGAAGGGGTGAGGCCAAGAGCAGTCAGCTCTCAGCACCACCTGGAGTGCAGTGTTGGACACCAGTTCCCTACTCTCTCACAGCCGTGCACAGCTGGAGCAGCCTTGTCATGGTGTTTCAAAGAGTCCCAGAGTTCTGGCCACTCCCAAAGTCACAGCAGCAGTGGCCAGAGCTCTGGGCTCCTTTGAAACACTGGCCCTAGGGGCAACTGCCTCCTTTGCCTCCACCTCTCCTCATCAGCAGGCCTGCTCTACTTCCTGCAGCCCCATCAGTCTGGAAGTCAGCTACCAGGATTGGGAAGTTCTCCGTGGTATTGTTGTCACCACCACCACCACCACCAAGCCAGAGAGGCTCAGCAAGAACACGAATTCTGAGCTGGTCAGCATTGCTTTGACTGACATCTTTCCCTCCAAGCCCGGGGGCGGGGGGAACAGAGAGGCTGGAGATCCTCACCGATTTCTGGCAATCCTTAGATTCCAGGGGCCAAAACCCTGGTCCATGGGAAGAATGGGAAAGACAGGTCCTGGACCCTTCCCTTTAATGAAATGAGCATCGCCTGCAGGAAACAGCAGTCCTCCCATCCACTGGGTAGGAATCATTTCACCTCTGGCAGCCGTCATTTGTTTGGGGTTTTTTTATTCCCTCTTGAATACTGGAGATGGAGCTTTAGACAGTCAAGTATTGGAAGCCCTTTAGTGCATTCGCCCACAGCTACAGTCACTGGCAAGCAGCCTTTCCCACACATCATCCCCGACTTGCTGGAACCCTCCCCCATCCGCCCCTTTGCCTGGGAACTGAGAAAAGAGTACAAATGTCTCTATTTGGGCTATAATGTGGTGATGAGCCTGGGTTGTCAGTCTCTTCATTGCCAGGCTGCAATATAAAAAAACCGTTTTGAAATTCCATGGTGGTTTTCTCTCCAATTGCCCACAAGTGACTGGATTTGGACCACCGGCCTAAGCTGGCTCATGTTCTTGTTGCTCTGAAAACCTGTTCCAGAAGGGAAAGGCCTTTGAAAATGGATAGTCTGATTTTTTGGGGGTGCGGGGGGGGGGGGATCTTTCTCTGTCTGAAAAATTGTAAGTCCCTGTCTGCTAAGTCTGCAAAGGCTCTGGTCTTTCAAGGCTTCTTTAATGGTTGCCCTTAGATCATCTCTCAGCCCCTAAATTCTCTTTGAAAATGACTGCAGCATTGCTTCCTATAGAATGGTCAACTACATGCCCGACAGAGCAGAAGAGAAAAGTCACAACCACAGTGGGGAGAACCACAGGCATGTAATCTCTATGCTAAATTATACCTTGCATGCCATCCCAAAGAAGCCAAAGTGCTTTCACCAGTGTATCTAACAGCAGCATTTTGAACTAACATCTACTAATGCTCATCAGCTCATGGGCTCAGATGTACGTTGTATACATCTTGCTCCACAGAGAAGTTGTTGATGAGGTATTATCTCATGACTATAGCAGCGTGGACGGGGAGGAAAGGTTCCTTGTTTCTGTGCATGGCTCAGGTTCATTTTGAGCACAGGAGAGATTGTCCACCAATCTCAAACCAAAACCTTTGCTATTCTAATCCAAATAAAGGGCTAACCCTCTGAAACTGACTAAGCTCTTTGCGCCTAGAGTATTTTGCAGCAGTGGTTTTCATGGATGAACAGGTTATTGTGTTTAAACAAATGTTTCCTGTTATCAGTTTTAACTACAATAAACTCTATTTTAACCTCCCTCTATCACTGGAATTCTCAAATAACCAGTATTAAAGATCAAGTACATTTTAGTTACATTTTCCATAAGTACAGTATAGTGAAAGTAAATACAAATAAATACAGCAAATACAGGTAGTTTACAGTGCAAAATACTACTGTTGGTAAATAAAGTACTCTGCATACATTTTTGTTTCTTAATATCCAATCTTGTTTTTCTTTAGTGTTGTTCATTGCTCAGTATTCCTCTCTATTATCCAGAATATTTGAATATCCGGCCACCTCCCAATCCCAAGGCTGCCAGATATCAGAGTTTACTGTAGATGGTGCCAGCCCCTCAGCTGATGTGAATTAGAGGTAAGCTACGTGCCTCTTTGGTCTTGTATTACATGAAATGGTAAGTAAAAGCATCCTACGAGAGGTTTCTTAGGCCATTCCTTATTTTATATACCACTACCAGGTCATCTCTTCATCATCTTGGTTTTAGTCCTTTTAGCCAGTGCTCATAAGACAGTCTCTCTGCACTGCTGTCGTTAAATCATCATTCACTGCTTACCTCCAGGAAGGCCCAGAAACTGGGACTTTTCTGGATCTGCATGCTGACTTCACCATGCAGAAAAAGTTCCAGCTAGGTTAGCCACCTATGGGTAAGGAAGACATGTTCACCCTGAACTACATTAGATCAGGAAAGGCTACCAGACACTTCTGCCTGCTGATGGGAGTTTTGCGCCTTCTTCTGAAGCCCCTGGTTTTGGATGCTGTCAGAGACAGATTACTTGGTTGGCTGGATCCTGGGTCTCATCCAGACGACTAACATCTGTGTTCAGCACAGCGGTACAAATGTGTTGGGTGCAGACAGCATACAGGTTTTGTGTGTTTCCAAATAAGAGGGGCTGAGAGATCCA
This sequence comes from Carettochelys insculpta, assembly GCF_033958435.1. Lineage (NCBI taxonomy): Eukaryota > Metazoa > Chordata > Testudines > Carettochelyidae > Carettochelys > Carettochelys insculpta. The sequence goes on from NC_134152.1 coordinate 34,707,299, forward strand.
CAGTGCATGGGTTGCAGGGAAAAGGCTACAAAACAGTTAATATCACTTCCCATAATAACTCTCCTCCTGTGTCCTCCCACTGTAATCCCAAGTATTAAGAACAGCTGGACTCTTAAGAAAAAGTTCTCCATGCTCTATTAGTTCCTTGTGGTGGGACCTTCTCATGTCAGTGAGTGATTGGTACAACTGTGAAGCAACATGTGATGACAAAATGGCCCCACCTAGATTTTTCCCTCCAACATGGAGTCATCAGCAGGGAAACTTTTCTGATGTTCCCGGGTCTCCAGTCTCCCCCGCCAGGAACCACCACTAACTTCCTACAGGACCTCCTGTAGCCTCCTGGTCTCAGGCACCTCTCACATGCTGAAACTCTCCCTCCCTGACAGACCTCACCTGCCCTGTTCCTGACTGGCTCCATCCATGTTCTATGGCACCGCTGTCTCTGTCTCCTCTCGCATTGATTGGTGCCCTCTTTTGAACCCAAATGTGGTCAGCTGGTGAGTCACAGGTGCATTGGCCTCTTTTAAGAAGCCACTGCCAGCCAGTGACACGTTCTCTACCTCAGTATACCTCCATGTTGTACTGATACTAATAAGCTAAAGTCCTGTTGTGTAATATATGGCCTCTGTCATCTTCTAATCTCTTTCTCTTATCACTCACAATATTCCTTCACTCAGCTTCCCTCAAATAGTCTTAAGTCTATCAACAGTCAGAGCATGAGCTGTTAGTTGGAGATGCACAGAACAGCCTCAAAACTACCCAAATGATTTCCTTTTCTCACACCTAATCTCTTTGCTCCGTGCTGTGAAACTGGCTAGAGAACTGCACGAAACTTGAAAACTGAGTGAGTTCTCCCTGTATCTGTAGGAAGCCCCCTCTCAGCTTGTGTTACTAGTTATATCAATGGGCACGGGACAAAGGGAGGTTTATTTTTAGTAATTTTGTCTTGGGAGTGAGGGGGTTGTTAGCAACATTTTGTAAGCTGCTTTTTGCTGTGAGTTTAGACTTCGATTTTTCAAAAGACCCTAAAGGAGTTAGGTGCCCAGCTCCTATTGAATTTCAAAATCCTGCTGAAAATAATCCTCATCATCTAGTAAAGCTAATAAATCTAAATTCTTTCTGATAGTCAATCTGCATTCTATTATTTCTTATTTGGCCTGGATGTCACAGCACGGGGAAGCCAATGGGCAGATTTTGAATATTGCATCCTTACAGTCCCACTGATTGTACTGGGACTACTGGCTTGAGTGTAATCTACTTTCACTACACAGATCAACCCGGTCACGCCGATCTTCCAGGGTTCGATTACGTGCACCTGGTAGGGACATGTGAAATCAAACTATCTGGGGGTCAACAGTTGACCCCTGTACTCCTCAATCTTGCAAGGAGTAAGAGAGGTCGACAGGAAAGAACAAGGTGAACACCACTGGTCCTACTCCTTTTTTCCTGTTTCTAGTGGCATACCCAGCAATGTTTCCTGATCAGCTAACAATCCTCCAATCAACTGAATGACAAGCCTTTTCTTATCCTAATCACTCTGCCTCCTACTGTTTATAACCCTGCCCCAGAGCAAAACTGGGAGATGCACAAACTCTGTTTCAGTGAAGGGCTGCCTCTGGAGGTAAAGCATGCGCTTTAAGTGGACCTCAAGTATGAAATCCAGGGGAGTGTCAAACTTCAGGGGGGCTACAGACCTCTGTAGTGCCCTTTAAATGATGTCCTTGCTCCGGACTAGTTCAAGTTTAGCTAACACAAATGTGCAAAGCTTGACCTAAATGAGGACCTGCAGAGAAAGCCCCCCAACTGAGGGGCTTGTCCTGTGGATGGGAAATAACCATCAAGATGGTAAAGGAAGTGAATCTACAGGAATCAGTCTGAGAATGTATGCAGGTTTGTAGACATGTCAGTCTTGGAATATTAGCAAAATAAGGTGGGTGAGGTGATATATTTATTGGACTGACTTCTGTTGGCCAGAGAGACAAGCTTTTGAGGGCCTGAGGAAGAGCTTTGGATACACTCAGCCTGTAGCATTGCTTGCAGCCCCGCCTTTGCTGGTGAATCCAGGGCAGGGCATACATGCCTTGTATGGCAGTGCAGGACAACTCAGGCTGGTTAGTTAGTCCAGGGCAAGACAGCTAGGGAGAATTACTGTGTCTTATGTCAAATAGCTCAGTAAAGATCCTTCTTGACTCAGGTTCAATGAGCCCTGTTCCTTCTCTCTAGAGGAGAGGGCACAGCCCATTGCTGAAAATGCAGTGTTGGCAATGAGGCTATGACTTCCCCAGAAGATTGGGAATCTCTGGATTTGGGGTTTTGAAGAAGTCCCTTCCCTAAAATGAAGGCCATGGAAATTCTTTACTGCAGTGTTAAAAGAATAGTTGTGGACACCATGCTGTCCTGCTCCAAAGAAGCATTTCTCCAGCTTAGAGAAGACAAACAGAAACCATTCGAGGCTGGCTGATGGTTATGTGTAATAGACCAGACTTGCTCCCTTTTAATATCTGTACATTCTTCATTATCATCAGCAACAAGTTCCTCTCCTTAAGAGTCTGACCTCTGGCATGTGTTAATGTTATTTTTGTGGAAAAGCACCTGTTTAAATTCAGTATCATATTCCCAAAGCAAACATATGCACCGAATGGCAGCCTAGCTCTGCTGACGACACGTATGGCAACAGGGAAATGGTGAAGTTCAATTTTACACCTAATTTAACATGAGCTAACATGTCTATGTGAGTTTCCTACTGTAACTGAGTTGCACTCGGTGTCACTGACAACCATTTCCTTTTCTGTCTAGGAAGCTCTTTAAAATGTCTTCAAAGCCTTTTCGGGTTTCTTATTTTAACTCCTTTCTTGCCAGGCTAGTAGTGTGTGTACTTGATGGTATTTTGTAAAGAACAGCTGAGTCCTCATGAAGAGATTTCAGAAAAAAACCTGCTTAGAACCAAGTCTGTCTGTGAATCCTGACGTATTAGCTTGTTTGTTTGGCAGTACTGGGGGATTTTTGTTACTATAGGTTGAACCTCTCTAACCTGGCACTCTCTTGTCCGGCAACATCCATAATCCAGCCTGATTTTAGCTAGCCAGATGGCCACTTATCATGGGTGTAGCCAAGTTTCCCATTGTTCCATAAAGTTTTCCAGCCACCAGTCATGGGTCTCAGTGTTCTGTGCTGGTATTTAGCTGCAATTTACCCCTAAATTTCTTTCTAAAATCCCAGTAAGCAGTGGAAATGTTGGTATGTGCTGGACAATATTGACATCCTGTAGTCCAGCAAATTCTCTCATTTGGCATCAGTCTAGTCCTGAGGGAGCTGGACATAACAGGTTCAACGTATATACCATTTGGCCCTGATCCCAGAGATACTTCTCATGTGTGCCTAATCTTAAATAGGTGAACAGTTCCATTGATGCCAATGAAACTATTCCTGGAAGTAAAGTCAAGCAGGTGTTTGCAGTCCTAGGGCCTTTGTTAAGCACCTCTTTGCAGAACTGGGACCTCTGCTCTTTAAAAACCTAACACTTCCCACTGCCTCAGTCTCCCCTCAACTGTTTGTCATCAATTTATAACACCTTAATCCACAGCATCAGTAAGGCCTTGAAGGAGCGCACTCCAGGGGAATCAGCTCTCCTTAGACTGTAAGCTCTTTGTGGTTAGCACATTTTCTTATTTCACTGTCTATGGTGCTAGGAAAGCACTGATGAAAATTAAAAATCCTGTTTTATTGCAGCTCTCCTGAGCAATAAAATTAAGGAGGGGAAAAAATATAGAAAATGTGAGAAAAACAGTTTTCTTTGACTAAGATGAGTTGCAGAAAGCTAACTATGCAGCTCCAATGAATCTGTGACCAGGCTGGCCTTCCCAACCTACCCTACAGACAGAATCCAAACAATATTAAAATCCCCTTCTTGGAGGTCAACTTTATTAGCAAATAAAACAACAATATGAGGGCATAAAGATCAGCAGAAGCCTTCTTGCCAGGCTTAGTTACACCTAATGATCCTCCCCTTGGACTCCTCAGCCCACACCCTAGATCCTCTGCCAAAAAAAGTCACTTGTAGCTCCCAAAATGCTTAACTCTTCCCCAGCAGGATCGACACCTTCTAACAGGAGGGCAGAGCTGCTTCAAGACTCTCATTAATATGCAATATTACTCAACACAGGTTGTGCACTGTGGGCCAAATCCTCCTCACTTGAACCACACCCATCCCAGTCAGTAGTAACCATCTGAGTGAGACAAACAGGATGTGGCTTCATTGAAATGCAAAGCTCTGCTCAGGGAGTCAATATAATTCCAGTGAATGGCTGAATTTGCACCCTAACAATGCTTTCTAAAATAAGGAGTCTTGTTACACCTTAAAAACTAACAGATTTGGACATAAGATTTCGTGGGGGGAAAAAATACTTCATCAGGCACATCTAAATTTATTTGCATATAAATGCATCACATGCAAATAAATCTGTTAGGTTTTAAGGTGCCCAGAACTCCTCACTGTTAAAATGCCATCTGTCCTGCAAATTTGCACATCACTAGCACCCACTGCAGAATTGGGGCTCGTTATTTTTCAATATAGATTAAGGTTAGAGTTATGGTCCATCAAAGTTCAGCCCCTTCCATACAGTGCAAAACCCACTCCTCATCTGCAGGAAAGCAGTGCAGTACTAATCACATACTACAAGGATGATTCCATCCCAGGGATCCAATCGAATATGCTATATGTCTAAGGCTTGGTCTATACTAGGCAGGTAAGTCAATTGCAGATAGGCAACTCTTGCAGATAAGTCAGGCAGTTGTGTAGCTAGAACTATCTGGCCATCCACACAGAGGGAGGTCAAAGAGTTTCTCCGATCCACCTCCCTTACTCCTCACGATAGCGAGGAGTATAAGGGTTGACTGCAGACTCCAAATAATTCGATTTCATGCATCTCTACCTGAATGGGTCCATCTCTCCGAACATCTAGATTAGTCCTAGGAGCAGAGAGGAGATGCAAGTAATCTGAAGGCAATGCAAATTGGTTCATCTGCCAGAGGTGGCGGGGAGGAGGGATCCTTATTCCTGGAAGGGCTTTATCGTAAAGCCTGAGTTGCCAGAAAAAAAAATTGATCTGCCTCTTGGATCACTGAGTCTATCATATGGCTGCTGGGATTATACTGCAGACGTTGCCTTCAGCAAATGTGTCAAGATACTCTGGTGTGGCGTCACAGCTGGCCAAGCCATTAATCACAACAATATTTGGTTTGAGCCATTTTAATTGAAACCATGGCTGCGGGAGCTTTTATGATGATGATGATTTGATTCTATTCTTCATCTTACATAAATATGCTCCACTCTGCCTTCCCCTTCTCTGTCTACAACGCTTATTGCTTTAGGCCATCTGGTTTCACAGCTCTGCGCAGGCATATTTCTACCATATAGTTCCTTGCTTGTTGACAGGGCAGAATTTTTTAATATGGGGTTACTATCATCCAGACTTCCTCCACCTCCTCATTTATGTGACGGATACCTCTAAATGGTCCCTCAGTGCCTCTGGCTTCAATCCCCTGGCACAGTTTTATTAGCTTGCATACAATACACCTAGATGTCTGATTTTTTTCCCCACTCCCCACCCCTCTCCCATGAAATCCAAGCTGTAAACAGGAACAAGACCAAGATGCCTTTTTAGAAACACTCCGTCCATAGGGACAAGCCTGAGGGTTAAGAGATTCTGAGGGCTGTATGCCGCGGGCGTGTGAGCCTAATGCCATCCTCCTAAGTCTCAACTTGGCTTTGGTACAACCAAAGCAGGGACAGCTCCCAAATGATAAGGATGTACATGGAGAGCCAGGCTCTTCAGGGCAGGTCTCAGGGAGGTTAATCGGTGCATCCTGGAGCTCTGTGCTGTGTGGATAAGATCAGCAAAGTGAAGAGTTGGTTCCTCGCTGTGATGTTCCCTCTAATGTTTTCCATCCATGAACAGAATAAATTTTATATGCATCAAGGCATGTGCACCACCAACAAGAGCAGATACTGCTGGCTGTGGGTGCTGTGCTAATCAGCTGGGTGGCATCTGAATCCCTCCCAGGCAGCCACTCAACTGCTCAGCTTACAGGGCACACTGCCTTGCTGTTCACTCTCAGCACTTTGATCTAGGAAGCTCCCAGTAAATGAGGTCACATAAGGGAAATGCCATCATACTGCACAGGCCAGGCGTGGCATTCTCAGCCGGAAGGAGGCTTACGCTCCATCTACACAACCCTACGGTCAACCATGCAAGGTCGAATTTAGCATTACTCCTTGTGAAAAGTAGGAGTACAAAAGTCTTAAGTGATGGAATGACCCTTGTAGTGAAGACTGATTTGTTATAAAATCACCCTATGTCACCTAAATTGGAATAAATCTCCTAGTGTAGACCAAGCCCTAAACTTGATTCCTAGTTCAAACAAGATGCAAGCACTCCCCATCATCTCACCTTTCAGGTGTCTTCCCCTGACTCCTCCTTTAAGCTCCCTCTAGTGTCTTCACCTATGTATTGCATTTATTTTCTCCAGCTGGGTTAAGTTAACCCAAAACACCCCTTTTGAACCTTACTTGCATGCCTAAGGAAAACCCAGGTGCTAGTAACTGACATTCTGGAGCCAGTAGTGGTTCCAACTTGCTCCTATGGGCCCAGTGCTCCTGGCTGAGACGAAACATGAAACCCTTGGGGTCAGGAGAGACCCCCATTGTAGAGACCAAGGCTGCTAGCTGCAGACTCCTCACTGAATTCCAAAAGCAGGTTGTCTGCCTAAATTCCCCTGGCAGTTGCAGCGGGATACATATTTCTTCTCTGGTTTCTCTTACTGACTCTTGAACTGTGTTCGGAACTCTTAAGCCATTATTACATTTCACCGCAGAGAGAACAGTGTTTAAGTAGCACAGCTGCCACGGTTGTGAGCACAGCTTTGATCACTAGGGTGAGGAGAGCAAGAGAGAGGGGAATGTGGGACATAGGTCCTGTCTGTATCATTTTAAAGGTTAGTTGGGGTCCCATGAGTTGAATTTACAATCATTGTACATGCAAGATACATATCTGGGTTTGCAGCTGAATCAGATCCAAAGCTCCAAAGGATGGGCCAGAACCTCCCATCATTGGGAGTTTTATGTAAAAATCTATGACAGGATCTAGGCATAAATATTCTTGGTGGTCACTCAATAACGAGTGGGATGTCTTCACATCACTCTCCTCTTTGTGAGTCCATTGATGGCTGATCAGCCCAATTTTGGAGATGCAGGACTTATCACAGAAGAGGGAGGTGTAGGTAATGGTTGCGGGGTGGTGCCTGGCAGTTTTTGCCACGCTTTTCTTCTCCACCTCTCCTCCTCTGCACTGCGGCAGAACTGCTGAAACTGTGCCATGCGCTCTCCACTGGGGATGATCCTGGGCAAGACTCTCCCAAGTGTCAACACCAACATAAATATATGGAAAATAGGGAGGCCAACTTGATCATATTTAAAAACTGGACACTCCAGTAGGAGTTCTGGACCCTCACCTGACCTTTCTCTTCCCTCACCTATTTTCCCCAAAGCCCTGCCCCACCTCTTGCCCTGAGACCCTGTCCCCATCCACTCTTCTTCCCCACTTCCACCACTCACTGCTTTTCCCTCTCACCCATTCCCCACCCACCCAGATCAAGAGGGACTTGTCTGCAGAGATGAGGCTGAGAGCTGCAGCCACCTGATGAAGGTAGGAGGTAACCACAGTTGAAGAGGGGCTGAAGTTGGTGATAGCACCTCCCCAACTCATAGCAGCCAGACATTTGGTGCCCAGTCACTACATTTGATTGGACACTCAACTCCCCTTTTCGACTGGACTTTCTGGTCAAAAAAAAAAAAAAGGTCACCTGACCACCCTGATAGAAAAACTTACTCCTGCAACCCTTCCAAAATGCAGCCCCCTCATCATTAAAAAGGACAGGATGGTACTGCCTCACAGCAATCTAATTGCAAAAGCTGAGGCTGGTAACCTGCAGAGTAACAAAGGATTCGTGGAAGTGTTGGTGAAAGAGGGTAAAGGTATATAGCTTTGCTGTGGTGGTTGTATCAGGAGTGTCTAGATCTCATGAAGCTGCTGTAGCATCCATTTGGAGTTTTAAAAGCCACCTGGCAAATTTCACAGGCATTTTTAAAAATGATCCCAGTTTCTGTAAACTGAAAAACAAGTTACATTTGCAGCGGCAAACAGGCCTCTGGACTCAAACAGCCCCACCAGCAGATGTCCAACTTAGAGAGAGGACTTGAAGGATCAGTTCTGAACAGACCCAGAAGGAAAGCAGAGTTCTGCTTCTTCTGGCATGAGGGAAGCCTGGTTACAGCCCAGGGCAGATGTCAATTGCTGGTTGGAGAAGTTTTGTAGTAAAAGGAATCATTGGATTCTGGAAGGCTGGCTGACTGACTGACAACTTCTCTGAAGACAAGTCTGGAACAGAAGGGTGATGGCCTGCCAAATGTTCTCTGGGGAACCTCGTTTTGATCTGTGGCTTCTCCTATTTTGTTTGGGCCTTAACCCACAGGAAGAGGCAGAACTTAGTGTGTTGGCTAAAGGGATACAGCACTGTTATAGTGGGTCTCCCACCAGACAGCAGTCAACCTCTGGAGACCTTTGGCTGAGCAGTACAGTAAGGCTATGGCCACACGACACGGTTATTTTGAGATAACAGCCGTTATTTTGAAATGACTTTGTGAGCATTTACACTACACACATGGTATTACAAAATAAATTCAAAATAGCAGGTGCGTTGTTTCGAATTTTGTAAACCTTTTTGCAGGAGTAACACCTATTTCGAAATAGGAACCGTAAAGACACAGAATAGTGCTATTTCAAAACAAGCCATAATGGCATCTAATGGTACTATTTCAAAAGAGGCACTATGTGCCCAGACATGCTATTTCATAATAGCTGGGTGCTATTTCAAAATGTATTCTTGTGTGTAGCTGTGTTATTTCGAAATAAGCTATTTCAGAATAGCTGTTCTGGAAGGCTGCTTCTACACAGCCCTCTCCCTTCCAGAATGGGCATGGTAATAAGCAAAGGGGAATATTCAAATGAGGCACAGATTTAAATATCTCAAACATTTGAGGAATAAGGAGGCTTTTGGAAAGGGGGTTCCTTCCAGAAGGGTCCTGTCTACACAGCTCTGTAGCTTCCAGAAGGAAAGTATGCAAATAAGATGCAAGATATTTAAATCTGCGCCTCATTTGAATATTCCCCTTTGCTCATTATCATACTCTTCAGGAAGAGAGGGGGCAGTGAAGAAGCGGCCGAATGGATTATTTTGAAAAAACGCTACTGTGTGGATGTAGCCTACCAGAACACAAGAGGGGTGCTGCCAAGACCAACCGCCCAATGTCCTTGATTCTCAATATAATGCCAGTTCCCCCTCCCCCAAGGTCAGATCGCATGCTGGCAAGCCTGCTGGTGCCGATATGATAATGAGACAGAAGACAGTATCTCAGATCTCTCCCCCTGCCCAGTTCTTATGAAGTCAATAAATCTATCCTGCCCAGAACGTCCATGCATTTCACTAAATATCTAGTTCAGCGTCTCCCCTTCCTTCCCATCCCCATCCTGCTATTTCCAAGGCTTTGCAGTGACACCAGTCAGTCTGGCCACCCTGGGAAAAGGAAGAGCCACTGCTTACTGCTGGCTGCCAGCAGCTGTCAAGCTCCAGTGACAAAGTGCTCCCAGTGCTAATGATGAGTCATCCCCATTGCTCAGAGTCCAAACCAATCTCTGGTTGGGGAGGAGAGCTGTCACCAGGCTTTGCTGGCTCTGTGAGATCAGTGGGAATTTAATGGGCACTTTACTTTGTCCTAGATGGAGCTCTTCAGCACCCAGATCTAGAGTGTTTCCTCACATCTTCATTCACCCTTTCTGTGCCCCTTGGAGGTAAATGTTACCTCCATTATACAGATGGGAAAGCTGAAGCATAGGAAGGTTAAGAAATGACTTGCCCAAGGCTATCCTGGTCTGTAGTACAGGCCAATATCAGTATAACTACATTGGTCAGGGCTGTAACAAATGCAATGGACTACAGTGCTGTAAAAAGCATGGAGGGAGGTGCATGGGGGCTACTCAGGGGTTCAGAGAGGAGACATGTCCAGGGGGGCACCCAATTTAGTGTGCAAAGCTCCTCCTCTAGCTTGGTGGGTCTGGCACTTTTTGGCAGATTATGTGCATCAGAGGCTCACAGCAGCTGCTTGTCTTGGTGAGCGGCTCTCATCATCAGCCAAGAGAGACAACTAAACCCTCTAGTCTCTGCTGCCCTTCCAAGTGATTCAGGCAAGACAAACCCCTCCACCAAGTCAGTCCTTCTCACGTGCTGTGTAGAGGATGGGAAGAGCCCGAGCATGCCCTCTACTCTGGGCTCCAGCCCCGGCATTGCTATCACAAGGTGCCTTACAAGGTCTCAAGTTTCATCTGCTTGACAGCAATGATTCCCTGGGCCACCTCCCCACGGTGGTCCCCAGCACCCTCCTTACCACAGGCTCTTTCTTCTAGTACCTGCTAGTGCTTTCTCTCAGTCTCTCCACAGCTCCTTATCTCCTCCACTCCTCACCCAACAACAGAGTCAGCAGAAGAAAATCCCTTTTCATAACCAGTCTCAGCAGGTTCTTCATTGGCTCCAGCTGTCCGGATTACTTTGGCTCCCTGGAGTCTGCAAGCCTCTTAATTGTCCCCAAGAGTTTTAATTGGTCTAGTTGCCCTGATTGCCTCTAGCAGGTTCCTGCTGGATCTGGATCAGCCCTTGATAGCTTATTCCGGGAACAGGGACCTATTCAATATAGGGCTAATATATCTCTGCTCCACCACTCTTCTGTATCGGTGTCCCCATCTGGCTCCCTTGTTTTAACCCAACAACCTCCGTGCTTGTCCCTGTTTTCTTTTCAGTTGTTCCTTGAATTATTTGGATTACAGAGCCCAGTGGAACCCTGCCCCCGCAGGAGGGATCCTTTAGCTCTGGGTGGGCTCGCACCTGCCCACTACTAAGATCCCAATAGGACCACTCTTCCATAGCTCTCCGGTCTGGCCCTCTCACATTAGCAATTACAATTTTGGCAGGGGCACAGGAGAGTGTTGCATCTCCTGAGTCTCGTGTGGTAACAAGAAAGGGTAGATTAGATTATTTTTGCATGCTGAGCCAGTCAGAAAAAGGTCTGAGTTATGTCAGCCTGGATTCTGGTTCTGTTCAGTATCTTCACTGCTGCTTTAGATCATGGCATATAGACATATAAAGTTTGCAGCTGATACCAAGGGAGGAGGGGTTGCAAGTACTTTGGAGGAGAGGATTAAAATGCAAAATGATTGGTACAGGCTGGGCTAAATAGGATGATTTAAGGACAAATGCAACGCTCTCCACTTGGGAAAGAACACATAGTTATACACATACTGCCTAGGAAGGAGTCTCTGCAGAAAGGGTCTGGGAGATCATAGTGGAACATGAGGTAAATATGAGTTAACAGTGTAATTATTCCACTCTGCTACAGAATGATCAGGCCTCAGCTGGAGTACTGAGTCCAGTTCTGGGCCCTACATTTCAGGAGCGAGATAGACAACATGGAGAAAGTCCAGAAAAGAGCAACAGAAATAATTAAAGGTCTACATAACATGTCGCTGTTAGGGAAGATTGAAAAACTTGAGTTGTTTAATCTGGAAAAGAAAAGATTTAGGATATGTCTTCACTATGCAGAAGATCAACTTGGTCAGCCCTCGATCTTCCGAGGTTTGATTTTGCGTTTCTGGTGGGGTGCATGAAATCCAATTATCTGGGGTTGGCAGTTGACCCCTGTGCTCCTTGGTATCATGAGGAGTAAGGGAAGTCTATGGGAGAGTTTCTCCCACCAACCTCCCTCCATGAGGACAGCCAGGTAAGTCAACTGTAGATTAGTCGATTCCAGCTATACGATAGCTGTAGCTTGAATTGCGTATCTACAATCAACTTTACTGTCTAGTGTAAACTCAGATACGCCATGGGTCAGATTCCACTCCTTTGAAATCAGTGGTATGGCACCTGCTTATTCTAGGTCTGAACTTCACCCACAGTTTGCTCTGTACCACCAAACAACACAGAAGGCAGAAAATAAAATTATTGGTCTGTTTAAAAGCAGAATTTCCTTTACACCCTTGGTGTACTGGTTATTGGGAAATAACTTTTACAAACCATTTTCTATAAAGGACTTGTTTTCAGCTAGTTTTATGTAGTAGCTTTTGTTCATATAAAATATTTAGAAGGCTACCTCTCCCCTCTCTCTCTCTCTCTCTCTCTCTCTCTCTCTCTCTCACACACACACACACACACACACACACACACACACACACACACACACACACACACACACACACACACACACACACACCTTAAATACTTATGGGAGGTATTACAGTGTGAAATATATCTACCACTCGCTGGGCTGTGTTGTGAAGCTAAAATGAGCACAGTAAATTCTGAGAAGGAATTTGTTTAACCTATAACCTTAAAGTAATAAGTGGAGTGCTAAATGTTTTGGCACACACTGCTGTATTTTTATAACACTTGGCAAGGCTGCTGGAAGACTGAAAGAAAAACTGAACGCTGGAGAAACTGCTCCCTGCGTCTCTTCCCGTCGCTGCTTCCCAGCCTGGTGCGTGCAGCCCATAAGGCCTGAGCTAGTCTGATCATTAGCACCGTACCATGGGCCATAAGAGTAATCAAGCCCCCGATTCCACTATTTTTCAGGCTTCAGCCAGGGCCACAGATGGGGTGGCATTAAGTCGAGTGGCCAAGTACAGGAACTTCTTTTGCGGCAGAAATGTTTTTGGCCGCAGCAGGGAGGGCAGCAGGGGCTAGTTTACAGAGTGGTGATGACAAGCTTCGTTCCCATGTTTCAGGGTCAGATCGTCCCAGCACACTTTGTTCTGATTCTTTGGTTCGGTTGGTTTTTTAATCCCCCTTCCCTTCCCTCTTTGTGGTGAATTAAAACCCTTGGGAAGGTTTGCAGAGAGCTGGGAGGGTGGGGGAGGGAAGCAACTTTCTACTGATAATCCGGGCAGTGCAGTTCTCACAACCATGGGGAGCTAACAGAGTTGCCCGGCCCCTGGGGGAGGTGGGAGGGGCTGGCTCTGTGCTCCTGGAAGGGGCAGGGCCGCAGATGGAAGGGGTGGGGCTTCTAGCCCTCAGAACCACCTGCAGCATGCTGCACCATGGCCCCCACCCACACCAGACAGCCCTCAGAACTGCCCCGAGTCCACTCTGCAGGGCTCCAGCAGTGATTTCAAGGGCCTGGGGAAATTGTCCCTGTTGTCCCCCAGCCCGCTGGTGAGCCTGTTCACATCCTTTCTTTGGAAAACAGCAGCAGTTGCTCCCTGAAGCTTACTCTGGCTCAGGTGGGAGCTCCTTCTTTGTATTTCTATTTCCTGCTCTCTCATCTACTCAGTGTGTCCTGGGGGCCTCTCCACCTCCCTGAGCCTCCGTTTCCCCATCTGTACCCCGGGAATAATTCCCAGCCCCTTCAATGGATTCCAAAGCCAGAAGGGACACCAAAGAATGTTCCATCTAATTTTTTTCCATCCATGGGCAGAATAAATTTTGATATGCGCACCAAGGGAGATGCAGATGTGGACCACTGATAGAAACGCACACTGCCTACAGTGGGTGGCACTCTGATAACCAGCTGACCAGCACCTGAATCTCACCTGGGTGGCTGCCCAAGAGCTCAGCTAACAGGGAATGCTGCAGAGCATTGTGGCATTGAGTCTGATTGCCTTTGGAGAATGTTCCCAGAATAACCCCAGGAGCAGATCTTTAAAAGAAACATCCTACCTTGATTTAAACATTGTCAGTGATGGAGCATCCACCATGACCTTGGGTAAATTGTTGCAATGGTTAATAACTCCTTGAATCATTCCCACTGTTCTGCTCTGAACCGTCTTGAATGGTGGGCACCCAAACTGGACCCTGGATTCCAGCAGCGGTTGCACCAGTGAGAGGTAAAACACTTCTGGAAAGCTGTCTCGGAAAAGCAGTCTCCAGGCCTGGGTCTCCTTTCATTGGCACCGTTCTAACTACACTGATTTCAAAAGCACTACACCCAGCGTATGCCCATCTGGGAAGAGACTCAAGTCTTATAAGTGTGAAGTATTTTTATGGTATAGTGACAGTGCTACATGACTGCTTTTATTTTTATTGTGTGATTATAAAGTCCCTTCTGCTGTGTGATAGGGTTAATATCAGAAGCAGGGGACAATAACAACAACATGAGTTCACCAAGGGCAAGTCACACCTGATCAATTTGATTAGCTTCTATGTTGAGGTAACTGGCTCTGTGGATATGGGGAAGGCGGATGTGACAAACCTTGACTTTAGCAAAACTTTTGATACAATCTCCCACAATATTCTTGCCCACAAGTTAAGGAAGTATGGATTGGATACATGGACTTTGAGGTGGAGAGAAAGCTGGCTAGGTGGTCAGGCCCAATGGGTAGCGATCATCAGCTCAATGTCTGGTTGGCGGTCAGTTTCAAGCAGAATGCCCCAAGGATTGGTTCTAGGGCTGGTATTGTTCAACATCTTTATTAATGACCTCGACAAGGGGATGGGTTGCACCCTAAGCAAATTTGCACGTGACACTAAGCTAGTGGGACAGATACATACATTGGAGGGGAGCAATAGGGTCCAGATTGACTGAGATAAATTTGAGGAGGGGGACAAAATAAATCTGATGAGGTTCAACAAGGACAAGTGCAGAGTCCTGCACTCTTACAGGCTGGGGGCTGACTGGCTAAGGAACAGTCCAGCAGAAGAGGACCTGGGGATTACAATGGTTGAGAGGCTGAATATGAGTCAACAATGTGCCCTTATAGCCAAGAAGGCTAATGGCATATTGGGGTGCATTAGGATAAGCATTTCCAGCAGATCTAGAGAAGTTATTACTCCTCTCTATTTGGCACTGGTGAGGCCACATCTAGGGTTTTGTGTCCAGTTCTACCCTGTCCCCCAGTATAGGAAGGATGTGGATGTATTAGAATGGTCCAGAGGAGGGCAATGAAAATGATTAGGGGGCTAGGGCATATGACCTATGAGGAGAGGCTCAGGAATTTGGGCTTATTTAGTTTACAGAAGAGAAGAGTGAAGGGGGATTTCATAGCAGCCTTTAACTACCTGAAGGGAAACTCTGAAAAGGAAGGAGAGAGGCTGTTCTCAGTGGTGACAGATGACAGAATCAGGAGCAATGGTCCCAGGTTGCAGTGGGAGAAGTCTAGGTTGGATATTAGGAAAAATTAGTTCACTCAGGCAATGGTGAAGCACTGAAAGGGGTTATCTAGGAAGGTGATAGATTTTCCATCCTTAGAGGTTTTTAAATCCCAGCTTGACAAAGCCCTAGCTGGGATAATCTATTTGGGATTGCTCATGCTTTGAGCAGCGGATTGAACTCAACTTCCTGAGCTCTCTTTCAACCCTCTGATTCCATGATTCTATAGTAGACTACCTAATTGGCCATGCTGCCCAGTTGGTTGGAGGAGTCAGCAGGCTAGCTCATAAGCCAACAGCAGCCATTTAATGGCTGCTCAAAGTACTTGTCTGTGACTGGGGTTGCTCCTGCAGTTGCCTGCTCTTAGCTGTGTTCCTGGCCTGCCTTGCCTCACTCCAGGTAAACCAGTTCTGAGGTAACACCTGTGTTAACTGGTAGGTATGGCTGAGACCCATTTCCCAGTTCCTGATGAGAGTTGTTACATTCTAGCCCTTGCCATTAGTAGTACTAGGAGAGTTATTTTATTATAAAAAATAATAATCTGGTGATAATACATTCATAACACCCTGCAGACAGTAATGCTTGAATTACAGACCTGAGCCAAAACCTAGAAAGCCTCCCACTGATTTTAGCAGACTTTGGACCAAGCCCTGAGAGAAAAAGAAAATGCCTCCCTGAAAAATGACAGTATGTTAAAAATTAATTATGAGGTTGACTTCCAGCTGCATGAGGATGGGAACTGGCAACTCTTGAAGGGTCTGACAGCAAATTGAACCCAAGAAATTCACAACTCAATGGTCCGGTGGCACCAGGCCTAGTAAGATGCCCCCTTATGCTGAACCATTTGCCCCAGGATAGGAGAAAAAGGCAAAATATGCTGCTAGCTAAATGATAACCAGGCTGCAGCTGGAAGCTCTTCACAGATGATGGGACAGGAGAGGCTATTTATTATTGTCAGCGTGCTAACAGTTTTTCACCTGAAGATGAAATGGTGCAGTTTGGCTCCTGGCTTGCAAATCTCAAGTGATGATGAGATCAAATAGAAGCATCATTTCCTGCCCACCAGAGCTGACCTCTCACCCTCCGATCATCGGTTTCTGGGTCATTTTGCCTCTCCCTCAGAGCAAGGGGTGGAAGTTCCTCCATATAAGCAGTGTCTAAATCTTGGCTTGCCTCCCTGCCTCCCATTGCTCCCCTTTCATCCTCTCCAAGCCAGTGAATCCTTTGAGTTAAGGCTCTCACTTGTGCCAGCTCCTGCTGAATTGGGAGGTAGCTTTTGTTATGCAGATTGTGGCCTGCCAGGCAGGGAGATAAGGCTGTTAAATGTGTGCCACTGGGGTTTCTACTGCATGCTGTAGGTAAAAGGGGAAAAAAATAGGAGGCTGGGCTCTTGGCTTTCTGTTTTCACTCTCAGTCTGAGATTATTGTGCTGTCTTTCAGTGATGCTGAATAAACCCTGCAGTCCCTTAGTTTTGCATCCTTCAGGAGGAGCTAGAGAGACATGAGTAACAAGTCCATAACTGGGAATTTACAGGCTGGCTTTTCAGGGAACATTTTGCAAACAGTGGTAACTGCCCTGAACTCCCTGCTTAGGAGCAAAATGCCTGGGTCAGCCTCTGGGTTCATAGCACCTGCCTCTTCTTGAAAGATTCAAAGGCCAGGTGAGACCATTATGATCATTTATTCTGACCTCCTGCATTGCATAGGCCAGAGAACTTCACCTGTAGTGGGCAGAACTATTATGTAAATCAACATCATCAAGCCAAATAGAGTTGTGGCCGCCTCTGGGGTGGAAGGAGTGAGCTTTCAACATCACTAAACAACAGCTACACAGGTCAGGGGCTCACATTTGCTCTCACTTGCACTGGGTTAAGCCTCTGTGCTACTGATGGCTGTGAAGTGCAAAACTGGTATGAAGGAGCCTCCCTGCACGGAGGGAGAAGAATACACTGTAAAGCTTAGTGAGTTTTTACCAGGCAGGGTAGGATGTAGGATTCAGACAGCAAACCAAGAGAAACTCCTATGCTGGCAAAAGATAGAAACAGAATTTGCAACGTGTCTAAACAGCCTGGGCTTTGCCTGAGTTTTCAGGTGCTTGCCCCTTGTACAGTCACACCTTTGTGAAGTGGCCATGAGCTTCCGTGGGTAAGAGAAGTGGGTCTTATACAGAGAGGCTCATGACTTACTACATTTGTTAGTCTCTAAGGTGCTACAAGACTGCTTGGTTTTTGTGACGCTACGGACTAACACAGCTCCCCGTGTGAGACTATGAAAAGTGGCTATAAAGTGGATGGAGTTTTCACACTCACTTTGCCCCAGGGCCTGTGACTATCCCAGACGCAAGAGAGTCCCTCTTGTACAGCGCAGCGCCTACAGTCTTCCTAGAGCATCAGCTCAATGCTTTCATTTTTCCCATCCACAGGTGGAATAAATTTTATGTGCACAAGGCATGTACAGATGTGCACCACCATAGAAACATGCCCTGCCCACTGGAGTGACTGTGAGTGCTGTGGGTACGCTTCTAATCAGCTGGGCAGCACCTGAATCTCTTCTTGGTGGCTGCCCAAGTGCTCAGCTTATGGGGAATGGTGGGCTACACTTAAAATGCTGCTTCAGCACAGCTGCATGGCTGTAAGAGTCAGTGAAAATGCTTCCATGTCCACAGGAGAGAGAGCATGGTTAAGCCACCTTCCCAAGGAGCAGTAGCTATGTCAATGGGAGAAGCCCAGTGACATAAAGCTGCCTACTTAGGAGGTTAGGTTGGTAAAACCATGTTCTCAGGAGTGTGGATTTTCACACCTGCAAGCAACACAATTAAACTGACATAAGGCTGCAGGATAGCCCAGATCTGAGAAAGGTAAGCCCAAATGAAGCCTATTCTACAATAGAAAATTAGGTTGAGTCCACCAACAGCAACATAATTAAATCATCCTATGTCCCTACTTAGACAGCACTAGGTTGACAGAAGAATTCTTCCATTAACCTAGTTACTGTCTGTTGAAGATGGGTTACATACACAAGTAGGAGAATCCCTCCCATCAATGTAAGTAGTGTCCAGTGTTCCCTATAAGCTGAGTGCTTGGGCAGCCCCACAGGACAAACTCAGGGGTCACTGAGCAGATTAGCAGAGCACCCACAGCCAGCAGCATGATTTTCTACTGGAGGTGCACATCTGCACATGCCTTGGTGCACATAGCAAAATTTATTCTGCCCATGGATAGAAGAAATAGAGGGAACATTGGCAGTGTCTAAAGGGAAGCATGGCAGTTGTGCTGCTATTGCCTTTTAAATGTGGACAAGCCCATTTCAGAATCAGTAACACAAACCAGTGGGTTTTTTCCTTGTCTCCGGAGAAAGGGCCCTTAAAATTGCTGCTGGACCCCCTTGCAGTGCAGTCTGGAATGCACTGAGATCTAGGTGGTGGGGGAGGCTAGTCCCTACCCTGACCCCTTACACCCAAGGCCCTGCCTCTTCCAAGGACCCCAGAGCAAGCCCCCTCATTGCCCAGGGCCAGCAAAGTGTGTCGCTAGCCCTGCTTGTCTCGTGTTCAAGTCCTTATGTGGTCCAACCCAGCTCAGCCTTAACATGTGACATAATGTTGTCTGAACTGGTATCTCATGAGATTGTGAAGCCTGGTGCTGATAGGACTGTAAGCCACAAATGTAGTAAAAGCCAGACTGGAGACAAGAGGGGGGCTTAGAATGTAACTGCATAACAGAAGTTGGGGGCAGTGGGTAAAAGTAAAACTGCATCAGCTCTGCAGTCATGTGGAGGGGGGACAACATTAGAGGAACGTAATAGCTGGAAGGGAATTTGAAGCTAGAATTCAGACCAGTGACAAGGTGTAAACACAAACATGTTGAATGTGTGGCCCACGGGCCACATGCGACCCCATTAAATATTTTTGCAGCCCTGGGGCTGAGAGCCAGCCAGGGTGCAGAGAACCTTAAATGTATATTTAAATAACAATTTTACACATCACATTTTAGGAACTATCAATAAAATTATAAAACAACCAAATTCATATTAAGTAGTAGCAGAGAAGGAGCCATGTTAGTCTACATAGTATCAAACCACAAAGCAGTGACTGCTTTTTTGTTTTCATATTAAGTATTAAACTCTCATTTAGAACTATTGTATTATATTCAAACAAGATCTGAAAAAATACTATACAATACACTTAAAACATAATCTATAATAATAAATAATTATGACTTTCCGATAGAAGTACATTTTCTTTGGTGGCCCTGAAAGCTGTCAATTTTTGTTTGTGAGGCCCTTAATAGGTTTTGAGTTTGATGTGCCTGGAAATAATTCACCATTGGATCAGCTTACCAGGAGATGTGGTGCGTCGTCCTTTTTAAAATCAAGAGGGGATTCTTTTCTAAAAGATCTGCCCTAGGGATTCTTTTGAGGAAGTTCTCTGAGCTGCTAAACACGGTCAGACCCGGCGACCACAATTGTCCCTTCTGGCCTTGGAATCTGGGTTACTAAACAGCTGTGGGGGCTGTTCCCTCACTCCCTCGCTACAGTTACACTGTAGCTCCAAACTTCCTACTACAAAAAGGTAAAAGTGATACAACTGTGCACATGCAGCTAGTGGAGCCCCTGCAGGCACCAGGGCAAGGTGGGAGGTGGTCTGACATCACACCCTGGAAGGGGCAGGGCCAAGGACAGAAGAGGCAGGGCCTAGGGCAGTTCCCCACCTAGAGCTGCCAGGCCCACTGTGCTGGGCTCCTCCCACCTTCCCCCAGAGCCATGCTGACTAGTGCAGCAGCTTTGCAGCAGGACTTCAAAGGGGCCCAGCGCTTGTGTCACCACTGCTACAGCCAACGTAGCAATGGCAGCAGCTGGAGTTCCAGGCCCCTTAGAAACGCCTGGCCCCAGGACAACTGCCCCTTTCCCCCCCTTTTGTCTCCCCACATCAGTAGTCCTTGCTGTTACTCCCACAGGGGTAGCACAGGGAAGGGTAGCTTATTCAGATCCCTAAGCAGCCTTCGGCTATGTCTGCGCTGCAGGGTTTTTCGGAAGTAACTTCTAACGTTGAAATAAGTTATATCTGAAAAGAGCATTCATACTGCAAGAGCATTTTGAAATGGAGTGTTCATGCTACAGAGCCCGACTATGAAATCAGAGCAATGATGGGATGCATCCCTGGAGGCCAATAAGTCGTAATTACCTCTGCTCAGTACATACTGAGTCAGTTTCAAAATTGAAAGAGGAAGGGGCCAGCAAAGGTCCTTTCTTTTAGTCCAGTCATTATTTTGAGTTAAATACCCTATTATTCCAGAATAACCACCGGGGGATTTTTAAAAAAGGGTTTTCTCGGGGAAGAAAAATGTAGACAAGCCCTAAGTTACACTGACATAACTAGTAGTGTGTACAAGCCCCCAGTGAAAAGATTCTCCGCTTTCTGAGGTGTTGTCTGCGTAGGAATTACTAGGAAGGGGTCTAATACTCCTCCCCTTTCCATAATCCTAGTCCCCGGCCTGGGCAACTTTCAGATGGCAGCTAAGGGAGGTCTCGGTAAACAAAGCTGAGAACCAAAATCTGAGGCAGCTGACCAAGGGAGGGGAGGAAGAACCCTCCCCAAACACTGAACAATAGCATCTGGAGACCACTAGCAGACAGTAGACACTAACACAGTCATTTAGTTGTAAATAAGAAACCTGGTTTTCTTACCCAAGGAAAACACACAGGCGAGTAACTTTTCAAAAACCTGCTCTAAATATAACAGCCGAACTGTAATGTAGAAGAGAGAAAATTATGGAAATGAGGGCTATCGGCTGATCAGAATAACAAGTGAACTTGATCTGGAATGGGACAGCGTTTCTTGGTAATGAGGATTATTTACACATGATTTCCCTTGCAAATCAGTCGCATGTTCCCAGAGTCACCAGCTCCTAGTGAGACACTCAGTGCAGGCAGCATTGCCTGTGTCTGGAGCAGCAAACTTGCACTAAATATTTGCATTAATGCAAAGGCCACGTAATGCACTGGAGGCCTTGCCAAGTGGTAGGCTTTCACAAAAAGATAATGGCTATAGGGTGGGGGTCCCCTTTGTCCTTTGAAGAGACGTAATTTAGCTCTTAATAGCCACGTTGTTCATGGGAAACAGCCCCATTCTAAGAAGTGCAGTGTGATCTCTAAGTGAGGTGAGGATTTTTAAACAAAATGGCCATTAATGTGCGTGACTATTTCTGCTCACTGAGGAGCTGTCTGCATGTCCTGGGTCCGAGGATATCGCTTGCCAACATTCATGAAATCCTCCACTGCAAGACCTGAGTCTTCACCAGCTAGTCATCCTGCTTGTTCCATCCCTGGAGCTTTGTCTGCAGTGCAATAAAACACCCACAGCTGGCTTGTGGCAGCTGACTCGGGTTGCAAGGCCGAGCTATAAAACAGCCCCATCTGTGTGATTCCATTCACTCCATGTTACATGGCCAGGAGGAGTCAGGAGCTCCTGGAGAGCTTTGCATAGGGGCCTCAGGCTGAGCATGGACCTCCCCACCGTGAGAGATATGCCTTATGAGAGCAGAACCCGTGTCAGTGCACGGGAGCCAGGTAAAAGCCCACCACCTCTAGGACCAGCCTGATAACCAGGCCCTGCTGGGGAATCAGGCAGTCTTGTTCCTTCTTCCCAAGTCATTTTCTAGGATGTGATCCAGAACGCTGCATGCCTCAGGCCTGGGCACTCCTAGTTAGTATTGATCTGAGCTGCATGGGGCCATTTTGTGCCAGTACGGCTTGGAAGAGAAGCCACCTTGTGAGCGTTGATAAATAGGAGGAAAGGGTAACAAAATTAAACTCACGTAAACTCAGTGGGCAGCAAACCAAATGCAACAGATGAGCTGCACTGAGTACTGCCCAAAGTTTCCCATGTTCCAGCAACATGACCCCTCCAGGATAGGCAGAAAGGAAGAGGAATTGTGGGTTTGCCAGACCCTCCGGCCATCTGCACAACCTGGCTTTGGAATGACCCACATTTGATTCAGGGCTTTGGATCAGTTGGAATAAAGAGAGCTGCTCCTCCACAGGCCCCGGGATAGAGCAGAGGGACTTTCTGTCAGGACTCCTTAAGTCAGTATTCTGCTCTCATTTACTGCGGTGTAAATCTAAAGTAATTTCACAGTCAGCAGTAAATGAGTAAAGTTAACTGCTGTAAATGAGGACCAGCTTTGGCCTAAGATGTTGTCTGATATTGTTCTTTATATAAACAGCACTCATTTTGCATGCTGACTGAATGCTGGATTAATACATGGCGCACTGTTGCGTCACGTTGGCATGTTTTCCGGTCTGCACAGACCCAACATGTAACCCCTACCTCTCGGTTTATGTCAATGCTTACTTCGGTCCAGAGACATCCGTGCAGCTGAAATCAATGAGCTCAATTTTGCTGTCAGTTGCACTGGGGCAAAACAAAAAAAACAAAAAAAAACCCCAGAGTCACTACGTTATTACCCCAGGTGTGAGTTGAGCTCAGATGGGAGTGCTTAGCTGGGGAGATCAAGAACAGCAGCAGCTTGCAGGGAGACATGCCAGAGACATCAAGATTTTCATATGAAAGGTGTTCCAATCCTACGCCAATAAAACCTTAAGATTAGATAAACCCCGTGCCAGAAAAAAATGGCAAATTTCAGTCTGTCAGACACAACAACTCCAGATCCTCCATTATCCAGACAGCAACCTCAGGTGCCTCAAAGTTGACTGAATTGAAGCTCATCTGGTTCCCAGTAGTGCTGGTCCCTGTGCAGCTGAGAGGGGATTTCCAACACAGCTGCTTAAAAAAACTCTTCCATTAAGTGAGCTAATATTTCATGAATAAATTGAAGTGGTCAAGTCCCACTTTGTACAGAAAGGACGGGCTGCCCGCTGTGTAGCCTTCTCGATCCTTTCCAAGATCTAAATAACATCACAGGCTTGCTTACTCTCTCCCCCTCTTTCTGCATAACAGTAGGATTTGCTTATTTGATTTTTTTTTAAATTTATGCAAATGATTCTCTGTTCTGTGTTATTATGTAAAAGAGCCAACTGAAATGTTAATGAGGGAGCCCAGAAGTATGCATCTATTAGCCAGGGCAATGGAGCTTTACACCTACAGAAGCTGCACTGAATTAAATTTCTAATGTGTAGGACAGGTGCCATGCTGGTAAAAATCTTATGCCGGGTCCTCAATTAATTCTGAAACTTCTGTGTAGATTAGGGCTGCGAAGGCTTGTTAATGAATAGGATTAAAATACAGAGCTCTGGGATGTTGTTCTGTACAGGATGAACCTCTCTCGTCCAGCATCTGAGGGACCTGACCAGTGCTGGATGAGAGAATTTGCCGGATGATGGGAGATCAATATTGTCTAGCATATTACCAACACTTCCACTGCTTACTGGGCTCTTAGAAGACATTTAGGGGTAAATTACAGCTAAGTAACAGCACAGAACCCTGAGAGCCAGGACTCATGGTTGTAAAGAAACTTTATGGGACCATGGGAAATTTTGCCTCACCCATTATAAGTGGTCACCCAGCTAACTGAAATCATGCCAGATTACAGAGTTTGCCAGACGAAAGAGTTCTGATTTAGAGAGGTTCATCCTGTACTCAGCCAGAGAACAAACAGGTGCTTTCAATCCAAATAGCCTTTATTTGAGATTTAAGAAAACTGGTTTCCCTGGGCATCATGGGAAATCATATGGCTATGGTCTTGTTTTCACTGCAGGATCAATAATGTGAGCGGTTTGAGAAGTGTGGTGGACCTGGAATGCCCCAGAACAGTACTGCCATACTTTTGCCCCAAAAAGTACAGCCTTGTCCTCCTCACAGCATGACCTCGTGTTCACTGTACAGCTAAGGTCATGCTGCATGGAAGATGCCATTTTGTAGAGCATCAGCTATTAAGACAACCTCTTTGTGCAGCACCTGTGTTATTTAACAGCATGATCACTGTATGGAACTAGGCTACCTCAAGTGGTGTTAACTCTGCAATGTAGATATAGCCATGGAGACTTTTCTGTCTCTCCCAAGGTCCCTTCCAGTTCTAGGAGATGTGTATCTCCAATTAATTCATATTTTTTACCCCACCAGTTGAGAACTGGAGGGATATCTGAGCTAGCCATCCCTAGATGCATTTTCTAGAGAGTGGAAATAAAGGGTTTTCAGCTGAGTTTCTCTGAATTACTTGAGTGATCTGTAACTTACTCCCCTCGGTCTGGCAAAGTCTCCTGGAATGCTTATGGGCCCACTGCTAAGATATTCCTGAATGTGTTGTGTCTTTACCGCTACGGGATAAGCGAGTTTCTTATTGGTCCTGGAGCTAGTGACATATTTTATATGATCTAAGTGTTTGGAAAGATAATGGTTTGTGGGGCTAGGGCAGAGAGGAGGTGTGTAGTACATAAAGAAATGGATTTAGCAACACAGAAGACTTTTAATTATGGTAGGGGCAGAGTGTGACTTTCAGCACTGCACTGAGAAGGGGTGATATGGAAGCTGCACTAGCCCAGCATTGGCTGAGGAGGTGCAAGAGAGTTGCAAATTCTCTCCCACCTCCTTTCTAGCCTTATGGGCGGTAGTGTAACGGTGTGCCACATGCTTTGCCTCCACCTATTCTCTTGCCCCATGCGGGATGAAGCAGAGGATTAGCTCTGTTTTACTCCTGCCTGCAGAGACAAGAAAGGAACCACTGGACGTTCGGATCAAGAGAGTAAAGTGAAGACGGATAGGCCACACTGTCAGAAAAACCATCATCCAGCATAGTCCATCGAGCTCTCAAATGGAACCCACAAGGAAAACACAAAAGAGGAGGATCTCGGACAGTGTGGGGAAGATCTACTGAGACGGAAGGACAACTGGGGTACTCCTGAGGTCAGCTAGAACATCTGTCCCAAGACAGAGTGAAGTAGAGGAGACTTGTAGATGACCTATGCTCCACTCAGAGTACCAGGGTTTAAGTAAGTGAAGTTACTCCTGCCTGCCTGGATCCATGATACAGATAGTCTGACTGGGACACAAGATCGAGGGAGTAGAGAAGAGTCTGACTCCCAGTCTTGCCCCCCTGTGCTACTGAATTGTCAGAGTGGGATTAAGTCATGAGCACTGTCAGTCCATGCCAAGAGCCGTGACTTTTGGAGTCCTGTGAACCTACGTGGATCTCAGCTTTCATTGGAAAGGAGAACAATTGTTCTTGCCCTCTTGATGTGATGAAACTCTTGAAAATGTGATATCTCAAGGAGCCCAACGTAGTGCTATCTGCCGCAGTCTGCAGACAGCCGTAGAACAACAGCTGTGAGCAAGAAGAATCCCACTGGGGTCTTATCTCCAAGACTCACTGCTCCGTGCATTCTGCCAATATAGTAAACTTGGTTTTATCCCATATTGGATCAATCAAAACTCAAATAACCAGCACAACCCCCCGGCCATGTCGCCACTTCCCCACTTCAGAGAGCAGAACCAAGCATGTGAGCAACGCCCCGCTCAGTGCCTGCCCTGAATCCCCCTCCCCTTAGCCCTGCCGCTCTGTCCCCAACAGCAGTGTGCTGGCCCCTCATGCCACCGTGCAAGCCAGGTTAGCAGCATCTCTGCCACTCCACTTTAACCTTGGGCTCTCTGGGCTGGCAGCAGCAACCTGTCTCCACCCTGCTCTGAGCACAGCACATGCTGCTTCTGCAAAGTAGCCATTGCCCACAGGGCTTCTGCTGCTGCCCAGCAGTGGGGAGGGTCTGGAGCAGAGCCCTCACTCTGGGAGCGCCTGCAGGATATGCATGCAGAGTGTCAATGTCAGTACACAAGGCTATGCACTCGCTGTTGTCTTGTTTTATAAGACAGTGTATCTCAATGACCAGTTGATGGACCGATACTGATCACTGAAATCTCCCAGCTGCAATTTAAGAAAGCAGCAAGCCAATCCCTGGTATCAAAAAGGCTTAGATAGGAGAACTAGCCAGTTGGTTATGGAGCCATAACCCTGCCACCGAACAGCTCTTAATGATTTGAACCAGCTCCAAGACAATAAGTTCTGCTAACTAACCCAATCTTCTACTGTTTGGAAAGCACTATTTGCTACCACTTATTCCATGGCTATGGACACAATTATGTTTAGAGCCCTAATTCTACAAATGTCTTTTAAAGCATATGGAGTAGAATGGGGCCTAGGTCTTCTGTGCAAAAACACCTTATTGTGCCATCATGTGGGCAGACTTCATCCTAAAATGAGTTTAAAACATTGCCATTATTTATTAAGGACTGTCTCATATTCACACGCACTGGGGCTCTTGAAGTATTGATTTTGTAACCGAAGCTGAAAAAATGGCTCTTCTAGCTATTTTGGTCGCAGGTCCCTGCTGTAGTGGAAGAGGTCATCCTTTCCATCACCATTCTTTGGGTTATGGAGCTATGTTGCGCAGTCAAGGCCATGGGGATGGAACTACAGGGAGCCACAGGATGTGGTGCACTTAAGGCCCCAGATTGACTTTGGCCTGGTGCATATGCTGAGTCACACTCTAGCCCTTAGTCACTGTTACTAATAATAACTGTGGCCCAGTCCCCAGTGACTGTGGATCACGGTAACTGGCATCATGCACCAAGAGAGAAAGGCGATTTCTGAAAAGGGTTTAACATGTCATAGACCTTGTCTCCCCAGAAAGACCAGATTTGCCCCAGGAGTTAGTTTGAACCAGCAATTTCAACCAGGGATGGGGAAAATTCACAACTCTGAGCAGTCCTTCCTGTAAGCTGAGTGCTTGGGCAGCCACTCAATTCAGGTGTTGCCAGGTGATTAGCCAGGCACCCACAAGCGGCATCAAGTGTTTCTATTGGTGGTGCACACCCACACATGCGTTGGTGCACCTAACAAAATTTATTCCACCCATGAATGGAGAAGTCTACATCATAAGATAGATGAACTAGAGTGCCTCATATTAAAGGAGGATATTGATATAATAGGTATCACAGAAACCTAGTGGAATGAGGACAATCAAAGGAATTGTAGAATCAAATGAAGTAAAAATCTTAAATGAACCAAAATGTTCCATATAATCTCTATGGATAGTAATTCCATGCTCTAATAATAAGACTATAGCAGCAGGGCTATATTACTGACCACCTACCAAGATAATTATAGTGACTATGAAATGCTAAGGCAGACTGGAAAGGCTATCGAAATAAAAAACTCAAGAATAATGAGGAATTTCAACTATCCCCATATTGACTAGGTACACGTCACCTAGAGTGGGATGCAGACATAACATTTCTTGATACCTTAAAATGACTGCTTCTTGGAGCAGCTTGTTCTGGAACCTGCAAGGGGAGAGGCAATTCCTGATTTAATCCTAAATGGAGTGCAGGATCTGGTCTAGGAGGCAAATATAACTGGACCACTTGGAAGTAGTGACCACAGTGTAATAAAATTTAACATCCCTGTTGTGGGGAAAACACCTCAGTGCCCAACACTGTGGTATTTAATTTCAAAAAGGGGAACTACACAAAAATAAGGAGGTTAGTTAAACAGGAATTAAAAGGGTACAGTGCCAAAAGTAAAATTCCTGCAAGCTGCATGGAAACTTTTCAAAGACACCATAATAGAGGCCCAACTTAAATGTATACCCCAAATTAAAAAACACAGTAAGAGTGCCAAAAAAGTGCCCCTGTGACTTAACAACCAGATAAAAGAAGCAGCGAGAGATTAAAAAAAGGGCATTGTTTAAAAAGTGGAAGTTAAATCCCAGTGAAGAAAATAGAAAGAAGCATAAACTCTGTCAAGTTAAGTGTAAAAACATAATAATGAAAGCCATAAAGGAGTTTGAAGAAGAGCTGGACAAAAACTCAAAAAGTAATAGATGATTGATAAGTGAAGAGAGCGCACAAAGATGCTAAAGCCATTGCACAGAAACTAAAGGAATTCTTTGCTTTGGTCTTCACAGCTTAGGATGTTAGAGAGATTCCCAAACTTGAGCCATTCTTTTAGGTGACAAATCTGAGGAATTGTCCTAGACTCAGGTGTTGTTGGAGGAAGTTTTGGAACAAATTGACAAACTTAATAGTAACAAGTCACTGGGACCAGATGGCATTCACACAAGAGTTGTAAAAGAATTCACATGTGTAATTGTGGAACTATTAGCTGTTGTTTGGAACTTACCATTTAAATCAGCTTCTGTACCTAATGACTGGACGATAGCTAATGTGACACCAATATTTAAAAAAGGCTCTACAGCCGATCCTGAAAATTACAGGATCTAACATAAGTACCAGGCAAATTAGTTGAAACTATAGCAATCTCAGCAATCTCCCGAAAGGCTCCACGGAGATCAGGGTAAAATTCCCCCCAAATTCCACCATACTGAAGGAAAGTAAATCTTCCTCCTTGTCACCAGACATTGTCAGGAACCATTGTTCTCTCTGAGCTCACTCACTGCCCAGCACTGTTACTGCTTTTCTCTAAGGCGTTGTCCACAGTTTGTTCCCAGCTTGAAAACCTGCCCTGCAAATAATATGACCAGACCGTTTTATTTTCTGCTTTCCAGAAAGATTTTCAAAGGTTTTAATTTAGGCCAGTCCTTTGAAGCGTAGAAATTTCATACAATAACCTGAATGCCTGGAAGGTAGCACTGCCTTGAATCATGTCTGATTCATCACACATTTAATACTGATAATATGGATTGATTAGAAGCACAATAAGCACAGCTCCCAGAAGGGTAAGACAAGTGCAATTTAGTGTTGTAGTCAGAGGTCCATTAAGCTTGAAATTACAATTGGCTCTTGGGTTTTTCTTGGTCCTGGTTCATTTCTCAACATGCTGGAGATATGGGAACATTTGGATTCTAACCTTGTGGATTGGCTCCATCTCAAGATGTAATTAAATATAGCTATTTAAAACCGTTATGAACTCACTAGAATGGTAGGAATCTGAAGGTGAAATCTTGGTCCCATTATAGTGAATGGGAGTTTTGCCATTAACTTCACTAGAGGCAGGATTTCCCCCCGAATATCTAAGGCTACATCTACACGAGTGAGTTTTTTCAAAAAAGCTGGGGCTCTTTCAAAAAATCCCTCAGAGCATCTACACACAAAATGTGTTCTTTTGATGTTAAATCAGACTGCAGAACTTTTTCTGGCAGCCCTCTTCCTTTCCCAGATGAGGAAGAGCGCCTTTTTCCAAAAGATACTTCCGGAAAAAAAGTTTGTAGATGCCCCAGGGGCCCTTTTTTTGAAAGAGCAGTCCTCATGGCACTGGCTTGTTCGATCCCTGGCCCATTTGAAAAAGTGGGGGCTGTGGGCATGCTCCCTATTGAAGGAGCAGATCATTTTTTTCCATCTGCTTTTTTGTGTATGGATGCACTCTTTCAAAAGACGTTTATTCCGAGGAGTGCTACTAACTACTTCTTAAACTATTATCACAGAACATAGAAGGGCTTTATTCAATCAAGACTGGCATTTTTTAAGAGTCCCATTTTTGTTTTCACTTTCAGCAAAAAAGGCTCATGCTGTAGCTCATCCATTCTAAATGATGCTCAAAGCCCCTTTCCACCCAAAATACAGAACAAATATTAGTAACCCCCAGCTATCTTATTGGTAAAAGGAAGAGATACACTTAACAATGGGCCAGATCCTCCCTGGTATAAATCAGCAAAATGCTATGAAATCAGTGAAGGGACCCAGTAGAATAGAACCTGCAGTACTCACCAGCAACATCACACCACAAAAACACTAACCTGGGGACCAATCCCTGCAACAAACCATGTTGCCAGCTCTGTCCCCATATCTACTCCAGTCACACTGCCACAGGACCTAACCACATCAGAAACACCTGTGGCAACTGGTGAGGAGGATCAGGGGGAGGGAGACACCAGCCATGTGCCCTTCCACCCTCTTCCCCCCAGTCTCTGTCATGAATGCCTGGAAAGGATTAAACCCAGAGATTGTGTGTTTGCTCTTGGCAAGCAGTCAGGGGAGCCAATGGGAAGAAAGAGGTTGATTTTTTGAACTGAAGCAGTTACCTGTCAAGAACGTCTCTCTTTTGTGTAGCCAGGCAAGAGACACAGGAATGGTTTGAGTCTCAGCCAGGCTTGGAGGATGTCCGTTAATATCCAGACCTCAAAACAAATGTGGGAATGCGGATATGTAAGCAGAAGGGAAATGTTTAGTCAGGCGCGATCGGGCCTGCACTCATCGGAAGCCACATGGTACTGATGGTGAGTGCAGTGCATGTGACCCCTTGTATGTCCCACATGTGTCACCCCACCAACACCATCGGGGGCTCTTTCATCTGCACATCTAATAATGTGATATATACCATCATGTGCCAGCAATGCCCCTCTGGCATGTCCGTTGGCCAAACCAGGCTGTCCCGACACCCAAAAAGACATGGACAGAAATCAGAGATCAAGGACAGCAGGTGAGCACTTCTGCTTCCTGGGACTCTCAGTAGTGGGCTGGAAAGTTGCCTGGAAAAAACTGAAAAACCAGACTGCAGCAGGACACTGCAGGCTGAAATTAATACACAAACCTGACACTATCTGACTGGGGCCATTATTGATTCTGTTAGCCAGGAATGGCATAGTCTCCACGGCAGTGCCACAGGCATTGAACTCTAAAGCCAGGATTATATTTGAAGGCAAAAAGGAAGGGACTGCTGCTCCAGATCCAGACCTAGCAGATCAAGAAGTCCTTAAGGACCAACCAATTAGGGTGGATGAGGGGGATCTTAAATATTGATGTTATATGCTGCTTCCTGTAATTGTTCATGAAAAATACATTTATTCGCAAAAATGTATATGTGACATTCACTTAGGCTACGTCTACATTAGCCCTTCTTTTTGAAAGGGTCATGGTAATGAGGGAGGTCAGAAGATGCTAATGAAGTGCTGCCATGAATATGCAGTGCCTCATTAGCATAATAGCAGCTGCGGCAATTCAAAAGTGCCGCTTTCTAATTGCGTGCCACCCGTGTAGATGAGGGCCTTTTGAAAGGACCCCCCCCAAGTCTTTGAAAACCCCTTATTCCTATTTGGAAAGTGCTTTGAGATCCTGAGATGAACAGCGTCATGTAAGACCAATGTACTCATACTCTGGAAGTTCTGAGCAGTTATGTTACTGAAGGAAAACCACCTCGAGGCTAACAAAATTCAATGAAAACAATGTAAGATCAAAGATCCTAAACAGGTATGGCAGCAATCAAAACCAAGGTTAGCCTGTATTGCAAGAAAGCTCTTGGAAATTATCATCCTCAGCGAGCTTTTAAGCAGGGATCTGAAAGGATTATCTTGTGCAGCTCTTTGGGTTATATAAAGGTGGCAACGTTCCGTTTTCAACATGCTTCAATGACTTACCAGTAGGACTGACTGATACATCTTAATTAACCACGCTTCCTCCTGTCCCGCAGCGTTCACACAAACAACAGCAAAATGTTGCCACAAAAGGTTCATCCAATTTCATAACCATATTTGTTGACCTTCAAGGACTCATTCCTTGTCTAAAGCTAATATACCTGGCATTGTTGGAATATTTTATATTTTCCCTCCCGTGTCTTTTCTGATAATTCATAGGCAAATCTTTGATAGCAATAGTAACAAAATCTTGGCAGAAACTTATGTGAAGAAGCCATGCATGTGATGTTCAGGGAACAACCTAGCTACCAGGAATTCCAGTTGGCTGGATTTTCTTAAACTGCATCCTCCCCTCTGCTGGGTGTGTAAGTGGTTCACTCCCCACAGCAACCATCTGCAAAGGCTTCCATCGAATGGGTACACTGGGAGGAGGGGGAGAAAAAGTTCTTTTTTTAAGAAGTTGCTTCTCCCAAGTCTAAATATTTACTGCCGTTTCTAGACAAAAAATTAATAAAGCTATTTGTTAAGTGAGATTCTCATTCCCAATTATTTTGCCTTTGCAACGTTAAAAAAATCCAACTTTGTTTGTGCATTCTTATTGCAAACACAATGCCAACAATGGCTAAATAGACAGCATAATAAATAGCATCACAATGCCAACATAAAGGCCTTTCTGGTACTGCATACAAAATATAAACTGTGCCATTCCATTATTATTCTGCAGGCCTCGCTGAAACAGTGCAGTTGAAATTCCACCCCCAATGTGCATCTAATCAGCCATTCAGAACCTCTTAATGACTTGTCAGTTCTTTGCCCTGCCATTTTCTGTCCAATTAATTCTTTTATTGTGCACCGGATAAAAGAAGACAAAGGCCTTCCATGCAATAATGAATCATTAAAATTCAGCAGCCCCTCTCTTGCGCTTCTGGCTTCTCACCAACGACTCTGCCTGTTTTGCATTCGTTATGTGTGTGGTGGTTAAAATTCACTCTACCTCAAACAAGACCTTTCAAAGGACTTAACCCTGTTCTGGATGGAGAATTTGACTACCACATGGCAAATTAAAAAAAAAAAAGTTAAAAAGGATTATGTGTGTAAGTTAGCTGTATTGTGAAATACTATCTGTCAATCACAGTACTGCACATACATGCACACATAAACATGTATATATGAGAGTAAGGTCGGAAATATGTGTGTGACTATATTACTATAGGCCAAAACTGTACCTCCTGCATACCAGTAGGCTTCTAAGGAACAGTCAACACGCATATTTGCATTGGTTCCGCTAAGCAGCTGCAGGATCCTATTTGGATGCTCATTTCATATTATGAGTCAGTTACTACTTGTTTACAACCAAGTGATGTTAAACTGCAGTGAGCCTGGTTTAAAATGGCATCTGAGTGTCCATGCAGCCTTTTTGCTCCAGTTTAACTAGGTGAGGACAAAACTGCCACTTCACTTACGACAGTGCAAGGGTGCATGTAGACAAGCCTTAAATTCACTTTAAGGAACCATGGTTACAACCCAGTGAAGTCAAGAAGGGGTGACCAGAAGGGCTGGATCTGGGCTGTAAAAAGAATATTCTCGTTAGGTGACTAACTTTGATGTTGGGAGCCAACTTTAAGCAACAGGAGGCACATTTCCAGGCTGTTTTGAATCTGATGGTTCAGATGGGAGCTTAGTGGGATTCTTCAATGTACCTATGCAGGTTTGGTTCTGGTGGGGTGGATCCCATGCAGCTGTTCATAGAAGTTGAGGAACTACCTGCCCATGTAACCCAACTTGCTATAACACCATGACAGGAGCCCTGGACCTACCAATCTAAGGGTATGTCTTTACTACAGGGACCCTGCCATAGTCGATCATCTGAAGTTTGATTTAGTGCACCCAGTAGAGGCACACTAAATTGAACTTACAGAGCACCTGCATCAGAGCCAGTACTTCTGCCACTTGACAGGAGTAGGGCAGGTCAATGGGAGCAAACAATGGCACCAAAGCCCAAATTAAGATACGTCAGTTCCAGCTATGTAATTAACATACCTGGAATTGTGTACCTTTATTCGACTTTCCTCTGTATTGTGGATCTGCCCTCAGACATTATGGAAAGTGAGAGAGAGTTATTGATTTTCTAAGCTTGGTTTTATAGCAAACATTAAGCATGGGCTATATAGTTTTATTGGAAGATTTAGCTTCTGGTTTTACTTCTCCTTTAGCAAGATTTTAAAGAACAATCCACTTTGTTTCCACCTAACCTGTGAACCCTGCTTCTGCACAAGCCACAGCTCCTGTGATGAAATCAGCGCTTACCCTTCACTGCAAATGTACTGTGAAGCCCATTGTCTTCAGATAAGCGATCGCGCACTTTTGCCCGGTTCCTTTTGGCACGCTGCACCTGGGCCAAACATTTCACTGAGCCTGAGTGGGTCAAAGAGTCAGAACAATCTCCCCTGGAAATCCAAAAGTTTGGGACACTGTTTTTTTCCACATCTGTTGGAGGCTGACTTTAGAAAAACAGTTGCTAGGACTGATCCTACTGTGTGGCTGGATGGCTGGGAGGAACTCCTGGTTGGTCTGGCAGGAAAAGGGCTGTTCTGCCAGCAGGCTTGCACAACAAAGAGATTTGTCCTAGCCACCAGTTTTCAGCAGGGAAGACTCTTGAGTCCCATTTTCCATTCTACTGCTGAATCACAGAGGAAAGCACTTTCCTTTCCCAAATTCTGTTCAACTCTGTGTGATCAGGTGCCTCAGTGCAAAGTGAGTGTAGGATGGACTTAACAAACCATCCTACTTCTTGGGGCCTATTTGCACTCACTTTGTCAAGTGTAAATAATGATGCAAGGCTACGGAGAAGCACAGTGCCTCAGTTTCCCCATTGGCAAGATAGAAAAATTATTTTCCATAAGTCAAGTGACCATTGTCAGTCTTCATTCACGAAAGTGAATAAGGCCTTGTGAGAATTTAGGCTGACATCAGCATACCAGGTGAGCGCAATGTTGTGTTTAATGTTGCACTTGAAGCACACTGTGACAGAGCTGCACCAGCACCCAAGATAACAACGATTCCTGTGATTTTTAGTTCCTTGAAGGTTAAGTTGTGAGCCAGAGCCTCAGTTTAATCACAGTTCCAGAAACAAGATTCCCAGCCCAGAATCTTAGCTGCAGAATGCATGTGTCTGCCCAGTTTGGTGCTGTGGCTCGACCATATTCTGGGACCATAGGTTCAGCTCACAATGTTTCTCTGGCTAGCTCCTGTGAGGTCTGATTCTTAATGAGCCAGATTCTCCTCTCACATGTATTGGTTAATTTCACTCGCTGTAGTGCCATTGAAGCCCCTGGAGTTACTCCTGGCTAACATCAGTGTAAACAGCAGGAGAACTAGGCACAGTTATTTTGGTCTGCAGGGATCTGGACAAACCTTTCTTCTGGTTCTGTGTCAGTGGGATGCGTGCACCTGCTTTCAAACATCCCCCAAAAGAACTGCAGCATTCTGCACTCCCTTGGCACAGGTGTAAATACCCCCATCCACTGTTGAGGGCAGAATGGAAGGTGCCACAACTCCCCTATGCCTCCTGGAGTAGGAGCAGGGCTCAGTCTGTCTCAGAAGGCATTCAAGTTGCCGAGGTCTTTTTGCAGGAGGTTACAGTAGTTAGCCACAATAGGAAGGTTCAATTCTCCCACACCTGGCTACGGTTTTGGCTTTATTGTGTCATGCCTTTGCATATACAAAATGGGTGCTGATGCCTCTCCTGTACTTCACATGGCCAACACACTTTTCTGAGATGGAGTTTCATTGTCATGTTTCTTTCCAAAACCCCCGCCTACCCAAGAATAAAGGACATGCCCTACTGCATGACAAGGGCCTTTAGTGTCCCATCACAGACTGTGTTCCATCACGGAACATGTCCAGTGCCAGCCACTTTGGAAGAAAAGTGCAACCATGTTTTGCAGATCCACTTGGACTATATCATTTTACATCCTCTGCCACAAAGGCCTTTCCCATTTGCTTTGCATTAAAACCCATTCTGCCCATACTCACTGTCTAGGGCAGGTGTTGGCAACCCCCTGCCCGGGTGCTAAGAGTGGCACGCGAGCCAATTTTCATTGGCATGTGAGACAGTAGCTCAGCCGTGCCCCTCCTCCCCCATGCAGCCAGGAGGTTGCTCAAAGCCATGCTTGAGCTAAACACCAGCTGGTTCTGAGCTAAGGCTGTGTGTTAACAAAAGACTGGCTAATGCTACCAAACACCACCTAAACGGTAGTGCTCTGCATCTTTATTTATTTATTAATGAAGCTTTTGTAAGCAGGACTATTGGTGACATTAAATGTATCAGCAGTGCTTGCACCATACATAGAGGTCAAAAGGTCGCATGGCAGCACTCTGCCTTGGAAAGGTTGCTGACCCCGGTCAAGGGTATAAGATTAAGAGATGTTTCAGCCCAACAAAGATCATTAGATCCGCTAATTGCAATGCCAACATGAAGAACTGAACCTGAGGCCTCTGGAGCTTAGGGGCAATTGTCCAGGATGCAATTTCACACACCTAGTAGGGACATGTGAAATCAAACTATCAGAGGTCAACAGTCAATCTGTGTACTTCTCAATATCGCAAGGAATAAGGGAGGTCAATGGAAGAGTTTCTCCCATCAGCCTCCCTCTGGGAGGACACCCAGGTAAGTTGATTGCAGATAAGTCAATTCTAGCTAAACAAGTGCAGTAGCTGGAAATCGCGTATCTACAATCAACTTTAAGGTCTCATGTGGACCTAGACTCAGCATATGAGCCTCGCTGCTTGAGCTAAAAGCCAGCTGGCTCTGAGCTAAGGCTGTATACAAGACCCTCTTGTTGTTTGTAAGTGATCTAAGTGCCACTCCCTGGCACAATGATTACACCCAGTAGGTGTGTGGGTTACATACGCAGATTTCATGTTTCAACACAGGTCATAGATTGTCATCCAGTTACTCTTGCATTGAGTGGACCCAGCTCTCCCAGACAGGCATTCATTCAATCTTCGTCAGAAAATGGGGCAAAATGGAGACGCTCCCGTTTCCCTTGGCGGGTTGTTCCAATGACTCGTCATCCTTCCAGTTAAAAGGCAGCATGGTGTATTTCAGGAGATAAAAATGGGAACAGTAGAAAGATCCTGCGGCAGCAGTCATGCCAGGCTTCTACCTAGTCATGAGCAGGGAGGTGGCAATGTATGTATTACAGCAGCTGTTCACTGGGGAGATCAGCCCATCCTGGCACTATGTGCCACTAGATTGACACTGGTGTCAATCTACTGTGAGAAGAGAGTCTAGTGAATGAAGACTAAGAAACTCTTGGGGGTCCAGACTCTCAGGATGTGGGGACCCTAGTGACTTTGTCGGTGTGTTGCCTTTAGCATCACAGCAAATGCTCCGGAGGTTTGAATAACCAAGAGAAAATCGGATGCCAAAATGGTTCAGCCCATTCGCTAGTGTGACCTTGTGCCACCTGATTTCAGACTGAGGTTGTGCTTTTCTGCTTGTGAATTACCTTTGCCTTCCCTTGTCCCAGCCAGCCAGGGAACTGGCTGGCGTTGCCAAGTCTGCCTGTTTGAATGCCAGGGGCCTTTGCTGGCCAGACAGTGGCTTGAATAATATGCCAGTTGCAGACCACTCACTTCTCTCAATTATTTTCTGCAGTTTGTGACCATGCCGACAGGGCTATCCCCACATGGCTACTACAGACAGAGAAACCTTTCTCCAGGCGTACCTTTGAATCTTATGCAAAACCCATGTGCAAACCAATAAAGCTGCATGTTCCCCAAGGCAGACCAAGGAGCCATGCAATTTAAGAGTTATTTAGGACGTGTCTTATTTTTAAAAGCCACATCGACAGATGTCATTGACCCAAATCCAAGCTGGTTAGCACTTCGACAATCGAGACAGACACATGTATACACCAACAACGTGTAACCTGTGGCCCAAGGGCCACATGCAGCCCCAGAGGGTTGTATGTGTGACCTGTGAGTCATTTTGTTTACCACTGCCCATGCACAGGATTGACAGATTCTGCTGGTTTTCCTCCACATAGTTTTTTTTTTCCAACTGGTGTTGCAAAAGAGACACACACGTAAAGCAAGGACAGTAACAGAGGGATAGCAGTGCTAGTCTATATACTATCAAAACAAAAAAGGAGCTAGTAGCACTTTTTTGTTTTGATAGCGTATGGACTAGCGCGGCTATCTCTTTATTTTGTTAGCCTTTAAAGTGCTACTGGACTGCCTTTTTTATAAGACAAGGACGTGTGTGTGTGACTGTGAAAGCTATGCACACCTTCTGCAGCCAGTCAAAGTGCAGTGAGGGTTAATCGGTTCACCTTGCAAAACTAGGTATGCAAGCACAATTAGCAAAACTACTCTATCCTGGGAGACTGCCTTGGTTATGACAATCATGTGGCCCACTGAGCCGGGGGGCCCACTCATGGCTCAGTCACTAGCTTAGGTTGCCCTTCACTGGAATACACCCTCCCTAAGTATTCCTTTGGTGGGCTGCTTGTGTTAAAGAGGGGGTGAGTGAAGCCTTCTTTAGGAATGTGTGTCATGCCTCAGAATAGTGCTGCTTGAGCCTGACCACAGTATCCATAGCAATTAGACTGAGGTGTATAATAGTCCAGTCTCCCCTCGCCATAGATGCACATAAGGAAAAAGTGTGGAACCATCCCAAGGGCATTAAATGCAAACCTGGTCAAAGCAATACACCATATAGCCCACATCCAGGAAGAGCACATGGGGGTAGGGTAGGTGTCGGAGCGGGGCGGGTTGCAGATGTCGAATGTGCTCGTTAACTGCACATCTGAGAGCCAGTTACCCACCTCCAGGTGCAACTGCAAATCAAAAGGGAAGAAACCATAAAATTCAGTGTGACTTGCAAGAGCTCATCCACTCCCCTTAGTTTTAGGGAATTTTTCTACATCAGATTCCAACAGCCAAGAGATGACCTCATGCCAGGCACTTCTCTTCCCCTTTTGTCTTGGCCCTACATGTCACAGCACAGTGACCATCCTAGAACAGGGCTGAGGAATAGTTTGAACTGTGGCTGTCACTCTTCTTTGGGGCTTGCAGGTTTGTTTGTTGTGACTTCGGCGAAAAAACCCACACATCTCACCTACACATCCCTTTTTTGCTATTACAACTCAGTGCTGTCCTAGAAATCTTTGACTGGAGACTTTCCATTTCTTAGCTATAAACTTAATACCTAACAGTAAAGAAGGTGCAATGAAAGCTGATGCCATGCCAGGAGAAATGATAATATAGATGATTAGAAGGGACTTTTTCCCTTCTAGAGAAATGTGGGTGTGGTCTATAAAACTAATTTCCTCTTTCTTACTTAATGGTTCACTCTGTCCTGCTCAGATAAAATAGAAAACATTCATTATTGTCAGTACAAAGAAATGAGGAACTTGTATCTTGCTTTTTCCTGTGATTAACTCAAGAACACTTTTATTGATAGTATAGCTTGAGGTCAAAAGCTGATCCCTGATACACCTGAGTGCACTGACTTCAACGGAATGGCTCCAGAATTACAGCTGTCTAAAAGACATCAGTATTTAGCCCTAGGTAGACAGTAGTCTTCGTAAGTATGAGTTGAACTATTGACTCAGTGCAAGTAGCATCTGCTAGTTGCTTTTACATGTAAGTTGAGAGAAAAGAAGCGTCTGTATAATATATATATATATATAAACCACAAAACGGTAAAGCTTTCCAAGGAAAATAAAATGTACGTATTATAACTCTGAGAGTGAATTGAGGTAGGGGGATGTACTGGTGTAGCCATTTGAAAATACTATCTTGTATAATTCCCTAAGTATGAGTAAGTAATCCCATGAATTTAGACTGTTTAGCAGCTTCACAACCACCTTGCAACTCCCTTGAATTTTATGGGGTGGGTGTTGTAAGTAGTTCTGACTCCATGAGCTGAACGGGAAGTGTTTGACAGAAATATTCAGTATTAGTTAGAGGTGCATTGGTGAAATATTGCTGGTTATGCAAGTCAGATGGTATTGTTTCACTCCTCAAATAGATAAGTGGCTCAGATACCAAAGGTGTTTAGGTGCCTAACCCCCGTTAGTCAATGGGACTTAGGTGCCTAAATCTCTTTGAGTTCAGCCACCATAGCTTCTAGTGAGCACATTAGCTGTGACTATTCATGAGCAACACGAAGTCTTGTGGCACCTTATAGACTAACAGATATTTTGGAGCATAAGCTTTCTTGGGCAAAGACCCGCTTCATCAGATGCATGAGTGGCAGGGGGTGAATTCATGAGAGTGAATTTAAACTGACTCCTGCAAACATTAATAATGAAGGCAAACTCAATCCATGAAATGTTTGTGGAAACCAAATACCTAAGGGACATGGGATACAGTCCAACACATGTTCATTTTAAAATGTAGATGACTATTTGAGGAAAAATATGTTGCATTTTCCTGGCTCTACTGAGTAGAAATAAACTAAGAAGGAGAGAGGAGATTTGAGACACCTCCAAACCCCCGCTCCCCACCATTTATGTCTTTCCCCGGAAGATGGTACTTCCCAGATTGTTGTCAAAGCATCAACCAATCACTATTTGTCGTGCTGTCATTCTCTTTCACACAGGCAAAGTGCCCGTTGATGTAAGCCGGCAATCACCCACGAGCGGATGAATGCTGGTAATTTGTTCAGCTCAGACATAGGCTGGAGAGAAAGGTGAGTTATCTGCTCAAGACAGAGTCCATGTGGCTCACTTGTAGTTGCTGAGCATTCTAATGCAACCCACTTAAGTCAAAACAAAACTTTTGGGACTACGTTAAATCAGTGACCTCTGATAGCAAGCAGAGCTATCTAGCTAAAAGCCACTTGCCAAACTCATCTCCAGCATTGAAACAAAAAGATTAATATAGCAGTGTGTTTTTTAACTTGTATCTTGTTTTTTGTCTTATCTCATCCCCTGGCTCATTTTAAATAGACCTGTATTTCACAGTCAGCCCTGCTATGGACAAAGGCTGCTCTCGGGATGAATGGGAGCAAAGGCATCAGATGCTGTCCCAAAATATTTTTTGCATTAATGGGCGTATTTGCTGTTTCAGTGTTTCATTGGTATTCTTTCTTGTTAATTACCTGAGAATAAACATTGTGTTTGGAGCATAGTCTAATTGGGAGCAGCACATAAAGTTACTTTTAACAAGTCCTTGAGTGCCGTTTCACCAGCAATGGTGAGAAATAGAGACTGTGGCTATGTCTGGACTGCAGGCTTGTGTCAATAAAACTTCTGTTGCCGGAGCACACATCCTGACTGCAGATCTGTCCAGAGAGATCTGCCAGTTGGGAGCGTTTTGGTGACATCCCTGTACACCTTGTTCCACGAGGAAGAAGGGATGTCTCAGCAGAGGGGATTTTTCCAGCACTTGGCCCCGTGTGGACGGGCCAAATATCAGAAAAGCCTCTCCCAACAGAACTGTAGGCAAAAGATATGCAACTTGTGGTGCACAATTTGCATATCTTTTGCTGACAGTTTCCTGCAGTCTGGACACAGCCTGTGTTATCACAGATTGGCCTTTGGCTTTTACTGCATGCCTTGCTGCCCTACAAGACTTACTCCTGCTCCTCGTGACTTGAGACAGAAGCTCACATACCCATCAATAGTCAAAGAATACCCATAATGTCTGTCAGAGTCAAGCTGAACTGTAGCGTTTCCTGAGATGTATTTCAGTGCCAGAAAGTCACCACTGTGCTTTCAGTTAGTAAGATGTACCCATAGGAAGGAAGAAAGTGGAGGCAGCAAAATGTGAATAGAACTTATTTAAATAGAGCATCTAAGCCTACATGAGGTAGTATTACCTGAGGAAGCACTGGACTGGCACTCAGGAGACCTGGATGCTATTCCCAGCTTGCCACTAACTAGCTGGATGATCTTGGGCAAGTCAGTTACCCTCTCTGTCACAGCATCACTGTCTAGCGACAGAGCTAAAGCTACCACTCTCCTTTGTGAAGTGCTTTGAGAGCTATTGATGAGCAGCAGAATAGAAGCTACATAGGAGTTAAATTGTATTGGATGGGTGTTCTTTCGGATTTCTAAAGTAATGCCCCTCTCCCCATATGATACCATTGGGGTTTGGTTGACCCAGCCTAGCACAAAGCAGAGATCCTTTACCTGTCCTTAAAGTCAGTAAAACTTTAGACTGCTCAGCACTTTGCAGGATTGGATCCTTAGGACCAAATGTTCTTGCTGCTCCTATTCCCTGGGTTACAGTCCCCGACAAGCGTTTAAGTCCTATCAAGACTGCATGTTTGAAGGCAGGGAGGAGATGGCTGTAATGTAAACTTCATTGGCATTCCAAGCTCACAGCAGAGTAAAAGTGGTACAAGGTGGGACAGCTCCTCCACTGGAGCAAATCAACTAACTTTAGTAGGGTGATGATTCTTTACAACAGGAAAGGATCTGACCCTAGGTAGGCATGAGTGGAGGGCCCA
This sequence comes from Carettochelys insculpta, assembly GCF_033958435.1. Taxonomy (NCBI): domain Eukaryota; kingdom Metazoa; phylum Chordata; order Testudines; family Carettochelyidae; genus Carettochelys; species Carettochelys insculpta. Next base: position 34,749,322 of record NC_134152.1, read on the forward strand.
AATCTGGTGGCTATTGCCATGGACTACGATGGGAGTTGTAATACAGATCACACAAATGATGCCACCCTACTATAGGTGATGCTATTTTTCAAATGGACTTATAGGAGGAAAGTCCTGCTCTGGCCCACAGTGCAAGCAATGGTATCTCTTTTCTGCACAGCTGAGCCATCTCTCTCTGGCTCACAGCTAACAATAGCTAGAATACAGCTTGAAGCTCCTGCTGTAATCAGGAAGGAGGGGGGAATGTCGTTCCCCAAAGCTGCAAAAGAACTTTGGCTTACAGAGTAATCAAGTAATTTTGCCAGCTGTTTTGTAAATGAGCACAGAGAAAATGGTGTCCTGTTACAGACGTTTTGGCAAGATTACTCTTGGCACATAACCACAACCAGCAAATTCATTTCGGGATTGTTTTGTTCACAGACTTTATTAATATTCTCTATGTTCATTAATTGTCATCACATTTATTTTCCTGGTTTAAAAGATTTTCCAGTGTTGCCCTGAAACCAACTCACACGTGTAACGATTGGATGACTGAATTTAAACAAGAAAAAAAAAAAAAAAAACCCACCCCCTGCATGCAACATATAATTTTGTTGGCATTGTAATTAAGAGCTAACCAACCAGGCAAGAGAATCTGTTACTCTTTAAAATGCCTATCTACTGCATAGAACAAACTGAACTTGCTTTAAAACCGTGGCACTCAATCATGAGAATCTTTACTCCTGTATTTCCACTGAAATTCTTGAGGTGATTTTGTATGAGAAAGGGTTACTCAAAGGTTCCTTGACTTGATCTGATCCTCTCTATAAGTATTGGTGAAGCAGCAGCAGAAGATGGGAGACATTTGTCAAAAGCAAAAAGAAATTCCCAGGTCTGTTATTTCACTTTAATTGCAATTCAATGTATTCTTTTTCTTGTGTTGTTTTCTGAGTTTCTTTTATGTGCATAGATTTCTTTAACTTAATGAAAGCACAATACATGGTTGATAAAAAGTGTTTTTTAATTTTATCAAATTGCTCTGTACAAAAGTTAGCATTGCTTAGTCAGAAGCCATGAACAGAACAGATAAGTAACAGCTGAAGTTTTTCAAACTTTATACAGAAAAATAGATTGCATAAAAATGAGTTTTCTGTAACTTACCCCACCCCACATCCCCAGAAGGAAATATGCAAAAAAATACTTTTAGAAAAAGAGTAGGAAACATAGAAAAGGTAAAAACATGATAACCTCTGAAATGTGTTTAAGATTTACAAAGTTTTTAAAGGCACGAGTTACCATAAAAATAGATGGTTATTATATGCTCAGCATACAATGGAGGAAGTAGAAATATATCGATGAAATATTAGTCTAAATCTAAGTACCTACAAAAATTTAGTGGAGAAGGTTTTAGTTTCACATCTTGATGGATAACATCTGGTCCCTAGAAACCAAAATTAAAGCAGAACTCAGTCCATAATTTCTCATTAAAGTACACCTTTCTATAAACTAGTCTCGGTTCTGAAAGTGTTCAAAAATTCATAGATGCCTTCAAATCCAATTTAACACCTTGAAAGCTGTTGGCAAGGAGAATCTGACTGTCCTGCTCCTTATTCCAACCAGTTTCCATCAAATTTAATTAGTAACTTTTGCACTAACCCTGTAACTTTGTATCCCTCCCCCCTTCCTTTTACTCCTTTAGCTTTCTATGTCAGTTTCATATTCGTGACTGGTTGTGTGTGACATATTCATTTCAGCCCCTCTTGCAAAACACACCTTAAACAGTGGTTAAAAATTGTGTGTGTGTGTGTGTGTGTGTGTGTGTGTGTGTGTGTGTGTGTATACACACACATACACATACACATACACATACACACACACACACACACACACTTTATTGTATTGTCTCCACTATTTTTTATGCTTCCCTCTGCCCCATCTTTAATTTTAAGAAAAAAAAAAAAAAATCTACTTTTTGCACAAAAATTACTTCATTAATTAAAAAGACAAAATACAGAACATAAATACATATTAAACAGTTTTAAAAAACAAAACACTTTTAAGCTTCCAAAAAAACCAAAGATCAATGTTAACTACAGCCAAACCTTGCTTAGAAGAACTCTTGATTAAAACACACAGCTCAGACATTTAATTGGTTGGTCCTAGCCGACTCAGATATGTTCCCACAAGATTATATGGAATAGCTGAAATTTTTTGTGTATATTAATTGGTCCTAGTGAGTTCTCACCTCCAAGGTTGGTCCGTGTCTCACATTGCAATAGACCCTTAAAAGTCTTGTATATCTTTTTCCATTTTTGCACCAGACGTTCAAAACTAGTAAGTTCGCTTCAGTCCTCACAGAGGGGTCAAACAGTTTTGTCCTTCGTTTATTCAAAAGGAATTTCTCCCGTTGGTTACTTTTTGTTTTCAATCAAAGAAAAATAGAATTCTGTCTCTTAAAGTTTGGAGATTTCAAAGCAAGTGGGCATCTAGTCACAATGAATAGAGTTCCCAGTGGCTCAGCAGGCACTTAGGAAATTGCCACGGCACTCCACTTGGTTCCTCTTCCTTCCTTCCTTAGTGCATATAGTTTAGACAAGGCCTCTCAGACACTTCCCATCCTCTAAGGCCTCGTCAGGGTTGTGTAGACGGGCTGATCCCAGTTAGCAGTGGGGCTGTGAGAGGGGGGGATGGACAAGCCATTGAGGATGGGTGTGGCATAGGGGCGCCGTGAGGAATGGAAATATGGATACTGGTAAATGCTGGAGGGGTACCCAGAATAAGGGTTGTAGTAATTAGAACTCTGGAGGTCTGTATAGTCACACTGGGAGCTGGAGAAAGAGGCAGCAGCTGTGGCGGTGGACGCTGTAGTAGCACAAGCCTGTGCGCTATAAGAACCATAGTCGGAGTGAGTTGGAGACCCATGGGATTGGTCGCTGTAATGGCTTGGGCTGAGCTGCTCCGTTTTGATGTGTGTTCTCTGCTGACCAGCTTCATTTAAGGTAGGGGACACCGAAGACGGGCTTTTGTGAGTCCAAACTTGGGCTGTTCCACTGGTGCTGTTGGCTGAATGGGAATAGGAAGGGCCGTAAGATCCCGTGGAGGAGTTCTGCCCATGATCAGCCGGCATGGCAGAATGGCCATTCAGTGGCAAATACTGGTCAAGCTCACGCACATCAAAGGTCTCCATGTTAATAACCTCGCTGCTCAGTTCGGAGATGTCCACATTGCTGAAGTCAATGTTCTGACGGCCACTCTCCACTAGGCGGCGCCCCTCGTGTTTCAGCTCTTGTTTGCTCCCATGATGCAGGTCCGTTTTAGGGGTGGTTGGAGGGGTGGGTGGTCCATGAGTTTGCCCTAAAGATGAAAGTACATTTTTAAAATTAAAGGACATGATGGATTTGGATGATCCAGACTAGCATCTTTTGGCAATTCATAAACTCAAATGCAGGGTCTTTAAAGAAAACCGTATCAAGAAAACATATTGAAGCCAGGTAGACGAGGTCATCACAACTACTGAGCTATATCCTCAGATGGTATAATTGGGCTTTAATGGTACAGTGTTAATTAACACTAGCTGCAGATTACTTCTGGATTGCACTGATCCCAAGCTACATACTTTGGGGGGGGGGGGGCAAGGGGGCATTTTCTGCAAAAGTACTCTGAACTCTTTGGAGAGGTAATGGCATCTAAAACCAAGTCCTTGACCAGAAAGCAAAAATCAGAGTCATTTCCATGGAAATGGTTCAGACTCATTTACAAGGCAGCAAATGAACCTATTATTCTGTATATAAAAATCCATACCAGTGCAGACATCCAATGGGGAGGAAAATTTTGCAGACAGGGTTCATAATACAGAGAACAAACATGTCTGAAATTACAGGACATTAGCAACACTTTTGGAATCTGTCAACACTAAAAGTTTGCCAATTCAAAGATCTAGTTCAGAACCCAGAAGGGTTGAGACAAGATTAGTTGTCTTGATCTCTAGGGCATGTTCTTCAGGCATTTTTAAAGTTACCAATTAGTAACTAACTCTGATCATATCTCAATTAACTTTCTCTCCTTCCCCCACCATGCTCATACATTAGTCTGAAAATATATATTTTTTCATTTTGTAATAAACAAGAGTCAGCCCTGCTTATGGAAGTTCTTGTATCACACACTTAATCAAGGTATCTGGGACCTTCCATTATCTCAGAACAGAACCACATAAGAGGATCGCAGTGGAAGGTCCCATTCCTGCAAATGCGTGCAGGTTTCCAAGGGCTACTTGCGGCAGTAAAGTAAGCATGTGTGGAAGCAGTCTCAGGCATAGGCGTGAAGGCAGGAATTTTCCCTTTCGTTTCTTCCAGAAACATTGACTGTTCTTCTACTGAGATAATAAATCTTTGCAAGTTTACAGAAGACACAGTAAAAATACAGGCTCCTTACCTGTGTGATCGTTGTGATGGTGAGACTCCCCAGCACCTCCTAAGCCATTGTCTCCTTTGTAGATCTGGCTCCCTGCGTGATGGCTGAGTTCCGCTCCTGAATCAGAATCGCTCTGGCCAGCTTTTACACTTTTCCTCCTCCGTGGCTGGTACTTATAATCCGGATGATCCTTCTTGTGCTGAACCCTGAGCCTCTCGGCTTCTTCCACAAAGGGACGTTTCTCATTTTCACTCAGCAAACTGTTTTAAAGAGTGAAAAAAATAAAAAACAGTAAGTTATACTTTGATGAACAAACTGCAACTGTCTATCATGTTTTCAGTAACTGACATCTCTAATATATTAGATCACAGAATAATTTTTTAATTGTAACAAGTGCTATTTGTTTTACTTATTGCACTTATTGCAAGTATTGGCCAAAGAGCTGTTAAAGCAACCACTCTGAATACTGATCACAAAAAACACTGTTGGTTTCTTATTTTAAATGCAAATACCCTGCTCCTAAATATTGCTACTATTTCTCACACAGAAGTCATGTTGTACCAATATGACTTGATCATTTGGTGATCAACTCCCTTTCTGTTTGGTTCTTTGCAAGCCACATAAATGAAAATCAGATATTTCATTTAATGCTTTTTTTCCCCCTCTCCTGGGGCTCCTATATGAAAACTTTCCACTGATACCTAAACCTGAGTCATTTAACATGGAAATACTGCTCATCGGAACAAAAAGGAGAATGTTTACTTTTGCGCGCAATCTTTAATAACTGATTTTTAAAAAATCTGATGTGCAAGCACAAAAAAGCTTATATACTCTGACATGCCAAATGCAGAATTTAAAAACATAAAAAAAATCCTAAATTAGACATTTTACAGTAAATCATTAGGACTACACACGTTAAGCATAAAATAAATGTTGAATATATAAGCACATTTGTGTTGAAAGAATTAGAGAGAGCTCATGAAAATAGCTGGCTATTAAAAACAAGATATAGAAGTAACTGGATTACATAGTTCATGTAAAAGCTTATTAAATACATAAATGAACATGACAAATATTACAAAGAAAAGTCACTTCAAGTTACAGCTAAAACCCCCATGCCACCCAAACATTTCCTTGTAGGAGAAATACAACCAGATAATCCACTCTTTATAGGAAGCTGAAGGGAGAAAAGGAGGAGGGGTGGGGGGGGGAAAAAAAAAAAAAAAAAAAAAAGAGGGTGAGAGATGTCTCCAAAAGTATTTAATTGTGATGCTGGGTGTGAGAAAGAATCCTGCACCCTGTTTTTTTGTTTGTTTTTTTAACGCTCCTCTGAGAGCTTAGTACTGCAGTAAATTCTACCGTGAGGCAGCCATATGAAGCACCCAGTTCATTCATTAGCAATCAGCTCTACTACAGAGAGAATACACAGAGTCTAATGGCTGGAAGTTTGAGAGCATCAGTACAACACAACCATCACAGACATGCCCCTTCAGTGGAAACAATCCGTCCCAGCTTCGGCCATTCCTGATAAATAATTGATTTGGTTTACTTATTCATGTCACTCGCCTCATCCACAGACAGGAATGCTCAAAAGGTCCGATCCTGCTCTCCTAGGAGGCAGTGGCAAAACTCACAGATTTTGATAGGACGAGAATGGCGAAACTCTCACTTATTTAAACAGGAGCAGAACTGGACCCATGCCTCACACCTCTTTCAAGCAAAAGAACAAAAAATTCTCACCAATGCCTTAAAGTGTTAGGCTTGTATTAGTATTTAGCATGAAGGCCCATAACCTGAATGACATTTTTCATTTGTTCTTTGCGGCACATTGACTCCAATCCCAACTGATTCCTTTTTAAATCACCTGAAGTTTCACATGAATGTTTTGGTCACAGGAAGAAACTTAATGCAGTACAACAATCCTCTTTTTCAAAGGATCTGCAGCTTGAGAGATCAGTGTCTTCCAGCTAGCTCCATCCTGAAAAATTCCACCAAGATCAAACCTCATATAGACTTGTCTAAAGGCTACAACTAGCAGAATTACTGGCACTTTTTGCAAGGGAATTGCCCCTCACTATTACTGAAGAAAACCATAGATCCAGTTGTCCAAGAGCAGGGGTAGCTATGCGTAACTTTGGAGTTCTTGGACAGTTTCTCTTGTCTTTGTGTTAATAAAGACAGATCTCCCCTGCTGCGCAAAACAGGAACTATAAACCCTTGCTCTAAAATGCATTGCAACCCAGATCCCCTTAGTCCTCCATGTATCTCAGATCCTCCTGCAGCTCATGCCCCATTTTGGGGCTTTCTTCAATGGTTCTGCTGTGCTAATTTCTCCAAAGAAAGGCAGAGAGAGAAGACCAATCTTTCGAGACTTTTCAAATTAGTTTAGTCTTGGGGCTAGCAGCCATTGGGACAGCTGTGCCCTGCATTAGAGAAACTCCTGGGGCCTCTGCACTTTAAGCTTCAGGTCTAACTTTTGTTCTCAGGTCTTTCTCCACTGTCCTCCTGCCCGCATCATGGTGCTATGGAAAAGCTACCCCATACAAGAAGCGTACATTTGTGTGGGCATAATCTGTGTGTGTCTGGGCCTGGGGTCTGCGCTGTAGGCACCCACCATGCATGCAGACTGCAGCACTCGTGTGTGTGGTGCATGTGTCTTTGTGCGATGGATGTGTACGTGTAACATTCATGATGTATAGGTGCATGGTCCGCATGAGAGTACACATGTGATGCACAGGCGCAGGATGTGTGTTGCACACAGTGTATGGCATATGTGTACATGTGTGTGCAAGAAGTGCCCAGGTTGTATGCAGACATGTTGTGTGGGTAAATTGTGTGCAGGACTTAAGTGCCTGGTGCGTGTGCATGTGCACGTGTGTGCTTGCAAGTTGTGCCCCGGCTGCATGCTGTGCCTAGGGTGTGTGTGCATGTGTGCAAGCCAAGCCAAGCCGCGCCAGAGCCCCCTGTGGCTCGGCTGCTTGTGATGCACGCCCTCTCCCTCGCTCCCTCCCGGCCCCGGGACTCACCGCCAGAGTTTGCCCAGGGTCTTGCTGAGCTCCGCGTTGTGCAGATGCGGGTACTGGTCGGCCAGCTTGCGGCGGGCGGCCTGCGCCCACACCATGAAGGCGTTCATGGGCCGCTTGACATGCGGCTTGGCTTTGAGCGATCCGCTGCCCCGCACGGGCATGGGCACCAGGCTCCAGTCGTAGCCCTTCAGCACCTGCGACACTGCGTCCCGGATGCAGGCAGGGAAGCGCTCGTCCACCTCGGCCGCCTCCCCCTTAGAGCCGGCGACGGGGCGCGGCGCGGGGGCCGGCGGGGCGCAGCCCAGCCCCTCCGAGCCGGCAGGGGACAGCGGCGCGTCGGAGTCCGAGTCCACGTGGGACATGGAGCTGGCGGTGCCCGCCGGGCTGCAGGGCGGCTCCAGCACTTTGTCGCGATCCTCGGCCATGTCGAGCATGGGGAGGCAGGCGGCAGCCGGGCAGGGCCGGGGGTCAACGCGGCAGGCTCGCGCCCCCCGCGATAGCTGGGCAGAATCGGGGATCGGTGCGGACGCGGCTACCCCACAAAGCTGCAGCGCCGGCCAGATGCGCTCCAGATGTGTGACGGCTGCCTCGACGCGCTCCACTCCAATGCGAGCCTCAAGCCCCAGGCGACAAGTTTCTTTAAGGAGAGGACGAGCGGCTCCTCCTCCCGCCCCCGGCCCGATTGGTGGGAGAGAATCTCTCTCATCTGCATCGCCACGCCCCCTTGCGCTCTTAAAGGCACAGCGTCCCCTTTTCATGACTTTCCTTCGGGGACCACCCCCCCTCCGGGATAGCTGCCGGCTGGCGTGGCTGGGGGCTCCGGCTGGCCTTTGCTACAGCCCCCTGGGGTTTTCCGGGGCAGGAGTGCGGCTGAGAGAGCTGCACGGATGCGGGGCGGGAAGGAGCGACGAGGCGCCTGGGGTGATTCATTCCAGCCCTTTGCTCGCCCGGAGCCGGCTGGAGAGCCCGCCGAGCCTGCACAAAGCGGCCCCCGTTCCCCAAGCGGGCTTGGCCAGCTAGGTTCCGGGGTTTCGATCCCTGCGCTCCCGGCCACGCTCCTCCACGGAGGAGGCGTTTCCTCTCCCGCTGGACGTCCGCGGGGTTAGCCCCTGCTCCGCCAGGGCGGCGCGCAGGGAGCCAGCCTGGGAGGGCGGACACGTGCCTCTAGCCCCGCTGGGAGCGAAACTGGCTGCAGCCGCCCGCCCCCCAGCCCTGGACCTAAGGTGGTGGGGGAGGTGCGACCTTCTCCGCCCGCCGCCGCGCTGGGCTGCACCTCCAGCTCGCCCGCGGCGGCCGCGGCCGAAGCCCCTCCACCGGCAGGAGAGGCCGCAGCCTGCCGAAGCCCCGTGCCAGGAGGGAGGGTTCGGGTGTGTCACGCGTGGGGCAGGCGGGCGAAGGGGTAAAGGATACCTGGCTCGCGGCTCCAGCTCAGCCACTCAGGCTCCAAGCGGCCCGCGGGCGGGGCTGGGCAGCGTCCAACCTGCTCCGGTGGGGGCGCATCTGAGGGCCCCGGGTTCAAACCCCTGGTCAGGCCGCAGCAGGCCTCCCCGCTGCAAACCGGACCCCGGCAGCTCCCCTCCCTGGCCGGGCTGCTGCCCAGGTGCGCGTGGATTAGCTGTCAATTTCCGTGAAGACTTCCAGCCCCGGGAATGAATGGAGCCTGGAAAGGTGCGGCGGGCGGGCGGGTGTTTACCCAGGGGGTGACTTCTGTTTGCAAAGGGGCGTGGCGGGGCGGGTGGCTAACGGCCCCTGCCCCCGTTGTTTTTGGCTAGGTCGGCGTATAAAGTCCGTGCCCGGGCTCCAGACATCGCCTGCTCATAGCTGGTTGGTTTGTTTTTAAGTAAATCTAGGCGCCGGATCGGGGACCGGTGGGTTTCGCAGCTGTGCTGGGCGGATGGGTTATTTACACAACTCCAGCAAATAGGCACACGCGTCCCGACGCTGCATTTAGCAGCACAACCCGCCGCTAATTGCAACCGCGGGCGCTGTTTATAGGCAGACTCCTGGAGCGGCCAATCAATCCTCTCAGCTGAGGGCTCCTCTCTGGACACGAGCCTACTTTGGGGGCCAGCGCGGTTTACTGAGGCACTTCCAAGCCCGATCACCTTCGTTACTCATTGCTCCTTCCCAGCTGGCGCGAGCCTGCAGTCCTCACGCGTCTAGGACCTGCCCTGGGGAAATGCGCTGCTGTCACCAATAGATAACCACTAAGGTCGTTGCACTGAAAGTAACGCGCTCCTGCTCGCTAATTCCCTGATCAAGGGAGCCTGGCCGGGGGGATTAGCTATTGAAACACTGCCCTCCTCTCGCCTGGTCGCTTCCAGCAAAAGGCAGGTTCGGACGTTCACAATCTGGCAAGTTTTGCAATACTTTGCCTGCCTGTTATGCGCACTTTCTTAGAGGCCAAGAGGGCGTCCTTGGGTGCCATTTTCAGGAGTATCAGGCCCTGCTGCTGCTCGCCCCAGCTTGGGTGCTTCCAGCGAGAAACAATATTTCTCCTTAAGGCAAACTCGTGGAGCTAATATGGAAACCCACTGCCTTTCTCGGTTAGATCCAGGGGAGTTATTACCCCCCCAAAAAAAGGGGGGGGGTAAGACCTGCCTGGATTTCTGCACCTTCTGCTGGGCTTGCTTACTTTTTCAAGTAGAAGAGGCGAGTGCTTAACCCACAGATGTGACCGCTCGCATTGCCCCGTCTGGGACGATGTCTATTTCACGCGTTTCCTGCGTTCCAAAGCATTGTCGAAACACCCCCGCGTTCCAAAGCAACACAGCAGCCCTGCGGTGCGGTCCCATTCCGTCCTTACGTCGTTACCCTCTTTCTTCCCTTTGGCTTCAACGAATCCGGAGCGCAGGGAAAGAAAAAGAAACACGTGAGAAATCGGATGAAACTCGGCTCAGTCACAAGCGTTCAGCTAGCAGGGAGGCAGGCATTCCTGACAGGGTATTAGGTTGCTCCTCCAATTAATGGAATAGCGCGGGGAGATTTCTCTGCTAGCTGGCCCCTTTTGAAATGCAAGGGGGAAGATCAGACAATGAAATGACATTGTGGGGTAATGGTTAAGGATTTTTGACAGTGTTTATAGTGTGCGTGTGATCGCTGGGTGTGTCAAGGTACACCCACAAACATATCCCATGCACACACAGGATGTGCAGGCTACGCGGCTAACATAGACTCAGAATCCCAGGGCTGGAAGGGACCTCAGGAGGTCATCTAGTCCAACCCCCTGCCCAAAGCAGGACCAGCCCCAACCAAATCATCCCAGCCAGGACTTGATCAAGCCGGGACTTACCTCCAGGGATGGAGAATCCACCACCTCTCTAGGCAACGCATTCCAGTGCTTCACCCCGCTCCTGGGGAAGTAGTTTTTCCTGATATCCAACCTACACCTCCCCCTCTGTAACTTCAGCCATGCAACATCCATCCCTGCAAACTGAGTCCTGCCAGGATGCTGGGACACGTTAACTTCCAAGACCGCGCCCTCCCCAACCTCGCTGTTTCCCGGGTTCTAACTGGTGGGGCTGCAGGGCTCCGCTGACCCGTAACTAGATCCGTGTATCCACGTCCGAGATCCCCTCTGCTTCCGAAAGGGCCGCTGCCTTGCCCGGCTTCTCACCTTCTGCCTACTGTGGTGCTGCCGCTAAACCCCTCGCTGCGGGCAGGAGCGTGGCTCCACTTTCGCCTCCGTGTGATAGATTTGTCAGAGACCCAACAAGTGGGGTGACACTGACTCGGTTCAATCCCACTGGCTTTTATGGGGCTGCAGATCCCTCTCTCACAGCCACACAGCACTCGCTGGCGTCTGGTCCCGGTAGGACTCAAACTGACAAGGGGGTCGGACCTGCCTGGAAAGGGGTGAAATGAAATTAATTACCTGCGGTGGAGGAGCGAGAGAGACAGCAACCTGTCGCTTCTCCTGTGCTGTTTTCTCATTAGATCCCTTTCACCTGGGAGTCAGGGTGCTGGAGTTTTGGATTCTTTCCTGCCCTTTCAAAAGGATCCTTTGTAACAGTCCTAAGGGATTAATTGTACAGGCTGAGGTGGTTTTATTTTAAGGAGGGGAAGTGTTGGTTGTTATTAGTTATCTGATCAAGTTGGATCAACTGTTCCATCAAAAGTTCCAGTTAAAAAATAAACCAACCTCTGATTTTGTCCACCTAGTTTCTTGTTTTGTTTGTTTAAAATTAATTTGAGCTTTGGAGGGAGGGAGTTGTGTGTTTGGCCATTGTCCCCCTCCCCCTTTCCAAAAAAGAACTTTTTCGGAGAATAAACTTGTAGCATTTGATTCTAATTATGGTTGTACATATCCAACAATATCATTATAAATCACAAAGAGAGCAAATGAAAAAAAATATATCTAGAACTGCTCCTTTCTTCCAGGAAGTAGGATACAGAACAATTGAAATTTACAAGGGAAATTACAAAATGTGTGAATGTTTCCAATATGACAAGGTTAAAAAAAAAAACCCCACCAGTGACATGTTTTGTTAGTGTTCTTGTTTATTAACTGTGAGGTACTGACATTTTGAAATTAAAAATGTAAACTGCAGTAAATTTAATTGGAACCGTGCACATGTCTGCGCACGCACGCACACACACACACACACACACACACACACACACACACACAGAGTTGTGAATTATATAAGCATTCATCAAAATACAAATCTAACCATGCTTATCATATCTAAGGTTGGTATATGTCGACCCATTTAATTTTTTAATTTTTCTAAATGTGATCCATTTACTTATGTGTGTCATTTGCCAAGAAGACGGCAGTTCTTAGCTTGGACAAAATTACCCTGTGGGCTGTACAAACAAAAACAAAAATAAAATAAAATAAAATAAAAATAACTGTCAAACGTTAAAAAAAAACAACTTGAATCACCATGAAGGTTTTACCCTGCTGTTGGTATAACAGAATTCTTGTCTTACAGACACAATCGACGTCACCAGGGTTAGCACTGCAATCTGGGAATTCGCAGAAATCCTCTTGTTGGACCTGCTCCAAAAGTGAGTGGAATGATTTCCTTTGATTTCCATGTGCTTTGAATCTTTCCTTTAGTATTATCTTGTTTTCAAGGCTGAAAAGAAAATTCTCTGTTTTGGCAATTTACTACCATTAGTGCACATTTCTATAAAGACTGTCCTGTAAGGCCCTCAGGGCAGTTTATTACCATTAATGAATTCAGCCTCACAGCATCCCAGTGAGTTAGGTAAATAACATTACACCCATTATACAGATGGTTTAACTGAGATCATGATGGTCACTCTGCAGTGGACCTTGTAGGAGACAGAACCCTTCATAGACCAGCTGCTGCCTCCCAACCTCCTTTTAGCTTGGTTTCATCTAGGAAAGTATAGTACAGCTAAGACTGAGACTACATCTACACTACCCCAGGAAATTGACCAACTTCCGGGGTTCAATTTTGTGCATCTGGGAGGGACACATGAAACAGACCTCTCAAGGGTCACAGACGATCCCTGTACTCCTCACAAGATGCGTGGAGTAAGGGAGGTCAATGGGGGAAACTCTCCCACTGATCTTGTTCAGTAATGACAGCCAAGTAAGCCAAGTGCAGATAGATTAATTCTAGCTGCACAATTGCCATAGCTAGAATTGCACGTCTGCAGTCGACTTACTTGGCCTAATGTAGACATAGCTTAAGCACTTTGATTTGTATCTGTGGTCACAGTATCAGTATGGGGGAGGCAGCAGCCATTTGTTATTTATTATTGCTATTGGGGCATCAATTAATGCAATTAATTATGGAAATCCAGAATCATCTATTTTGTCAGCAGGAGAACCCGAGGAATTGACAGCTTCTGGTTTTTGTGCAGGCCGGATTGGGGGATTAGACAGGGAGGGACATTGCCAAATGATACCCTGTTGCAGCAAAGATTGGATAGTGCTAAAGCTATGAGGTGTGGCCTTACCTGGGAAAATATATAGATTTTGTCCTCCTGTGATTATAAAAGTCACTTCCACCCTTCCCCAACCCATGTTGAGCCCAAGCATCTTGATGTTGTGTCAGCTGACTCAGCCTTATTAACAAAATAATGGGGTAGCTGTGTCTCCTCCAATGACTTCCAGCCATGGTACAAAAGATCAGACAGCGGCTGAGTCAGGGGAGTAAGGAGCAGATGCAGATCCCCAAAACTAGGGGTGAAGAGGCAGGGAAGCATGGGGCTGGGGGATTAATGCTCATGAGCACTTCACGTCATGCCTTTGGGGAAAATGAAGGACTTTCCATCTTTGTTGAACAGACAGGGCCTGTGTGATCCTCCTCATCTACAACCTAAGGATCCCTTTTCCCCTCCAAAACCAAAGAGGAGTACTATGGCACTTTAAAGGCTAACAGATGATATCTTTAAGGTGCCCCAGGTCTTGTCCTTGTTTTGGCAGATACACACAAACATGGCTACCCCTCCAATAGTTAACCCCTTCAGCAGCACAACATCTCATTCCTCCCCCAAGTTCAGATCCTGCAAGAGAAAAGTCATCTTCCATGAGGAAATTCATACAGGCCTGGTGCTACAAACTCAGCCCTTTCCTCACCACACAGATCTGAAAGAGGGTTCCATGGAGATGAACAGGGGAAAGTGCCACTTGGGATTAATATCATTTAGACAATTTTAGTGAAGTTACTGCTACTGATGGCCTGTGTCAGGGACTGTTCCTATGGACAAGCATGAATCAGGGATCCAATTAATGAAGTTTGCATTTCCCCTTGGGACTCAGAGGCCTGCCATATCATATTCAAGTGAGCTTTTCAGGGCATCAAAGTACCTCCAAAGTTCAACACGTGTAGCTGTTATGCAGGCAATATGTAAAAGGAATCAAAACTGGACAATATGTTCATTGATGTTAATGCCAGAAAGGACCACTAAGATCATCTTGTCATATCATCTGCATAACCCAAGCCAGAGGATTTCACATTATTTCTTCCATTAGCGGTAAAGGCATAAAAGAATTTACTTTTCACAGGAATAAAAGAGACAAAAACTGACCATAAACCTACCTCCCACCCCAAACACTTGCATGCAAAAAGAATTCACCTTTCTAGCATCTCATCTGCAATTTTACACAAGAGGTTTCCAAGCTGAAATGTCACTTACAAATCCTTGTGTGTGTATATGAGAAGTATATGGTAGACAGGACATCTAAGCTAACCAGGTGCTTTATAGAGGGTGTGAGACAAAATTCCTCTTGTAATATTTCCGTGCAGCTGCTCTGCTAACAGACTCTGGAGAAACGGAGCACCCCATTGTGTTTGGACTGAATTTGGTGTCAGCTGCGAAGTTCGCAAGTGGTGCACTTGTCAGATGGAGCTATACTTCTCAGCAAGAAGCTGGCTGGTGGAGTAATTTTTCAGCCTATGTGAGGTGCATGTCTGGGCATGTGTCTCTCCTTTGGCACTTGGCCCAATGTGACAGCTTTGCCTTCAGTGGGGAGTGTGGGGGGAGGGGGGGAGGGAAGGATGTTGTTCCTTGGATGTTACCCTAAAGTCACATCTGACATCAGAGCATTTTGAGTGAGGAAGGAGGATAAATTAGCTCACTGGCTCTTAATGAGGGAAAGCACAGCAATGCTGCTATGTCAGGCTTTTATGAGACCAGAATTCTCGTGGTCACACCCTTACTTTAAAAGGGCTGATCCTGCATTGTCCCCTCTGTATTTTCCCATCCAGGGGCAGAATAAACTTTATTGTGTGCACCAAGGCATGTCTGGATGTGCACCACCAACAGAAACATCTGCTGATGGCTGTGGGTGCTCTGCTAATCAGCTGGGTGGCACCTGAATCTCTCCTGGGTGGCCACCCAAGCACTCAGCTTGGAGGGAACACTGCCTACATCCCTTGAAAGCAATGGCAAAGCTCTTATTAACATCAGTGGTACAGAATCTGACCCTTAATGGTGAGTCTCCATAGGTTGCTCTCACTTGTTTGTGCTCAAGCTGAAGCTACTCCAAACTCCAGCCTCTAACTCTTTCCAATATGCATTGTGCATAAAAGCATGTGCGTGCATGTGTCTGATCCACTGGCCAGAGCATTTCTACTAGTGCTAGATAGGGGAAAGCTCCTTAACCCAAGTGGGAGACACAATTTTGGAAGTGAAGGAACAGAGTTTTAGTTCTAATTTTCCAGGACTATGTCTCTTGTAGCACCTGTTTGCTTTTTTTTTTTTTTTTTATTGACCACTCGCATACTGGGCCAACCTGCATTGAGGGTGAAAATGTGCATAAATTAACACAAGGCAGCTGGTACTCCCCATTGGGAATCCATTTAACAACATCTGAAAAATCAAATTGCATGTTTCATACTATTAGGTTCACAGGAAACCACATTTGCCTGGTATTCATGGATTGTCCTGAAATGAGAGAAGTCTTGATATCTGCAGGACTAAAATATCACCCTGGTACAAAAAGAACTGTAGTTACTCAGGGATTTCTGTGAAACCAGCAAAGCACGGTCCTTCAGGGGAAAACCACTTATTTCTGACTCCAGGAACAAAAAGGATAGTGGCGACTTTCTCCTCCTGTTCATTGCAATTAAAAAGTTTAGATTTTTCCTTTAAAATAAATGTTATGGGCCCTGACCCTACATAGAGCGCTGTGAAGACAAGCCCCCATCTATCCTTGTGAAGAGTTCAACATGGGATCAAATCTGAAGAAGTGGGTCTGTCCCACGAAAGTTCATCACCTAATAGATTACTTTGTTAGTCTTTAAAGTGCTACATGACTGCTGTTTTGTTTTGTACAGACTAACATGGCTATCTCTCTGTGGCTACTCATCATCGTGTTAATGAGGTGCTTAGCTACATGTTGCCCCCTTATATCTTCCTCTTGTTTCTAGGCAGGATAACTTGGCAGCTGCAGGGCAAACTTAATTCAGAGACAAGTCCCCTGCATGCCTTGTCTCGCCAGTGCTTTTGACCTTGCAGATATACATGTAACACTCTGCACCTGTGCTAGGCAGACTCCGTGTCTGAAGTGACTCCCATTTGCTACTCTCCATTCCTTAACAGACAAAAAGTGAGCAGCACATGAGATTCTTCAAATCCCTTTCAGGTTCAGTCATCTCAGGAGTTACATGAGAAAGGATTGTTTCGATAAACGACAGCACTGTGGGAGTATGTGAGATTAGATTTCAGAGGTGAAAGGGATCATAAAAGTGAAACTGACCATATTCTTTAAGACTGGGATGAAAAAAAAGCAAACAAAGCACAAGTACTGAAAAATGAAATATTTTAAAAAATATATTTTCCTTTTTAACGCTCTCAAGTATTAATAGCAACATAGATCAAAAATGTGGTTTTGAGCCTATAAATATATGTAGATCTGAAGACCAGATGGGACTATTACAACCAAATTTGACCTTCTACTTAACGCAGGCTAGAGGATTTAATCGAGAAATTACTGCACCAAACCTCATAACTTGTGTTTGAACTGGGGTACGTCATTGCTAAACCACCTCTAACCCGACAACATAATTTATTATTTTTTCTCTATATTCCTGCCACCCAGAGGCTATACAAAGAGAGAGTCCTGGCAGATGATCCCTTCAGAATCTAACCCTGCTCCCACTGAAGTCAATGATAAACTCTAACTGGGTACAATGGAGCAAGACCAAACCCTTGGTAGAAGAGGGCTCCATGCCATAAAATCTCCATCAAACAGGAGGATACAGCACCCCTGTTTGCTGAAAAAGCCCATCTCCTGTTCACCCGAACACACTTGTGTCTTTGAGAGTGATATAAAACCGTATAACTGCATGCATATTTAGATAAATTTCTCTCCCAGTTCAGACTCTTTTTGTTATTTTAACTCAGTCTCAGGTACTGTGAAGGGTAAAAAAGTAGATCTGAAAGAACACAGGGTAATGTAGGGTTCCAGGGACAGCAGGGCTGAGGTGGTGTTAGGGACAGCTGCTGGTTGCTGTGACAGTAAAGGCTTGTTTCTCTGCTGCTTTTTGCAGCTGTTTAGCACACTGCAAAACGGGGTGGGGGCTGGATGGGGAGGCGGAAAGACTTGTATTTCCTTGAAGAAGGACCAGCATAAACTATCTCTGCGCCTGCCTACGTGCCTTACATTTATTAATCACTTTCCCTTTGGAGACTTCAGGACTCAGAGCTACCAGGCGCATGTCGTCTTTGTATTTCTTCTTGTCCTTTTGTACAGAAACCTTGATGCGGAAAGAATAGGAAAGGAACAAAATGTGACATTGAAAAGATGATTCTACAAGGCTATTGTAAATAATTGTGCAGAAGATAATCAAACATAGAGGTTGGTCCAAATTTACATTATCACGAACCCATAGTGTGCTCATATACCATCATAAACTCAGACAATGCAGGGAAGTTTGAATCAGACATTTGAATCTCTCCATTCTTAAATTTACTCTATTAGTCTTGCTACTGACTGTAACGGGAGTTGGATCATGCCATTACAGCAATGACATTTTTAGGCTGTTGAATGTACATGAAGCTATGCAGCTCATACTGTTGAAAGGTGAAATTGATACAAGAGACCCTCTGAGATTGGTTCTGGGTTTTTGATCACCTCTGCTTTCTGTCCAGATCCACTTCCCTAGCAGATTTTGGAATGACCTTAGCCCTCCCCACCCAAAGTGATGGATTCAACATTCTGATACACAAATACGCTCCCAACCGCAAGCTGCCCCTTTCTTGTGGACCACAACTAGATCCCCTGCTTTTTCTCAGTTAGCCACTTTGTTTTACAGACATTTATATTTGATGTGGAATTTGCTGTAAAAGTTTCATAACAACCTCACAAAGGAGATCATGAATTTACATCTACTTACATTTATCTAGCAAACCTCGTGGCTAATCCAAAGGGCGAGAGTATAATCATAACATACCAGAAACCTTTAACAAATAGGTTATTTTTCCTTCCCTATACAATGTACCATTATGCCCTTTTTTCCTAATGAGAACAATGCAAGCAACAGTGATGGGAAACAGCAAAAACAAAAGAGGCATTTATAAGGAACTGATCTGCAGGCTGCGAAGCACTGAAAAATCTTACACCTGATAATAGACACTTTCTCCGAGAACCTCAGCTAATTTAATGCCACGATATTTACTTAAATAGGATACAGAATTGGATTCTAAACATACAAATTAGGAGTGCTTAGCCTCAGATTGTTTTATTGATAGTTTTCTTAAACACTAAGAAATATAGACTTGATCTGGAGTCAAGTGTTTTAATATTATATAAAATACTAAGCTGAAATCATGTTAATTTGGTAAAATGCAAGTGACAAAAGTTTCAGAGAATTCAAGATTGCCTTCAGGGTGATCAGCTCAAACCCACTATAAGGGGAATAATGGATGCAGCGGTCAGCCTTGACTTGGGAAGATTATACCTTCAGTGTGTGTTACAAACAGCCATTTTCTGCAAGCAGTTATCCACATATTGAATTTTAAGCACATAAGCAGCCCCACTGAGTTTACTGAGGCTCCTCACATGAGTAACGTTAAACACATTTGGGATAGTTTGCTGATCAGGGAAAAACATTTTAAGAGTTAATTCTTTTAAAACATTTTTCTTTTATATATTATAGTTAGACCTGCTGGTTTTCAAAGAGCTTCTGTTGGAAGCCCCGCTTGTGTGTATCCAAAAGGGTGCAAACACTGCTTTGGTTTTCTTAGATAAATACACCTCTAGGTGGTTTTACTGGCATGTGTCCATTTTTTTTTGTTTGTTAATTATGAGGATTGATGTGCTGTGGTGGCCTGAAATATTTCTGTTGGCTATATATGTAAGTACGGAGTTAGGCCCCATTGGGCAAAAAGGAATACACACTGCACTTCATATGTGGTAAACAGTTCCAGGACTTTACGATTTCAGTTGGTATGGTGTGTAAACCTAATCACATGTCTAAATTTGGCAGAGTCAGACTCTTTCCTAAAAAGAGCAGTGGTGTTCTTTTAAGGCTACAGGTGTTGTCTTCCATAGTTAACTAGAATGGCCATACTGGTGAAAGGTAAATAATGTTATATTTAAGGTAAATTTAATATGCATGCATTTTCCAATAGCTCCTAGTGGATCAATCCTGTACCTTTATAATTAGGTAGCCCAATAAGTAAATAAACAAAAATAAATAATGTGCCACATTTCTTTCAAAAATATAAGACTGAAATCTGCAGTCCTCTCTCATTGACTTCAGTGGCAGTTTTGTTTGGGTAAAGATTGCAGGATTGGGCTATGTGTGGTCTCCGCTTTAATGAATGATTAGAAGTAATGCTTTAATAATGGCCTTTAAAAATAGCATTTTGCATCATGTAGATTAGCTAGTTGCAAAGTTAATTTTCTTTTTTAACTTATGAAGCAAATAATCAATGCAAGCAAATCTGCTCTGAGTATGAGAACTTGAATAAAGCATTTTATGAATCTCAGGAAACAAAAACTGACAATAGTTAACAATGCATAATAGTGCCAAGAGAAGCATTATTTAAGTAAACAGTTTAATTAGCCTTGTTTCCTTATATGTGGAAAGAATCCCTCCTACACTGTCGACTCCATCTACACAATTGGCATAGCTAGAATTGCGTGTTTTAAACGAATTTTTCCCTGTAGCGTAGACCTGGGCTCAGCAGAGACGGTCTGGAAGCCCAAATTAAGATATGTCAACTCCAGCTAGGTAATAAACATAGCTAGAATTAATTTGACCTTCTGTTGTAAGGTAGACCTGCCCTCTGACATGTGCTTATCTTTGCTACCAGGAACAGCACTGACTGCTCATGAGGGGTCATAAAAGGGGTAGCTGTGTTAATCTGTATCTTCACAAAAAACAAGCAGTCCTGTAGCACCTTGAAGTCTAACAAAGTTATTTATTAGGCAATGAACTTTTTCAGGGTAAGACCCTGAAGAAGTGGGTCATACCCATGAAAGCTCATTACCAAATAAATAATACTTTTGTTAGTCTTTAAGGTGCAACAGGACTGCTTGTTTTTTGTTTTATTCACAAGCCAGAAAGCCAGGAATTTCCAGGAATGAGGAGAGGAGGCTTTTTAGCTATATTTGGCCTAGGCAGGCTAACTCTGGTTCTGCAGGCAACCCTCCTCGCTGATTTGAAGGTAGCTTTTAGGTCCAAGGCTGATGGCCCAGTAACAGCTATTGCTATTTAGCTGTCCCACTGCCAGTAAAGAAGAGCCAGTTCCAAAGAGAGCAGGCGATCGGATGATTCCCTAGCTCAGGGGTGAGCAAACTTTTTATGCCAGGCCCCATTTTTGGTCCCTGCAATTAGCAGGGCCTCCCAGCAACCTGGCTAATGTAATCCAAACGGACGGAAATTTTGGTTATGTTAATATGAAAAAACAAATGCAACAAATATAAAAAAAACAAACGCAAATGTGTAAGGTAATGCACATTGGGAAAAATAACCCCAATTATACATACAATGTGATGGGGGCAAATTTAGATACAACAGATCAGGAAAGGGATCTTGGAATTATAGTGGATAGTTCTCTGAAAACATCCACGCAGTGTGCAGCGGCAGTCAGTAAAGCAAATAGGATGTTAGGAATTATTAAAAAAGGGATAGAAAATAAGACGAAGAATATCATACTTCCCCTATATAAAACTATGGTACGCCCGCATCTTGAGTACTGCGTGCAGATATGGTCTCCTCACCTCAAAAAAGATATACTGGCATTAGAAAAAGTTCAGAAAAGGACAACGAAAATGATTAAGGGTTTGGAAAGGGTCCCATATGAGGAGAGGCTAGAGAGACTGGGACTTTTAAGTCTAGAAAAGAGGAGATTGAGGGACAATATGATAGAGGTATATAAAATCATGAATGGTGTGGGGAAAGCGAATACTTGTTCCAATAATATAAGAACTAGAGGACACCAAATGAAATTAATGGGTAGTAGGTTCAAAATTAATAAAAGAAAATTTTTCTTCACACAGCGCACAGTCAACCTGTGGAACTCCTTGCTGGAGGAGGCTGTGAAGGCCAGCAGTCTAAGAGAGTTTAAAATAGAGCTTGATAAATTTTTGGAGGTTAGGTCCATAAATGGCTATTAGCCAAGGGTAAAATATGGTACCCCTAGCCTTCAGTCAAAGGCTGGAGACAGATGGCAGGAGACAAATTGCCTGATCATTGTCTTCGGTTCACCTCCTCTGGGGCACCTGGCACTGGCCACTATCGGCAGACAGGATACTGGGCTGGATGGACCTTTGGTCTGACCCAGTATGGCCGTTCTTATGTTAAACCCCCCCCACCCCAACCACAAGCAAACAGCCTCCCTCCCACGGCTCTCAGCACATGTAAGAAAATTAGCCTGCACGATGTAAAAACTTGATTAATCATCATATAAACGTAAAGACACCGACATAAAACCGTAACACATTTCACAACGTTTGTGCGGAGCTGGATGTGCCTAGGACCCAGCAGCGGATGGTGCTGCGCCCCTGCGCTCGCTCCACAGCAGGGACCAGTGCAAGGCGGGGAGGCGCGTTGCAACTCTGCAGAGCCCCAGGGGCTCTGGGCCTCTCCCTTAAGGCCGGTGGCTGAGCCCGGGGTCCATTCCCGGGCCCGCCGCTCTCTAGGGCCCCGATCCTTGCAGAGGGGCCGCGCTCCCCGCGCAGCCCGGGCCGAGGCGGGGCTCCGGGAGCGGGGCCCAATGAGCCGGGGAGGGAGGCGGAACAACGGCTGCCGCGACGGGCCGCTGGCGCATGCTCGAGGCATGGCTGCGCCCGGGGAGACGCTGAGGAAGAGGAGGGGGGTGGAGGAAGGCCCCCGCCCCCTTCGGCACCCCAAGCAAGAGGAGGGGGTGGGGGAGCGGGCGCCCCCCACCCACCCCTCGCTGCGCCCGGGCACCTTCTGGCTGAGCAGGATCGTGCTGCTGCGCGGCATTGCGCTGCTCTACTGTGAGTCTCTGCCCTCCCCGCAAGCGCGGGGGGCGGGAGGGCGCCCCGCAGGGCTGGCGAGGCGGGGTGCCCCCCCTGCGCAGGCGGGAGGGGGCCCCGCTCACCTGTGCCCCTCGTGCTGGGGGCCCCCTGCGGCTCGCCACAGTCCTGGCTCAGCTAATCCTCCTCCTGGGCACTGGCTCTGCCCCGGCCTCCCCTTCACAGTGCCCCGCAAGGGGGAACCTTTCACCCACTGACACTTTCCCCCTGCAGCCCCATGGGATTCACCCACCGAGTGCCCAAGGGAGTGGGGTTTGGGAGCGGGGCTGGGCTGTCCTCTGTGTTTGTACAGCACTTAGCGCCAGGGGACCTTGGCTGGGGTTTTCCAGGGCAGGAGGCAACTTAAGAACCTAAGATCAGCTGTGATGGGTCTGACCAAGCCTCCCTACCCCATTGCCGAGGGCAGGTGCTTCAGAGCAAATGAGCAAATTGATGGTGTGATCCAGGCCCTGTCGTGCAGCCTACAGTGTCTGGCAGTCAGAGGCTTAAGGACCCCAAAGCTGGACATTGTGTGTTTTGAATAATGGGCATTGATGCAGCTGTTCTCCAGGAATTTGTCTAATTCTTTTATGAAGCCACTTACACTTTTTGTCTTCGCGGCGTCCCTGGGGTAGGGGTTCTGTGAGCCGACTATGCACCGTGTGAAGAAGTTTTAAATGTAGGGTTACCATAGCTGAACTTTAAAAAAAGAGGACACCCCTGAGAGGGAGTGTATCAGTATCTACCGGCTCATGCTGTATTAATGTACTACATGCACGATAACAGCTTAATACAGTGTGAGTTGATAGATGCTGACACAGATACACAGGGGTGTCCTCTTTTTGAAAGTTCTAATACAGTAACCCTGTAACTAGTCAGGAATGCACTGGGTATTTGTTGCCTTGTCATCCTGAGACATAAGTTGGCATGTCATTTTGCAGAATATGTTGCCCTATCTTTGCTGGAGTGATCTTGCACGGGCTGTAGCAGCAAGAATGGGGTGTGCTTCACAAGGGAGCCCCCCCATACGGTGTGACTTCATATGCAACATGGGGCAGGGCAGAGTGTCAGGAAGAGGCCTGTGCATTTCCTAGAGGTACAGAGATGTCTGGTGTTTTAGAAGCGTGTGAGTGACCATCCTTCCCCTGAGTGCTATGCAAATACACATAATGCAAGGTTGAAAAATGGAGTGCATTACAGAGGAATCCACACTGTAATTTCTTTGTGGCTGCTACTCCAGCTCCTGGGATGGGGAAAGGCCTGTAATCTCAGTGTGTTGCCAGCAGGCAGGTTTGCAAGTGGCTGGATCAGTGTAGGGGAATTAGATTTTTGTGTTTTTTAATTTGGAGGTAACTGGGTTGCACAAAGAATAGCTTTTGATTATGACTTTAATGAGTAGTTTATACAATTACTTAATTTACCCACTTTTAATATGCAAGATGAAGAAATTCCTGGCCCAGTTTTAGTGTTGCCTCTATTTATTTATGCATCATCTAATTTTTGTAGGGCTCTCAGCCCTGCCAGGCCCCTCTTGTCTGTGCCTATGCAGGTCCCCATTGGATGGCCTGTGGCCTGCTCCATTCTACCTCCAGCCTTCATCTCCATTTGTTTATGTGGAGCTGGCACAAAACCCAGCTCAGGGCCTGTCTACACTTCTCGAGCGTAGACACTTGTTACGGTGACTTAAGGGCTTTTTCCATTACTCTGGGTTATTGACTCTCTGAAGAGGTGGTAGGTAAGTTGATGGAAGAATTCTTACATCAGCTGAGCAGTGTCTGTGCTGAGGGGTTAAGGTGGCTTATGTACATCTGGCAGGAGTGTGTATTTTTCACACCTCTGAGTGAGGCAGCTGCATTGCCTTGTTTCAGGTGTCGACCAGGCTTTAGTCAGTGGGGGATAGAGTCTTGCTGGTTCTGTGGTTTCCCATCCTCAGGGCCAGTCTCACTGCACCACTGTAGAGCTTTAATGAAGATGCTCTCAACTGACGGGATAGAGATATTCCTTGCCAGAGAGTTAATCTACTGTCCTGGGAGGTGGTGGCCGTGTGGCCAGGGGACTTGTTCCTGGTGACGTGGTGCAGCCTGCATTTGTGTTAGGTTGGTAGAATTGCCTCTCTTGGGGACAGGGCGTTTTCACACCTCTCAAGGGTCTATGAGATAGCGCTGTAGTGTAGTCTGAACTTGAGTGTCATGGGAACTACTATATTTCTTTCGTGTTTCAAGGTTTCCACAGTTCTGAGCCTGTCCCCTGGTACCTGTCACCAGATAAGTTCACTGAATACCCCAACAGAGCATGTTCACCCTGCTCATACTGGGTTGCTGCCTTAACTATGCAGTCCTAACTGTCGCATTTACGTGGGAGGTTTCGGTTCTTCTGTCGAAATATTAATTTAATGGCAAAATTCAGAATCTCAGTGTAAGGCTGATTTCCAGTTTTATTTGGTTGTGTTGGTGGCATTTGAAAACCTTTACCTGGATTCTAGCAAAGCATTTTATTGTGTGGAGGAAATCTCTCTGTCTCTCTCAAAATATGCTTGCTGTGTTTTACACAAGGTTAGCATGTAACTTTTTTGTGGGCGCTGGTTTTTTGTTGCTCTTGTAGCATTCCATGCTGTCTGGTTGATTTCAGGTTCCAGTCCTTTGCTCCTCTCCTCTTTTAATAAAAACCTTCTATCTTAACTTCTCCTACACACCTCTTCTCCTCCCCTACATAACTCCTTCAAAAGTAGCAAATGTTGTTGCTCATCCAGGATACTAGAGTAATGAGAACATCCTGCTCACCCCCAGGGCAGTATCCCCTGCTGCACAATAAATATAAGTCTCAGCATTCACAGCTAGGTTGGTGATAGAAACCCAGAAAAAGAGCAGCTTTGAGCACTTCCCCATTGGGAGATGAGAGTTGTCACTGTCTCGGGACCTGTCTGGCATTCATATTTGACCAACTGATTGGAGGCCCTCGAGAATTAACAGCTGTGCAAGGTCTTCTTGATGATAGACCAGCCCTGTCAGCAAAATTCCAAGGAGACATGGTTCGTATCATGGCCTGTACACGTGTCGTGGTTGGATGGATCTGGTAATCTTTCCCCCTGCCCCAATAACGTTGTTAACTAGGGGAATTCTTCTTGTTACTGAGACATGTAAATTTGCTTCTGCACCTGGACTGCAAGACAGCCAGCAGTCCCTAATGGACAGCAGCATCATTAAGAACAACAGTGCTAGAAGTTACCATTTCCTTCACTTCATCATGAAAATGGTGAATGGAGTAACCAATCAGTGCACGTCAGGGACTCTTTCTGTTCAGGCCCCAGCAAACAGCATTGCATGCAATGTTCTGTGACCTAAGTGCTGTGCAGAATACTCACAGTAAAACCCACACTCATAATACACTTTGTTACAAATTCTAACCCAAATCTGTCTGCAAAGTCACTAAGGTTTGCAGCCAGCCAGCTTGCTTAGTGTGGTTCTTTTTGGGTTTCTGCCTGTCAGTCTCCCTTCTTTCGCCCTTCCAATTGCAATTCTGTGTGATTTTTGACACATGCCCTATATCTGGATTCACTTGAACTTGCACTGAAAGCCAAGGGTCTGAATCTCCATCAGTTAAAATGAGAGAAACGTTGACCTCTACCCTGTGGAAATGCAGACAGCTGAGTTTCTCCTAGCTCAATTTGCTGTTTCTTAAGCAAAGTTGATTAGTGGCCTTCCCTGCTTATGTAGGCTGATGCCTTCCAGACATTAATATGGAGCCATAAATACAGCCTGTTCTGCAGTAAATTTTGTTTTATTGTTTATAGTGGAATTGGCCTGAAGGTTTCAACCAAAATAGGGGCTTTATTAGGCTGGGCAGTGGACAAACCTAGTGAAAGTCAGCCCTTGCAGCAGTCAAAGGCCCTGACTGCATTGTGTAATACGTGGGCACGTTTCTCTCCTTGCTCAAAGCCAGTGGTTCGGCTTGCACATGTGTAGCAAGCTGCACGTGTGCTGTGCCAGTGTTTCTCAACCAGGGATAGTGTCCCCTTGGGGATACACGGAGGGTCTTTTACGGCATACATCAACTTATCTAGATATTTGCCTAGTTTTACAACAGATTACATGAAAACACTCGTAAAGTTAGTACAGTCTGAAGGTTCATTCAGACAGTGACTTGCTTCTACAGCTTCATATGCCTTAGGCTGAAATGTAAGAACAATATTTCTATTCCAATTCATTTATTTGATAATAAGAGGGTAGAAAGTCAGCAAGTTTTCATCAGTAGTCTCCTGTGATAATTTTCCTTGCTTTTGTAAGTAACTAGTTTTTAATTGAGGTGTAACTTGGTGGTATTCAAATCAAATCTGACTCCTGAAAAGGGCACAGTGATCTGGCAAGGTTGAATGGCACTTGTTTTAAAACCTCAGATTACTTTAGGACCATGTTTCTCAACTGGTGGTACACATGCCCCAGGGGAGCGTGAGAGAAGTCTGGGGGTACTTATATGTTTTTTTTTTTCCTGAGAAACACTGTGCTCTGTAAGGTGAGAGCAGGACCTTAATAGACAAGACGGACAAAAGGGTAAGAGGGGGAAGCAGACAGAGAAGTTTCATTCTTGGGTTTTAGGATTGTGCTTTTAAGAGGACACTCTTCAGTTCAAAAAGTCATGGTTCTAAAACCGAAATATGCCACACACTTTACGAACATCAGGGTTTTGTAATGTAAAGGGCTTTAAAAAATCTTTTACTTATTGCTTTTGGCTTAGCATGGCTCTGGTTTAATTCTTTGTGTCTCATTTCAGTTCTTGCATCCTACTGAAGTGAGAATTTTTGCAGTGTTGAAGTTAAATTTCATCTGGTTAAAGGGAAGCGCCGTTTGATTGGAATTAAAAAGGGTAATGGTGGAAAGTTTGCCCTTCTCCCCTGGCTTTTATTTTGTAAAGGCCTAATGATACCAAATCTGAATTTTGGGGCTAAATTTGACACAGGCTAAATTTTGAGTCCAAGCATAATTGGAAGTGTTTGCAAGTAATGCTTCTACACCATCTGGATGTGCTGCTGCTTGCTGAATTTTTCAGTGTGGGCCTGTAGTTAATCAGTGTGACTTCAAAATAAAGAAATCGTGAGCAACAAAATCCCTGTGCCGTGTCAGAACTCTGCTAGCTTTTCTGCCAAAGGAAGAGAGCGTAAGGTGTCTTTGTCAGGGTGGGAGGGTTTCAAGCGAGACAGGGCTGTCTTTTGATCTCAGTTAGGATTCTGGGTTAACAACAGCAGGAAACAATTTTAAGCCTCTAGGTCAAGCAGATACTTAGATCTTGTTTCTGAGGATGGAACATCTTACTTTGATAGATTCCACCCCCCACTCCCTTCTGCTTGCGCTCGGTAAACTGGGACAGTTTGACTTTTTGAGGAAATGGTGATGCCATTAGGACTGACATTCCTGAGTGGTGGAATGTTTTTGCCTCCTTCCCTGTCACCCTTCTGACACCGATCAAACATACTTTTTTCATTTACGCTGAGGCTGAATAAGTCATCTAGTGGGGGCTTGTATTAAAATGTGGCGGAATCTGGCGGTTCTGTGATGGTGATTAGCTCCTGCATTCCAGTACTGGGCGAGCACTGTGCATTCTACCAAACAAGAAGGGTGACCTGCGGGGTGTGTGTGTGTGAGAGACAGAGACAGACAGACAGACAGACATGCTCTCCAATGTGAAGGAGAACCAGGCAACAAACAATGAAGTGAGGGGAAGGATCTTGAGCAGGATTTCACCTTGGATGGGATCTGCCATTCCTTCGTGGAGAAGCAGAAGGGGTATTCTCATGCCTACCTGCAGCGTGGATGGTCCATTATCTTCCACCGGTCAGAGGAGATTGTGTAAGGTTGAACTTTTGTCTGGTTCAAAAATAAATGGTCATGTGACCAGATATTTTGAAATAAATGTTGAACCTCTCTACTCTGGAACACTCTTGCTCGTGGTTTTAGTTAGTTGGATGATCACTAATCATGGGTGTGGCCAAGTTTCCTGTTGTCCCATGAAGTTTGTTTCCAGCCACCAGTCCTGGCTGTCAGTGTTATGTGCTCTTGTTTAGCTGTAATTTACCCCTCTATGTCTTCTAAGAGCCCCGTAAGCAGTGGACATGTTGGTAATGTGCTAGAAAATATTGACCTCCCATCGTCCAGCAAATTTTCTTGTCCGGCACCAGTCAGGTTCTGAGGATGCTGAATTAGAGAGGTTCAAATTGTAATGTAAAATATGGTGAATATGTGAAGCATTAATTTACTAGACCAGTGGTTCCCAACCTTTTCACTAGTTTAGATCCTAGCCCCCTCCCACATACTGTTCTTGGACCCCCCATCACTCCTGCAAACTCTGTGTGGACTTCAGTAACCCCCCAAACTATTCATGGACCCCATCAAAGCCAATTCTAGTTGCTATGTACATTTCATTAAATGAAAAGAGATACCAAAACATAGATTTTTGTACAGCAATTAATAACATTATTGGAAGATATTTAATTTAAAAAGAACTGATTCTAACTCTGAAATTTATTTAAATCTTATTTTCTATGATCATTTTTATTTATCTTCTATTTTTTCACGGATCCCCTGCAATACCCATGGGGACTGCAGACCCCAGATTGGGAACCACTGGACTAGAATAATGACCAAACAAACGTTAAGACTTTATGGTCTCCAGTCGGTTTAGCCTTAGATAGAAAAGCACGCCTAATTACACCCCTGCTACCAAGTTATGTGTTGGACTTACATGACAAGCAGTTAAATAACATTCTAAAACGTAAAACGATGGTACCACAGTGCAATCAAAAGGTAGGCTGTTGCCTCCATTGGGGCATGCTTACTGGAATATTTGACTGCTGTCTAACCATAAGTGATCAAATAATGTCAGTTGACTGACTGGCTAAACCTAAACCTGTGGTGGCCAAAAGTCCTGCAGCCCTGTGAATGGAGAAGGGAATAGGAAAGATGTAGAAGAAACATGGTGTGGTAGAAAAAACATGGTTTGTTTTCCTTCTTGTACTGGGCCATACCAGTGGGATTTTTCTAATTGTATGCTGAGGATATTCGAAGATACAGGCACATACGGTTTCTTCTGTGCATCCTATGAATTTATGAGGGTAGCTACCACATTATAGCTGCGTCTACACGTGCACGCTACTTCGAAGTAGCGGCACTAACTTCGAAATAGCGCCCGTCACGTCTACACGCGTCGGGCGCTATTTCGAAGTTGAAATCGACGTTAGGCGGCGAGACGTCGAAGTCGCTAACCCCATGAGCGGATGGGAATAGCGCCCTACTTCGACGTTCAACATCGAAGTAGGGACGTGTAGACGATCCGCGTCCCGCAACATCGAAATAGCGGGGTCCTCCATGGCGGCCATCAGCTGGGGGGTTGAGAGATACTCTCTCTCCAGCCCTTGCGGGGCTCTGTGGTCACCGTGGGCAGCAGCCCTTAGCCCAGGGCTTCTGGCTGCTGCTGCTGCAGCTGGGGGTCCGTGCTGCATATACAGGGTCTGCAACTAGTTGTTGGCTCTGTGTATCTTGCACTGTTTAATGAAAGTGTGTCTGGGAGGGGCCCTTTAAGGGAGCGACTTGCTGTTGAGTCCGCCCCGTGACCCTGTCTGCAGCTGTGCCTGGCTCCCTTATTTCGATGTGTGCTACTTTGCCGTGTAGACGTTCCCTCGCTGTGCCTATTTCGATGTTGGGCTGAGCAACGTCGAAATTGAACATCGACGTTGCCAGCCCTGGAGGACGTGTAGACGTTATTCATCGAAATAGCCTATTTCGATGTCGCAACATCGAAATAAGCTATTTCGAAGTTGGGTGCACGTGTAGACGTAGCCTATGTTTGCAAAGTAGCCAGAACTTGTGGTGTTAATTCATGGGTAATCCGTATTAATTAGTGGGTAATCTATAGGTTTGGTATTGAGGTGCATGGTCTACCCGTGCCCAGTGAGTGTAAAACATGTCTCGTTCAGAATGAATATGTGGGACAGAACTAAGGGAATCCATGAGGGGAAATTTAAGTGATTGTCCCAGCAAATCAAAACAGCACATCTGTGCAGACCCAAGATTGCCATGCCAGAGTTTGTGGCTTCCAGCCCCAACCTGAGTCTGCTAGAGACCACACTGTATCTCTGTTAGTTGTCTTTTTATCCAGTGCAGCAGCATCTGGGTGCTGTAACCGTAATTAAAACACGCCAAAGAGTTGTCTCAGACTTATGCCCATTTACGTAATACTTAATGAAAAGCTTGTATAGCATTTTTCACGTGAACCAGATCCCCAAATGATTTATGGAGATCTGATACAGGTAGAGAGTTCAATACAGGTTGGATCTCTAGGGTCTGAACTTCCATAGAGCAGCAACCTCTGTGGCCCGGCATCCCTTGGGTGCTCCTGGGCTGGCTCACAGATAGGGAAAAGCTGGCCCTTGTGCTCAGCAACTGTTCCCCCATCCTCCCAGAGCTGCTGGAATGGTGCAAATAGAGGTAGGTTGGCTGTGGAGCCCTGCAGCCGGTGACTAGGCATGTAGTCAGGCAGACAGTGGTGAGGGCTGAGAGCACAGCCCAGTTGCTGTGGGGCTTGGTGCACTCCTATAGGTCTGTGCTCCTGGGGCTCTGCATCCACTCTGCCACTTTCCTGAACACCCCTTTCTCCTTGCTTCGTCAGCGTTGGCTCCTTTTGCTGGCAAACAGGAGCCCCACAGCCAGCAGGTGCAGTGAGCCAGCATTGACCTCCCCCGTTCTGGCAGATTCTCTGGTTTGGGACTGATCAGGTCCTGAGCGTGCTGGCCCAGGGAGGTACACCCTGTATAAGAAATAATAGGAGAAGAGAACACAATAACAGGAGGCAAAGGCGGTGTAGAGTAGGTCTGATAGTTAATTAGAGTAGGGTTTCTATTCTGATCTTTATGTTCTTGGGTGTTCTGATATCCTTGCAAACTATTCTATTGATCTTCACTTTTTAAAACAACTCTCCTGGGGCCATTTCTTTGGAAGTGCACTGAAAGTGGCTATTACTAATTAAGGAAGTACGTGAACATATAGGCCGTGGCCACACTAGCCCCCGCCTTTCGAAAGGGGAATGCGAATGAGCCACTTCGGCAGATGCTAATGAGGCACTGCCATGAATATGCAGCGCTTCATCAGCATAATGGTGGCTGCGCGCACTTCGAAACTGCTGGTTTCAAAATGCACACTGCCTGTGTAGCTGGGGGCCTTTCAAAATGTGCCCCCACCCCGATTTCAAAAGCCCCTTCTTCCCCAAACCAGATGGGAAGAATGGGCTTTCAGAATCGGGTCCATTTTGAAAGGCCCCCAGCTACATGGGCGGCGTGCATTTTGAAACCAGCAGTTTCGAAGTGCGCGCAGCCACCATTATTTTAATGAAGCACTGCATATTCATGGCAGCGCCTCATTAGCATCTGCCAAAGTGGCTCATTCGCATTCCTCTTTCGCAAGATGGCGGCTAATGTAGCCACAGCCACAGGGATTGAATATTTGTACACTACCAGTGATCAAGAAACAAACTTCAGGGGTCCTAAAATCAAGTGTGTCATAGTGGCTTCTTGCCTCTCCCCTCAATTATTTCTGAAGTGTGGGTGTCCAGACACGTACCTATGTATGTAAATACCCATTTTTGGGTCTTTACGATTTCAGGGTACTATTAAAAAACCCCCCTTTTGCAATGTGATCCATATGTTGTAAAATGCTTTGAAATGGAAGGCATCGTATAAATCCAATTCTCCTTCTTTAATATTGCCTAGTACTGTTTTTTCCCCATAATTCAGAACCTACTCAAAAGCACTTGAAGTTTTACTTTATTCTTTCTAAATCTTAAATCTAAAGCCTTCTTGGGGAGCATGTGTTAGTTACAAAAGGACTTGGCTGCCTTGAAGATTCTACGCCAGAATCCTATTACTTTAAAAGGCTCGCAGTAGTTTTCAGACAGTCTCGTTTGGGTTATGGCATAGCCTTTGGATTTTTTTTTTCCACTGGGAGATTTTAAGTGACACGCTTTGACTTTAGTTAACAAGTCTATAAAACAAAGGCTGGGCATTAGCGCTGGATCCCTTTAGCAAGTTGGATGCCACTAGTTCAGTTGTGGAAGGAAGAGGTATTTAAGGACGACAGAAGCGTGTTTGGCATGTTCTTCACTTTAACTTCAGTAAAATTGCTCCATTAATAACAGGCATCGATAGCTCCAGGGGGATGATAAGATCTGAGTGAGAGAAAATTTGTCTCTATAACGTCAGTAATTCAGCTAGATTTGGTTTGGACTACAAAGGTATTTCAAAGATGTCATGAAACTGGAGATGAGTCTGGTACATGAGTCACTTTAAAACAAATCACTATGTTCAGAAATCTTTGGACTATGATGGGGGGATTGATTTAAATCAAGGCGATTTAAATCACCAAAAAAAATTGATTTAAACACTGACTCTGCTTGGAGGGCACTTAATTTTGGTGTAAGCCCCATTGAACTCACTGGCACTTCTGTTTTTGAGCAAAGTATAGATTGGGATTCCCTTGGAAAAGCTGAGTTGTGCTGAAATAAAATAAGGACTAGACTTGTGGCATCACCCTTATGGTCTCTGGCCATGATGTCTCAGAATAAGGAGCATGTATTAGGTAATATAAAATAAGAGTATGTCACTCAGTGGCAACTCTAGATTTCTCTTAATGCAGCTTTCAGTACAGTATTGTATATTTGAATGATGGATTCTAGACCTAGTTAATTAAACAAGCATTAAGGATTTGCTAAGCTAACCTTTTATTCCCTTTCAGTATCCAACACAGCAAACACTGAGTATTTATTTGTCAAATCACACTTACACTGAAAGGCACAGAGAAAGAAAGTCTTGAATTATCTGAGTTACTAACCCAATGATCCCCACAGCCATATCCACATCTTCATCGACATAATTTTCTCCCAATAAGCAGTTTTCCTTCTGATGTTTCATTCTTGCAGCTAGGCCCTGCATCTCCTTCTGGCACTGCTTACACTTGAAACCTTTTCCTTTTTTACCCAAGGAACAGGTTTCTTCAAAATTTTCCCAGCTAAGGTCTCTCTTAACTAACTCCTCTGCTGCGCTTGGCCAAGATCCAACACCACATACGCACAGAACAAAAACAGCCCAACCCATCTTGTGTCTTTCTTTGCACGTACTACATTTTCGTCTGCTGGGAAACAAGTTAAAAGTACAGAACTTTCAAGAAGGAAGATCTAGTAGTTATTCTGGATAGTCGAGATCTGTTGATTCATTTTTATGAGTATGTGTAACGTGTTTGAGATGAGGTTTGTCACTGTGATTTTTAAATGAGAAATTTAGTATTTTTATCAATGATTTAAAAAACAAAAAAATGTGTTTATTTAAATGAACCCGATTTTTCATTTTTTTTAAATTATTTTTTCTACCTTGTGCTATGGACAGTGACATGTTTTCTTATGTACCTTCATGTTATTTTGAACCAAATAGTGAGAGGATAATGGTTTTCTAAGTAGCCATTAGCTGTACTATTAATGTCACTGCTCATAAAATGAAGAATTTTAAGATGTACTTTTTTCTCATCTTTACCTTAGTTTCATCAAAGTTGAGATATATATGTTGGTTAGGTTTGCTTTCTGGCTTGCCCCACTGCTAGCACAGAGCTTTTGTGTTTGGCTTTCCAATCCTGCTGTGCAGTGTGTCAGTTAAAATAAGATGCTTTACTCATTTCTTTAATAATATATAAAATTATTTTTTTCTGCTTTATCTGAAATAAAGCCTAGGTTTCATACCTAAATTAAACTGCCAGCATTCATTCAATGTAGTACCTTTATTTAGAATGCTTTGTCAAGTGAAACATGAAGTTGCTATAGGGCCGTTACAGGCACATTTTTGTGTTTTTGTAAAGAAAAATGTTTACTTTTGTGTGAAGATCTGTGCTTTTGGTCAATTTCTTCTTGTGCATAGGGCTATAAGTGGAATGACAAAAGAAAAGTCATCCCACCACCTTGCAATCAGATATATGAACAGTATTGGGATTCATTAGATTCTGGATTCAAATTCCAACTCTGCTTCTGACTGGCTAAGCAGTCTTGGACAAGTCACTTAACCTCTGTCTCTGATCTCACCACCCTGAAATCCAAACATCCTCTGCCTCCAGGGTTTTAAAAGTAATTAAAATGGGGACTGTAAATAGCCACCTATTGGGGGTATTTTTCAGCATTGTTAATTTTCTTCCAGCACTTTGCAAGTGAAAGTGCTACATAGTAGTATTGTTTATAATGAGAACAATCAGTAACTTGGGTAAGACTTGTTTTGAGCATGGAAAAGATTTTTTTTCAAAGCATGTGCATTCAGATTAAATGTACCCACTGGGAAAAAAACACTTCTATTAATGGATTTGTACAAGAGTTTGGAATGAAATATTAGTTACCGAATTAGTTTAGTAAAGGGAGCAATACACAAAGTATATGGAGAATTTTCCTTTGTATTTTTACACAGATTCTCTGTGTTATTTGTTTGCTGGTGTAACAATTTACAGATTACAAAACTATGGTTTTGATTGCAAGAATGAATAATACATCTGCATCTATGAGTAAATCAGAGCAAATGCCATACAGAGTAAAGTTTCTTGGGGCCTGATTTCCATTAAAATTAATGGAAGTCCAAGTGGACTTTTAAATCAATCCCTATGCCAGCATGTTCCAACCTGGACATGAGAGATGATGATGGGCAGCCTAGCCTAAGAATTTTGTATCTTGTTACATATTGGGGCAGAAGTTTCTTCATGTGCTATGGGTGTGAAACTGCCAAGAGCAAATTAATTCCGTTCTTCTCCCCTGTGTTTAATCTGCTCTTTCAGTCAAATGAAAGGTGTGGAATGGAGATGAGCTGTCACCGTACTGTACTGCATGAAGTTTGCAAACGCAGTTGTCAAGATGGTCACCCAGTTCTCTGCAGCACATGGGCACTTGTCCATGTGGGCTCTTGATAAAGGGCAAAATGCTCTTCCTTGCTGAAACCATGACTTAGTGCTGTGGTTCCCAACCTTTTCAGTAACATAGTGCACTTCAATGAGTCAAACAATTCCACAGCACACCCACTTTTTTCAGCTGAATCGATTGCTTATAAATGTCACATTTACTTACTTTTACTAGGGCAACAGTCCGACTAGAGAGGTTTGCAGCATAGTGCATGCAACAAGCTAAACCAGGATCAAATGCATTAATGTGTCTAATCTACCACAGAGTACCCTGTCTTCAACAGTGAGCAAAGACGCATTTTCAAAATCTGCTCAATGTCATGCTAGGGATGTTGAGTAATTGAGTGACTCCTGAAAATTTCAGTGGTTACTCAATTACCCCTGGAGCGGGAGGGAGGTGGCTCCAGAGAGCAGGCTCCCCTTCTTGCCAGCCTGTTGGAACTAGGATGCAGCATTGAAACCATGTCCCAGTTCCAAAAGGCTCCTGCCCTCTCTTCCTCTCCAGTTCCCATGATGGGGAGCGGGGTGGGCTCCCTGCCAGCCCTTTTGGTCCAGGAAGCAGCATTTCAGCTGGCTCCTGTTGCAAACAGTCTTCTGTGGGTTCAGAACTTCCTCTCACAGGGGCTCTGCAAAGCGGGTGACAGGTGGGGGTGGGGAGAAGTAACTAACCCTGTGCCAACTGGGACTCAGGCAGCCTTGCTGCTTGAGTCCCAGCTGGTACAGGTTGTCAATTTCTTCACTACCTTGGCTCTTCAAAGAGCCACTGCCAGGGGAAATTGACAACATTTCAGGCACTCTAGGGCAGTTCTCACTGCACGCTGGTGTAATGGGCTTTGTCAAAGCATTGCTCAGGAAATTTGGCCGGTCACACTGCAGCTGTCTTCGTGCAAGCTGTGCTGCCTCTTGGGGACGGAAATTTTGTGCAGAGGAAACCGGATTGTCAGGTAAATGATATAGCACCCTGAGACCTCATGCAAGTCTTTTGAGCTCTCTGCCTCTGAAGAACAGAGGTGTTAATGATGCTGCATGTGAATATTGTGAGACTTCACTTCTGAATGTTTGTATAGTGCTTTCGATCAGGGTTCCTTTTTAATTTTTCCCACCCATAGGTGGAATGCGTTTTCTGTGTACCAAGATGTGTGCATGTGCACCACCAATAGAACCACATGCACACATCTTGGTGCCCAGAAAACGTATTCCACCTATGGGTGGGAAAAATTAAGAGGGAACCCTGATCGAAAGCACTTTACAAACATTCGGAAGTGAAGTCTCACAGTACTCACATGCAGCATCATTAGCACCTCTGTTCCCAACCACATTCCCCTGGCAGTGGCTCTTTGAAGAGCTAAGGTAGGGAAAAAATTGACAACCTGTACCCCCTGTAGGTAACTGTGGGCATTCTGTTTAGCAGATGGGCAGCACCTCTCTACGAGGTGGCTACCCAAGTGCTCATCTTACAGGGAACACTGCTTTAGGTGCTCCAAGTAAAAGCACTGGAGAGGGGTAAGCATTCCCATGATGCATGGGCAGTTTGGTTACTGGCCTGACCAAACCTTTGTGTCCTCACATAGCTCAGGTTCCAGCTTTTTTCTCCCAGGGCTGGTAGAGTTGGAGAGTGCTGTAGTCCTTTGGAAAGGGTGTGGGGATTGGGTGGTGATGGCAGAAGCTGCAAGGCTGAAAAGAGCCATGCTTCCAATTGACTGAGGAAGAGTAGTCTAGTGAATATGGGTGTCTTACACCCATATATGTGTGTGTATATGTAATATGTACTTAATCTTCACCCAGACAGGATTATACAGCTGCTTTGTAGTAATATGCACTTGTAGTATATTGACTGCCCTCTAGTGGTAGTTATAATTACTATACTTCATGCATCTGACCAAGTGGGTCTTTGCCCACGAAAGCTTATGCTCCAAAATATCTGTTAGTGTATAAGGTGCCACAGGACTTCTTGTTCTACAGTACTTCAGTGGTTCTTAAGCTATGTTCCATGGAACACTGGTGTTCTGTGATACTTGCAGATGTGCCGTGAGCATTTGGAAAAATAATTGAGTATATATTTTCTGTTATGAAAACCAGATACGACGTTACTTCTTCACTGCTATGATACCTGATGAAATTACTTCATTTTGTTTTTGCTGTATGTGCTGCTGTTTGGATTTTTTTTGTCTGGCAACAGTTAGTTTTAAAGAAAATATTCAGATGTGTTCTGCATAAAAAAATTATTGTTTGGTATTCCGTGGTCTCAAAAAGTTTAAGAAACACTGCAATACATAGGGCAGGAAATGAGTTCTGGAAGAACCAGAAATCTGAATAGGAAGTTGAGTGTAATAGTGTTTTGTGGGAAGAACAAAGTCTGGTGGATTGTATGCAGCAAACTGCAAGGTCTGTGTCTTCCCATGTATGTGTCTCTGTAAATGTGTGCGTTTATAGTATTGTATGCATAGGGGTGATGTTCTATGAAGTGGTGATGTGGGTCTTCATAGTTTGGATGTGGAATGGAATGACATTTAGGAGGAAATCCAAGCACTTGCCTGGGTATGATGAGTTTTTAACCGAGTTAGAAAACTTGCTAATGCAAGTCGGTTCCACATTGTTACGAAGTTCCAGAAATACAAATGCTTGTTTGAAAAAAATTTATTTTATTTTGCAAGAAGACTTTTTTTTTTGGCCCAAACTGGACAATTCCTTGATGCGCAGTTCATGCCAACTTATAAAAGATCTTTGCTGCTTTTCATTTTAAATAGCCTGTACAATATTTTGTATATGTAGTGTATACTTTTCTTCAATTGCTCTAGTATGTATTTTTCCTAATTTACCCTTTCCTTGTTTATCTTGCTTACATTGCAGGGGCTTAATTTAGATTTTATTCCTAAACTGATTAGCAGTTATGGATTGGGGTAACAATTTGTGTAGCATTTAGAGGTAAATTTGATCAGCACTTTTTGAAAACTGCAGCAAATTGCAATGCTAATCGAGGTACATCAAGTTATGTAGGGTTTTTTTAAAGGGACAGTGTTCTTTCTTTCTTTCTTTTTTTTTTTTTAATCAAAGCAGTGATATTAACTTGTCTACCATTGGGGAGCATTATAATTCTGCTGGTTTTGTGTGCTGAATTTTTTAGTTGTACACTTCTGAGAAGAGTTTAATTTAAACTAACATAAAGAATACAATTTAGGTTACTTAGCACAGGAGTGAGCAAAATTTTTACATTGGGACCCACTTTTTGACCCTGCAATTAGCAAGGCCAACCCCAACTGGACTAATGGAATCCAAACCAACAGAAATTTTGGTTATGCTCACATTTAAAAAAAAAAGACAAAAACCTTTAGGCATATGTACGAAAATAGATATTGTTATCAGAAGCCAGTTCTAAAGCTTTATGTGGTCAGTGTGTCCTTTTGGTCCATTTCTAGCAGAAATATCCTGCCCCTCCCTCTCTCTCTCTCAATTTTTGTCTAAAATAGTTCTTTAGAGTCGTGATTCAAAACCTTTTGAAGTCAATGGGAATCCTTCTGTTAAGTTCCAATAAGCCCTTAGTGCCCATTCAAGAAATACAGGTTGAACCTCTCTAATCTGGAGCTCTTGTCCGGCAGGATCCATAATCTGGCATGATTTTAGTTAGTCAGACGACTGTTTATCATGGGTGTGGACAAGTTTCCCCTGGTCCCATAAAGTTTGTTTACAGCCGCCAGTCTTGGATCTCAGCGTTCTGTGCTGTTATTTAGCTTGAATTTACTCCTAAGTGTCTTCTAAGACCCCCAGTAAGCAGTGGAAGGTAATGCTGCTAGACAATATAACCTCCTGTAGTCTAGCAAATTCTCTTATCCGGCACCAGTCAGGTCCCGAGGCTGCTGGGCAAGACAGGTTCAACCTGTACAAGAAAATACATTTGGGTGTGATGCTCTAAAGGGATTAATGCAATGCCCCTGGACATCCTTGTGTGTTTGTAGGGGGAGAAGGTGCTGTATTTTGGGAATTATTAATCTGAAGTGTGTTTCTTTCCTTCTCAAATGAGTAGGGGATTTAGTTTAGGCTCAAAGTATAAACTGAGGACAAGATTCAGAGCCTGAGAGGTTTGAGTGCAGAGTGTGGTGTATATCAACAACCTGATCTCTTGAGTCTTTGAGCACTTCTAGGACTGGGCCCTTTGACACTGTATCTGGGCTGGCTGCAGCGTCCCATACCTGGATTTTTCCTGCTGTGAGATGGGTTACATGCTGACCCCATTCTTCAGGCTGGTATGGGGCTTACCAGGGATGAGACTTTGAGAAGTGACATGAAAGCTCTGGTGCATGATTTCAGTAATAACTTCAGGTGCTCCACCCACACAGCTCGGGGGAGGTTCACAGAATTGGCAAAGATCACTGTCCACTTTTTACAAGCAGCTGTAGTTGGAGGAGTGAGTAATAGATGCACAAGAGGAATGATTTGCAGAGCTTGGTCTAGAGCTCAGAACACAAGACACTCAGCCTGCTACTGTTTTGTTCTGAAATAACAAATTCTTTCAGGTTTGCAAACGTCTGAGCCCAAGGCTCACTATTCCACTCCCTGAATATGGGGAAGTTTGAATTCCATTCTCAATGGAGTGATTGGGGTCTGATTTTAATAGTTAATCAAACTTCCAGGTTCCAATGTTTCCAAATTTTAGCCAAGCCTGGCTTCACATACAGAATTAGCAGGGACAGCCCATAAATTAACACAGTGAGTGCAGTTGCTTTGTGCTTAAGATTTATGAATGCATTTAGTTTACTAGATATGTTGCTGTCCGGGGACATAAAAATTGCTCTCCACTCTACAACATTCCTCAGATCTGAGGATTAAGTGGAAGGGGGAAAATCATTAGTGGTGTAACATTTTGTAAGACTTCAGATGTTACTTGTAAGGGACATGGCCAGTAATTGGCTAATGCTTGAAACAGGGGCAAGCTAGCTGCTGGAAGTGAAATGAGTGGTTCCTAATCAGAACATGTTGTCCCTCATCATGTCTGTGACAGAGGAGATTATTGCTGTTACAAACTTCAAGCTGGCAACTGGAGGAGATTCCTAAAATATGAGATAATTCCTAGAAACTGACCGACTTTCTCTGCAGTACATCAAATTCTAGGTCTATGATCTGTAATTAAATTGCTTATATACTGTTAAAAAAAGCATCTGGCTGTTCTTAGATGGTCCAGTTGAAGGATGTGGATATAATAAGTGGGAGAGCTCTAGTGCCATGGAAAAGTAGCAATTTAGAGGACAAGAAAATATTAAGTCTTTACATTTTGAACATGCCAGTGTGTGAGAGGCTTTAGAAGTCCAACCCATAGCATAACTGCTGTCTCTTACTACTGAAACAGTCACAGTTTCTCAAGCATTCCCTGGCCAATGGCCAAATGAATTGAAGCACCTTCACTATTGAACATTATGTTATGAGTTATCACATTACCCTATCAGAGTATTTTGAATGTGACCTTCAGAGAATGAAAATGTCTTGGGTGAAAGTCAGAAGAGCAGGAGAGGAGGGTGGTGCAGCTAATCCCAAAGTTTTGGGGTGTTGTCCCTTTTCTCTCTGACTTGGTTAAGAACCTTGCTTACAAGGTTCATGTACCAATAAACTTTGGCTTTCCCTACAGCTCCCCATTCTCCTAGGCTATTAAAATGAACACTGCCTGCTGCTCTGTTCTCCTTTGACCTTTGTTTTATATAGCATGGTTTCCATCCAAAGCCTACAAATGCCTAGCAATCGTGAGTGAGTTAATGTTACAACCACATCATGAGGCAGGCGAATATCTAACCTCAATGAGGAAAGTTACAGGGTGAGTGTGTGGTGGATCTAGGGTGAGGCCAGGTCTACACTAGACCTTAAAAGTTGATTGTAGATATGCAATTCCAGCTACAGTAATTGTGTAGCTGGAATTGACTTATCTGCAATAGACTTACCTGATCATCCCCGCTGTTGATCTCCCTTACTCCTCACGAGATTGTGGAGTATAGAGGTTGACTGTTGACCCTTGATAGTTTGATTTTTATGTGTCCTCACGAGGTGCACAAAATTGAACTCCAGAAGATCGACCCTGACCGCGTTGATGTTCTGGGTAGTGAAGACAAGACTTGAGAACCCAAGTGGGGTCTGCTAAGGGACCTGGTGACTTTTGCTCAGTCCTCTGCCTTCAGCACTCTGCTGCCCTTTCCTTTTGGTTTAAAAGACTTTACCCTGACATAGAAGGACGTGCTTCAAGGGACCTATGAACTGCCATTCCTATGTGTGCTTTTCTAGGGGACAGCAAAGACCATCACGGCTTTGGGGAGTGAATCCTATTTGCTATTCAAGATACTGTGAGAAGATAGGGTATTCTGTATCTTCAAGTCCCATTGGGCAACCCCCCCCCCACAGGAAAGTGTTTGCTGACGTTGATACACATGGGAGGTTTGATAGGAAGTGGTCGTTTTGAAAGGATGCCTCACAAAGGATAGTGGGTTACATTTTCATTAGGACCTGTCTGCTCCTTGCACTAACCACACAGCACAAGAGATGAGAATTAGGAGTAGCTGGCTGGTTAAGAACCCTCTCACATTGGTGTCGGGTCGGTGGAGCCAGCTTCCATATCAGTCTGTGTCCTAGGTGGGAGGGTGCATGGTTCTTTGAAGACTAATCACTGTTGCCAGTTAAAGCAGCCCCTAAGCTATACCACTCAGATTGGTGCTGGCATAGACAGACCCGCAGAATCAAGGAGCTGTAATGAGCCTTTTGCCACCCCACCACTCTCTGCAAGTAATGGACCTGGGTGCAGGAGAAAATCTTCCTTGCTGTGACACTGATCTGGCCTCTTGGCTGACTTCCTGCTCCCAGGTGGTTATGATTAGCAGGACTTGCCCTCCTGCCTGAAAGCTGTGAACCATCTGGTCTTTCCGTAGGACAAGGCACTGGATGTGTAAGTGACTTTGTCACCCAGACCAAAGGCTGCTATTGCCAGTGCTCTAGGTGGTCTTAGAGATTGATCCAAACATTCTCAGAACTTGGCGAAGTTCAGGTCTAAGCTTCATAATCTCTGTTTATCATCCAAGGCAGTGATGACTAGTAAGCAGAGCAATTGCCTGAGATCTGGGTGTGTGTGAGATCGGCTATGTCTACACTAGCCAAAAACTTCGAAATGGCCATGCAAATGGCCATTTTGAAGTTTACTAATGAAGCGCTGAAATACATATTCAGCGCTTCATTAGCATGCGGGTGGCCGCGGCACTTCGAAATTGACGCGGCTCGCTGCCGCACGGCTCGTCCCGAAGGGGCTCCTTTTTGAAAGGATCCCGCCTACTTCGAAGTCCCCTTATTTCTATGAGCAGATGGGAATAAGGGGACTTCGAAATAGGTGGGGTCCTTTCGAAAAGGAGCCCCGTCTGGACGAGCTGCGCGGCGGCGAGCCGCGTCAATTTTGAAGTGCCGCGGCCGCCCACATGCTAATGAAGTGCTGAATATGTATTTCAGCGCTTCGTTATCGAAATAAGTTTTTGGCTAATGTAGACACGGCCATCTTGAGCAAGGAAATTGTTTAATTTTGCTGTCTCGGTGTAGTGTTGGTAATGTAGAGATCACTTGTGTGTGTCTGGGTGGGCTTGTGAAGCTTAGCCAATGATCCATAAAACATTTCTTTTGAGACGCTTGAATGAAAGATACAATGCAAGTGCAAAATGATATCATTTGCTCTCGATGTGTTGATTCTATGTTGATTTAGTCAGGTCAGTGGTTGAGGATTTCTTTATTTGTTGCAATTGCTACTGAGATTGCCAGTAACCATTGAAATATACATCTTGCAGAAAAAGTATGTTTTCCACAAAACAGACGCTGCATAAATTCCATGTGTTAAAGGGGACAATGTTTAGGGGAGTCCCCTTCCTTAATTGTGAAACCCAATAGAAGTGGCTGTGTGGTGTACTGCTGGAGAGCAGCAGGTGTTAATGCATTCCAATGCACTGATACACCACCACCATGCAGGGCTTGAAACATGTCCTCCTGTGATGGTTTTTAATGACACTTTCACGTTTGTTGGTTTGTTTTTCTCCTAGTTGTCGCTTTTTTGGTGGCTTACCATCAAAACAAGCAGCTGATAGGGGAGAAGGGCCTGCTGCCATGCAAGCTGTATTTGCAGAACGTCAAGCGCTATTTCAAAGGGAAGATTAATCTGGATTCCTTGAGCTATGCCCCAACAATCATCTGGTTCCTGGACTGGTCGGATATGGACGGCACCCTGGACTATCTTGCTGGCCTTGGCTTGGGCGTGTCAGCTTATGTGTTGATCAGCGGATGTGCCAACGTGATCCTTATGGGCATGCTGTGGATTCTCTACCTCTCGTTGGTTAACGTGGGACAGATCTGGTAGGTTGATCAGCTTTTTCCTCTGATTTTCTCGTTGTGATTTCTTC
This sequence comes from Carettochelys insculpta, assembly GCF_033958435.1. Lineage (NCBI taxonomy): Eukaryota > Metazoa > Chordata > Testudines > Carettochelyidae > Carettochelys > Carettochelys insculpta. Next base: position 34,793,012 of record NC_134152.1, read on the forward strand.
TGGTGCATTGTATGGATAAGCTTTTGTGTTCCTGCGAGATGGAGGAGTGGTAAGTGATTACATGGGCGCGTTGAGTAAAGAATATACCCTTCAGAATGAAAATCACAGGTCGGCTACCTTGTGAGGGGCCTAATTCTAATCAGGCCTGAATCTTACATGGATGTAACACCATTCAGTTTAGCGGAGTTCCTCTTGATTTATATCACTCTGAATAAGAACAGTATCAGGTCAATACAGGGGCGGGCAATAAAAAAGTGGTGGACAACCAGGGTTAGTGCCTGGTGGTCCTCTGCTGTTGTAGTAACTGGTGCCTCGACAGGTGTTGGGTGATCACAGCTCTTGTTGGCCCGTGGATCACCATTTGTGACCAGTGGGAGCAGTGGGAAGCATTGTGGACTAGGACACTCTCTCCCACGGTTCCCATTGGCTGTGAACAGATATCTGCGGCCAACCAGTGCTGTGTTTGCCTGATACTTGCACAGGTGCAGGTAACATTGGGATGGCAGCCTGTCAGGGACTAATCCTTGTGCACCAGATCGAGCCTGGGGGCCAGTATTTGCCCTTGGCTGTAGTATATGGTATCTCTGCACAGGGGTGTATTCATTCTGCACTTTAGCTATGTAACTCATTAGCTTTGTTCTGAGCAAGGTGGTTCTTTGATTTAAAGCTGGATCAGTGTCAGCCATGGCTGATGAATAGATTATAGCATGTGACCTTTGTGCCCGTTCAAAATAAAATTCAAAACACACACCATTTTAAATGTAAGGGGCAGGAGGAAAGCAGCTTTGCCTGTGCTCTTTGATTACTTCTGGAGCTATTACTACCACACTCCAAGACTTCTCTGCCCTGCATCAGACCCTTCACTGGCAGTTTAACTTTATGGGATGTAGTCATTAAAGTAGTGCTGGATAAAACTGAAAAGTAAAAGTTGAGAAAGTACAACTCCCCTCTTGCCAATCACCCTAAGGAATGATAGTCTGTCTTTGATAGAAGTCGTTCCAATATATGTTGTTTTGTCCTTACACCAGTGAAACTTTGAGGAACGCGACATAAAAATTCCTCGCTTCTAATTTGTTGCATTGTTTAGAAAATGGAAAATTAGTGTGCCCTCCCAGCATCCTCTAGTACTCTCCTTTGTCTTGTTCTGCACATAGGATAAAAATTGGTTTAAAAATGCACTTTGAGTTAGGATCTTTTCTGTCATTGCTTAAAATGCTTTGAATGTTGCGTACGGTAAATGAGTGGCACATTAAGGTTTAAATGTTCACATAGGCAAAAATTACTCTCTTAAGCTGTGTCTACACTACAACGATCCTGTGAAAGAAGCTCTTCTGGAAGAGGTCTTCCAAAAACACTTCTTTCCAAAGGTGACGTACACACAGAAAAGTGGGTCGAAAGAGCAATCTTCTCTTTCAATAGAGAGTGTCCACAAAGCCCCCACTCTTAGGAAAGAACAACCCAGGGACCAAAAAATCTGGCACCATGAGGACAGCTCTTCCAAAAGAAGGGCCCGCGAAGCGTCTACATGTGCTCTTTTGCGAAAGAATCTTTCAGTAAAAGGTGCTTTTCCTCATCTGGGAGTGGAAGAGGGCCTCCGGAAACGGGCCACGTTCTTTCAGTTTCCAGTCGAAAGAGCTCTTTTTTGTATGTAGATGCTCCGTGGGTTTCTTTGAAAAAGGCCCGGCTTTTCTGGAAAAACTTGCTCATGTAGACATAGCCTTAGAGTCCCTATTCCCCTCTATATACCTTGTTTCTTATGGGGGAAAATTCCTTATTAGATGTCGTTTCACTTTAAGTCGCAACTTTAAGGTCCCCACCCCCCACATATATTGAGGACCCCTTGTACTCACCCTGATAGGGCTAAAGACTGTAACCTATAGTGACCATGATAAGGCAAAGGGTGTGGCATGTTTCCCTGAATGTTGATCAGTGTCTTATGTGTGTGGCCTTTTCTTTTTTTCTCGCTTGCTCCCAAACTGTGTGGGCCTAACTCCTTCCCTGAGCTGAGCAGATCTGTCCAGTCCTGGCTGTGGTTTCACACCCTCTTCTGTTTAAAGAAAGTGCAAAGAATGACGCATGCTAATCATCCTGCTCTGATTTAGCTAGCTTTAGAATCCCCCCACTGCTCTGTGTGCAGCAGGGACAGGCCTGCCGACAAGAGGCTGGCACAGAGTGCAGTTGTGCTGGGACCTGGCATTTCAAAGGGACCCGTTGTGCCAGGCATGGCCACTAGACAGGGACATGCGGGTAACGTTCCTATAATCTTTTCTACATGTGCAGATTTTTTCTGTCCATTGGAGGAATAATTTTTTCTTATGTGCATGAGGCCCCACCAATGGAAACAAAAAACCTGGCTGTGAGTGCTCCGCTAATCAGCTGGGTGGCATATGAATTTCTCCTGAGCAGCCACATAAGCTCCCAGCTTACAGGGAACACCGCTTATGAATAACTGGGTGATCCTCCTAATGAGTGAAGTGTATTTCATTGAGCTCTGAAGTTGTAGAAGAAAAACAAGGCCACGGTGGCATGATGAGGCATTTCAAGGAGTATGCTTCCATTGCTTCCACTCCAGAGCTAGTCTGAAAGGCTCTCTGGTTATCTCCAGGCACTTGGATGTCCCTGCTGACAGGTAGCATTTTTCTGGAAACCTCCTCCTGCCTTTATTGCTTATCTGTAAAAAGTGCATCCTCATTCACATCGCAGAGTTTGGGGGCTGGAATCTGAGGCTGAGCTTGCTCCAAGTCCTGGAATGCTTGGTTTTGATTTGCCCTGTTAGGATAGGAAGAATCCCCAGAAAAACTTCAAATACAAATCCAATTTTCCTGCTATTTGGATGGGTTTTCAGGTGTGGCACAAGTCTGTCACCTGTGTCACTTAGTCCTCATGAGGCATCATATGTTAACCTCGGTGAGGCCGGCAGGAACAGTGGCAGTCTTGTAACTTTGTTGTTGGAGTTGGTCATAAGAATGAACCTGTTCTGGCATGGTCCCTCTTGTACAGCTACCTGGTTAGGCTTGTGCTTTGTGTGCCTTGCTCCAAGCCACTTCCACCAGCCAGAAGCATGTCTGGGGGAGAAGGGTGACCTCTTCTCTTCTCTGCAAGCGGTGGTGGTGTGGCATTCTCGCGGAGCTGCCTATGTTCTGCTGTGGTCTGTGCCAGGTGAACTGCTGCTGAGGGGCTACACTTGGGTTTTTCCAGGTTTTTACAAGCAAGGGAGGGTGAGGGGGGATGGGAGGGGTACGGAACCTGAACCTCTGCCCAGCAGACCTTATCCAAAGGTCTCCTCCTGATTGGGTGTATGGCTGGAGAGTTCATGGCCAAGGGTTCCCTGCCTTTGCAGTTAGGAAGATAATGAATCGTCTGGCAGGAATGTGAGCCAAGCCCAAAGTTGGCATTCTGTGGATGCTGTGGTTTGAAGGAATTGCCTCCTGATTTTTGAGATAGGAGTGTGCTCTGCTTTGTTTTGCTCCTTCATTGGGAGCTTGTTAGTTACCCTGCTGTACGCAGGTAATTTATGGCATATGGTAAAATGTACCGAGTGAATGGGGGCGGGGAGGAAAAATAGGTGTTGTCTCAATTCCATCTCAGCTTCGTTACCGCATGAAATATATGAAACAGGAAATTGGGCTTATGTTGCCCAGGGGTGGGGGAAATCAAAGCAGCCCAGTGCTGCTGCTCATTCAACCATGGGCACATTTTTCATTAGCTCCTGTGCAAGGGGTCGCTGCGTGGTGAAGCTCACATTATCATTGTGCACACACTGTGACATTCAGTTCTCCAGTGAAGCAGAGGCTGGCTGCCTTGGTACTTCAGATGTGGCAGAAGATGGGGGATGGGGGAATTAATTGATTTCCTCCCTTGCATCATTCCCTCCTCCAAAATGTGACGAATTCATGCGGTGATCAGTGTAGACTTGTGCCTGCTGAAATGAAATGGACTTTGCCTTTGACCTCAGCGGGAGCAAGGTCAAGCCTTAAAACTGCAGCTAGACAGACAGTTGTCTTTGTAAAGTCCCTATTTACAAAGAAATGCTTATTTTTCAGAGACAGGTGCGGAATTGCCATTGTCTCTTGGATGGGCCACGCAGTGGTCCTGCCTCACCTTTGTCCCCAGCTGGGACTTGGCCCTCTGGCTAAGCCCTTAGCAGAGATCATTCCTTGAGAGATCGAGAACTCCAAAACAAACACTAAATAGAGTCTGTTCCCCAGTCTCAAGCAGGGTTCAGCTGCTCCTTCCAGAGGGACTTCTTCTCACGTCTGAGTTAGGTCCCTTCTGCCCACCTTCAGGACTCAGGTTTGGCTTTTCTGGGCTCCGTTTTGTTTCTCCCATCAGCTTCTCCTGGGCTCCTCTGCATCTCAACATGTCCTCTCCTGGACAGCCACACACAAGCCTTTCTCCCTAGATTCTTCTGTGGGCCTTTGTAGGCACTTTACTTTCTCTACTGCCGGGCTTCCTTCCTCTGTGCCAACCCTACACAGTGTAGGGCTAGTGGAACTGCCCCCAGCTTCTGGCCCTTAGTAAGGTAGGACTCCCTGTTTCACAGACAAATAGTTAAACTTAGGGATTATTGTAGGGTGACTTGGTGTCTGAGAGGCCCTAGCATCTTTCAGTGCATCTGGGTTGGGCTCCTGACAGGTATGGAGCAGAGTGAAACATAGTCACAGGCAGGTTGTGTTTCATGATGCACGAGCAACGTCCCTCATTTCTATGCCACTGTGACTTCTGCGCCCCCAAAATTTGGCTTCCTCGCTAATTTTTATTTAAAACCTAAATCATTCAGAAATAGCTGTGCAACTTAGGTTGTACCCCATTACTTGAAATAGAGGAAGGAATCTTGTGGCAAGTCCCTGCAGGGGTAATTTTTGTGCATCCCCCACCTTTTTGATTTTTGAGGATGCATCGTGTTCCACTGTTGGGGCATGACAGGTCATGGGAGGCTTGGCGGGTTAAGATGCCGAGAGGGAGTTTCCAGAGATTGAAAGAAGGACCCTGCCAGGATTCCTCTCCCAAGATTTATGTTACCAGGCCCCCAGTTGGAATTATGTGCCAGTTCCTCCAACAGATGTCTTTGGGCAGGATGGAATCGCTTACACCATAATTACTCACTGTGGTCTTTCTAAAGCATCTGGTAGTGACTGCCAGCCCAGTATCCTGTCTCTGATAAGACAGTCCAGTGGTCTGATCTGGGCCATCAGCTCCTGGGAGATTGCTAACTGGGAACCTAGTTCCAGGGAGATAGGAGACTTTTAAAGAGAGGTACAATTTGCTACTGCTTTTCGCCAGGAAGGGACAATTTATTCTTTTTATGTCCTTTTAAAAATTTTAATTTTAAATGTGTCTATTTGTTTTGGGCTAAAGTCTTCAGATGCCAGACATTGCTGACTGCGTGACTCTTTCAACTGCTGTCCAGCTGGCTTGAACTCTGTATGGAGAGGAAGCTTCAGTAGACTTAACTGTCCCTTTGAAAGGCAGGAAAGCATCGGCTGCACACACTAGTTATATTAGACTTCCACTGCTTTGAAATACAGTGGCTGGAGAATGGTGATCTGTTCCAGGGGAGGCCAGAAGGTTGCTGTGGTAACACAAGAGTGCAGCAATGGGCAACCTAGGCTAGTGAAGGGCCACACGAGTGGCCTCCTTCCTCTCAGTGGGCCGCAAGATTGTCATAACCAAGACAGTCTCCAGGACAGGGTGGCTCCGCTAATTACATTTGTGTACCTGGAATTTGCAGGGTGTACTGATTGAACTGCGTCAGCTTGGGACTCTGAGGGAGTGCACGGCTCTCATGGTCAGCGTTGTATGCAATCGGCGCACATGTCACTTTGCGTGCTGTGGCTTTTTGTGCATGTCACTTTAGTAAGAGTGGTAGGAAAGGGAATTGATAAACAGAATCTGGCAACCCTGCGGGTGGACAAACAAGATGCCTCACAGGCCAAACTTAGAACCCCAATGGGCCACATCTGGCTTGTAGGCCACAGGTGTCTGCTACTGCAGTAGAGAGAGACTTAAAGGCCTTTACCTACAACATGAAAAACTATTGTTTGGTAGGAATGGTTTATACCAAATCGTCCAGGGAGGGTCAGACAGGTGTTTCAGGAAACTGGTAATAGCAACAGGGAACGGAGTCTAGCCCCGGTGAGCTGCACAGTTGTCCAGTGCTGGTGAAGGCCTCTGAAAACGTTGTGTGAAATCAGTTTGTAGGTCTCATTTCAGTTGCTAGAGGGTGGCCTGTGTTGTCAGACAGTGATGTGGGGCTACTGGGAGTCTAGCTGGTGAGGTCAAGGAATGACTAGGTCAGGAGTTGGCAACTCCTAGCACAGGTGCCAACAGTGGCATGCAAGCTGAATTTCATCAACACACAAGGCAAGAGCGCAGCCCCATCCCGCCTCCGCCATGTGGCCAGGAGCTTGCTCAAAGGCATGGTGCCTGTAGATTAATAAAGGACCAGTTAATGCTACCAACCACCCCCTAATTGGTAACACTCTGCATCTCAATTTATTTATGAATGAAACTGTTGTAAGTAGAGGACTATTAGTGACTTCAAAAAGTATCACCGGCACTTGGACTGTACATAGAGGTCACAAAGTCAAATTTCGGCACTCCGCCTCGGAAAGGTTGCTGACCGCTGGACTAGACTATTGAGACTTGACCTTTGAGTGCTGGAGGTGGCCTCTCTGGAATAGCGTGGGCATGTGGGAAACTGGTACTATTGGTCGGTGTACTCCGCTGTTCTGTGGGTGCCCAGTGGAAGCAGAGTTCCAGGGTCTGAATGTGGCATGCTACAGGCTCTACATCCACTTGAGATTAATCTTTCTTCAGGTTCAAGTGTGACAAGTGATGTGTATGTGAATAAAAAGAGGGAAAATGTAGATGCTGGGTTTAAAACTTAATCTGATTTTGGGTTTCAATGACTTTCTGGAACTCCTGCCACTCTCCTAGTCTCAACCTGAAGCTACCGACGCTGCTGTTATGGCAAGAAAAGGTTTTATGCCTTTGCTTGTGGTGGGTTAAGCTGCCTGTGAGTAGATTCCCAGGATAAGGAATACTTTTCTCATGTTTCTGAATTTTAAAATCCCATGGTGCCCTGGAACTGCGTACTTAACTTTGTCAGCACGCTGGAGGTGCTGCTGCAATACTTGCAGACGGTTTCCATGCAGTGCATTTTGGGTGGTTAGTTTCCAAACCTAGTGTTCACAGAAACAAATGTGTTCATTTCAGTGGTTGTCAAATGTATGACCCAGAATGAATCCTTGTTCCATTTAAAAATGGAACCTTTAATAAGGCACCTTTATAATTAGTCACTTTGGTAATTTTGCACCCAAGCAGCGTTCCCTGTAATCTGTGTGCCCTTGTGGCCATTCAGGCCTTGACTACACTGAATGTTTTTTCTAAAAGAAATGTTCTAGCTGGGCCAGAGCTTTTCAGCTTAAAGGAGGAACTAATTTAAGGAAGACTCTTCCTTGCAGGACATCAGGCTAAATGATAATAGTAGTGCCTTCAGGCCTTAAAATCTATGAATCACACAAAACTTCTGATCTGATCCAGAGGCTGTGTAGGTTCAGAGTCTGGAGTTGTTAAAATGCGCTCCACAGTTTGCTCTCTAGTGGTATGTCTACAACTACAGATTTATTTCAGAATAGCCTATTCTGGAGTTGTTATTCCAAAATAAAGAATTCTGGAATAATGTGTCTACACTACAGAGAAGCCCCCAAATAAGCAAAAGTTATTTTGAAATAGTGTGTTCACACACAATAGAGCCTCTTTTGGATTGGAGCCCTGGAAGCACTGCTTTCCGAAATACTGTGTCTATACAGCAGCTTTATTTCGGAATAATCTATTCTGGAATAGTTTATTTCGTAATAGTCCTTATTCCCTGTCTACACAGCCCCTATTTAGAAATATGTTTCCAAACGATCCCTGTTCTCTGTTGTAATGAGGTTTACTGATTTTGAAATGAACTGACCGCTATGTTTAAATTATTTTGAAATAGTGGCTGAGTTGTGTAGACGCTAGCAAAGTGATTTTGAAATAACTTTGCAATGTAGATATACCCTAGCTGATTTCTGAGCCATGTGGAGAAACTCACAGGCCATTTGTTTTCATCTTGTGTCAGGTGGGAGGACGCTGGACGTCCACCGAAGGCTCAAGGTGATAAAAAGAAAAGGAAAACAAATGGGAGAACACAAAGGACTTCATGTAGAGTAATCTGAAGAGCACCTCTTCTCCCCCCTCTACCAAGTGAAAACTGAGCCTTCAGCCTCTTGTCAGCCTCCCTGCATTTAATGGAGTACAGCCTAGGACTGTTTGCCAGTCCATCTGCCAGAAGATACAAGACTGATTAAAGTCCTGCATAGGTCAAGTGTTTTTTAATGAGACTTAAAAACCACAAAATTCTCATGACAAAAAAGCCTTTCTTTTTTTTTTTTTTCTGTTATGAAGGCTCTCCAAAGAATGGTAATTTAACTGCAGTTAAATTACATGCCCCTGAGACATGCTTTTATGACCTGCATTATAACTGTCCTTGTAACTAGGCCCTAATACTAAATCAAAAGCTGTTAATATTATGCTCAATCAGCTAATGATGACAAAACACTGGGTATTTGGGGCCAGGACTAAAGGAGTCGCGTCCTCTTCACCTAAACCCAACCTAAATATTACAGCATCTGCATCTACTTGGAAACCATCTGGCATAGTGGTTCCAGAGAGCATGTGAGTCTGAGTCAAATTGTACTTACTCTACCAGCAGCCTTAGGGGTTTATACAGTGGTGCAGGGTAGCTCACTTTCACATACTCCTGTGTAAAATGGTGTGCTGCCTTATGTTCTTATGTTATACCACGTATTTGTTTGCAGTACCTCCATCAACATTTCCATGGGGAGGAACACAGTGAGAAGACTGTTAAAACTATGCAGGGCTGTAACATTCTATTTATTGGCTTGTAGAACATATTCCCTTGAGTTCTTGGAACTCCACTAGCATCTCAGTTTCTAAAGGGAAAAAAGGAGTGGAATTTGGAATGCCATGTAAGTTTTTATAAGTGGTTACAAATGGTATCCCTGTCTTCGTCTTAGCTATTGATTTAATTTTGTAAGTGACGTGGGTGGAGGAGAGTTGGGTGGTGGGCGGAGGAGGGAGAGAGAGAGAGGTTTTGAGATAAAATTTAAAAATGTAGTACCAGTTGAACGTCTCTAATCCGGTATCCTCAGGACCTGAACAGTGCCAGATGAGAGAATTTGCCAGAGCACAGGAGGTCATTGTTGTCTAGCAGCATTACCAACACTTCCACTCCTTACTGGACTCTAAGAATGCATTAAATTAAAGCTAAATGGCAGTACAGAACAGTGAGAGCCAGGAGTGGTGGCTGTAAGCGAAGTTTGTGTGTTCCATTTTTGGAGATTAATTGTTTTTTTCCCCGATTACTATCTCCAGGGGATGAATTTCAGACAGATCTTGTGCTACCATTGCTGTTTCATGTTTGTCTGCTATGGGGTGTGACCTCTAAAGATTTTATTAAACAGGTGTGATACTCTGTCAAGTGTGGCTATTAATTAAGACAGACGCTCCACTTGTTCCCCTGAGAGCTTATTTAGAACAAAAGAAAAATGTAAATGCGATAAGCAAGCCAATGCGCTGTAGAGTTTAGAGTGAGATAAATCAAGCTGAGACTTCAGCACTGTTTCGGGTTATGAAACTGGGTGATGAGTTTATTTTAGCTTGCCTCTTTGATCAGGTTGTGGGAACAAGGCTCCTGTGTATTGGAGATAAACACCAAAGATGAGCAAATTTGCAAAAATTTAACCTCTTTTCTCACTCAACTTGTCTTGGGGAAAATGAAGTTTCTAGTTACAGCTCTGCTCATGGGGTCTTCAAACACGAGCTCTGCAGCTGCGTCATTAAGTCCAGTAGCACCATCTCCAAATAAATCAGGTTTTCCTATGTACGCTTTTAGACAGGGATGGAGACAATCGAAGGAAGGCTGAGGGAGGGGTTGAAAACTGTTCTTTCCCCTCTGTCACATCTGATTTCTTCATGAAGCCTGTTAGAACAGTATCAGAGGGGTCGCCGTATTAGCCTGTATCCGTAAAAACAAAGAGAAGTCCTATGGCACCTTTATAGATTAACAGATTTACTGAAGCATAAGCTTTTGTGGGCAAAGACCCACTTCATCACATTCATGTGACAAAGTGGGTCTTTGCCCACGAAAGCTTATGCTCCAATAAATCTGTTAGACTATAAGGTGCCACAGGACTTCTCGTTGTTGTTAGGACAGTGCTTCCCAAACTTAAAACATTTGCATACCCCTTTCAGGACTTTGGCCTTGTCAGTGTACCCCTCTCCTAGTGCTGTTCTAGCGCTTATCTCCTGATTTTTAGTGACTTATTTTCTGTTGCATACCCCTCGAAAACCTTTCCTGTACCACTGGCGGTACCTGTACTACACTTAGGGAAACACTCCGTTAGGAGCAGATGATGGAAGGTTGAAAATTGAAGCGAAAAAAGGAGTGCATTTTATGTGAAAGCAATGGCAGTTTATAAAGTGTCAAACAGTACTTTAGATATATATATTTGCTTCTATTTGAGGATCTCTGAGTTTTGCAAGCCATGAACATAGCCTCATAATGTTCTTTCCTGGTAACTCATTATTATGTCCTTTTTATCAGTGGGAACCTGAAGCATTGGGGCATGTTTATGTGGTGGTGCTTAGGAAAACTGACGAATTAATTGAAGGCGTGAAGTCATTAATCCCATGTGTGGATGCTTATTCAGAAGTGAAATGGTCTTCGTCCACCATGACTAAACCCACTCTTGAGTGTCTCCCCATGTAGACAAGTCCTGAGAGACTGAGAGTCACTTAGGAAGTCAGCGGCAGAAGGCATAGAATCCTCAAAGCTTGACTCTTATGTTCACACCCCATTGACTGTCTCTTACATTTAGGAAGAAACCACAGGTACAGGAACTGTGAGTTTACCCACTAACTTGTTGTGACCTTGGACAAGCCATTTTGTCTGTCTGTTCCTTAGTTTGCCCATCTGTTAAGTGGGGATAAAAATGCTTACCTATCGCACAAGTGTAGGGCATCTTCATATTACTTTTAGGCCTTGTGAGGTGGAGTAGGCCCTGCGGCTCCCTGCTTGTGGTTTTCCCACACCCTCCACCAGAAAGGGGCAGTAGAGATCTTCTGAGCTAGAATGTCTAGCGACTGTGTGAAGTTGCCAATTGGGGCCAGCAGACCAGAATAAGAAGGGCTGCAAGGCCAGCGGAAGGGCAGTTGCTTACTTAGAGCTGGTGGAGAGCAAATGGTGCTCTGGTGTAGTTGCTGGGATTCCTCTGGGACAAGTCACTGAGATAGGGCTGAAAAATGTTCTGGAGCTACGGGGAAGTGACCTAAGGAATTAGAGTAGCAATAGTTATTTAAATAGACCTTTCAGGCAGCTGCTGTCTACGGGGTCCCTGAGCTGGGATTTTTGGTAGAGGGCAAGACCAGGTCCCCAACAGTCAACCCCCCACTTGCCACCAGAGGGAAGTGACCTGAACAGTGAGGCAGTCCAGAGGGGTGAACTGAACTTTAGAAACCCAGCCGAAGGGCTGGGGCCAAAAAGACTGAGTGGGTGAAGGGAAGGAGCCTGGGGAGGCCACTCCACTGTCTTGCAGTTTCTTTCCACTCCAGAATGGAGGACATTGAGCAACCCTGTTGGATTTGTACACCAGAAGGGGTTTGCTTTGTTTGAACAGACCAGAGAGCCAAATCACCAAAAAGCCATCACGAGCAGGAGAGTGCAGGGAAACACACGCTGCTGGGGGCAGAGGTGGAAAACGTACCCAAAAAGTTACTTGAGTAAAGTACAGCTGCTGCAGGGAGGTGGTGTGGGGGGGAATGTACTTAAGTACAAGTCACTGGTGTCCCTCTGGAAGGTTACTTGAGTTAGTGTACGCACGCACGCACACTTTTACACACTTTTTGGGTACTTTTTTTTACCCCTGGAGCTTGCAAAAGGTGAGTGTGACCCCGTTGCAGGCCCGTGTAAAAACACTCTAGAAATGCAGATGATTAATATTGTGTGAAACTTCTGTATGTGCTTTTACAACATGCACTTACCCAGAGATTTTGCTGAATTTAAAATTTACTCGAAAACATGTTATGTTGACAACTTTATTTGAAATTGCTTGAATCCTGTTTGGAGATTACGTGTTTTTTTTTTTTTTTTTTTTAAGTTAGCTTTATTACAGTTTGGCTCTCTGTTTTTCTAGCTCTCAAAAATATCCCAACAACAAAAGCAGCAAAAGTTGAATCTTATTCTTTTATCTACTTTTAGCTTTGGCAATAAACTTCAGGAATTTCTTTGTTATTAAAGATTGCTGCTCGACACCCTGTCTCCCCTGAAAAAAGAAAGGATTATCTCTAGAAACTTAAATCGAAAGTTAAAGGATCTCAGGGGGTCATCCTTCCTGTAGAGGAAGCTGCTTTTGGCACTTCCTACTCATGCAGAAAAAAGCGAGCGTATCAGTTTCAAAGAATGTTGCGAGCAGTTGATACGACATACTAATGAAACGAAGATTATTACCATGTGACGCTATTGCTTTGCAATACAATTGGGAGCTAATGACGCTAATGAAAAACATACTTGCATTTGAAAGATAAAAAACTGAAGGATGGCTGATGTCACTAATGAATCATTTAATATTTTCCTCCACTCCTGTCATTTTAGCACAACCAACCGTCCTTTAAAAAGGGAAGGCTGCTTATTTATATGTTTGCACAGCAGAATGGGACTTCAGTCCTGATAGGTACTAGTGCCATGTGAATAAAAGATAATCCCACAGATATCTTTGTATTAGAGATATTTAAGTGTTGTGAATTTCCAAGGGATGAGACTGATTTTTTTTCCCAACCCCAATCCCTATTTTTTTGTTTGAGGCAATCAACAACATTTGAATAAGACTATGCAATTAGTTATTTGTAAATAATTTAGGTTGTGGCTTTCAAAGGTTCCCAGAGGATTAAGAACCCAACTCCTATTGTAAATCAGTGGGATTTAAGCACCCAGCACCCTTCAGATCCTTTGAAAATCCCTACTTATTCTGTGATGGTGAAATGGTTTGAGAAAGCAAGTAGTCATGACATTTACTAATGGGGAAAGTGTGTCCCTGGTGTAAACTAATCTGTGAAGGTGCACCAGATTAGCTCAGGACTGAAAGAGCTTTTGTTGGTAGGAGAAGAGCTATCGAATGTCATGCTGAATGGTGAAAACTGTGGTCCGGAGGGATCAAAGAGAATTTCACTCTTTTTGCACAGTTCTCAACGTGCCCTGTTACTTTTTCTTGGCATTCAGTTAGATTTAAAATTGGTTTAGGTCTGTTATTGGCTACTCTCATGCACAAGATGCTAAAGTCTTTAGAGCTGTTGTCTGATCCATAATAGTCAGTTTGTCTATTTAAATAAAAGTATTTTAAAAAGACATTTGCCGGTGCTTCTCATGTTGTTATAAAATACCCTAAAAATTGTAGTAATTCTGCTGAGGCCATTGGTTTTCAAGCGATTAGTGTCTGTTTCAGAGGGCTGAAGGGTTAATACTTTGTATACAAACATGCATATGCATATATTCTCTCTGTTACTAATCAACATGCAAGGCACTACATTTAGCTGTTTGGAGTGGAGATCCATCAGTCTCATGCATATGTGGGTGAGCTTGCATTTATTTAATCTAAACCTCTTAAATTAAATGTTTTTTTCCTTTTATTTATAGTATTGTTTGTAAAATAAATGGCTTATGCTTTCCTCAAATTAAAATGGCCTTTTGAAAGGTGGTGTTGGCATAAGTAAGTAAAAATCTATTAAAAATCATTGACTTGTTAGTTAGTAAATGCTTTGGGTTTTACAGGGTATAGCATTTCCCTTACCATTGCAAAGTCTGTGCTAGAAAACTCTGGCATTTCTAGAAACACCATGGATGCCTTTGCCCCATTAGTAAATGTCCAGTTAGATAACTGGAATGCCTGTAAATATGCTTTGTTTCCCTTCATAAAACTGCTCCAGATGTTCCAGGAATATTCCAGTCCTGCTGTGAATACAACATATAGTGAGTACTGGAGCTGTGTAGGCATGGTTGGTCCTCCAAGTGTGGTCCCAGGATCCTTCAAGCAGCTCCTGTCACCTGTTCGAAAGTTTGCTTGTACAACCATTTTTGTCATGCTGTCTTAAATCCTTAACATTTTTTACTTAAATGTCAAATTGGAGGATTAGGCCAAAAGAAATTTGATGAGGTTCAAAAGGACAAGTATAGAGCCCTGCCCTTGGGGAAAAAAGAATCTCACACTTTGTTACAAGCTGGGGACTGAGTGCTGAAGTAGCAGTGCAGCAGGAAAGAACCTGGGGATTACAGTGGATGAAAGGCTGGATATGAGTCAACAGAGTGCCCTTGTAGCCAACAAGTCTAATGGCATATTAGGTACATTAGGAGGAGCATTTCCAGAAGATCTAGAGAAGCTGTTATTCCCCTTTATTTGGCACTGGTGAGGTCACATCTTGGAGCATTGAGTCCAGTTCTGGGCCCTCCAGTATAGAAAGGAAGTGGATGCATCGGAGGGGGTCCAACAGAGGGCAACCAAAATGATTAGGGGGCTGGAGCACGTGACCTATAAGGAATAGGCTGAGCGATTTGTGCTTATTTAGTTTGCAGAAGGGAAGCACGAGAGGCAGTTTGATAGCAGCCTTCAACTTCCTGAAGGGAGGCTCTAAAGAGGATGGAGAGAGGCTGTTCTCAGTAGTGATGGATGGCAGAACAAGGAGCAATGGTCTCAAGTTACAGAAGGGCAGGTTTAGGTTGGATATTAGGAAAACTATTTCACCAGGAGGGTGGTGAAACACTGGAATGCGTTACCTAGAGAGGTGGTAGAATCTCTGTCCCTAGAGGTTTTAAGTTCTGGCTTGACAAAGTACTGGCTGGGATGATTTAGTTAGGGTTGATCCTGCCTTGGGCAGGGGGGCTGGACTTGATGACCTTCTGAGGTCTCTTCCAGACATAGGATTTATGAAATCTGTTGGCTTTCTGATATTAAGTGGTCTTGTAGCTGCATCGGTCCCAGAATGCCATTGACAATCAAGTGAGGTTGTAGCTTTTATTGGAGAAACACGAGTAGTATCTGTAATATTAAGAAAACACAAAAGACAGAGATGGGCAACTTGCAGCCCATTGAGTTTGTACGTGGCCCGCGAGACAATTTGTTTACCCATGCACCTGATTTCCCGGTTCTGCTGGTTTCTGTCCATGTAGTTTTTTCCTATCACTGTTCCTAAAGTGACACACACGTGAAGTGAGGTGTGTGCTCATTGCTTGCAACATTTTGACTAAGAGCCATGTGGTCCCTTCTGTGCCCAATCAAATGGCTGTTACCAGTCAGTGGGCACACCCTGCAAATTCTAGGTACACAAGTGCAGTTAATAAAAATACCCTATCCTGGGAAACCGTCTTGGTTTATTCTGCCCATGGAGCTGGAGAGCGTCTCACTAGCCTAGGTTGCCCATCACTGACGTAGGAAGTTGGTGATGTGCATCAGTTGCTTAACTTTGTAACAAGTGCAAGAAAATAACGATGCATTGATCTCAAAGGCAGTGTTAGTGAAAAACCATGATTTTCTTTGCACCCTGTTTATTTTAAGTTTAATCTGATGCAAAGGGCAGATAGATCATCAATAAGAAGGTGGTGGTGGTGGTGATGGGTGTCGCACATCAGGGAAAGAGTGGCTTTTGTTTTATATATTTTGGTAGTGTCCACAATGTTCTAAATTCTGTCTACTTGTATAATACACTGTTTCTTTCCCAATGTGTTTTCAGTCAGAGAGACTTATCAGAAGACTGCATGGCTAGTGGGAAGGTTGCATCTTCTCAAATATCATTGACAGAGCCCTTGCGGTTCTAACAGATGAATATTTTTCATGCTTCTTATCTGCCACCTGTAGTTTTCAGCTGTATCCAGGATATAGATTTCGAAAATGATTCTGGAGCTGAATGACTTTACGAAAAGAATATTGTTACTTTTAATGGGTGCTTTTTAAAAGCTGTAGCTTGCCAAAGATCTTCATGCACACACTATCGCCCAGTGCACGTTCATGTTGCTTACATGATCTAACTGTCTGGAGCTGCTCAATAGCTTGTGGTTGGAAAGAAAGTTAATGCTCTGATTGGTAACCATTAAAAGCAATCAAGGGTTAGGGAAGTGTCCAGTCACTCTACAGAATCTTTGTGTTCACTAATTTCTCTAAGGACCTCATTCTGGAAACTCTTACTACTGAGAATAAGCTCTTTAGCCGGACTGGCACTATTTATAAGTGTAAATATTTGCAAGGTCACGCCATGTTATTTGATGAGCGCTCCAGAAATATTTGAATAAACGGAAGTTCTCTCTGAGAATGAGTAGAGTCATGCCCCCAGGGACACACCCCTGTAATCAATAGCAGAAGGCTTATGGAAACGTGTAGTAGTTTCTGAATAAGGAGTTGGAGTATTACAGAACTTTAATGGGGGAGAAACCAACAGTGTTGTATAGGAACTATTGTAAAACCTACACAGTATGGTAGAAAATGATGATAACCTTTCTATCAGCTCAAATTTGATAGGGAATTACAGTCCATCTGTAGCAGTGCTCAGCAACCTTTGTCACCTTGTGGCCCACTTCAGCACACATTATAATTTCATGGCTCACCTAATATGTATAACTCAATCTCCTCCCCCAGAGCACCCCAGCCCCCTACTCTCACCCAATCCCTATCTCCTCCACAACCAGGCACCCCCAGCTCCCTGTTATCACCCATCCTTTTCCCAGAGCCAGGCACCCCCAACCCTCCTCCTGGTGCTAGCTCAATGCTGGCTGCTCACCAGAGATGCTGCCACCATGTGCTTCTCCCATCAAGGTTTGGGGCTCATGTGCAGAGTGTCGGATGGCACCCCTGGTGCACAGCTATGAGGCACACTAAGCGTCGCTTCACGGCACACCAGTGTGCCACGACACATGGGTTGCAGAGCTCTGATCTTTATGATTGTTAAGTACAAAACTACAGGAAGTTAAATGCTGTATGACTTTCACATAAATCCTGGAGGCTTATGGAAGACCTTTATATTTACAACCAAGGAGTGAAACTCAGACAGGCAGAACTCATCTGCCAATCAGGGAGTCAACAGGTGATTCATGAAACTTTCCAATTCGTGTTTTCTGCATGGAAACTGAACACCGGTGTTCCTTTCTTCTCTGTCGTCCCCAACTGGTCTGGGTGTGTGTTCATGTGCACAGATAGACACAAAAAGACTCTGCAAGAACTGCATTGCTTGTTCCAGGGCTTCAGCTTATTTGAATTGACACTTTTTGTTTTGTTCCGCCAAATACCTGCGCTCACTTGCTGTGGATTGTTCTTTTTCTCAATAAGCACTGATAGAAGAGGGCAGCACAGTCGAGCTCCCGTTGAAGTTGTGGCATGGCTCACGTTGATTTCAGCGGGAGTCAGATCCAAACCAGAGTGGGGGAAAAGTTTGCACTACTTTCTTTCATTTTCCCTCTTTGCTTGCTGCACCAGTGGCAAGTTTTCTGCGTTTGATTCAGGGTCCAATTTAAAGAGCAGCTTCCACGGGCTGCCAGTTCTGTGATTGGTTTTGGCACTGGGATGGTTTAACCAAAGCTGACTTCATTTGAATTTGGCTCCTTGCGCAGCTGCTGAAGCCAGGTCTCATAACAACTTCTAGCTCTGGAAATGAGCACAGACAGAAGCTTTGGCTTATGCCAGCATTCAGTTAGGTAATTCATTTTTTGGGTGACTTGTAACCAAGCCTTGTAGACGGCCTTGCAAGGGGACAATAAATTGGTATATCACTGCTTTAAATGACTATGGGATCGGATAGTTGTTCTGCTGTGCGGAGAACTTTGGGAAAATGCCCCATCATTTAGCAATTTTATGATGGTTTAAATAGCCAGTGTTGCTCCATTAGGTGGCATTTTTCAGTTTGCCAGGAGGCTTGGTGGAGTCCTGCTTTCCACTCCCTTTTTAACTCTCCCTTGTCAGTGCATGTTCTACCACCATGAGAAAGAGAGGAACAAACTTAATTTTCAAGCTTGCTTTTTTAAAATATAGCTCTCTATTTAAATGTGGATGTTGTAATTACGGAGCTCAGCCTCCCAGCTTTTAGAGATCTCTAACCGCAATAAAATGAATCCAGAAACCAAGACAAGTGGTTTCACTTATTACCATTCTAGCTTATTTCCTTTCCCCCTTCTCCCTCCTCCCCTACGACCGCTGTGGAATACTAAGGGTTGGCAACAATGGAAAACAGCTCTCAAAGATGTTACTTACCCCACGCTTTTGATTTAATGATACATCCTAAATTACTGAAGAACTGTAGTGGTTCCCTTGTATCCCTTTGATGGATTGTCAGCTTTTGTGGCTTCCAAGTGTGTTACGTGAGGTTACTTTAATCATTCCTTAATTTTCTTGTTTGTAATAATGCCTAGAGGCCCCACTATGAGATCGGGGCCCCATTGCGCTTGGTGAGGGACATGCATGTGGCAGTATTATTTTGAGAAGAGACAAACAAATTGAGACAACAAGGGGCGCTCAAGCTAATAGGGAGATTATGATTTAGAATATTCATCATGCTATAGTCCACCTTCCCATTGAAATGGGTACTTCTGCCTGCTTAGGGGCAGAGCTGTCTGCCTGTTTGTTACTGGGAGTGGGGAAAACTGTCCCCCAGTGTAGCCTGCCATTTTAGCGGTCTCTCTGGTGGTAGGTAGATCAGCCAGCCCTGCCTGCTGACATTATTTTTGGAAGGAAACTCCAGCCTTTATTTCCAAACTCGGACAAAGGTTTCTGCTCAGTCGTGGGTTTGCTAATCCCTAGCTGGTCCCAGAGCTGTGTTTGCCTTTTAGGGGAACACTGCCTCCTTGTTGGAGGTATTCATAGCAGCTGCTGCCCCTGCAATGTTCAGGGTGTGCTAGACCAGCCCTTGTCAGAGACCAAAGGAGAGTTTTACTGAGGCCACGTCTACATTAAAGACTGGTAGAGGCATGCAAAATTGATCTGTCAGGGTCAGCAGTCAGCCCCTGTACTCACTATCGTGAGGAGTTAGGCAGGTCAATGGGTGAAACTCTCCCATTGACCTCCCTCAGTGAGGATGGCCAGGTAGGCCAGTTCTAGCAACATAATTGTGGTAGCTAGAACTGTGTATCTGCAATCGACTTCTCTGCCTAGTGTAGACCAGGCCTGAGTGTCTCTCTGTGGAGCTTGTCAGTCCGTGGACAGGATTCAGGGTTCTCCAGCCCAGTTTGGGTGAGATTCCCTCCACTTTCTCCGCTGGGCAGGAAAGCAGCTGGGTAGGTTGGAGAGACCTGGCTCCAGGGGTGAGCAGCTCCCCATCCTCCGCTCCCATGAACAGAACAGCAGCAGGAGGAAAGCAAGTGCACGAGATCCTGCATCAACAGCTGTGCTCTGAATCTTCTCCTCTGCTTGGGTTATGGACGGAGGGCTTTGGACACAGTGCAGACACTACCAATGTCCAGCCATATGGGAAGGGGTCTCCAAGGCCAACTCTCTCCCCTTGCTGCCACCTCTATATGCACCTCCCAGTGGATCCCTGCTGGTATCTGGGTTGGAGCCCCCAGCAGAAACAGAGGCCCATCTGGCCTAAGTGGAAGTCATGCAGTACAGGTTGAACCTCTCTCATCTGGCACCCTTGGGACTTGATGGGTGCCGGACAAGAGAATTTGCCAGACCATAGGAAGTCAGTATTGTCTGGTACATTGCCAATGCTTCTGCTGCTCACTGGGCCCTTAGAAGACATTTAGGGGAAGTTACAGCTAAATAACAGCACAGAACACTGAGAGCCGGTGTAGGTGGCTGTAAACAGTTTATGGAACCATGGGAAACTTGGCCACAACCATGATAATTTGTTGTCCAGCTAACTAAAATCATGCCAGACGACAGATGTTGCCAGATGAGTGTGTTCTGGATTAGAGAGGTTCATTCAGTAGTTCTGGGTAGATCTTCTGAAGAGTCCGCCTAGGAGCCCACTTCATCTCCTTCTTTAAAAGACCCATTTGGGAACCATGTGAGGGAAGGGAGACAAGAGCTAGCCCCTGGAAATGTCTGCAGAATAGTCTCTGTACCTGATTTCATTTTCACCCCTGAAGCAGGGGATACATTGGAATTCTACAGGAGGCTTTCTCCTCCATCTGATCCATTAAAATAGACCTCCAAGGGGTTCCCTCTTCTATCAGGTCCTCCTTGAAGGTGGCAGATTTCGCTGATGAAACCTTGTACTGACCCAACTGCACCCATTCTCAAAATTTAGTTCAGGTGATATTCTTCCTCCTGTTAAGCATCAGAGTCCACTCCTTAGGAGCAGAGAAGTCATGTCTCCTTTACCGAGAACTGCTGGGTGGCCACATGATCATAAATACATAGATTTACCAGATTCTTCATAATGGTGTTCTGCAAATCTTCTACACCACCTTATGCACTGAAGAAGATGAAGGACATGCCATATGCCTTGTTTTGAATGTCAGCCTTTTAGGGATGATCCTGCTTCTCACTCTGAAGGCACATGACTGAAAATCCCATTGGATGTGTGATAACACTCTTTCCATTCCTCTAGTATCTCTGGAGGTGGTCAAGCAGAAGCTTCTAAAGTTAGATATTTTAAGATTAGCAAGTCCAGGTAACTTGCACTCAAGAGTTTTAAAATAGCTGGCTAGGGAACTCACTGGACTGTTAATGGTAATTTTCAGCAAGTGTTGGAGCACTGGGGAGGTTCTAGAAGACTGTGAGAGAGCCAGTATTATGCTAATTTTTTTAAAAAAGGTAAGCAGGATTACGGGTTTGTCAGCCTGATGTCAATCCCAAGTAAAATAATGAAGCAGCTGGTACAGGCCTGGATCAATAAAAAAACTAAAAGAGGGTAATGTAATGAAAATTGGCATCAGTTTATGGAAAATACATCAGTTTAATTTGATAGGGTTACAGCTTTGGGCTGAGATTGTTAACCTTTACTTTCTGATTGCATTACTTTTAATTAGATGGTGAAGGGGCTTATGCTAATAGTAGTGAACAGTAACTTGAGTGGGACCGTGTGTAGAAGCGGAGTATCAGCACAGAGTGGAGACAGGTGGCTTTTGCTGCATACTCATGTATTTCCTAAAATACACTGGGAACTTCAAACCTGATGTTCCCTTCGAATTTTTCCATGCGGGGCAGGAAAAAATGTACATGCACCAAGGCCTGTGCGCCCCCAGTAGAAACACATGCTGCTGGCTCTGAGAGGCTGTGGCCGCTCTGCAAATCAGCCGAGCAGCAGCTGAATCTCTCCTGGGTGGCCACCCAATCACTCAGCTTACAGGGAATACTGATAATATCTGTCCCTGAAACTATTCTTCCTTTTACGAATGTTATCCAGTGCTTCCATTACTAAAGGTCACCATCACTGGATAGATCTTAGTGCTGCTGTAGTTTAGTCAGGCTTATATATTTAAACAAAAAAAAAGTTATTAAAAGACTGAGCAGTGTCCAATTAGCTATCCAAATAATTTGTTTAGTGTGCAAAATATTGCATTTCCAAGTTCATTGAATTTTAGCAACAACATATGTGTGAATAGTGGATTTTTTTTTCATCTGAAGCAAATTTAATTTAAAACATGTTCATACCCTTTAATTTTTGCCTTCCATGAATATTACAGTACTGAAGCTTGATTAACACTATTTTAGCTCAAATATTTGCTTAAAATAAATTTTGATTGCATGTTTAATTGTACAAGTCACAGTTTTACAAATAAATATGTAATTCACATGGTGTTGGCTAATGCCATAATTCATCCAGTTAGGGAACAGAAATATAATGTGATTTATGTAATCCATACACCACGAACTGAAAATAGCATGTTGAGTTTGTCATCTTCCCAGTTCTGACAATCTGCAGACCAAAAATGATTCACGGTTGCAATTTGCAAAACCAAGCCCCCACTTTTACTTAACTCTCTCCTTCTGTAATCTGTTTTTATTAAACGTTTCTGCCAAATTCTAAGGAGGCTGTGGGGAGAGAAAGCATTATGTGAAAAATAATTTTGTTGGTAAGGGGAGTTTTTTCAAAAGCCAAAATGGCGGTGAAGCCCCTGACTCCTGTTCAAAGTCAATGGGCATTAGGTACCTTCCTGCCATTTGTGCCTTGAAATCTCCACAAGACATCCTGCTGTGTTTATGCACTCATAGTGAGCCGTTTGGTTTAGTTTCTTTGGCACGTGTATCACGAGCTTCTTCAGAGAAATAAATTCACAAGTGTTTGCTTGTCATCACATGACAAGTTATGGAGCCTAGATTGATGTAATCAGCAACAGACACACGTCAGAAAACTTAATGTGGTTGAAAAGAATACAATTTTTTATTAATTCCTGATTTTGTGTTTTTTGGAAAGGGCCTCAAGGGGGTTCTTTTAGTCTGCCAAGGAAAAAGGAATAATTCGTACAAGTTTATATTTAACTGTACCACAACTGTGGTGGAGAGCGGTGAAATTGAGTTGCTCTTAATGACCGATCTCTTTTATAAAGGACCACTTTTATTAAGAATATTACAACTGATTTTTAAAATAATGGAGTCTTTGCAACAGTAGCCCAGTGTGAAATTGTTGTTTAAATATGCAGTAAAATACTTGGGTTGATTGACTTTATAGATGTTGGATGTGTGTGCACATGTGCAAGAGAAGACATTCGCATGCGATCTGGTACGATGCTAAGTTGGTTTTTTACTTGTTCTCATTTTGTATTTTGTCTTTAAAAAAGCAGTAGATGACATTTTACACACCAGTTTTAACTGCATCTATATGGGATTGTAAACTACAGAAAAACACATTTGTGGGCTTGACTCTGAAAGCAGCACTGAGTGAAGAATATGATCCTGCAAACATTTACCCACTTTTCTAGTACAGTTGGGTATGTGAATGTTGTCCCTGGGCTTATGCCTCCCAGTGCCCAGAGACAACCTTGTGTTGGTGCCCTTGAGCTCGTGTACTCAGTGTTTTATGATGAGAAATTGCAGTTGCATTTCGATGTTGCTGGGGTTGGCAGTGGACCCCCGTGCTCCTCCTCCCACGAGGAGGAGAAACGCTCCCATTGCCCTTCTCAGTGAGGACAGACCTTATAGTTGACTGCAGATATGTCTATTCTAGCTACACAATTGCCTTAACTCAAGTTGCGTATATGCAGTCGACTGTAAGGTCTGGTGCAGACCTGCCCTAAGGCTGTAGAACTTATCTTTCCCTTACTCAGGCTAAAACAGTTTCCAGGCACTTTGCAACAGGTACCTGTTAGAGAGGCTCCGTGGAGGAGAAAGAGGGCATATTTCCTAGATGATGGAGATGTAGGTGGCTGGCTTGCCAAATTTTAATAGACCTGATTTCAAAGCTGTTAAGGTTTAATTTAATTATATATGTTTGTTTGACTATTTGGACGGGCATCTGAATTAATTTAAAGCTAAATCACAGAATCCCTGGGCTGGAAGGGACCTCAGGAGGTCATCTAGTCCAACCCCCTGCTTCAAGCAGGATCAGCCCCCACTAAGTCATCCCAGCCAGGACCTTGTCCAGCCGGGACTTAAAAACCTCAAGGGATAGATAAATAAATATATTTTTATTATAAATAAATAAATACATATTAGCCGATTGGGTTAACAATCTGTGTTCATACACATCTCTAGTCACTAGTGTCAGAGCAGTCCCTGTGTTAGTCCATATCTACAAGAACAGCAAGGAGTCCTGTGGCACCTTAAAGGCTAGCAGTTCTATTTGGGCATCAGCTTACCCCACAGCAAGACCCACTTTGTTAGATTCACGTCTCTTGCCACTGTGAGTAGAAATTCACTATTAGTACATTTGTTACATATGTGTTAAATGTTTACGTTAGTACTGATGATTTGCAGTTGACATTTTGAAAATCAGAATTCATGAGAGAGAAAAATAATTTGAGACAAAGGCCTGCCAGAATCATTAACCTGGATTTTAATTTTTTCTCATTTTATTTTGCAGGTATTCCTTTGGTAAGTGAATGTAAATCAGAAAAAATATCCACAGTAATTATTTATTGGTGCATTTTGTGGGTAGGTAGCTTTTAAATTATTCTCTTTCTTTCTCTCTCTAATGAATATTATAGTTATGATAATCTCTGCACTGTTAAGTCCTTTATCAAACTTAAAATAATCTTCTGTGTCTTCTTTAAACCAAGGGGAAATTGCACTAATGTCTATGTTGAAACTGACCTAGTGAGAGATCCTATATTAGATACAGACTGACTTATAGGTTGAGCTAATTGTAATTTCTCATGGACACATCACATGACCACAGTTGGTATGAGCTCATTTTTTGACAGTGACAATGCCAAGGATTAAACCAGGCCTGAGACCGAAAATCAGAGCATGGGGTGGAGTAATTAATGTGATATCAGGAATCTGAAGACCCAGCTCTGACAGTAACTTGTATAAATTCAAGGAAGCAATTTTGCCCCTGCGTCAGTTTTCTTCTTAATGTGAATGCAAATAATGTCTCATAGAAGTCAGGGGGATAGATTAATGTCCTTACTGAGCTTTGAACAGGCACACTTCTGTATAAATGCTAAGTATCCTTAACTGAATACAAGTACCAGAGAGGTAGCTGAGTTAGTCTGTATCTTCAAAAACAGCAAGAAGTCCTGTGGCACCTTATAGACTAACATATCTTGGAGCATAAGCTATCATTGGCAAGGAGCTGCTTTGTCAGATGCATCTGATGAAGTGGGTCTTTGCCCTCGAAAGCTTACGCTCCAAAATATCTGTTAGTCTATAAGGTGCCACAGGACATCTTCTTGTACCTGAATACCGTCTCACCTGTACAAGTTGAGGTGAGTCATCTTGAATGGACAATATGTGGAGAAGACTGCCCTATCACTGTCAGATCTCTACTGGTCTGTATATAAGTAGAGGATTTATGTCCCACACAGCTAGAATTTATTAGTTTTGTATAATCTAATGTAAAGGGCATTCTTTTTATATGTGTATTATCACATACCCCTCAAAAATAACAGAGGACTTTTTGTAAACAGTGCATTGAGTCCTCCCTTACTTGCTAATTATTTTATCTGATTAGAAGAGGGAGTGCAGAATTTAATTAGATAGAACTAGAAACAGCCGAGGGAGACACGTAGTGATCGTCAGGCATGATATTTTGTGCTGTGAAAAGCTGAAGAACTAGGGAGAAATATTGCTTTCTGTCACCAACTTACTAGTGAGGCTTACATTCGTTCTTTCAGAGAACTCTAGGGTCCAGTTTGGATTTTTGCGGCAACAACTCTTATTATAATTTAGGATTATTTTAGATCACCTCATTGCTTCCATAAAGTGACTGAGGACATCCAGCATACTTTGAGCTCCCATTGTCTATCTGCTATATTTTTTTTACTAGTTTCATTGTTGGTCATAGAGGAAATTCAGCAATTCCAAAAACATTGACTTTCTACTTTATCTTCTGCATGGACAAACACCCTGCTATGGTTAATCAAGTCCTTTGTACGCAGTGGGATCTCTCTTTTCATTTTTGGATAAAATGCTATTTCTGAATAAGATGAATGAGATGTAAATCTTAAGCTCCTTTTGTGCGAGTACAGGAAAACCACAATATTTTTGTTACAATATAGCTGAAACAACAACATTGTGATCCATTTCTTTTGCTGCAGAAATACATTAAATATTGCTGAGCTTTGAAGGCAGTTCCACGTTTCGGTAGCATCTACTTCAAAGAATTAGCTGAAAAATTCCTGGAGTGAGCTTTGTAAATGCTGACCATTGCTGTTCTCCTGCAGGAAGTGTGCTGCCTTTTTTTTTTTTTTTGAAGACATTTTAGGATGGATTTTGGTAGCCTCCTTGAAAACTGCAGGCTGTCCTCGTGAATTGTAATGAACTCCAAAATGTGGCAATAGTTGGAAATAACAACAAGCTGTTAGGCCAAATGGGATCAACTGGTATTGCCATGGGTTTTGCTCTTTGCTCTCTTTACTGCTGTCAGGTAACACAGTTATTAAAAACACTCCTTACATCAGGCAATGAACTGTGAAACAGACACACTGCAAGCACAGGACTTGCATTTTGCTATGAAAAGGTGAAAGCGGGATGTTTCATTGTAAAACCTGTGCACCGGCAGCCTGGGAAATTAGAACTGTTCTGAAACTAGTGGAGTTTTAATAATTCTTCTGCCTTTTTTAAAATTTGCAGATGATGACTTTAGAATGAAAATGATGTATTTTAGTGAGTTGAAAGTGGTGAAAGGATCCATATCTGATAGCCCTGGAATTTGAAGTCCTTCATTCATCCATCAGGCATGTAGAGCATTGACAGTGCAAGATTCTCCAGCACATCCTGGTTAATGTGCCTGACTCTAGCCTGGTGGAACTATTTTCTGTATAGTTTTAATTCTCTGTTGATCTTCAGTTTAGACTATGGGTTGAACAGCTCTAATTCAGAACTCTCTTGTCTGGCGACATCCAGAATCCAGCATGATTTTAGTTAGCCTGGTGACCACTTATCTTGGGTGTGGCCAAGTTTCCCGTGATCCCATAAAGTTTGTTTACAGCCACCAGTCCTGGCTCTTAGTATTCTGTGCTGTTATTTAGCTCTAATCTATTCTTAAGTGTCTTCTAAGAACCCAGTAAACAGTGAAAGTGTTGGTGATGTTGCTAGACAAAATGATCTCCCATATTTGGGCAAATCCTGTCATCTAGCATTGATCAGGTCCCAAGGGTGCTGGATTAGAGAGGTTCAAAATGTATTAAGGCAGCTTCTGTGCCTACATAGTCACTCTCCTGTTCTCAATGGAGCACAGACGCTCTGTTAGGGTCCAAACTCTCAATTCGTTGAGAGCGGGGCTTTCGTGGCAGCTCAGCACCTAAATCCCCATCTTGAGCCTGGATATCCTTGGGGTTCTCCTTCATGACATCTTCAGGTCTGGCATGTCTAAGAGCCGCTTCTGTCTCTTTTATTTCTTAAGTAGGAGTTAATGACCTGCTCCTGCTGGCAGCAGAACATCACCAGCAGCTTTAGGCAGAATTTCCACACCCTCTAGCAGGTCAAGAGACGATTCTCCCCAACCAGCCCCAGGTCTAAGAAGTGGTGGCAGAGGTGGTACACTTGTAAAAACACCTCTCCTGGTAGTTCAGAATGAGACAAACCACCAAGTTAATTTCCTAGATCTCTGACCAGCCCTGGGGTGGGTATAATTTTCTCTCGTTATGGATCCATAGACCAGATTATCTTGGGGGGCGGTGGAGGAGTGTGCAGCTAGGGTTTTTGGAAAATTGGAGAACGTCCAGAGGAGAGCAGCAAAAAAAAGAAAACTTGACCTGTGAGGCATGACTGCAGAGGAGAAGAGGGAGGGGAGACATAACATTCTTCAAATACATGAAAGGTTGCCCTAAAGAGGAGTGTACGAAATTGTTCTCTTGAACCACTGAGGACAGAACAAGAAGCAATAAGTACATAGTGCAACAAGGAAGATTTCGGTGAGACGTTAGGAAAGACTTGGTCTCACCGGAACAAATCACTTAGAGTATGTCTACACAGCAAAGTTATTTCAAAACAGCAGCTGCTATTTCGAAATAACTATGTAAGTGTCTACACAAGACAACTACAATATTGAAGTAATTTTGAAATAGCAGATACCTTATCTTGAAATTGATACACCTTGTTGTACACGGAATAGTGCCTATTTTGAAATAGTTGTTTTGAAATAGAGACTGTGTAGACAGGGAAGAGAGCCTATTTTGAAATATGCCGTAGCGTGTCCAATGGCTCTGTTTCGAAATAGGCTCTGTTGTGTGTAGATGCCCTGTTTTGAAATAACTAAGTGCTATTTCGAAATACGCGTTGTACATAGCTGTGCTGTTTTGGAATAAGCTATTCTGGAATGCTACCTCTTCCGGAATATCTTATTCGGGAAGAATGCTGCTGCATAGATATAGCCCTAGGGAGGTTGTGGAATCTCCAAGGTTTTTAGGAACTGGTTGGACAAACACCTCTCAGGGATGGTGTCAGTACAGAAGACTATCAAGGTCCCTTCCAGTTATACATTTTTATGAATCTAATGGCTCCAAATCCTATTATGAGTCTTCTAAGATAATCCCTGATTTCAGTGGGTTAACACTGTGATTTTTCTTTTCATAGTGTTTCTACCTCATCTCTGCTCTAAAGTGAACTACAGAAAGAGGCATCGCACTGCGATATAGGCTCGGTGTAGGCTGCATTTCATTTGTCATGTTATTCCCATGTATTAATTACTACTCATAAATTTAATCAGTAATTTCATAGCCTAGCATAATGGCATAATGTTGCTGATTGCTGAGGAGATGCTGGTAGTGTGTGAGGTCAGTGCTATCGAAAAAGTCACCATTACAGAAAGGCTGGTAATTCCTGTGGATTTGTAGGGGTCATCTGTATTTGTAGAATACAGATCCAAATGTGGTGTAGGAAGCTGGCATTGTTTTTTTGGCACGTGCGCGCGCACGTGTGTGTTAGATTCCATGCTAACCTATCACCATACAATGAGATACCTTTTTGGATTAGTGATTTTGCTTTTCTTCGAGGAATACTTGGAACTGTCGAAGGCAAAAAGCATCCATTTGTCTTTCAGAGAATTTTGCACCATTATCAACATGGCTTTTACATCTGGAAGAGGGGGGAAACAATTTATCTCATTTGATTCTCGATGCAGAAAGGGCTCATATTTAAAGCCAAAATAAATGGTTCCTTGGGGAGAGTTCAGAGTCTGTTTTCCACAGTCCCTGTAAGGGACCTGGTTAGTTAAAGCTGAATATGTATTATTAGAGTATAAATGTGCAGTCTCATAGAAAACATCAGTAAATTCTGGTGGGGAAAGGAGACAGTTAGAATTTGGTTGTATTTACTCTTCTTACAATACTTGTAAAGTCAGAATTGCAAATGAATGAGTTCACACCTAGGCCTGCCCCAGATCTTGTTTGCATCTCAGTAGATTTGTTATTTTGTAGTTTCAGATGTAGCATTTGATTAAAGGAGGAGGAATAAAAAGTTGAGAACCATAATTCTCCATTATTTGTAAAAATTTTCACTTGCGCTTAACTTTGATGCAAATTATTCTGAGAGGAGGATTTTCTTTTAAAAGGTCTTTAGGGATCTTGAATTTTAGATTTGCATTGACATAAAATGAAATGTTAAAGTGCATGGTTAGAGTTTTAGATGTTACTGTACTGGATTGAGGCACGTTTCCTCTGGGAGTGCTTCTGTGGAAGGGGTGGGAGTATTCTGTGCCAAGGAGACCTATCTACATATGAGAGGAGAGTTTTCTTATTGTCCTCCTCCAATATCGGTTAGTACTGCTGTGGGCAGGGAAGAAAAATGTGATTAAGTCGCAGGGGTTAAAGAGACGCCATACCAGCATTATTCTAAAGGGTAAACCAAAATGCAGTACAGATGTAAGGCATTTCATTAAAACCGGAGGTGGGCTTCGACTGGGATATTTGCATCTGGATCCCAGCTTGCCCAGAGTTAAGCAGTCTGGATTGGGTGCAACTCGAATTAAAACAATGTATTTTGGATGCTGCGTTTAGACCAAGAGTGGCAGACTGAGGTGATGCACCAAAGGGAGGAATTCAATCTCTGGGATATGAGCACATAAGAATTATAGTGGCATACACTAAAACTTATTACATCAGCAATTTATAGTGACCCAGAGCTTCTCTGAGGCATACTGATGGTAGTGGAGAGGAGATAAAAGTTATTTCTTCTGTAGAACTTGCTGTCTGTTTGCAGATCCGTAAGAATTTTAGCCAACCTTTGCGAATCCCCATTTGGATACTCCTACGGTGGTAGAATTCTACCTTTTGGGGGTGGCTGGATGCCGATAATTCCTTTTCCGGGCTAGCACTGTGATGTGGCATTCCTTTTTCTAGTGTAAGAGTGGGAAACTTTCCCCTCTACCTTATTAAATCTATTTTTCAAGCTGTCACTTAACCAGGTCTAGTGACAGAGTCGGATGTTTATGTGGCCCTGGACACTTGAACTCTGGTGTTTTCAATCACAACAGCACCTCTTGCCAGCCGTTGTGAATTAAATACTCCTCATGACCTCTTACCCTCGCCGCTCTTAAATTCATGCTTTAAAAACAGCTTAATGAGGGGTTTACTGGCCCAATTGGAAGTTTTTATTAAAACCTATTAGTGCACTAGAGTAGCCTGGCTGAAGGAAACGATTAGCCCAAAGCAAGTAAACTCAAACTGGCCCTCAGCCACTCCAGGTTTTCTCTAAACTGTTTCCAGACCCATGTTAACCCTCACACTGCAGCTTGCATGGTATTCATATCCTCTGGTTTAATTTATGGCTTGTCTGATTCACGCCCCCCCCCCCCAAGTTCTACCCACCCCGTGTTCACGAAAGCATTTTGTTTTAATTTAATTATGCTCTCGATAAGAGGCAACTTCCCTTTATCCAGGTCTGACTTACCTGAGAGCCTCAAAAGTATTGAACTCGTCCCCAGAATCTTTCACTGACCCCAGCTAGAGATGAGCTTTTGTGCCAGTTGGTCGTATGGGCTGTGACTACACAGGAGGGTTATTCCTGAATAAGCTGTTCCAGAAGAGCTCTTCTGGAATAGCTTATGCTGAAATAGTGCAGCTACATACAAAATGTATTTCAAAATAGCACTCAGCTATTTCAGAATAGAGCATATGCCAACAACAGAGCCACTGGACACATCACCTCTTATTTTGAAATAGGCTCTATGCCCTGTCCACACAACCCCTATTTCAAAATGCCTATTTCGAAATAGGCACTATTCTTCACACAAGCTGTGTCTACACTTGCATTCCTCTTTCAAAAGATGCATGCAAATGAAGGAAACCGAAAATGCAAATGAGGCACTGATTTATATATCTGGCACCTAATTTGCATAGTCCCCTTTCAAAAGGAAAAAAGCAGCGTAGATGGGTCTCTTTTGAAAATAAACCCCATCTTCGAAAGAACCCTTCTTCCTATTTTATTTCAGGAAGACGGGTTCTTTTGAAGATGGGGTTTACTTTTGAAAGAGCCCCGTCTACACTGCTTTTTTTTCTTTCAAAAGAAGCTCTTTTGAAAGGAGAATATGCAAAAGAGGTGCCAGATATGGAAATCAGTGCCTCATTTGCATTTTTGATTTCCTTCATTTGCATGCCTTTTTTTGAAAGAGGAATGCTAGTGTAGATGCAGCTACAATGAGGTTTACCAATTTTGAAATGAGCCATGAGCTATTTCAAAATTATTTCAAAATAGTGGTGTTGTGTAGCTGCTCACAAAGTTATTTTGAATAGTGGCTGTTTCTTCAAAATAGGGGGCCGCATTGATGAGGGCGGTATTGTTTAGCTCAGGGTTTCTGAGCTTCTTCTGGTGCTGTATATTTCAAGAAGGAGCTTGGTGCTGATGTGGCTATGGCTTTGGCAAGACATGGGCAGTTTCAAACAGGGATGTGTGGTGTGTTTGCATGTGGTTTGATGACAAGGACACAGATGTGGGAATCAGAAGACCTGGGTTCTTGTCTTGGTGCTACCACCGATTTGATGTTTGACCCATCATGAAGCTCTTAGTCTCTGTGTCTCATCTGCAAAATTGTCAAGCATTTAAAGTCCTCTTGGATAAAAGATGCTATAAAAGGCCTCCCTCAGTTGTTACACGGTGAAGTAGCTAATGAGAGCTGGAGAGAACTTCTGTCTTGCTTTAGCTTTTAAGAATGTTGCACTCAGGCCCTGACCTTGGAAGGTGCTGATCTCCCTGTACTGTCTGTCCTGTCACTTTTGTTATCCCGTCTCTCCCACTTGAACCCCACCTACCTGTCTCATCCACCTTTTGTCTTTTAAACTCTGTCCTGTTTGAGGCAGGGCATGTGCATTTGTACAACCCCTAGCTTGGCTGATGTCTCAGGCTACTACTGCAATATAAATATTTAATTATTAATGTGTCACCATCACATACTCTAAATCTATTTTAATTTTGGGGTCCCTCTAACTCCATACACTGATGAAATAACTTTTCACTCCTGGATAAGAATATTCCAGTGCCCAGTGGATCATTGCCATGTCCATGAGAACATCTCACACACCTTTTTAGTCTCCATTGTTAGCCTATAAATGGACAAGAAAACCTGACAATGCACCAGTACTGTGGTTTATTAGGCCATGAATTATACTGGGAAAGACTCCAGGCCAGCAGCCCCCTGAAAGCCAGCATGAAGAAGATAGCAGCAGTCTTTTTGAAAACTAGGTGGTTGACAGTCACTTAAAGGTATAGGAGTCATGGCCTGGAATATATACAATCTCTGCCTCTGTAATTTCCACTCCAGCTCATCTGATGAAGTGGGCTTTACCCATGGAAGCTTATGCCCTAATAAATCTGTTGGTATCTAAGGTGCCACATGACCCCATGTTTTTATAGTCAGCATGGACAGGGGTCCTCAAAAGAGTTAAACAAACAAAAGCAAAAAAAGCCACTGTCCCTTTCAATATAGGTCATTTCCTGTGAGCTACAGCACAGGGTTCTTTGTTCTTGCTAGCAAACGTGTGCACCAAACTTAGTGGGTCTCTTTTAAAAAGAGTACTCTGGAAAAATCTGCCATTAAAGTTATTACTGTAAAGTAGTGTCTTTGATTGCAGCAATTATGCAAATGAATGTAAGGGATAAAATACATCTTAGCACAGGCTGATGCAAGTGGTGATGCTGGAAAGCGTGCATAACTTTTTGAAACATCCTTTTCTTGTAGGTAATTTTCTTCAGCACTTTAAGTCACCTGGATGTCCGTTTGTGTTGCCAATGTTTGGCCTGAGGATGCATTTTAATTTTCTCTGTCATATAGCAACTTAAATGTGTAGCGCTGATCTAGGAGAGATTTTTTTCACTAAGCTATGTCTTGCTGTAAGAGTTTGTGCCTTACTATGTCTGGGCTTTACTAGAACAACCAAAGGGTTTTCACACATAGACTTTTTTATCTACAGGGTGTGGAGCATTGCTTCTGCCACTCTTGGGGTAGCTATTCCTTATTTGGGTTTCATTTTGAGTGTGTGAATGATCCCTCAGACACAGTTCTGTACTTATTCCTGGAAACTCTTTGAGTTGAGCAACTTTTTAACTGGAAGTCAGTTAGTAGTTGTATTGTTGTAGTACCTGCCGTGTTACATTCCTAGGAAGACATATTTCCTGTTCCAAAAAGCTTGCAGACTGAGGACGTTTGGGTCTCATAAGACCTCATCTTTTGTTACAAACGCTAGGAAAAGTCAGTCTTACGGTAGTGCAGGAAAAGATTCTAGACTAACTGTGGTGATAGTGAAAGGTGCATGATGGTAGCATGGTAATCTTCAAAAAGCTCTACAATTATCAACTTGATCGAGCCTTGCAGCTCCCTGATGAAATATTTTTACTCCCCTGTTAGAGTTATATAAAGTGAGGTAGAAAAGTTAAATGACTTTCCCAAATTTCACACAAATTATCTTCAGTTATTTAGAGTGAAGGAGCCTGTTGTACCCTGTTAAACGACCACATTCTGCTCCAGAGATGGTGGGACCCCAAGTGTACTTGCATGTATCTGCCTCTCCCCCGTTTGAGGGTCTCTGAGACTGAGTTAATCCACTGTTTTGATACCCTGTAATATAAAGGTTCCATGGAAATGCAACCCATATCTTGGGACTATCCACTCTGTGGTGACTGCTTTGTACGGTGGAAAACTATATGCAGACCTCCCCCGCCCCCCACCGAAACAAACGACCTCTCCCTTCCCCTTTGCAAGTTCTGCAGTTGCAGCCCCAAAAAAGAAGACTTTCCAAGAGACCTTGAAGCTTCTGGGATTTAGCTTGGCATATATATCTGGCGAAGGAGTAATGGAGCGCAAACTGTTTTGATCATCAGTCCAGTCAGTGATGGATCACAAGAATGCACCAGGGCTGTGTGTGCAGTAAACCGTAATCTTTGCCAACAGCAGGAAGAGGTCATTGTTAGATCAGTATTAGAATAAACAGACAAGTTCCACTTCAATGTTTTTAATCAATTCTAGCTAGAAAGCCCTACTTGCAGCAACAGGTATGATAGTTTGCCACTGTAGTCATGTTGTTTGATTTCAGAGTACATGCGCATGTAGCATTCAAAGTGTCAAACTTGCATTCTAAGGTGCATTTTCTCCCCCTGCATTTTTCCTCTTAGGCATTTGATACCTTTGTTTCTCTTTAAAAGATGGATTTGTTCCATGTGGTGGTATTTGGTTCTGCTCAGCTCTGTATCCTTTTAAAGGGGCTAGAGGGCATTGGTATCTTTGCATTTGGTATGTATCCTTTTCTGAATCTGAGTATCCCCCTTAGCCAGAGTCTGTCTCTGCAGACAGAACTCGTTAACCTAAGTTGAAATTAGCATAAGAACCTTCAGCTCTTATCGCATGTACGTGACCAGTTTAGTGCTGGCACTGGGTTCGCTTGTGTGCAGTGTAAAATCATCTCTTGCGCTTCTCATTCAGCACTTTGAAATCCATCACTCAGGATTGTGAGCTTTATTGGGGTTGGTATTTTTAATCTCATGGTCATTCTGTGGTTTAGTGCAGCTGCAGAGTTCTGCCTTCTTGTTAACGGTGTAAAAAAAAAAAAAAAAGAGACTGGACTTGAGATGCAATGCCACCACTGTTTCTTTTCAAGTCATGAATGCTAAGGACGTGATAAAGGTGATATTTTAACATAGAGGTAGGGGTGGACCAGTGCTCTTGATAGTAACACACCCCAACTTTGAAGAGGTTCTGAGTGACATCTTGACATCCCAGCTGGACTCATTTTAATTTATCTGGGTGCAGAACCTTCTATGCCAAAGGATTCCGTAGATTTTTCCAAACTGTAGGCAGGGGTTGCTGTTGCTTACCAGTGAAATACGGCCTTGGGTGGGATTTAGCAGCTATTTAGCAGTGATATGGAAAAGACACAGTAGTTATCAGGCAGGAAATATTGAATAATATAGTCATTTATGGGGAATTAGGGAGGTAGATAGTAATTACCGAAATGGAGCGTGTCTAAGACAATGGGATTAAATTCCTTCCTCTTTCAAAAAGTGACGTTGGACGTGTGGTGCCTTCAGACATTCAGGACCTCCATTTGGCTTGTCTTTCTGAAAGTGGCACCTCCAACAGTACCGTACGTTGACTGGTTCGCTACTGTCTCCAAAGGAAGAGTGCCGCTGAGGAGTTCTCAGTACCATTCTCTGCATCCTGTTGGTGCTAAAGGTACGTGATGTGAACAGTGCTGTTCTGATCCTGTCTCACTTGTGAGCTAGGATGGGATCCCAGTACTTGGTTATGGGCAAAAAGTACTTTGGTTTCCCAGAGCAACTGGTAGTTGGTTACCAATGTGGCCAGGCATACCTGTAGAAGAGCCGTGCCCCCAGAATCTCCCACACTCATTCCTCTTAAACAGATGCGGTGGATCTATGCCCATGAAAACTTATGCTCCAAACAACATGTTAGTCTATAAGGTGCCACAGGACTTCTTGTTGTTTTTGAGGATTGTCTCATCAGGTTCTTTTCCTATTTTAAACAGTTGAAACCAAGCTGTTTTCCATAATATATAGGGAAGAGGTAGAAACTGAGGTAGATTTTTCGCTTGAGTCAAAAGAGATGTTAGAATTTCAAAGCAAAGACCATTATGCCATTTCCAGTGTGGAAATCTTTCCTTTGGTAGCTCATCTCTCATGCCTTGATTCAGAACAGCTGGTGCTTTATTTTATTTTACTGTCTTCTGGTGCCAAGATCATCTGTCCCTGTCGTAATCCCCAAATGAAAGTGGCAAATGTCAGGGGAAATGCCAGTAGTTAGAATATATGGAGATACACATTTCATACAACTGAAAGGGACCTTTGGGAGGTCATTGATCCCAGTTGCCTGCCCTCTTGGCAGAACCAGGCACCATCCCTGACAGACTTTTTTTTTTAAAATCTATTTGCCTCAGACCCCTAAAGGATTACACTCACAACCCTGGGTTTAGCAGGCCAATGCTCAAACCACTGACCTATCCCTCCCACGCCAAAGGAACTCAGGAGGTCATCAAGTCCAGTCCCCTATCCTCATGGCAGGACCAGGGCCAAGTCACATTATGCGGGGGAAAGGGAAGAGCCCTGAGCCTCAGGGGCCAGATCCAAGCAAGTCATTGGCTGGATTTGGCCTGTTGGCCACTGATTCCCCACCTCTGGCCTAGATCATCCAGTCTGACCTCCTGCTCACCAGTATGCATATGCTAAACACAACAACCAAAATGAGCCCAAAGGAGACTAGACTGTTGTGTGTCACAAGCAAGGTAAAGGACGGACTGAGGTGGTATCCATGCTCAAGGACCCTGCAATGGCAGGGAAAAGGCTAAATGAAATATACCCAGATGATTCTGGCCAGTTACCTTCACCCACATACTTCAGAGGAAGGTGTGAAAACCCCCAAGATTACTGCCAGTCTGACCCAGTGGGAAATTCCTGCCTAATCCCTCCTTCCCCCCAAGGCAATCAGTTAAATCCTGAGCATGAACCAGTCAGAAGCACCTGAGTGTGTGCTCGATGCCACCTACTGAGGCTTGCTCTCCCCTTCCCAGGGTCCTATTTCTAGCCTTGCCCAGTAAAGATGGTCATGTAACTCAGGGGGATGGTATCCTGGGGAGGAGAGGAGGTTGTGTAGTTGTTAGGAACCAGCTGAGTTTGTGGGCTCATGTAACTCTTGCTCTGCCGTACCTTCCCCCGGCAAGGAAAAGAACCTGCTGCCTAACTTGCTGGAGGTGACATCTAGGGCTGAAATTCATGCAGCCTCCTATGCTCAGTTTTCCCTTCTGTAAAATGGGGGTTATACCTGCCTCCTAACATGCTTCAAGACCCTTGCCAAATAAGATAGTTTCTTACAGGTTGAACCTGTCTAGTCTGGCACTTTCAGGGTCCTGACTGATGCAGAAGCAGAGAATTTGCTGAACGATAGGAGGTCAATATTGTCTAGTGGCATTGCCAATGCTTCCACTGCTTATTGGCCTCTTAAAAGACATTTAGGGGTAAATTAGAGCTAAATAACAGCACAGAACATTGAGAGCCAGGACTGGTGGCTGTAAACAAACTTTATGGGACTGCAGGAAACTTGTCCATGCTCATAAGTGGACATCTGGCTAATTAAAATCATGCCGAATCACAGGTGTTGCTGGATGTGAGAGGACTGGACTGGAGAGGTTCAACCTGTACTAT
The DNA here is from genome assembly GCF_033958435.1 of Carettochelys insculpta. Taxonomy (NCBI): domain Eukaryota; kingdom Metazoa; phylum Chordata; order Testudines; family Carettochelyidae; genus Carettochelys; species Carettochelys insculpta. Next base: position 34,830,283 of record NC_134152.1, read on the forward strand.
TAATACTAGGCAGAATGCCTAAAACTACAGCATTGTAGCAATGGAGTTTCAGCTCTATCCATGCTGGTGAGACACATTAAGGAATTGGACTACCTTTAAAACTGCACTTAGCTTGTTTTAATGGGGTTGGTAGCCGAGATGTGGATTTACTTTGGATGAGGAATTGGAGTAAACCTGTAAGCATTCTCTGGAGACAGTCTCAGAACGGTCTCTTGCGTTGCTTTCCTCTAGCGTGTCAGTACTGTATGTGTCTGTAGTGCCTACTCTCTGATTCAGCAACTGAGTGGTACTTGGAAATCACAGCGGGAACAGCTGTAAAATCAAACTTTTTATTTACAAAGGTGTAATAGCCAGAGATTCTGGTGCAAAAGTTGGGCAACAGTGCAAGTCGTTTAGTGCCAGATTTTTAAAGGTATTTGTGTGTCTAACTCTTACTGATTTCAGTGGGAGTTGGGTACCTAAATACTTTTGAAAATCCAGACCTTAAATCATTGGCCAGTTCTTTGCTTAGTGGGTGAGATCCCTGCTCCAGCCTGGAAAGAGGATTGTTTTTATTTAGTAGAGGCATCTGGCATTTTACTTAGCATCTCAAAGCTCTCAGGAGTAAAACCAAATTCATTAGAATAAACATATGATAGGATGCCAGGTATATTGATTAGTGTGAGTAAAACATAAAACATTTGCCTTTATACAGTGAGGTCCATCATTTGCTTATGTACCTGCAGAAATTATTATAGCGTCTGACATAGGGTTGTAGCTAGCATGTTTGATAGTAGTAATTACAGTGAGGCCATAGGCTGGGGCTAGTCCAGGGTGAAAAAGAAGCATGCTATACCTCTGTTATGTGAAACTGCAGTCAGTGGCATCTTTTCACTGTACAGTGATCTTTTCACTGTACAGTGATCCTTTCCCGCCTCCCGAGGCTGATGGGCAGGTTTTCCTTGCACTGCCCTCTGTTGCAGCAGGCCAGTAGAAGAATGTGTTATTTTGGAAGATGGGTCTGACGCTTATGGATTTTCACATGGATTCTTCTTTGCAGTGAAATTCCACCATCAATAATAATGAAACCGCTGATTTATGAAATACTGTTCTCAGGGCTGTAGCAAACTTATTGTGGGGATGTGGGAGGGGTAATTTATTATCTGCTTTGCAAGCGTTTGTTTCTATTTTTCACCCCTGCCCCACCAGGCAAGTGCTATCAGTTCCTTACCTGTAAAATGGGCATAAGGCACAGAGAGTAATTGGCTTGTCTGAGATCTCTCAGGCCAGAGGTGACTGGTGCAGCGGTGTGCAGTGGGTCACATGCATCCCAGCATCTCCCTGCAACTCACTATCAGCGCAGCACTGCTTCTGGTGAGTTTGGGGAGCTGTCCTGCCCCTTCCTCAGGGCGGAACGGCCCGAGAGCAGCACAAGCTAGGAAGAGGTGGGACTGTTCCTGCACTCAGTGGCAGTGGAGCAGGGGTAGGTGGTGGGGCCCATGCCAAGCAGGGGCCCATGCCTGGTGTCCCCCCTCACCGGTTGCCGCTGACATGGCTCGTGGCAGAGCAGGGACTGGCACTCAGGTTTCTGTCTTCCCAGGCTAGTGTCCAGAGCACTGAGGCTTCTTCCCTTTGTTTTATATTGACTTCTTCCAAAAGTATCAGGGGGCATGCAAGTGAGGGGGTAGGATGTGTGTTTCAGGAGCTAGCGCACAACATCTGGGACAGACTGAGCGTCCAGCGGGGGCAGATGAAATCCAAAGCATTGTGTCTCCTCCTTAACAGGAAGTGGAAGGAGCAGAGCCAATCCCAGTTGAAAGTTAAATGAAATAATATCGTGTATGATGGGTAGGAGGAAGGGAAGTGCTGGGGGTTAGGGAGCAGGAAGACTTTTTATTCTTCTGGAGAGGGAAGCCGCAATAAAGGTGAAAGAAGAAAGGCCAGAAATGGCTGGGAAAACAGTTCTTAGGCTGTTACATCTGTGGGATTGCTGAGGTAATCCTGTTATGTTGGAATATAAAGCTGAGGCACATGGCAGCGATCCGTTCCCCAGTGTGATGTCTCTGTTTTGCTTCACAGCTGCTGAAGAAACCCAGTCAGAGTGGGAGTGTTCTATTATCCTGCAGTACAGCCATATGTTGTCATGTGGGCTGAGAAGCGGCAGCGCTGTAGGTTTTTTTCTTGTACTGTTTGGCAATGACAAGGGCCAAATTTCCCTCTGTTACACCACTTCAATCAGGAGTAACTGCACCGTGGGCAAAGATTTAGCTAGCTGTGTGGGAGAATGTTGTCTGGCCCTAAGGAATGCTGGGCAAACCAGGTGGTTTAGGAGAAGCCTGTGTGTGAGACCATTTAACTCTGCCTCCCTTCATCCCAAATTAGGGGTGTTATAGGTTAACTGATAAATCTCATCCTACTGGTTTCAGTTAACTGTCAGAGGCTGGAGCAGTTTCCCTGCCTGGTGCCGACCAGAGGTTGCTCCAGCCCTGTGGGGCCACTGCAAATGGGGACCGCTCCAACGCATCCAGAGCAGTTGCATCTTTTTCATCTAATCCCTTTACTGCCCAGAGGAAAGAAGCTGTGTTCCCACTTTTGGCAGTTGTGGAAACAAAAAAGAAGTTGTGTGAGGCTGCACAGCAAGCAACTGCATCGACTTCCTCGCTCATGTAGCCGATCCCTATTTCATGACACAAAACAACATTGTATGTTGCTCCTCACCTGTATTTCCTGCAAGCTGAGAAGAGATTTTTGTGCTGGCCAGATGATTAGCTGAGCTCCCATAGCCACTCTCGGTGGGCAGTATGTGTTTCTGTTGGTGGTATACATCCACACATACCTTGGTGCACATAACAAAACTTATTCTGCTCACAGATGGAAAAAAATGGAGGGTACGCTGCTCCTCACTTTCCTCAGAGTGTGTTTTAAAGCAGTGGTTCTCAAACACATTTGATTATTTCTCCCTCCTTTATGTCTGAAATAGTTTATGCTGTTCCTTGTCCCCTACACCCAACTACTTCTATGGATACGTGCAGCAGCGATGCTTCATTTGAATCAGTTTTGGTTTCTTTTTCATTTAATATTTTTTTTCCTGTTGCACAAATGAGCTAATGATGCATTGTAATAAAAGCAAAAACAAAGTTACGATTGTGGTCCATACTCACAGTTAACTGTTCACAATGCATTGGAGCAACCAGATTAATGTATGGCAATGACATTGTATAATGCTATACTAGCTTAGTAGACATCTGTCAAAATGCACCACCCCATCTGAGGACTTGATCTATCTGGAGGACTCAACTTAGCTAGTAATTCATTTCTGTGGATAAAAAGTGCACAGGAAGTTTTTTGTTTTTTTTTTTAAAGATTTCCCCAAAAGCTTCTTATGTGTCACTCCAATACATCCCAATCATGCCCCCCCCCCCCCGAAGGTGGAGTACCTCCAATTTGAGAACATCTGGTCTTGAGGACAGTTCAGAATTATGCAAACTAGATTGATTTTTGTTTTTTTCCATTACTACAGAGTTATTGAATCCTTGAAGATATCTTTAATGAAAATGGTAGTTAGGTTGTTAAACAGGGCAGTTTGGCTAAAGCTTCCTGGCATACAGCTTGGACAGTTGTAATTTATTATATTATTTCCCCATCTGTTTATTGTTAAATCCAAAGTACTTAAGTTTCAAAATCTTACCTCTTTGATTTATATCCAAAAGAAAATAGTGTACTTTTTTACTGAGTACTTCGTAGTGCTAACCTATGATTATGAGCAACATTTTGAACTTTTCCTTGATGAGTTTAAAAACAAAATCAATCTTTTTAGAAAAGAAAAAGCCTGAAACATCACTCTAGGGGTCCTTCGTTTTGAAAACCACCCTACATATAGATACTTTGAGTGTTTTATTTCACTTTTAAGATATGGTTTGGAGTCAAGCTTCTTTTCATGCTTGGTTAAGACATAAAAATTTGTAGACCTTTCCATTTGCAAAGCCACGTGCTTACAAGAGGTTGCTAAAATAGTTCACGGGTTACTGCAGCAGCCCCGTGTATAAAAAAGCTGTAAACTAGAATGCTCACTTTATTGCCCAGCAAGTAAATTGACCAGACTTCTCACTCTGCTTCTGGAATTCCTGTAATCGCCCTTTTTCAACTGTTCTGTTCTATGTAAGATGTTTTTTTCCACCACGCTCATCATTGTAATATCTGAGCACCTTCCAGTAGTGCAGTAAGCAGCTCTAACTTCACCCCAGCCAACTTCGCAATTGTAGTCACTAATGCTGTTTTAATGTATATCATCCTTTGCAGACAGAGTACACTGTACAAAGGAGCTCTGTGTACTTGTGAACACACCCCGAGTGTTTAGGCAATTCCTTACAGGGTGGAATGTCTGGTACCCAGCAGCCTGGGTATTCTTTTGTAACACCATTATGTTCAGCATCTTTTGCAAACTAGAGAATTCTTATGTCCTTTGCCTGTAACTGCTGGAGCTGGGACAATGGTGGAAAGATGCTGTTTTTCCCCACCCTTTGAATGGTGTAAAGCTGTGTACTAATAGGAGTCAAAAACAGAGGAAGATCTAGAGTTATACTTTGAAACTCATTGGCCGTGTCTACATTAGCCCCAAACTTCAAAATGGCCATGCAAATAAGTTTACCAATGAAGCGCTGAAATACATATTCAGCGCCTCATTAGCATGTGGGTGGCCGCAGCACTTCGAAATTGACGCGGCTCGCTGCTGCGCGGCTCATCCCAACAGGGCTCCTTTTCGAAAGGACCCCGCCTACTTTGAAGTCCCCTTATTCCCATCTGCTCATAGGAATAAGGGGACTTCGAAGTAGGGGGGGTCCTTTCGAAAAGGAGCCCTGTCGGGACGAGCTATGCGGCAGCGAGCCGCATCAATTTCGAAGTGCCACAGCTGCTCGCATGCTAATGAGGCACTGAATATGTATTTCAGCGCTTCATTAGTAAACTTCGAAATGGCCATTTACATGGCCATTTCGAAGTTTGGGGCTAGTGTAGACATAGCCATTGTGTTCTATCCTCAGCTTGCACACTGACACAGGATTGGTGGCCTGCATCCATTTGCATCAGTTCTTGCAAAAGCATAGCCCGTTGGATGGGTGGGGGAGCAGGCGTGTATGGTATGTTCCCTTGTAACGTGAAATCTGTTGGTTTTGCACTGATGCTTTCCCTTTTTGTTATGATTCACTGTATTGTTTCCTATCTAAAATAATGCCCCAGTCACATTTCCCTTAGTGGACCAAATCTACTCTACGTGCAAAAATCTAACCTGCACAACCCTTTCTCTCTTAATTAACTGTTTGTCTTCTCTTCTGTCAGAACAAAACAGCAGTCATGTAGCACTTGAAAGACTAACAATAATTTATGAGGTGATGAGCTTTCGTGGGACAGACCCACTTCTTCAGATCTGAAGAACTGGGTCTGTTCCACGAAAGCTCATCACCTAATAAATAATTTTGTTAGCCTTTCAAGTGCTACATGACTGCTGTTTTGTTTTGTTACAATACAGATTAACATGGCTACCTTTCTCTTACTCTTCTAGCTGAAATGTGTTTGAATTTAGAAATCTATCCCTGACTCCATGGACATGGAAAACATAATTTCCCAGTGAAGGAAATGAAATGAAACAAGAAGGGGGAGGTATTTAAGGATGTTCAGGGTTTCCTTCTTTTGGAGCATGATATGCCAGCTGGGGCCAAACAGGCTGTCAAACCCTGACCCCCTCCAGTCCTTCAGCAGGAGCTGCATTGGGGATCATTACTGAATTTGATGAGGGTCTGCACAAGTGCTATGTGTAAAAAGTATAATTGCACTCACCTTTTGGGGGGAGAATTCATGATTAGCTATAAGTATACTTTTTGTCCCTGTTCTGGTTTTTTCAACTTGCATTATGGGGAAAATATGAGCAACTCCTTTTGGTTACAGATGGCTCATAAATTAAGATGTGGCACAGTAACTCTTGCAAGCTATTTTATTTGTCACTTATGAAGTAACTACTTATTTTAGATATAGAATATGTTTCATCTCTCACAGGCTAGAGTTTTTTTTGAAAGATCTAATTTACTTCTTAATGTTTTCCTTTTATTTCCACAACTTTGGATCTTTTCCTACTTCAGTATTTTATCTTTAATCTCTGGACCAATTCAGTCAGCAAGGCATTAACTCATATTGCATTAAGAAAATCTTGATCTCTCTTTTAAGTGGCTTTTCAGACAGAATAAGTAGCAGAAGTGGTGGTTGTGTGTGTGTGTGTGTGTGTGTGTGTGTGTTTCTTTTGTGGAAAGAGGAGTAATTTCTAGATAGATTTGCTATATATGGAATACAAAATATTAGTTATTTTGGCAAATACAGATGCTTCAGAATTGGTTCTATGACTGCATTTCAAATTTTTAAATAAAACATCTTTTTCTTAACCATCAGGGATTATTGGTGTAAGAGTATTGAAATCTCAGATGTATGATAAATCACCAGCATAAGCTCTGCTCATGTTCAGACTACCTTCACAGATGTTTTCAGTTATACATGTTTCAGTCCTGAGCTTTACTGACAACATTTCTGTTAATTACTGAAAGTTCAAATCAAAGTATGGACGATTATTTTTATTAACAAAAAGGATACTTTCTCTGAGTGACAATTTTAGAGGAATTTCCATTCCTTTATGATTTCAACATTAAAATGCACATCACAAGGCACAGATCTTTTTTTCTGCTTTGCCAGAATAATAATGTTCTACTAGTGGTAAGAGCCACACAGATAACAGCTACTACGTTGAATTTCCACAATGCCTTTCTTTTCCAAACACTTTAAGATCTATATGATCTATTATGTATTATGGTAACAGCTACAGAGCAAACATATTTTCAGCCTGAATTACTTTCTTTTTAGATTGAGGGAGAGAAATAGAAACAGTCAAAATAAAATCTGAGATCATGCAGTGCTTCTTCCTGCTTGTAATAGGGTTTGTCTGCACAGATAGGGTTTTATTGGCAGCTTTTTGCTGCACGTCCTGTAATACGCAAGATGCCCTAGTAGGATGTATAACACCGCAATTCTGAAATAACTTTGCAAACATCTACAGAGCAAAACCGCTACTTTGAAATAATTTCGAAATAGCAGATGGCTTACTTAAAGTTCTGTAACCCTCATTGTACAAGGAATAGTGCCTGTTCTGAAATAGATATTTTGGAATAGGAGCTGCATAGATGGAATAGCGGCTATTTCGAAATAAACTATTCTGGAATAGCTTATTCCGAAATAACACTGCTGTATAGACATAGGCCCAGCATGCTTCCAGGGGTTCTAATCTGAAATAGGCTCTATTGTGTATGGATGCACTATTTTGAAGTAAAGTTTGGTTATTCCGAAGCTTCCCTGTAGTGCAGATGCTTTATTCCGAAATAGCTTATTTTGGAATAATAATTCCAGAATAAACTATTCTGAAATAACTCAGTAGTGTAGATGTGCCCATAGTGTGCATATGGGTCACTGTGTCCTCTCTCGTGCTCCTTTGTGCTGCAGCTGAGCAGTGTGTGGGACCAGGGCATGGATGAGGAGACAAAGCACCTGTTGGTAGAGTACTGGATGCTGGAGCAGCTTCACAGTACCGGCTCTGCATTTTAGCATGGACTCATGCAAAATTGTTCTGAAGATGTGGGATAGGCACTTGCCACTGCTGTCCAATATTTATGGAAGTGGGGCAGGGGAAACCTTTGCAATGTGCGGGAGGGCAAGGTGCAGAGCCACGGTCAGTGGTCTTGAATGGCCAGCAGGCCTGCAAACAGCCAGGATGATATTGTCAGACATGTCCATTGCTGCTCTTAGTTTGAAATTCTGCAGCTGTATGTCCTGCTGTGGGAGGGGTAGAATTCTTTTCATGCTGCAGTGTTGTTTCTGGGTTGTGGTCACGCCTTGCTATGGCAATCCCTGTTGTCCCGTGTGTCTTTACCTACACATGGGTGCAAAACTTTATAGATTAGCACAAATGTAATTGTCATCAGTGCAAAATGAATAGCGAATTCTTCATTTCCTTACTCCCAAAATTACTCATCCTTTTCCTACTATGTGACACATAATTTAGCATTTCAGGAGTCAGACTACTTGGGGTAGTCTCTTGTTTTTCCTCTGATTCGTGATTTGGTTTTTATCTGATTTCTCTGCCATTTATTCTGTTTCATATTTCATCGTCACAGGTTGAGCTGGCCCTTGTAAGGTACTGGGGCACTGCTGCTCCTATGCTAGGCTTATCCCACTTCCCCAGGAGATGAGACTGAGTCTGGAGGTCACAAGATGAGAGCACATAGCTGGAGTTTAGGCTGGTTGGGGAATATATCATCAGCCTATAGAATTCCTACCTGTCCAGGATTTCTCAGGATCATTCTGTAGGATCATTTTGGAAATCTAGAAGATGTATATTGTCAGTTGTCCAATTGTGGTTCAGGATTATCCCATATCTCCCAGGTTGCTGCATCACAAAGGTTTCAACCCTAGCAGCATGAGGCCAAGAAGAGGGAGTTTGTAGAAGAGGGGACGGGACAGCTTCCAAGAGCTCCCAAGGCCTAGGGTAAACGTGAACCAGTGACTGCTGAGAGAGAAACCTCTGCTGAGGGACCAGCAAGTTCAAGACCCTAATGATGACAAAATCCCAGGCTAGGGGGACTGCAAAAGGCTTGGAGCATGGAGGAAGGCCTATAAACAAGGGGGAAATCTGGGTAAGGCAGGAAGACCTTTGAGCAACTATAATTGGGACTAATGGAGCCTGGGGGAGAGGACTGGAAGGTTTTGAGTATTTTGCAGTAAGAATCCACACGCAGAAGTTGAGTGGTGTTGTAAAAACACCAGGTACAACGATTTATAGTTAATGAGTCAGAAGGAAGACTAAGGGGCAGTGAGAGGCCTGAAGTAGGCTGAGTTAAGGCATGCATTTAGTTTAATTGTCCATTATCATTCAAAAAGTACAGTTATGCAGTTACTGATCCTTAGATAAATGTCGATGTCAATTACCATGATTTTGGAGCGAGTTTTGTAGCTTTGGAACTTAGATTTGCTTTAATTTTCCTTCTACACTTTTCACTTGTTCCTGTGATACTTAGGATAATGGAGAGGGTGAGAAGAACAGTTTAGGATTCTCCAGTATGCTTTCTCCTGCTCTAGAAGAGCTGGGCCAGGGACCTGGATCTGAGAGACAGTCTGATGCACAGTTGCAACGGAAGTTGCTCTGGTATGATCTGCAGTGCCACTTGAAACAGAAAAAAGATTTGGGGCAAGGAGGTGAAGGAGCAGTAGCAGGTCATAACGCAAGCATATTTTCTTCTATGTCAAGACTTAACACACACACCCGGGGAATGTGCTCAAAGTTTTATAAGGTAGGTGAGACAGAATGGCTTCCTCCTGTAACATTGGGTATGAAAGGCAAAACTAAACAAAATGGTACCACGATCTGGTAGTTGTTACCACCTAAACTTCAACATAACTCCTCTACAGGTGGCACATTTACGAAGGTGTTAACCAACCGCTACCCCAGTGCCAAACACCAATGCACTGTTGTCTTGTGTCCCTGGAACGTTCAGGAACTAAATGAAGAGATGGTGGAAAAGACTGAATCATCGGAACAAACCACAGCACTCCACAGTCTGGCTCAAGAAATGCACTTAGCCCAGGAGACTGTGAAAATCCTCAAAGATGGTTTGGTTAGATGAGGTTTTCTTCTCCTCTGCGAGGGACATTTCATTGTGTTCATCATTTACCTGCTGTATCGCTTACAGAGAAGTGGTTTAGGTTTGATGCTCTGGGTAAAATTTTCAGAAATGACTTAGTAAGAAGCTCAACTTCCATGGAGGTTCAGTGAGATTCTGTTCTTGTCTACATGGGCATGCTCAGGAAGGTTAAGGCAAATTAACTGAAAGTGTAATGCTAGATCACATTTTAAGTCCCTGTGTGGATACTTTCAGAAGTAAAGTGGGCTTAATTTAAGACACAGTGACTGTACTTCTGGATGAGCATGTCCAGACAGGGACTTAATTTTTCTTAACTAATTTGAGTGCCACCTGGGAGGCAAGCTTTCTGGCTCCTAAGTGATTTTCCTCAGTGTCTCCCATGTCTGTATCAGTGGCAGCCTTTGTTGACTAGTTGCTTCTGGAAAAGGACAGCTAAAATGTTTGAAAAAGGTGAACTTAAAAAAAAATTAAAAGTAATACAATGATGTTAAAAGAGGAAACAAAAAGCTTTGCATAACGTTGCATTAGAAATAATTCAGGAAAGCACAGCAAGTGTGCAATGCAGCTTATCTACTGTAGCCTTAAAAATGTTTGTGGACCCTGAGCACATACCTGAGAAACCACAGGGCAGAAGTTTATATCTTTGGTGGCTTGTCCTCCTGTGTGGTAATATTAAGATTGCTGACTTACTTTCTGTTAGCTGATAATGATACAAAACCCTTACAAAATCCCCAGAGAGGGGAGAAGTCCCCAAGGCTCTGAATTGACCAAGATCAGACCTGATTCCTCATTCCTGCATAGCCGGAGTCATCTCATAGCTTCTTGCAAAGTGGATGGAAAATGCTACCACTAATGGAAGTCAGTGCAGAATTTTGCTATAACAATGTGTGACATTCTCTTTGCATGGGTGTGAACAACAGTGCAGTGCTCCAGGCAGGGGAGAATGCACTCTCCTTTTAAAGGGGAAAAAAAAATCAAGCCAGTTACTTCCATATGGCAAGCAAAGTTCCAGCATTTGTTTCCAAGATTAATTATCGTTAGTATTGGAAAGCCAATTACTGTGGTTCATTTTCCTTTTGATGGTAATCAGAGAAAGCAGTTCAATGAAATTAAGTAGGTCTGCTTGTCCTACCAGGGAAATACTCTTGGGAGAAATTTATTTTTACCTTTTTATTAGCACATCATGGACTTGATTATTGAATTAAGCTCAGCAACTCTGCAATCTAGTCAGAAAACAAAGAACCCTGATTCTTTCAAATGTAGAAGCAGCATAGAAAAAGGGGATTTTAGGCATGTAGAATGTACTTCCTCTACGATGGAACTTACAGCTGTGGCTCTAACATGTTGTTCTTGTGAAAAGTGTTCGAAAGAGAAAACCACAAGAAGCTAAGACCTTGGGTTCATATCTCTTCTGACAACCTAAACAGTAAGTGTTGCACTAATGGAAAAATAGTCTAGCCCTGGTTTATCTTGTTTACGATCACTGCTAATAACATACATGCATGGTACAACTTGAATTCTCCAGTTTATTAAATAGAGTCAACAGAGCAGCTGCAGACTCTACATTACACACCAATAACAGATCAAAGATACATCTTCATGGAAAAAAAATACACATCTATACATGGTGTGACCTTTTCTGCTTTTCCCATGGTTTCAGTGATTGAAAATGTAATTGAATGTTTTCTGTGTGAGCGGAAATTCCTGATTTAGTTCCCTAACTGCAGATGGTAGCATTAAATGCATGGGGGATTGTTTCTGACCAGGAAAGATGTTTTAAAATCCCCACAAGACTGGGAGTTGTGGGCTCAGGGGTCTATTTCCTGCTTTGCCAAAGACTTCCTGTGTGAACTTGGGTAAGTTGCTGAATCAGTTTGTGCCTCAGTTTCCCTGTCTGTAAAACAGGCAGATCCGCCCTTTTAAGTTATGCAGAGTAACAGGCTATATTCCATTCCTGTATGTAGCACCTGTAACCTACAGGCACTGAGACCACTGACAAGGAAGAGTGAAGTCTGTTCTTCAGCCTTGGCTACCAGGCAGTTGGCTTTGAGCTCTTCGATTTAGAAGCTCATGGCTTTAGCCCATAAGGTTTCAGGTTCAGTCCCACCGCTGGCAATGTGGCTCAACACATCATAAGTCCTTGCTTCTGTTCATGCTTAGGTCAGGGTAGCTTTTGTTACCCAGCAGGTCTCTTGTCTGAGTAGAGGTTTCAGGATCGGACCAACAGGGTGTTTATTATGCTGGTGATAATATGCAAGTGAACACAGGAGTGTTTGAAGTTTTCTTTGCTAAACATTTTTTTATGTTTGAAGGAGTGACAAGTTTACAAACTGATTTTCTTTATATTTAAACTCAATTCCCATGTGAGGGGATTCATATTAGAAAACATTTCCCTGAAGAGGTAGAAGACTGCACATATAGACAAGAGGGATAAAAGAGCACCCTGAAAAACTGGGTGGGTATATGTGGATGCTCTGCGTGTGAGTGTATAATTAAAAAAAATGAAAGGTGTGTGTCATGGGTTTCATATTTGTATACTTATAAGCACATAGGCTATGTCTGTGCTAGCCCCCCCCCCTTTGAAAGGGGGATGCGAATGAGACACTTTGAGATATGCTAATAAGGTGATGCAATGAACATGCAACACCTCATTAGCATTCTGGTGGCTGTGCTGCTTCAAAAGTGCCGCTTTCGATCGCACGTGACTCATCTACATGGGGTCCTTTTTGAAAGGACCCCGCACACTTGGAAATCCCGTTATTTCTGTAACCAAATAGGAATAAGGGGATTTCAGAGTGTGTGGAGTCCTTTCAAAAAGGACCCCGTGTAGATGAGCCGCATGCAATCAAAAGCAGCACTTTCGAAGTGCCGCGGCCACTGTTATACTAATGAGGTGCTACATATTCATTTCAGTGCCTCATTAGCATATCCCGATGTGTCTTATTAGCACCCCACTTTCAAAAGAGGGAGGGAGCTAGCGTAGCCACAGCCATACAGGGTATCCCCATGCATATACATGTTGGCTGTGTCTACACGTGCACGCTACTTCGAAGTAGCGGCAGTAACTTCGAAATAGCGCCCGTCACGTCTACACGTGTTGGGCGCTATTTCGAAGTTGAAATCGACGTTAGGCGGCGAGACGTCGAAGTCGCTAACCCCATGAGCGGATGGGAATAGCGCCCTACTTCGACGTTCAACATCGAAGTAGGGACGTGTAGACGATCCGCGTCCCGCAACATCGAAATAGAGGGGTCCTCCATGGCGGCCATCAGCTGGGGGGTTGAGAGATACTCTCTCTCCAGCCCTTGCGGGGCTCTGTGGTCACCGTGGGCAGCAGCCCTTAGCCCAGGGCTTCTGGCTGCTTCTGCGGCAGCTGGGGATCTATGCTGCAGGCACAGGGTCTGCAACCAGTTGTCAGCTCTGTGTATCTTGTGTTGTTTAGTGCAACTGTGTCTGGGAGGGGCCCTTTAAGGGAGCGGCTGGCTGTTGAGTCCGCCCTGTGACCCTGTCTGCAGCTGTGCCTGGCATCCCTATTTCGATGTGTGCTACTTTGACGTGTAGACGTTCCCTCGCTGCGCCTATTTCGATGTTGGGCTGAGCAACGTCGAAGTTGAACATCGACGTTGCCGGCCCTGGAGGACGTGTAGACGTTATTCATCGAAATAGACTATTTCGATGTCGCAACATCGAAATAAACTATTTCGAAGTTGGGTGCACGTGTAGACGTAGCCATAGTGAGATTTGTCTGAATTGCTTCTCATTGACCGAAGTCCATTGCAGAGCTCCCATTGATACTGGCTTCAGTATAAGCAGGGTAAGACAGCGAGAGCTGTGGAAAATCCCACCGATGTCATGCTTGTACAAAATAACATGAACAGGAGGTTTTCACCTCTATATAAGAGTCTTGAACTGTGTGAAATTTTCATAAAAGCTTTGGCAGGCACATTTTCTTCAAGAGCAAACAGGTGCGGAATCAATTTTAGATATTTCAGGTTTGGGAAGTTAGGGTTTATTTGTGCCATTTGTGTTTTCACTTCATTAGAAATTCTCTGCATCCACATTGTTACAATTTTTGTATTTCTCATTCTGTCCAGGTTTCAGTTTTCTCTGTATCCTTTTATTGGAACGTATCACTCATTGGGCCCCTTTTGGTTTTGCCTATGCAGGACATGAATCTAAAAAATATTTGAGTGGGAGCTGGACTTTCAAACCTGCGATTCTGGGGTGACTGTGAAAGAGGAGAGAACAAATCTGTCCATCCTTAGTTGCAAATGCTATTAGGTGTGCTGGGTTTTTGGGAAGTAACTTACAGGGGCATCAAGGTATAACCCATTTTCAGGCACAGGAAACACAAGGCCTGAAATGTAATTTATTGCATCCTTCAGCTGTATGGAGGTTAAATATTGGGACTATATTAATGCTAAATAGTCTGTATTGCTAGGTCTAATTTCCGCTGAAGGGAAACATTCATATTTATTTTAAACCAATAAAGCTCACCGAGGTCATTACTATGGATACTCTTCTCAGGCCGGGCCAGTGACACCTGTATGGATTTAAGCAATAGAAGCCATCTGTGAGTAGGAAGTCTGGTTGCCATGGAAACTAAGCACGAGCAAGTACCATGACAAAAGTTGTATGTACTACGGGGTCATTGGAGTGGGTGTCCTGGTCACGCAGGTCACTTCCTAATTTAATCCAATGCTCAGTGAGAGTTTTAGGGGACAAAAATCCCACAAAACACTTCAGAATGAGGGATGTGGTTTTGGAAAAGTCATTTGAGGGATGTAGGTAGGCCCAAATTCTAATCTCTGTTGTGCCAGTTTAAACCCATAAGGACTCCGAAAATGTCATAAATGAATGGTTTAGAGCCACAGGTGGGGAGACCCAGTGGGCTCTGGGTTGCTGTGGCCTACGAACATAAAGGAGGGCCACTCATGCGACTCACCCACTACTCGGGGTGGCCTACCATGAACTAGAGGCTGCAAGTCAGAGGTCAGGACCTCATTGTGCCAGGCTCTGTGCCCATACAACAGAAAGATAGTCCTTGCCCCAAATAGGTTACAAGTTAAGTCACTGCTGGTACACTTAAGTCATGAGCTCTGCTGATTTCTCAGACAAGTTTTGATAGCAGAATGCCAAAGCCTGGATTTGTTTTACTTAAGGCTTCATTATTTTTTACAAAATAGGTTCAGCAGTTTTGTTTGTCCTGTCATAAATAGTTAAAACTAAACCACAGCTGTCAAAATAAAGTACAGGTTGTGTTGCATTGTGGTTTTTCTGTTGTGATTCTGAAACTTGTTCATTTTTAAAACTAGTATTTGGCGTAGTTCTCTCATGTGCT
Source organism: Carettochelys insculpta (assembly GCF_033958435.1). Classification (NCBI taxonomy): domain Eukaryota; kingdom Metazoa; phylum Chordata; order Testudines; family Carettochelyidae; genus Carettochelys; species Carettochelys insculpta. The sequence continues at coordinate 34,845,331 of NC_134152.1, forward strand.
AGTGCAAAATGAATGGAGGCTTTAATATATATCCTCTCAGCGTTCTAGAATAAGAATCAAAGGTACTGCAAAGAAACCAAGTAAGTGAATGCATAGGAAGAATAATGGTTAATCAATGCCATGACTTTTTGCTGTTTTATAATGTAAATGGTAAATACAAGCCAGTTTGCTCAATTGCCATCAAATTTCAGAATATTCTAGTTGTGTATTTAACCCAGATTATGTTGACAGTAATTGTTCAAGATGGTTTTACATCTGTGTATTGCATTAATGAGATCTTACTGAGATTCTGTAATCAGTTCTGATGTTGACATTCCAAAAAGGATGCTGAAAAATTGGAGAAAGTTTTAAAAAAAAAAAAAAGAGCTCCAACAATAAGTCAAACTCTGGAAAACTTGCCTAATAATAAGAGACTTAAGAACCTCAGTTTATTTAGTTTATCCAAGAGAAGGCTAACAGTAAGTTGGTCATGAACCACGAGTATCTACATAAGGGAGAGATTTCTGATGGTAGATCACTCTTTAATCTAGCATTAAAAATGCTCAGTAAGATCCAGTAGGTGGAACCTGGACATTTGTAACAGTGAGGGTGGTTAACCCTGGGCAGTGGGTGAAGGGCCAGCTGGGGGAAGGCAGGTCCCAGCCCTGCCCCTTTTGCCTGAGTCCCTGCCCCTTCCACAACCTCCCTGCTGTGGAGCCAAGCCCAGCTCTCACCCAGACTACAGCCCCTGACCGTCACCAGACTTGTTAGTGTCCCCCATCCCAGCAGGGGACATAGTCCCACCCTTCCTGGCCAGCCACAGTGCCTGGTGGCCAGATGGCCAGGCTGCTGTATTGTGGCCCTGACCACCCCAGGTGGGCAGATAGCCTAGGCAGTTTTGGAAAGGCAATGCCTTCTCTCGCCTGCGTTACCCACTGCCCATGTGATTAACCATTGGAACAACTTTATGTGGGTAGGTGGTGATGTCTTCTGAAGTTTTAAATGAAAACTGTGGACATTTATTTGGAAGAGACACTACCGCATAAACAGGTGTGACATTAAACAGGGAAATGGGAGCTGACTGATTTGCTGGGCCCTGTGGCAGCAAGTGGGCGAGCGGGGCTGGGTAGACTGGGTCTGTCTTACTGAAGGAGCGGAGCCTTGGCCAGAAGGTAGCAGGGCAGTGGGGATGGATAGCTCAGCAGTTTGAGCATTGGTCTGTTAAACCCAGTGTTGTGAGTTCAGCCCTTCAGGGGGCCACTTAAGGGTCTGGGGCAAATAAATTAAAAAAATCTGTCGGGGCAGTGCTCAGTCCTGCTGAGAGGTTAGGGGACTGGACTTGATGACCTCCCAAGGTCCCTTCTAATTCTGTGAGATGTGTATCTCCATTTAAAGGGGACGAGGGTGGGGTGGGCAGCCCTCTGTGCTACCTTCCTGACCCCAGCAGCTCTTGGAGCATATTGTACTTATTTTGTTGTGTGATACACAGTTATTTAAAGGGCCCAGGGATCTGGCTGCTGGTGTGGCATCAGCAGTGGCAGTTGCCAGAGCCCCAGGCCCTTTTGAGTTGCTGGTCCCCAGGGCAATAAATCCCTTTGGCTCCTCCCCCCTCCCCCCCCCCCAGCGGGCCTATATGTTAAGAACAATACACTCTTCTTCCCTGGTTTAGGGCAGTGGTGAGCAAACTTTTTATATGGGGCCCCTACTTTCTGCCCCTGCAGTTAGCTGGCTCCCTGCCCCCGTCTAATTTAATCCCAGCCGTCAGAACTTTTGGTTGTGTTCATGTGAGGGAAAAAGAGCCTTTTGGCACATGCAAGCAAATTAGTCTGTAGAATATAAAAATATGAATCAGTGTATAAATATGACAAGTATCGGAGAGGTAGCCGTGTTAGTCTGTATCTTTGAGAACAACAAGAAGTCCTGTGGCATCTTATAGACTAACAGATGTTTTGGAGCATAAGCTTTTGTGGGCAAAGACCTGCTTACACGCACGCATCAAAACAGTAACAGCTGTCAACATTTTAAGGAGATGAATAGGTTGGAGACCCAACAGCTGACTGTGCTGTGCCCCTCCCTGCCCTGCAGGAAGCCTGTCCCCACTTTGTTCACCCCTGGTTTAGGGTACTCCATGGCGCTCTTTGGTAAGTGGTCTCTTTCAGAGAGCTGGTCTGTGTAAGCGCCTGACTACCTGGAATCTGTCATGTTGAAGGGTTGCCTTTTCATGTAGGGCGACTGACAACCAAAGTGGCAAGTTGCAGGTTGGGAAGGGAAGGCTCTATCATTACAGAAGAGGGTTGGGGCAGTGTTATATCTAAGCTTTTCCATCTGTGTGCAGAACAAATTTTTGTTGTGTACACTGAGGCATGTGCTGATGTGCAGCACCAACAGAAACACACTGACAGCTGTGGGTGCTCTGCTGATCAGCTGGGTGGTGTTTGAATCTGTCCTGGGTGGCCACCCAAGAGCTCAGCTTACGGAGACCCCTGGTTATGGGGAGGGTTTCGGGGTAGAGTTGTTTTTGTTTTGTTAGCTTCCTCATTGCTTTATTGTCTAGGTTTCATTGTTTCAGCCCTGAAGTAAATGGGTGTTTGCATGCAATTAATTTTACTTGGCTACAAATGTGAAATCACAGGACCGATTGCAATAACTGGCACTCAGGCCAGGTTTCTTCACGTTGGTATTTCTGCCTGTTTATGTTTCTTCATATCTTTGTGTTGCAGAGGGAGAGAACAACTTCCTGATGCAGTTGACTTTCTCACACTTTTTCTATAATTGCCAAAAAGCTGCTGCTCCCGCCTACGGATCCATCAGATCTGTTAAAATCAGATGGGTTTTGAAAGCTGCTTTTTGATTTCCTGAAATCTGTGTTTGGTCTTCCTTCCTCATGTTCCCTCATTCTTTCTTTGTTCTTGGAGGTTAAAGCTGTGGGTGTTGAGGTCCCATTAGTCATTCTGGCTAATCTTAAACTTCTTATGTTAAGAAACAGAGTGGGCCAAATTATTTTCACAGTTCTGCTGGATTTACACTCCTGTTGCTTCATCTATTTCCTTTGAGTTACTCCAGGTTTACAAAGAGGTAGCTAAACCAAGAATCTATCCTGTTAATTGCATCAGAGAATTCTGTATCCTAAAGAACACAGAAAAACCCATTTCCTCTCAACCTCCAAAAAACAGGCTCAATTTTGGACAAAGCAAACTACTTAGAATCAGCAATAACTTGTACGGTAAAGTTTTCCTCTGAGCAGTACGTGACTAATTAGGCAGATGCTGTGATTACTCTAGTATTGCCATCTTGTTTAAACAGAGTACGCCACAGATTTTTTGTATTTTGTATTTTGTGTTTGGGAGGGAAAGGAGGTTTGGAAGCTGCACACCCAAAAGAGGGGTAGGATAGGTTACTAGAGTTTAAACATCACTAAAGGAAATGGGCTTCATTGTACTCGTCTCCTGAAGGGTTGTTGGCTCAGCTATTGTTGCTATTTTATTATGTATTGAATGCAGTCAGTGGGATCAGGGCTGTGTAAACACGTAATCTCTCTGGGCTTCAGTTCCCCACCTGTTAAATAGGGATAATGATACTTCCTTTCTCCCAGCTTGTGTATGTTTAGATTGTAAACGCTTTGGGGCAGGGAAGAACTGCGACTCCCTGTGTACAGCGCATTCAGAACAATGAGGCCCGGATCATGGCTCCAAGGCTTGGCCCTGCAGAGGAATTTGGAGTCATAGTACATTCTCTAGGGTCCCTCCCATTCCACTTCGTTTGCACAGAGGTTCCAGATGTTTTGGGGATCTCCTTGAGCTCTAGGTTCTGGTATAATTGTCTTCTGTCCTCCTGTTATCCTGTCTTGGTCCCCGAATCATACTATAATAGTAAGAGCAGAAGAAACTGTGGATTGTGTTGGTTATTTTTACATTTTCAGGATAACTACACCTGTATCCCCTCCCCACTGGGGAGTTTCCAGTCAGGTCTCCAGATCACTTGTCTGCTTCCTCCTGCTTGGTGCTGTTAAGGCAGCACAGCTCCCTGCCTTAAACTCTAATGCTTTGGCAAGCCAGCTTGGCTAAAGGTCAGTGCATGTGCTTTGCTTTCTGTTTGAGGCCCATGAAGCATATATTGCCAGCAGTTACAAGTTACCCTACTGCTCCTTCTAAGGAAGCCCATGCATTGTTAATGTCAGATTGTTCTAGGGAAACGGACTCAAAACCCTTAAACTCAGACTGGACTTACAGGAGTCTCCCCTTGGTCTTAGGAGGCCCTAGCAGGCAAAAGTCTTTCCACGCCTTCTGTTTGCTGGTTCAACGAGAAAGTTCAAGCTCATGCTTTTCTACCAAACATCCTTTCTTTGGCTCCTGGTCCTTTGGACAACTTGAACCAGTGTGTGTGACTCTTGCCAGCAGGTACACTTGCCTAGGAATTGTTTAGTCTCTGCCAGCACGATGAATCACATCCTCACTCTTTTTTAGATGCTGTAGGAGCTGACTTATCTCTCCCGCCTGAAGTAGAACACAATCATGCATAAACCATTCATAGATGTAATACAATATGGTCCCCAATGGTATTGCGTAAGACTGAATAACTGAAACAATGGTGGGTTAGTTAATGTGCACATATGGGGCTAGACCAGGGGTCAGCAACCTTTCAAAGGCACAGAGAGGTACTTGCATTAGTCTGTATCTTCACAAAACAAAAAAAAGCAGTCCTGTAGCACTTTACAGACTAACAAAATGATTTATTAGGTGATGAGCTTTCCTGGGGCAGACTCACTTCTTCAGAACTGGAAATTCTGATAAAAGTAAACTGGGATAACTAGAATTTAACAGAAAGATGGAAAAAATTAAATAAAACTGACAAATCAGCTACATTGGATGGAAGGCGGGGAAGGGGGACAAGAAAGGATAGAAAATTACTTACTGCAAGTATCTGTTAAGTGAGTTGCCTTTCTGCGTGCTGAAGTTTAATCGTTTGACCTCTATGCATGGTCCAAGTGCCGGTGATACTTTTTAAGTTACAAATGGTCCTACTGACAACAGTTTCATTAACAAATAAATGAAGTGGTAGAGCTTAACCGGTTAGGTGGTGTTTGGTAGTATTACTGCTCTTTTGTTAATCCACAGTCAGCATGGCTTTGAGCAAGCTGCCAGCTGCATGGGGGAGGAGGGGCAGGGCTGAGCTCCCGCCTCGTGTGCCGATGAAAATCTGCTCATGCACCACTTTTGGCACCTGTGCTGGGGGTTGCTGACCCTTGCTGTAGACTGTTTCATTGTGTGATTACTGGTTCAAACCCATTGCCCTCAGTGGGACTAATGATTGCAGAACCGCACCCCACCCTCAGACGCTCCCTGACAAACCCCGACGTTTGTCTGCAAAGCCTGCCATTCCAACTCTGAATACACACCATTACAAAGGTGCTGTAGGCCATATCCAGAACACGGCAGAGGGCAGCCCAAAAACATTTAGGAAAATCTTTTTGTAGATCTGACAAAACTATAAGGATTGGATCCAACTCCAGTTCAGACTGATGAGTCTTTCCCTTGATTTCAGGGAGCTGGCTCGGGAACTACACAGACCTTCTTTCAAATGTGCGTTGTGAAGTACGTGCTTGCCCAAAACTAAACTGTGATGTTTTTATAAGGGCGTTGGGAAGCTCTCACGCATTAAAGAGACCTTTACGTAAATGATGCTCATTTTAAAGTCTTGCTGTAGGTCTGCTAGCAAAGTGTGTCTTGCATGTGCCTTTCTGGTATTGGTTTTAATTGTTCCTTGTTGAAAACCTGCATGCTGGAAATGGTGGTTTTGGAAGTGGTGAGGAAAATAGGCCAGTTGTGCTGTTGGCTCCTGTTGCCAAGTTAGCCATGTTAACAGCTGCTAATGGTTTCTTAAGCTGCCAAAGCCGTCTGAAGACACATTTAACACCCAGCAGACACCTGTTTTTAGCAGTTTAGCTCTGCGGGCGCATGGCGCTGTTCTGCAGGGGTCATGTCCATAAAGGAGAGTTAAAGTCTGTGCAGTGGGTTGCTCCAGAAAGTGGAAAAGAGTCGGCATTCTAATTTCATGTTAGGGCCTCCTTTGTTTGGGGCTTGGGCCAATGCTCAAAACTCGCGCTCCACAAGCCTTAGGCCCCTTACCTCAATTACATTGCTCTCCAAGCCGCCCATCTGGCTTTTTCAAAGGGCTTTCCAGGTGTGAATGAGGGATTTTTCTGCTAAGTGTTGAGAGGCTCCTGAGGTAGAAACAGTCAAGAGGTGGGAAAAGTACCCAAAAAGTTACTTGAGTAAAAGTGCAGCTGCTTTTTTGCAGGGGGATATGTAAGTACAAGTCACCAGTGTTCCTCTGGACAACTTCTTGAGTAAAAGTATACACAGAGACACATGCATCACTTCTTGATTGTACTCAAGTATCCGGAAGTGAAAAAAGCTGCACTTTTACTCAAGTAATTTTGAGGTACTTTTTCCACCTCTGGAAGCAGTGAAATAACAGCTCCAGGAAGCTGAGAGCAAAGCCAGCACAGAACCCAGTTTCCTTATTCCCAGCTCTGTGGGTTAGCTGCGTGGCCATCCTTCACTCCTCCATACATTGAGTCATGGTCTCTTCTTGACCCTTAATGAGTATTGCTCATTACAGTACAATCTCTGTTATCCAGCACTCAGTTAACTGAGAAGCCCAATTAAATGGCATTTCTGATGTCTCCCAATATAAACTGGGATCAGTAAACTGTGTGGTCTGTTATGCAGTTGCATATCCTACACTCTACTTTTATGCAAAAGAGGCAGAAAGTGAGAAAGCAATCAGAAATCAGGGATTTATTTAAAAAGCAGTGTCAAGGGTATGTCACAGGATCATGACAAAGTTAATCCAATCTCCTATGTTGGTAATGATGAGGTACTGCAAAATCCTCTTTTAGTGGATACCACATATGGGTGAGCACTGGGGGCGGGGCAACAATAATTTAAATTTCTTGGAGATCTGTGGAGAACAGGTACTAGAAATGCGAAGAATCATTCTGAAGCTTGCTTGTGCCTGTGCTGTGAAGAATAGGGAACTCCAGCCTCCGCTGCATGCTCCAGCCACTGCCACGCGCCCTGGCTCCAACCCCCACACACCAGGCTACACTCCCCCGTGAACCTATTTCAGCTCCACCCCCCAACCCACCTCATGCTTAGTCCCCCTTTTCCCCTGCAGCCCAATCTACCGCTCAAGCCCCCCACATATGAAAAATTTGGAGTAGGTGAGGGTTGCAGGGAATCTTGGGGGATTACTGTATATAATTATGAGTTCAATGAGATGGTGTAGAAAGGATTATTGGAAAGTAAAACCCTTCTTGAGTGTAGTTAGAGCCTGAATGCCTTAGGGTTTTTAGTAATGATGAGTGTGTATTGCCTGTGTTTTGTTTTTCTGTGCTAACGGGAAATCCAACTGAAGACTCTTCTCTGTCTGTATGTAAATGTGTCCTGTATAGACATGTGATCTGTATGAACCTCAAAACAGAAGACCAAAATGAATGTTAAGCTGCATCACCAATGGTTTACCCCCTTGTCTGACAGTGGCCAGTACCAACTGCGTCAAGAGAGAGGTGCAAGGAAAGCCTGGCCTATGCAGATATTGATTCTACAGGCATATGTCCATTTGATTCCCATCAGTTAAAGCAGGAGGGTTTAGAGGTCTTCCAAAATCTCTGTTTTTAAATCCTTACTGTAGCTATTTTTTTTCTTCCTCAAAAAGGAATTGGTGGAATTACAACAGCTCAGAGGTGTGTGCCTCCTGCTACAAGTGCTAGTCCTGATAGTGACCATAGTAGTATTTGATTTACTGCTATAATCTCCTCTTTTGGTCCCTCCAGGGGACTCTTCTGACTCAAGTTCAAGTCCCTGTACCTTGCCTATAGTTCTGTCTCAGCCGACTTCTCTGTTCCCATGCCTCTGACCCTCATTAGACTTAGGCTTTGTCAACACCAGAGTTTCCTAAACTGTGTTCCGTGGAACACTGATTTTCCATGAACAACTTGCAGGTGTGCCGCAAGCGTTTGGAAAAATACACCGATGGTCGATATTTTCTGTTATGAAAACTAGATACAATATTTCTTCTTCATTGCTATGACACCTGATTAAATCGCTTCATTTTGTTTTTGCTGTATATGCTGCTGTTTGTTGTTTTTTGTTTTTCTTGTCTGACAATTTTCACAGGTGTTCCACATAAAGATATTATTGTTTGGTGTTCTTTGGTCTCAAAAAGTTTAAGGAACACTGGTGTATACTATACAGCGTTTAGTGACATGGCCATGTCTGTGAAACTCTGCAAGATGTCCAGTGCTCTTCTTATTTCAACCTATCCTTTGTCTGCCAGGCCTGCTGGCATTTGTCCAATCTATGCCTGGCTAAGGTTTGAATTGCCATTTTATTGAGGCTCTGTAAATGTAGCTGCAGCTTCATTCATTCCATCTCCCTCCGGGACCATCAGATGTGACCCCAATACTGGGAGTAGCATCTTGATCTGGATCCAGAACTAGATCAAGAGTGAGAGTTTAGATTTTCTGTCTTTATTAGTGCAGATCAAACCTCAGAACCTGACCAGTCCTGGACCAGAGAATTTGCCGAATCACACGAGGTCAGTATTGTCTAGTGGCATTACCAGCACTTCCACTGTGTTAGCCCTGGTTTAGATGAGGAGCTGAGGCACACATGAGATTAAGTGACTTGTTTAAGGTCAAAGTCAGTGGCTGAGTTCGGCCTTGAACCCTGGTGTCAAGTCCTACAGTGCCCTATACACATAGCCATCCTGTTCCTACAATTAGGAGGCAGTATTAAAAGCTGCTGTGGACCAAAGAAGCACACCCATGCAAATGGAACATACTCCACTGGAAAGAAGTAAGAAAGAGTTTAATATTTTAGTTAGCTTGGTGGTCGCACTAGACAGGCACTGAATACCAGTGGAATCATGCCAACATAGATGAAATTATTTTAGTTTCTTTAAGATGTAGTAATTAAATACAGTATATACTGATCCCTCACAATGACAGCCGCCTACAGAGCTAAAAACAGGAAATCCATTAACTTCACTATTTAAAAAATAAAATAAAAAATCTTCCCAACTAATTCCTCTGTCACTTTAAGTTCTACATAAGAGGGCTAATTTAATGCTGCATTAACTCAGTGATATCGCCCTCTTGTTACCTAAGTAGTTTCTAATGACTACCCTGGAGAGCACTTGGAAGCTTTTAAAAGTTTTTATGCTAAATTTTTTCCATGTGGTTTATACTTTAAGAACAAAAGTTATTGATAACATTTCTAAAATCTTTCAACAACATAAGGAACTATTCTCTTGCCTACAGAAATATTAAATATCGCCAGGTTGTTATCTTTTCATGCGAACGAGAGAAAACAGGAACTTGTTAAATGAGAAAAATGGTGCAGTACAAAGTTAAGATTGGGAGTGGACAGTTGTGTGAAATAGAGGTAAAGCCAGAAGCCACTTTCCCACCATATATTTATCTTTTTTGAGGAGACTCTGCAATCTCTTACCATGCCAGACACAAACTACTGTGAGCAGTTCTACAAACTTCTGTGGGACTACTAATGTAATTAAAATGAGTGTGTGTAAAGTGTTTGGAGGATCGGCCCTTAGAAGGATGTTGGCTTTGTAGTAATGAATATAAATAAGAAAGGGTAGATCAAATGGTAGGTGTATCAACCTGTGTTCTAGATGCTTGGAGTGGTGGAAGGAAAGTTGGAATGCCTGGGTTGCATTAGTGATTCTTCCCAGAATTAGTGTCTGATCTTAGGCTACATCTGCACTACCACAGAAGATCGACGTGCTCAGGGTCGATCTTCTGACATTTGATTTCGCGCATTTGCTATGGACCTGCAAAATCAATGTCTCAGGTTGCAGTTGATCCCTGTACTACTCATGAGACACAAGGAGTAAGGGAGGTCAATGGGAGAAACTCTCCTATCGACCTTCCCCTTTATAAACAGACCTTCCTCTTTATAAACAGACACATCGATTTTTCACTACGCAAGTGGCATAGCTAGAATTGTGTATCTGCTGTTGACTTTCTTCGTCTAGTGTAGACATAGACTTAGGCAAGTGGGTCAGTTTTCATACCTGTGAAATAAGAATATCAATGTGTCTCCCTGTGGGGAAGAGACTTACCTCATTAATGTTAGTAAATGGTATGTAGTAAATGGTATGCCAATATAACGCCAATATTTAAAAAAGGTTCTAGAGGAGACCCTGGCAATTATAGACCGATTAAGTCTAACATCAGTACCAGGCAAATTAGTAGAAACAATGGTAAAGAATAAAATTGCAAGGCACGTACAAGAGCACAAATTGTTGGGCAAAAGTCAGCATGGTTTCTGCAGAGGGAAGTCGTGTCTAACTAATCTATTAGAATTCTTTGAAGGGGTTAATAAACATGTGGACAAGGGGCACCCAGTGGACGTAATGTACCTAGATTTTCAGAAAGCCTTTGACACGGTCCCACACCAAAGGCTTTTATGTAAATTAGGCGGTCATGGGATAGGAGGAAAGATCCTTTCATGGATCAGGAATTGGTTAAAAGACAGAAAACAAAGGGTTGGAATAAAGGGTAAATTTTCACAATGGAGGGTGGTAACTAGTGGTGTTCCCCAGGGGTCAATCCTGGGACCGATCCTGTTCAACTTGTTCATCAATGATCTAGAAAATGAGGTAAGCAGTGAGGTGGCCAAGTTTGCAGATGACACCAAGTTGTTCAGGACAGTCAAAACCAAAAGGGATTGTGAAGAACTACAAAAAGATCTCAGCAAACTGAGTGATTGGGCAGCAAAATGGCAAATGAAATTTAATGTGGGTAAGTGTAAGGTAATGCACATTGGAAAAAATAACCCAAATTACACGTACAACATGATGGGGTCAAATTTAGCTACGAAAGATCAGGAAAGGGCTCTTGGAGTTATAGTGGATAGTTCTCTGAAGACATCCACGCAGTGTGCAGCGGCAGTTAGTAAAGCAAATAGGATGTTAGGAATTATTAAAAAAGGGGTAGATAATAAAACAAAAGATATCATACTTCCCCTATATAAAACTATGGTACGCCCACATCTTGAGTACTGCATGCAGATGTGGTCTCCTCACCTCAAAAAAGATATATTGGCATTAGAAAAGGTTCAGAAAAAGGCGACTAAGATGATTAGGGGTTTGGAACGGGTCCCATATGGGGAGAGGCTAGAGAGACTGAGACTTTTCAGTCTGGAAAAGAGGCGATTGAGGGGCGATATGATAGAGGTATATAAAATCATGAATGGTGTGGAGAAAGTGAATATAGAAAAATTATTTACCTTTTCCCATAATACAAGAACTAGGGGACACCAAATGAAATTGATGGGTAGTAGGTTCAAAACTAATAAAAGGAAATTTTTCTTCACACAGCACACAGTCAACCTGTGGAACTCCTTGCCAGAGGAGGCTGTGAAGGCCGGGACTCTATTAGCGTTTAAAAAAAAGCTCGATAAATTTTTGCAGGTTAGGTCCATAAATGGCTATTAGCCAGGGGTAAAGTATGGTGCCCTGGCCTTCAGTACAAGGGCAGGAGATGGATGGCAGGAGATAAATCACTTGATCATTGTCTTCTGTTCTCCTTCTCTGGGGCACCTGGCATTGGCCACTGTCGGCAGACGGGATACTGGGCTGGATGGACCTTTGGTCTGACCCAGGATGGCCATTCTTATGTTCTTATGTTGGGCCTTATATGAAAGGTACAGTATCAACCTCCCCACCCCCAACTCCACCACCTCCTTATTGCCCCTTACCAAAGTTGTGGCTGGTGTTATGCTGTCTTCCTTATTTCTTATGGTAGCAGATTAAAGGTTTGCCTCTGCGTTTACACACCCTACCACTTTTCTCTGTGATGCATACATGTTAGAAAATAAAAGCAATTATCTTTTGTGGTTTTTATAGTAAAGCATTCTTGCTGCTGTAATATTTTAAAAGTCTTAGAGCTGAGACCTACTTCCTTTCATCAGTTGAAGAGGAAGAATTATTGCTGGGACCTTGCACTTTTGTACAGGCACCAAGAGTCAATCAGAGTGGAAAAAATACCTTGTCTGTATTGTGTAGCAGAAATGCAGTACACTAAATGCATACAGATACAAGGTTAACTGTCTCTGAAATGGATCCATAGTGTAAACTGTATGTGGCCATCTGTTTTTTCTGCTATAATATGCAATTTACATGTTCATGGCGCTCCCATAAACTTCAAAAGAAAATACTCAAGAATGTCTTAGATTAAAAGTGAGGTGATTTTTTTTTTAGAGCTCATTATTGCAAGCTGCATGTTGGAAAAATGCATTTGAATTAAATTTTGTGAAATTCTGGGCCTGTTTTTTAAAGTCAAACTCACATGCGTCAGGATCACGAGTCTGAAGTTACCTCTTTAACAATCAAGCTTCAAATTCATAATAAAGCGTTGCTGAGGCTGTTGAAAAAGGGGAGTTTGCGGCTAAATCTGTAGTGTTTTTATCAGGTTTTCTCATGTTTGTAATTCATCTGTTTGCGTGGAAATCAGGAATTTCCCTTAGGAGTTGCCAGGGAGCCCTAGAAGCTGTGTAAGTTGACCTAATAGCTTGAAAGTGTTAACTTTTCTTTGCCTTTTTCTGTATGTTTTGAGTATTGTTTTGATGGTGATTGAGCGGTGGAACAATGTGCCAAGTGAGTCTTTATCCCCTTTATGAATCTGTTGATGTTTTGGAGGCAAAGGAGAAGAGTTATACTGCAGCAGTGTTGGGTGGTGAGATGCTGAGGGAATCCGAAGAGCTTAGAGCTGTAACTTGAGGGGAGTTCTCTGTGTCTGAGTTTAGAACCTTGAAATATTCTGTAAATGAAGGTCAGCTGAACATGGAGGTAAAGCAGTTCCCTGAACATTTCACAGGTGTTTTTCCCTCATGCAATATTTGATATTGCCATTTGGGTATAAATTTTGTAGTCTTTTATTCTTGAAATTGCATGATAGCTGAGTGACCCTCCATGACTTGATGTTTGTCATGACCTGTCTCTCTGCACCTCCATTTTAATTTTGGTTCTGTGTTGTGCTCCTGGGAATTTTTCACATTGATCTTGTCTTCACTGAAAATGGTAGCTAACATAAGTAACCCATGTTAAAATCGTTTGGTGAAATCCTGACCTTATAGAAATCAGTGGTAGTTTTTCCATTGACTTTAGCGGGGCCAGGATTTCACCCCTTGTGTAAGTCCAAGGCCATCTTTAGTTTCAACAACTGTTAGTTGTTTGAGGTAAACTTAGGGCTTGTTTACACTAACTAGAGATTGACGCTCCAGGCACTGATCTCCCAGAGGTCAAGTTAGTGGGTCTTCTGCTAAATCAGTTGCTCATTGCTCTCCCTTCAACCCCAGTACTCTGCGTGGCAGCATTTCCCAAAGTGTGGTCCGTGGCCCAGGAATGGTCCTTGGGGAAAAAAAATACTGGTCCTTAGAAAATATACAGAGTATCGCTATGTACTATTATTATTGTGACTAAACAATAAACAGTGAAAATTTATTCATTTTTCATTTTTTTATATGCATTTATGTTTTTGGGCCACAAAAAATGGTACTGAGAAAAACCGAGTCCCACCTATATAAAGTTCAGGAAACTCTGCTCTGTGGGGTTGAGAGGATTAAAGGGAAATTGACAGGAGAGTTTCTCCTGTCAACCTCCTGTCGTGGTGAGGCTGCAGGAATTTGTCTTAAGGCATGTTGACTTCAGCTACATTATTGATGTAACTGGAGTTGCAGATCTTTAGCCAACTTTCTGCCTAAGTCAACTTTCTCCTAACTATAGACCTGTACCTAGGCTTCCACAAAGGTCTTGCCTCGACTAGCTAACACACATTAAAAATGGTAGCCGACATCAACATGAGGACTTTATCATTTTGTGTTGATAGGTAACACATGTTTAAAAGTTCCATCTTTTTCTGCTGTAGGTGTAGCTTTCACTGACATGTGACACAATTTTTTCTGACCAAAATCATGACAGATTTATGCAAATGTTCGAGTTAGGTAGTGAGCAGTTGCTTGGCAAGTTCAGATTGTGTATTTTCATTTTTCATGGAAACATTTCTATTGGTTTTAGACTTTTTTTAAAAGACTAATTTTTATATAATTTAAAGTTAGGATCAGCTCAACTCAACTCTGCCTTTTTAAGTAGTTAAAGCGTATTCAGAGTGTTCTCATCTGATAACTTTTTTCATGTAAGCACAGGCTTACAATCTCAGTAGCCAAGACCAGGGAGTCTGCAACCAAAACAGCAAGAAGAGCCATTTTTCCAAATTCGGTTACAAAAACCAATACTTCAAGAGCTGCAGTGCATGTGAATATCAGATGGTCCTTAATAAATAACATCAAACCATACCCTTTGTAACTCCTATTCTAAGAACGCGCACACACAATGATTTGTGATGTGATACATGTTTACTGCAGTATGTTTACAAACTTTTTACATATTCTTTTTCCTCACATTGTACATGTGACGGGATAGGGGGGGACAGAGGAGCTCAGTTCTTGTCCCCGGGGGAGATAGGGACTCCTTGGGGCCAGAGGGAGGGACAAAATTTTGCTGCAGACTTGCCTGGGACATTCCCTGCTGTGGTGCGGTAGGGTGCCAAGCTGGGGATGGGACTGGACTGCTCTTACTTAGCTGCAGCAGCTGCAGCAGGCCGGGTCTGTCCTCCGAGGATTCAGACAGCAGGAGCAGCAGCTGGGGAGGCCACCGGAGCTACAGGTGAGCCAGCCCTGAGGAGCACCGCCCAGCTGTAAGGGCTATCAGATTTAGCTGTGGTCAGCAGGTTGGGGCTCAGGCATTCAGCACAGCTGAGAACTGGAGGCAGCAGATTTATGCATGTGCTTGCCCCAAGCCCAGGCCACCATGTGCTCCTGTAAGCTCTGTGACTGGGCCTTGCCCAGGGGGTGCTTGTCGCCCGTGGCAAAGGCAGATAGAGGGGTCAGCGGTGGCTGCACGGGAGTCCCCTGCGAGAGACCCAGCAGTGCCAGTTCCCTTCCCATCCCCTTGCACCAATTCCACCTTCCCCTCCCTTCTCAGCCCCTGGATCTGCCCGCTTTACCTCTTACGCCGCCCTGTAGCTGACCTGCACCTGCTGGGTGGAGGGAGGGAGGGAGATGGCTGGAGCTGGTCAATGTGGAAGATGCAGGTGGACGGGGGGAGGGAGGATGCAGAACCACCCCTTCTAGTGCTTCCTTCCAGGGCCAGACTGCTCTCTCCTGGGGCCGAAATGGAGTTATTGCAGCTTCACATGCTGTTGCCACTGACTCCTCTACGGCTGCCTGCCCTGCCGCCGTTGAAACAACAGAACTAAATTCAGCTGGTTTAATGACTGGATCCTTCCCGCACCCTGATGGCCGTTAAACTAGCTGAGTTTAGTTCTGTTGCTTCAGTGGTAGCAGTGTGGAGAGCCACAAATGACTCCTTGAGGAGCTGCAGCTTGTGGGCCCTGGGCCAAGACGGACAAAAGGTGAAAGGAGAAATGGAGGCCAGAGAGGTGAAATGACTTGCTGGTGTAAACACAACACAGATCTCCTGACAGTCCACTGGCTACCAGTAATGGAATCTCTTTCCATTAGGCTTTTTGCTTATTCCCATGGTGACTCTGTTGATTTCAGTGACACTCCTCATAGTCGTAGGCAAAAAGTGTTTGCAGCCTGGGGCCCTTATTCATAATATATTGTAATCATTAGCACAATACCTTTTATTTTGACACCTGTCAAGAATATATAGTGTAAAGTATGTCACAATAAATTTTCAGGCAGATAGAGGAGAGGCTCAGAATCAGTTCATTTAATTCTATTCTAAGTCCATATTGACTATCTTTACTTTGACAGCCACTGACTGTGATGTATAAGGGCTGGTTTACATGACAAAGTTAGGTTGATGTGAGATGCCTTGTGTCAACCTAGTTGTGCATGTGTCTACATTTAAATTTGTCTCCTGCAGATATAAGCACTCCATGCCAGTGTCCCAGATAAGGTCACCTCCCCAAACAGTGTCAAGCCACTGTTGATGGTGCTGTGGTTGGCACTGTGTGTCTGCTCACCCCCCCGTGTCCTACGTTGCCCATAACAGTCATCCAGCAGTGCTCCCACAGTGCCTGACATGGACTGCATTGGTCACAGTTGTGCCTTCCACTCCACTGAGGTCGTGTTGGCCAGCAGCCTCTCTATGTATGTAAAAACACAGAGTGCCTTTGAAATGTCTTTTCCTTTTTGTCCTGCTTGGAAAGCACACCTAGTTGCTCTCCATTCTTGTGTGCAACTTTTCTAGCAGCAGCGCTGGCCACATGCTGCAGACTCGCTCCTCCCTGCAGTAGACAGGAGATGTTGGCTCACCTGGGTCTGTGGACCAGCTTTGGACATTTAAAAGCCGATTGCACCAGGGACAGAGGTGATGGGGTAAAACAGAGTGCAACAGCTGTGGTGCATGAAAGCTGGGAAGCCAACAGTAGACCTGGTGCCAAGCTGCAGACTAGCTGCTTTTGGAATCAGCTGCCTGGCATACTTGATGGAGATCCCACAAAGCTCTGTGGAGACCTCCAAGGAGGTTTTTGGTGCACAATAAAAGGTCTGATTTTTTTGAGAAATAATTTCACTCCACAATCTGTGCTGCAGAGTACCTGGGACTACTGTGAAAACACCCATCACTTTTCATTTTTTAGGGAGCTAGAACTCAAAGGATCAGTAACATATAGTCTAATAATTATAAATGTACAACTACTGCACAGCTAATAGATGCATTAATGGATAGTGTCATATTCCCAAATATATACCAAGCATGCCACAATTCCAAAGAACCCTCAAACTTCGGGGCCAGGTGGAGCACTGTCCATCACAGTTGGGAATGCTCTTTCAAAACATCCTTCAGCTCCATAGCTCTGTGTTGTGCTCCTGTAATTGCTCTTATGTCTGGCTGTTTAAACGCAGCAGAGTCTCTGCCTCCACTTTCCATCACCTTTTCCCCCCTTTGCCTCACACATAATATGCAGGTCACAGCAGCAGATGTAAACATTGGAATTTTTGTTATTCCTCTCTCAGGGTCAATCTTTTGAATAAACAGCACCAGTGTGTTCAATCAAGCAGACACAAATTCATTGGTCATTCAGCACTGCTGGGCAGACAGTTGAATCATTCCTTGGCACTGTTGAGGTGGCTGGTGTACAGCTTCAGGAACCCTGGGAGCCAAAGGGTAGGTCATTTCAACAGTGTCAGTGGTCATCTATCATTTGGGAAAAAATGTCTGCTTGTAGCTTTCTGAATGGTCCTGTGTTCTTAAAGATGCACCTTTCTTGAGCAGCCAGCCCTGGTGTTGTGTGACCCAAGTGCTGCCTAGCAATAGAAAAGTAGCCTCTTGCATTGTTTTACTCTGTGGCAAGGTGGATTGATGTCAGAATAAGGGATATGCATGCTAGCTGTTGTCCTACTGCAGTTCAGGAAACCCATTGCTGCAAATCCATCCACTGTGTTCTGTGCATTACCCAGAGTCTCTGCCTGCACAGCAGGAGACGATTAATGGCCACACATGCTTGCATGACAGTGCCTTCCACTCAGTTTTCCAATTCCAAAAACATTTCTCGGTGACGGGTAGCGATACAGCATTGTAGATGTCCACCAAGGGGTCACCACTTGCTTCTCAACTCTGTGCAGCTATCATTCTGGTGAGCCTGATCTGAAGGGCTTGGGTAAGCTTGGACATGGCCCTTCGCAACTGAAAGTTCTGCAACCCTTCTTCTCAGACCTGTCTTACAAGTCATTCCAACCAGTCAGGGCTCCTTTTTTTTCCCCCCGGTCCAGAAGTGGAGCTCTGTGTTCTGCAGCCACTCTGTGAATGGGCCAGCAGCCTTGAGCTGGTTTTTGCTGGGCCCCATAACTTAAAAGTTTGCAGGGGGCGGGGGAAAATGAGCTAGGTCTTTGTCATGGTCTGCCGGTCTGTCCCACCCATCTGTCCATTGCCATTTATCCGTATCTATCTAATGTCCCAAGAGATCCACCTCTACATTAAAAATAAGTCATATAGCTGGTAAACGAGGGCTTGATGGAATACCGGTAAAAGTAGTGAGTGGAAATCTTTCTATAGTTGTTAGTGAATTTTGTGTCAGGCTGTAATTTTCTCTGCAGTTTGTTCAACTTCAGTGTCTTCTCCGAGCCTCCTCCTTCCCACCTGCCCTTCCCCCACTTACTATTCAGTGCTACGAGACCTACAATGTGCAAGGTCCAAAGGGCAGCTGAATGTGTGGATTCCAAGGGCTGTGTGGGAAATTTTCAGAACTGCCTTATTCCATATCCACTAATGCATGTTTTAGGTGCATTGTTGCTGATAACTCTGCTGTTTTTCTCATCAGGCATTTATTGGTAAATAACAATATAAAGCCAAAAATTGGAAGCCTTAATGATATAAGACCACATAATCTATATTTCCTTGGAAATAATACTCTCTTTAGGGAGCCTTAATGACATTGTTTCCAACCCTTCTGAAGACCGTTTGTCCCAAGTTGACATTTTATACAGTAAGTACCCTTAATGTCTTCCACAGTATGTCAGATGTTTCTGCCAATGTGTATGGCCTTTCCAGAAAAATTGCACATGTACAGGCATGAAGTGGCTGTCATTTCCAGCAACAAATGTTTGTAGAGCTGGAGAGCTCTTAAAGCAAGCTAGCTTTCATAGAAGAACATTTATACAAAGAGTCGTAGGCAATTTGCAGCAAGCAGATAGAGTAAAACTGGGAAGGAAGCAAATTCAAAACTGCTCCTTTTGCTGAACCCAGTTAGGAGTCTTTAACAGACATTTTCAATGCATGTGAGGCAAGTGCAGCCACCAAAATCCATGCCACTGACAGTTCTCTTGATTATATTTTATTTTTTTTTTTAAATTTGGATCCATCCCCTGCCGCGCCGTGAAGATAACAATGGTGTTCATTGTGCTAGCTATGCAGCTGCTGAAATTTGACTAGATCCAACCGAGGCAAACAGGAGCAGGTGGGTCAACAATGTGACCCTTTCGTTCCCAGAAGTATCAGTGTGCATTTGGGGGCCTGAGGTGAGACCAAAGTTTTAGCCCTAACACGGAACACACATCAGTCAGTATAGATCTGCACACAATTTGGGGACTTGGGTTTTGAGTGTAAGATACCCCGAATGTTTCTAAATATTGTGGGATTGGTGGCATTTGTTGTCACTTGTTAAAATTGAAGTGACTCCAGGAGGCCTGGTTTTCTTTCCTGAAGTGCTGGGATTGCAGAGTATTAATTTACATGATAAATTAGCATTACTGATGGCTGACAAGTTCATTTTCTTCATCTCCGTTTGCTGCTGGTATTTAAATCAGTGTATGTGTTATAGTTTCTTAGTCTTTGGTTTGCCACATAAATACATACATTTAAAAGGTATTATTCAGGTGTCCTGTTTAATGTGTAAATTTGCAGAAGGCAAGAGAGAATTTTTTCCCCTTACATGGTGAGATTATTAATGGTGACAAGTAATGATCAGTGATTACTTGGATTACACTAGTGCCGTCAATGTCCTCGCATCAGCCAAGCAAATATACAGGCTTAGATTTTCAAAGGGCAGTAGGAGTTAGATGCCTAATTTCAATTGTAATTTTAATTACAATTGAGAACCTGATTTCCTTAGGAGGACTGGTTTATGCTGAAAAGTTAAATTGATATTGCTACATCTCCGAGATATGCAGTTACACTAACCTAACTCCCATCATAGACAGTGCTATGTTGATGGAAGAATTATTTCATTGACCTAGCTACTGCCTCTTGGGGAGCTGGATTAATTACAGTAATGACACAATCCTCCGGATGCTGTAACATTGAAACACTGCAGAGGTGGCACTGTAGCATTTTAAATGTAGTCCTAGCCTTAGACGCCTTTGCAGTTTCCAACTCAAAATACTGCGCTTGGTCTTGTCTCAAAGAACTCAAAATCTACCAAAAAAATCAAACGGAAGGACGGGGAGAAGGATATAGTTACATAGCTCATTTTGAAGATGGGTTATCCCTAATGGCCTCCCTGCTTAGATTTTATTAATTGGATGATTTCTTGTAGGCATCACAGATCATGTGGCCCATGTAAGTCAGGGAAGCAACACTGCTGATGGGTAATCTCTGAGTACAGCTGTGTTCCACCCTAGGCACCATACTTCAGTGGTCATTTGGTAACAGCCTCTGCCCTTTCTGAGGTGGCAAGTGATCTGAATTCTGAATTTGCCTGGTGAAAGCTTTTAAGACATAGATGTGAACAACTGCTCGTAAAGACAGCAGTGTGGGAAAATGGAAGCCCTTTGTGGAGCTTCAATTGGTGGAGCTCATAATCTTGCTCTGGGCTATCAGTTTACAGTAAGTGAGTCTGAGATAGAACAGAACTTCCCTTTCTTACACGCTACCGTATTTATAGCTTCAGTCATGAGCTTTAAATGAGTGTGTTCGCTGTTTTCAATGTCTGCGTGGCTTAGCTGCTGATTTCTGAACGTGAAGAATGAAGTGCGTACATCTCAGTTAATCCTCCTCTACTGCCCCCTTTTTATGCCACTTCACACTTCATTTAATGTGTTATGGGCAGAACCAATTATACACTAAAGAGGAACGGTGCATGAGGTAAGTAGATCACATTTGGATCTGTTCTTTCTCCAAGCATAAGGATTGTCCAGGTCTGGGACTATCTTCTAGGTGGGGGTCAGCAATCTTTCTGAGGCAGGGTGCCGAAATTTGACCTTTATGACCTCTGTGTACAGTCCCAGCGCTGGTGATACTTTTTAGAGTCACTAACAGTGCTGCTTACAACGGCTTCATTAATAAATACCTTAAGATGCAAAGCTTTACTGTTTAGGAGGTGGTAGCATTAGTTGGCCTTTTGTTAATCCACACGTGGCGTGGCTTTGAACAAGCTCCTGGCTGCATGGGGAAGTGGGCTGGCACTGAGCTCCCACTTGGCGTGCTGAAGAAAATTGGCTTGTGTTCCGCTCTTGGCATTCATGCTGGGGATTGCTGACCCCTGGTCTAGGGGCAGAACTGTCTCTAGTTTTAAGGTGAAGTTTAAACAGGATAAGTGACTTACTGGCTTACAGAAAGAAGGTGAAAAGTAGACAGGGGCAGTACCAGTAGGAATTCAGGAAGATCATAAAAAGGGGAAATGAAGTAGCTGAAACAGGAAGGGAAGAGTCTATGAAGTAGAGTTTCCAGGTCAAGAGAACTTCCAGCCATATTTAGGAGGTGGCCATGAGCACAGGAAGTACAAAATAAAATATAAAGGAAAAATTAATACTCAGACTCCAAAGATGATTTCTTGTTTTTTCTGCAAATCAAGAAGCAATGAAGTCAAAGACCTGGGATATAATCCCTATTTTAACCAAGAAGACTTGAGTCTTCAGGGCATTTTGGAGGTATGGGGTCATATAGTGGCCAATAGAGAACAAGTCCAATGTGGAGAGAGGGGAGTAGATGGAGAAGTGAGATGCAAGACTGGAGCACGCGGAGGACCCTCCTGGTAGGGGAAAGCTAAGTGGAGACCAGAGGAGGATTGGGCATAGATCCTTGCTGTGCACAAAACCAGACGTGATCTCCGGAAGATATAGAAAATTTCCATCAGAGATGAGGAAGATGGTAAGATCCAAACCAGAGACAAGAGTGCTGGTTATGTTAAAAATACAGAGGACAACACAACCAGAGTCATAGTCTCACTACACATGTTTTCAGTACCCACTTATCTGCAGTGAGCTATTTAAGGCTAGGGTGGGGGCATCAGTTTACCATGGGGACTTGCAAAGGGAACTTGGAAATGTGAAGGTGGGGAATCAAGGACGTGGAGCTCTGTGGGGTGTGTGTGATACTCAAGAAAACCAATCTAAAGCTGTTTGTACTAGCAGAATTATCCATTGCTCTCAAAGGTTGCGGGTCAACTGGAGCTGAATGCAATTTAACCGCTAACTGAGCAGGTTTTAAAGAGAGCTGCTGAAATGTGCTTGCCACTGTTTGTCCTTGGCTGCACTTGTTCTAAAACCGTGTTCAATGGCGGTCAGCTGCACCCGTTGTCAGCAATGGGTAATTTAAGAGTTTTCTCACAACAGCTGGGGTGTGGGGGGAAGGGTTGTTTACTCCACTCTTGTTCATCAATAAGATGTGTCTCGCTCGGGTTGTGTTACTGAGCCATCCCCCTTTTTGGCATGTTTCAGATCAGATTATACTGTTGGAATTGTACACAGATGGTGGTGCCAGGACTCAAACTTGTGGCTTTGGAACAAGAAACACAGGTGCAGGGTATATTGACACACTTCTCAGGCTAGCCACACATCAAGACGGCTTCAGCTTTCTTTGTATCACCATATATACAATACACAAAAAATGCATTACACTGAATTATTTGTTCATTCAGTGAATCTTCCTCTAGCATTTTAGTGAGCAATATATTAAATATGCTTGCTTTCCAAGCTGTGAGATAAAATGTTACACTACCACATGGAGGGGAGGGCATACAGAAAAATCTGAAGGCCATTTAGAAATGTAAAGCCTTTTGCCCTCTTACCCACAGATCCCACATATATAGCGTATGTCTGCATGGGAGCATGGTGATTAACATATGAAAACACTGGTAACAGTAGGATTCTTGTGTGGGCTGAAGCTAATGAAATATACGACCATTTTGGTGCCAGTTAGACCCATAAACTGCTATTTGTTTCTGGGTTTAATAACAATTAACCTTTCACGTTCTGCATTAGCCATTGCTTTTTTGGTGCAGCTGCCTTTATAATATACTTCACTTCTCTGAACAGAAGCGCTTATTTTGGCAGGTCAGGATCTATCCTAAAAACCGCAGGCTATATGGAAATAAAAGGTGTTTTTTCAATAGTCATTCATAGCGCAATCATTTAAAAAATCATCATGTGTTAGGAACACAAAGCAGTTTCTATGATTATTATGATTATTTTATAATGAATTCAATGTGAATGTTTGCTCATTTGCCAGATCCGAACTTTAAATCACTAAGACCTGATCTGCAGTCGGATACCTCACCAGAGCTAGAAATAATGAGTTTATTTTCAAGAACAGATGTCTTATTGGTCTGTCTAACCAAAGGTGAAGGAAATACCTTGCTAAAGATTATGCTCCAATTTCTGCTCCCAATAGTGTAAATCCAAATCATTACTGTCTGTAAAGGAGTTACCCTAGATTCACACTAGTGTAAATGAGTAGGTCTTGGTGCTATATTGGCTTTCTTGACATACCTACCCGTGCTGTGAAACTCCAACGTCACATATCTGTGGATTTATCAAAACAAAAAGCAGTCAAGTAGCACTTTAAAGACTAGCAAAATAGTTTATTAGGTGAGCTTTCGTGGGACAGACCCACTTCTTCAGACCATAGCCAGACCAGAACAGACTCAATATTTAAGGCACAGAGAGCCAAAAACAGTAAGCAAAGAGGACAAATCAGAAAAAGATAATCAAGGTGAGCAAATCAGAGAGTGGAGGAGTGGCGGGGGAGGTCAAGAATTAGATTAAGCCAAGTATGCAGACGAGCCCCTATAGTGACTCAGAAAGTTCCCCTTCCGGTTTAAACCATGTGTTAATGTGCCGAATTTCAATATAAAAGCCAGCTTGGCTGCTTCCCTTTGAAGAATGGTGCAGAAATTCTTTTTCAGTAACACACATATCTTTAGATCATTAATAGAGTGCCCCATTCCATTAAAATGTTGACTAACTGGTTTGTGGATCTGCAGTGTTTTGATGTCTGTTTTGTACCCATTAACCCTTTGTCTAAGGGAGTTAGAAGTCTGTCCAGTATACAAAGCATCTGGGCATTGTTGGCACATGATGGCATATAAGGGAAGCAGCCGAGCTGGCTTTTATAGTCAAATTCGGCACATTACACATGGTTTAAACTGGGACGGGAACTTTGAGTCACTATAGGGGCTCGTCTGCATACTTGGCTTAATCTAATTCTTGACCTCCCCCGCCACTCCTCCACTCTCTGATTTGCTCACCTTGATTATCTTTTTCTGATTTGTCCTCCTTGCTTACTGTTTTTGGCTCTCTGTGCCTTAAATATTGAGTCTGTTCTGGTCTGACTATGGTCTGAAGAAGTGGGTCTGTCCCACGAAAGCTCACCTAATAAACTATTTTGCTAGTCTTTAAAGTGCTACTTGACTGCTTTTTGTTTTGATAGTGTATAGACTAGCATGGCTTCCTCTCTGTGGATTTGTGTGTGTGTATGCCTGGACCTCTTCCCAAATGGCACTGCCTGGAGGTATTACACCTTTGAGAGACATGCTACAGGTTAAACCTCTCTAATCTGGCACCCTTGGGACCTGACAAGTGCCAGAAAGAGATTTTGCCAGACTTCGGCAGGTCATATTGTCTAGCAGCGGTACCAACACTGCCACTGCTTACTGGGCTCTTAAAAGACATTTAGGGTAAATTACAGCTAAATAACAGCACATAACACTGTGAGCCAAGACTTGTGTCTGGAAACAAACTTTATAGGACCATGGAAAACATGTCCACACCCATGATGCGTGGTCATCGAGCTAACTAAAGTCATGCCAGATTAGAGTTTTCTGGACGACAGAGTTACGGATTAGAGAGGTTTAATGTATATCCTATGCAAGGTTGTCAGGAGCAACCGTTACTGTGCCGCAGTATTAATCACCACCTTTCCTGGCACAGCTGCTGCAGTCCGCACAATGGGCACATCCATATCATTTTTCTCACTGTGCCCTATAATTAACCCTCCCCCAGCTCTCCTCTTGCATGTCCCTGGACTGCTAGTCACATTATGCCTGGTTCTCCCTCCATGTGGTTTAATGTGTTATCTGTGGGTGCAGCCATGCAAGCAAAGTTTAGTGGTGAGGTGCTTTGCACATTAATCTTGTAAAGCTGCTGCTTTCATTGATGTACCTGGTTAGGTTGTCCACATTCTGTTATATCAGAGGTGGAATTATAAATTTTTAAAAAGTGAACACTTGAAAATCCCCAAGCCCTGCCTATGTGCATGGGAGATTTGCTAAACCATCTACTAAGAACTAGGAGTCACCAAATTAAATTAATGGGTAGTAGGTTTAAAACCAACAAAAGGAAGTTTTTCTTCAGGCAGCGCACAGTGGGCCTGTGGAACTCCTTGTGAAGACCAGGACTTCAACAAGGTTTGGAAAAGAAGTAGATAAATTCTTGGAGGTTAGGTCCATCAATGTCTGTTAGCCAGTGTGGGTAGGAATGGTGTCCCTAAGCCACTGTTAGAGGCTGGAAATGGATGACAGGAGAGGGATTGCTCAATGACTACCTTTTCTGTTCACTCCCTCTGGGGCATCTGGCATTGGCTACTGTCAGAAGACATGATACTGAGCTAGATGGACCTTTGGTCTGACCAGTATGGCCATTCTTATGTATGTTCTTATGTGCTACTAGAAACGAACCTCAAGAATATCCAGCGTTTTCATAGTGTGCATGTCCGTACGTCACCCGCTACAATGGGCTCTTAATTCTGATGAGCGTCTGATTGCTGCTGCTAAATAAATGGGCAGTAATAATTCTGAGATTTTTGTTACCAACACAGTGGTTGGCCCCTTCAGCAGCAAATGGCCTCCACTCTTGTTCACTGACACGTTTTGTAGATAAGTAAGTCTTGTTCTCATTTTAAAGGTGGGGAAACCAAAGCACACAGGGCTTTTGCAGACATGGTTTAAATCCCCTCTGAATGCTCCTGCAGATGTAGGCTAACATCTGGACCTCAGAGAGGGTTTGGGGAGGCCAGGTCAGTATCTGAAAGTGAGCCGCTCTTCTCCTTCCAAGAAATGGTCACAGAGGGGAACAGGAATTGGAAGTTAAGCCTGCATTGCATTCCTGTCCTGTGCTTTTGTGCCTGGGTCCAAACCTGACATACAAAGCCATTTGCTGCAAATTTCATTGAGTGGTACTGTATCCCTGAGTGCCTTGAAGGAGAGGGATGCCTGGGATGAATTGCCTCTTTTGCTGACATCTCCCCCACCCCCGCATTCAGGTGGGTAACATGTTTGAAGCCATCTGAGATAGCCATGTTTTTGCCTAGAGGCGGAAAGCAAGCTTTTTAGTTTGTGATAGGCTGACTGGATTGAGTAAACATTATTAAAAAGCACACCTGGTTTGCCTATCAGGTCATACCCCACAGGGGTTAAGTGATTTCCTCAAAGTCAGACAGCAAAATAGTAGCAGATCTAGGAATAATACCCAGAGCTCTTCAGTCTTTGCCCTATGTGCAACTCCCTGCGGACACTGCTAAATAGCTCAGATCAACTGTGGAGCCAGCCACCACAGAAATCCATTGCTGTGCACATCCATAAATCTTTGTGATCTCAAGAGGTGACCATTGTTTTGTCATTCATAACTAGGCGTGCATTTGAGGCAGGTATTAAATGGATGTAGACCTTTATTTCCATAACTTGTGTTTACCTAACACAGTTTCACATTCATAGTTATAGACATGCACATATAAGAAAAGGTTACGTTGAGTCAGTCAGTTAGCTTACTTCTGTGCAGCTTCAGTGTGGACCTATATTACATGGAAAAACTTGCAATTAAAAACGTACTTGTGGTGCAGCATAAAACTACCCTAGCAGACTTCATTTTGGTTCTTGCATTGATATGCTGTTGCCTAATAGTGCCATTCTCTCAATAGTAAAAAATCCAGTAGAGTTTGACTCCATTCGTCAAAACATAATGGCTATGTTATTCTGGTTCCTCCTGTAGAATCATTTCAATATTTAGACCAGGCACATTGCAAAAAAAAATGTAAAATCCTGATTTGCATGAAGAAAGCTGAACCTGACTGTCTCCAGTGTCTACACAAAAAAACTTCTAATATTCTTTTAGCACTTTGAAGACCAACAGTTTTGTTTATTAAGTAATGAGATTCCTTGGGTAAGTGGGTCTTATCCAAGAAAGCTCATTACCTAATAAATAAAATTGTTAACCTTTAAGGCGCTACAGGATTGTGCGCTCTGTGTGTGTGTGTGTGTGTGTGTGTGTGTGTGTGTGTGTGTGTGTGTAACTTAGGTGACAGGCTCATGGTGTTGTTTCGAAGGTGTGTGTGTGTGTGTGTGTGTGTTTGTATGTAACTTGGGTGACAGGCTCATGGTGTTGTTTCAAAAGTGGATTTTAACCTCCATTATACTGGTATAAACTTGGAATAAATCTACTCAAGCCAGTAGGGTATAAAACAAAAGTGATGCAAGATATGGGCCCTTTATCCTTTATTCATAGAGCTGTGCTTAAGGGAGAATTTTCCTTATCGATCAGTAACACGGCCTTAATAGTTTTGTCCTGAAGTTGATGATGTCTAAGGCTGTGTCTACACTAGACAAAGTCAGTCAACTACAGGTACTCAATTCTAACTGTGGCATTTGCATAGCTAGAATTGACGTATTTGCACTCAGCTTACCTGGCTGTCCTTAATGAAGAAGGTCGACAGGACAGTTTCTCCCATCAACCTCTCTTACTCCTCACGAGAGAGGTTGACTGCAACCTCTGAGAGGTCGATTTTGCATGTCCCCACCAGATGCATGAATTGTCCTGGACTGTGGTAGTCTGGTAATATGACTTTT
Source organism: Carettochelys insculpta (assembly GCF_033958435.1). Taxonomy (NCBI): domain Eukaryota; kingdom Metazoa; phylum Chordata; order Testudines; family Carettochelyidae; genus Carettochelys; species Carettochelys insculpta. The sequence continues at coordinate 34,872,920 of NC_134152.1, forward strand.
TTTTTTTTCCTGCAGTCACCTGCTAGAAATGTTCTCAGCATGCTGTCCTCTTGTATTCCTCCTCTAAAAATTAGACTAGAGCATTTTTCTGTGAACTGATACTTTGAAGGGGTGCAGCTAATTTGAAATTTAAAGAGCTATACTACAGCAGGGATTGCTGCTGTTCTCTGGTTTTGCTTCCAGTTCCTATGGTTTTGGAATCATATTATCCTGTTGTTTTTTTTTTAATATTTCTCTCGTATTTCTGAAAAAAAACAACACTGTAAAGGTGACAGATTGACTGATTTAGCTATAGAGGGAAAACAGCAAAGCTAAATACCCACAAAATGTGCATGGGGCAGTAATAGAAACAAAAAAATCTCCATTCTCTAGTTTTTCTCTCTAATCCCTTTCTGCTCCAGTCATGGAGAGCATAGATAATGCTAGCTGGTAACCCTTTTTCATTTGGAAGTGTGATTTGATTGTTTTTAACCTCATGGTCGCCCTTTAACAGTTTTGATTGTATGTAATTTCAATTCAGCTGCTTGCAAAGTGTGAGAGTTGAGTAACTGAGGTTCATCAGGTTAAATCAGTAATTCCATCGGATTTCTATATTCTGCTTCTTGTATGCTTAAAATTCCTTGACTGGTAATTAACAGCAAACCATTTCTTTTATTTCCTATGTGTGGTGGCACTTTAGGATGGGAATCTCAGCTTCTGGAAACGGGGTTTTTAGGAATATTCCTGTGCCCACTCTGGACTCTCTCACAGTTACCTAACCATACTCCGCCTTCACAAATTGTCATCTGGGGATTTCGATGGCTCATTTTCAGAATCATGCTTGGAGCGGTAAGTGGAATTACAAGCACTTGTGCTTCTGCAAACTTCAGAGTTCTTATTAGCAAAAAGATTATCTCTTTTAATTTTTATTAGAGAAGCTAATTCTAAATATTTAATCCTGGCAGAAAACTCACTTGTTTCCTATAAGTGGTATAATATTTTTTTATGTTCTGTAGTTTAGGTTGGTCTCTGTTTATAACCAAGGAGTGTGCAGGAGGAAGTATTTGGTGTTCTGTTTCATTCATTCTTTCAGCTTGTTATCAGTGTCAGCCCTTAATGAGATCAACAGATACAGGACTAGGAATGTATATTAACATTTTAACACTGCCATTACGGTTTTAATGGCTGGAGGAAGGAAATCATTAGCTTTGAAAGCTGGTCCCTTAAAAATATTTTGTAAAGTGATTTTGAAGGTTCTAAAACATAATTTTCAGCATGTTGGGTGAGGATCCCAGTGTGAAATCCCGAAGCAGGAGCTGTGCCCCAGCTCCTTTGTGTATGTTATTGCAATGTCACTCCTTGAGGCCTGTTGCTGTCAAATGTAGCAGTTTGTGCATCATGGTCAGTTCCAGTGATGCCCACAGGTTGTGAAAGCAAATAACCCAACAGCCACTAAGGTTTCTGCAATTAAATTAAAGATACAACATTTGGAGCTGAAACAGAATTATGTACACCTCACAGTTCTTGGACCTGCAGTTAGGTAGGACTTTTGGGGTTCCCATTTGTGTCCAGCTTCTGAAAAACATCTCCTCCACTCTATAAAGTTCAAGGGAGTTTGGAACCCTCACCAGAACATGGGCAATACGGAGTTGAGAACTTTGCCCTGGGACTTAAAAACCTGACACCAACTATGTTTGCTTTAGGTCTAATGTCTTATAAATAGCATAACAGGAATGGAAGTGAGTTTTGCAGATATGTTTTTGTGTTTGGAAAAACACACTGGACATTTTGTGTGTGCCTAAATGAGACCAACTGGCTCAAGTCAGGCTGATTCTGGGAACCTTTATCCACATGAAATGTCCTTAATCATGCAAGTTATCCTACTGAATTTAGCATAACTGCACATTGAGAATGGACTTCTCAGCTGAGGAAGAGTTTATAGGATTAGGTCATGTTTGTAATGTGCCTCAGGTGCCTTTGGAACCTTGAAATATGCTATAGAAATGAGGCCATCATTCATTATTAGGCTTCGAGCATACAAGATAACCTTCACTTTGGGAAATCAATCTCTCTTTATCTATAGTATTGTATAAATAAATTGGATGGATGGGTAAGCATAGATTATTGGCACCAAGAGCAACCTCAACATGGCTTTAAAGACCATCTTATCTCAACGTTCAGACCGTTTGATGCATGTGTAATCTCAACTGTACTTTAAAGGATGGAAATTTGGGCTCTTACGAAAGCTGGCTTTTGTAGACGGAATAGCTTGGAAGTCTTATTTGGCAGTGCCTCCTATCGGATGGAAAAGACAAAATGAATGTAGAAATCCCTGTGCTGAGCTGAGCAAAGGTTCGGTACATTCGTGACAAAGAAGAGATTCTGACTTCACGTGGCTCTGCTTGGGCACCTCAGAGTTGCTTGAACTGACCCTTCTGATTCTTGACTGTCAAAGAACCTTTGTTACAAATATCAATGATTTGTGCAGTGGAGCTTTTCCCCCCTCTGTAATTTAGGAACTCAGAACAAGAAAGATGCACAAACAAAATTAGTGTTTCACTCCAGACCCTCACCCACCAGGTGAACCAACCCTTGTTCCCCAGGGATGCTGGATAATCAGGCTTCAACTATATTATTTCCTACCTTGTGCTGTGACAACATAACTGAAAATGGTCTCTTGGGGGCTTATGAAATCTGTCTCCTTTACTGTGGTCCATCTTTGTAATGTCACTGTTTTTTTTTTTCCCTGCTACCCCTCACTTCCTGTTTGAGTGAGGCCAACCTGTTCTGCATGTACCTCCTTCCACAAATACGCACACTAGTTCTGGGCAAGTGACCTGTCCTCCAGGAAACCCACCCTTTTGCTCTCCTCCTCCAAGCGTCTGTAGCCTATGTAAGAAGGTCAGGTTGGGGGAAAGGGACAGTCAGGCACTGATTCATAACCCTTGGAGTTAAGGGAACTGGTCATGTGGCTTTGCATAGGCGTCTCTGATTTACTTGACCTGACCCTGCCGATTCTTGACTGTTGAAGAACCTTTGTTGCAAATATCAATGATTTGTGCAGTGGAGCTTTTCCCCCTCCCTTTGCGATTTAGAACAAGAAAGATGCATAAGAAATTAGTGTTTCCACTCCAAAATCGTATCTGGTTCAGACCTTTCCAAATCCTGATTTTTTTTCCAACTCAGGGAGAGAGGGCCTTAACAAAGTGGAACATGGAATTGGAAGTTTCTTACATGGGAAGGTATTTTTGTTTTAATCAGGTTAAATAGCAAACAATTTAAAAAAAAATCCCACCTCTCTTTTCAAAAGCTTGTAACAAAACTTCTCTCTACTCTAAGTGTGTTCTGTGGCATCCTTCTGAGAAAATTCCTGTGTAAAGAAACCTTTGAAATGAATTAAGAGGAAGGCAGCTCGCAGATCAGTCAGCTGGTGCAAATAGATTTGAATTTGGGATCAGAGGCTAAAGTTATTGGTTAAATTTCCATCAACCCACACATGGGCCTTGAGAAATTTCTTTTTCTCATAAAACTAAAGTGATCCAGAGTGGTTATTTTCTGCCGCCAGCATCCAAGACTGCCAGGAACACACGAATGGCTGTCAAATCAGTTAAAGATGTGAAGAAACTTGGAACCATTTGTCTGTATAATGAGACATCAGACGTTTTGAGAGAGTGGAGGAAACCAGAGAGCAAACCAAAGCAACACACACATGTATGTATGAGCTTGCCATTGGGAAATTTGTGTTTTCTTTCCAAGATGTGGACATGACACGTGTGTGTGTGTGTGTGTGTGAGTGAGAGAGAGAGAGAGAGAGAGAGAGAGAGAATGGTAGGCCTGACATTTGCTAGCCAACCTCATATAAAAAGCAAGTGTAAAAGCAATATGCAGCAACAGTTTCCTGTGCCATATTGGGCTACGCCTACACTACAGCATTATTTTGAAATATCCTATTTTGAAGTAGTGCTGCTACATGCAAAATGAATTTCAAAATAGCATCCAGCTATTCCAACATACCATTCCAAACACACAATGCCTATTTTGAAATAGAGCCATTGGACACCATTATAGCTTATTTTGAAATAGTCCTATTTTAACCCATTTTGGAATATCTTATTTTGAAATAGGCGTTATTCCTCGTGCAGCTAGGTTTACTGATTTCAAATTAATGCTCCTGCTATTTCTGATGTTTTTGAAATAGCGTGTGTAGTGTAGATGACAGCAAAGTTACTCTGAAATAACAGCTCTTATTTCAGAATAACTTTGCTGTGTAGACATAGCCTTAGACAGGGCAAACTTGTTCAGATAAGATGGTAGCTGTGTAATGCCTTAACTTGCTGCTCAACCCAAGTGAAAAGGATCCTCTTTGGAATTAAAAAAAAAAAAAAATCCATTCACTCTTCTTTCCCTTCCTGATTTTCACTCATGTGTACCGACTGCATGTTATTGTTATGCCTGTACACAAAGAATAGTGAACTACCGCATGCAAGTTTTGTTCAGATTAGAGCTGTTGAGGGCAACAGAGATTGGGTTAATTGAGAGCCTGTTCTTATGAGAAGTCCTGTGGCATTTTATAGACTAACAGATATAATATCTGTTAATCTGTGAGGTGCCACAGGACTTCTTGTTGTTTTTGAAGGTACAGACTAACTCAGCTACCTCTCTGATACTTGTTCTTATAAGGTTGCTAGCCACCCAAACGGCTTATTTTTTTGTGATTCTGCCATTATTCAACTGCAGTTTTCTCTTACCCAGTTACTTTTTCAGAGACTTCATAATCTCTGTTGGTTTAGTTATTTATTTGAAGGGACAATGTGTTAACAGCAACTAGTACAGTCCACAACTATGCACCCTGTAAGCTGAGTGCTTGGGCAGCCGCCTAGAAGAGATTCAGGTGCCACCCAGCTGATCAGCACAGCGCCCACAGTGGACAACATGTTTCTGTTTGTGGTGCACATCCACGTTTGTCTTGGTGCACATAACATTTATTCTGCTCATGGCTGAAAAATATTCCACAGTCTTCCATTTACCGTCCCCTTGAAAAGCTGTGCATCTTGACAGCCTTTCTTTTGGCCCATGAGGAAACTGGGAAGTTTATAATGACAAATCTGAACCTTTAATTTCCAGTAGAAATGTTTATTTAAAAGCCCCGATTGAAAATGATAGCTTAAAATACTATTAAGGGGACTGGTCTTACATGGTTCTCCTAGCCCAAGGTGCACACTCCCTGGACATTTAGTTAGAGGAAGTGCTGTAGAACCAGGACCTGTGCTGGACAAATGCTCTGCACCATTACTAAAACTCAGGAAAAAGCTAATTTGTACCTTCTGCCAGTATAAGTAGCTGTGGCTATAGGAAATACTGTGCTGTCTGTTGCATTGCTCTAGCATAATTTTAGTGCAAGTTGGCTTAGTTTAAGATTTTCCAAAAGTGTCCAGAGTGTCCTGAGATGCATAGGCTGGGGTTGTTTTGCTTTGTTTTTCAAAGGTGCTCAAGGGAGGTCCCAGTCCTGGTTTATTTTGAAAGTCCCCTCTGTCACTGTCCATTAATCTGAGTGGAAGTTGTGGCTTGGCATCTCTTCCATGGCTTCGAGAAGCTCAGACTCTGAGGCATAGCGGGTGTCCTGGTGACAGTGCATTTGCACTGGTTCAAAGCAGAACGAATGGTGAAATACAGTCTCCAGTACTGGAGTGTGATTTTCAGAATAGTTTTGGGTCTGCATAGCAGCCCCTTGGGAAATCGAGATGAAGGCTCCCAACCTGCTATAAATATCCATCCAAGTTTTATTACAAATTAAATTTCCTGTGCTCTCCTTTATAAACATAGATTGATAACTACTTTAGTGGCTGACCAGCATGGTTTACCCATTAGTCTGGTGCAGGCAGCCACCGTCTAAGTTATTAAAGTTTAATAAGTGCAATAACATGGTGCTGACTGACCGGTAATGAAATTCTTTAGCACTGCATAACTGTCCAATGACATCAAAGCTTCCTGTCTCTTGAGGTGCTGAGTGTCTCCTACAAGGTGAGTTGATGGGAGCTGAGCATATTTCACCTCTACCAGGAATGAGCCTTGTTGCTTAATCTGCCACGGCTTTAACTGGTTAGATGCAGTTGGTGTGGTTCATGACTTTGTGTCTGCGTGGTGGGAGTTTTCTTGCTGTAGAGAATTTCAGTGCAACTAGTATGTTATGTTGGCCTCTCTGTCCATTACTCTGCAGCAGCCAATAATGTATTCCTTATGTCGGAGGGATGCAATTGGAAAATCAGAATATTTCCAAGGAAAAAATAGTATTTCCTTTACAGCATAGGGCAGGACTGAGAAAAGACTGTACAAGGCCAAACCTACTCCTGGATGTGACGAGCTGGAACTCTGGAGAGCAGCCTGTCAAGTCCTGGCCGCTGCTGCTGCTCTAAATTGTGATCCCAGGAGGCGAAGTCAGGAGCCAGAATTTTGAAATGTGAGGATGCCCTGCCTGTGCTCCCGTTCTCTAGCCATGCCCCTTGCTAGCTCTAGGAGTGTCGTAGGTGCACTTTCAGTTCCTCCGTGTCATTGGAGGGTATACTCGAGTGGTCGGGCTAAGGTGGTTTTGAGATGATAATGATTCTCATTCAGTGTAGTCCACACAGCTGCGTCACTATGGAAGATGGGAGGCCAGACCAGTGGGATACCAGTGGAAAAGGAAATGCCAAGAAGCCTTTACTGTCATCAGCTAGAACTGCAGTTAGCATTTGGCTACAATAAAGCCCTGCAAAGTAAAAGTGTGGGTCTGCGAGTATTTACTACATCATCCGTCTGCAAAATGTAGAGGCTGACTTATGAACCTTGTTGGGGGTAAGCCCCCAGAAAGATTGAAGCAGGAATGCAGCAGCTGGCATAAAGGTTCCAATAAAAAATCCTTCATAAAGGCATCACAGAGGTTGCAATTCTTATGCTACGCACAACTTTAACAGTTCACAGTGTCTTACCTGCTTTGTGCTAGTTTTATTGTATTTCACAGGGGAGATGCTACTTCTTATAGCTGGAAGAGGTACTAAGAAATAATGCTTTATCTCTAGACTTGAAATGATTTGATTATTTATGTGTAAATGTTGATATCGCTGTATCCAGAGAAAGGGATGATAAAACATATTCATAGATTAATAATAAACATTTATAGATAAGCAATATTTTTCTTACTTTGCCTGAGAGCTTATTAGGTTGAAAATCAAGTGATTTAGATTTTTGAATGAAGTCTTCTACAAATGGAAGAGTGAATTAATTGGGGGGAGAGGGGAAAAAGGCATGGTTTGTTGATTTAAAGAAATTCAAGCGGTATATTTTGATATAGGCTGTTCACAGTTTGTGTTTTAACTGTTGGAAAGTTTATTCCACTTTTTGAATCTCCACATCTGTCATTAAACAGCCTGAGTGCTCTGTAATTTTTAGCTGCTGTGAAAATTTAAATCAATACAATGCAAAAAGCCTCTTAAAACAAATGTCAAAATGTCAATTGACATTATTTTTTAAAAAACAAATTATGCCAAACCTATTTATCTTTTGTCAATAATATAATTTAAACAAATGCTTGCTTTGATAGAGATCCTCTTCCAGAAGCTGCTTGGTGAGGTTTGAACCTTTTAGCAACCAACCACAAGATTTTTGAGTAATTCTTAGAACTATTTAGAGCAAGGAGCTTTGAACAACAGGACTTGAGGGGAGGGCATTATTATCTGTTTAGCGCCAACAGTATGCTTAGCACTCTGCAGTGCCTGAATATAAATGCTGGCCCAGACCCCAGCACGTTGCAGTCCAAAGGACAGACAAACTTTCCTCTTTTGTATCTTGAAGATCTGGCCTTTTCATCTGTACAGAATCTCAGATCTCCTTTGTGGGTGTTTATCGTTACTCCTTTTCTTAGCTTTCTGAGCTTTCAAACTCTCAGATTCTTGTTACCCAGCCTTTAAAATCTTGGCAGAGTCAATGCCACAGGAATTGCAGGCAAATTTTATCTTGTCACCAAGTTTGTTTCCCATTTTACTTTTAAAATGGAAGTCCAGTTCTGTGAATACTCTGCTGTTTTTGGATTAACTGTATAATGTGTTTTGCCTTATGTGACACAATTTGATCTAAGGCATCATGGAAAAGTTAAATGTTCTTTGATATCACTGAGTAATGTCAGGTCTGTTTCTCACTGTTATCTAGAGAGTAATAACTCTCCAGTGAGTTGTAAAAGGAACCATGAGCAGAGTCGATGTTGCCCCCTGAGTGACTTCCTACGTCTTGCTTGTTGATATATAAGTAGCAGGCATCTTAGAGCAAAAGATGGAAAGGTCATTAAAAGAAGGATCTAATCCGAGCAAGTGGAAATCAGTGATTGATGATACCTTTAATGTCTCAGTGCCCGAACATGTGTACGTTTCCTTCTGGGCTGGGATAATGAGGCTGACAGGCCCTGAAAGCAAGTTTAACATATGAAACCAAAGTTTCTCCCAGACCATATGTGCACCTGTTCAAGTACAGTCTTTGATTTCTGCTCTTATCCAGGCAGGAGCTGAAACACGTGCACAAACATGAAGTGAATGCAGGTTTCCTATGGGTGGGATTGGAGGGGATGATATGTTACAAAAAGTTCATGTTAGAGTTTCACCTATAGAACAGAACAGAATTTCACCTATTCCCTGAGCTCCTGGGTGAGCAAACTTTTTACACTGGGCCCTACTTTTCATCCTTGAAGTTAGCAGGGCCGTAGCAACCTGTCTACTGTAATCCAAACCAACAGAAACTTTTGTTACCTACATACAAAAAAAAAAAACTCCCAAAAAAACAAACACCCCCCCCCAATGAAAAAAACAACAAACACTCCCCACCCACTCACCTTTTGGCACGTATAAGAAAATAAATACGGAGAACGTAAAAACTTTATTAATCGCCATATAAATGTGAATACATGTACCTAAAAACAGTAACAGATTTCATCATTTTTAATAAGATGAATGAGCCTGCGACCTAGCAGCCAATTGTGCTGTGTCCCCCTTATAAAATTTCACGTTCCACAGAGGGTCCCTCCCCGACTGCCCTAGCTGACCAAGATAGAACTTCCTTGTAAAATCTTGTCTTCCAAGGGAGTGGTGTTTCCTTGGATAGCTTTTGTATTTTTGCATCTCATGATTGACTTTAGGTAACATACACAAAATATAATTTACAAATATCTTATGTGGTTAAGTCTATTCTGTGTAGCAGAAGTGCTGGATTTCAGCCAAGAGCGTTTGCTCATCAGTGGCTCTGTGCAGCATGCCTTGTTGCATCAAAAGGTGATGCAGTATCTCTGAGGACAGAGACCCATGTGTCTTTTTCATAGCGTTGCTCTCCATCATAGAGACAACCTTGGTTGTTAGGACCCATCTGCAGCTTTGGTGTTTTGCTAGGGCATCTCCTTGCTTTCTGATGATCCAGATTTACTAAAACTCAGTGGTAGCTGGCGAGGGGACTATGTCTGATCTTGTTTTGGGCTAGGTGATCCAGCCATGCTTTCTGTGCTTGATGCACTGTACATAGATGCTTACATAGAAGAGCTCTGTATCTCCCATCAGGGAGTTAAATGTAGGTTTAGGAGACTAACTTTTGACAACTAAGGCTGGAAATTTTAGCTTCAAAAACTCCAGCGATGAGCTTGGTGTAAGTGCTTCAATTTAACATCTCTCTGAGGCCAAAGCAAGATGGTCAGCTGCTTAAACAGAGTCTTCTTCTGGCTTGTATTGTGATTATTTCTTTTTGGGTTTTGTTTGTTTGCTCTTGCTAGCCCTTGCTTTGTTTCCACCCACCAACCCCAAAGGACAGTCTGCCTTCAGAATTTCAGGAAGATTAGTTTGATGCAGATCTTTCTGCTACTCTCTGTTTGTAGTATGTTTTCCACTTGGTAGGTTTTTTTCACCCCTGGAAATGAGGAGTGTGTGACCGATTCCTATATTGTTCAAGAAGTGTGAATTGCGTTTCCAAGGTTTTTTCCTCCAGTGTATTCTGTTTGCCTACTTTTTCCATACGCTGTTTCAGAATAGGACTCCAGCAACCACACATAATTCATCTGCTGCACTTAAAGCACTTGCACACATGTAAACACTTAAAAATTTTGTGCCAAAACAAATGTTGATGCCCTTAAATGCATAGCAACCTTTCAGTATCAGTCACTTCAAAGAGCAGATAGGTAACTGGTTTTGTGGTCACTGGGGACCACGGAATTCTGAACTATAAGAAAGGAGGGTAGAGGTAAAGTTTCATTATTTGCTTACCCTGAATTTGCATCTTCATTGTTGTTGAGCACGCCAGAACATACTAACCACACGCTTGAGCACTTCCCGTAACCGCTCTCTCCCTTTAATGACTTCCTGAAGGAGATCTGCCAATGCAGCAGGATGATTGACTAATGGCAAATAAAACCAAAAGGGACAGCTTTTTGCTTGAACCCAAAATGCAACATGCTACGTAAAGCGCAGTGCGGTTAGTTTGTACTACGTTGTATGTTTAAATTTTTTTTGAACTGAAGTGTCCACATACAAAATTTGCTTCATTATGCCTAAGAGCTCAATATGTTGAAAGCTTCAAAACCTGAGAAAAATTAGTGAATGGAAGACGGTACCATAGAACTGATGTGCCACTTCAGTGGTAGATAAGCAACAAATGTGAGGCCTCTTTTAAACATCAACCCTGTGTCTACACATGCCCCTTCCTTTCGAAAGGGGCATGTTAATGAGCGGGTTCAGAAGATGCTAATGAGGCATTGCAATGAATATGCAGCACCTCATTAGCATAACGGCAGCTGCAGTGATTCGAAAATGCAGCTTTTCGAATCGTGCGCCACCAGTGGAGATGGGATCTTCCGAAAGGACCCGCACAGTTTTCGAAAGCCCTTCTTCCGATCACCAGATAGGAAGAAGGGCTTTCAAAAACTGGGGTGGGGGTCCTTTCGGAAGGTCCCATCTCCACAGGCGGCATGCGATTTGAAAAGCTGCACTTTTGAATTGCCATGGCTGCCATTATGCTAATGCGTGCTGTATATTCATTGCAACACCTCATTAGCATCTTTCGAACCTAGCCAAAGGTCACAGAGAAGTCAACATCTAAGCTGGGGATAGAATTCAGGTCTTCCAAGTCTCAGCGTGATGGGTCTGTAAGAATCCAGTGAATCATTCTTCCTCCTTTGCTTCTTACATCAAAATTAGACAGGTTAGTACTTTTTGGTATGTCGTTGTCATCTTTTTTTTTTTTTTTTAAACAGAATAGAGATTTTAGAGCATTGTGTGGTTTAAAAATGAATTCAGAACTTTGTGATCAATGAAGCTGTTGTGGTTGCATCTTGTTTTTCAGCTTCCAAAAATTGATTCTCAGGTTGCACAACAGAAGCTTTTTTCAGAATGTTAGAAGCTTGGATATTGAAGTGAAGTATGCTTGTGTTCTCTGTTAAATTTTCAAAGCATATTTAACACAGCTGATGTAGGGTCTTGTTCCATCCCATCTTCTGCATCTTGGTGATCTGGTTAAAAAGAGGATGAAAAATGACCAGCTGTTTTCACCTCTTTCTGTACTGCAGCCTGTTTTCATTCTAATACTCAGCTCTCATCTTGGTAGTCCCCCATTTAGCAATGAGAGGAATGGGGCAGCCATCGTGCACCCTCCAGGTTGAGAAACCCTGGAGCAGGGTGATATATTTAATTCTTCTAGCTACACGGCAGATACACACACGGACCTACCAGGCAGGAGGAAGACTTCTGAGCACTTCATGACAGTGAGTTTGTTGGTCTCGGAAGTATAGTGTGGGAACATTTTGCCTTGCAAAACAGGCTGTTCCCTTTCCTGTGCCTTCCTGTGAATAACAGCACATAGGGTTTTCAAAGTGCTCCACTAAGGCTGGAACTGATTCTCCTCTTGCTTACATAGGTCTCCAACTGTTGTTTGAGAGTGATTTTGATGACATTTTTCCAGATTTACACCACTATAAGTGACAGCGATCAGGCCTGTCCCCTAAGAAATCCTCCCAGCAGCCTGTGAAGCAGAGTTCTCCCCACCTACCAGCTGGTCACCCCTGGGAGAGGGTTGCAGGCAAATGTGTCTCTTTACTCCTGGAGGGTAAATCTATATGGAGTCTCTGTAGCAAGTTGTGTCCAGACTTTTCTGGTCTAATCATTGCTTTGGATCTTGAGATGAGTGAGGAGCCAGAAAAGAGAATGAAAGAGACACAGGAGTGGTTGGGAGATCCCTCTGCTGGGAGGTGATGCAGAAGAATTGCCTGGCACGAAACTTGACTCAGTTACATGGCCACCTGCTCTAAGGGGCAGGGGTTCTTGCTATATGCTATATTGTCCATCTTCTCGTGGTCTTGAACTGGTGTCAGGTTCCAGAGGGTGGGTCTCTGTTGCACAGTCATCTGACAACTTCATTTTAAATGTTTTCCTCTGGTGGTGGCTAATAAAATTATTCGTGAACTCTTTGCAGATGTCTTCCCATGTACGGCCTAGGAAGGATGCTTGTGGAAGAGGTTTTATTTTGCATGGCATGCTTTGGTTGGGTGTGGAAGTGGGCTGTTGGATTGGTTTGTTTTTTTCCCTAAAAGATAGAACATGCCAGTAAAATTTTAAGAAAAGCCTCCTACATGATTCCAAAAGGCATTAACGCTTTCTCACTTCACTTACCGGCGTTTGATTGGCAGCAAGCGCTAGGCTGATCTCAAATATTGCTGGCTTTTTAAAAGCATAATTACTCGATTCACTCTACATGTTTTATGTCCCTAATATGCTATTAGCGCGGGACGTAAAGATGGATGCTTGTTAGGAACATGCAGTGGCAACAGACTTTCAGTCCCTTTGTGCAAGCGAGGAGGTTATTAGGAAACAAGTAATAAAAACAGACATTTATGCAATTGATTTGCTTAGGAAGTGCGCCGTGACTTGAAACATGCATCGTTTTAACGAAAGCTCTCTTGCTTTGGCTGCTAAAGCCATGGAAGATGTAAAATGTTACCCTTGTTTTCAGTGAAACTAAATTGCTGGTCTGTTGTGGTGTCTTGCCTCTGTTTTATTCAGCCCTTCAAATGTTAATGAGAGGTGCTAGTGGTGTGCCAAGGAAAGAAGCCTTTCTTTTCTGCACTGCATTCTGTTGCCATGCCACTTCCTGGTGGTACTGCGTGCGCCATGACACTCAGCACCATTAGGTTTGTTAACATATTAGATCCTGTGCTTTGCAGGATTCTGGCCCATTTCAAATCATTATTGTTTCTAACTTGTGGACATGTCTCCAACAGCGCATTGGTTGACAAGGGTTTCTAGTTCCACTGCCCACAGAGCTCTTGGGCTCTGTTCATGTGATCAGTTAGGAGCATGGTTAGCTTAATTTATCTGTGATTGGCCTAGCTAGTCTAAATATGACATAACTTTAAAACCTGTTCTGGTTGGAGTTCATACTCTCATGTTACTGGTGGGAGAGATGTTTCTAGCTTAAACAAGTCCATGATAATACCAATTTCTAAATAAGGCCAAATATTGAGCTGTATCTGTTAGATCTGCAGATCTTGTTCTAGTTTATTTTTGTGATAGCAACAATATACCTCCTTTTTATCTGAGCTGACAAAATAATTAGCAGCTAATAATTGATTCTGCAAATTTTAGCCCCTTTTTATGTTCCTGGAAGATCTGAAAACTGATGGCAACTTTCTCAAATTTGTTTGTATTGCGAAGCCATTTGATAGCTTGTGGGAGTTTGTGGGGGTTTGGCAGATTGTCATACTGCAAAAAAATTATCTCCCACCACTTAATTTGTAGTTCAAACCCAGTTGGTCAGTTGTGATTGGGTAGACCGTTCACATGTATTATTTCTGCTTCTTCAGAAGATGAAATGTATAGGAACCTCCAACATGCATATTCATAGATTCCAAGAGTTCAGGAGCAGAAGGGGTTGTCTAGTTTAGTCTCCTGTATGTCAAAAGCTTTTAATTTCACCTATTTATCCCTATACAAAATACAATGACTAAACAGATGCAAATTTCATAGACTCTTAGAACCGGAAGGAACCTTAAGAGGTCACCAAATCCAGTCTCTTGTTCTTATGATGGGACTAAACATCATTTACACTGTCCTTGAGAGGTGTGTGTCCAGCTTGCTCTTGGAAGTCTCCAATGGTGTAGATCCCACAGCCACCTTAGACAGTTTGTTTCAGTTCTCAGCCACCCTGACAGGAAGCTTTGACTAGTATCTAACCTCACCTTTCCTTGGTGCAATTTAAACCCTTGTCCTTTTGTCAGGTGTTAGGTCCCTAGAAAATCCCTGTGATTCACAAAGCCTGAAGTTAGGCCCCTCAGCACCTATACAGGGAACGGGGAGGGAGATTCATAGAAACCACCGGGCTGTGCAGGAAATCAGTGGGAGTTGCCAATGACAGGGTATGTGCTAAACTCTGGTACTGTCTCGTTGATAGGTCCCTGAGTCTGTGCTGCAGAAAGGAAATGATCTCCATTTGGGATTCTCAGCTGCAAACTCTGTCCTGGTCTTTGGTGCCTATGTTGGGAGCAAGAAGCCACTCTCAGGCTGAGACGTGTGTGCATGCTCTCTCTTTTTCTGTCTTTTAGTCACATGGACCAGAGCAGCTGAGTATGGGATTAACTGTCTGGCCTGCTGGTCAGAGCAAACACCTGGAGGATGGGAGATCCAGGATACAGTCCACAGGTGCCAGTGACTCTAATTAGTTAACTAGAACGCAGCAGCTTCAGCAGGAAAGCCCATGGCCCAATAGTTACAGTTCCCTGTTCAAATCCTTTCAGCGCCTCTAGTGAACATAGGCATGAAAATTATGGGGGAAGTCCTCCCCTTATCCCCACTAGCCATTTTGTGTGAACTCATCTCGTGTGTGCCCATGGCACACGCTTGCTGGATTGGGACCCACAGCAGAGTCTGGCAGCTGAAAGCTCATCTTCCCTGTTTTTTCAGTCACTCTGGGGAGTAAGAAGGGGTTAGACCCTCAGAAGCTTAGCAGGAGGCTGCCAGGCACACAACCAGAGGTGGAATTTTTAGTTAGTAGGGAACTTCTACTGCAAAAAGGTACGTGCTGGGTGAGTTTAGCCACCTACAGGATTCAGCAGCAGTCTTATCCCTTGTAGTGGTTCTGAAACTGGGACCGAGGCCACTGAAACCTAGACTTAGGCTATGTCTGCATTAGTCAATATGAATCAACTGCAGATATGCAATTCTAGCTACAGCAATTGCGTAGCCAGAATCAATGTCTCTGCACTTGGCTTACCTGGCTATCCTTACTGAAGAAGGTCATCTCGTAAGGAGTACAGGGGTCAGCTGCAACCCCAGATAAGTTGATTTTGCACTTTCCAACCAGATGCATGAAATCAAACCATAGGGTAGTGTAGACGAAGCCTCAGATGCTACTGCACTTTGTGCCTAAATACCTTTTGATTGCTTGGAGTATAGAGAAGCAGCCCTCAAACCTCTGAGATCCACCAGCTCAAACTGGGCTTCTGTGAACTAGATGAATGCAAGAGAGACAAGCGTTGGCTGCTTATATAGACGTCCAAGTCACTGTTGGGTATTAACAATCAGACAGTCCCTTTGGAATTACACAGCTCTGATTGTCCCGCTGATTGTTCTCGTTTTAGTCTCCATTGATTTATGTCATGTCCAAGTAAAGACATTTCCCACATGCCCCCTCAAGCCTTTTTTTTTTTTTTTTAAAGAGGAAGGGGAGTGGCAGGACCAGTTTGCCATATTAAATACAATAGGATTCTTTTAATTGCTGTGTTTTAAAGTCCCTCCTCTCTGAGTGCAGGGCTCCATGGAACAAGAAGGGTGTCAGTGTGAATATCTGTCAGGAACTGTGATCAAGGAGGAGGTTAAATGCCTATGGATTCCTGCCTCCTTTGTTTGTGAAAGCCTGCTGCGTTCTTGTTTAAGGACGATGGGGAAAAGTTCCGCGAGCAACTCTCTTGGGCCAGAGTGGTAGCTCGTTCATTTTGAACTATAATAGGCTCATGTGTGGTGCTGAGGGTTTTGCTCCAAACCTCCACTGCTAAATTTTTGGGACCTGAGCCAGTGGCACTGTTTCTTTGTGTTCTGAGGCCAGGCCTATTCCAGAGGAGACGACCTTTCTTTAGATTGCGTCCCAAAGGGAATCAGAGAACTGACACGCTGTCTGCTTTATGCCCCTGCATCTGGACTGTGCAACCCTTCAGGTTGGTTATCAGCCTTGTCAGGCAGCAGACGTGAGACTGTTGCTTGCTACTCCCGTCATCTTCCCTCCAGCAGGAGTTTGCGTGGAGGTGGCTTATCTCAAAACTGTATCATGGGCATGTGAAAAGGTGCAGGAAACACAACCACATTAACCTGCAAAGTATCAAGTTTGTGTGTTGTGGAGGGAAGAGAGTCTAAAATGTGACAATAGCAGCAAAAGCCAGTCATGAACAGGCATGCTAGTATCCTTTAACAATGATTTGGTGCTTATATCTACAAGATGTCATGAGATTTATTTTATAGGTCCTTATTACAGTGCTATAGTTAATTCATTGCTCATTTGTTTTCTTCCCAGTATGGTCTGTTAGGCTGTCATTCTTCTGGTCTCCTCTGTAGAGAGACCTCTGCAAATGTTACTTAGCATTATAATCATCATTATTATTATTAATAATATTGTTACTTTCCATAAGAAAAATAATAGCAGCACCTAACAGAGACCTTCTTCGCTGCTCTCACATCAACTTCTGTTTTATCCCTTTAGCGCATGCCATAAGTTTTAAAGGGCTTGGTTATTTTTATAGCATCTACAGTACCTTTGATACTATCTGATACACCATAAGCTTGTTTATGCTAATAAATCATAATAGCATCTGTTTTTGCTGTTAATGGGTGCAGGGCCATATTTTAAAGCTTTATCTCACTTGGCCATTCTTTCATATTGAGATCGGTTTGTAACGCCTCATTAGCTGGGGCACATTTGAAAAATGACTGCGATGGTGCTTCATGTGCATGGAGAGAGCTAGGTGGATTTAATCAGATAATGTTTGCAAAGCTAATTGAAGATGGAGAGTGCTGTAAAAATGCTAAATGTTGTCATTAATGGAAATACAATTTGTAACTCTGGCAGAAAGACTTAAGAGTCAGGAGATGTCCTCCAGATCAGGAAACCAGTAAATAAAGAATTAAGGCAGAAGTGTGTCTTCTGAAGGCTCAGAGACATGTGTGATAAGTTGCCAGGGAAGGTGATTAGAACAGAGTGTGCTAGTGAGTCTGAGGCACCTTGGTGGGTTTCTAGAGAATGAGATTGAGGTCTATAGTGAAAAAGGAGGAAAATGAGATTTACAGCACATTGCCACTTGAAATGAAAGAGCGCAAAGCAAGGAGGTTCAGCTTTAAGGCTTCCAATCCGTCAGATTCATGCAGATATCCATGTTTTGACCCCTCTTCTGCAGTGCCTATGTTGAACCAGCTGATGCCTCGTACTTAGCTCTCAGTCAGTTACCCAGTGTGATTCCCTGGAAAGCCTGTGGAGAGCTCTGATTTTTGTTACCAATGCCCTGGGCAGTTCACTGCCCTTGAAAGTCTGCGCTGTATTTGCAGCACCATTGGAAATGGTGTCTCTGAACAATAACTGGCAGGAAACAGATCACAGGCCTAGGTGATGGGTGGATCAGTGCAATCATTACAGCTCTGTGGGAGCTTTTCAGATAATAGAGAAACATTTGGCGAGTGTTGCAAGTGGATATGGGAAGGGTGAGTGAAGGAAGGGATGAGCAAAGGAGGTAAGAAATGTAACTGGAACAGAGGTGAAGAGGAAAGACAAAATTCGAGGCATCAAGGTGGGCAATCAGTCAGATTGGTCTCCCAAGAAAGGTGATGAAACATGGTGGGCAAAGCACAGGGGAATATAGTCTGTGGAGCAGTCCCACATTGGCTGAAGAGTTGAGTTAAGGGCTTGTCTATCCTTACCAGAGTGTTGATGCTCTGGAGGTCGATCTTCCAGGATTTGATTTATCAGCTCTAATGAGGACCAGCTAAGTCGAATGCTGAGGGTGTACCCAATGACCCTGCTACTCCTCGCAGTTGCGAGGAGTAAGGGAAGTTGAGAGAGAGTTAGCCTCCAGATGACCCCCTGCTGTGGGGATGGTGCAGTAAATCTATGTAAAATATGTCAGCTCCAGCTACGCAATTCAAATAGCTGGAGTTTTGTATTCTATATCAATTGTAGTGTAGACTTGGCCTAGGTGACTTATCAGATCTGTCCCTCTTCTTCCTCTTCCCTTAGTGGTTACAGGGGCTTTGTAGGGAGCTGTTTTCTGATCTCTTGTTCATGTGATAATCTGCTTCTCTCTAAACTGTATATATTTACCTGCTGTTGTTATTGGGTTAGAGATCAGGAGAAAATAGTGGGCAAACCTATACTTACCGGCTGATTGACCGCACTGTGGTCAATCTTCAGGAGTTCAATTTTTGCCACCTGTGTGAAGACACGGCAAAATTGATCTCTCCAGGCTCAGCCACTGACCCTTGTACACCACGCAGTTGGGTGGCGTAAAGGATGTCGGCATGAACTTGAAGATCCCCAATCTACACAGGGTGAGAAAGTCAATACTGATACGTCCATTCTAGCAATGCTAATGGCATAGCGAGAGTTGCGTATTGGAAATCAACAAGAAAACCCGTGACGCCTTATAGACTAACAGATATTTTGGAGCATAAGCTTTTGTGGGCAAAGACACGCTTCATCAGATGCATGAGTTTTAGAAGATACAGACCAACTTGACTATCTTTCTGGTATTGGAAATCACATTTCTACCCTAGTGTAGATCTACTCAATGTGTCTTTGTCCCTTCCTTGTACATTTGGCACCTATCTGCATAGAGTTGCTCACATTCTTCCACCTTATAAATGAGATGTTGGATTAAATGGCAAAACCCTCTTAAGGTGTATGGATGTGCATCTGTTTAATTAAATGAGATCTCTTTTGCTTTCCTTACAAATAACTCTGTGCCTTTTCTCCTGCCCTCCCCACTCTTCCTTTGAATACGTGCAAACTTGAAACTCATTCCCCTTCACATCCCTCCAGAAAACCACTGGCTTCACCCTGGCCTTCATCCCTTATCTTATTAATATGTGAAATTTAGATCAAAAGACCAGAAGCGGTGCCCACACCCGCCAGAATAACCTGATCTGCATCTGCTCACAGAAATGAAGGCACTCAGTTACATGCATTTAGCTTTAGAACTGTGGTCCTCTACCTATCGGTGTTTTATTTTAGAGCACTGATTGAACTATTTTGCAGAAAAGTGCACTTCAGTGGGGAAGGCCTTTTCCAAGTACAATCCATATTATTCAAGCACACAGTCTTAATGGCAAACAAAACTCCTTCCTCCTTCTGAATTTTGCGTGCAGTATGTATGCACAGCCTAAAAATCCAAGGCCGATAACTCTGTGCCTTGGAGCTGTGTAAGCAGAACTTTTCAAATGGAAGTCTGCCACAATAGATTACAGAACAGTGGCATTTCTTTAGAAATGTTTGGCAGATGACGGTTTACAGAATAATTAAAATCCTCTGGTATTTGAGATACATAAGAAAGATGTTGTTTTTGTTGTTGTTTTGTTGTAATGGGATTGTCTCAAAAAATAGAGCCAGTTTAATGTGGTAATCTGTAAAGTAGAGATTGCAAAAGGACTTGGAGTAATCAGAAATATTTTCTCCGACTGAGTTCTCACTATTTCCACTGCAGGCCCTGGGGCAAGATGGGAGGAGCCCCCTGGTTCATTGCCCTGAAAGGGGTGGGGCC
Source organism: Carettochelys insculpta (assembly GCF_033958435.1). NCBI lineage: Eukaryota > Metazoa > Chordata > Testudines > Carettochelyidae > Carettochelys > Carettochelys insculpta. Next base: position 34,892,679 of record NC_134152.1, read on the forward strand.
AAATGTGGAAGGAGCATGACCAACGACAGTCAGACCTCAATGCCACCCAGATAATGTCACTGGGACCCCCATTCCCTGATAGCTGTGTGCAGCCAGAGCAGCACTGCCACAGCTTTTCAAAGGGGTCTGGAGCGCCAGTGGACCTGGTACTGCCTTTCCTCCTAGAATGAGACGTATTCTTCTTGAAAAGATGCATCTTTTCCAGATTCTGTCTCTGCCATTGTGCATTTTCATCATTGCCTTCTTCAGATAAATTAAACCTGCTTTCTCTAAATGATGCCGAATTAGTTTAAAAACAAGCTTGTGCTCAACCTTTCAAATTTTTTTCCTGGATCCTGTGGAAAGTGTCATAACGTGGGTGGCACAGGAAAGGTTAGTGGAAAGGGTGGGGCTGTGATTAGCTAATAAGGGAGATGAGCTATCTGGCAAAAATTAATGAAGACTTTGAAGCGAGGGGAATCTGGATGCCTGCAGTAAAATCATATTAGCCGTAATGAAATAAACGTTGGAATGCAACAGATCCTTGTAAATAAATAATCATTTAAAAAAATCAGACGGATGTAGTTGTCAGCTCACTGACAAGCATGCCCTGATCCAGGGCATTATAGCTCTGAAATGGAGAGTAATTATTCTAATTTGTTTTATTACATTAGCGTGGGTAGAAGGGAAGAAAAGGGGCTTTCTTTTATGGCTTTATCATTATTCATAGAAGAACTCAGAAGGGACAGACATCTGACTCTGGCACTGGGGCTTCATGGGAATTTTTGGAAAATGATGTCTACAATGTTCTGACCTTTGACCTTCCAGCTGCAGCCCTCCTTCTCTCTATAGGGATCCCACACTTGACTCCTTAGCAACCTCCTTTGTGCCTCTGATCTCTCTCCATTTGTCTAGTAATAGCCCTTGGCAGGAGGACTTGTTGTTCCCTCAGTAGCTTAAAAAGGCATGGAGCCGTTAATGCCAAGTACTTTTCAAAATCCCTTTCACCCACTCCTTATAGCTAGTCTTCAAAGTCAATCAAATGCTGATGCAGTCATGGTCTTTTTTCAAAAGAGCTTTCTGGTAGCATGGAAAAAAAACCCAACAAATAAAAAGAAACAAAAAGCAACATGAGTGACTTATCTTTCACAAATGTGCTTTTCAGCCCATCTGAGTTGTACATAGACAGTCGTGATGCTTTTTCTTTAGTGTTTCACGGTTTTATTTTTAATCGGCATGCTCACATTGTGATGAAAGCAAAATTTCATAAAGTCAGGATTATCTACTTACATATCTATCTAGGCATTTATTTGCTCATCATTATGGTATCTGACTTGCGTATCCTGCTGCAACAGCAAGTAGACATAGATTACTTCTTCCTTTTCCATCGTCTCCTCCTTCACCCCATTGTAATCACTGGTCTAGAACTTCTTGGAAAAGTCTTAAGTCCTGAAGTGATTTGTATACTGTAGACCAGGAAGTGTGCAAGAGGCAAGACTTCAAAATCATCTCAGTCTAATTACTGTATTGCTTTCACAAAGTTCTGACACCTTACAATTTTCATACAGTCCTACAGCTGCTCTGTGGAGAATAGTTGGGTAAAAATGTCTGGAACACTAGTGTTCAAATGGTACAATGAAATATAAGGCTGTGTCTACACTAGCCTGGAAGATCAAGACACTCAGGGTTGATCTTCGGGGGTTCGATTTTGAACATCTGGTAGGGAAGTGCGACATTGACCTCTCAGGTGTGGCAGTTGACTGTGTATTCCTTGAAAGATGTGAAGAGTAAGGGAGGTTGACAGGAGAAACTGTCCCGTCGACCTTCTTCAGTAAGGACAGCCAGTTAAGCCAACTGCAGATACATCAATTCTAGCTACAGTTACCGTAGATAGAGTATCTGCAGTCAACTTACTTTGCCTCATGTGGACATAGACTTTGTCTCTAACCCTGATAGCCTTTCAGAAAGGTGCTAAAACAATGAACTGCAACCTGCTAAGATTAAATGTGAATGGTTGGAAAATGGAGAATTCCATCTTTCATGACACTGGTCTGAGACTCAGGCCTAGCATTTGCCATGGACCAATGTCATTGTAATTTCTTGATGGTCCAGTTCGTGTTACACAGAGAAATTATTTAATTGGTGGGGACCAGCAGATGACCATTATTTTAAACAAGTCCGTACGGTTACAAAATTGTGTTCAGAGTCCATTTTCCTGATAACTAAGCTTTCACTGTGATCTAGCTCCATATGTATTATCAACTGCTAAATGGGTTTGTAAAATAGCAAAGATGTATCTGCTGCTTATCATTCAAGGCAGTGTTAGAGCTGGAGTAAAAAAGTTTTTATCAAGCTCTAATATCTGTTCAGTGTTTTCCATATTTCTTGTTTTAGAAATCTCAGTCAAAGCATTTTTTTGCAACACCAACAGTGGTCGTTGTGCTATGCCTTCGACCTAGAAAATGAGCCGGCTAGAATCAGAATGAAAAGCGATCTAGTAGTAGTGCCTTCAGTACCTAAATTGGAATGAACGGCGTAAATAAATAAATAAATAAAATAAATAAAAGTAAATGTAGGTGTTTAAAGTATTTTGTTTTAAACTGCTAGAATTTTAATCTCTCGACCTGGCTACAGTTATCCCTATAGGGTTTATCTTGCCAGCTGCTGAGCATTCAGTCCTCAATCCAGCAAATGAAGCCATTGGGTCTACTAATGTGCTCATGAGTTTTGCTGGGTCAGGGGCTCAGTGTTCAGCCCCTTTCAGAATCGAGTCCATCTATGTTACAAAAGCAAGGAATTCCGGTAGCCATAGTGTAACCTTGAAATGAATAAAATTATGTAAAATAATACTCTAAATTCCATTGAATAGTTTATTTTCCAGAATGTGTTATACAGCATTGAATTATAATATAACTTCTTTATTTATTTTTAAAGCAGCCTTTGCCAGATCAGTATTGTATAAAGTAAGCACCAAACAGCTACACATAATATGGAAATGTTTCCCAGTTTACCTGAAAAATACAGAGAATCAATGGATGCTCTTGAGAACGTGGTGTGAAGTTGCACCTGGCAATATAACCGACAAATGATCCAACCCAGATGATGAAGACTATGTGAGAATAAGCATGAATGAACACGCAAAAATACTGCTATAGCCAAAGGGGGACAAATTTTGTGCTTCATTAGTTATTAGCCAGACACAAATCATGGATCTTTAAAAAGTAATTAAAAGACCTTTGCAAAGCTGATCATGTGCACAATAAATCTTATGTGTATTATCAGCCTGGTGAGTTAACCACAACCATCCAAAAACAGTCAGGCCCCTAACACTCTTGAAATGGGTTTAAAAATAATAAAATGCTAAGGAAAACTAATTTTGCCTTATTTTCTTTAGTCTTCTAGTATTTGAGCTTTTAGAGTTCACATTTTCAAGGTTTTCTGTGCACATTTAGAGCCTAGTAACTTTTTACTTTAAATGGCAGCCAAGATTTTCACTTGTTCACAGGACTCCAGGAGCTAGAGTTAAAAGTCCACCAAATGTCATGTGAGACGTGATGATAAAACTGCAAGAGTTGGCAAAACTATGTTCTGGTAGTGCCTTGGGGCTCCAGCTCAGATTGAGGATTTGTTGTGCTAGGATGTCTGCAAAGGACTAATAGACAGTCCCTGTCTCAAAGGACTTATGTTCTATGTGAACAGGATAGGCAGAGTGGAAGCAGAGGCACACAACGATTTAATGACTTTCCTATGTCAGAGGCACAGCCAGGAATAGAGTCCCGTCCCCTATCCAACTAGACCACACTGCCTCTCTCCAGTATCTTCTGTGCTGTTCCATGTTTCTGTGTTTCATGTGTGATGTGTATTAACATTTTCTGCACTACACGGTGTGTCACAATGTGTAATTAAAATGGCAAACTGCTGCCTGGAAACATCTATAAATTCTTTCCCATATGCACATGCTGTCTGTTTTAGACTGGGACCACACAGGGCTGCTGCACTCATACCATTTTGGCATCATTTATTATTTATATTGTAGCATCACTGATTTGGCAAGCAGACTACGAGGTGAATTTACTGCCTGGATATAAGGACTTGGTAAAGCAAGGTTAAATTAGTTTTTTTTCTGGTTTTCATGGCTGTTTGTGGAGAGTGCTGAAATTATTTTACAATATTTACTCTGCAGCCGACATGTTCTTCACTTGCTGATTCCACTTGGTAGAATGTAGGCCATGACTTTTAGAATGTGGAAAAAGGTTTCCCAGTGACAGTCATAGTAGGTACACGCACAAAGCTCAGGTGTAGCTTAACACACTAATGGTTTGGATATCCATCCTTCTGTAACCATCCAGGCTTTGGATGCCTCTTCTTCTTTCCATGCATTACAGTGATAGTGGAGGGCCATGGATACACTCTTCTTAGTGGTTCCTAAGTCTGGTGGTCTGGGTGCTGCTCGCTGAGTGCATGATCCGAAAGTCCAGTGAAGCTGATGGAAGGTTCCCATTGGCTTCAGTGGGTTTTGCACCACACCGAAGGTGTTCTCACTGCAGGACATGAAGTTCTAGCACCTCTTTGGTCAGGTTTTGCACATCCCTAAGGCATTTCAACAGCAGGAGCAAAGGATATTGCATCTTTTATTCTGAAGTCCTATTTTATTTGGAATATAGTTGTTGGTTTTTTTTATTGCCAAGGCAATGGCCATTATCACTGATTTCTGATCAGGTAATCATGTGTAACTTTAAAAATGTCCCTTTTGGTGCTGCTGTTAATAGCTTATTAAATGACGAGAACATTGAAATCTAATTTATTTGTCACCATTCATGCTGTTCCTCTAGGTGTATGTACTTCATTCGGTGTGAGGGATAAAAGTAAATCCGTCCCTTTTGCTTTGGTTTTAGGTAGTTTCATTTGCTAGTTCCGCCGGCAGTTGTATTTGGGTTGCAAATGCGCTAAGGGCTGGTCTGCACTGCGAATGCTACATGACTGCAACTTCCCTTTTGTAGTGCATCAAGCGAGGGCACTCACTGCCAACACAGGACAAATCTCCTGTTTACGTAATAAATCCACCTTAGCGAGAGATAGTAGTTGCATCAGTGGGAAAAGTATCAGAGAGGTAGCCGTGTTAGTCTGTGTCTTTGAGAACAACAAGAAGTCCTGTGGCACCTTATAGACTACCAGATATTTTGGAGCATAAGCTTTCGTGGGCAAAGACCCGCTTCATCAGATGCATCAGTTGCATCTGATGTAGCGGGTCTTTGCTCACGAAAGTTTATGCTCCAAAATATCTGGTAGTCTAAGGTGCCACAGAGCTTCTTGTTGCTCTCAGTGGGAAAAGCTCTCTTGCAGAGATAGTCGTATGCATCCTGGCCCATACATTAGTGTAACTTAAATTGCAGAAGGGAAGTGGCTTATTCCTTATTCCTCATGACTCTGAGCACTGTAAGTTATATTGCATTTGAAAGACAAAATACCCAAACCTTTCCAGCTTTCCTGTTCAAGCTAGCCTTGTAAAGCCATCTTGTCTCCATAAACATACGGTTTGGGCATGACTCTTGTTTCCCTTTTAAATATATATTTTTATGGGTGTTTATAAGATGGGGAAACAATTTTTATCTCGGGGTGGTATGTGTGTGGCCTGATTGCGTGTTTGAGGCAGGTTAACATGCCTCAAACAATTTTAAATCTGGAATTGTGGCCCGTCTTGGAAGTTTCTCCCTTTTTCTTCTTCCCCCTCCCGCTTCACATCTCATTGTTTAGGCGCATTTTAAAAAAAAAAGTCTTTGGATTAACTCTAAATTTATAACTCTCATGCCATGTCCACCTCCACCCCGACCCTTCTGCAGCAGATATCAATAGAATTTTATAGACATAGCTTTGAGTTACCAGGCTTTCTTTCAGTTTGCCATGCTATTGGTCTGTCTGTACCATTTTTTCAGAATTAATTTTGGTCTGAAAAAGTCTCAAAGACGGCTTTGTTCCTCTTTGACACTCACTCTGGAAAAAAAAATCCGTGGAAAATCTGACATCTGCATTGTAGAGAAAAATCAATAGATGGGGAGGAATATAATTATCCCCCACTTCTGAAAGAATTTTTTAGTTTTTTTTTTAGCGTGACTTTCATCAGCTTAGGATTTGAATGACATTTTAATTATTTAGGCTTTTTCATTTTGAATCATCAAAATGCATCAGTCTGAAAGGGGGATAGTCATACGGAGTAATCTGTGCAAGATAAGAGAAGGATTTCACATGCCAAAGTTCAACCTCTTTCCTTTTCGTTTACTTAAATCTAAGAGGTACATTTATATGAATCAAACGCATACAAAACTAGTGTCTGCTTACAGATTCCCATTGCAATCATTCAGATGGCTTTGTAGTAGCAGATGAGTAATCGTTTAATGAGTTATGAATCACTTTGCTTGGCATCGAGTAAATAAAGAAACAGTTTTTCTTCGTTTGAGATGTTTTGTTCCTTACACAATGGATAAAAATGTAAAAGATTTGTCTAAATCAATGATTCTTTAGTAACTTTTGCACCAGTGATTGTATTTGGAAGCGTTCTTTAATGCAGAGAGGATGAGGTACAAAATGCAGTGGTGTTCTACTGATTTACTTGGTCTGTGCTGTGAATATTAGGACAACATCAGTGTGATGCAGGAGAATGTTTCTTTCTTTGTGTGTAGAATTCTTAGCGGAACTGTGTCCTGCTCTCAGCTGTGGGTTTGTAATGTTTCTGCAATACCAATAATTATTGTGGTTGTATATTTTTGACAGAAAAAGATCTTTATGTGTAATGTTGGGGCCTCATAGTGAATTTGTTTCCCACAGAAATGATTCACCTTAAGTAGAGGTTGCAGTCTGCATATAGAACAGTTGGTATCTTCTGTGTGCTACTTCTCTTATGATAGCTCCGTTAGGGTATGTATGCACAGCAAAGTTATTTCAAAAGACAAGCTGCTATTTTGAGATAATTTTGCTAGTGTCAACACAGTGCTTATTTTGAAATTGGTAAACCTCATTCCAAGAGGAATAGTGCTTATTTTTAAATAGGTATTTCAAAATAGGGGCTGTGTAGATGGGGAATGGGGCTATTTTGAACTCAGTTGTTCTGGAGTAGCTGATTTTGAAATAAAGCTGTTGTGTAGACATAGTATTTCTGATTAGAGGCCCTGGAATCAGTGCTTCCGGGGCTCTAATCTGAAATAGGCTCTATTGTGTGTGGACACAGTATTTCAGAATAAGTTTTGCTTATTTTGGGGCTTGTTTGTAGTATAGACGCATTATTCTGGAATAGTTTGTCTTGGAATAATAACTCTGGAATAAGCTATTCCAGAGTAACTCTGTAGTGTAGATGTACCCTTACAATAGAATACATCACCTCAAGGAAACCTCAGAAAGAGTTGTGAACAGCAGGAAGCTTGTTTAGAGACTAGATAATATGGACCAAGGAAACAAGCTTGTGGGTTTCAGAAGGAATGTCCTGCAGTGCACATGAGCTTGCTTTTTCACCAGCAGGAGTTGGTCCAATAAAAGCAATTGTTTCCCCCTCCTGTTTGCTCTCATAACCTGGATCCAATACAGCTAAAACACTGCAAAATGCTTGGGAGAGGTACAAGTGTAGCCCTGGGGACATCTGTGGTGGAAGATGTTGAAAAGCAAATGGAATATGCTGCAGCTTTGAGACAGATGCCATAGATCTGGTAGAAGAAGTTTGAAACCGCTTGGAGACAAAAGTTGTTCCCTTCCTGGTATCTCTGAGTGCACACCACTCAGACCTCATGATACCTTTACCCCTTGGAGAGTGGTATCGGGTGATGTGTTCTCTCTTTGATCAGGTGCTGGGCTACAGCACCCTGTACATCATCTAGGCTTTCCAGCAGATTTTGCTGGGCTCAGTGCCTGGAGTTCCTCCCTGGAGGAGCCTGTGAGGGGGTGAGCAGTCAGCCTTCTTATCCCAAAGTATTATTTAGTCTTAAGAGCAGGGTCAAAAAACAAGAGAAAGGATTTTAGAACAACTAACAGTCTGCACATGTCTCTTACCTAAACCCTTGACAGCCTGGGAGAGCAGCAGGGAAGCAGACACCCTAGGGCAGTGGTACCCAAACTGTGGAATGGACCTCACTAGAAGGGCCAGCTCTAACAGGGGCAGGGAGGGAGTGCCACCCAGCCCTACTCTGTCCGTAGCCTGGCCCTATCTCCTGGCTCCTGCTGCAGCCATGGTCTATGTCCAGTCCATGGCCCCACTCCTGACTGTGGCTTGGGGTAGGGGAGGGGAGAAGTAAGCAGATTCTAGTACGGTTAAGGGGGAGTGCAACAGGAAAAATTGGGGACCAGTGGCCTAATGTGGGTGTGTGCCAGCCTGTTCGCCTGTGGAGCTCTTCAGCCCCTTTTGAGAGTCTTTGGGCTGTGCAGCTCAGGGGACAGATCACTGGACTGGGACTCAGGAGGCCTGGATTCTACATCTTGTTCTGTCACTGGTGTACTGGGTGACCGTGGTCAGGTGCCACCATCTCCCTGTGCCTCAGTTTACCCACACATTGCATGAGAGTCATGATGCCTACCTGTGTAAAGTGTTTTTATCTACTTTCTCAGAGCTAGATAAACAAGCTAGACAAACTTAAAAGTCAAATTAGTCTCCCTAGGGTTTCCTGTTTTCTTCTAAGGACCTGACTCTCCTATGTTTTCTGAGACGGGTCTAACCTTAAGTTACTTTTTCACCTTCCTCCTGGTTTCCCAGCGGTGGTGTTGATTTAACCCAGTAAAGACATGCAGTAAACATCCCCAATAACTGCAGCTGCAGCATGCCATGGTACGCAATTATTACAGAACTGCTCCATATTCATCATAGCAACAATTCATTGTTCTCTGTCTTGTGTTAGATCATGCTGGGAAGTGTTATGTCCTGACAGCTCATTGTAAAATAAATAAATAAATAAACAAACCTTAAGGCCACACATTTAGCGTGAGCTGTGATAGAAGAAGTTATCTTTTAAAAGTTACAGTTAACTAATGTAAGACTGAGGATGAAATAGATTTGCTGAAAGTTATGGTGTCCAGACAACTAATCTTCTATACTTGAACCATTGTGTTTGTTGTTGCATGGCCAGGAGCAAACAGTGTGTCCAACTTACCCACACACCCCACAGTGCCATCCTGCTTGCAAAGCTGAGTTGAACTGTATTTTCATTTGTGAAGGTAGGTATGTAAATCGTAGCAAACCAAATTAGTCCTGGGATTAAAGAATATAACCGGTAGGCAGAGCTGGAGTCAAAGACTGCATTGCTGTCGTCATGTCTGTGCTTTCACATCTCTAAAATGGGGCTATTAATGTTTATTTCATGAACAAAACACTTGAAGATGCCTGGGTATAATCATCAGAAGAATAGAAATTGTTATTTAGACACATAGCTAACCATGTGCTAGCTGTTACGCTGCTGCTGGCTGTAGACTAATTTGCCCCTGAAAGCAGTACTAAGTACCTCTAGTTTCTGCCCCATCTAGCTCCTGAGTTTACTGTAAGGTGAGATTTACTGAACAATAGCCATAGAGTACTGGGACTGGATCAGAGAGCGAAGGATGGGTGGATTGCCATGTTGTGGGTTCAATTCCTACCATAAGATTTTTTTTTTTTTTAAACAAATGTTGACATCATCCCAGAATTGGAAAAAAAGTGTTTAATGTTTATATTAGAAAACCATACTCCTTGAGTAAAGGGAAATATTTGATTAACAGCATATGGAGCAGACGTGAGATGGGTAAAGCATTATTTGAAGGGAATCAGTTAAATTTCTCTCTCCCTGCACCCAAAAAAAAAAAAAAGTGGGGGCAGAATAGGCTTTGTAAGAGGAACAGAGAAGTAGAAGAGTTGCCATAAGAAGGCATGTGAGAAAATCCCAGTTTGATACCATGGTAGGGCTCAGGCAGAATGGCTGGAAGAGAACTTCAGAGAGGCCACACTGGGTCACATGCGAGGTCCATCTAGCTCAGCATCCTGTCTTCTGACAGTGGCCACAGCCAAATGCTTCAACAGAACAGCTAATTAGCAAGTGATCCATCCTCTGTCACCCATTCACAGGTTCTGGCAAACAGAGACTACGGACACCATCTGTGCCCATCTTTACTAATAGCCATCGATATGCCTGTCCTCCATGAGACTGTGTAGTTGTTTTTTGAACTCTCTAATAGTCTTGGCCTTTTTCATATTGACTGGCAAGGAGTTCCACAGGTTGACGGTACATTGTGTGAAGAAATACTTTGTTTTGTTTGTTTTAAAGACAGCAGGGAAGAAAAACCAGTAAAATATATAGGACTAGATTCTAAGCTGGTACACATTGATTCTTACACCTGTTTAAGTCAGAGCGGAGCTTTGTCCTCTAGGTTGAAGATGTGATGCTGGTTATCAGAAGATAAAGGAACAGAGTAACCAGGTGATTGGGTGACAGCTTTTTCAGAGAGGGTGTTGAGCATAATCAGTGGTGTGGTGTACTACTGCTTGAAAGACCAAAGCAGGGTCATCGGTGTGTTCCCACCATGCAGTGCGAGTTTGGGAGCGACTGTTTTTAGAAGAATAACAGGCCTCACTTGAAGTTCCACTTCTCACAGTGCAGTTTAGACTAGTGTTAATGTTTCATAGAGCAATGTCTGTTGTAGCGTTTGGTTTGGCATTTGTACCATGATTTAATCAACTTTGTGAAATGTAGAAATTGAAAGCTGTTGGTAAATTTCCTCTTAATGGCTTTGTTTCCACTGAAATCTCCTTTGTTGGATCTTCTTACAATGAGGGGGAAGAGAGGTTATTTAATCAAGCAAAACTGGAATTGATTCATTTGGAGATAGCTGCAGGCTTTTTCCCCTTGGCAATCTTTTGCAAATAATTTTGACAATCTGTTGGCATGTGAGGTGGTTTATTATTTATAAATTGCAGTTCTTCCATTGAGTTAATTGTCATTACACTACTGTTAGTTGTGGGGAGACAATTTAATAATGCTTAATGATTGGTCGGTGACCCATGCATTAACCACAGTGCCCACCCCGTGGCAGGCAAGTGAGCAGATGAGTTAAACTCTGGCAGGTTTCCCTCTGTTACTTAAATTTCTGATATAATCCAAGGGACTAAAATATTGCTGCCTGAGTGATATTACCACTGGACATCCTTAAAAGCAGTGGAAGGCCTGAACCAGCAATGCAAAAATGCCAGCTGCCGCAAAAGTTGGAGGTGCATTGAAGTGCTTATTGAGATCTTGCTTTGGATCTGTCAAATTAGTTTCAGTGGTGTTACCCTGTTTAACCTTGGGGTACAAGAGACCAGAATCAGGTTAAATAAATAAAAATATGTATGGAGATGCACATCTCATAGAGCTGGAAGGGATCTCGGGAGGTCAAGTCCACTTCCCTGCCCCCTTTGCTGGACGAAGCACCATCCCTGACAGATTTTTTTTTTTAAATCTATTTGTTCCAGATCCCTTAATGGCTACCTCAAAGACTGAGCTCACAATCCTAGGTTTGGCAGGCCAATGCACAAACTGCAGAGCTATCTGTTATACTATTCCTGTGCTAGTGTACTAGATTCCCTCCCTTTTTTCCTCCGTAGTATACCTAAAAGTTATGTGTTGAGTGAACTCCACTTTTCCTGAGCTCTTGGCCTGAATCATGTTTGTCTTGTCTTACACATTCCCTTGTCTTCACCAGAGTTGCATTAATGTAACCAAGAAGACTCTGCACCATAAGTTTAGACAGCAATTTTGTTCATGATGCATGAGCCAGAATGGACTCCAGCTCCCTATCCCACCGCTGAACTTATTTTTGTCACTAGACTTTGTAGCTGGGTGCCAGAATGCAGCCAAGAAGCAGAAGTGTGGAGTCACAAAATACCATTTCTATATGATTGTTCATATCCATGATTTTACAAACTAGGCTTACAAAATAGTGTATGGAGAGCACGGTTCCCTCTAATTTTTTCCATCCATGGGTGGATGCTTTGCTAATCAGCTGGGCAACGCCTAAATTTCTCCTGGGCAGCTGCCCAAGCATTCAGCTTATTGGTGGAGGACAGTGACTCTAGGCATTCTACTGAAATCTGTAAAACAACAAAACAAAACAAAACAAAAAAGCAACCTGAGACGTAATTTTTCTTCTCTTGTGAAAAATGCTGGTGAATTTAATACTGCTTAATTTTAAGGGGCTGTGCGCCCTGAAGGTTGCAGCTTTCAAAGTATAAGCAGGTGCTACTATTCCATCCTCCCCTGTGCTCCTTCATATGCCCTAAAGGGACCAAACTTAGTAGGGGAGACAGTATTAAGACCATATTTCATTCTCCGTACTAATTCAATCCAGGGTTAACCTTTTATAGTCCTTATGCAGACGGCAGCGTTGTGAGATTTCTGAGTACATAGAATGGCCTACAGCCATAGTCAGCTGTAAATTAATATGACAGAGAGCTTGCCTTTTCCAAGGCAGGCTTTCTTATTATTCCAAAGGGCTTGTTTCACATTCTCGCTGCCATGAGCTCAGCTGAAACGATCAAACCCTGTTTCTTTGTAGCCACCATCTGATGAGTCTGAATTTAATAATTCTGGCTGGAACTGGATTCAAAGCAAGGCCATGGAGGTGAAAGGCCAATTGCTAGTTCACTTAGCCACCTGTTTCCTTCCCTTTAGCTGGTATTTAATTTGTACCTTTCCCTGCTGATAGTCAGAGCTTTGAACGTCCCTCCTGTCTTGCAAATAGAGCCAGTTGCTTTATTTGTCTTGTTCACTTTGTGAGGAATTTGGGGGGGGGGGGTTGGAATCACTTTCTTCCCAAAACTTATCGCTCCCCCTCTTTTTTACTTCCTCCAGATTGGGTTAAAAATCTGAATTTCCCAATCTATTGGTGATGTGTTTTCACTTGGTGAACAATTGGGGAGATGTTTACTAAACTGACCCTTTTAAAAAAGAGGTTGAAACACTTTGAAATGTATTTTGAAATGCTGCTGCAGTGAAAAACAAAACGGTACACGAAGCTTTCTGTCCTGCATTTCTTTCTGCAGTTATTCTGGTTGTTTACCCCTTGGAGAAACATTCCCAAACTCTACGTTATGTGCTTAATCTTCAGGGTGCCAGTGGACATTTTCTTACGGACTTCTAAGTTTGAGTTGCATTTAAATTTCTCAGTGAGAACGCAGGACACCCCTCTGGGGACCTTCAGATCAATACTTGTTTGGAGTGAGGTGGAAAGAGTTTGGTAAAATATGGGTTTATTCACTTCTGTGAAGGAGCCATCTGTAGCCAGGGATCACCCTGTTGTGGTGTTCTGTATTTTTGGATCAGTTTGGATTGCTGTTTGTACATCACCTTGCACAATGGGGTCTTGTTCCACGGCTGAGGCGTAGGTGAAACTTCCATAGAAATAATGTGACTTTTTATACTTTAATATTTGTGAGGTGCCATTTCAAACTGGCTTGATAATGAGGGTTTTTTCCCTTATTTCAGGCAGCCTATATGGATTTAGTGATTTAACAACCTTTAATGAAAAGCAGTATGACTGGTTGGTTGGCATTCCATCCCCAGTGTGCACACATCCTAAACTCTCAAGTTTTAATAAAAAACCTATGGACAGTACATTGGGCAGAGAGTTGAAGACTGAACATAAGAATGGCCATCCTGGGTCAGACCAAAGGTCCATCCAGCCCAGTATCCTGTCTGCCGACAGTGGCCAATGCCAGGTGCCCCAGAGAAGGAGAACAGAAGACAATGATCAAGTGATTTATCTCCTGCCATCCATCTCCTGCCCTTGTACTGAAGGCTAGGGCACCATACTTTACCCCTGGCTAATAGCCATTTATGGACCTAACCTGCAAAAATTTATCGAGCTCTTTTTTAAACCCTAATAGAGTCCTGGCCTTCACAGCCTCCTCCGGCAAGGAGTTCCACAGGTTGACTGTGCGCTGTGTGAAGAAAAATTTCCTTTTATTAGTTTTGAACCTACTACCCATCAATTTCATTTGGTGTCCCCTAGTTCTTGTATTATGGGAAAAGGTAAATAATTTTTCTACATTCACTGACTGGGTGACAGCTGGGCTGCACTGAGAGGGGTGTGGGCGCTGGGGCACCCCTCCCCACCTTACCCCATTCAGTGGCCCTGGAGTGCCCCGGTGGGGCACTCTGCTTCCTTATGCCTGAGGAGAAGAAAGGTGCAACAGGCCAGAGGAGTGGTGCATTGGGGTGGAGCTGGCTGTCAGGTTGCTCCGGCTCCTGATGCCTTCGTGGTGAAGGGGGACGGTGACCCCTGCAGCTGTTATACCAGGCCCCATAATCCCCTGATCCCACCCATCCACGGGATGGTTGGATGGCTGCCATGGGGTCCCCAAAAGTGTGGGGCTTGGAGCGGCCACCCTGGTTCGTCCCATGGGGCAACAGAGCTTTTCAAAATACTACAGAGCTTGTGGAATCTCTGTCCCTGGAGGTTTTGAAGAACAGGTTAAGCAAACACATGTCAGAGAGAGTCAAAATCATGGTTTGTTCTGCCTCAGCGTAGATGACTGAGCTCCCTTGCAGACCTGCATTGCTGTCATGCTGTTATTCTGTATGATGGCATAGTATTCTTGTATTTAGAACACCAGAAGGGTCATAAAATCTAGTCTGGTTTAATACTGTTAGACGGGCTGCACTTGGAAAAGTGCAATATGTCCGGTAAACATTTGCTTGTCATTTTATCCCTTAGCAACTGGAACCAGTCCTTCAATAAACAAAAGCTGATAAGGAACTGCATCATGTTAGTCTGTTCATTTATCAGGTGTGAACAGTAGGTAGATATGTGCTTGGAAATGCTTCTCTGCTCGTTAAATGTGAGAGTGGTTGAAGGGTGAGAATATTTCACCCTTGAAGAATGTTTATGAGCTCTGGAATAACTGATTAGTAGATGGATTGATCTATCCCATTGCCTTGGACTATTTAAGCACCATATGGAAAAGAATACTGGGGGTGGGATGAGGAGATACTGCCAAACCCCAGTGTTCAAAAATCATGTGATTGGTTTAAAAATCATGAGATATTTTTATTTTAGTGTGTACCTCAATCTCTCTCTCTCTCTCAAATCTTTAATGTTCCTTCTGGTTTCTGCACCTTTAGCATTCACTTCTTCACATATTCAAGCTGTTCTCTGCAGTCATGAGGGCTAAGAGTTAGGCATTGGTGTGTTACACTGAGTAGGGATGGACTGAGGAATCTGTGCCTATGCTGGGTGATTTTCTTTTTTTTCTCTTGGTTTCATTAAAACACATCTAGATAAAGGTTGAACCTCTTGAGTCCTGCAACCTCGGGACCTGACTGGTGCCACACGAGAGAATTTGCCAAACCATGGGACGTCAGTATTTAGTAGCATTACCACCACTTCCACTGCTTACTGGGCTCTTAGAAGACTTAGAGGGTAGTTGTGTTAGAGGTGGGTCTTACCCCAAAATGCTCATTGCCTAATAAATAAACTTGTTAGTCTTAAGAGTGCAGCTGTGCTCTTTGAAGACATTTAGGGGTAAATTATAGCTAAATAACAGCACAGAACACTGAGATACAGGTCTGGGGGCTATAAACAAACTTTATAGGACCATGAGAAACTTGGCCATGCCCATGGTAAGCGGTCATCTGGCTAACTAAAATCATGCTGGTACACGGATGTTGCCAGACCCGGAGTGTGCCAGACTAGAGAGGTTCAACCTGTACCAGGAAAAGCCCGAACCAAGACAGGGCCTTTAAAAACATTAATACAGAAGAGCTGATTGATATGTGCATGACTTAAGAAGCACATTACGGTTAAAAACACAAGCTACATTCTGACTCATAAGAGTTGAGTTTAAGCATCAGCTCTGTGTTTCTTGACATTTCATGCTTTTGAGCCACATTTTCATAGGCACTCTTCAGAGCATGCCAGCAAAATGTTCCGATATTTTGGTGGTGTTTGCTACCAATATGGAGCGCTAGATCCCTTTTTCTTTATCTTCACTTTCTGTTGTAGCCAGTGTTTGTCTCCTTTGAATGCTGCCTAATTTGCTCTCCACATACACGCTCCTCAGTAGGAGATGCCTTTGACTCTTGGCTAGATGAGAGAAGAGTAATTTCCATGGTACATATGTGTGTGTGGGGAGGGGGGGGTCATCTAAAGATTCTCTCCCATTGATTCCTTTTTGTTTCAGTTGTTTGCCTCTTCTCCCCACTTCCTAGATGAACACGATCAGCCCATGTCAGTGGCACCCCCAGTCTTTGCATGTTTGGGATCTGGGGACAGGAGTTTATTCCCATGCTTTGATCTACATTATGGCAGCATAATGCACTGCAGCTGTGGAATATAGGCCAGTTCAATATAAACAGAGAAGGCTTGAAAATGGATTGGGAATTGTTAGCAGATTGAAAGAAATCCAACCATCATGAAACCCCGGCAGATATAAAGATCGACATTTCCTCCCTCCAGCCCCACCCGTCCGCTAAAATGGTCATTAGACTCTCATGCTCTTCTGACGCTAATTTTTTTCTGGGTGTTTCCCCCCATTTAAATCACGAGTCAGTGTTGCAGAGATGAATGTGGGCGCTAATGTAAAGGACTAAACACATCTGTAAGCAGACCTTTCAGCCGCTAGTGTTTGAGCATCACAGCATCCACTCTGAGTTGCTTTCACATGAGTCAAGTGCTTCTAATTAAGGACATGCTTTGTCAAGCCTGCCTATGTGGCCATTTTTGTCCCTTCTTGGTTCTGTAAGTTAAGATCTTTGTGCTGGGGCTAGGCTTGAGCATAGGCACATGGTACTGCAAATGAAAAGACTAGAGCGGGAAACTGAACCAGCCAGCTAGCAAAAGGGTCTCAGCGTGAACTAAGGTTTTGTACTGTGCCTCCTGGTAACATGGCACAAAAAGATACAGCCCAGGAGGAGGTGGGACAAAGGTCACCTTTTCATTGAGCTGGCTCTGGGAATATGTCTGATTGGGCCAATCTTCTGAAATTCTATTTCGTGCACCTAGTGGGGATGTGCAAAATCGAACTACCGGGGTTGACAGTCGACCCGTGTACTCCTCAATCTTGCAAGGAGTCAGGGAGGCCAATGGGAGAGTTTCTGCCATCAACCTCCGTCTATGAAGACAGTCAGGTATGTCGATTGTAGATAAGTCAGTTCTAGCCGTGCAATTGCTGTAGCTGGAATTGTATATCTGCAATCGACTTTAAGGTCTAGTATAGACCTGGCTTTAGTTGTTACAGCTCTTTGGCTGCTTGTGAGATGTTCTGCAGCACTGAGAAATCATGTGCATGGGGACTCGCTTCCCGCCTCTGGCATGCCCACTTCGCCATATCATGTAGGCAGATCTGTGTAGGGTAACTTAAAGCTGTCACACCAGTGCCTGCTCTAGGGGGCCTCTCCATCAGCTGGTTAGGAGATTGTGTAGCTTCTGTATGGAACCACAGCTGCCTGCTGCGATTGTTGTAAAGGTTCAACCTTTCTAGTCTTGCACTCTGGAGACCTGACTGGTGCCAAACGATAGAATTTCCCAGACCATAGCAGACCAGTATGGCCTAGCAACATTACCAACACTTCCATTGCTTACTGGGCTCTTAAAAGACATTTAGGTGTAATTGAAAGCTAAATAACAGCACAGAACACTAAGCGCCAGGACTGGTGGCGGTAAACAAACTTTATGGGACCATGGGCAACTTGGCCACACCCACAATAAAATCTAACTAAAATCATGCGGGATTACAGATGATGTTGTATGGGAGAGCTTCAGCCTGCAGTGTGATGAAAATCTGCCCTATGATTTTTTTAAACGCAATTCACGTTGTAGATTTCTTGTCACGGTGAAAATGAAATGTCCTGTGAATCTGAATTGTCTTGGTTGAATATTCTTAGCTAATAAATAACAAGTGGAGGATGAAAAGGGAAAAGGAGGGCAGTAAGGGCTATCCTTCGTAATACGATGTCATGTTTCCATTCAGCACTATGACATTTGGTGCAACATGACAACATGAGCGGCATCTCCATGTATCATCCCCAGCGGTCACATGGCCTGGTGTGCCCTGCTCTTTATTTCACACAGCACAAATTGATCATGGGCAGGGGATCTCCATTAGTGCAATTGTTTAATGAAATAGCTCTGGCATTCCTGTACAGGTGACACACTCACCAGTGTAGTGAATGTTAGTCGCTTACGGTAACCTTTTATTATTCTCTCCTCCCGCCTCCACTATATAAATCCTAGATTCTGATTTTCCTCAACATTTTTCATCTGAGGAGGTGGGTTTTGCCCATGAAAGTCTATAACCTACAACCTGTTAGCCTCTCATGTGCTGCAGGACTGTTTCTTGCTCATTAAAGCTGTTAATTCAACTGAATAACTATTAGAGTATGTCTGTACTTACTGGGAGATCAGCCTGGTCAGAGGTGATCTTCTGGGGTTCAGTTGTGTGCTCCTAATGGGGACACACGAAATCCAACTATCAGGGCTTGACAGTTGACCCTCTGTACTCCTCATTATTGTAACGAATAAGGGAGGTCAGTGGGAGACTTTCTTCCGTCGACCTCCCTCTGTGAGGTTGGCGAGATAAGTCAATCCTGGATACGTTGATTCTAGCTACATAGTTATAGCTGGAATTGCATATCTAGGATTGACTTTCAGGTCTAGTGTAGACCTGGCCTAATGAAACATCTGCTGAGGTCACCATGGCTTTGTCTGTACTTTTGCAGCTTTTGGCAACAAGTCTGTGCAGCTATGGCTGTGCTGCTGAAAGTCACACAGCGTAGCCGCAGTTTGCTGTCTGTTCTGCTGACAAAAAAGCTTCCATCCCCAATAAGCAGAGTTAGCTTTGTTAGCAGAACAGTGCCCTTGGATGCTGTTCACCCCAGTGCTTGTTGTCAGAAAGACTTCTGTCTTGTGTGTGAGTAGCACTTCTGAAAGACAAAGCATACAGTGTAGGCATACTGCAGTAAAGAGTAACTATGATTAATGAGAATTTATGTAGTGCCACAACAGTTTATTCTGCTGGGAAGAAACACATTCCCTAACCCGAAAGATATGACGCTTGAAGCACCAGATTTCTATGGCATGGAGACTTGCATGGCTAAGAAGTTGCTATTGGAGAATCAGGGGATGGGTTGTAGCTCCCTTGGTTTTTAGGATTAACCTGTACTGGAGTGGCTACAAGATAGGGCGGTCCCTGCCTCAACCTTCTTTTGCCAAAATTGAAAGTTAAAGGTAACTTGCCATACTTTAAACTTTTATTGGTGTTATTTGAGTGTGATAACTAACATTAGGTGTTTCCTGGATCATTTGATTTGCACATTTAGTTCATGTAACTGAACTATTTGAATTCAATGGCATAAAACCACCCCATGGCCATAGTAAAGAGTTCCTTTGTTTCAGTTTTTTTGCATATAGATACTGACCCAAGGTAGCAACATGAGAAACAGGACAGTCATGTCCTGGGGATAGTCAGCTGGAATGCATTCCAAGCCATGCATGCAAATACGCCAACAGCATTTCACATTTCTGTTGTGTGGCCTGCTACAAGTGGAGGCAAATTATCAGCACAGAAACCTCTCTGACTACTTTGTTTTTCGCAGGCCAGGCTACTACTACTGCCTCTATGTAGAGACATTATTACAGGAGTCATATAAAACTTCCATTAGAAAAGCTGCATACAACTCACTTGATCCCTGCTTTGGTTACAGACACGCAACTCATCCTGCATTTGTTGCAAGGGTCATAGGAAGGGAAGAATGGCCGCAGTGCAGCGGGCTGGTGGTGATGGGGTGGATCTGACTGCTGCCCATGTAGTCAGTGTGTGTGGTAGAGAGGTGAATCCTGCTGCTGGCATGCCAGTGCCTCATAATCCCTCAGGCCACATTGCTCGTGGGAGGGCGTAAGGAGGTGGGTAAGTGTGGAGGAGGGTTGGGGCTTGGAGAAGAGGAGGTGTGGTGGAAGGGAAGGGTTGTTCCAGGCCCTGCACCCCCTCCAGAGATGGCCCTGGCAGCACCCTGCCAACAGCAGTGCAAAAGTAAGGGTGGCAGTACTATCCCATGCCACTCTTTTGAGCTGCTGCCTTTAGAGCTGGATGGCTGGACCATAGTGACTGCTGATGGAGGGCCCGGCTCTTCAGAAAGCAGTGCAGAATTGGCAGCTCTGTGGGCAGAGCTGAGGATTCCTGGCCAGCAGCTGCTGCTTTCCAACTGCTCAGTTCTGAAGGCAGGGCTGCCATGAGCCACAGACAGAAGCAAGAAGAACAGTACTGAAAACTCCCCACCCACACGATAACTTTGCCAGCCTTCCTCCATAACTTCTTTTTGGGTCAGGACCCCTACAGTTACAACACCATGAAATTTCAAACCAAAAGATCTGAAATCACAAAATGTATTATTTTAAAGATCTTCTGATGGTGAAATTGACCAAAATGGACCTTACATTTGGTAGGGTCCTCTTTGTATTGATGTTTTATTGAACTATATTTTCTTCAATGATTTATTGCAGGAGAGATTTCTGTTTTAATGTGTTTTGTGTTCTTGTAATCCATGTGTTCTAATTATCTTTGCTGGATAATGGAACTTGATAACAGCTTGGGCAAGGTAGGAAAGAAGGTCATCAAGATAGGCTTTTTTTAATATCATCGCATTCTTGGGCAGAGTTCTTTTAATGTCCTCTCTTCTCCACTGACAGGGCTGTCAGCCTGTGGATCATCCTGCGAGATGGTATCAACATATCCTGTAATTTTAGTCAAGTTTACAGAGCAGAGCTACAGATGATATTTAAGGAGATGAAGCCCTGTTTGTTGACAGAGAATCAGTTGGTTATTTCCTATCTCCCCACCCTCAGGCTCTCTCAAAATAAAAATAACGGAGAAGAAAGTGACAAGCTGTCCTAATATATAAGCCACTTTAGTGTAAAATGACAAACTAAATAATCTGGCAATGACCTTCATCAAACCAGTACTGCCTGTTCTTCCCCACCCCCTCTCTGTGATGTAACTTTGTGGTTTTCATGGTTTAGCTTTCTCTTCTGTTGGACTTTTTTGGGTTTGTGATGATCCTCAGCTGTAATAGCCTGGGCTAGGGCGCTTCTGGGATTCCCATCTCACAGGTGGACAGCATGAATGCAACTCCCTTTCTTTTCTCTCGCCCTCTTGCTGGCGGAGAATGAAAGGCAGTGTTTGTTAATCTGTGTTAGCGTTGTTGTTGTTCTGTACTTTGGACAACTCATGAAGAGGATTTTTTAACTCCCTGGGCTTTGCAGGAAGTTAAAGTGCTGGACTGTCATGTTAAACCTGCCCCTCCTAAGCTTTGTAAATGCAATTTCTTCAGCTACTAGTGAAAATGAAAACCAGTACCAAAAATACTAGTGCAATCAGTCACTTGATCAAAGGAAGTAAACCTATGTTACTTCGTCAGCTTCAGAAACTGATTTTCACTCTTTGCGAAGCTGGCCACTGTAAGTGGAGCCTTAATTCCTGGAAGTAATTAAAATACACAGGAGTTAGTTTCCTTCCAGATTCACAGTCTTTAAAAAAAAAAATTGAAAAAAGATGCAACATTAATTTTTCTACTTCCCTTCCACTCTCACCACAGTGCACTTCATTTTCCAGTGTCTGGCACCTTGTCTTGTCACTTAACCTGTACAAAGCTAGTGTGAACCGGTACCGCTTCTGATATGGTATAACAGTCCTTCATACACGCTGTGCACAGGTAAAAATGACTGGGCAGTGCACCTCCAGCTATAGATGAAGGAAAGTGACAAGCTAGCAGAATGATTCTAGCTTTTCCAGTGGAACTTTTCCCTGTCTAGAGCTGTAGATGAAAAAGAAGCTGAGAGTACACTCGCATGTCTGTTTAGTGTGTTACTCTGCTCTTAGCGAAGAGAATGGCTTGCTTAGGTGGAGGAGCCCTTTTAAATTTTAAACTTTAAAGAGAAGCATTTTAAAGTAACTCTGCTCCATGAACAGCAAGAAGTCTTGTGGCACCTTATAGACTAACAGATATTTTGGAGCATAAGCATTCTTGGGCAAAGACCTGCTTCATCAGATGCATCTCGAGATGCATCTTCATCAGATGCATTCATCTTCTGCTCCATGAAGACTCACATTTTGGATGTTAAGGCCAAGAACCACAGCTGAGTGCCAGAATGGCAAGTCATTGTAATTGCCTTGTTTGTAAAAATTCAAATGCATCTTTATTTTGCCAATGAGCGGATGTTTTAGCAACTGTTTTAAACTAAAGTTCTTTCATTTTCTATTAATTGTTACGGTGCTTTTGTAACTGGAGACCTAATAGCTTTTTCCTGGCCTGAGAAATATTATGCCAGCTTCCTTAAAAGTGATTTTATTTTTGGGGATCTTTGATCTTTTTGGGGGAGTTACTGAACAATCTCAATCACTGTAAAATATCTAGTATTCGTAAAATGTCACCTTAACTATTCCAAAGTTAATACTTGCTGCACTTTGAGAGTTTATAAGGCTAGAGAAGGGAAAGATCCAGGAAAGCTCTGACTGTTTTGCTGTCCATTAAGCTAAAATGGACCAGTCTAACTTAACTGTAGCATGAAATGTACTTAGATATGTCTGACACTTAAACTCCAGACAGGAGTTGCAAACAGTTCATAGAGGCCATGATTCTCTTCAGGTAGTATTGGATGAAGATATTTAGGCAAAGATTTTTGAAAGGCGCTGGTGATTTTGGGCTGTCTTGGATTTGGATTCCCTCAGCTTGAGATGCCTGGAAGGAGTCTGACTTCTAGCAAGTGCCGAGCCCTCACTCCTGGGAAATCAGGTCTGTTTTAAGTGTCTGAAATTTCACACCAAAAACCACTAGATATCTGTGGAACACTTTGGATGTTTTGTTTTGCAAAAGCAAAAACTTTAGCATGCCCTCTGCTCTGCTCCCGAGCACAGGTTGGTAGAGGAAATAAATGCATTTTTCTATTAAAGAAGGAGGGAGTTCTATAATTTAGGTAACCTAGGAAGGTAGGCAAATCTCTCCTAATTGTCTGCAGACCTTAGCGTTTGTCTCAGTCTTTTGACTAGTGAAGCTTTCCTCAATTTGGGATATTGCGATCCTAATCAGAGACTTTTAACCATACTTCAAAGCAGACTCTCTTAATCTGCATACCTTCAGGCTGGCATGGCTGATTGCATGGTTTCCTGCTAACAGACTCATCCCTGGCCAGGTGTCTTTGCTGCTGTGGCCGACTGATTCCTTTTAGTCTTCATCGCTGAGGCCAAGAAATTTAATCCCAACATGACTGCCAGTCATGGAACAGACCTGCTGATTTGGAAATGTCACACTGTGGTGGCCGGGAAATATCAATGCAAGGCAACCACTGATACCTGCTTATTGCCCTGCCAACCTCTAACCTAAGGTAGAGCAGACCTGTCATTAGTATATCCGTCTGCATTTAAGCCTGTCAGCTTCCTTCCCCTTCCTTTCTTTTGTTTCCCTAATTACTCTGATTGCATCAACATATCCAGCCTAGGTCCTCTCTTTGGTTCTTAGGCATCACAAATTGTCTGCTTGGTCTGCTTTAATATGGACCTGATGGCAAGAGGCAGAAGTACTCTGTCATGTACTCTGTCCTCCTCAGCGTAGGTACTGGAACTAGGAGCTTGGTGAAGCATGGGGGTTCCTGTCGCACCCCTGGATTGGAGTAGCTTCCATTATCTACAGAATTTACATGTTGAGTCAGTGCCTTTCAGCACCTGCCATATAAAAATGTTCATTTCAGAGAGAAGTGCACATAGTCCCCTTTGTGGCTGTCGATAAAAGAATGTGATCAGACATCAGGTACACTGAGTGAGGTTCCTGCACCTTTTCTATGGTTTAGGATGGTGCTGTGAGTCAGACACACCTGCATTGGTTGGCTCACCCTTTGTGTGTGGGTAACCCAGAGGCACTGAGACCATTGAGAAGGAAGAGTAAAGTCTGCTCTACTGCCTTAGCTGAGAGACACCTCGCTTTTGCAAAAACCAAGGAGTACTTAAAGACTAACAAATGTATTTGTTAGATAATGAGCTTTCCCAGATAAGATGCACTTTTTCAGATCTTTTGGTTTTTAGTTTATGCAGTAGAGCTACATGGCTTTAGCCCTTAAAGTCACAGGTTCAGTCCCATCAGCCAATGACCTGGATCTGTTGGCTTGACATGTATTACCATAGCTCCTCAGGTTCCTCGTGAACCTGTAACATGCTGAATGTTGTCAGCTCCGCAGGAGGATCAAATGCAGGAAGAGCTCCTCGGTTTGGTCTCAAATATTAAGTGTTTCTGTTTCTTTGACAAATTGCACGCTTTTATCTATCCATTCAGGCATCCATCACAATGGTATCTTCTGCCAGCTTATCTGTCACATTTCAAATGGCGTGTCACATTCCAGTGAGATTTGTACGTCAAATTATTTTAAACAAACAGAAATGGAAAGTGTCTGTTGCCTAGAAACTACTTTTCTGAGCACTTTGGCATTTGCTGTGTTCTCTTAAGTCTCCTAACGGAAATAGGGTGGCTTGGAAAAGAAGTTATACATTGAAATCTGAAGTCCTCTGGCACCTTATAGACTAACAGATATTTTGGAGCATCAGCTTTCATGGGCAAAGATCCACTTCAGGTGCATGAGTGTGTGTGTGGGGGTGGGGGGTTTCAATAGAGAGTCTAAAGAGGGAGTCTCAGTCAAAGGGAGGGCCAGAGTTGACAAGGTCTGTTCAGTCATGGAGGATGTGGTCCATTAGCACCATGTAGAGTTGTGAACATCAAGAGAGGAGAAATCAAGTCAGTTCAGTCAGGGAGGATGTGGCCCATTATCAGCAGCTAACGTGGAGGTGTGACCATCAAGAACAGAGAAACTGCTTTTGTAATTGGAGGAATTTTGTAGTGGAGCAGTTTCTCTGCTCTTGATGGTCACACCTTTACGTTAGCTGCTGATAATGGACCACATCATCCCTGAGTGAACAGATATTGTCAACTCTGGCCCTCCCCTTGGTTGAGACTCCCTCTTTAAACCCTCCACTGGAACCTCCCCACTCATGCATCTGAAGAAGTTGGTCTTTGCCCACAAAAGCTTATGCTCCAAAATATCTGTTAGTCTATAAGTTGCCACAGGACTTCTTGTAGTTTTTAAACATACAGACTAACTCGGCTACCCCTCTGATAACTGAAATCTGAATTTCCCCCTAATAACATGTGGCTCACTCCTTATGGCTTAATGGTAGCATGACCTATTGTGATATTATCTTAAAGTGCAAAACAAAAGAAACTTTCTTTTTTTCTTACAGGGGTTGATTAAAATCCGAGGTGATCGCTGCTGGAAAGAGTTGACCTGTATGGATTATCATTATGAGGTGAGCATTCAGAATGGCACTAGTTGCCTGTCTATTTTTCCTGTGCCTTTTTTCTCTTTTTCCAGCTAGGTTCCACTTGTTTCCTCATCCCTTGCCCACAGTGACTATCCAAGGAGCTCCTAGTAGCTTTAGCAATATTCCTAAGCCGTGCCACTTTTTCCAGCCAATAAATCCCTTGAGACCTTTTCCTCCTAGCCCCCTCTCACGCTGTGAGTCAGGGCTAAAATCATGAGGCTCAGCTAAGCTGTTCCCTGTGGGAAACTAGTGCAAGAAGAGATGTTGACCTTAATGGTTTGGGCCTGCTTTGGGCAGGGGACTGGACCTGATGACCTCGTGTGGTGTCTTCCAGCCCTAGAATTCTATGATTCTGTATCCATTTAAGTCCTCTCTTTCAATTTCTGACTTTTATGAGGCTTTTCTGTTTTTCATGAAAACTTTCTTTAAAGGTATACTCACAATATTATCTTCATGCAACATGGTGAAGGTTTGGCAAGCCTTTGTAATAAATGAGCCAAAGGTTTGTTATATATGGAAGGACCATTCAATGAACCAGCTCCCAGCCTAGGCTTGGGAAGAGCCAGATGCAATCCTATCATATAATTAATACTGACACACCAAAGCAGTGCTAGGATTTGAAACTTTGAAGTCTACATCAGGTAGCTAGAAGGTCAGCTGGTTTGCTTCTTTTTTAATATTCCAGGGTAGCTCTTATCACATTAATCCAGGGCTAAGACTTCAGAAATGGCTAACGGCTGTTGATGTTTCAGGGTTTGGATATTTAGGTGGTGACTTCTTACATGGCTTGATTTTCAGAAGATGAATGTTTTCTGTTTACTCTTCCAAAACAGAGATATATTTGAGTAGGTAGTAAGCCCTCCTGTGACACCTTAGAGACTAACAAATTTATTAGGTCATGAGCTTTCATGGGTAAAACCTACTTCATCATCTTTTACACATGAAAGCTTGTGAGCTAATAAATGTCTTAGTCTTTAAGGTGCCACATGACTGCTTGTTATTTGTGAAGCTACAGACTCACACAGCTACCCCTCTGAGGCTGTTTGAGCAGGAATCAGGCATGGAGACAAAGTGCAATCAACTATGTTGAGCATGAATCATTAAGTTCTCACTCTGTAGACTCTTGCCTTGACTTGTGAAATCCATCTCAGTGATTTGTTTTCACTTTGGTCGTAAACAGCAGTTTGTATTCTGGGTCCAGGCATAATCACCATATGGTTTGCAAGGTGATGTGGCAATGCCATCCTGCATTTTTGTGGTCAAGGTTTGGCTTCTGCATTTGATGCGGGCCTGGGATTAGAAAAGGAGATACCTGTGACAGAAGCCAGCCCCATAACCTTGGGCGGCGTGCTCAAGGGAGCTGCAGGGGCAGCATTCCTTTCTCCTTTGTAGCTAATAAATCTGATGGTTCATTTTTGAATCTGTGTTAGTTCCATTGTTTATAATACGTTTTTTCTATCTGCTTAGCTGTGGAGCACATTGCACCTGTTAGCTCTGCTTTGCAGTGGTTCCCATTTGTTTTCCTGTTGTCATTTCTGTTGTTGGCTTTGCCTCCTGCCTTCTAGATGATTTTAGAGATCCACATCTTTGCACTTTAATCCAATAATTGATCTCAGAAGGGCTACTGAGTCTGACAACTGGGTGGATCTTTTCAGTGGACTGTCATCTTTGGAAATCGTGTTCTCTTCCATTGAAGATCTGGTAGAACCTGAGATGTCTAACTTTCAGAATGTGTTGAAAGATGAGTGTATGCCTTCAGCTTTTTCTGGAAGGGTGAGATTAATAGGAGGAATAATGAATTGGGACATGATTTCAGTATCTTCCCTCTACCCCTCACTCCTGCTATTTAAGACAAAGGGACACCACACAGTAAGAGGCATCCATCAACTCAGGGATCAGGGCCTTACCCTGCAGAGTATGAAAAATAAAAATATTTAGAAGTTTAGAAGTTTGTGAAACCTTTAACTTTTTTTGCTCATGTAAGTTAGTTAAAAGTAGCTTAATTTCTTTGTCATGGTTTTTGTAGGAGTTAGTAAAAAATATAGAATTTGCTGTCTTTGGTTTTTAAAATAAATACCGACAAGAAGTAAAGTAGGGGAGTTTCTTTGAAAGGCTCTTTTGCACATGCGTAGCTCCTGGATGCATTATATATTTACAGCTATTCCTCTGTTGGCATTAAATGAATTCAGAAACTTGTATTTCCCGAACATATATTCCATCAGTATATCTAGAGTACAGATTTCGAACATGAAGACCCTTGAATACTAGAATTTTTAATCATAACACAAAGGCAGGTAAAATATCCCTAGCTGCCTACTTCATTTTGGATTAATAGCTGGCATACCCTTGTGTCCTGTATGCTTTCCTACACCTGGGAATAGTCAAAGGAAAGCCAACCCAGCTCCCTCAGGTGACCCTAACGTACCACAACCATCCAGCAGAATGCTCCGATTTTTTGAAATCAAAACCAGAATCAGCTTTGTAGCCCAGAAAGTTAATTAAAACCACTCCTGTCATATCCATAATGCAGGATCCTAGTCCTGCCAAAGTCATCAGGGACAGAGACACAAAAAGGTGACGTTATCAATATCAGTTATTTAATCAGCAGCAGCAACTGCAAAGGAAGGAAGAGAAAGCGGCTAAACCTTGGCAGTGGCCGATAAAACACCAAAATACACCTGTTGATTAAGCTAGATACGCACGCGGGCCTTGTTATATATGGGGTAGAAATTGCTCGACAAAACACTCCCAGGCAGTCAGCACTGACTGAAGAGAACACACTCTATTTATTGTTTCCTGTGTGTTCCGTGTTTTGGATGAGGTGGGAAGGCACAGCCCCCATTGTTGTGGGTTATGAAAGCTTTAAGGCACGTTACTCCTCCGATTGAAAAAAGAAAAGGGAGGAAAGCATAGGCAGTTCCAGCTTAGGCAAAATCTCTGGTTGGTTAGTTCATCACAGGCACATTTACAGAGGTGTTGTAGGTGTCATGTACTGTATGTCATGCTGGGTACATGTCTGTGTGGGGGGGAAAAAAGAACAGAAAAGTTCCCATCAGATGCAAGACTCTTCTTCCTCTGAGTGGTTCCATAGCTGAGATCTTCCACATCTACCTTTCTCCCTAGCTTTCACCCTGGATATCTGCCAACAGGTAAGATCAAAAGAAAGACCTTGTCCCTCTCACTTAGTTGACTAAGTCTTTTCATGTCTACCTATCAGCTGCTACCCTGAACAACACTCTGGTTACTAGTTGCCTTAGTCTGCAGTGGAGTCTAACCAGGAAGGAGCTGTTTAGTGACCCGTAACAGAGGAAAGTAAATCAGAATCCATCTAAGCAATGGGAGGAAAAGAGGAGGAGAAACAGGCTGCAGCTAAAGATGTCTCTGAAAGGCAAGAAATTATTCAGGAGACTGCTTGTAATTAGAATGATAGAACTGGGTAATGGACCAACTTTCAAATGGATGCTGGCCAGATGTAGTCTGCCGTGATGCATGTTGACCATCTCAGCTCTCATATTCCAAGCCGATGCTTCAATCCAAAATCTACATGTGCTGCCTTGCCAAGAGAATTAATGAAAACACATGGCCCCCGTCCCTTGCATATTGAGCATACAGTGTACTATTTATTTGTAGTAGAACCAGCAGCCACGCTTGTGGAAAATAACATTTCCACTTTTGTCGGAAATCATGTATAAAATAACATGTTGTTATGGCTTCGGTAATTAAACAGAGAACGTATTTTTTACCCCCTTTGCCGCCTTGGGGCTTAACCGAAGACTTTATCAAGATCTGTTCTTCAACGTAAAGCCCTTTGTTTGGGAGGCTTATGACCCTAACATTTGTGTAATTTAGAGAGGGAAATGGCAGAATGCATAGTTTATACAGACATAGCATTTTCCAGCCTTCGTTTATTATTACATCATCTCATGAGAAGATAGGGTTGGAGTAGATTTGCTCACACAGGTGTAGAAGATGATGTAAGAGGACACTAGTAAAGTTTTACAGTTTAGACCTCTACTTGATTTCTCTTGCAGCTGTCGCATGGGTGCCAAGAATCCTAAAGTCTAATCCCAGCTCTTGCAGTGAGTCACTGCGTCACCTAGAGCTAGTGGTTTAACCACATCTTGCCTTGGTTTCTCCATTTGCAGAAGGGTAGGGAATTGTCTTCTGAAGGTGGAGTTGTGACTGGTTATGCCAAAGGGGAATTATGATGATTAATTAGTTAATGAATTAATTAAAAAAGACCCTTTTGCTACTTTTTAAATTGCTTACTTTTGAATCACATTCAGTTAAACATATTTACTGTGCACAATGTGAATGGCAACAGCTTCTGAGTTTATTACTGTTTGACTTTATTTTTGATTAACTACCTATCTACTGTGTACACCAGTGACCATCAGCCTTTCCCGGGTAGAGTGTTGAAATTTGACCGTTTGACCTGTATGTACGGTCCGAGTGCCAGTGATACTTTTTAAAGTCGCTCATGTCCTATTTACAGCATCTTCTTGAATGAATCAATAAAGATGCAGAGCTTTAGTGCTGAGGCAGAGCACTCTGACAGAGCTCAGACATGGGGTAGTTTCCCCTCTGCTCTGGTCCCTTTGTTTTGCTTAGGAGCAGTGGCTGGCACCATTCAGCAGGTGGTGGTCGTGGGCGGGGACCCCACTGAGTGCACATTGCTGGCTCCTGTGTCCTGCAGCCTCTGGGGAAGGGCAGGCAGAGGAGGGAGAGGGGCATTGGTGCTGTGTGCTGAGCTTGGGTCTATTCCTGGGGACTTATGCCACCTGGCACAGCTCAGAGCAGCCTTCCAGACTGCTCTAACCTATACTGGCACAGAGGCTCAAATAGAGAGTCAGGGAGCTGTAACCAGCTCCCTGACTGGTCCATTCCTGTCCCCTGCTTCACGAGACTGACACTCAGGAAAGCAGAGGAAATGAACCATTGTCAGCTAATTTTGTGTGCACAACTCAACTGGCCTAACATGGTGCCTTTACATGCACTGCCAGGGTGAATCTATGCAGTGTCCATATCTGAAATCTCCATTCAAAGATGCAGCTGTCCAAACTGTGCTCTTGTTTGGTGGAACACCTTGTAGCCATATGTCCTGGAACGTGAAAGGTTTGAGTGGCACTGAGGGGGTGGGAAGGAGATTTACATATGTACACTCAAATCTAGTCCAAACAGAGCCTGTATGTTTGGTTTCCAGCATTAGCCTCAGTGGAATAAGATAATGAGGCAATCTTAGAAATGGGAAAGTCCTATTTGATCTCACTTATCCTGTCTCTTGCTGTCCAGTGCAAGATGTTTCCCTTTAGTCTGTCCTCCAGTGCGGAGCGTTGTGGTGATTGTCAGTGCATTGTTGTGTTTTGATTTACTGGAATTGACATAGGAAGATGACTTGTAAAATTGCCTGCTTTAAAAGTTAAGGTTTTTATTAAGTGTAACCATCCCCCTCCGTCTGGTGTGTAACAGTCGTATCAAGTCCACCAGGTGACACACATGATACTTGACACTTGACTTACAGAAATGAACTGATAGTGTCGGAAGCTGCAATGCACTGCCAGTATGGGCAGCCAAGGCGAGTGAGTGAGCCAGGTGAGGGGCCTTCCTTTGTCTCAATGGGTATCAAGATTCAAATCAGTCATGTGCACTAACCCTCAGAATAACATTAAATACATTAATATGTGGCATGCTGAGTGTTTCAAACCAAGTAGAAATGCTTTAATTGTTCATATAGAGCTGTAATTAAATGTCACAGAATAATACAAAGAAACATTTACACTTACTGTACAATATCCAACTCCATGCCCTCACCTCCTCCCCCAAGTGAATCTTGTTCCTGCCTCCATCTCTCTCTGCACTTCCAGAGTGCCATAAACCAACTGATTCATGCCCTGTCCTTGCTCCTCCCCTTTGTAGTAAGGAAAGGTTATATACATATACATAAGATATACATATATGACAAGGGAAACTGAGGCACTGAGCTTTTAAGAGACTAGCCTAAGGACACAGAAAGGCTGTGACCAAAGAATCCTGAGATCCTTTTCTTTTTCCAGAAGACTGTTTCTCCAGTATAGGTTGAACCTCTCTAGTCTGGCACTCTCAGGACCTGACTGGTGCCAAATGACAGAATTTGCTGGACCCTGGGATCTTAGAAGACATTTAGGGGTATATTACAAGTAAATCACATCACAGAACACTGAGAGCTGGGATTGGTGGCTTTAAACAAACTTTCTGGGACCCTGGGAAGTTTGTCCACACCCATGATAAATGGTCATCTAGCTAACTAAAATCATGCCAGATTAGGGGTTTTGCCAGATAAGAACATTCCAGATTAAAGAAGTTCAACCTGTTTGGCATTTTGCTGTCATCTGATCACTTGTAAATGTTGCGCATGTCTTGATTATGTTCTAAACAGGAAACACAAGCAACATTTAGTTTTAAGAAGTCTACAGATTCACATTAACTTTGCCAAATAGGTATTGGAAAAGAAATAATTGAGTCACATGTTTGGCCTTGTGAGTTTGACAGTGCCCTGGGAAAAGTATTGTTGTTCCTTACCATAGATACTGCACAGAACATGAGGTCACTTCTTCCAATTTCTATGAATTGTTGCTAATTATTCCATAACCATTTTTCTTAAACAGATCCCATCCATCAGCACTTTAACCTTTTGCATACAGCAGATTTCCACTTCACAGTGTCCTTTGTTCCTAATTAGGTGCTTGCTGACTGATAGCCATGTTAATAAAAATGGAGAAGGAGGCTTGCTGGTTAGTTCCAGTTTGTTTCCTTAACTGCCCCTTTATTTCTTTTTTCTGCTAGAGGAATTGTCATTAGACTTTTTGTCTACCTTTTACAAACATTTCATGAATTAGGAAGTAATTAAACTCATTACCGAGCCCTTAATTTTGGAGGGACCGAAAATTATCTGCCTGTGTCATCCTTAGTGACTTGGAGTAGGTAAGAGTTTAATCAGCTCTATACTGATGGGAACTCAGATGTCTCCGAGTCTTCCATAAGGTAGGAGTCAGACTCCAATCCTGTATTCTCTCTAGCTTTTAACACCCAAGGGCAGAATAAATTTTGTTAGGTGCACCAAGCCATCTGGGGATGTGCATCACCAATATAAACACATGCTGTCCACTGTGGGTGGCTGTAGGCACTCTGTCAGCTGGGTAGCACCTGAATCTCTGATGGGCAGTCACCCAGGGACTCAGTTTACAGGGAACACTGCTCCAATCCAAAGCATCTTTTTGATGAGGAGATGGAGCAGAGTGAAAAAAAGAGGAGAATTTAAAAGACATTTTCGAGCATAGTGCTTGGCAGGGTGTAAATGGGAGGGCTGCATCTTCCCCAGCCAAATGATGTTTTTCCAGGAAGGAGGACTGTTCAA
The DNA here is from genome assembly GCF_033958435.1 of Carettochelys insculpta. NCBI lineage: Eukaryota > Metazoa > Chordata > Testudines > Carettochelyidae > Carettochelys > Carettochelys insculpta. The sequence goes on from NC_134152.1 coordinate 34,925,384, forward strand.
AGAGATGGACTTTTCCTGACCAAGAACTAGCCAGCCTAAAGAGGAGAGCTTTAAATGCATTCAGGGAGGGTGGGTGGCAAGAGCCCACAGGCAAGCAACCCAAAAGAAGACCTTAACAGAGAGTTAGATGGGGGACAGAGGCATGGAAAGTTGCAGTAGGGCCATAGGAGCTACAAGAGAGAAATCAGTGGGGAAATCTGCTGAAGGTCTTCGATGTCATAGCACAAATGCAAGGCGCATTGGAAATAAACAGGAAGAACTGGAAGTATTAGCACCAAAGCAAAATTGTGACTTAAGGGTCTCAGAGCTCAGTGAGTTAAACCTCATGGCTGAGATGTTGATACACAGATCTATAGCTTATTTAGGCAGGAAAATAAGGGAGTTGGTGTCATGTTACGCATCAAGCGTGTGTGTGTGTATACACACAATTTTGCTTTGGTACTAATATATATATACACACACACGCTTGATGTGTAAGATAACACCATCTCACACACACACACACACACACACACACACACACGTTCTAAGGTTCAGAAGGAGCTTACGGGAAGACCAGTTGACAATATCTCATGGTAAGGATGAAAAGGTAATATCATGTGAGTATCCTACAATAGACTATCAAATCAGGACAAAAAGTTGGATGAGGCATTTCTAGGGCAAGTAACAGAAATGTTCACAATATAGGAGCAGGAAACAATGGAGAACTTCAACCACCCAGACATCTGGTAGAAGGATAATACAACAAAGCACAAAATATCCTGTAAGTTCTTGAAATGTAGTGCAGACAACTTTTGTTTTGGAATATAGAGGAAATAAATAGGTGGGCAGCTATTTTACACTTGATTATGACCAACAAGGAGGAATTAGTTGTGAATCTGAATGTGGAAGACAGTTTAGGAAAAAATGATTGAGTTCATGATTCTAAGGAAAAGCTGGCATGGGAGCAGCAGAATGAGGACAGTGGATTTCAAAAAAGCAGACTTCAGCAAACTCAAGAGAAATGTTAGGTAAGGTCCCCTGGGAAGAAAAATCTAAAGGATTTCAGGTAAGTTTCCAGTTTCTCCAGAAGACAATATTAAGGACCCAACTGCAAATTATCCTGAAGCAGAGGAAAGATAGGAAGAAAAGTATGAGGCCAATGTGGCACATCAAGGGCTCTTTGATGATCTGAAAAATCTAAAAGGAATACTACAAAAATGATATGTTGGATGAAATGTCAAAGAGGAGTACAAAAGTAGAGTGCAAGCATCTAGGGACAAAATTAGAAAGGCTAAGGCACAAAGTAAGTTGTGAAGGGACATTAAAGGAAATAAGAAAAGGTTCTTTAAGTATGTCAGGAGCAAGAGAAGGATGAAAGAAAGTGTAGTTGCTAGAAGCAGGAAGCTTAATAACAAGTGATCTGTGAAGATGAGAAGTTCAATGTCTATTTTGATTCACTCTTCATTACAAAGGTAAATGGTGACTGGATGCTCAGCACAATTAACAAGAGGGCAGGAATGCAAGCCAAAGTAGGGAAAGATCATGTTAAAGAATATGTAGCTCTATTCAGTGTTTTCATGTACAAGTTAGATAATGGAGTGGGGAGGGAGTTTCTACATTTGCAGGTAACATCAAGTTGAGAGCTCTTTGGAGGATGGGACTAGAATACAAAATGCCTTGACAAACTAAATAATTGATCTGAAATCAATAAGATGAAATTAATAAAGACAAGTGCAAAGTACCACACTTAGGCATCTGATTTTTTTCCCTCTATCTACAAAATGAGGAATAATTGGCCAAGTAGCAGTACCGCTAAAAATATTCTGAGGGTTATAGAGACTCACTAACTGAATTATTGAGGTTAACTGGTAAGCATGAGGCTTACCTGTATGCTTAACTGATCCTTGCCCACAAACTGTGGCAGCGGCCAGGCATGCTGGGCTGGAGCAGCCCCAATGGCAGCAGGGCAGGTGGGTTGAATGGTGGGACCCTGTGGCTGCAGCAGACCAGGCGGTGGGCACTAAATTAAAATGGTTAACTGTTTAAATGCTGTCGTTTAATTGGAAAGCTGTTTTAACATCCCTAAAATAAATGAGTCAGCAAGGTGGTACAATTGCAAAAAAGTCCCAAAACTAATAGTCTGAAACTTATTAACAGGAGTGTTGTTTCTGAAGAGGTCATTCTCCTGCTTGACTTGGCACTGGGGAGGCCTCAATTCAAGTACAGGTTGAACCTGTCTAATCCGGAACTCTCTCGTCCAGCAACATCCATAATCTCACATGATATTAGTTAGCTGGAGGTCCACTTATCATGGGTGTGGTCCCAAAAAGTTTGTCGCCAGATGCCTGTCGTGGCTCTCGATGTTCTGTTATTTGTATCTAATTTACCCCTCAATGTCTTCTAGTAGCCCAGTCGGATGTGGAAGTGTTGGTAATGCTTCTAGAAAATATTGACCTCCTATTGTCTGGCAAATCCTCTTGCCTGGCATTGGTCAGGTCCCAAGGGTTCCGGATTAAAGAGGTTCAACCTGTACTATGTCCTTTCTTAAAGTGTGACACCCAGATGTGAACAAATTGGAGAGAGTCCGGGGCAAACAACAAAAATAATAATAAGTTTAGAAAGACCTGACCAGTGAGGAGAGGTTAAAAATAAACCTGGGCATGTTTAGTCTTGAGAAAAAGAGGGGGCAGGGGTGGAAGGGACTCGATAAGTCTTCAGATAGTTAAGGCCCATTATCAAGAGGACCCTGAGAAGTTGTTTTCTGTGTTCACTGGAGGTATGACAAGAAGCTGAAGCAAGGAGAGTGAAGTTAGATATTAGGAAAATCTTTCCAGCTATAATAGTAGTTAAGATATGGAATAGACTTTCAATGGAGGTTGTGGAACCCCATCACAGCTGGTCTATGAACAGGCTGGGTAAACTCCTGTCTGGGATGGTCTAGCTTTACTTGCTCCTGCCTCGGTATAGGGGCTGGACTTGATAACCTCTCTGGGTCCCTTCCAGCCAAACATCTCTATGCTTTGAAGGAATCTGGAAGAATTTTAATATATTAAAAATATTTATGTAGTCCTGTAGATTTACACACATGTAACTCAACAGACTTTTCTATTCTGAAGACAAAGTTCAGTCCAAATAGGAGAGATGCATAAATTAAGAAATTATCAAAGCTAATAAACAACATTCTCAAGTTCTCATTTCAGTTGAAGAATCATGCTTTGGAAGAAAATGTCTTTCTCTGGGTGCCAGATTAATTTGAGCAAAGTTTTCTGAGAATAACTTATTCCAGCTAGAGAGCCAGACTTTCAGCTTTGGCTAGATATAACGCTGAAAACAAACAAGAACCCCTATAACTTTTCCTAAAACGTGCATCTCAATATCTATTTGTTGCCACCTTCCTTGGTTATGGCTAGGAAAGAAGTATTTTTCTTAATAGACTGGTTTCCTAGCTCTTCACAGGCAGAATCTGCTATCACATGTCCCTTTGCTGACACAGGTGTTATCAAAACCTGTAGGAAATGGGGAAAATATTAGTTAGAAATCCCTGATAAAATATCAATAGCCCATTATTAGTCAATCCCTCTCATGTCCCCAGCACTCTGCGAGACAATGGCATTAAAATGGGTTGACTGAAAATAACTCATATGCGATCTCTGTGTTTCTTTAGGGTCAGAGTTCGGTGAAATAATGCAATGCATGACAGTGAAGAGGATGGTGGAGACTGTAGCTAATTGTAAGGGAAAGAATTAGTTCAAGGAATGAACATCAGATCAAATGAAAGATATAAAGACCAGCAGATGCTGAAATTTGTGGCTGAGGAAGCATGCACCTAAATGAAGAGGCATAGGAAACTCGATGCAGTGTACATTTGAGATACTGAATTTGTGACGTGGTCACGTGAAGGAGAGCAAATCAAAACGTGTCACTCCCTTTCAGTTCCAACTGAGCACATGGATTGAGATGGCTGTAACTGGGTGTTAAAAGGTCAGGGCTGCTTCAGAAGCAAAATTCAGGAACAGACAGATTCCTAGTTAATGTTAAAATTGGGCAACCAGGAAAATGTGATGGTCCGATGATTATACAGGATCCAGAGCCAAACCAAGGCTACTGTTGTGAGGCTTTTTGGTCCCAATTTATTGCTATCTAACTCAAGGGATGCCAAACCAAAAGGTATTTGTTATTCTTTGAAATCATCACCATGGCTCACATCTCACTGCAGTTGAAGCACAGGCTGTGTGTGTAGATTTTCCAAGGAAACAACACCGTGACAATTTTAGCAAAAATTCGAGGTGATCTTTATAGTGGTGGGAAAAAAATGTGCATTGTCTAAAGATGGTTGTGGAAGGCTGTGGCTATATAAAACAAATCTGGAAATGCCTTCTTAAAGAGACAGTATGCAGAATGAAGGAAAAATAGCTTGGATGGGACAGTGTTTGCCCTTAGGCAGGGCTGGTTTTTGGTAGCAATCTGAATTAGGGTGGGGAACCTCTTTTCTATCAATGACCACTGACCCATAGAAAGAAATCAATTGCTGGCCACACACAGCCCCCCAGGGTGGTGTGGAGGCTCGAGTCATCTTCTAGGCTCTGGAGTGGAGCCAGGAAGGAGGGGCTCAGGATACAGGAGGGGGTCTGGGATGGAACAGAGATTTGGCGTACAGGAGAGGGGAGGGCTCCAGCCAGCAAAGCAAACTTTGTGTAGGGGCTGGAGATTACAGGTTTGGGGTACAGGAGGGTGTTGCAAACCTGGGGGCAAAGGATTTGGCTACAGGAGGAGGTTTGTGGCTGGGGTGCAGGTGTGGGGTCTGGGAGGGAGTTAGGGTGTAGGTGGGGTTGTGAACTGGGGAGGAGGTTGGGATGCAGGAGGGGATTTGGGAAGCAGGCTCCAGCCAGGCAGCATTTAACACAGGCAGCTCCCGCTTAGTGGGGCTAAGGCAGGCTCCCTTCCTGACCTAGTTCTGCACAGCTCTGTGCAGTTCAGCTTGTCTGCATCTGCGGGTTCCAGTGGTCGCTGTTCCCAGCCTATGGGAGATGTGGTGGTGGCCCAGGGGTGAGAGGAGTGGGGTGGGTGGTAGTGTATGGAGCTTCCCTGATTACCACTGCACCCACAGAACTCAGGGACAGACTCAGATCTTCACAAGTCAGATGAAGCAGTGGGCCTGAAGTGGCCTGTTCTCCACCCCGATCTTAATAATATAGATTTTTAAAAGGTGGAATGAGATTTTGAAGGCATCATCCCAACACAGCAGTCCCTCCCAAGACAAACCTGCCTAAAAACGTAATATACAATCAAGCAATTGCATGTGGCAGGCCCAGATAATCTCTCATTTTACATTGTTATTAATTCATTTTTGGGTTGTCTCCTTCCCAGGCCTCAGTTTAGGAAAGCACTTAACTTTGTGCTTACTCCGTGTCTGCTCAAGATCTATTGACTTCAGTAGGACTTCAGCATGTGCTTTAGCATTACCCTGGATAGGGATGTTTTCCTGAAGGCCTTTAGAGGGTTACTCAGAGGAGCAGAGTGATGATCTACCATTTGATGTGAAGGATGTTGTACCTCAGGCCTCTGTTTCTGAGTTGTCTGTAGCTTGTGACTCGAAGACTTCTTAATGTGTTTACTCACTTAAAAATGAAATGGCAGCAGAAGATTAGTCTGCCAGGCTTTCTTCCAGTTTGAAGAAATTGTTTATAAATCCAAGTTATACAAAGTAGAAGGGGATGTTTAGGACTAAGAATTCATGACACTACAAGTTGGCTGAGATCTTTGATGCATGTCTTTGGCCTGGATTTAGGAGAGCATTGCTCTGCGTTGAAGTAAATAAGGCTTAATTATAGACTAAAAGTTAAGCACATGCTTCAGTTCTTTTCTGATTCAAGGCATTGAAAGGCAAAAGAAAGAAAGCTAACAGAAAGAAGTGAAGAGTGAGGAAAGGTTTGTACAGGTTGAACCTCTCTAGTCCAGAACACTGTGGTCTGGCAGCATCTGTGGTCCGGCATGATTTTAATTAGCTGGATGACCACTTATCATGGGTGTGGCCAAGTTTCTCACAGTCCCATAAAGTTTCTTTACAGCCACCAGTCCTGGCTCTCAGTGTTTTATTCTGTCATTTAGGTGTAATTTACCCTTGAATGTCTCCTAAGAGCCCAGTGATCAGTGGAATTGTTGCTAATGCTTTTAGACAATATTGACCTTCTGTGGTTCGGCAAATTCTCGGGTTCAGCACTGGTCAGGTCTCGTGGGTGGCCTGGTCCCTCAGCTGAATTTATATATTAACTTAAACCTCAGTTGTAACAGAAAAATAGCTGTGTTAGTCTCTGACCTCTGTTTGTTTTGTTAAACCTCAATTGTTTTAATGTGACTTTTGTCTGAGATTTATGTGTCGTGCTTGGTGAAGGCACCTGTAGTTAAGGTTGCCTGACACTTTTCATTGGAAACCCCTGGTTCCAGTTGATTCCATTTCTTTCCAGCAAAAATAAACTAAAATGGGGAAACTAGTGAAACTTTGGTGTGATGGTCCCACAGGGAACTTCCTGTACAGGTCTTTTGAGGTTTGCAGCGTAGAAAGGGATTAGTCTCCCTCTGCTGCAGAGATCAGAAGTGTAACTGTCAGTCATGCAGTATAAATGCATTGGTAATATGCCAATACCATTTTCAGTAGTAACACAACTCCTCTTCCAGGATTCTTTTCTGTTTTCTTAAGGATTTGTTTTAAGTCTTGTGAAAGCTTCCTGTACAATGATTGCATTTCATCTTTTCATTACACTCTCCTTCTGTCTCAGGCTGGCTTATAGACCACCCAGGACCCTCATCACTTGCCTTGATTATTTTTTCTCCTCTTCCCCCGACCTCTTCTATCTTTTTCACTACTAATCAGGTTAATCCTTACAACCCACTTCACCGCCACTTAATCAGCTCTCCACCCTGACTCTTTAAGTGGGTTTTATCGTGTTGGCCAGCTTGTTAAACAGGCGCAAAAAAAAACCAGAGAACCCATCTCATCTTTGTCCCTACCAGAGACTGTGGAAATAAGATACAGCTCGTGAAATGTTCATGGGCCTGGGAGGTTTGTCCTTTTTGCAGATGGAAGGAAGAGTGTTCAAAAAATTATATAAATTGTAGTTTTATACGTCAGTTAATGGTGTATATTGAGGAACATGCAGAGAAGGGAGTAAAGATGACACATTTCAGTGCTGTCAACAAGACAGAAATGGGGAAATAGAGAAATAGGTGAAGAAAAATATAAACTCTGGCCAGCTGCTACAGCAGGTGTCTGGATATCCATGTTAATGTCACAGAGGGATAACTGTGCTGGTCTCTATAGCTATGTTTACACAGCAAAGTTATTCCAAAATAACTTTGTGAGCATCTACAGAATGCAACTGCTATTTTGAAATTGTGGATAGTTTATTCTGAATTTGGTAACCTTCATTCTATGAGGAATAGTGCCGAATCTGAAATAGATATTTCGGAATAGGAGCTGTGTTGACAAGGAAGAGGGTCTATTTCAAAATAAACTGTTCTAGAATAGTGTATTCAGAAATAATTCTATGGAGTAGACATGGTATTTTGGATTAGAGCCTCTGAAAGCAGTGCTTTCAGGAGCTATAATCCAAATAGGCTCTATTGTGTGTAGACACACTATTTTGGAATATGTTTTGCTTATACCAGGTCTTTCCTGTAGTGTAAATGCCTTATTCAGGAATAGAAAAATATTCTGTCCCATGAAAGCTCATCACCTAATTAATTATTTTGTTAGTCTTTAAAGTGCTACTGAACTTCTTTTTTGTTTTGATAGAATATAGACTAACACAGCTACCTCTCTCTTATTACTCTGCAATAGCTTATTTTGGAGCAACTCCAGAATAAGCTATTTCAGAATAACTTTGCTGTATAGACATATCCTATCTGTAAAAACAAGGAGGAGTTTTGTCACGCCTCAGAGTCAGAACTCAACTGAAAAGGGAAACAGCTGAACTGGAGTTCATTTGCTAATTCAAAACTGTGGGATTAGGCCCCAGTAAGGATCTTATTTGATTAACACTCCTCATATGCAAATTCTTCTCGATGAAAAGTTAAGCTGTGTTCATGTCTAAGGACTCCTACAGGACTCTTCATTGCTCCTCCCCCACATGGACATTCACAGCTCCCCATCAGTTACGTTGAATGGCCACAGTCACTCTGTCTGATCATTCTGATTTACAATGGAGAATGATTTCTTCCTTTTGCAATAATTTTCTTACATGTAGACCTGCCTTTTTTCTTCCACTCCAGTCCATCTGATGAAGTGGGCTTTACCCATGAAAGCATATGCCCTAATAAATCCATTAGTCTCTTAGGTGCTGCGAGAGTCCTCAATGTTGTCCATAGTAATGAATAAGTTAATTGTTTGAATTTCTATTGGTTCTACTTGTTGAGCAGGATTTTTTCCTTGTGGAATGAAGTATTCTTACATAATACGGATGTAAAATCTAGTTTTGGGTAACTTCTCTGTGTTGACTATAAAGTGAAACAAATTCAGATCAACCAGGAATGGTATTATTTTTTCATATTCCTTTCTCCCTTTGAGATTTACTGGTGACAGTACTCCATAAACTTGTGAAAAAACATAAAACATGGTCTATGTCTTATCCCTTTTGGAGGCAGGTGCATGTACACCAGTTTAGTTAGAATACTGTAGTTACAACCATGCAAATCTCTGGACAAACTCTCTTATTTCTGTTTGTGCGGCTTCCTTCAGTTGACTTAAACCCATTCCTAATATATTTACATCAGAATAGACCTAGTTTAAACTGAGAGTCTAGACAGCTTTTAGGACTGAATGTAACTAGTAGTAAGCATCCTTCAGTCTGCATAGACTATGGATCGCGCCCTTTATAGTTTCAATTGAGGACTTCATTTACAGAGTCTACTGTGACTATGAAGACCCACATGAAAGTGACAGTCCTTGCTGCATCTCTTGCAGATGTGATGGGTGTCTGGCAAGTCCTTAGTGTGCTTTCTGTGCGCTCTCTTCTCCTCTGCTAGCTGTCTGATCCTCATCTCGCCCTTCTGAAGGCCCTTGTGTAACCTCTGCCTCCATCTGCTGCGGTCGTCTGCTAGTTCTTCCCAGTTGTCCAGCTTGATGTCTACCTCTCTGAGGTCTCTCTTGCAGACATCTTTGTAGCGCAACTGAGGGCGTCCGGGAGGTCTTTTGCCAGAGGCTAGCTCACCATACAGGATGTCTTTTGGAATCCTTCCATCATTCATCCTGTGGACGTGGCCAAGCCAGCGGAGCCGACGCTGCCTGAGGAGGGTGTGCATGGTTGGGATTCCAGCTTGCTCGAGAACGACGGTGTTGGTCACTCTGTCCTTCCATGATATTCCAAGGATGCACCTGAGGCAGCGCAAGTGGAAAACTTTCAGCCTCTTTTCCTGGCAGGCATACAGGGTCCAAGTCTCGCTGCCATAAAGGAGGGTGCTGAGGATGCAGGCTCTGTAGACTTGCATTTTGGTGTGAGTGTACAGCTTGTTGTTATTCCACACTGTTTTGCTGAGTCTGGACAGAGTTGTGGCCACTTTTCCGATCCTCCTATTTAGCTCAGTGTCCAATGACAGGGTGTCAAACATGAGCAGCAGTGGCCTGAAATCTGCTTTAGATGAGCACTAGGATTAAAAATTCATTGATGCATGGACTGTCTTTGTTATGTAGCTGTAGCCTGGCAAAATGGTACCGTGGCCTCTGGATGCTACTACAACAGAAATGGTAGTATACAACTTACTCTATTTTTTATATTTCATATACAGGCAGAACCACTCTAGTCTGGCACCCTTGGAACCTAACCGGTGCCGAACCAGAGAAATTGCCAGACCACAGGAGGTCAGTATTGTCCAGCAGCATTACAACATGTCCACTGCTTAAGGGGACCATGGAAAACTTGGGTACACACATGTTAAGGGATCGTCCAGCTAACTGAAATCATGCTGGACTATGGATGTTGCCAGATGAGAGAAAGCTGGACTAGAGAGGCTCAACCTGTATTAGATACAAATTCTTATGTGTCTGTCTAGTTCATAACAAATCTATTAGTTATCTGTTGTTAGCCTCTCAAGTGCCACAGGACAGCTTGTTGTTTTTGAAGTTAGACTAATATGGCTACCCTTCCTAGACTTCATATGCTTGAGTAGACTGTGGCCCACCATATGGACCACACATCTGTACTAACCCCAACCCTCCACTGACTATGGAACCCTCCTTTGTAATGTTACGTCTGAAACTCAGGCGCTGATTCAGGAAGCTGCTCCAAGCAGACACAAGGGGTCTTCACACATAAGAGCTGGGAGCACTGTAGCATAGATTGTAAGCTCTTCTAGGCAGGGACTCTGCCTCTGTAGGAGACCGCCTTCTAGCTCTGCTTGGAGGACATGGCAAGCCAAAAATCTGCTACGGAGGAAATGCAAACAGTGAGCAATGCATAAGCAATTAATCCAATGCCCACTCCGTGTTCTGATCATAGTGACATCCAGGTTAAAAGAGGTACGTATTTCTCGCCAAGTTTAAGCACTACATCAGCTCAAGCTATGAAAATCCAGTTTGACACATTCCTGGAGGAGAAGCGGGAAACAGGATCAGTGCAAACAACCATGTGAGCAGGAGGGGTTTAAATAAATACCCAGAAGAGGCGGTCAGATAAGAGGAGGGTGCAAGGGGCAGGAGAGAGCAAAGTGATAGATGGGTAAGAGGTCTCATGAGGTTGAGAGCCCAGCCAATGGGAGACAGCCTGCCTTCCTGGACAGAGGTGGAAAAAGCACCCAAAAAGTAAGTGCAGCTGCTTTCACTTCTGGATTCTGGATACTTGAGTACAATCAAGATGTGATGTGTGTGTCTGTGTGTGTGTGCACATGTGTGTGCTGTTTTACCCAAGTAGTTTTCCAGGTGGACACGGGTGACTTGTTCTTAAGTAACCCCCCACCCCAACATCAGCACATTTACTCCAGTAACTTTTTGAGTACTTTTTCTACCTCTTTTCCTGGACTCAGATCATTCACAAAAGACTCACAAGGGAAGGGAGAGATGGAAAAATATGCTCATTTGTTGTTCTGTATGAGCTGTACCTTTCTGGTTTTGACATGATTAACTAGCAAAGAGCTTAAAGGTGTAAAACTGTGTAAAGTGGGTGAACTTCAGTACATAAGTGTGCGTTGACCAGAGGTGGAGGAAGTACCCAAAAAGCTGCTTGAGTAAAAGTACACCTGTTGAGGGAGAATGTACTTAAGTAGAAGTCTCCAGTGTCCTTCTGGAAAGCTACCTGAGTAAAAGCACACACAGGCATGCAGAAACACACACACATCTCATCTTTATTGTACTCAAGCACCCAGAATTCAAAGCAGCTGGACTTTTACTCGTGTAACTTTTTGGGTACTTTCCCCACCTCTGGTGTTGACTTTTCCAGCTGGTGCGTGCTCCTAAGAGGGGTTGCACCATAAACCAGAAGTTTCACATCTTTTGGGATGTGGTTCTGGGGGAGAGTAGGTTTAAGTAACTGGGTAGTGAGTGGGTCAGTGGTGGTCCTGGGGACCTATGACAGCTGGGCTGAGAGAAGCCCAATTTCCCAGATGAAGCAGGTGACAAGTCAAGGCCCAGGAAATAAGCCAGAGAGAATCCAGTGTTAGTACTTGCTAAGCTGCAGAATTTTAACATACCCCAGTGTTCCAGAGTGTAAAACACCCTTCCACTCCCAGCACTCTTAGTGGGTAGCTAGGATCCAAGTCACCTTTGTACCTTTTCAGGGGAGTGAAGTCTACTTTAACATGTTGGTAAATAAATAAAACTGTGGTGAGCAAATCTTTGCTCTGCTGTAACAACTTTGCTGTGTGTGTTAGACCTGTTACAAACCATGCAGTATTGACTTTCCAGGTTTGCTTTGTGTCAAGATAATTTATCAGGCACTTAAAAGGTGCCTCAGAAGGCCGGGTTACCAAAGTGGGAGCTGGGTTGGCTGCCTGTATGATCTTGGCTGCTTTTTGTACAAGTGCTACAATTTGCATTCCTGTCTCAGGTTGTTCATTCAAAAGTAAATGCCTCATAGAGGAGGACAAAATGGTTAAAGTGGAGGGGTGCAAAGGTTGGATAATGAGATTTTTACTGTCTGTCCTGGGTCCTGATCCTGAAGAGATTTCAGTATGTGCTTTACCTCAGTGTTTCTCAATCTTTTTTTTAGTAAGTACTCCTAAAAAAATGTGCATTTTTATATCAGCATCCCTCAATGCAGTATCCCAGCCTTGCTTCAATTTATTTATTTATTTATGTAGGAACAGAATGAATTCACCACTTTGGAAGTTATTGCCATTTTACTGTAAAGATACAAATGTCTGAAGTGCTTATGTTGCTCGTTCTATGGCATTGATGCTGCGGAGATGAAAAGGGATTGGATGATTCAGCAGATAGAAAAATCCCCTTTCAGAGACCATGTTCCTCTTTCATTATCCCAGACTGTTGTGCCCATACTCATGCTGAATAGGATTTTATTATGCTATAGGTAATCCCACTGAAGGGAAAATGGCCAGGTTTGGGTTATGGGTATCGTGCTAACCTGTTAAATTTAATTTAAGAGTTCTGTTGACTTCAGTGGGGGCATGAGTAGAAGCATAGTAATTTTCATAGTATGTTCCTTATACCAGAATGTCACTGTATCCCAGTGCTTTTAATAAGTGGGTTTTGCATGCAGTATATGGTTTAGCAAATTTTCCTTATACTGTATCCTCTAATGAGTGCATATTTAAGAGTGAGCAAGACAGAGACTCTTAGTAAATGCACTTTTCTACCGTAAGGTGATTTTGATCATGTAGAAGTGTCAGGGCCCTTTATCAAAAGCATTTCTTAAATCTTTATGAAATGATCTTTTTACAGTCTACTTTTCATCACCTTTTATTGCAGCTGTAGTGTGTCATCTAAAATGCCTTTAAAATTCTGACAAGCTCTTATTAAGACATTCTGTTTCCCAGGAAAAGCCTATTAACTATGCCACAGTGCAATAATACCTACAGGCTTACAAGGGTAACTATACCAATTATTTATCACCTTGTGCACGATTTAATTTTTATACATTTTCCCCCTTCCCCCTCCAGCATTCCCTTCGTGTCCAAAGGATCTGTCTCTTTTTGTCCGTAATTGTCAGAGCCAAGAACCACCCTTCTGTGTGCTGCTCTGCCAGATTCCTTGGCCAGTCAAATAGAGTTTTTTGCCCTTTGACCTACCAGTTGTGCTAGAGAAACTCCTCCATTCCTGCACTGTTCACAAGAAGGAATACAGAGTGATAGCCCCTCATTGTTTTGTTGCATCAAATTAGTCTTCTCCAAGGGAGCCTCAAACTGTACATCAGCCATAATCTAAAGAGAAGAGCATATATTGGAAATGATAATCATTCCAATTCCTGTGCTTGGAAGACTGCTGGGATGCCAAAGGGATCTTCAAGCCCTTAACATTGTCCTTACTCATGTGAAAAAAGATGTGCAAAATTATTACTGAAATAGATACGGAAATATCTGCAACTTAATACATCAGCTGTAAAACTCTGTGTGTAACTATAGTGAGCGTGTGGGCTTTAGCTGCCCTTAAAATATTTGACATCTATCATATCAGCCTTTCAAAGGAAAAGGAATTATGCACCTGACCTCCTATTATAGCATAAGCAGTTGATAAAATTATTTGTAGAATAGTAGTATATGCCCCTGCTTTGAATATCAAATGTTATTTTGGCCAGGGCATATGAAAACCATGTGAACATTATATCTTTGTCTTTAAATATTAATGAATTTATTTGTTTAGTGAATTTTCATGTGGCAGAGATAGGGTAAGCCTGTTTTTACTTCATGTATCATATGTCAGAATTGTTACCTAGGAAATAATATATGCAATAATTTAATTAACAAACTAGATTCCATTAATTGTGTATGATTTTTAAAACTTCTTAATTCTTTTCACAAAAAGATTCATACAGGAAGAACCATAATAGATGTCTGAAGTTTTCAGTAATGTAATATGCTTATGCATACAGACTTTCAATCTTTCCCTTAACAATTTTACATTTGACTTAATTCACTCTAAAAATTGCTAGTTGTTCCATGCGGGGTTGGGGCGGGGGAGTCTCTCAGCAGCATTTCACAAGTAATAAACTCCTTTTTGCTATTCCAAATTCAAGATTTAACCTTTGCAACAGACCATGTGATTACATTCCAGGGTTTTTTGTGATTTTCTTTGTAACTGGTATGCTGTGTCTACAAAGATCTAAACAAGCAGATCATTTAAAACTCCACACTTTAATTATTAAGGTTGAATTGTAAAGTACAGATACCCTTCTTCCTCAGTAAAATGGAAATGTTTTTTAGATACTTTATAAGTAACCTAGAGTCCGTATATTTTTCTTCTCACAGTATTAAATTGAAGTGTTTTTCTGTGTAGTTTTTTGCCTGGCAAGTAGCATGTTACTGGTAACAAACTCTCATAACTTCCTGATGTCTATAAAGAACAAAGAATGTGGCATAAAAGATTTTACATGAATGAGTTAATAGAAGCCTGTGCTGTTTTGTTTTATTCCAAAGTCGTGTGCGCAAAACTGACCTTTAATCAGGGAATATAAATCATGTTCCAGTACTATAATTTGTAAAATCCTATAGGCTTGCAAAAGCACAAAAGAAGCCTTTGTCTCTTATTAATTTAATTTATAGGTTAGGGTTTCAAATCAGTAGCAAGAAAAAGTTGATTTACAATTCATCTCGAGAGTTATCATTTTGAAAAATATTGCATTTGCTAGACAACCAAAAAACTGTGAAATGTAATTAGAAGTTTTTCAAATTATATCTAGAATAGAATAGAATTTGCTGTTTTTTCAGTATATACATATAATTGTAAAGAAAATTATCTGAAAAATCAACTCAAGGCAATTTAATCCTTTCAACCTCCCAAAATGTTATTTTTGTCCATCTTGTTCACATTAAGATAAAAGCAATATGAAGATTCTGAAGATGCTGTCTGTATCTTTTTGTGTGTAGAAGCTTGCCATCAATATTTGCATAGTTTCATTTTGTAATAAAAAAAAATTATTGACCTTACTGTTAAAAGTTACAGTAGCTAAAATTAATACAGCTTTTTACCTTCTACTTAAAAGTTAATTTTATATTTTTAAATTATGAGTCTAAGGGCGTAAAGTTCCTTTATAGACTTGGATCCACGTTCATGGTTTTTCTTCCCAAAGTTAGAAGCTTTCTAATCCAGAGTTTGAGTTCAGGCCCATTTCCTACATTAAATATATCCTTTTCACTAGGGACAGAGAGATAGCTGTGTTAGTCTGTATCCTATCAAAACAAAAAAGCAGTCATGTAGCACTTTAAAGACTAACAAAATAATTTATTAGGTGATGAGCTTTCGTAGGACAGACCCAATTCTTCAGATCATAGCCTTACTGGAACAGACTCAATATATAAAGTACAAAGGTCCAAAAATTGTTGTCAAGGTTGGCAAATCAGAAAAGCAGAGAGGTGGCAGGAGGGCAGTGTGGGGTGGGGAACTTAAGAGTCAAGCAAGGTATGTAAGAGAGTCCTTATAATGGGCCAGGACACAAGTTAATGTGTCGAATTTGAATATAAATGATCGTACTGAGCATTTCCTCTGTAAATGGTTGTTACAGTTCCTTTTCAGTAAAACACAGACTTTCAGGTAATTTTCCTTATCACTAGGGTATGCCTATAATATGTGGCAGATCGACCTGGTCAGTGTCAATCTTCTTGGGTTCAATTTCATGCACCTGGTAGAGACATACTTTATCGAACTATCTGGGATTGGCAGTTAACCCCTGTACTCCTTGATATCATGGGAGTAAGGGAGGTCAACAAGAGAGTTTCTCCCGCAACCTCCCTCTGTGAAGCCTGCCAGAAAAGTCGATTGCAGATCAGTCGATTCTAGCTTACGCAATTGCTATAGCTAGACTTGACAGTCAACTTACGTGCTTAGTGTAGGCCTGCCCTCAGATACCTAGAGATAAGAGCCCAATAAAATCAGTTGGCATTTTCCCCGTTTAGGATTTGTCTTGAAATATCTTGAGAGTCAGAGAGAAAGCATTTTAATAGCCAGGAAACCTTTTCACATTTGTTATTGTAAAGGACTCTTAACTGCACAAGTTTTTAACGTAATCTAGCAGATTTCCTGATGGAATTGTTTGGAAAATATGTGTTAATGACCATGGACTCCTTTATATGCAAAGAGTACGGGAATCAGTGTGCTTTTTAAATAGCATTTCTCTTGCTTATATCCATGTGCACCTTTATTGATCGTTTTCCAAGGTCATGTTATTCCTTTTGTGTCTCAGCCAGGCTACTGGGTTTTTATTACTGCCTTTATCGTCAGTTAAGATGTTTGGCAAAACTGAACTGGATTCATTGCATTAGACAGAGTCATTACTGGATTCCAGTCTGTCCTGTTGGAGACATCTGACTGAAATGGAAGATTTGCAATTTCTGCAGTAAGTATATAGACTAGATAATCTGGATCCAAAATGTGCAAGTGGGCATCTTTCCCTCTATCAATATCAAATAATTGAGATTAACCAAGCTGAGTTTACCATGCATGCAAGGTTTCAACTTGCACCAGTGGGGAGCATTGTTTAGAAAACAAAAACAAAACTCATTTTGATAGATGAATAGGAAGTAGAGCGCTCTTCTTTTTATGTGATACAAGTTGAACCTCCCTAATCTGGCACCTTTGGGACCTGATCAGTGCCAAACAAGAGAATTTGTTGGACCACGGGAGGTCAACATTGTCTATCACATGACCAATATTGCCACGGCTTACTGGGCTCTTAGAAGACATTCAGGGAGTAAATTACAGCTAAATAACAGGGCAGAACACTGAGAGCCAAGACACATGTCTGGAAACAAACTTTATGGGATCTTGGGAAACTTGGCCACACCCATGATAGGTTGTCATCCAGCTAATTAAAATCATGGCGGATTACAGATGTTGCTGGACAAGAGAGTTCCTAATTAGAGAGGTTCAACCTATACTTTAAAAAAAAATCCCCTTTTAGCATTATTGGTTTTGCTCAGTCTTATCTGTGATCATTTTTGCTTAAATTTTGTCCATCTGTAGCAGTAGCTATGCCATATTGGGTAGAATATAAGAAGAGTTCAGCTGGTAATCACACAACCCATGTGAATGAATTGGAAAAGGGTGAAGGAAAAGAAAGAATTCACAAGTGTTGTTGGAGTATTAGCCATGCATCAGCTGTGATGGTGCTCTTAATCCCTTTTTTAACTGCGCTTTCTACTTTCACACACACATGCTTTTATTCCTGGTAACAATGTCTTTGCAAAAGCTCCTGTTGTGTGATTCAGGAGTAGAAATAGCGTCTCTGGTGATCCACCACACTGTGCCTGAAAGGTGAATTACAATCAGAGAGTCCTTGATGCCATGGTGGAATGAATAGGCTGCAGAAAACCCATGCTGGAAATCAGAGGGCACGTGTTTCCCTGGTTCCCAAAGGGCAAGTCAATAGGTGAAATATTTCAATATGAGGAGTTGATGTGAGTTTTAGTACCCTCTCAATATGTAATGCGCAGACACTATAGGACATTATCCTGCTCTGCTTTAGGCCGGAGGGAGTGGGAACTTTAGCCTGGGTTTTGTAGCCAGATGTGAAGGAGTGTAGGCTGGGAATGTGTGTGTAGGTCATTAGAGACTTTTCTAGTTTCTCAGCTGGGCTTTTTGACAGGGATAGAACTCCAGAAAGAAACATTCCAGCGCATATAGATTGAAGGGGCAATCCAGCTGTTTATAAGCAGGCATGAACATCTCTGTCTCTTTGTTACCAGCTCAAAGTCCTTTTTATCACTCTTCTTCCTTCATTAAATGATTTAATTGGAAAATTGCTGGACATTGTGCAGTCTTTTCTTCCTTTTGAACACTGAACCTGAAAGATCTCAGTGCAAAAATGACTGACCAGAGAGAACAGGAGCTAAAGAAAACAGAAATAGCTGGTTTTATTTTATTTTATTTTATTTTTTTATTTTTTTTCTTGGCAAGAAAAAGTGAAAGAATGATGTAGTGTTTTGCTATCAAAGGGCGGTTTTGTCAGAGGCAGTCAAACCTGGACCTTCCAAATCGTAGTTCAGTTTTGCTACAAGCAAGACAGCTATTTTTTGCTACTCACTGAAATGGCAGTTTGTTAGTGTACCTTCTTGATTCTTTCCACCCCCTTATCTTGACAACTGCCCGTGTTACGTTTGGGTGTTCTTAGCTCATATAATCGTCTCTTCTGAGCTAAGCTACCTAATTCCTTTGGTGGTGTTGTAATCCCTCTGGTATGCAACGTACCAATGTGTAATTTACGATTGCTTATTTTCAAGATTTTTCCATTTATTCTTAAAGTCACGCTCAAGAAGTATCTGGAAACACCTTCCTGAAGTGAAGTTCCTGCCCTTTACATTAGCCTTTCCTCTTCATCTCAGTGCAAGAGGAAAAGGTTTTAAATGAATCATTAAATTACTGCAGATATGGAAATCACAGTCCTTTTTGATGCTGCTTTAGAGTCAAGATTTTCTGACTGGGCTGAGCAGTACCTACAACATGCTGAACCCCTGTAATGAGTTGTGCTCTTTGTTTTTCAGAAATCTGCATGCACAAAGTTGTAACAGAATAATCTTTTAATTCTTTAAATACTGATCTGAATTTTATCATTAGCTTGAGAGTGCCATAATTAAGAATTTACTTGGAGAGAGCCATAAGAAATACTTTGAGGGTTACCATGGTAAATGTTGCTTTCAAAGGTAATTTCCTGCCTTAATGTGGCCCTTCATCTCAGGGTGGTTGCTCATTATGGTATATATTTTTTCTTTATAATGCTAAACATGCTGTACATGTTGCTAACCACCAGCAGAGTCTAGATACTATTTATAACTCCCTTTTGCAATTATCTGTGCCAAATACACAGTAGTAAACACCACATGACAGGACTGTGCTAACAGAAGACAATCATTAGCTGATTACCTTAGGGGAATGTAAAGGTCGACGGGGGTTAGCAAACATGTATTTTAGTTTTCTTAAATATTAAAGACTTACTTTATATTATTTTATTGCTCTGTTATGCCTTGCAGTACAACTAATGTAGAAAACCTAATTTTCTTCATAATCATTTCAAAGATTTGTTAAATATGTGTGGAGGTGGGAGTTTCTGACAATGAGTCAGATACCACACACAACTGAAAGTCGTGTGTTGTATTTGGGAAGTAAATACTTTTTTTTTCCCCCACAAATATCAAGTGTGCTTTACCGTGTGTGGCCACTTATATGTTTTCTGTTTGTGACATGTGGAAAGAAGAGGCAACTATAGGAGAGGGGTGATAAAGGCCGTGAATATGCCTTCAATAATAAAGGGTACATCTATGCTTCCTGGAAGATCAGTCTGGTCAGCGCTGATCTTCATGGGCTCGATGTTGTCCACCCAGTGGGGATGTGAGAAATGGAAACATCTGGGGCAACAATCGACCCCTGTACTCCTCATTATCGTGAGGAGTAAAGGAAATTGATGGACGAGCTCTTCCCCTAGACCTCCCTCAGTGAGGATGGCCTGATAAGTCAATCGTAGATACGTCACTTCCAGTTACGCAATTGACGTAGCTTGACTTGCATATCTATGATCAACTTTAAGGTCTTGTGTAGACCTGCCCAAAATGTACCATATCCAGTGTTCCCTCTGAGCTCCACATTTGCTTTTAAAAGCAGTCCTTTAGGCGCAAAGTGTACTTACATACAGACGGATAAAAATCATGAGCCTTGAGGCAAAAATTTCAAACATGCCTAAGTGCCTAAAGCTTGGCCTACCTCTGAAACTGAAGCTGACCTAAGTGCATTGCTCAGGGCTGTGAAAAATGTCACATCCTCTGCCATGCAGTTAGTTTCTCTCTTTAAAGTGCTACCTAATGGTTGGTTTGTTTAGTTAGAATACAGAATAACCCGGCTACCTCTCTGTTACTAACCCCTACTGTAGGCACAGCTAGGATGAGGTAAGAATTCTTTCTTAAACCTACTACCCTCACTCAAAGGGGTAGATTTACTACAGCAAAGGGTGGAGGGGGGACCTCTCTAACACTGTTTACTCTTGTTTTACTGTTGTTCAGTGATTTTATAGGTGTGGTTGAGGTAAAGTATATGAACGTGGTTAGTCTCTCACACTAGTGTAAATTAGAAGTCAATTCTGTGAAAGCAACAGAGTGGCACTAGTGTAAGTGAGTGGACACAAAAATTTGCACAAGCAAGAGCTGGAGGGTAGCTGAAGTCATTGTGAAAATTATTAAACTTTATAGGCTTGGCTTATGGCATGTCTTGCTAACTAATATCTCTTCAGCTTTCTGCATCTCTCAGGGATGAGTTGTAGTTTCATATAATTTACCTCAAGCAAATCTTAGAAAAGCTTATGCCAGGTTTTGAGACCAGGTCCCTCAGTGAGTACTTTCCTGGGGCATTGCAATAATATGGGCTTTTAGCAGGTTTGTCTCTCTTGCCGTCGAGTGTGGTATGGGTTTAATTTACTTGTTAAGATGTTACTGACTTCTCTTCGATTTCTACTGTTTCCCCTCTTCGGAAATCTTATATGTCTCCTATAACAGAGCCGTTATGGCTGCAGGGGTTTTTAAGAGAATACTCTGGAATTCCTTATTATTCCTCTGGCACTTTTCATTCAATTTGCACTGTACACTAAAGAAATAGTTCCCCTTAGGTTTGGCTAGGTTACAGTCCCTCCTGTATGGAAGAACAAAGGACTGTCTGTTACAGTGTATGAATTTATAAGTTAGTAGGTGATGTTGCAGACAGTGAGGATATACTATAGATTTTCCCCTATACTTTTAACATTAAAGAGGTCTTGACAGGCAATAAGAATCTTTTATGGTAATTCAAAGGAGTCTGGATTTTAGATTTTGGTTTTGCTTATTTCTAACATTACCACCTTTCTATTAATACTTTTGAAAAATAAAATAAACTTCTTCCCTCTTGCAGACAATTGCAATGCTACACCAGCAGCTATAATACGGTGGCTATAATATAATAGTGAGAAAAACATTATAATGTCTCACACAATGTAACTAGATGCTGAAAAATGGTAAACTAAATTGGATGAGTAAAACTTAAAAGAAGAGACTCTATTTGGTTTTAATGGGTATTTCATGACTACGGGTATATGGAGATTGCAGTATTGGGTCTCTTAAATGGTCTTTCCAACTGGTAAATTAGGTTGCATGGGAGTGAATTTAGGAAATTTTAAAACATTTATCCCTTAGGTCGTATGTTGCTCTGTCAACTAGTCTCTTTTACACATCCGCTCTATCAGTGTGTCTGTCTCTGTCTGCTCTAGACTTGATGATGAATGTGCAATGAAGATTTTCTAAGCTGTATAGCTTCTTAGGACAGCAGCAGCAAAATGTGTGGAATACTAGGACCTAATCATGCCAATGATAAAAGTGCTCCATTCTTATTAAAAATAAGGCCTTTCTGATCACCTTTCAGAAGGTGCTGAGCCAGTTGCAGAATGTAGGCTGAAGTAAAACTGATTAGCAAGTGTCAGGGCAACTTTTAGCCGTTCACCACAGATGAGACGGAAAAGTTAGTTTAACAAGTGGACCCTGTGCGCTTAATACCATCTCCTCCGAATTCCTGAAGAATGTGCAATTAAAAACTAGCCTTCAGTGGTGAGCCGTCTATCTGGAGTTGTCTAGAGAACAAACAACATAACGTCTGGTGCACAGCCAAAGTAATAGCCTTGTCAAAACCTGAGAGAGACCACTAACTTGCAACAAATTTCCATCCCATCTCTTTGCTAAGCCATGCGCACAAATTGCTTGAAAAGCTTATCCTTCAAAGAGCTGCCTTCATTGTTGGTGCTATTGCATGTGTAGGTCAAGCAAGCTTCAGAACAAACCACGGGATCTGTGTTTGAATGTTTGGACTCAGCAACTGCATTGAGAATGGGTTCCAGAATAGTGCAGTGTTCCTAGATTTTCCTGCTGCATATGACACAATCTGGCATTACAGACTTATTCTCCAAGCTGTTTTTGGTCCTGATGAAGTGAGATGTCATGGTTGTGGAAAGTTACTGAGCTGTGGTCAGGTCCATGTTTCACTTGGCTGAAGAACCAGCTCTTGAAGATCCTCCAATCACATTCTACCCCAGGGATCAATTCTCGCACTAACTCTTTTCAAGCTTTTCACAGAAGACCAGCCCTATGATGTTGACATCTACACTGATGACATCTGTCTGGTAGTACAGGATCAGGATTTCAGTCACCTAGAAGTCCTGCGTGCTGATGTGACAGAGGTGGGTCACTGTCACAAAAGGAGATGCAAACTTGGTGCCAACACCACAGTTTCCAGTTACTTCTAGCTAAACTCCTCAAGGACCAGCAAAAAGGAAAACATCTTCCTGAGTGAATGCAGGCTAGGTCACAGCCCAGGGCTTATGTATCTAGGGATTACACTGGACCACATCTTGACTTTCAAGGAACACCTTACCACACTCGTTAAAAATAAATAAAAGAGAAAACTTGATCAGCAAACCATCTGGTTTTACCTGTGGCCCCAGTGCACAGACACTTGGGCCAGATCTACACTAGACCTGAAAGTCGATGGTAGATACATAATTCTAGCTACGGCAATAGCATAGCTAGAATAGACTCACCTACAACTGACTTACCTGGCTCCCATCGACCTCCCTTACTTCTCATGGGGAATGAGGAGTACAGGGGTGGACCAGCATCTCCTGTCCAGACCTCAGGTGACCAAGCCCCTTGCAGAATCTTCTCTATAAGTTGCCAGGTAAGTGATATCTACTTCTTCTGAACAAGTGTCTAATCCACCTTGTCATTGTCTCAGCTCAAGGCACCTTGTTTGGACAATTTCCTTAAGTAATTGTTACTTCCCAGTGGATGTCCTTGATATCAAGAAAGAAGCTTCAGATGCATCCAGTGCCAGTCTTGTGCAGGAGCCAATTATGGAGGGCCCTCTCCCTTCACAACCTCCACTTGTAATCTTCACGCCATCTTTGTGTGTAGCTCAGTTGCTCCAAAGATGGCATGATCAGCTGTGCCACAGTAAGCGGGGCCTTTGTGACTCCCATTTTGCCATCATGGCCAGGTAGAAGAGGTAGACCACATACTTGCAGGCTGCACCTGTTGGCAGGGGCTGCCTGGTTCCCATATCCATTTGCACTGTACTCGTCCTTTGGCTGTCAAATGGGCAAACATGCTTGACTTGACCATCTATTAGATATCCGCCTGTCAGTGTCTCTGTGATCTGTCTGTCTCACTTGATCAGCTGTGAGATCTTCAGAAGACATAGAAGCAACCACTTTACTTTCCCACTTCTCATGTGCTGTAAAGCCTGAGGCTGCACATTTAACTGTGAGAAATGGAAGCCCATGAGAGTCTTGGGGCAGAAGCTGTAAGGGTGATAACCTCCCCTCAAAATTTGTGTTACACTGCAATTGCGTGTCCTCTGTAATTCCCTACCAGGTCTCCATAATCACATTACTTGAAGATGCTCTGACTGTGGGTAGACGCTGATCACTGGCTATGGGCAGATTGCCAGCTTTCATATTTCTATGGTTAACTTTGCTTCTTACAAGCCAGCCGAGAGTTCTGCTTTTAAAGGGACAATGTGGAGGATTGACAAATCCTCCATGCCCCCCACCCCAGATTTTCCACTATATCCCCTCCCCCTACAACTTTTCACTTAAAACATACACCTCAATAGTGAACAGAGTGATGCCAGTCTTCCTGGTGTTGAAATTTAACTCGTACAACTCCTTCTCCCCAAAATCTGGGGGCTGACTCTAACTCTGTTGGGAACGGAAGCTCAAAGGTGCACTTTGGCTCTTTCCTGTGATGTGGTTTTTGGGAGGCAAGAATTTGACCTGTCTTTAACCTTTCTAAAGAGAAGGAATCGGGTTGTTTTAGCCTCTCTCTGCTCTGCAGAATCAGGCAGTGGTGAAAATGAGTGTGGGAGCCAGTGTTCCCTCTAGTTTTTTTATCCATCCATGGGTGGAATACATTTTGTTACGTGCACCCAGGAATGTGCAGGTGCGCACCAACACAAACACATGCTGCCCACTGTGGGTGCTCTGCTAATTAGCTGGCCAGCACCTGAATCTCTCCTTGGCAGCTGCCCTGGTGCTCAGTTTGCAGTAAACACTCATGGGGGGGTCCATCCCTTGTGCTCTTCTATTAACTCAGCTGTGGTATATGCACTCCCTGGCAGGAGTTCTTCCTGTTCTAAACCATTTCCTGGCCTAACTCTTATAACTGTATTAGTGTTTGAGCACGTTGTACCCCAGTGCATGAGAGCACCCCACATCCCCCTTATTTGTCATTGGAGGCTCACTCATTATAGAAGCTGCACCGGTATTATTCTAGCAGTCCTGCTGTTGGAAGGGTCTGCTAGCTTTGTTTTTGTTTTGTTTTGTTTTTGCCAGAAAGCTGATCTGTTAAAATAGAAAACCTAGTTTTTACGAGGAAACAAGTTCTAGCAGCTTTTGGATCCGGTGTGATGTTCCTTTAACACATTAGTTTTTATAAGTTGCTTCTGCCTAAGAAACAGACAGAGCTAGAAATCTTTCCTAATAACAGTGCACTTATGTTGTTGTGTAACATCTGTGTTGCGTGTGGCTGCCATGTGGGCAAGCTTGGAAGTTTTTTCTTTTCTACATGTAATTGTTTTGTATTTAACAGTAGTGTCTCTTCTTTGGCACCACACACTGGTTGTACTGCTATGGCATGTGCTTTCTTAGTTTTTTAAAAGGAAATCAGTGCGACATGCCAGAAGCATAGCCTGTGTGTTTCAAGGGTCCAAGAATTCTCCCGCTTACCTCCCCCCCATCATTCATCAATCACTGACCTGGCACATGAGCCGCGCAGCAGCCATATGAATCGTTCCAGATATTTCGGGACCTTGTTTACATTCACTGAGGCCCAAATTCCGCTCCACACCTATGTAACCCTAGAGAGCCTCTGACACAACAAGACCACAGTCTCGACTCTGTGTGGGAACAGGAGCTTCCCCCTCCATGCTGCCGGCACTATAGCTGGGCTCTGTGGGGACCCCTGCAGCAGCTGTGTGTAGGAGCTCTTTGTGGCTTGGGCAGGTAGGGAACAGGGCCAGAGTCGTCTGTGGTCTCCACCTGCTGAGAGGGGTTGCTTGGGTCACAGAGGTTAATCCCACCCTTAGGCTGGCTCTTCCACCTGACAGAGCCTCTCTCCTTCTGAGACCAGTGAGAGGTTTCCTCCATCTTTGGCCACATGGAGTCCCTCAACACTGCACTCCACTGCCTGGGCTGAGTCCCAGGTTTTGGCCGTCATTGTTACCATGTTTTGCATTATGTGGTGGAGGCTCTGCCAGTTGACGTATTATTCTATGTCTTCGCTATCCGGAAGGTCAGCCCGGTCAAGGTTGATTTTCTGGGGTTCAGTTTCACACTTCTAGTAGGGATGTGCAAGATTGAATTATCTGGGGTTGAGAATTGACCCCTGTATTCCTCAGTATCACAAGGAGTTTCTCCCATCGACCTCCTTGTGTGAGGACAGCCAGATAAGTCGACTGTAGACTAGTTGATTCTAGCTACGCAGTTGCCATTGCTGGAATTGTGTATCTACAGTTGACTTTAAGGTCTAGTGTAGACCTGGCCTCAGTCTCTTCCACATCCGATAGGCTTAAATACCACTGCCGAATGCTCTTTCTTAAGATGGGTTCTGGAAACTGCTTTATCTTTACGTGTGTTCACCTCGATGTCTTGGCCAGGTCCACTGGGGTACTAAAATTCTCTACGCTCTTCCTGCTGCATCGGCTGGTACCCTGTCCCTCACTTCCTGTCCCAAACAGTGCAGTGCCTGCCCAGCTGATTAACAGAGTGCCCACAGCCAGCAGTATGTCTTTCTACTGGGGATGTAAACTCCCGTTTCATTGGTTAACCAGTTAATTGATTAAAGGGGGAGTGTCCAGAGGGAAGCAAGACCCTTCTACCACTGCCAGGCTGGGGTCATTGTCCCTCCCTCCTCTGGCCAGAGCATCCTCTACTGCGATGTGGCCTATGAACAGGTGCCCGGTGTGATCCCCCAGGTTAACCAGAACTGGTAAGCATCATCTATTAAGTGTGATGCTTACCAGTTAGCCAGTTGACCTGTCATATCCCTAGTATCTGCTGGTGGTGCCCATCCCCATATGCTCTGGTCCACATAACAAAGTTTATTCCATCCATGGATGGAAAAATTTAGAGAGAACCCTGGTCCCCATCCACTCTAAAAGAGCTGTGAGGTAGAAGATGACTGATCTGTGTTTCAGTGGTAGAAGAGCCCTATGCAAAGTCTTTTGAGATTTTCTAGGATGCATGTAATATGTTCATCTTCGTGATTCCATTGCATTGCATTTCTTATTCCCTGTAGAGGTGTGGCTAATGATGCTCTCACAGTTGCAGACGTACACACAGTAGCGTACCCTGGCCTCTTCTCCAGGGTTTTTCACACTGGCAAAAATGAACCCCCATGGTCCCTTAACAAGTGTTCTCACGTTTGGTTTAAGTAGGCTGCAGAATATGCTGTTTTTATGGATTCTGGGCCTGCATGCCCCCAAACTGGATTTAGAGTCCCACTGGGACAAACTGGCCAGTTACTGTTTCTCCTCCCTTCTTTCGTCCAGAAATTGTGTTTTGAGTGAAAGCAGCTGTAAAATTGTATAATCTCTATTCTGCTACCAGACGCTGAAGCTGCAGCATAGGACAAATGTCCAAAAGGATAAAAGGAGGCATGGAACAAGTTTCTTCTGCTGTGGAATGGTGGTTGAAATAAGAGATGTAAGTTCTGGTGCAGTGTCTTCACCATCCCAGTATTCACACGCTGCAGAAAGGAAAGAGCTGTTCTTCCTGCAGTTTGTATTAATAGTGCCTCCGGTGTCAAAGAGCACAGTACATAGACTTAAGTTAGCATTTTCAAAGCTGTCTAGGAGATTTGCATGCCCAGTTCCCATTGATTTCCAGTGGGATTTGGGCACGTGAATCAATACAGCTTCTTTGAAAATCACAGGCCCCAGTCCTGCAATTAACTGTGTGGGCAGAGCTCTGCAGCCTCATGGATCTTTTGCCTAGGTTCTGAGGTTTGCCCCTATAGACCATTGACAGAATCGGTTGCATCATAGTCAGGGATCAGTTCCCTTTCTGGGGAAATGCTGCCACTGATCCGGAGAAACAGAAGTATTTATCCATGCATAGTAGCCGTGGGCAGGAGCTTTGGCGAAGCAATGGTATGAATAGTCTGTGCTAAGCAGGATGAATTTAGGAAGCCTGAAAATAATTGCCAGTGTTGAATTCAGCTGGAACACAAGGGTCAACACCCTTACTACTACAGAAGTTTCTGCATGAACTTAGCCAGTTATAAGAACTTTGCTTTTGCCTTTCGTGTGCAGGACAGTACTTTCCACAATACTGTGATGCCTTATGCCAGGCAAAGCAATGTTCAACATATTTAATTACCAGCACTATTTTCTGCAGAAGTTGTTTCATGAAGTTGTCTCATCAGAGTAGGCCAGACCTGCTTAGCCTGTGTTTTGTAGTAGTGGTAATACCTAGCTCCCCGCTTTGGTAGCTCTCCAAGGGCAAGTCTATGTAAGGAGATGTGCAACTCCAGCAATGAGAATAGAGTAGCTGGAGTTGATGTCCCTTAGGTTGAATTTCCCCGCCATCTCTATGGGGGGAGGTGAAAGGGAAAAACTCTCCAATCAACTCCCCTTACCCCTTGTGACTGTGAGTACTGGGGTGGACAGGCACATCATGACTTTGATGTAGTGCTTCCCTGCTAGACACGCTAAACCCTGGAAGATCAACCATCAGTCTTCTTGTTAGTATAGACGTGCCTCATCTTTTTTACGGAGGTGAGTAAAGAACGTTACCTCCTGTCACAGGGTTCCTCTGTCGCTACCCACTGTGGCGCACTGCCTGGCCTGTGTTTTGATCTCTTAACCACAAACACACACCTGGTGGTTCACCCCTTTTACAGGCTACAACTGGAAGGGACTTCCATGCAGCCCTCACTCCTCAGCCCAGAAAGCTCACCCTCTGAGCTTGCTTCCTGTCCCTTCCGCTACTTTCCTCTCAGTTACTGAGCCAGTTGTGCCATTGGCCAACCAGATGCCACCAGCGTTCACTCTCATTATTTTCCAATCCATGAACAGAATAAATTTTGTTGTGCTTGGATGTGCACCACCCGTAAAAACACCTGCTGTTGGTTATAGGTGCTGTGGGCCCTCTGCTAATCAGCTGGGTGGCACTTGACTCTCTCCTGGGTGACTGCCCCAGCGCTGAGCTTCCAGGGAACACTGGCTGTCACCCATGTGTCAGTAACTCCCCATGGAAACTGGTTAATTGGCTCCACTGAAGCCCGCATTCCTCCCACTGCTGCAGCAGTTGTGGCAATGGGGGTGTGAATGAATAATGGCTCATCACATCTCCATTTTATACTTGGGAAGACTGAGGCACAAAATGAGTTAGCCAAGGTCACTTATCAAGTCAACGTCAGAGCCTGAAACAGAAGCCAAATCTCCAGTCTGATGCTCCGTCCTCTGGGCTATCAGATGAGGTCACAGCACGATATGGTATGGCTGTTGCTCGTACAATAAGCTATATCATCTCATTCAACCATATGGTACATTGTATGCTGTTTCGTATAATGAAAACTGTTCTGGCACTAGAGACTCCAGCCATTTCAAGCCCCGCTGGGCTGTGGCTGGAAAATTGCACTATAAAAAGGCAGCTGAAGGGATGTATGACAGCATATAAATACCTGTGCTGCTTTATTGAAGTATCATGATGTAAAATTGGGGGGAGGTTCAGTTTTGAAACCAGCAGTGGTGTGGGACCAAAGCAAATGAACATGTGAACGTTTTGTTCAACTGAAGCATGCTTGAATTCTCTGCGGTGCCTGGATTGTCTTGGGAAGCTTGACCTGCAATAGCCGCCTGTTTCTTCCATGTTCGAGATGATGCATATGCACAATTAGCCGTCCAGCAGCTACCGAACCATTGCCAGCTTGAAACTACCAATTTTACATGGCCTTCCAGGACTTTCTGAAGACTCATTTGAAACTGCCAGATCTTTTTGAGATTAGCCTAATACAGGGGTGGCTGACCCATGGGTCTCAAGCTGCATGTGGCTCTTTGAGCAATTAAATGCAGCTCTGAGCTGCGAACAGGGAATACTTTCCACTGCTCTACACCCATGCCTCAGCTTTTGGTGGGAGAATCGAGCGGCGGTGGCTCCGGTGAGTTGCTGGCATTGAGTTAGAGCAGGGGAGGGGGCAAGCCTGGGAGTGCTGGGCTCTGCAGAAGGGGAAGGGAATTGGGTTAGAGCTGGGGGAGGAGGGGGAGGGCTGAGGATGCCTGGCTTTGGGAGAGGGGTGGGGGATTGGGTTAGAACAGTGGTACTGGGATGCTTGGCTCTAGGGGATGGGGGGGCATTGAGCCAAGTGTTACATATTTATTTTTATCTATCGATATGTCTGTATTGGTAGATAACAACATATCTATAGCTAGATAGCTAGATAAAAATAAATATATAACACCTGGCTCTTTGCACTCTATCCATGACTATTTTGGCTCTTAGCCCCTAACTGCTTGGCCACCCCTTGCCTAATACTCTTAAAGTGCTCTCATTCTATCCTGAAGTGTGGGGTTACACTGGTGACCCAAACAAGCACCTGCTGGCTAAGCCACAGAAAAACTTCCAGGGTTTCATCTCCTCCTGCAACAGGGGTCCACACTAATAGATCAGAAAAGCACATGGCAGATACTCGCACCTCTGGAAGATGAGCAACAATGTATGGTATGACTGGTACAATTGTCACAGACCATGGGCCATGTAGTGGATCAGTATCCTCTTCAATCCTTCGCTGTTCACATCTCAGAGCTAGGACTATCAATGAATTGCAGTTGTTGTCTGCCATTAGCTGAAAGTAAAATTAATGCTATAATATTTTAGCTTGTTAATCGCATATCAGTGGGTGGGGTGGGAGGTGTTAGCAGCAAGGGAGATGATGCAACTCTAGCCCACACCTCTGACAGAAGAGGCCCCAGCCCACTGACTCAAACCCTGAGGGGCAATACAGCCCCAAGGCCTGGCTCTAGATCAGAAAATATAGAAAACCTCCAAAATACTTACATAAATGGTATTCTAATATTGTTTAACAGTGTAATTAAAACAGATGAATTGTGATTACTTTTGTTAATCTTGTGCTAATTTTAATTGCTTGACAGCCCTACTTGGAATTACACTGGGACTCTACTTACACTTCCAAAGTCTCGCTAAACTGGATGTAGTTATTTGAATATTGCTAATTACCTGTCTTGGCATACCAAAGATGATGATCTTCTACATACCTCAGTTATGCTTAATCTAATGGGACTCGGCCATACTTTACAATGGAATAACTACATTTCATGTTAAGTGACTTCCATGCTGCCTATATTCTTCAAAATACCACCACCGACAACATTTAATAGCTTTTCATGTTTTTGCCTTGTGGGTAGGAGTGACACTTATTTTAGTGTTAGTTCATTGTTCTGCCATTGGGGAAAAAAAATCCACCCCCTCAGGATTCAGTATTACCTGTTGGAAAAAATGCATTATCAAAGATGTTGAGAACTTTGTCTTGTTTTAATGGAATAAATTGTATCCATGCTACAGGGCTGTGTGAGTGTGCTTGTGTGTGCATGCAACACCAGCTGGTTTTGATACAAACTAAAATGTCCAGTCTCAAGTAAATCAAATACAACTTTTACACAACCAATGCATTGGCCTTTCTTCTCTCCTCAAGGTTTGAATTTAATTTTATTGCTAGAGTTTGGGTGAAATTTAATACTTTATCTTCTGGGTCTAAAGAAAGAATGAACTCTTACAACCTCACTTTTCTGCTGGGTGTATGGAGTAAATTTTCAGTTCCAAGAACAGAACAGCTTGTGACTTGCCAAGTGTCGGTTGCTTCTGTTCCCAAGTTCAGTGGCTGGTTAAAACTTGAGCATTTCAGTCAAGAATGTTCTTTACATTTTGTTGCATGGCAGAGCAGATCTCTCCTTTGTAATTTTTCATTTAAAGCTTTCTGTGGTCAAAAAGCCAGCAGTGACCGAGATGTCATGACTCACTAATCTTTAAAGAGGTCTGCTTTAGGGCTGCAGAGGTATCTACTTTTTCAATAAAGAACCAGGGCTTATCTTTATTGAATAAAAATAATTGAGAGCTACTATACAGCACTTAACCATGTGGTTATTAGATTAGCACCTAATATACAATACAATTCAGGGCTGCCATCTTGCAACCCTTCCTCATGAAAGTAGTCTCGTTAAAGGTAGTGGGATTAGCGGTGTAAGAACTATGGGAATATGTAAAGATTTCCAAGTTTCCTGTGTGATTTCTTTATATAGACATAAAAGTGTGTATTTAGGGAAAAGCATCTAACAATTGACAGCTAGCTAGGTAAATTTTATAAATACAGTAAACTCTTTCATATCTGGCAGCCCCAGGAGCGGGAGGTGGCCAGGTATTCAAATATTCTGGATAATAGAGAGGAATAGCTAGCAGTGCATAACACTAAAGAAAAAAAGATGAGATATTAAGAAACAAACAAAAATATATGCCAATTACTTTATTTACCAACAACAGTAGTATTGTACACTGTAAACTTAGACTGTATTGGCTGTACTTGTTTGTATTTACTTCCACTGTATGGACTTATGGAAAATGTGACTAACATTTACTTATGTTTAAAATGCCAGTTGTTTGAGAATTCTGGATAATAGAATGCCGGATATAAAAAGAGTTCACTGTATGATTAATATATTGATTCTGTTAGCGCATCTAGTAGAGAAGCATGAATTGACCTCTCAGGGGTCATAGGTGACCCCTGTACTCTCCCTGAGACACAAGGGGCTTGTCTGCACTAGCCCCTCCTTCGAAGGCGGCATGTAAACGAGCCCAAGTGGTGAATAGCAATAAAGTGCTACAGTGCATATGCAGCACCTCATTAGCTTAATTCTGGCTGCACGAACTTCGAAATTAGCAACTTCGAAGCGCCAGCAAGCCATGTAGCCGCAGGCACTTCAAAGTTGCGCAGATACTTCTAAGTACTTTGAAGTTGCTAACTTCAAAGTTCACACAGCGGGAATTAGGCTAATGAGCTGCTGCACGTGCAGTGCAGCACTTCACTACTATTCACCACTCGGGCTCGTGTACGTGGCTCCTTCAAAGGAGAGGGCTATTGTAGACAAGCCCAAGGAGTAAGAGAGGTTGACGGGAGAAATTCTCCCTTTGACCTTCCCCAGTATGGACGGCCAAGTTAGCCAAGCACAGATTTTAGCTACGCGATTGCTGTAACTAGAATTGCGTTATCTGTGGTTGACTTTCTTAGCCTAGTCTAGATGTTGCCTAAGGCAAATAATGCACATAAGATCTCAATAGGCAGCTAGTTAACTACTCCCTCCTTTGGGTCTTCTCTGTCTTCTAGGCTGTAGCCCTTCAGGTTCAGGGACTGTCTTTACTTTTGTGTCGTGTGGCACTCATTCATATATATATATATATATATTTTTTTTTTTTTGCCCCGTTGTGTGGGTTTATACTTCCTACAGTGGCTCTGCACCTATGGGATTATTTCACTTTCAGAGACTTGTACAGTACAGGCAACTGAGATAATTTGAGGCATGCAGCAGAGAAGTTTACCGCAGCTAACAGCGCAGTGTTTCTTTTAAGACCTGGTTGCTTTTAACATGTAAGTAAAGAGAAGTTGTAATCCTGTCTGCCTGTAGCAGTGCCATCTGGGAAGTAGGCTGGAAGTGCTTGTTTTCAGGGAGAATGAGTGAAGTGAATGTTTGAGGGAAGTGTGAGACAAGGATTTGAGGCCTAACCCTGTCCTCTCACAAACAACACTGGGAGTTTTGCCATAGCTTTCAGTGGAACAGGACCAAGTCTTTTCTTGTTTTACGGGAGGGAAGGCTAATTAGGATGAATCATATAGAGGGATGGGGTGGGGTAAAAGGATAGCTCAGTGGTTTGAGCATTGGCCTCATAACTCAGGGTTCTGAGCTCAGCTCTTGAGGAGGCCATTTAGGGGTCTGAAGCAAATAGATTTAAACAAAAAAAAATCCATCAAGGAGTGTGCTTGGTCCTGCCAAGAGGGCCAGGGGCTGGGCTCAATGACCTCTCAAGGTTCCTTCCAGTTCTACAAGATATGTATATCTCCCTACATTATTAAACAAAAGAAAATGTTATTTGAGAACAGCCGAATAGAAACCTACAAATCTGATGATCAAAATGAAAAGGGAGGTGGCGTGCCAATTTTTACAGCTGAGTTTCAGAACACTGATTTAGAAAGGATTAAAATAGAGGTGATGCGGCCAGGCCTTCCTCTACGCCTGAGCCCATCCTCCATTTGGTGGCTAAACAATGAACCTGCAGGGGGGGAAACTCCTGTATTTTCACTAACAGTGATAATTAATACATTCTTTGAAATCACAGCCACAAGCGATGCTGACGAAGAAAGGCGATCAGGCTTTCAAGATAGGAGTTTTTACAGAAACGATCTGCAGCATTTATTGTTGCATTCGTACTTTGATGTGACAGACGTGGAAATCTGGCCCTTCCTAGCTTCCAGAGAGTGCACCAGTGTATTTTCTTTAGATCTTTTCTTTGGTGGGCACAGACGTGGGCTACCAGGAGGGACTGACTCATCAATCTGGTTTGTGCACATGCTGCGACAGGAGCATTTGTGATTATTCTTGCCTGGTAGCAAATCTGTTTTCACCTTACGGCCAGGGTGCAGGGAACTTTTTTTGGTTTGGGGAGGGCACTGACCCACAGAAGAATCAGTTGGGGGACCACACAAAAGTGAGAAACAAAAAAACCAGCCCTTACGGATGTGGCCTCCAATGGAGACACCTCATTCCCCTCAGGCTATAGCCCCAGAGAGTTGGGAGTGCAAAAGGAGGATGACCCAGGTTCAGGGCTTCCCCCAGGTCTGCTTAACTCTTATGAAGGCCCAGGGCTAGAAGATTTTGTGGGTCCCTCCTAGGTTCTGGAGGGGATTCAAAAATGGGGGCTTCAGTATGCAGGAGTGGGAGAGGGGTGCAGGGTCTGGTGGGAGGGAGGGTGCAGGAGTCGGCTGGAGGCTGAGGATTCAGCATTGAGGTGGGAGGAAGGGTGTAAGGCTGAGCCGATGTTCAGGCTTTGGGTGAGAGGGGTAATGGAAACCCCCCAACCTCCCATTGCTCCCACTGACAATGATCTAAGCTGGAGGGAGTGTGAACAGCAGCAAGTGGAGCTGCTCCCTCCCCCTACCACGCAAAACCTGGGGGCTGGATCCAGCCCCCATGTTGTCTGGTTTATTTCTGCTCCTCCCAGAAGTCCTCTGCACAACAATCCCTGAGAGGCGTAGGACAAATATGCACACGAGGACTATATCCTGTCCTCTTTGACCTCTGCAGCAGTGACAGAGCTGCCTCTTTGCAGATTTTGCAGCGGAAATCAGAAATGTGACCACCAGGTTTTGCCTTCAGACTTTCTGCAAGTATTTGGCCCTTGGTGCATATCAAAGACGGTCTTGCTGAGAGGCATGCTTTCCACTCTCCGGCTATGTCTACACAAGCCAAAAACTCCTAAATGGCCATGCAAATGGCCATTTCGAAGTTTACTAATGAAGCGCTGAAATACATATTCAGCGCCTCATTAGCATGCGGGTGGCCGTGGCACTTCAAAATTGACACGGCTCATCCAGACGGGGCTCCTTTTTGAAAGGACCCTGGTTACTTTAAAGTCCCCTTATTCCTCTGAGCTGATGGGAATAAGGGGACTTTGAAGTAGGCAGGGTCCTTTCAAAAAAGGAGCCCCGTCTGGACGAGCCGCGTCAATTTTGAAGTGCCGCGGCCGCCCGCATGCTAATGAGGCACTGAATATGTATTTCAGCGCTTCATTAGTGAACTTCGAAATGGCCATTTGCATGGCCATTTTGAAGTTTTTGGCTAGTGTAGACACAGTCTCCGTGAATTATCTAAACTAAATCACACTGGAGCATTCTCAGATTCCAGAGGGGTGTCTGTGTTTACCTTCCACATTTAGTGCTTAGCTATAAATCATAATATCAATGCCATTGTGAGCATATTAGTGAGCAATCCAAATTCAACTGGCACCTATTGGAAAAAAAAAATTTATCAGAGAACACAGTTCATCCAGTTCTTGTGATGTCTGTCTTAGTGCTGGCATGATTGCTCCTTAGGGTTAACGCCGCTGGGTAAAATGAGTGATTTTTCGTGCTTCGTGGCACACTTCTCACTCAGAAATGCCTGTTGTTCTTTTAAAGTAAAGTGGTGCTGCCGTTGGGGAGAATGAATGCCCCCAGGGTTATTTTGTGGGAGGGTTCGGGTAGGTGGAAGAATGATCACATTATTTCATGTAGACGTGGTTAACTGCACATACAGAGGGTTTTCTTTTTTTCTCTTTTCCCCCCTCAGGTGAGGGGTTTTCCTTCTTGGGTTGCTTTTTTCTGTACCCTAAATTTTTATGAGCATGTTTCAAGTTTGCATTTGTCGTGCTCAGTTCACATTTAAAGTCCCTGATTTCCTGTTAACACGGTCAGATTCAATTCTGTCTTGCTGCCTTTTGCACGTTTGTGCTAGACCCATTAACTCTTGATGCAGTCGTTAGTGTGTAATCTGTCCATATGGTGGCATATAAACTATTGAACTATTGAGTTTTCCCATTGCAGATCTACTAAAATACAGCTTTGTCCCTCCCTCTCCTCTCAGCCAGCCATACTGGTTATCTAGTGCATGACTGTGAAACGTCCAGTTTTACAATCACATTCTTACTCTTCATATTTGAAGTAACTCCTTTGTATTGATTTTCTAGGGGGCATTCATAGAGCAGGTCTACACTACAGTGGAAGGTTGAAATAAGGTATGCAATTTCAGGTACATTAATTATGTAGCTTAATTTGGGCTTGCGTGCTGATTCCACTAAGGGAGGTTGACGGGAGTGTTTGCTCTTGTCAACTTCCCTTCCTCCTAACGAGGTTCAGGAGTACTGGTGCTGACATGAGTGCCCTGAAGGTTCAAATTGACACATCCCTACTAGGTGTGCTAAATTGAACTCCAGAAGATCAACTGTGGCAGGGTTGATCTTTCCTGTAGTGAAGACATATCCTCCAATAGCAAAGTGCAGTGTGGATTTGATTAAGGGTGAATGGTACAGGTTGAACCTCTCTCATCCAGCACCCTTGGAAACTGATCACTGCTGGATGAGAGAATTTGCTGGACCACAGGAGGTCAATATTGTCTAACACCATTACCAACACTTCCACTGCTTCCTGGGCTTGCAGAAGACATTTAGGAGTGAATTACAGTTAAACAACAGCACAGAATACAGAGCCAGGACAGGTGGCTGGAAACAAACTCTATGGGACTGTAGGAAACTTGGCCAGACCCAGGGTAAGTGGCCATCCAGCTAACTAAAGTCATGCCAGATTACAGATGATGTTGGAGGAGAGAATTCTGGATTAGAGAGGTAGTTACTGGTGCTCTCAACACCGAAAGCTAGCATTTTCCAAGCAGATGTCCTCTTGGAGGTACCAAGGTTTGCCATGCTTTAGGAGAGGTTGTTGTAAAGTCATTAAAGGTGTCACGCTTCTTATCTGCCCCCCCCCCCCGCTTTTTTTTAAAGAAGCCACAAATCAGATGGTGTCACAGGATCCTTCTTGTAATTGAGGGCCCTAAATGAATTAGATATGGTGAATGTTCTGCGTAGCTCTCTCTGATGTGAAGAAGGTTCTCTTTGTCTGTTACAGCCTGAGGCAGTCCAAGCAGGATCTGCACATAAAATACCTGAGGGCAATGCACAGGGGCTTTTACACTGTCTCCATTTTCAGACTGTCCTCTCCCCCGCCTCTCAACTTCTTTGAGCAGAAGGATTTCCCAGTATCTCTCTTCAGTGGTAGTTCACTGCAGTCAGTGCTTGTAAAGTCCACATTTGTGTTTGTTTTTTTGGTTCTGTCTGTTCAAGGAACGACAGGGCCATTAATAGAACAATACATTGCCAGGTGGACATTATGTGTGAAGAGCTGGAGATGGAGGGCTTAAGTCTCGGTAGCTTCTCTATCATCCTGCTGGTGTATATTTGCATTAACCCTGTTTTCTGTCTATGATGGTGTTCCCTCTAATTTTTTCCATCTGTGGGCGGAATAAATTTTGTTATCTGCACCAAGGCATGTGTGGATGTGCACTACCAATAGAAACACATGGTGCTCACAGTGGGTGGCTGTGGGTGCTCTGCCAATCAACTGGGTGGTGCCTGAATCTCTCCTGGGTGGCCGCCCAACTGCTCAGCTTACAGGGAACACTGGTCTTTGAGCAGAATTCTGCCTGCTGCCAAGGAAGCAAGCCTTCTGTTGGCACAAAGGTAGAAGGTGCCTGCCTAGAAGTCCAGGGCAGAATTTTCACCTTATTGCAGCATTGCTATAACCAAATATTGACCACTATCAGTTGTTTGATCTCCCGCTCACACCCCTCGTGCTGCTTTCTGCACCTTGTGGAACATTGGAGAACTATTCATCTGTATAATGTGTGAGTAGAAATTAGAGATGGGGCCAAGCAAAGATCATGGCTCAGGGTCCAACTGTGTTAAATGCTAATGGGGCCAGGTGTGTACGAGGCTTTAAAGTTGATTGTAGATAAGCAATTCTAGCTACGGCAGTTGCGTAATTAGAATCAGCTTATCTGCAATCGAGTTCCTTGGCCATCCTCACAGAAGAAGGTTGATGGGAGAAACTCTCCCATCAACTTTCCTTACTCCTTGTGATATTGAGGTTTACAGGGATCGACTGCTTGACTCCAGATGGTTTGATTCCATGCATCACTATTAAGTGTGTGAAATCAAACCCTGCAAGGTTGACCCGGTGAAGACATATCCATAGTGAGAGGCTTTCTTTTCTCTAAAGAGCTGTTGGAGAAAGGACTAACTAGAGGAAAAGTGGGAGGGGAAGTGGTAATATTTGGGGAGTTAAGTCCCCCTACCTGAATGCTGTTGGGTAGTAACACGGACATTAAGTGGCTGCTTAAAATAAGTTTTGCACCTCTTCATGAACATATCCATAGCTGTGAAACATAAAGATAACACATTTCTTCTGAGAGCATTTCACCGCAAACAGAGGCTGGGACAGGTATTGGCCATATAAGAAGGTTACAGAATAATTTTCTTCATTATGTTTTCCTCTGAAGGGAATTCTAGATACCCATTTCACCATCAACTTGTGAAAGTGCACTAGACGTTTGTCTATCTTAATTCATCTTTGTTTTACTACTACTTAATAATTCACCGTACATGACTACTGTTATGCTATCTCTTCCCTAGAGGAATAAAATACTTGTTTTGGTATTAAAAATGCTGGAACATGAATTTAAAGTGCTTCACAGAATTTACAGAAAAGTATGCTAGATTAGTCTAAGTGAGTCTTTTAGATGCTATAGAGAATTCTGTCATCAAGGCATACCACAGTGACGGGAGACTTTATAAGTACTTTCGATAATAATTGCAAGACATATCCATATTTCAGAGTACTGTTTAAGTCACATGCACATTCCAAACTCATAGGGAGGGAGCCACATTTCAGACAAGGACTTTTTTTTTTTTTTTTTTTTTTTTTGCCAATCCCTTTTGTGCATGATAACATTTACAAAATTTGTGTGTGGAACTCTGGTTTGCAGTTACCCATCTCCATCTGAAAAACTGTTATGCTGGCAGATCAAGAAGGAGGTCCCTCAGAATCTAAAACTGAGTTCAAAATGGGACATTTCTCTCAGGGAGTTAACCTGCCAGCTGCTTCAACAAGCTGTCATTGCTTACTCGAGCCAAACATGGGGAAGGAAAAATTGAATGATATTGTATCAGAGACTGGAATGTCTCTCTTCTGTACATAACATATCAATAACTGAGCTTCCATTTATGTTTCCCACTAAAAGGGGTGGTGATGTCTAAAGTCAAATTTGGGGTGTCCTCTTCTAGCTGAGTTC
The DNA here is from genome assembly GCF_033958435.1 of Carettochelys insculpta. Lineage (NCBI taxonomy): Eukaryota > Metazoa > Chordata > Testudines > Carettochelyidae > Carettochelys > Carettochelys insculpta. The sequence continues at coordinate 34,964,460 of NC_134152.1, forward strand.
AACTTCCTCTTGGGTTTTGAAAATGAGCTGAAGTTAATGCCTCAGATGTGGGTGCACAGCTAATGCACATTCTCATTGGCTGTTAGTTTAGGAACACACAAAAGCACTGGGCAGGAATCGCGAGACGTGCTCCTCACCTGCTGTTCCCACTGTCTTCTGCTCAGCACCTCACAGGACAGAATTTTTTTACTGATTGGTCCAGGCTTTTGGAAATGGATTTTGCTACTCAAGAGACTTGCACGGTTTTTAAAGTTGTGGTTAATCTGAAGAGAACTAAATGCATTGACTAGCAGGTTGCCCTCAGTCAACACAACCCTTACAATCCGGGAACCTGATAATAATGTGTTCCAGTTGTAAATTCCACCACCCTTTTAATACTTTTGGGGCCTTTTCAGCTAAATCTGCTCAGCGTGAGTATAATCTTATTTTACTGTTCAGTGCAATGTTGGTGCGAGCAGACTAGGCTAATTAAACTCCACAGTCATTTGTGCCCTGACACTTTTGATTGAGGAACTGTAGTAATTCATGCTGAAATAGAACAGTCAACCCAGCGAGAGCTGACATTGGAGACATATTTCATAAAGCCGTAATGAGGCTAAATTTCAGGTTTGCGTCCTCTTCCCCAGCCCTCACCAATATGGCTGTAGCTGTGTTTACGCAAGGAAATTAAAGCCAGCAATGTGCATGCTGGGTTTTTTTATTTGTTCTTTTGTGTCTTTAAAGAAATGGTACACAACACCCTTCCCTTGCTGTTAAAGTTCGTGCATGGTTGATTTTCGTGAATGGATTAAAAGAGCAAACCTTTTTTCCCGCATTCCAAATCATACCTCAGAAATCATAGGGGAAACATTTCTATCCTGTGAGTTAGGCCAACGTTAACCCAATTTTAATTGTAATGTCTGGAGGTGAGCTGTTGCTTAAGGTAATTGGCTGAGGGTCAGTGACTGCCCTTAGATATATGGGCACACTAATCTGAGAATCATTTCAGCCATGGTTGCAGGACCACTACAGGTTGTGAAAGTTAATTTTATGGGAGTTTGTGCAGAAGATCAGCAACCCAGTTTGTAGTTATGATGTATATGTTTCATCTATTGACAGTTTTATTATTATTTTTCATTATTATTTTTTGTGCTTTAAATTCATGTTGTGTAGGTTGACCTGGTTAGTAGTCAAAACTGTGTTCAGATATAGGGGAAAGGAATTCCTAAACTCCTGTGGAAGCTACCCAGTTCAAAAGCAAGTTAGGAAAATAGCCAGCATTAGCTCAGATTCCCTGATTGCTTCTATTCTGTAGTCTTTCTCTAGTTTGACTTCCAAGATACAGCAGAAAATTCATTTAAAAATCAGATTAAGGCAGTTTAAAGTATCCCACAGCATTTTGCTCCTTCTAGGCAAAAAACTAATTCTCGGTGCTCTCTTCATCTGGTACTCAGACCGCGTGGTAATGCAACGTCTACCCATGCATAGACAATGAGACCACACATGTGCGTAAATGTTTGTAGCACTGGGACCATAGATAGATAGGATCCAGAAATATATGGAGAAGAGTCTTAGATCTGAACTTCTTCAGACAGATCTCAGTGTGTAATCTTTTGCATTGCAGTTTTGCGAGTCCTTCTCCAATAAAAACAAACTAACAAAAACCAGTCCTGTAGCACCTTAAAGACTAACAATTTATTTGTTAGGTAATAAGCTTTAGTGGGTAAGACCCACTTCATCAGATTCAGAAATAAGCAATCAGGGAAATATAAAGAATCTGATGAAGTGAGTTTTACCCACAAAAGCTCATCACCTAATAAATATATTTTTAGTCTTTAAGGTGCTACAGGAGTGCTTGTTTTTTGTGACGCTATGGACTAACACAGCTACTTCTCTGATTCTTCTTTAATCAGTACCTCCTAGTGACTGATAAAGTTTGGGGTGTAGCTGTTTGCATTGTGACCTCATCTATTCCAAATCTTTCAAATCATTATGTGGGCTGAAATGTTCCTTGTTTTGATTCTGTCCAAAAGGTAGTGACGCAAAATACATTTAGAAGTTGTTGTTGAGCTGTGCAATTGTTGAAGAAAAGTGCGATCTGATGGTTTTAAATAATTGTTGCTTCCCGTTTTCACTCTGCTCATTCAGGGAAGCTCGAACTATGTATCTGGGCATGTTAGTAGTCCTCACTGAGGAGCTGTAACCACCATAAAGCTTGAAGACATTAATCAGAAGTTAAAGTTACATTTGCGCTTGCTCGGCAGGAAATCTGCAAAGATACCAGCAGGCCATAGTTGGAGTTCTTTTACACCATCCTTCCTGCTTAACCTGACCAAGCATGTAGTTGTTATACTCCTCGCTAGGAGCTGGTACTACTTGGTGCCATGCCAAAACAGTATATAAAATGGCATAGCTGTTATCAGCAAATAATTGCTCTAGACAGGATTCTGTTAAAAGAGAGCAATGTTAAGATAGCAATGCTATCTGCTAAGCTGGACAAAATGCCTAGAACATCCAATTTAAATCATTGGTTGGCCCTAACAAAGCTTCCCTGGATTATAGTTAAACCGTTGTCTGCTCTCTGCTTGATAGTCCGTATTCTGGCTTGAAATACAGCTGCTTGCTTTTTCAGCGGCGTGACTTCAGTGGTGCTTTCTCAAAATAATTTTCTGTGGTCCTGGAGAATCCCCTGAGCTTTGCAGTTTAAATAAAAGTCAGACCTCAAATGAAAGCTTTGTAACACTCAAACAACCTACTCTGACGGTTTCTTCAGCACAGCACGACCCCTTTTCCGAAAGCAAACAAGATAGTCATCCTTCTCAATGAAAGATTCTTAGCTAGTAAAACTCCCAGCCTTGAAATGCAACTTTAATTGCTTTGTTGGTTACCTTTACAGTTCCTCTGTCTGTGGGGAAAAGTCAGTGGCTCGAGGTATCTGCTAGCATTCTGGGAGAATGAACGTTCTTCTCATCAGAAGATCTTTAAGTTTTGTTAATGAGATGCCACAGAACTTCCTGTGGAACTTCCTGTCTATGGGAAGAAGGAGTTAAGGCATGCATTAAGAGTCACTTACAATCATTTTTCAACTGTATCAGTATTTGGAGAAGAGTATCATTGTTTTAAGATGCTGATTTTGGCCTAAAGAGCCCTCAGTTTATCCGGTTTCCACTGTTTCCTAGATCACCTCTACCCCTGTGTTAGCCAGTGTGGTGGTCACCCAGGATACTTGAGCTATCTGTACCCTGGCTGGAAAGAGAGAATGCGGCAGACAGGATCTGCTTAGCAGGGGGGCCGGAACCACTTCCTTGGCAAGCTGTGGGGAGATGCTGCAAGATTCACTCCTCTCATTGGCTTTTCTCAGGCAGCTGCTGTGACAGGAGGAATGTTGAATCTGAACTGGGCGACGCTGGTGGGAGGGGACTCAGCCTTGGCAAGGGCTCTCCCTCGGAGCTGATTTGGTGTCTTTTCAGCATTTTAAAATGCTTGTCACCAAGAAGGACAGCGTGGCCAAGTGGATAGGGTGCTGGACTAGGAGAGCTGCTGCCACATGATCCTGAACAAGTCACTTCACTCCTCTGTCCCATCCCCACCCATCTCTGGCTGCTGCTACACTACCACTTTCCCATCGGAGGTGCCATGGTAATGAGGCAATTTGGAGCAGGCTAATGAGGTGCTAATGTGCATGTTCAGCACCTCGTTAACGTAATGGTGGCCCCGTGAATTCTGAAGTGCAGAATTCAAATTGCAGATTGACAGTAAAGACGGGAGCAACTTCGAAATAAGCGCCCCACTTCGACATTCCTTTACTCCGATCTAGTTCTGTCGGCGTAAGGAATGTCACAGTGGGGTGCTTATTTCGAAGCTGCCCCCAACTGTCCATCTGCATTCAAAATCTGTTTGTGCAGCTGCCATTAAGCTAATGAGGTGCTGAATATGCACGTTAGCACCTCATTAGCCTGTTTCAAATTGCCTCATTACCATGACTTCTCCGATGGGAGACTGGTGGTGTAGCAGCACCCTCTGTTTAAACTGTGAGCCGTTGAGGGCGGAGACAGCCTGTTCCTGTGTGAGTTTGTGGTACGATGGGGAACCGATCTCAGGTGAGTGCTATTAGAATACAAATACAGTAAGGTCTGAGAGTCCACGAACCCAGAGTACGCAACCCTGTTCTTATGCGACTGACCCCGATTCCTACAGTAAACCCAGTTGCGCTTAACTCACTCCCCTTCCAGTTCCGCTCACCACCTGTGCATAGCTCCTGCTCACCTCCCCCGCCTCCGCCTCTGTCTCTAGCTCACCACCCCTCAGGCATGACTCCGGCTCAACCTCCCTGGCCCAGTTCAACCCCCCTGCCAACTCACCACCCACTCACAGCTCCGGCTCAATCCTCTCCCCACCCTGGTTTAAGCCCCCCGCGCATGGCCGCAGTTTCATTCTCCCGCCCCAGTTTAAACCCCCCATTTGCAGCTCTGATTCAACCCCCTGCCACCTGCACGCAGCTCCAGTTCCACACTCCCGCCCTGGTTCAAACCCCCCACATGTGGCTCCAGTTCAACCGCCCCCCACCGCACTCTGGCTCAACCCCCTCCCACGGCCTAGCTCGCCACCCGAGCAGGACTCTGGCTCACCACCCCCGCGCACAGGTCCGGCTCAACTCCCCTCCTCCCACCCGTGCAGCCCTAACCCACTGCCAGGCTTAAACCCAGCCAACCGACTGCCAGGCTTAACTCTCCCCAACTGCCCCCCACCCTAGGACTTACCTTTCTGCTGCTTCCCCAGCTGCAGAAAGTGTGTTCTGCTGGGGAAAAAGCCAGACCCCCACTTACACAAAATCCGGGTTATGAGAGGGTGCATGGAACAGAACCCTCGTGTAACTTGAGGGTCTACTGTAACCAACAGCTTTATAAAGCATAGGGTAGAGGAAAAGGCGATGAATCAATGCAGCTGATATAACAGAGAGCTTGGTAATGAGGGTATTGATGTAGGTGGATGTGAAGACTCTACTTTCCCAGCAATATCGAATGCTAATCAAGTGGGGTATGTTGCACGGTTGTGCTCAATTACTCTTCCTCCCAACGTGCAGGTTGAACCTCTCTCGTCTGGCATTCTTTTGTCCAGTAACCTCCATGGTCCAGCATGATTTTTGTTAGCTGGATGTCCACTTCTCATGGGTGTGACAAGTTTCCTGCAGTCCCATAAAGTTTTACTGCCACCAGTCCTGGCTCTCAGTGTTCTCTGCTGTTACTTAGCTCCAATTTATCCCTAAATGTCGTCTTAGAACCCAATAAGCTTTGGAAGGGTTGGTAAGGCTGCTACGCCTCTGGTTCCCAACCTTTTCACTAGTGCAGTCCTCCAATCACCCCCAAAACTGTTCTCAGATCCCCAGTAAGCCCCCAACTCATTCATGGACCCCAATCAAAGCCAATTCTAGCCACTATGTGTGCTTCATTACATGAAAAAGGAAACCACAATGTAGATTTTCACTCAGCAATAAATAGCATTATCAGAAGATGTTTAATTTCAAATCAGTAATTGTCTGCAACTTTGCAATTTATTTTAAACTTATTTTCTACGACCATTTTTATTTATCTTTCATTTTTTCCTGGACCCCCTGCAATATCCTCACAGAGCTTCAGAGGTCCACGCACCCCAGGTTGGAAACCAGTGTGCTACACTATGTTGACCTCCTGTGATTTGGCTGATTTCTCTTTTCTTGCACCAGTCAGGTCCCGAGGGTGCCAGACTAGAGTGGTTCAGCCTGTATTGTGATGGTCATCTCTTCTTTGGACTACAGGCTGTACAGTCAGCACCTATATCCATTCATACTCTTCCCTATTTTCCTCAGTGGTTTCAAATTAGGTGACAGAATATCTTTGCAAATGAAGGAATTGTGTAACTAGAAATGACTTTCAGTCATTGTAGTCAAGAAGTGAGCACCATTTTAATTTACCTTCATGTTATTCATCTTACCAAGTAACCTGATCTTCAAAATCTCTATTGCATCCTGCTGGACTGAATCCATTAGAAGAAAAATGACTTAATGTCGACCTCGGGGGATGTCATCACTAGTAATAAAAGACTAGAGGACTCAGGGAGTATTTTGCATTGGCATTCACCATGAAACCAGAGTTTTGCCATTTGTCTTCAGAGAGTCACAGCTTTTCTTTTTCTTTTATTTGGGGCTCGCAACACTTACAACGCAACAGCTGCACTGGGGCTATACTGCAAAGCCAGCTTAACAGAGAGCGTTCAGCAAAGTGCTCGCATGTTTTCTATTCCATAGTTTAGACAGTGCTGATAAAATCAAACGAAAACAGCAGTTTAAAAGAGTTTGGCTTGTGAAATACTATTTTGGTTCTATATGGAGTGTATAATTACATGACTGATTTGTACACATAATTGGTAGCACGATGGTTATTTATTTTAAAAATGCTGAAATGTGTATTTTGTAGATTGCTGTGCATCTCCTGGACAGATAACATTGGATTTCTGTAGTAATTTACGTTTTTTATATCCCAAGGGTGGTGTTTATTTCCTCCTTTGTGCAAACTTGCAGCAGTAATTTTGCTTGTATACTTAAAGGGAGAAAGTTGGTGTAATACATTCTCGTTTCAGCATTAATGAAATCTCCATCTGCCTGCTGCATTCCCCACCATTGCGTTATACAAAGAGATGTTCACAATTTAAACCCATCTGCTGTCTTTGTCTTCTGCATTGGGAAGCATCTGGTTTTTTACCTCTTATTTATCTGTATGCGATACTGTTGAAAAGTCTCCACAGCAGCCCTACAAGATAGGGTTGGCCTTCTGAAAATTCTTCAGCATGCCCCTTGCTCGTCTCCCTTTCCCATTCTTTTTACCTGAAGCTGTCCCTCAGATTTCTGACCACCCCTCAGGCCCTCACATCAGTATTAAAGCTCTAGTGCAGGGGTCAGCAACCTTTCCATGGCACAGTGTGAACAACTGACCTTTTGACCTCAATGTGATGATTTTTAAAGTCATTAGTAGTCCAGCTTACAATAGCTTCATACATAAATAAATGAAGATGCAGAGTTTTACTATGTAGGTGGTGGTTGGTAGCATTACTTGCTCTTTTATTAATCTGCCTTTGGCATGGCTTTGAGCAAGCTCCCGGCTGCATGGGGAAGGAGGGGCGGGGCTCTCCCACCTCTAATGCTGATGAAAATTGACTTGCATGTCATTTTTGGCATTCGTGCCAGGGGGTAGTGATCCCTGCTCTAGTGCTTGCCACTGGTTTTGTAATCGAGATACCTTGCCAGGAGAGCTAACAACATACAGAATCAGGCTATTGACGGCAGAGATGGAAATTAGAAAGAGAATGGGGTCGGATTGTTGTGGAGGCTTTGTTTGTCATTTCATATATGGCTAGTTCCTGCCTGGGCCCAGAGATGGTTCATGGCTTCTGACGATAGTCAGGATATTTTTCTGGGTAGAGTTAGTCAGGTCTGTGAATTCACATGAACAAAGGGTCTTAACATTCAATGCAACTATTTAGTGTTACTTGGTATGTCTCTCCTGCCTGGGGGCATCCAGATAACGGAGTAAATGCTCTGATCCTAAATAAAGAAAACAGAGTAAGTCTTGATCATGGGCAAGGTAATTCTCCTTCCTGTGCGTCATTTCCCTGCTGCAAAGTGAGGAGAATGTGAAGCACCTGCACATCTCAGGATGAGAAATGCTCTAGCATTAGAGACGGCACATGCTACGTACTGTGTTGAGTAATCTGTCTCTTGCTGTAGGAGCCTCGGTTGTGGAACAAGTTCCCAGCAGTGCTGAGAGCTGCCATGGTCCCTGGGGAAAGGTGGAAGGGAGACCTGGCTCCATGCCTTAGAAGGGGTGAGGTCGAGGGTGGAAAGGGTGGGAATTAGGACATTCAGCAAGTATAAGGCAGCAAGAAAGAAAGATGTCTGCAAGTTTCATCTCTCCAGCCCATCCATCATTGTTTGTGCTTATTTCTGATATGTTACCAGCAAGGCTGGGTTAGATCATAGTAACTCTAATAACAATGAAGTAGATCCTTGTACATCAGATAATGGAATTCTGCCTCTGTTGTGTTACCAAATAGTTATGGGACCTTGCTTTTATCCCTGAGTCACCAAGTGATCTCCAAAGACTGAGACTATCTTTTACCAGCCATTAGTACAGATTATGATCTTGCTGGGAAAAAATTAACCAAAGTTTTCTGTGTCAAGTAATTTCAAATTATGGCAACAGCTGGTAGTGTCTTTTATAGATGAATGCAGACAGATGTGGAAAGTGGGAAGGGGGAACCCCACTTGATTCTGTTTATCATTAATACCGACATTGTTTAATATGTGGTTTGGGGTTAGCATAGTGGCCCTTTTTAATTTGCTTCTGTATAACAGGAGTCATTAATACACTGATTAGGGAATTCTTGAACTCTTTCCCAGTAGTTTTCTTCATTATTGCAGATGTTAAATTCCAAGGCCAAGACTATAAACCATATTAGCATGGGGATGACAGATGGGCGATTAAATTTTGGTGCCTGGTTCAAGACCAGGTTTGACGCTGACAGTTCAGCTAGCTGGACTAAGAATGAACGATTGAGACAGGAGTGGTTTCATTGGAAAGAGACACGTTTATCTGAAGGTGGGGTGAGACAGCAGGACAAAGGAGTTGGTTGTTTTATGAAGAGTTAGTTCAAATTGACCAAAAGTTCTTGTGTATATTTCATCTCACCCCACAGGACTCAAGTTGATCTTTAGAGAATAACCTGGGATTGGTGGTTTGGCCAATCCCTTTTATTTTCCAGATTTTAACTAATCCAAGCCCAGTAATTTCCAAATGGTCTTAGATGTACAGAATCTCAGCACTCATTTAAGTCAGAGACTAATGACGTGGATTAGACTCGGGCATAGCGTGAAGCCAGGATGGCATCAAACTACTCTTCTTCTGTCTTTGATGATATGTTTCAATCTTGACATCTGTCACTCACTTGCTGTTCCATGTCTCAGCTCGCTCTCAACTGCAGAATTGTCACAAACTGTGATGAGATGTGAACAAAGGCCCACTGATTTCCTGATTCAGTTTGGATGTCACAATCTTGTGATTTGAATCCTGGGCTCCTGAGAAGCTAGTGAGTACCAGCCTCACCTGTTGAAGTCAGTGGAGAGATTCCCATTAAGTTCAATGGTTTTTAGATCAAACCCTCAATACTACTCCCGTGCTGGCTTTCATATCAAGACTAAAGTAAAGAGCTATAAGGACTCAGCTTTAATTAAATTCAAAAGTACCCATAAATTCCATTCATTTTTCATTAGCATTTAGTATGAGGAAATCATGACTTCTGGCACTCACACTTTAATAAGAAAATGGTGTTGTATGGTTGAATAGCTTTTTGATGGTTAAATCAAATAATGAGTGCAAATTTTCTTAATTTACCTCTTCTGTTTTATCTGATGTTAAACAGTTTCATAGCTCTTGATCCCAGGTTTCAGCTGTTACATGTAACTCTCATCTTGAAACTACAGAGAATATCTTACATAGGATGTACACAGTTCCTCCCCTCATTTAGACTGAGTCTATCGTCATGTCTTGGTACAAGTAAGAGGATGAAATAAAGCAAGTGTGATGCTTTTTATTTATTTATTTTCCTTTTAAATTGTCAGTTTTAGCCCAGGGCAGTTCACATGGAGAAAACAGTTTAGAGAGAACACGCTACTTTTATTTTTCAGAAAAGCTGGTTTTGGTTTTTGACATATGTTTCAGGTTAAAAAACAGAATTCCACATTGCAGAGAACAAAACTAAAATATATAAATTCCCTATTCCTTGTCATTTACATGGTTTAGGGACACATTATGTGACATGGCTTCTGCAGTGTGTGGTCTCACTTTCTCTGATTTATTTATTTTACAAACCTGAGACACCAGAAAATTATTTTGAAGCCAAGTCCTGTCCACATATAGGAATGGTTATAAGGACGGATGCAGCATTAATAGCTGTCTAGAGTTAAATTTTTCAAAAAATCACAAAATGATCACAATCTTTAGTAAAAATGTTAAATAGCAGCAGCTTTTCCATCGTAAATGCTGCAGGCACCTGTCTGAAACTGTTCATTCAAGTGTCTATTTCCCTTAAATTTGTAACACTTGAATGGATCCGGCTGTGGGATCAGGCCCAGTTATGTAGTCATGCTCCATCCAGAACTTATGCTGAAGTCAATGGAAAAATGATGGCATCAGGCATTTAACAGAAGTATTAAAGAAATACAGCTTTACTCCAAGGAGATGCTGAAAATCAGGTCCAAAATTTAGGCTGAATATTTTTAAAATAAAGTACATTCTTAGTGGAAATGTTTCAGTGGAAATACAAGTAATAAATGAAGAGGTGGTTTCTTTGTAAATGTATTTGAATACGCCCCTCCTCTGTTTGCAGCTCAGCCATTGCACTGTTATGCTACTGTGTGAGAACCAGGAAGTGAAATGGACTTACCCAGACCAGTGTGAATTTTCCTGTCAGAGCTGACGAAAGAGGGTGGGGGGGGGGAAATTGTAAGTTATGAGCTATCATCCTTGTTACAGTGCCGAGTGCTCTGAGGTCTTGATCCTTGCTTGGTGTTCCTAGATGGTGTTGCACTGCAAACAGTAACACGATGACATCAAGCATGAAGAAAATGAATTTTTTTAAAAAAACTAGTTCCTGTTTGGTGCTCTGTAGCCTCCTTAATACACAGCTCAGTAAAACAAAGCTGACTTTTTGTCTCTTTAAAGTAGAATTCCATCCTGGTTTGCAGGGAATATAGAAAGAAACCTAAGCTGACTCATAGCCCCATCCCCACCCTATGGAACACAAAGGTAGAATTTCTCTCTAGGATTCCAGAGAGCGCTACCAGAAGAATGGCATCTGCCTGTCTATGTGCCGTAGACCCAAGGGGTTACAGTCTGCCATCTATTAGTTGTAGCCAGTCCTGTGGCTGGCTAATGGCTTGTAAGGATATTGCCTTTAGCTAACGTACATGTTGCCCTTGCTGTTCCTGTGAGCAAAGGGTAGGGCACTTCAAAACACATCCCCTTCAGCCTACTAGGAGGCCTGTAGCAGAAGATACAGGTTGAACCTCTCTAATCCGGCACCCTCAGGACCTGACCGGTTGTGAATGTAGTACCCAGAGGCACTGGGACCTCATCTGGGGTGAGTGAAGTCTCTGCTCTACAGCCTTGGCTGAGAGCCAGCTGGCCTTTAGCTTACATAGTAGAGTGCAGGGCTTTAGACCCTATGCTCGCAGGTTCTGTCTGTGGGGCTGGCGACCCGGGCCTGTCGGTGTTTCATGAATGAGAGAATTTGCTGAACCATGAGAGGTCAGTGTTGTCTAGCAGCATTACCAACACTTCCACTGCTTACTGGGCTCTTAGAAGACATTTAGGGGTAAATTACAGCTAAATACAGCACAGAACACTGAGAGCCAGGACTGGTAGCTGGAAGCAAACTTTATGGGACCCCAGGAGACTTGGCCACACCAATGTAAGTGGTCATCCGGCTAACTGAAATCATGCCAGACCACAGATGTTGCCGGACAAGAGAGTTCAGATTAGAAAGGTTCAACCTATACACCAAGCAGTAACATTCTGCACCATATGATGGGTCCATAGTTTGTTACTATCTACAGATCACAGGAACGAAATGTGATTTATATGTTTGCATTACATTATGTATGCATTGATGGTCACCAGCAGCACTCTGTCTCCTTATGTCAAATGCATAGTTCAGAATACCTTAAAAGCTAGAGAAATGAGAGAGGAGTGCGCCCTTCCATTGTTAGCTCTCTGCTCATCATCTTTAACAGCTGCGCTCAGCACAACACAGAAAAGGGAAAGTTGAGAAGAGAATTTGCTCTGTTATCTCACAGTACAGGTTGATGAAGCCATTAACTTCGCTGCTATCTGTCTGCAACTGTAGGACACCTAGCTTTGCACTGGAGTTAGCTTTTTGTAACAAGAGTTAGGCCCAAATGGAAGTAGCTGATCCTACCCTGTGTGCGACTTTAATGGTTCAGGCCTATCTCTGCTTACAACGGTGTCTCTCTGTAGTACATTTCTTAGCATGGTCAAGGAGTGTTGTATAAGATAGACCCATAACAGGAGAACTGAGGTAATTAGCCTTCTGGTATATGTAAACTGATAACTATTGACACAGGCAGCGGGAGCAAGTGGCTTACCAGCAAAGGAAAACCTTGATCTCAAAGTCAGCCTTGGTTAAAAATAACAACAATAAGAAACCCCTCTCCCTGCTATACCTGTAAGCTCCAGCACCTATTAAATTGTTCAGGATGGTGTCCATAATTATTGCCAAATTCACCCAAGCACAGATAATAGCCCTGGGCCAGGATGGAAGGAGAAGTTTTTGAATAAATGCATACTGGGTTTCTAAAAAAACAAAAAAAAAGTGGTTTTAATTATTATAAATAGAAAAAATATTTTCATTATTAAAAACATCTGCAGTCAACTGGGATTGTTCTTATCAAGTAGAATGTCAATAGCTTTTGACTGAAGTAGAGGCACGTTTATTCAAATATCCTTTTGTTTTGGTGGTACTAGTAATTAAGTCCTTTATTTTATTTTGACAATCATGTCTAAACATTGGTGGAGCTACAGTAGCTTTAATTTAGTGCTAATTTCCTTACCTGCTTAGCAATTGTCTGTGGTTTCAAGAAGAGGAGAGGTTGAATTGAATTTTTGCACCAGAGGCTTTTGTAAGCTGGAATTTGACAAGGGCTGGTCAATTTCTACTTCCTGTTTCTGTTTATATTTCTAACCATTGAGGAATGATGTGGGTTTCTTTGATCAGAAGAAAGTTGTAACAGTCATACTGTAATATTGAAACTGACTCTTGGGCTGTGTCTACACTTACATTCCTCTTTCAAAAGATGCATGCAAATGAGGGAAATTGAGAATGCAAATGAGGTGCAGATTTATATATCTGGTGCTTCATTTGCATATTCTTCTTTCAAAAGAAGAAAAGCAGTGTAGACACGGCTCTTTTGAAGGTAAACCCCATCTTCGAAAGAACCCTTCTTCCCTTTTTTATAAGAAGGGTTCTTTCGAAGATGGGATTTACTTTTGGAACAGCTGTGTTTAGACTGCTTTTCTTCTTTTGAAAGAAGAATATGCAAATGAGGTGTCAGATATGTAAATCTGCACCTCATTTGCATTTTTATTTCCCTCATTTGCATGACTCTTTCGAAAGAGGAATGCAAGTTTAGATGCAGCCCTGGTATTTTGCGTGGGAGGATATTGGGGTTTTCCGGGCATTAAGTAAGTTTCATGTTACAGATATGAATCAAGGATATATTACTTGCTATCACCATTCAGAGATGGAAAAAGTGAGAGACGATGAATTTGACTTACTTGTCCATTGTCCAGTAGAAAGTCTATGGCAGAGATGGGAACATCTCCCAGGCTGCAGCTTTACCCACAGATCATCCTGCTGTAGCAGGAGTACTCAAACTTCATGCACTGAAATTATTATGTTAGTCTTTAAAATGCTACTTTACTGCTTTTTTTGTTTTCATGCACTGTGTGCCCTTTCTGACAAAAAAAAAAATTACTTCACAAGCCTAGAGCCTGCCTAAACCCCACTGGATGGGCGGGGAGGGGGAACCCCAGGACCAGCAAGTCCTAAGCCAGCCCAGCTGATCCCATGCAGAAAAAATTGTGACCCATTGTGGGGTCCTGACCCACAGTTTGGGAACTGCTGTGGCACAGTGTGGTCTGCAGCTGTGTGTAATTTGGTTACCCTTTTACTATTTTCACCCCAGCTCTGAACATTTTGAATGAAACCTAGTCCCAGCGCAGGCGAACACAAACTGCATTGAATTTGGTGAGAGGTATGCCTGATTTACCCAGGGAGGCATTTTTGTGGTAATCTCTCTTTGGTAACTCTGATCCTAATCAATAATGAAGTAGGATAACTGCTTATTGTAAAATATATTGCTTCCTGCAGTATGCCTGATAGTTAAGTGCAAAACTTTAGTTGCAAGGAAAATGAAAGATAATTTAACTAAGGATTCAAAAAAAAAAAGGGAATAGATTTCCCGTTGTTTGTATTTCTCACAATTACTGCTTCTCTGAGTTACGCCAGTCTTAGCTAGCAGTAACTGCACTTGAAACAGTGGAGTTGCACCACTATAAGATGAGTGATTGTCATTCTCCGTCTGCTGTCTTAAATTCTGGTTTTAGAATCATTGGCTTGAAAACAGTATCCTTTCTCCTCCCTCCCCCAGCCACCCATTACTAGGTCATCCTGTGTGGCTGGCATGTCTGTGCCTGGCTGTCCATATTAGCTCTCCCTTTTGCTTTAACTCTAGTGTCATCATAGTTCAGTTTCAGCTTCCTGCTCTCATTCTCATTGCAATCCCTTCTGCGCTGCTTTCCTGCTACTTTTATTATGTCCCTTTAAAGCTTTTTATTTATTTCATTTTGCCCTAAGCTGTCAAATTCCTTTCTTCAATGTTATCCCCTTATTATAGTAACCCCCTGTATTTTCCACTTCATAATTTATAGCACCATGCATCAACTTTTTTCCCTTAATTTTATTTGTAGTTCTTAATTCTTAGTCTGTCTGCCTCACACTCACACAACTGCTGAACTGGGAATGGCGGTTGAAAGCCCCTTGCAGTGTCTGTTTCTGATGCAAGCAGAGCCCAGGAATGGATGGAGAGTGCTAAGGCTCCTATAATTCCACGATTCTACTAATCTTAATTTTTGGCAACTTCAACCTGAAACTGATGCAAGAGTAAAACATGTACTGAAAGAGAGTTTCAAAGTATTGTATTAGTTTAGTAACAGGGATCAAGAGTTGTTCTAACTACGTTTCCTAAACGCATTCCAGGTGTGAAATTGTAAACTTTCCTTTCCTTTTTGCTTTCTGTCTTCCCTCCCGCACCGCCGGCCCTGAGTTATGGGTTTCTCTCTGGCTGCAGCTGAAAACCACACAAAGAATCTCCTCTGCCCCTTTCTTCATTTTCCCAAGTGAACCATCTCTTCCTGTTCCAATAGTTAGGAGCAGGAAGTGCTTTCACTGAATTCAATGGGAGTCGAGGGTGGCCAGCAGCAACTTTGCACACATTGAAACATACAGGTTTAGACCCTAACTCCAATGTACTTTTGTTTTCTATCTGTAAAATGGGGATGTTAGTAGTGTAGTTTATTTGTATTATCATAGCAATCTGGAGTACCCAGGCACAAATCAGACCTCGGTGTGCCAAGCGCTGTACAAAAATACAGCTTCTGCCCCCATAATGCTTGCAATCTATGTGGGTCAAAAGATGACATCAGGCAAAGGAGGACAGACAGGAATGAAACAGGTTTGGTTACCGTGATAAACAGAGGTCTCAAAAGCATGATAATACTGCTTGCTCTGTTTAAGTCAAAGGATAGTATTATGACTAGGCACTGGACTGGGAGCCTGGAGATGTGAGATAAGAACAGCCACTGTGGATCAGACCAAGGGTCCATCTAGTTCTGTATCCTGTCTTCTGACAGTGGCCAATGCCATGTATCCCATAGGAATGAACAGAACAGGTAAGTATGAAGTGATCTGTCCTCTGTTATCCATCTCCAGCCTCTGACAAACAGGCTGGGATGCCATCCCTACCTATCCTGGCTCATAGCCATTGATGGACCTAACTACTGTGAATTTATCTAGCTCTTTTTTGAACCCAAGGCAGTTTCAGATTCATTCTTTGCTGCAGGCTTCCTATTTTATTTTGGGTGACATAATCTTTGCTACTTAACCCCCCTGTCAGTAAATAGGGAGGATTATTATTATGACATTTTAGGGCTAGACACACTATGGATGGGGATAGTGAAAATAACCACATACGTTATCAGCAAGTGTCAAGTGGTGTGGTTAACCCTAAAATAAATAAATAAATAAAATCTAAAATAATTGTATCCTCTGGAATGGTGACTGTCCAACAGAGGAAAACTGAGTTTTGATACTTGATGAGCTGCACTGTCCCTATAAACCCGTTTTCAACACGCAGCAAACTAACCAAACGTCCTGTGAAATTCATCTTAGAATTTTATACTGCAGCCCCTCACTGAGTAAATTCTTCCTGGAATCAGTAGCAGTAGTGACCTCTCCCCAGGACTATGGAGTCTCTGGCACCTCTCTGATTAGTGGAGGGGGCTTGCTTTTGGTTTTATTTCTTTTAATGTAATCTCCCTTTTTGTGACTTCCTTGTTTGCAGCATAGGGCTAGAAGTGGATATTAATGCTGTAAATGTCATTCCGATGGGGGAATTCATGCCTAATTCTCCTAGAGCAGTTGGCTATCAGTTGTGTGCGCAAACATTGCTCGGTATCCCAGCGGAGTGCCATTTGAAAGCACTCTGCAATTCACTTAGCCTGCTTGGTAGGGTGTGATTTGCCAGTGCTGGATTTCACGTTTAACATCAGGGCTTCCACGGAGGGAGTTTTGGTACAACAATATGAGAGAGCAGGGAGTTGTGTTCATTTAGCACAGACCTGTCCAGAACAAGGGCAAATAAATGAAGAGTTCCCTTGTCTTGCAGATCTTATTTATCTAGGCAAGGCCAGTCATAAACTGAAATATACATACACCCTGTTGCCTAATGTCTGTTTTAAGCATCAAGGATCATATTTTAAAGTTTTTATGGGTCCCTGTCCTAAAAAGTATGTGGCGCCTTGGCCAGTTCTCTCGGTTGCTTCCTGCCTGTGATTTCCCCCAGGCCAAATCATGTGAGAGTTCAAAATGACTAAAAAGTGAGGTTGGGTGGAAGCTGGTGGTGTGTCAGGGGGCTAGTGAAGGTTGCAAAAGACCAAGAGGCAAGTAAGTATTCTTATTGTGAGTGTCTCTGAATTTCTGACATTTGGTCCTGTTGTCCTTTTCCATCCTGACTTTTTTCCCCAAACTAATATGTTGTTACTAGGCCTGAGTTAGCCAGCTCAGTTTGATTTGTTGTCAGCATTACCTCCAATTTTTTCCAACCCCCTGTGAAATATATTTTACGTGCATTGAAGCATGTGTGGGCGGGCACCACCATTAGAAACACAAGCTGCCAGCTGTGGGAACTGTGGCCACTCTGCTAATTCACTGTGTGGCACCTGAATCTCTCCTGGGCAGCTGCCCAAGAGCTCATCTTAGAGGGAACACTGTTTGCTTTGTCCAGATGTCCCCCTGTAGTTTCCTTGGTCTGTTGGGGATGCCGGTGGCAAAGGGTGTGTTCACTTGTTTCCACATTTCGTGTGACTCTGGGCTTCCTTGTCATCAGCACAGCAGAGGTAGCCTGGACAGGAAGTAGCATTTTCAGCCCCTGCTGACAGCTAGACATGACAGAAAATCTCACAAGGGGTCCAGGTTTAAGAGGCTTGGATGAATCATCCAGGTTTCAGGAAGACTTTTGGAGAAGGTGTGCTCAACCTTTGGATGGACACCTATCCTGACTAGTTGTTACCATTGTAGTTTCTGTGAACATTTGAAGGCTGGCAGCGTTCGCTGCTCAAAATGAGAGTGTGGTGCCTTGTATGGCATGTTCAAATGGCTACCACTTAAAACTCCACCTGGTATTTGAGCTGCCTCTTGTCGGCCCCCATCCTGCAATTTAGAACAAACTGGCAAAGGTTGTTTGAGTTGTAGGTAGCTAGAGGTACTTGTCCATGTGTTGTAATACACATGGAGTGGGTAGGTGTTTGCTGCTCCTAGCAGGGAGAAATACCATGATATCTCAGGGTATGTCTACACAGCAACATTATTCTAAAATAACTGTTCCAGAATAGCTTATTTCAAAATAATGTGGCTACACACAAAAATGCATTTTGAAACAGCACTTAGCTGTTTCAGAATACATCGTCTACACACACACAGCCTATTTCAAAATAGAACCATTGGGTGTACTATGGCTTATTTCGAAATAGGCTCTATTCCCTGTTATAACAGCAGCTATTCCAAAATAGCTTTTTCAAATTTCAACTTGAACCTCTCTAACCTGAAACTTTCTCACCCAGCAACATCCATAATCTCGCATGATTTTAGTTAGCCAGACAGCCACTCATCATGGGTGTGGCCAAGTTTCCTGTGGTCCCTAAAGTTTGTTTCCAGCCACCAGTCCTGGCTTTCAGTGTTCCGTGCTATTATTTAGCTCTAATTTGCCCCTAAATGTCTTTTAACAGCCCAGTAAGCAGTGGAAGTGTTGGTAATGCTGCTAGACAGTATGACCTTCCATGGTCCAGCAAATTCTCTCATCTGGCATGGGTCAGGTCATGAAGATGCTGGATTACAGAGATTCAACCTATAGGCACTATTCCTCGTGAAATTAGGTTTACCAATTTCAAAATAAGTCAATTGCTATTTCAAATTTATTTCGAAATAGCGGTCACATTGTAAAGATGCTAAGAGAGGTATTTTGAAATAATGGCTGTTATTTTGAAATACCTCTGCTGTGTAGACCTACCCTCAGATACTGTACAATAACTGTTGACTTTCATTGGTCACCACTGGGTCTCCTTTCATTGTCTTCTTGACTTCCACTTTTCCCAATCTTGTCATATATGTTCCCAGAAGAGGCTGCTACCAATAGAAAGGCCTGGTTTTGAGGTATGAACCCAGGACAGTAACCGGTTCCCCCAAACATAAGCCAGGTTTATTATTATATTCTCTTAATGACTATCAGCAGGAAGCAGCAAAACTGGTTTTTCTTATTTGTAGGCATGTCATGGCAGGGATGATAAATTTGATCAGAAAGGTAAACTAACCGCAGTGACTCTGAAGTGTAGACCAAGCAATCATGAGATTGTGCAGTTGCTATCTCTGCAGACCTTTCATTTGTTATATTTTATGTGACAGATTTGGTGACTGCTCGATATTTTCGCTCCACTTTGGACCCAAATTGTTTATGTCTATTGCAAAACACTTAAAGATCCCAAATTTGTTCTTTTTAAACAAATGCTTCAATTTAATTCCCCTCCCCCTTTCACTGTGCCATATTTAGGAGAGTAAATGCCTTAAACTGGTTATTGCTTGTAGCATTATTAAATAAATAACTTGGCTTCTTTCCCTGGGTTCCAAGTTAGTTGTGTTTATTTTCTTTTCATTGTGTGTGTGTGTGTGTGTGTTGTTGAAGTAGTTGGAGCTACACAGCATGGAGATGCATTTGGTTAATTTCTTCACTGATTTGTTTGGAAGTCATGTGATACAATGTCCCAGAGTATGGAGACAGCTGAATGCTGTTGACTGATATGGTTAGTACTGTTTAAAAGCATGGTAAATTTAATTACTGTAGTACCAGGAGGGCACACAAGCATTGATGTAGCTTCTAAAGAAATGAAAGAAAAGAAGTTTTATCCAACTTTGTGTAAAACAGTCATATTGGGGAAAGATAACTTTATCTGAAAATTACCATACATGACAAAATTGGCTTTTCCTCTTCCTCCTGTTCTTCTTCTGCTAAGTGCCAGGTCTCACTTTGTAACCATCTGGCTACTCCAGAAGAAGTTATCTCTTCCACAGTAAGAGGCTGTATGTTCGGGACAGTGTATGATGCTAGCAGAGTCAGTTTTCCTTGTCATCCAGCAGAAGAGCATCTGAGTAATTCCCATTCATTACACTGGAAGTTCCTTGTGTCCTCTGGCGGGAGAATAGATCTCTAACTTTCCCCTCCCAATGTATGTATAACATTCTTAACCTTTTCTCATCTGTTTGTTGCGGGGTGGTCGGGGGTTGTTTTGTTTTGGTTTTGGTTTTTTCCTGAAAGCAACTAACCCAAGTGGTGGTAAATTTTTTAATGAGAAAATTATTTGCATGATTCAAAATTTAGTGAAAACTTTTCGAATTTTTTTGTGCATTTTGCACAGTGGTAGTGCTTAGGTACCAAAGTGATGAAGGAGCGTTGAGCCAGGTGTTCACAAGAAGGCTTTGCAGCTATAATATTTTTGGAGATAAGGATGGGATACTTTCTTTTCAGAACTGGCTAAAGTCCTAGAACAGATTCTGTTATACCAGCATGGAAACATATGGCTTGGAATCGCTATAGGACCATCGTTTCCAACCTGGGAATTGCAGGAAAGTTCATGAAAAAAATAAATGATCATAGAAAATTAGTTTTAAATAAATTGCAAAGTTACAATCAATTATTCCTTTTAGTTAAATATCTTTCGATAGTATTATGAATTGCTGTCTGAAAATCTATGTTGTGGTTTCCTTTTTTGTTTCGTGGAGTGTAAATAGCAGTTAGAACTGGCTGTGATGGGGGTCTGTGTAAGTTAAGGGAGGGTGATTGCGGGTCTGTGGACAGTTTGCAGAGGTGAGTAGGGATCTGTGCTAGTCAAAAGCTTGAGAACCACTGGCCTAGGCTGTAGGAACAACTGCACTTTTTGCCATTGTAAGCTGTCTACCTACCTTAGGAGGTACAGTCAGTAAACCTTTTCTAGTGCACATATGGCCTTAGAAATACCATACAGAATGAAAAGAACAAGATATATTTGCATCTCTGAGCTCATTTCACAAGCTTCTTGTCTTCACATGCTGCATGGTGTATCTCTGTGTATTGATTATAGTGACAGTATGTTTATAAATAAATAATCTCAAAAATCCATTGAAAATCCATTGTTTCCATTGACTTAAACAGATGTTTTTGGATCAGACCTGTGAAAGAGAAAAGAACAACAATACGGGTTCAACTTCTGTATTCTGGCACTCTCTCATACATCAACATCTGAAATCCAGCATGATATTAGTTAGCCAGACAACAACTTATCATGAGTGCGACCAAGTTTCCCGCTGTCCCATAAAGTTTGTTTACAGCCACCAGTTTTGTTTCTCTGAGTTCTGTGTTGTGATTTAGCTCCAGTTTACACCTAAATGTCTTCTAAGAGCCCAATAGGCAGTGGTAATGCCGCTAGTCAATATTGACCTCCTGTGGTTCAGCAAATTCTCTGGTTCGGCACTGGTCAGGTTCCAGTGGTTCTAGACTAGGGAGATGCATCCTGTACCACAGTTGAGGAATGACCGTGGGACTAGATGTAACTCTTAATTGAATTAATTCTTTGGAGAGTGTTAACTCTTCAGGGCAGGGGCTGTTTCTTGTGGGGTGTGTTTGCTTTACACAACAAGGTCCTGATGCTGATTGTAGTCACCCCAGAAGTATAAATAATTCTAAGGACTAAAGCAGTAGCCATGTATTCAAAACCTGGTGTAATTTAACTGTAGTATTGTCAAGCTGAGAATTGGGAGAGGAGAGGGAAAGCTTATTTATGCTAGTACTTTGAAAAACAGCTGCTCTCATAAATGCTTTTAAAGGTCATTCTGAGAAACTTAGTTGGCAAGACCGCAAATTTCTTATGTATCCTCATCTGGATCTGTGTGATTTCAGCATGAAACATACTAAATTTGTACAATATTAGGTACTTGACTCAACCCACCCCAACAGACACAAATCATGTGGGGCCTGGTGCCACAAGGTAAAGAGCATCTCCTGGGAAATCAATGGGTGTTCATGGGGTGTAGCGCTTCTCTGTGGCACTTGTTCAATGCAGGCTCTTTGTCATTAGGCGTAGACCATGTGTGCTGACTGTAATAAATGGCAGTATGAAAGATTAAGGAACAAGACCGTTCAGGAATCTGCTTTAGAAGTACAATAAATTATCAATAAAATGAGCAATGCGCACCAGTTCTGAGACAGAATAGTTCTAATGCCAAATCCCTGATTTTCTTGATGTACAATACTGGTGCAAATACACTCGTGCGACAAAGTTGGTCCAGTGCCTGGAGGAATATTTGCGCTAAATGTTGCCTAAAGGCATAGGCAGAAATATTGTTCCAGGTTGGGTAAAAAACATAGTCCCACTACTCAATCCCCGTTGCAAATGCACATTTCTGAAAACACTAATGAGACCCAGTGAAATGCAGCTCCCTCTTTTTTTTTTTTTCTGTTTTAATACTGGTAACAAACAAACTAATATCTGCCAAGGGCCTGGAGTCATTTGGAATTAGATTAAAAGTTTTCATCGGCTCTTCTTAATACAGCCAGATAAACCAGGCTAATAGTCATGTGTTGAGTTATTGAAGGGAAGTTCAGGTAATATGCAACCACCTTTAACCCTCCGTTTCCTAAGACCTCCTGCTTCGTGATTGTTTGTCTGTGGTGTAAACCACGGTCCAGTTCATAAATTATTATGTAGTTCCACTAACTTTAATGCAGTACAGGTTTCATGGTGTTTCATTTTGTAGTGTAAGCTAATTCTAGCTGCGCGCGTGATAAAGCTCCCACATTTCTCATGTTAACCCTCTCCCTGCCAGCTAGAAGTTTGCAGGGCAGTGAAATACTTGCTGCAGCTACTCCCTTTTTTGAGACTGTGCTTGTGCATTTTACTCTGGAGAATTGCAGTTTATGTAACTCCCTGTTTATTCCCATGTTTCCAGTAAATCTAAAGAATTCTCTGTACCAGCTGCAACAGAAAGATAAATATGTCTTGTGTTTTCTTTTGTTTTGTGGCACCTTAAATATGGCAATTCTAGATGATAAAATTAATACCACGCAAATAGTGTTGAGCCTGGAATTTACAGGAATTTTTTTGTCACAAAAAGCGAAGCAATTCCATTTAAACAACCACCACATCATAGCATACGTGCACAGTAATATTCCAATTAAAAAAATGAGAGGATGTGGCAAAGCAAAAAGCTTGCATGGCATGCTGACTTCCAGAGGCAGTATATGTTGTACTGTCTGACCCTAACCCTGTCTGAATCTCTCTAGTCTGACACCCTTGGGGCTTGACCCATGCCGAACGAGAGAGTTTGCTGGACCACGGGAGGTCAGTATTGTCTAACACATTACCAATTCTTCCACGGCTCACTGAGCTCCTAGAAGACATTTAGGGGTAAATTACAGCTAAATAACAGCACAGACCACTGAAAGCTAGGGCTGGTGGCTGGAAACAAACTTAATGGGACTACAGGAAACTTGGCCACACCCATGATACTAGGTTGTCTGGCTAACTAAAATCATGCTGGATAAAGTATATTGCTGGACTAGAGCGTGGCGGATAGAGAGGTTCAACCTGTATTTGTTCTTTGTCTATCCTGTTGTCCTTTCTATTCGAATATAAAGCTGTTCTCCTCTCCTCCCTTCAGCTAATTAGAACCCTAACAGTCTTTCAATCTGTGTATCTAGTCCCACAATCGTTGCCTTGGTATCAGTGATTTCAAGTCGCTTTTCCAAACATAGAAGACGTTATCCAGACGTGGCTGCACCTCTTCATAAATTAAAACACATCCTCTAATTGATCCTCTGTGGTATCTCTTGAGCCTTTTGTGGATTGGCACAGTTAGGTTTTAGGAGCATCCAGCTGGCTCGGTGTGAGCAAAGAATGGTGTGCCAGCTCTGCAATTGTGAAGTGTGGCTGTTTTCCTAGCTAGTCTTTTTGCTTGGCCTCATCTCTGAGGTTTCTTGGTTCAGGATGGTGGGGTGAAGGTGTCAGAACTTTGCCCCTGGAAATACTGTCTTTGAATAACTAAAATATTGAGAAATGTTTCTTGATTGTTTCCAGGCTGAAGAATGCAAACCAACGTTTTCAGATCGAATTTCTGTAAAAGTGGTTTGGTGTTTCAGATTGGTGGCCCTTACTCTAGGGATTGAAAACATGCAATGCTGCCCTCTGTAGGAATTTAACTTCCTCAGCTTGAATGAGTCACATGGATCTGGCCCTAGAAAAAGGAGCATCTGTGTTTATCTCTTAAACCTCGCTCCCCCTCCCCATCATTCTACCTCAATCCCATCACTTGCCAGCAATGCCCCTCTGCTATATATATTGGACAAACTGGACAGTCACTTTGCCAAGGAATGAATGGACACAAAGCAGACATTAGGAATCTTAATACACATAAATCTGTCAGTGAACATTTCAGTGGAGTGGGCCATGCTGTTAAAGACCTGAGAATATGTATTTTACAACAAAGAGACTTTAATACCAAATTACAAAGGGAAACAGCTGAACTAGAATTTATGCTCAAAGTGGATACTTTGCTATTTGGCCTTGATAGAGATAGCAGTTACCTTACGCATTACAAAGACAGCTTCCCCGTCTTCCATATTTGTAGTGATCGAAGGCAAGTCGCTTAATAGACACAGGAAGTCATTTTCTCCCCCTTCTCCCACCTTCATCCCTCCTTCTGTTGTATGTACCTGATTTGTCAATTTTAATTTCAATTTTTTTGTTTGTATCACTCTATTGTATAATTGTCATGCCAATTCACTTTCAGCACTATTTCTAATACAGCACTATCTCCAGATCTGAAGAAGTGGGTCTGCCCTATGAAAGCTCATCATCTAATTATTTTGTTATTCTTTAAAGTGCTACATGACTGGTGTTTTGTTTAAGATACAGACTAACATGGCTGCCTCTTTGTGACTATTCAGTACTGTTCGTTATTTCCCTCCCTGCATTTGTGTAAAATTATTTATAAATCATATAAACCTTGTTTATATTTTGCAGGGCAGATTTTCAAGCTATCTCATTATTGCAAAATCTACAGAATACTTTGACTACAGTTTTTCTGCATGAGAAGAAAACTAAAATGGAAACATTACCTCCTTGTTCATATGTGATTTGTGTCATGTTCCATATGACAGAACATCCTTCCCCTGTTGTTAAATACCTATGAAACCAACCCCACAAGTCTGGGAATGATTTTCAAGCACTAAAGAAAATCAGTTTCATGCTGTGTTTTAATCTAGAATTTGTCAATTGGGGGTTGAACAGGTATCATGGGGCCATAAACACCTGTCTCTTCCCATGGACTGCGTCTACACTAGCAAGTTCTTTCAAAAGATCCAGCAGCGCATCTACACACACAAAATATTCTTTCGAAAGTAAATCGAAAGAATGTGACACTCCCTTTGAAATTGCTCTTCCTTTCCCATTTCAGGAAGAGCGTCCCCTTTCCAAAGCTTCTTTTGAAAGAGAATGTGTAGATGCTCCACCGTCCCCTTCTCCCGCCCCCCAAAAGAGCATTTGTGGCACCTGATTTTTCGATCTGAGGCCTGTTCTTTCGAGAAAGCAGGGGGCTATGTGGATACTACCTTTCAAAAGAGCAAATCACTCTTTTGATCTGCTTTTTTGTGTTTGAATGCATTCTTTTGAAACTACTCCTTTTGGAAGGGCTTCTTTCGAAAGATCTCTGTAGTGTAGACATAGCCATATTAGTAACTGGAAGGAGGTCCTACCTAAATCCTGGATAAAAGAAAGAAAAGTCATGGGGATTGTGTAGGTCTAGGGCTGGGACAGGTGTGAGTTGTCCCCATTTAGAAGATACCATTCTGATCCATCTACAGGTTGACCCTCTCTAATCCGGAACCCTCATATCCGTAATCCGGCATAATTTTAGTTAGCCCAATGACCACTTATCATGCACATAACTGAGTTTCCTGCAGTCCCATAAAGTTTGTTTCCAGCCACCATTCCTGGCTCTCAGTGTTCTGTGTTGTTGTTTAGCTACAATTTACCCCAAATGTCTTCTAAGAGCACAGTAAGCAGTGGAACTGTGGGTAATGCTGCTAGACAATATTGACCTCCCAGGGTCCAGCAAATTCTCTCATTCGTCACCGGTCAGGTCCCAAGGGAGCCGGATGAGAGAGGCTTAACCTCCATAGTAAATCTTATGGTACTTTATGTTTTTATTTCCACCTCATAAATACAGCTGAAAAACAATGTGAAAACTAACACAGCGTGGTAGTATTCGGGGCATGCTTAATTCATTGTCCGTCATTTCATTATTCTTTTCCTTCATAAGAATGATATATAAAATCATGTGACCATTTGTACACGCCTTTGCTTGCAGCATGCATCAGTTTGAGAATTGTGCTGGTGGTTTCTCCTTTTTCTGAACATCTGTCATTCAATCCAGGAGCAAATGTACTATCCTATTGTGTGGAACATATCCTATGCTTGCGACACGTCTGACAAACAACAAATAGCTGGAGTGAACAGCAGCGTCATATTGCTTGTGAGCTACTTAGATGGAAGACTTCGTATAATGGCACAGTGTAGTGGTGGTTTAGTACAGACGTGAGCAAACTTTTCTTGTCCCTACGGTTAGCTCACCCCCTTCCCCCAACCTGTCTAATGTAGTCCAAACTGA
Source organism: Carettochelys insculpta (assembly GCF_033958435.1). Lineage (NCBI taxonomy): Eukaryota > Metazoa > Chordata > Testudines > Carettochelyidae > Carettochelys > Carettochelys insculpta. The sequence continues at coordinate 34,990,572 of NC_134152.1, forward strand.
CAAAGTTCAGTAATGTTCAAAGGGGGAAAAAGAAAAACTTTCAGTACATGTAAGAAAATAAGTACATGGAATGTAAAAACTTTATTATTTGTTATGTAAATGTGAATACACAGACATAAAAACAGGAATACATTTCAGCATTTTTAATGCGATGGATGAGCCTGAGACGCAGCAGTTGATCATGCTGCACCCCCTTATGAAATTTCCCACCCCACCACTTTGCACCCCTCCAATTTAGTACATGAGCCAGTTGGAGGGGCATTTGAGTTAAGGGTTTGGACCTCTTAGTTTTCACTATTACCTGACATATGCCCGGTACCAAAGAGCTGGGGTCTGAAAAGCAAATCTAACTTTTAGTCTCTTGCAGTGGCAGCAGAGATGACCCTCTGCAATATGATCTATTCTCAGCCCCCCCCTCCATAATATGCTGATAGTGGCAGAAGAGAGAAAGCAAGTTCCACTACACTCTCCTCCAAGCCATTGCCTTTCACGTTCATCTCCAGCAGGCTTGCACGTCAATGCTTTGGACCTTCTTTGTTTTTGGAAAAAGTTACTGCTTCATTAGCTCCGCAAGGACTGGATTATATCCATAAGCAGGAAGGCGTCGGGGGGGATCTCCATAGTACAACTGGGCTGCCATCTAGACCTGGATTTTTGTTTGACCTCAGTCCAGCTAGATTAGGAAAACCTTTGGTTTTCGGGCTCCCATTCCTGTTCCTAAAACTAGATATAGTCCCCTGTCCTTCTCTGCCAGACCTGCTCAGATGAGGAATCATGTTGACTCCCTCCAGCCAAATATAGTGTGCCAAGCTATTGCCTGTTCCACTTGAACTAACTTCTGGAACCAGCTGGCTTCACAACCCTATCATTACCATTTGACCTTACCTGCTCTGACAAGGGTGTCCCTCTAGTCCTCTTTTGTGTCTTCAGTCCACCATGAAGTATAGACCTACCTTCTCAAACTAAGTGATTCACTCAGGCTCTGTCATCCTGCAGCCAGGATCTACTCCTGACTGCTGCTTGTTCTTTGCTTGCATTGCTACTGCTGGTCCCCTGTCTTGGAAGTGGTATGTGGAAGTCTCCCATTCTTTAATATCTGTTGTCTGGAGCTTCGTGTTCATCTTTCGTCTAGATCAGTGTTTCTTAAACTGTGTTCTGTGGAACATGGGTGATCCATGAACAGCTCACAGGTGTGCAAAAAGCATTTGGAAAAATACACAGAGGGTATATATTTTCTGTTGTTTAAATCAGATACAATGTTACTTCTTCATTGATATGATATCTGATTGTTATTTCTTTTTTTTTTTTTTTGCTGTATATCTTGTCTTTCGGGGTTTTTGTTTGTTTGTTAGTTTTTTTTTTGTCTGACAACAATTTTTTAAGAGCATTTCCATAGGTATTCCACATAAAATATTGTCTGGTGTTCTGTGGTCTCAAAAAGTTGAAGAAACACTGATTTAGATCAGTGGGTTTCATTTCAATTTCTGGTCTCATTCAGAATAATGGGTGCCTGCCTGCCTCTCTCTCCAATCTCTACTAGGAAGTCTCAGGAGTGACCTGTAGAAAGCCCTTTTATTCAGTACGTCGTACCTGGAAGAGGCGTGCTGTACCCTATGGTGTTTCCAAATCACCCTGAGCCCATGCTGTAGCTCTTGCTCAAGTGCCACAATAGCAGCCACAACAGATGATTGTTGTGGACTTCGTGGATATGAATTATGCTAATATCGAAGTGAGAGGTTCTCCTGCTGATGCTTGGCAAACCAAGGAAGAGTCTGATCCACTTCCCACCCAGACAGAAGCCACATAAAGTTTGGTCATTACAACACAAGCTGGAGCACTTCCCTGGGTGAATTCTTTTTACTTCCTTCAGATAGTGAATAATAAGAAAACAATCTAGCTAAAAGAATGAGTCAGCACACATTGAGTAGCTTATTTCTGTTGAATTTATGCTCCCCAAATTACTGTTTATATAAATTATTCAGGGTGGCAAATGAGACTGAATTATTTCGCTTTTACTGGGAGAGGGCTATGGTCCCCCAGAAGTAATTTCCTTCTACCTGTGTTACGCAGATTTTATCATTATTTGTGTTACTGTTTTCCATCTCTACAGCTTCTTCCATCAACGGGTTTTGCAACTTTCGCTTCTCAAGCATTTATCCACATCTTTCGCTTGGACATGAAGTCTAGTCGGTGTCCAAAACTGAGTTTGACACATCAGCTGCTCACGTCCCCATGCCACTGTTTGTGTGTGAATGTGCAGCCATATTTCCTTTTTTTATTTTCTGTTCTGCTAGAGTGCGAAAGATCTTAATGGGACCAATTACTGACATTGACTTGGGGTACAGCTGCACTACCTGCTAGATCAACCTGTTCAGGGTTGAATTCCTGGGGTTTGATTTCGCACACCTAGTGGGGGCACATGAAATCAAACTATCAGGGCTCTACAATCAATCCCTGTACTCGTTATTTGTGTGAAGAGTAAGGGAGTTCAACGGGAGAAACTCTCCCATCCACCTTCTTCAGTGAGAACAGCCAGGTCAGTTGATTGCAGATACGATGATTCAACTACGCATTTGCCATAGCTAGAATTGCATAATTGCAACTGATTTGCTTTCCCTAGTGTGGACGTAGCCTATGTGTGGAGAGAAGCTAAAGTGCTGGGCAACAAAGTAAACAGGCACAAAAGCAGCAATTCCCTCCTCCGCCAGAAAAGAACAACAGACTTTGTCTTTATAGTAACTGCAGTGTTCCTTTTAATAACAATAGCTAAAAGCATTTCATCCAGAAGCATAGTTATAGAGTCCATGATGTTCCTTTAGGTGACCTTAATCAAGGAAGTGAAGTGGGTCTATGGTGGAGCTGGAAGGAAAACCCTGCTCTCCTGGTTGCCAGCCTTATACCTTCATCTCAAGACCATTCTTTTTCCAGCACCAATAACCCACCTAATGCCTTGCAGCCAAGAGAGTCACGAAATGTAGTGCTATGTTTCTTCTAAGTGTCTTTTAAACAATACTGACATGGCCCTATGCTATAGCAGCACACACCACTTTGTAGGCTGAATGCTTTTAGTGGTGGCTAGGTCCCCCCACTGCAAAATGCCTCCTAACAGGGACCAGTTTGTGTCCATTTTTCCTGCCGCAGCCGCCTGTGTTAGTTTTTCCATATCCACCAGGAACCAGGCTCGTTAAAGTCATTCCAAGGTGGGAGGAGGTGAAGGGATCCAATTCCTTACAATAACATTCCGTGTGGCTAACATTCGGCACAAGATTAGAGTGAATGGAAAACATTGACCTATTCAGCAAGGCAGCTGCCCCCTTAAACACATACCTGTGAAAGGCACCGTGCCTGATGTTGAAAACCGCCACATATTAGAATTACCACACAGTCTTCCTAATAATGGAATAACCCAGCAAACATGTGCTAAAAATTCATACCTCTGTCCTCCTTTGCTTCTTTAGGTTGCCTGAAAAAGTGGTGGGTGTTTGTTCTGTCCTCCTTTTAAAGGTGTCTGTCAAGTCAACTCAGGTCTTCCACACTTTCCTTTGAGACTCAGTATGGGTCTCGGAGGGTGTATATCATTCACTCTTGCCCTTTAGCTGAAGGAGTGAGTGGTTGACTCTTTTAACCAAGTGCTGCTTCTCTGTAAAATATTGATTGGTCAGTGAAGCCTCAGAGGTGTTAACAAAAAATAATGAAAACCTGAGTTCTGAACTGTGTTGCTGTTGCTGCTACAGGTTGAACCTCTCTAATTCAGCACCTTTGGGACCAGACCCGTGCTGGATGAGAGATTTGCCAGCCCATGGGAGGTCGTAATGTCTAGAAGCATTACCGACACGTCCACTGCTTACTGGGCTTTTAGTAGACATTTGGGGTAAATTACAACTAAATAATGGCACATAACACTGAAAGCTAGGACTGGTGAGCGTAAACAAACTTTACGGGACCATGGGAAACTTGTCCACACCCATGTAAGTGCTCATCTGGCTAAATAGAATCATGTGGGATTATGGATGTTGCCAGACACGAAAGGGCCAGATTAGAGAGGCTCAACCTGTAGTCCAGCAGCTTGGAAGCACTATTTGGAAGTCTCCCCTGTGACATGTAAGATGAGCACTTGGGCAGTATTCAGGTGCTGCCCAGCTGATTTGCAGAGCACCCATAGCCAGCAGCATATGTTTCTAATAGTAATGCACATCCACACATGCATCGGTGCACATAAGAAAGTTTATTAGCACTTGGATGAAAAAAATTAAAGGGAACAGTCTCACTAAACATGTTCCCTTCTCAGTTACTGCCCTTTTGCTGGGCTCTGTTAGTATCCCCGTTCATCTAGCTGGGTCTGAATTTCTGATGTAAAAAATCCATAGTGATGGTTGTGATTGACTTTTCAGTGGTGAGGCTGCTACTAGTCTTTCATTCAGAGGAATGAGCTGCTTTTGGGTTCAAAACTCTTGGTCGTCTATTTAATGGGTCATCGTTTTCCTTTCTCTCCCTGTGGAGCTGAATCCTGTGAAGTGGTGCTCCTTAAAGAGATTTTCTTCTTGTCTCCCCAGCTTCAAGTCTTGGGGACTGTCCATAGAGTTCAAACTTCCCAATTAGGAATAGTCTTTACAGAAGAAAATCTTTTTTAAAGTCAAAGGCATTACATAGGATGGTTATCCCTCAGCTTTTGACCTTGTGCTTTATATAACACCATGCGAAGTGTGTGGCTATTACCTCTTACAAAGTTACACATTACGTCCTATTGACAGCAGACCTGACTTTCTAAAGGGCATAAGCTAAAGGTTGCACACACTTGGGTGGGCATAACTGCACGCCTACTTTGTGTTCACAGTTGTGCACGCTAATTGGTTGTTTTGTGTGCAGTTGCCTATTTAGTATGTACATGACAACTTGCATACATAAGATACCAAGTTTGCACCAGAAGTTGCAGGGACTACATGGTATAATTGCAGTAGGCATAATCAAATTTTTGTCCATGGGGTTTGATTGTTTTGGAAACCAGGCTCTGAATAAATTTTATTATGGATAGGATGATGAATGCATAGAAACCACACTGGCTGATCTGTAGGTGTATTAGTTTAATCAGCCAAGAGTAGATTTGTTAAGGAATTGGTTTTGTGTATACAGTATGAGATGTAGTAGCTGAACCAAGATTTGATATTATGATTTTCTGTCTGTCACTCAAAGATCAAAAGGATGAGTGCTTAACAGGGTTCCCTCTAACTTTTCCCATCTGTGTGTGGAATAAATTTTATGTGCACTGAAGCATGCTTGGATGTGCACCACTCATAGAAGCTCATGGTACCTGCTGTGGGCACTCTGCAGATAGGCTGTGTGGCACCTGAATCTCTTGGGCGGGTGCCCAAGTGCTCGGCTAACAGGGAACACTGGTGCCTACTTAAATAACATCTTTTCCCTCTATTTAGACTGCCAAGCCTAGAAATAATTTTCATGTGTGGAGCATATAAAATGTTGAGATGTTTTGCTCTTGGCTGAAAGTAGTGAGGGGTTTTCTAACTGTAAAACTCTGATATGTTTCTTCTCTTGTATGGGATTGTCTCCAAATAAATGAGTTTTATAAGGTCAACCACACTAACATTTGTATTGAGAAAATGTATTCATGTAATTATAATACATATGTTGGCAATGTGTAGAAGAAAATGGAAAAAAATTGTTCATCATGGCTGCATTGTTGGGAGACCAACAAAGACATCTTAAATGGTGATGATATAAACCCAGCAGTGTTTATGTCCCAGACACATCTGCAGAAAGATGATGACAGATTGGAAGACATCATTATTATTAGGCTACAGCAGGATCATCATTTAAAATGTGGTATTAAAGATTCCTTTCCAGAATTTTTAAAATCTTAGTTTTCCTTAATATTGCCCGCACTTACCAGATGTTGAGTGCCTCCTGCGAGGTGTTGAGGGCCGTCAGATCTCATCGAATCCAATGAGAACAAAGGTCACATTTCAGGGCTGGTCTTCCTTCCTTCCTTCTGTTTGTCAAAATAAGACAGTTCATTTGGGGCTCATCTATATTTACAGCTCTGCAGCACCACCACTGTAGCACTTTGCAAAGGTACTGCCAACGCTGATGGGAGAGTGTTTCCCATCAGGGTAGGTACTCCATGTTTCCTGGAAGCAGTAGCTATGTTGATAGTACTCTTCCCTTTGACATAGCACTGTCTACGTGGGGTTGGAGGAATGGGATATTGGTCAGTAAAATGATGTTGTTCATAAGTTGGTAGTGTTGACCAAGCTTCTCTTTTGGTCTCTTGTTTTACCTCCTGTCTGGAGAAAGTTCGTCAAAACGGTGAGCGGAAAGTGGCAGGTCCTGGCCCTCAGCTCCATTCCGCATGCGCTGCAAAAGGGAGTAAAGAGAAAACCAAGTCCCAGCTGAGGTTTTCCTTGGCATGGCAGACATCAGCCAACATTACTAGGTCCAGTCCCAGTATCTTCACCTGCAATGCCTGGGGATGGGCGAGTTAGATAGAAATGGCGTAAGAAGAGGATGTAGTAAGTTTGTTATCTTTGGTGATCTCTAGATGGGTTCTGAGGGGCATAATTAGGAGCTGCCTCGATTTTGTGACAACCAGCTGCAATTTGGGGGAATTATAAGTGACTCCCTCTTGGCCTCTTCAAAGCGAGCTGGATGCAGTTTGGGTTCTGACATATTGGGGGTTTGATGGCCCTGACTCTGCAAGATACCTAAACATGTGCCTGTCTTTAAGCAACTCATGAGAGCTTGTGCCCTAGTAAATCTGTTAGTCTTTAAGGTGCCACCAGACTCCTTGTTGTCCTTATAAAGTCAGTGAAACTACTCACATATATGAAGGTAGGCATGGTCTTGAACACCTGGCAGGTTTAAGCCTCAGATTCAACTTGGAATCCAAGTAAGTTTAACGGTTCTGAATGAATAGTTTGTTATCTACAGCGAGTACTAATTTAAAACGAATCCACACTGAGCTACTCATAGCCAGCTGCCACATTTGTTTGCTCTCCTAAATATAGGAGGAAACTGTGGTATCTGACACAAACCTTGAGTGGTAGCTCTTGGCAAATGCTGTTGTTGAAAGGGTGACCGCCATAGGTTAGAAAAATGGTTTTTCCACCTTATTTATTTATTGGTAATTTTATTTTAATTAGCTCATCAATTGAAAATGTTTTCAGTCTGACAGGCTAGTACAAATATTTTCACTTTGCGCTGATGCGTGCGTTTAAAACATTCTGGTGGCTGAAGAGCTTGCTTTTTAAACGATTTATATAAGGAATTAGTCTCTGATGTGTATTACATGGCAGGCGACAGAAGTAATTTAATAACAACAAGGAGTTGTGGGGGCTGAGGGATTTTGAGGCAGTCCATTAGGGTGCAGAAGTGCTACAGAGTTGAATGCAAATTCCAAAATATCTCCTCATGACACGCTGGCTTTTATTGAACCACCCCAAAACCAAGTGTGTAGCTAGGCAGAAATGAATGGCAACAACCATGTTTCGTTGGAATGTGCTCTTAATGAGAGAAGTTGACTCTGAAAGTTTTTTGTTCTCATGCAGGGGTGGTTGGTTCTAGGGCATCTTCCATCATGGCATGTTTCAGGTAAGTTTTCCAGAAGTGTCAAGGGACATGAGGTATGTAGGGGGAGAGAATCAAAAGTAAAAAGGAAGAGTGAGGTACCTAACTCTCCTTAGCTTTCATAATCCCCGCTTCCACTTCTGAAATCCCATGCAAAGTCAATGGGAATTGGGTGCTAACATCCTGAAGGACTTTTGAAACTCTCATTCTCCTTGTTCAGTGTGTGGAAGAGAGGAGACCTGGAAGAGGAAAATACGAATCAGTAAAAACCTGACCTTGTCATAGGTATCTATGAAAAATTGAGTCTGCTCCAGATCCCTACCCTGCTTTTAAGGAGCCTAGTCGGTGTATGAGACCCTACAAATGCTGGACTTCTATAATAACAATTTTATTTCACTAATCGTCCTCCATCATGGCGGCAGGTTTGCAACTTGCTGAATTCTCTTATCTCCCAAACACTTCAATCCTCAACCTCTCTTGAGACCAGACATTAACCTTCATGAGAACTTACAGACAGCTGATGACAGTGATTTTTATTATAGTTAGGATCTAGAGATTTCTACAGAAAAATGGAGCCAGGACAGTCCCTGCCTCAAAGAGCTTACAATGTAAGAGAAGGTACAACAGGTGGATACCGGCAGATGGGAGCACAAGGAAACAATGAGACAGTTCTGGTTGCTTGATAGGCAGTGGTTTCAGCATACAAGCTGCCTACTGGTTTACCATGTTGTTAGGACCCAGAGGTTCTTCTAATTTTCCTTTATTTTGATATGGGAAGCAGATAATCATATTGCCTTTCCTCAGCAGTACTGTTGTGTTTTAAATAATGGGAAACACTCATATTTTGGGTAGTGACTATTGTATGAAGACTTGCATGAAAGTGGAGCATAGTGAATAAAAACTTGCACATTTTAAAAAAACTTGACAAGAAGATACTGCAATTTTTCTTAGAAAACATTGATTGGTTTTTGGTCAGTTTTTCCAGTGGGTGAGGTTTTTTTTTTTTTGTTTTTGTTTTTTTTTAAATTCAACCAGAAAACCTTCCATATTTTGGAATTTTTTTCACTAAAACTTCTTTTTCCACTCAGCTGTATATTAATAATTAGCCACAAGAAGCTAAAGCAAGGAAATATGGATCTCACAATTACAGCAAATAAATAGACATAGCTGATGAGTAGCATTATTTTCATCAGTAATCCCAAAGTAAGAGAAGTCTGTGCTGTGAATTAAAATACTTGCATCTAGTGATGGATGATTAGAGAGAGAGAGTTCTCATTATTGTGCATAGAGATTTTCTGACTGCTCCATGAATTGTGGGAAAGTTGTTTAGATATTTGACAGCTCTTTACAAAAGTTAGTGTATGATGGTTGACTCTATTTATTGTATAATGGCAGTTGTTTTCTGGATAATAATTGAAAGCCCAGGGTGTTTGAATCCATTACAGGTCAGGATTAGCTGCTTCTGGAGAGAGAAAGATATGTGTTTGGGAGACTTCATTTAAAGATCATTCTTCTGTTTACCGAATGCACCGTCTAGCTAGCCTTATTTGCCTTTGATTGAAGTACAGCTGGAAAGATAGCTTGCGCTGTATTTAATAACTAGTCCTTCAACACAGAGAGGTGCGGAAAGTAATTTGTCCCACTGCCAAATACCAGAAAGAATGGGCATTTTGTTCTTTGCTTCACAGTGATTTTACCTGGGTGTTTTCTGGAAAAAAGGAGAGACTTATGCTGCTGTTACTCTGCACACTGTGTTGATTTATTGAAATTGGACCCTGAAAATGTAACTTGCTAGGTACATTGTGACACGGAATTTCTAGGAGAAACACACAATTGTTCTGGTTATTATTTTTCCCCCTCCTCATTTGGGCGCTTTTCCAACTTTTGTGTTAAGGAACAGGACTTGAAGTTAGTCTTGAATTTGAGCACCGTGCAGCTGTGCAGTCTTACGTTCAGCCTTTTATTGGGAAACATCGGAACTTGCATCGACGTGGCATCCGTACAGCTTTGCATTGTGTCCTCATCTCTGAGATACCTTAGCAGTAGCCTACGTTGAAGCATTAGCAAAAGAGAGCCTGCTCACCTGCTTGGAACTTGTACTGGCATTAATTTTTTTCAGTTAGAATAATACATCAAAAAAGGAAAGGTTGCAAGAAACAACAACATGCTACGTGCTAGGTTCACATCCTTACGGCATTAAATTGTTGTTGGACGTTACTGGCCCTGCCTTTTCACCATACACATCAGAATAACAGCTGCAGTTGTATATTCTAAAACAGTTCTGCTTCACACAGGGCAAACCTCTGTAATCTGAACTCTCTCATCCAGCAAACTCTGTAATTCAGCGTGATTTTAGTGATCTGGATGACCATTTACCATGGGTGTGGCCAAGTTTCCTGTGGTCCCGTGAAGCTGGCTCTCAGTGTTGTGGGCTGTTATTTAGTTGTAATTTACCCCTAAATGTCTTCTAAGAGCCCAGTAAGCAGAGGAAGTGTTGGTAATGTGCTAGAAAATATTGACCTCCCGTTGTCCGGAACGGCTCAGGTCCCAAGGGTGCTGGATGAAAGAGGTACAACCTGTAGTGTCTTTCATCCATGGCTCTCAAAGAGCTTACAAACATCCATGCAACAGTGCTCCAGTTCAGCAGATCATCTCTACGCATGCTCTGCTGAATGGGGATGAATTTCAGAACACGTTTAGTTTTCAGGGTGTGCTCAGGTGCTTTATTCAATCAGGCCTAACACTTCCAACCCCCACTGTGAAAGGGGCGAATACTGCACCCATTTTAGAGAAACTGAGATATGAAGTGGTTGAGCTGTTTGTCTCAGCTCACCTAGCAGGTCAGTGGAGCAAGAAATAGAAAGACGTTCTGACACCTATGTGTATCTTTGATCATGAGGTACAGCTCTCCTAGGGCAGGAGAGCTGTGCTGCAGAGTGACTGCTGCCAGTAGTGGCACCACCAAGAGAGTGGCTGCCTGGGGCTGGGGCTTACTCTCTTGGTCATCAGACTAAGTGGCCCCCCCGACACAAATTTCCCTGCCCAGCTCCAGGCTGGGGATAGGGGGAAGTGGGTTAGAAGATCCCTGTTCGACAGAGGTGCTGAGAGGGAAGAAAAGGCCTCTGCCAGGTGAGGGGGAAGGGAAAGGGGAGCAGAAAAGTCCCCCACTGAATGAGGTGTGGGGAGAAAGCCCTTCACCCACCAGAGGAGCCAGGGCATCTCCTTCCCCCAACACTGCAGGACCACAGTATGGTCCATCTCCACCCCCAGAACGGAAGTGGAGAGGGCTGGGGGGACCAGCCTATGTGACCTCTCCCACCCCAAGGCTGCCCAGCTCCCTGGGGTTGAGCTGTAGGGTGGGGTGCCTGTCCCTATCCGTACCCCTGGCTACCCTCACCCTCTGCCCTGATCTCCCCCTCCTCCCAATCCCTTGACCTGATTCCTGCACTTGTATCTCCTGCTCTGCCCCCAACACTCACCCCCACAGCACCAGTCCCCTGCCCCAAACCCTTCCTCAATCCTCCACCCTGGTTCATGCCCTCTTCACACCCCCAGACTCCTGCCCAGAGCTCCCCACGACCCCAAGGTCCTGCCCTGATTCCTGCACCCCAACACCACCAGTTCCCTGCCCTGAAGGACCTGAGCAACGCCTTGTAAACCTTCTAGTATTTACATATAATTGTGTAAATCTTTCCAAAAGCAGTAAAGACATTAGCTAGAAGTAGAGAAATGCCTTGTTTGTTAGAGGAAATTAGGCATGTGGGAGCAAGACCAAATTAAACTGGAGTAATAGAGGAATCCTATTTCTGCATTGTGGGAATCATTTAGCATAGTATAAGAAAATGAGTTGTCTTTTTTGTTTTTTTAAACTTTCTTGCTCTGAGGATGAAGGGTTTCCCTGAACGTCTGGGTTACAGAGCTAAGTGCAATGTATGTTGGAGATTATCAGCTGTAAGGGGTTGAATTACATTCTCACCTCTTGGTCTTTCTGGTAGGGTCATCACTTTAGAGATGTATATGTAAAACCAAGGAATGGATGCTGGGTGGATGATTACTCACTCACTTGTGGTAGCCAGATGTGTGGTGTTACTGACAATGTGTTGGAGGAAAACTGAACCACTCTAAGATCTCAATATAGCCTGATAAAGTGTGTAGTGTACTAGTTATGGAAAAATTGATGCAGATGAGAAAAACACAGGGAGGGAATTGTTTGGGAGCCAGGTGGTGTAGCGATTTCTAAAATGTGTAAAAAGGATGGATTCCCTAAGAAGTAATCGGGTTGATTTATTTTGTCCTTCTTGGTATATTTAGTTATTATTATTATCATCACTGATAAGGGAGAAAACTTGAAATTTTCTTTCCCCACTAATTTTCCTGGCTTTTGTCCTTCAATTTTTATTATTTTGAAAGAGAGACTAGAGAATAAGTTATTTTCAAATTGCTGATTAATTTCACATCCTTATTACATGTGTACAGCTGACCCCTCTTGCACAATAGTTGCTAATTGATTTATTGGCCAATTGATAACAATGTGGGCTTGGTTCTGATCTTGGTTACGGTGCTGCAAACCCATAGAAAGTCATTTTGAGGCCAGGTCTAGATTAGGGGATAAGTTCAAACTAGGATACACAACTCCACCTACGTTAATTGTGTAGCTGGACTCAACCTACCTCGATTCAAACTTTGGTGCTGTCCCCACAGTGGGAGGTCGATGGGAGATATGAGAAGCAGGATTACTGGCACTGTTAAGGACGCCCTATGAGTTCAATTTCACATGTCCCTACCAGATGCATGAAATTGAACTCTAGGAGATCAGCCAAAGCAGTGTGATCTTCCGCTTAGTGAAGACATACCCTGAGAGGGACTACTCCAGATTACACACTAGTCATCAGGTTCAGTATCTGACCCGTAAATAGACTGCTGAGAAATGAACATGGGATTTGAAACATAGAAGAATTCTGAGCTTTTGTTATACTTCACTCTAATGATGAAATGTCTGGACTAGAGCTTGAACCCCTCTAGTCCATCACCCTCAGGACCTGACCAGTGCCAAACAAGAGAATTTGCCAGAGCACAGGAGGTCAATATTGTCTAGTAACATTACCAACACTTCCACTACTTACTGGGGTCTTAGAAGGCTTTATGGGACACAGCACAGAACACAGAGAGCCAGATTGGTGGCTGTAAACAAACTTTGAGATGATGTGAAACTTGGCCCCAAGTGGTCATCCAACTAAGTAAAATCATGCCGGACTACAGATGATGTGAGATGAGAGAATGCTGGCCTAAAGAGGTTCAGCCTGTATTGGAATTTGTACTGGACAGTTCCAACACTTCTGAGAGAAAGTTGCTGACCTCTAGCCATTCAAACCCTAATCCAGCAAAACTCTGGAACACATGCTTTTCATTCATTGATGTCAGTGGGATTTAGTCATGTTCTTCAGTGGTCAATTGCACAAGGACCTAAAAAAAATCTGCTTTATCCTGGTTGGAAGACAGCCTTTTGGAGACTGATATGATCTGTAAATTCAATAATAACATATTGTAATCACTTTTCCCAGAATGAAAGCTTGTGACAAAAATGGGTTAAAGATTCTCAGCTGTCCATTCACCCAAGAATCGCACCAATATGGTGCACATTCCTTTCTGCTCTTCCCAAATTCCTTTTGCAGAGCTTGGTCTGTGACAAAATTCAGTAGCAAGGGATCCAGCTCCAAGGAATGCCAGCCAGCTGGATTGACACAATGTGGTTGCTTAGCTAGACAGTCATAGCTCTGAGGGTTTGGCAATGTCATGAGAACATAGGCCCTGATCCTGCAAGATACCCAGTGTCTTCCTCCACATGGTGGCTATCTGTTGCTGTGGAATCATCTGTATGAACCATTTATACCAAGGGGCCTCTTCTCAGTAACAGAGAGATTATTGGCTCTTGCTTGGGGTCAGGCAGGGCAAAAGCTGCTTAATCTGTGGCTCATTAGCATCTTGAAGACAGCCCAAGCAGTCAAAAATGACACACAATTTTGCTGAAGCCATAACTGAGTATTTTAGTGCCCTTTTAGCCTGAATGTTATACACTCAATAGAGAATGCACTGAATATTGTTGTTCTGCCTCTGTTTGCTATAAAATTCAGTGTGGGATATGAGCAAGGAGTACAGAATGATGGAAGTACTTCCTTAAAAAAGAAGCTTGTGCAGCCTTTTTATGCCCGATCCTTAAGGAGGACTCGATTATTATTTCCTTTAGGTCATATGCACTGTGCCACAAAGGAAGAGTGGAATGGAATGGAAAGATTCATTTGGACCTAGCATATGTTTTGGTCCAGTTCTGGGCAGCACATTTCAAGAAAGAAGTGGAGAAATTCAAGAAGGTCCAGAGAACAGCAATGAGAATAATTAAAGGTCTAGAGAACATGAGCTATGGGGGAAGGCTGAAAGAAAAGGGCTTCTTTCGTTTAGAAAAGAAAAGCCTGAGAGGGGATACGATAGCATTTTTCAAGTACCTAAAAGCGTGTTGAAAGGAGGAAGAAGAAAAATTGTTCTCCTGGGCCTCTGAGGATAGGACGAGAAGCAATGAGCTTAAACTGCAGTAAGGAGGTTGGAGATTAAACTTCCTAATTGCCAGAGTGATTAAACCCTGGCATAAATTGTCTAGGGGGATTGTGAAATATCCATCACTGGAGGTATTTAACAGCAGGTTAGAGAAACATCTGTCAGGGATGTTCTAGATGGTGATTGGTCCTGCAATGAGGGCAGGGGACTAGACTCAATGACCTCGCAAGATTTCTTCCCGTTCTAGTGTTCCGTGATTCTGTGTCACACCAGATTTCACTGAAATCCTTTCAAAAATAGGGTGTGAAGGGTATAGGAGCTGGGTTGTTGTGGGTATTTTTTCATATAACTCATTTGTAGTTGCTAATGTACAAAGCCTGATCATGGAAGGTGCTGAATGTCCCATCTCTTGCCCACTTCAACAGGTTCCCCTTGGGCAGAATGGAGAACATTTCGTGTAACTAGTGGTATTTTCCTGTTTGGGCAGAATTTCTTTCTCTTTGTGCACCCCAAGTCTTCTGACCTGAAAGGAAATATTAATGTTGGGTGGTCCATCTTCTGAAATATCAGTGAACAAAAGCTGCCCCCTAAAAACGTACATACTGCCTAATGCTGCCATTTGGATGCGTTTACCTTTCCGTTTCCCTCTGCCTTTCCAGGTGGGGATTTTCCAGCCTCTGGAATTTCAGCTTTTAATGCCACATGCTCAGAAAGTTTCCTCTTATGAATGGTCAGCAAAAAAGAGGAGTGGAGGAGAGTGCATTTTGAACCTACACTGGCATCTCCGTTTCCCTCCATAATGCTCTGTGTTACGCTGACCCTCTGAGTGAAGACAAGTTGCATGTGTAGTGAGGTCTGCAAGAAGGCCCTGTTCTGTGTGCAGGGAGAACAGCCCTCCCTCCTGAAGGGGTTAAGCTCTGAGCAGGGATTTCTAGAACGGTTCAGTTGTTTTATATTAGAACAGGACGGCCCTGGCTGCCTGATGTGCTCTGGGATCCAGGGGCCGAGTCCCCAGTGTTAACACTGCGTAACCAATGCTGTACAACTGGCACCAGCCTCAACCACAAGTGGCCATTAAAATAAACATCCCAAGGCTTAACTGACAGGCAGACTCAAGGAGAAACAGGCCTGCATGACGGGGAATATTAAATGTGCGGCAAGAACCTAACTTCATGAGACAAACAATCCCACCCACTCCTGACTGTATCGCTCCGGCCTGTTAGTCTCAATGAGTGCACTGTTTTGGGTAGGCGTGTGCCTCTCTCGTGGGGTTAGGTCTGGTGCCAGTGGTGGGGGAATATGCAAGAAATTTAGTCCTTAAACCAGCTCAGTGTAAATATGGCATGTGCCACGCAGCCCGAGAACCACTGGCAGTGTGACTACTGTGTTGTCAGACGGACGACAGCAATGAACTCCCTCAAAAGAGGCTTCTCTGAGAGATGTTCACAGAAATGGAGAGAGATGGTAATTAAAAGGCAAAGACTTAAAATGGGCGGTTGAGGGCCCTGAGAATGCCTCGAGAACCCTGTTTGCCAAAGTGCTCACGATCCCCAAACTGAGTGTATGACCTTATCTGGTTCTGTTGTGTCTGTTCCTGGGCTTGAAAACAGCCCCCTCGTTGGCAGCAAGAGCATCCTTCATGAAGTGTCTGAGCTCAGGCCTGAGGATGTTATTCCTTTGCAGCAGTGAAGTGGAAAAGGCTTTATTAAAATAGAAGGAAAGAAAGAAATGCTTGGCATACGGCTTCTATGTACAAGGAGGAGTTGTAAGCTTTCCAGTCTGAGACAAGCGTGAGGGCATTATTGTGTCCCTGGGGATGACTGAATGAAATATTTATTGTGTGGAATTTAGTTGTCTACCAGACTGATTTTTTTTTTTTTTAACAAGAGAAGCACAAAAACAAGCTTTATTTACGGTAAAATGAACCAGGCCATTACCCAAGGCAACAATCCCTGATACCAACAGCACGGCAAAATAATACAAACAAGTAGGTACCCGCTGGGTTAAGCTCTTAGGCCTCAATGCATAAAAGCACTAAAGCATATCCTTAAGTCCCTCCTTGTTTGGCAAAGTACCTGAGCATGTGCCTAACTTTAAGCATGGGCTCAAGTCCCATTCCCTTTGTGTACTCAGAATTAAGTAATAGGAATGTACAAGTGGCTTAGATGCTTAGCTGGAAAGGGATGGATTGTTGAACCGTGGGTGTCCTCAGTTAGAAGGGTTTTTCTTATATAGCCCAAAAAGGGCCCAGATGTAGGTCAAGACACTTATCACAAATGTACCTGGGATGGTGCGTGAACACCCAGCTAGGGAAGGTAAACCCTACCCCACTGCTTCCTCCTTGAGTCCCCACCCTTTCTGTCTCTGAGTCCCCACCCACCCCTTATACACCCTTCTCCCCCACCCCGTGGTACCCAGGCACGCCCGACCTCAACCCATCCAGGGAGCTGAGCTGCTGTGCCACGGCCCCAGTCCTCCTGGGCACCTGGTGAGCTTAGGTAATTTTGCCTTCCCTTGCCTACATTACTTGCTGCCTATGACCTGTACAGGTTTTTTTTTTTAAAGCCGATCCCCACCAACCCCATTGACTTCCATTCCAGTTGGGATTTATGAGATCTGAAAATCAGGCCTCTTACTGATGAAATCATGGGTGTTTTGAATGGTTTCCTGTTATATCCCAGCTGCATGTCATATGTCTCTGCAAGGTACAGAACTTCAGTGAGATGCCCACTCCTTCATTGCCAAAGTTAAAGTTGTTTTCTGCATTTAACCATTCTCAATGCACCAGAAGGATGAAAGTAGAGCAGGTCAGAAAGTGGGGAAGTGAGACCTGAGGGAAGCACCTTATAAAAAAAACCATCAACTTTTCAATTAGTTTGGTATTTTTAACAAAAATTCAGCACCTTTCCTTGAAGGTTTTCATTGAGCCGCAAACCTGATTTTCTGTTTTCCACTAGCCGGAACATATGGGTCTCCCTTCTCAATGTATTTGCTTTGCTAGTGACAAAGATGAGTCTAGACCCATGTCTTGGTATTAGCAGAAAGATTTAACTCATCTATCAATTCCAGCAGGCATCCTTTTTGGAAATGGGTATATTTTTGAAAACACTCATTTTAACCCTCTAAATTGTTTTTAATTGCCTCATCATGAATGAGTTAGTCACTTTGGAAGGTGCAAATCACTAGAAGTATGGAGAGAAACCAAATGCCCTGGAAGAGTTTGTGTATCATCTCTTGAAATTTCAAGGGAATTAATTTTGCCTGTCTTAACCTTTTCCACTTTGCATCCTTTGCTGGCAAGACTGCTACAGGTTGTGGGGGGAGAGGCAAAGGTGGGCAACTGCACAGAGGCCCAGTGTTTGAAGCCCCCAAACATCGATGGTGCTAGTGAGGCAGAGGTGACAAGGAGCTCTGGATCCTTTTGAAATGCTGCAGGAGCATCACTCCACCGCTCCATGCATTTTAGGAGCGGGGAGGGAGCACCATGCTCCAGGCAGCGGTATGGGATGGCTGCCCTTGGTCCTACCCCTTCTGCCTGAGGCTCTGCCCTTTCCCAGACATGGAGGTGGCCCACCCCCACACGACACACACCTCTGCCTTGCTAGTAGTGACTGTTGGCCCCATTGTTTGCTGATAGACAGAAATTTTAAAATATGTGGCTGGCGAAATACCTCATTTAGGGCAGCATTTTGACTAGCTATCTGGATGCAATTTCTGTTTTTTCTTGGTTTATTGCTACTGTAGTAAAAGATTTAAATTGGTAAAAGTGAGAGGTTTTTTTTCATTTTTTTCTCCATAGGAGGCAGATGTGTTATTTATATTCACTCCCTGCTCCACAAGGGCCAAAATAAATGATAGATACAGAGAGGAAATTAGCCTAGGCACCTCATTCTTATTTACTTTTCTCTTTTCAGGCTTCTGTCCAGCACTGCGGGAGTGTAGCCTTACAGTGAATGGCAGTATGGGCTGACTTTAATGCCTAATTGTTGTCCCAAATTAAGACCCTTTACAGTTCTACAATGCAGCAAAGTTGTCTTGGGGCTTATCTACACCCTATAGTGAGACCACTTTAATTATATATAGGTCAGTGGTTCACACGCTTATTTGGCTGGGTCTCCCCTCTTTGTGTTTACAACCCTCATCCAACAAAGACAAATCCATATACCACCAACCGGCTGTGAAGGCAGTGCCGCACCAGCAGCAGTGCAGAAGTAAGGGTGGCAATGTGAAAGGAGGCATCTATTGAGGTCTCTTTTTACATTGGATGTAGCGCCCTGTTACCAAACTTACTTCCGCACTGCCACAGGCAGCCGGAGTCCTGCCGCCTCCAGGTGATGGACTGGGGTCAGGGAAAGGCCCACTGATGGGTTGGGGGATGCAATTGCCCCGGGCCTGGTGATTCATAGTGGCCCAGGGGTCTGGCCAATGCTTGTGTAGTAGCAGCAGCGGCAGCAACGGGAGCCCCAGGCCCTTGAAATCATTGCTGGAGCTCTGGGCCATGCGCTCCAGGCAGTATTAAGGGCAGAGGGGTGAGGGAGGTGCCACACTCTGGGCAGCACTGAGGAGTGGCTGCCCTTGGTCCTGTCCCTTTGGGGACTACAGAGCAAGGCCCCTTCCTCCACCTTGCCCTGGGCCTGCTGAGGCTGTTGGCACCGCTGGTCGGGGAGGAAAGCCCAAGGCCAAGGGGCCAGCCTCTGGCTGTCTCCTTTATCTCACCTTCCTGGGTGTGCATGGCCCTTCTGCACAAGTCCCAGCCACTGGGGGCTGACATTCCTGTGCCTCCCCCAGGAGCCTGCCCCGTAGTCTGAGAACCGCTGGGATAGGGACCAAGGTACGACCCCTTTCCTGCAGATGTCCTGTTACAAAGGTGGCTTACTGCTTTGGCATATAAAGAACAAGAGCACTACTGTCTACACCAAAAAGGGTTTGCCAGTTTAGCTCTACAGGTATATGAGGTCTTGTCTCAGTGCGGTGCACTCCATTTCCCTGAACAAAGTGAACTATGCTTTCACATTGACTCTTGCTAGTATAACTGAGTCTGTGCTGGGACTTCTGCTGGCAATGCTTGGTCAGCTAGGGAAGAGTGATTTTTCACACGCCTGAAAGTTTTGCTGGCTATTATGTGTTTACCAGCCCTCAGTAATTTGCCTACAGTCTCACAAGATATCTGTCAGCAACAGAAGGGAACCCAATTTCCTTAGTCACCATCCAGAGCAGTGATCCCTCTCATTTTTTTCCATTGGTGTGCAGGATAATTTTATTGTGTGCACTGTGGCATAGTTAAATGTGCACCTCCAAAAGAAACGCATATTTCTGGCTGTGGACAATTGTGGATGCTCTGCTAATCAGCTGGGTGGCACCTGACTCTCCTGGGCAGCTTACAGGGAGCACTGATCCAGAGCCTTATTTGTAGTTCATTCATCTTTGCACCCTGAAATGGGATGTAAAATTATTTCAGATACCATTTCTACCTGGCCGGGTCTGTTCTAAGTTAGAGACTTAACGGTTTTCCAGGAACACATGTTAGTTCTTCGTACAAACATCTAGGACGTCGGAGCTGACGCTCGTCAATTCGTTTCACTCTTCCAAGTCTTGTAAAAACATCTAATCAGTGTGGTTGCCAGTCCCTGTACACAAGGGTTAGATTTTCAACCAGGGTCCCTGAGGTGAAATTCAGTCTGCTTTTTATCTGAAGCCCTTTGGGCATTTGTGATTTTTATTATGAAAGTTACATTTACCCTTCTTGATTTTCTTTACAGTTCTCTAAGATCTGCTCATGCAGTTTTCAAAACTAACCAGCACCAAAAATGCCTTCTACATGTGACCAGGATCTTTCATTCTTCAGAAATGCTGCTTATAGCCTTGACTGCTCAAACCAGGAGACTTATTTAAAAAGGCTAGTTGAGGTTGATGTTCAGTTTTAACCTGTTGTTCATTTATTTGGAAAGTTAAACCATACAGCCTACAACAGTAAGGCTCCCCCGCCCCCTTCTAATTTGATTTGGCTTAAAGCTAAGTGGCGTTCCAGTTTGGAGAAATTCAAATGTTCAGCAAGGTAGCAAGTTCCTAATGACACAATTTACTCTTTATGAACAGGTTTTGTGAAAGCGTCCACTGTTCGTTGCAGGTTTTAACTCTTCTGTGTGTTGGAAAAATAAAAAAAAAACAAAATCCAGGCCCCAATACAGTCTAATCTAAACACAGGCACGAGCCAGGAGCTTTCCTTAGAAAAACTGCTCTCTGATTTCAGCGTTGTGTTTCTTGGCGTCGTACTGGGCATCTTGTTTATGGGCATGCAAAATAGTAATTCCGAAGGAGATATGGTTCCAGGTTTAACACAGCATCTTAAAAAAAAATGTGAAGCAATGTAAGTCTTTTTTGGGAGGCGGGGAGGTCTCTCTTAGTGTGGTGAATGCTCGATTAAATGCCAGATTCCTTTGCTGTTAACAGGCAGGTCTGGCAGGTCAAAATAATTCCTACTACCTGCTTCCCAAAATGGCAGGCTTGTCTGCACCGTGAGCTAGGGCAGGCCAAGGTGGGAATCAAGTGGAAGTTCCATAGGGTGTTTTGAGGTACTCTCATGTCAAAGTATACAGCAAACTACTATACTATAGAGTCACACCTGGGTTTGCGGTGCACTAACTCACCATGTAGACAAGCTTATGCCCTTGAAAAGGCATCCTTCCTATGGGAGAAAAAGGCTGGTCTCAGCCCCTGAAATAAGAGTTGCAGTAATCTGAAAATTAGAGACGAGTAATTCTGTATTTTTAAATAAGTGACTTAAAAAAAAATACTGGTGATTGTGGGTGCCCTGTTTCAGACCCAAATCTCTCAAAGTGTTGAGCATTTGCCCCCTGAAAATTCAGTCCCTTCAAGATGGGGACAGTTTGTGTTCATTTTTGAAAATTTGGCCTGGGGCTGGAAGTTGGGTTCCTAAATCTGTACTGAGGCACCTAAATAAAGGACTGTGTTGAATTCCAGCTGTGGTATGTGAAGTCAGTGCTTCTAAAAGGAAACGTCTTTCCCATTTCTGTTTCTGCGATAGCTATCTAATTCTGGAGCGAGTCTTCAGGAGATGTCCATCTTTCATTAAACTTAACACAAAAGCCACAGGGCAGCTGCTAATAAAAGAGCTGCCCTCACACTTCTCTTCTTCCCAACGTGGAAGGAGATGGGTCTGAACAAAGTCCCATTCCAGTCTTTTCCAGAGGCTGTGCGTGTGTAGATCTGAGATGTTAGTTTGGGGGTCTCTCACTCTATAGCCAATATCAGATGCTAAAATGGGTCTACAGACCACCCCCCTTGATCATGTGGAATCTGTACAGATTCAAATGAAGTGACTTCGCTTGAGAGAGACAGCTAGCAAAGTTTAAACAAAACAAAATCCTCTGCAAATTAATAACAATCTTAATGGATTAGTCTGGGCCTTTTGCTTCAGTTCTCTCACAGGCATCACTTGATGTGAATCTGGTACTATAATTTCTAGCATAACCTCAAGTAAGTGTAGTACAGTGCTTGGCTGATTATATTAGCTGCTGCAGCATGGTCAGTATTGGGTCCTCGGCCTCTTTGCTTGTTCATCTTTTAGAATTAGCCTGTGATCCAGCAGGGTGCCCTTTGCTCTTGCGGAAGTGAAAGGGAGTCAGTTGAACTCAGCACCTCACAGTATGTGCCCCCCCTCTTCCCTTCCAACTGTGTTTATGTTTTGAGTTTTCCTAGTGTAAGGAACTTTACAAACTTCCCATTGCTGGGAGAAAGAGATCACTGGAGTCCTTATGATGAGGGTATAAAGGTTAAAAATAAATCAGAAACTCCATTTAACAAACAGAACAAGGCAAGGCAAGCAGCTGCCGACTTCTCCCGCATGAGTCCCGTTCCCTCTCAGGGGCAGTGGGCAGCTGTAGAATAAGTCTGTTAGCACTGTATTACTGGCCTTTACTACATTTTTTGAAATCATTTGTGTCATGTCCTGGCTGTCCTCTTCTGGCTTTTGTGATTTCTGCTCATTGAATGTGAGGTGCTTTTGTCATTCTTTCACATCTGGCTAATGTGTTTCTTTTCAACCCTCTGCCTCTTTTGCCCATCTCTTTTCTTGTAGAGTTGAGCTGCAGTATCTATAGAAGTTTTGTACCTTTTTTATCTTTTTAATCTTTATATTTAAATAGTCTCCGAGGGGTAGCCGTGTTAGTCTGTAGCTTCACAAAAAAGCAAGCAGTTCTGTAGCACCTTAAGATTAACAGTTTAATTAATTAGGTAATGAGCTTTCATGGGTAAGCCCCGCTTCATTAGATTAGTGGGTCTTACCCACAATTAGATTGATGAAGTAGGTCTTATCCATGAAAGCTCATCACCTAATTAATAAAATTTTTATCCTTCAAGGTATTACAGGGCTGCTAAGGTTTAAATAGATTTTTAAATGGCACCTCTATCTCCAGTTACCCTTTGGTAGTAAAATCCCTAAATCCTTTGGGAATGGAATATTGTTACAGGGAAACATTTTGCTGCTATGTAATTTTTGAGAAGTAGCTGAAATACTTATTTTCAAAGCAGGAGTCAGCAATCCTATGGCAGCATTTGGTCACAGTGACTTTGTTTCTTTATGCCAAAGAATGATTGCAGATGTCTTCTATTGTGCACAGCAGACCCCAACTCAGTATTATGACAGGATGTCACTACTGACTTAGTACTTCCTGATGCTGAGAGCTGCAACCAGCTGGTCAGCTCAATAAAAAGTTGTTTGTACCTTTTCAAAATGAAGCTGGCTTCTGATAGGATAACACTTTTTAATTTTGTAAATGATGTGGCCCCAATTCAGCAAAACATGTAAACTAGCAATTAAGTGCCACTGACTTCAAGTGCTTTGCTGAGTGATAGCGGTTGTCAATTATGTATCACTTTTTTTTTTTTTAACCTGCAGAGCATTTTTATAAATGTATTGGTCTTCACATCACCTAGGAGGTAGGTTCTGGATTATAATGCCCATTTTACAGATCCTCAGTTGACATGAATGAAATCAGAATGTTTAAGTGTCTTGTCCAAGGGCACAATGTAAAAACTAGAATTAGGAGTCCTGAATCGCTTGCTTTAGTCATCGTGTGATCAGAATGTACTGCCTCTGGATAGAGTTCAGGTTGAACCTCTCTAGTCTGGCACTCTCTTGTCCGTCAACATCCATAATCCAGCATGATTTTAGTGAGCTAGATGACCACTTATAATGGGTGTTGCAGTTTCCTGTGATCCCATAAAGTTTGTTTGCATCCAACAGTCCTGATTCTCAGCGTTCTGTGCTGTTATTTAGCTGTGATTTACCCCAAGTGCCTTTTAAGAGCACGTTAAGCAGTGGGTGTGTTGGTAATGCTGCTAAACAATATTGACCTCCCATAGTCCGACGATATCTCTTGTTCGGCACCTGTCAGGTCTTGAGGGTGCCGGACTAGAGAGGTTCAACCTGTACTAGCTAATTTACAGGACATCACTTCTTTGGAATTGTCCTGTATGGACAATTGAAACTACCCTGTGATCCTTTAGTGTTGCATGTGTTAGGCAGTCTCTTCCACTTAATCAGAGCCTGATGCGTTATGGTGATTTCATATTCTTGACACTTAAGCCTTGAAGCCCTGATGTCCGGCCATCATTATCATTTACCTATGGGAAGCATTGAGGGATCTGGCCCATTTGAAAGTTGCTGGAATAGAATAACTGCTTATATCAGCCACTTGTTGCTAGATAAGGGGGCGCCAGATAGGAGCCACCAAATCCATGTGCTCCCTCTTGTACCAAAGTGATCACCCTGTCTTGTAGCAGAAAAGAATAAGTGAGCCCCAGTGTAACATATATTAAAGTGAAATGTAAAATAGCAACAACCATATGAACTGAGCAGAGGTATTTTCTAACTGTCTAGTCTAACGTTTGGTATCGTTTTTCTCTAGGATTACTGGGGCTTTCACCTCATAAATTTGTGCCTGCTTTAGGTCGTTAATCTTTCTTTACATGTTGCCTTGCAATTTCAGAGCTTTGCCACCATCTGGGATCACATTTTAAATGGAGTTTCCACTCAGTACGTTCCTTTTCATGAAATTATGTATATAAAAATATAATAAATATATCATGGCTGGTTGGTTTTAAATGTTTTCAGTGCTTTTGCAAGGGCTTACTCTGTGTGGAAAAGCTTGTCTTCTTTAATAGAGAGTCATAAGAGCAACCAGTTAAAGGATCATATTTGCAATATGCTCATAATTGGCAATTTAAAATATTGAAGTATAATTCCACCTTGTGTTTTACTGAGGAATGTGAGCTTTGTTGTTAAGACATCGCGGTCCATTCAGCATGCGATTGTCAAGGCTGCATTAGGAGAAGGGGCCATGTAAGAGATGTCCTTGGGGGCTGGACCCAATGACCTCCTGAGGTCTTTTCCAGCCTGAGAATTCTATGAAACACCAGCACACATCAAGTTGATACTGAAAATGAATGTTCAGGTTTGTCTGGTGCAACAATGGCTCAGCCTTTATTTGAGGCCAGGTTTGAGAGAGGAAGTGCGTTCGAAGGCTATGAGCTGTCATTGGCAGAGCTTATGGGGGCATATCACATGATAGCCCATGGAAGCAGAGATGAAGAGATGGCTGGGGAAGGCACGTGAAAGGAAGAGTGACTTAACTCATACTGGGCCTTCTGTTGGCCAGTTCGTGGAGGGGATAGAAAAGAGAGAGAAAAAGGCAAAAGTAAGAGACCTGCTGGATATTACCTGCCAAAGGGTAGATCAGGACCA
Organism: Carettochelys insculpta; assembly: GCF_033958435.1. NCBI lineage: Eukaryota > Metazoa > Chordata > Testudines > Carettochelyidae > Carettochelys > Carettochelys insculpta. Next base: position 35,015,464 of record NC_134152.1, read on the forward strand.
AATACTTTGTGGATACTTTCAGTTTGTGAGATTGGCCACTCAGCTCTCAAGAAGGAATGGGTATTTGGGAACCCTGGAGTTGAGGCAGTGTCCATGGATTATTGAAATGCAGGGGGAGGAAAGGTCCGAGGCATTCCCCAGAAAAGTGGAAGCAAAGGCTGACTTTTGCCTCAACTTCTCCCCGATCCAAAGCCAAGTTCTCTCTGGACTACATTCTAATATTGGCTGGACAATTGCTCCTAGAGAGAGAGCTGTGTGTGAGTTAATGTTCTCTGTAGGCACATCCATTCTCCCAGGGATGTCTGCACAGATGTCCCAGGGGCCACCCTGGGGCTCGACCACTTCTGAGCTCCACATTCATCTGGGGCTTTGCCCCCTGAATTCCCCAATGTCAGTCTTCTGTGATGCTCCCTTAGAGGAACTTCACAGAGAAGGGTCAGGTGGTAGAAGGGAGGTCCCATAAAAGTGACTCTGTTTCTCTCAGCATCAGCCAGATCAGGAGGCCCTGGATTCCGTACACCTGGGTCAGGAAGAGTATCATTCCCAATCTAGCAGAAGGGGCAATTTCAACAATGGTTATTTGTGCAGAATTGGTTTACAGGCTGTGACCAGGGTTCCGGGAGAGTCAACTGAGGTCACTCAATTGGAATGAACTGCAAAAAATGGGGGAGCCACTCCCCAAAGCTGGTGGTTATTCCAATACTTAAATTTAGCTGCCAAGCACTAAACAGCCGCTGTCATATTTTACTGGTTACCTTAAATCCAACAGCACAGTTCTCTTAAAAAGCAACCCAGCTTTAAGCCTCCACCCAAACACCCAAGTCAAATGCGGTGAGGATCACTGAAGGTCTGATTCATCATATAAGAAAGTTCTAATGATCCCAGAGAGTTGTATACATTATTTCCCAGGTTAATGAATATTTCAGATCTTACCCCACATACATGCTTATAGCCAATTCTTATTAATTAACCTAAATTTTATTTTAAAAAGAAGTTGTATAGTGTGTATTGGTGAAAAGAGATCAGCACACATGAGTATTGTTCTGAGGTCAGATTCACAGTAGAGATGGTGAGCTCTGTAGTTGCAAAATGTTCTTGCTGAGTTACTCCATAGGTTATAATCCAACGTCCATATTCAGCGGGAATACAGGCAGGCTTGGAAAGCGCAGACTTCCCCTGCTGAAATTTCAGGAGATCTGAGATAAAAAGGATCAAGCCCCAGGGGTCTTTATACCGGACCAGGCTTCTCTTTGCTGTTCAGAATTTTTAGCTGAACAATAGGCAGAGCGCTGCAAATCCACAGGTATCCAGTTTATATCCATGGGTATCTGCAGCTCATTTTTGCAGATATGGATACAATTTTTTGTTTGCACAGGGCTCTAACAAGAGACAAACCTAGCGACTTATGTCCTGAGCATCGCTAGTCACTAGTGACACAGATTAATATCAGGCAATAGTTTGTCCCTTGTTTATGGGTGATTTGCTAGACAGTTCAAAGAGAGAAGAATACAGTGTAGACCAGGGTGAGCAAAATCAGGGGGTGGGCCCCCTCAGGGGGCATGAAATTTTGTAAGGGTAGGTTTGGTACAATTGGCTACTGTGTCTCAGGTTTATCCATCTCATTAAAAATCTTGAACTATGTTGCTGTATTTATGTAGGTGTTTTTCCATTGATATACCAATTAATAATTTTTTATGTTCTGCAGGTTTATTTTCTTGCACACGATGAAAGGGGCTTTCTTTTTCAAATGAACATAACCGAAATTTCAATTGGTTTGGATTACACTAGATAGGTTTGGGGGCCCCTGCTAATTGCAGTGATGAAAAGTGGGACCCACCTTAAAAAGTTTGCTCATCCCTGCTATAGGCAGGAGCCATTTGGCTACTTTAACAATATATATTTAAACACCTAAAAACAAAAACATCGTCTACCAGTGTTTTCCTAAAGGTGGAATTTGTGTTAGTTTCCACAACGTTTAACTGTTTCTGATCATGTGTCACGCAGTCTTCATCATTAGAAATGAAATATTGATTAGGAAAAGCACCTTCCCAAAAACGTGTCGTAGCACGTGGGTAGAACCTCTGCCCCCACTGAGGCCGAAAGTCCTCCTAGCCTCGGTCAGGGAGGGGTACATGGCTTATTACTTCACTGTGCAGTGGCACCACATTCAATGGAAGAAGCTTTTCCGTGTTTGATTAATGTTCCCCCTTGTATCCAGAGAAAGCTGTGGTTCCTAGTTCTGCTTTCAAACAACCTCATGTAACTCTATTAGTCAAATTTCTGCTGGTGTAACTGAAATCAGAGTCTGAACCATACTCGCTGAGCAAATGTGACATTTTGCTGACACCATTAATAACAGGCATTTTCCAAGCAAATAGAAAAAAATTAAATTGCAACAAGATCCTGTAACTTTCCTAAGTCCTTAGGCCATCAGAGTCGTGATGTCTGTTGCAAGCTCTGCTGATTATTGTAAGGCAATTCTGAACAAATAAATAGCCCAAATGTCTCGGCAGATCCTGGTGTAATTTTAGCTCTGTACTCCTCCAAGAATGTCCAAGATGAATCAGTGAATCTGTTATACATCTACAGTTAATTCTATGTACAGCAAGCAGCCCTAGGGCTTGCTATGTAGGAATAAAGTCAATAAACAGGTATGCTGTGGACCATGGAAATGTGGTCTTTATTAGTTGCACAGGAAAGTTTTGACCATGAGCTAGGGTGCTGTCTGCAACAGCAAACAGTTCAGTTATAGGTCTTCTTATTTCCCCCAGCTAATTTGCTGGAATCCAAAATCTTCCACTTCAGTGTACGCCTGGTAAAATATCAACCAGTGGCCATCTCTCACTCTCTCTCTCTCTCTCTCTCTCTCTCTCCTCATTTATCAGCGTGTAAACCAGGGCTCACTAATCATGAGCGGAGCTTGGCCAGGTAAGTAAATGTCACATACAGGAAACTTTCGCCAATGTTAGGGTATGTCTGCAGTCAGCCTTATTATGAAATAACTATTCTTTTTTTATGGGAAGAAGGGTTATTTTGAAGATGGGGTTTTCTTTCGAAAGAGCCGTGTCTAACACTGCTTTTCATCTTACAAAAGAATAATATGCAAATGAGGCACCAGATATGTAAATCTGCACCTCATTTGCATTTCCAGTTTCCCTCATTTGCATGCCTCTTTCGAAAGACGAATGCAAATGTAGATACAGCCACAGAGCCTATTTCGAAATAGAGCCATTGTACACACTATGGCTTAATTTGAAATAGGCGCTATTCCCTATCTTAGCAGCACCTATTTCAAAATAGCTGTTTTGAAATAGGTGCTATTCCTGGTAGAATGGGATTTGCTAATTTCGAAATAAGGCAACCGCTATTTCAAAATTATTTCAAAATAGCAGTTGTGTTGTGTAGACACTAGGGCTACGTCTACACTAGCCCCAAACTTCAAAATGGCCACGCAAGTGGCCATTTCGAAGTTTACTAATGAAGAGCTGAAATGCATATTCAGCGCTTCATTAGCATGCGGGCGGCTGCGGCACTTCGAAATTGACGCTCCTCGGCGCCGCGCGGCTCGTCCCGACGGGGCTCCTTTTCGAAAGGACCCTGCCTACTTCGAAGTCCCCTTCCCAGGAGATCTACTGGCTCACCAAATCCACCCACAAGTTCAAATCAGTATCATCCCTTATAGTAGAATCTGCATTGTTTCGTTTAGGGTGATGAAAAATTCTAGTGCTTCTATTTGGTGATAAATTCAAGCAACAAAGTTAATGGAATTTTGGCTCCTGGCTTTGTTGGGCCTCTTTTCTACTTCCCCTATGATATTCTGTGGTCTAGTCATGGGAATAAGGGGACTTTGAAGTAGGCGGGGTCCTTTCGAAAAGGAGCCCCGTTGGGACGAGCCGCGCGGCAGCGAGGTGCGTCAATTTCGAAGTGCCACGGCCGCCCACATGCTAATGAAGCGTTGAATATGCATGTCAGCGCTTCATTAGTAAACTTCGAAATGGCCATTTGCGTGGCCATTTCGAAGTATGGGGCTAGTGTAGACCTGGCCTAGGGTAGTTATTTTGAAATAACAGCTGTTATTTCGAAATGACTTTGCAAGTGCAGTTTTGTGTATCTGAACACAAATCCCCTGCAATATTTTAGAATACAGATACCTAAAAGTTTCAGGGGAGGATTTCTCCCAAGGTTGTTTCTCCTGCACCGTCTGCAGCCATCATTCCACACAAAACCTAGTGCCCAAACATGAAGTGTGTCTCTGATTTCTTTTTTTTTTCTTTTCATGCTTTTAGCTTTTTCTTCCAAGGCTTTGCTGGGCATAGAGGAGGGACTGCTTTCTGCTTTGAAAACCCTCCACATGCGGAAGGTTGGAGATAAGGGTTAAAAATGAACCAGCAGATTTTTTTTTTTTAATATATATAAAGTAAAAATACATGCCCTACATCTGAAGTTTATTTAGGTCCTTTGGGACAGTGGCGCGGCACTACGTCTCTAGTAAATTGCCAACATTTTATGGTTGTACTGGCGCCGAGTCAAACACACATCTCCTTGGCTTGTGTTGCTGTCTCAAAGCAGGCAAATTCCAGTATGTTTTTCTGATAGCTGACTATTACTGTTGACTGGACAAGAGAAGCTCTGCCCAGCCAGCGCTTTCAGTTAACTTTTTTTTGTTTTTTAATTAACCGAGCTACCAGGACTCAATTATTTTGATATTTCTTTACAAAAGACTCAGCTGCTCTGAATCACCCTGACACTATAGCTCTGCAGTTTAAGGCAGATGTAACATTTTTAGGTGATTGTGATTTTATTTTTAATGGGCTAATGTTAGTAATTGGAAGCTTTCGAAGGAGCTATTTATCTAAGTTTGCTTAAACATACATAAATTGTGTGTTTATGAGAAATAGAGAGAGAGAGTGAGTGAGTGATACCTGGAATTGTCAAAAGATCCTAAAAGACAGGTGCCCAAATCCCACTGACTTTCCTGGGAAAATGCCAGTCCATGTGTTTCTCTTCATACCAAACCACTAAATTGTGCATGTATGTGTAACCCAGAGGCACTGAGACCACTGAGAAGAGAGAGAAAGAGCTGCTCTACAGCCTTGGCTAAGAGGCAGTTATGCAGTAGAGGTACATGACTTTAGTCCCTAAGGTCATGGGCAGTCCCAACTGCTGCTGATCTGGGTCTGTTGGACTTACATATGTAACATACTTCATATAAAATCCCAGAAACAAGAAAATGATAATTTAAACTAAATAACCTTGTGTCCTCCATGCACAGACATGCACCTCCTCATGAGCATACGACTACATCACAAAGAGCTTACCATGACCTGAACTCTGCCCCAGCAAGGATACCAGCCTTCAAAGGCTCCCACCACCCTCCCCATGACCAGACCAGATTTCTCCCTTGCCACTCCTTTGCCCCACCTGTGCAGTTCTCAGAGCACTTGGGAACTTGGAGCTCTGAATTGCAGTTGTACAAAGGGAAGATTCTGTGGTGCTATGGAACTGGTGGCTCTTCAGAGGAGATCTACTGGCTCACCAAATCCACCCACAAGTTCAAATCAGTATCATCTCTTATAGTAGAATCTGCATTGTTTCGTTTAGGGTGATGAAAAATTCTAGTGCTTCTATTTGGTGATATATTCAAGCAAGAAAGTTAACGGAATTTTGGCTCCTGGCTTTGTTGGGCCTCTTTTCTACTTCCCCTGTGATATTCTGTGGTCTAGTCAGGTCTTTCCCCTAAGGAAATTTTCCTATGATTCTCATCCTGAGTTTCACCATTCCCTTGTTTCATACCAATCCTCTTCTTCATGCCCTTCTACTCGTCCTTGGTCTTTGTGCTGCTGTTCTCATCCAGGTGCGTGAACACAGGTATTGTTGTGTTCGTTAATCCAACAATCAGACAAGCTCTTCCTATTTCTTTTAACTTGTTAACAGGTCCCTCCAGACATTTATTCACTTTTGTTTCTTTTCTCTGATTTCCTTTCAATAGGTCAATATTTTGTGCAGGTATAATGTTACTGAGGTCTGGAAGACTTGTATGTGTGTTGTGTCAATGTAAAAGCAAGTTGTAATATCTAGAATTCATCATAAATGCTTAGCACGTACATTGCCTTTTACATTTTCGAAGCCCTGTCCAAGAGTCTATAGAGTGAACCTTCACATCCATTAGCTCTGAAAAGACAAAACAGAATCCTTTCTCTCACAGTGCCTGTACTTATACCCCTTCCAGTTCTTATTGTGTATCACCATCATTTTTATTCTGCCTAATGACATGAATGATCGTGGCCTTGGTTGGTTTCTTCTTTCATACAGAAACTGGGGGATTTATGCAGTGTTCTGGCTCTGGACCTGATAAGGAGCAGCAATATCACCGGGGGGTTGATTTTGGAAGGAAACCTGTAATAATATAAACTGATAGCACTCCGTGTGTGGGGAGTCCATTGATTTCAGCAGACTTTGATGCTTAGAGATGTATGGAGTAAAATCTGCAAAAATATCTGTCCCATTTTTAAAAGTGACATGGGCATGCAGGGCTCTATGTCTTGTTCAACTTAGCTCTGACTGTAAGTCACTTTTGAAAATAGGACTTAGTCTCAAAGTCACTTAGTCACTTTACAAATGTTACTTTCTCTGTCCTTAGGCAATTAATTTTAAACCCAAATTATGATCACTTAAATATCATCCTCATTAACTTTCTCAGTGATGATCACCGTAGCAAAACATCCATACAGATATGCAGATTGGATGCACCTGAGACATACTTGCAATGTGATTCTTAGAGAAGATGTTGTGTGGAAATGATATCAATTAAAAATTAGCATAAAATCCTGGGGTTTCCACCTCTTATTACAGCAGATCCATTTGTCACAAGCTCATGAATTTTTTCTGAATGACCCTAGTGCAGTTTACAGCTGCTTCTAGTGTTAAAATATATGGAGTCCAGACAAAAAGGTGACAGACGGATAAAGATTCTGCAGAAATTTTGCAGATTTCTTTGGAGTGATTGGGGAAACTTCCCTGCCGAATATGGAAAAATTCCCTTGACAGGTCTCTGGTTCCCACCTCATTACTAATCCTTGAGGCTGTCCTCTCCCTTACACTCTTTGACTTTGCACATAATGCACCACGGTTGTTAATGTGTGAGACTCACTCTTCTTGGTGAAAGAATAATATATGTAGGCCTATTTTAGTAGTGGACTATTCAAGGACAATGTGGGACTTGTTTTCCTACACACAATGTCGTAGTTATATGCAGAACAGCGTTGAGATTTCGCTAGTCTGAGAAGGAATATCAAACAGTGGGATTAAATCCTTCATCAGAGTTTATGCAATATTCTACTAATAAGGAAAGGCAGGGGCAGGGGCACCATGTGTGTTTACAGTCCCAGAGAAGAGCATTTATTCTGGTGTATCAATAGCTTTCTGTTGCATTTTAGTGCCATAGAGTTTAGTAATTTAGGATTCTTCAGGTACTTAGCACTTTAATGGTTCTCACTAAGGACATAATTAAACTCTAGACCCTTTAGGGAGAAAAAACAATTTATTGTGCATATTTTTAGAATCTGCTACCAACCTGCATACAAATCTGGCCGATGCAAGCCAGGAAGTGTGCATTAGCTGAAATTTAGAATTCATTTATCACAGTGAGCAGCCCCCACCAAATATCACTTGAGAATCACATGTTACAAATCTGTCCCATTAGTTACAGAATTAGTTCTCCCCGGTCTCATTTCAAAACACGTGTGGCAATTTTTTTTCTTCCTGGTGGAGATGCAAAGCATGGCTGTCAGTTTATTGTAGGTCGTGGTGTGTTGACACACACCACCACGTGGTTGCATACAGTTTTATATTTAAAAAGTAAAACTTTTTGTGGGCTCATCCAGCGTTGCAAGATTGCTTAGCCAAGATTTCCTCTCCATGTCAGTCATCAGTTAGTCTGGCAGTGGGTTTACCCAGTTCCTAAAGGACGGCTGCAGAGCTTGAAGTGGATCACAATCGCTATCTCTTGCTCAATTCTCCCAGTAGAGCTTCTTGGAAGCTTTCTAGGATGCAGGAGGCTGTGACTCAGCAAAGAAGTAGAGCTGAAGGTTTAATACGCCCTGAACAAAACCCATTAAAAAGAGAATGGAATGTTTCCCTCTTCCCATGGTTTTGACACTGACACCTCTTCATGACACAGCAGAGATGTTTTCATAGGAAACAGTTGCTCCAGGAAAGCACTCAGCATGCCAGAGTTAATTCACTTTTTTTTCAAGTTTCCCTCTTAAATTCCAGCATGGATTCCAGGCACTTTCCCCCACTGTGCTAGTGGGTATTCCATGGGTGGAATGGGCTGAGGCTAGACAGTTAAGGAGGTGGAGGGGGAAGCCACCCCAAACACCAGACAGCAGCTGTTGACTTGAACACAAAAGGAAAACAGAAGTTTCCCAGTGATGCGGGTGACTGTGTGTCAGGGTTGCTGGGGGCAGCTCTGACTCTCAGACTTGCTCTGGAACTCTGCTTTTGCCTCAACACCCTTTTCTGAGTAAACACTCCTTTCTCACCGGCAAAGCTACACCCTCATTCCCCAACCATATAGAATGCATTCAGGAGGAACACACACACAATGGGATCCTCTGGGCTTTCCTCTTCTTTTTGCCCCGCCCCTGCTTCCCCTCACCTATTTTTTAACCAATTGATCTCTGTCCTGCTCTGTCGCTCATGCTCACATCCACTTTCCCGTGACTATATTTTAGTTCGACAACATTTACAATTTTAAGAGGTGGATACAGTGCTGGAGAGGAAGGTCACATTATTGGTGATGTCTTGATATGCTCCATATGTTAAAACCGTTTCCTGTCAAAAACTCTTCCCTCCATCAACAAATCCTCCAAGGAGCCATGTATTCCCTGTGCTGCTGCTACAGTGGAACCCTCGGGTCAGGGACTTACTTGACGCATCTTTCCTGTCATATAGCTTCTCATCTACCAACATCTGTGTATGGATATTGAGGTTCGACGAGGACAAGTGCAGAGTCCTGCATTTAGGACATAAGAATCCCAAACACTGCTACAGGTTAGGGATCGACTGGCTATGCAGCAATTCTGCAGAAAAGGAGTCTGGGCATTACAGTGGATGAGAAGCTGGACATGAGTGAACAATGTGCCCTAGCAGCCAGGAAGGCTAACAGCATATTGGGCTGCATTAGTAGGACCATTGCCAGCTGATCTAGGGAAGTGATTATTCCCCTTTATTTGATGCCGATGAAGCCACATTTGGAATATTGTGTCCAGTTCTGATGCGCCCCTGCCCCCCTCCCCGCCACACACACACACACGAGAGAGAGAGAGAGAGAGAGTACGAAAAGGATGTTGACACATTGGAGAGATTCCAACAGAGGGCAACAAAAATTATTAGGGGGTTGGAGCTGTGCTTATGAGAAGAGGATGAAGGAATTAAGCTTATTGATTCTGCAAAAGAGTGAGGGAGGATTTGATAGCAGCCTTTAACTACCTGCAGGGGGTGACAAGAGGATGGAGAGAGGCTGCTTTGAGTGGTGATGGATGACAGAAGAGGGAGCAATGGTCTCAAGTTGCAGTGCGGGAGGTCTAGGTTGGGTATTTGGAAAAACTATGTCACCAGGAGGGTAGTGAAGCACTGGCATGTGCTACCTAGAGAGGTGGTGAAATCTCCATCCCTAGAGGTTTTTAAGTCCTGACTTGACAAAGCCCTGGCTGGGCTTTGAGCAGGGGGTCGAACTTGATGACCTCATGAGGTCTCTTCCAACCCTATGATTCTATATTTCTGTGAAAACAGGAAGGGAATAATACCATCCTCCCAGGAGCTGTGTTTACTGACTCTATTACAAATTGCAGAGCTCTGTAACTTCACTTTTTCTCTGGTTTCTACTATGGGATGAGTATTACTGATAACTTATGTACTCCTCACCACTTAGAAAGATCAGGATCTGGGATAAAGATCAGAAAATTCATCTGCGGGGTCAGGGTTGTCCCCGCTCACATGCAAATGTCTCCTTAAGGCAGGACTCAGGCTTGCTCTGTATTACCAAGTTTTGCCCGCCTCGCTGTGTCAGCGAGGAGTGTGAAAATATCACGTCCCCTTACAGATACAGCTATGCCAGCAAAAATTCAGAATCAGCACAACTGTACCAACAAAAGTGTGCTTTTATTGGCATAGTGAATGTTGTTCTGAGAGCTAACATAGCTATGTTGGCCAAACTCCCTCTGCTGGTATTCATGACGTTTCCACTATGCCAGCAGAACTATTCCAGCAGTCACTCCGTAGTGTGGACAAGCTTTGCAGTCCTAGTTTCGCATGGGACTCTTCTGCCCTGTGCCTTTCTTTCCCCTACAGAAGAGGGAGCTTCAAAGGCCGAGGAAAGTTCAGGTTGTTCTCATCACAGAACTTCTGCAGGCTGGCAATCTCATGGGAACAAGTTTCTCCATGCCTGGGTTTCATGTGTCCCACAGTGACTGCCTTTCTCAAGGATCTAAACATTTCCACTTCTGGTCCTCGCAGAAAGTGAGACAGCTAAGGGTATGTCTACACAGCAGCCTTATTCCGGAAAAAAAAAAAAAAGTTGTTCCGGAAGAGCTACTCCGAAATAACGCTGCTACATGCAAAAATGCATTTCGAAATAGGCTTTGTGTGGGTGGACACACTATTTCAAGATAGTGCCATTGGACACACTGTCTTATTTTGAAACAGGTGCTTATTCGCTGTCTTAACAGCCCCTGTTTCAAAATAGCTATATAACAGCTGAAATTAGTAACCTCATTCTATGAGAAATAGTGCCTATTTAGAAATAGCTGTTTGCCTTATTTCAAAATAGTGGTTGTGTTGTGTAGACACTAGTATAATTATTTTGAATAACAGCTGTACTAGGTAAATAAGTTGATTTCAGATATGCAATTCTAGCTAGGGTATTTGCATAGCTGGAATCGACTCATTTCCCTATTGAAGACCTAGCCTCTATACTTTCTGTCTATACTTATCTTCACCAGATGCGCAAAATCGAACTCCAGAAGATCATCCCGGACCAGCTTGATCTTCCGCTTAGTAAAGACAAACCCGAAGAGATCTGTGCACATCTTCACAACACACCAACTGTAATTAAAATGAAAGAGAGGGAAGGATGTGTCTTACATTTACCTCACTTTATTGGTTTAATTTCAGGTTATTTATTTGCAACCCTTCATCCCCCTGTCCGTTCTCCATTTTTGCTAGATAAAATTACACCCTATAATGCTGATGCTCTCTGGTTTGGTTTTGGTTAATATACCTGTGCTCACTTGCTCTCTAAGCCCATCCTTTCCAAAGGGAGAAGTATTGCCTAGATGTTTTGGAGTCAAGGTGGGAAAAACTTTTGATGAGTCTTTCTGCAGCACTGGGGCTTGTTGTGAAGAATCAAATGTCCAGATTAATTTAATTTAAAACAGCTCCCTTGTGTGGGGGAAGGGGTTCGAAGGTCTCCCCAGGGGCATTTCAGACTGATCATCTTGCTAAGCCAAGATGTCAAAAAACCATGACCCTCAGCCCACTTCTTGTACTGGATTTGGCAGAGTTCCTTGACCCCCTCGGACTAGTACATCCTGTTTCAGCGTCAAAGGAAGGAAGGATGTGGTGTCTTTTCCTGGTGGGGTGGGGGGCATCAATAGGCTCAAACCCAGATAGAGCAACAATCTTATTAACTCCAGCTTTGCTAATAGGGGATTACAATAGTTGTGGGATTTGGCAGTGGGCGCAGGCTCCATTTTCATGCACAGTGCAATGTTTTCCCTGGATGGTTGGTATTTTCGATTTTGCTGCAAATAATTTAAAGATGTGTTGCGTCTCCTTCAATTAAAAGAGTGGTTTTCAGCTATTGTTTTTAATGTCAGGGATTTTAAAACAATGCTAAGAAGTCTGAGCTTTCATTAGGCACATAAAGATGAATTGTTCACTCTTTTTTTATGCAGTATTTTTATCTGAGGAGGTTATTAACTGACAAGTGTTTGTTTTATTCTGGGTGATAGAATAAGCAGGTTGATTGTGCTACATAGAAGACTTGTTGGTATCAGGAAAAAAATCAGGATTATATATGAATAATTTGATCAAACAATAGTATCTTAAATTGGCATCACGCATTTGGAGCCCTTTAGTCAGATTGCAAGCATGCTGAATTAGAACAGAGAGTCCTGTGGCGCCTAAGAAACTAACAAATGTATTAGGTCATGAGCTTTCATGGGTAAAACCCACTTCATCAGATGAGTTGGAGCGGAAATCACAGAATCCAGGGTATATGTAACAGCAAAAGAAGTTATCTGTCAATTGTAGGGCCAGTGTTAATGAAGCAAATTAAGTGTCATTCACAGCATATTATGTGGAAATATGAATATTAAAGGGGGGACATTGCCTTCTGAGGAAGTGGGTTTTACCCAGGAAAGCTCATAACCTAATGAATTTGTTAGTTTCTAAGGTGCCAAGGGAATGCTGGTTGATTTTTAAAGTAACATACTAACATGGCTACCACTGACCTATTGAAATATAGATCACCTCTTAGAATCAGAAGACCTGACTTCCTTTCACTTCCTGGTTCTGTGACGAGCTAGGTTATGCGATCTATGTTCCCTTTAAGCTGAGTGCTTGGGCAGCCGCCCAGGAGAAATTCAAATACTGCCTATATGGTTAGCAGAGGACCCACATCTACCAACATGTGTGTCTCATGTTGGTGCACATCCACACATTCCTCAGTGCGCATGCTTTTGTACTTTGTGGGTAGTCCGTCGTGTCTGACGATGATGTCTTGAGCTTGCACAGGCTCATCAGTTGTGGACTCTCATGTGGCTGAGGAGTCCAAGCTTTGAACGGCATGGGCATTCGCAGTGGGGGCAAGGGATTGTCCTGGCTGTGTTGGTGTGGCGGCTGCTGTTGCTTTCTTCCTCTCGCAAGCATCAATGAGGCGTACGTGTCGCTGCTCTTCAAAGTTGTCATACACGTGTCGTACGAGAGCACGCCAGCCTGTTTGGTCTTTTGCATACTGCTCTAGCTGATCAGGTTTTAAACCAACATGAGCAATGCTGGCCGTCACGCAGTCTTTATACCACTTGCGAGGCCTACCTTGATTCCTTTTGCCCTGAGAGAGTTCACCGTAGAGGAGTTGCTTAGGGATTCTTGACTCCTCCATTCGTATGACGTGTCAGGTCCAGCGAAGCTGGGCTTTCGGAATCATGGCTTCGATGCTCGTGGTTCCTGCTCTGTCCAGGACTTCCAGTTTCATAACTCTGTCCTGCCACTGAATGTGCAGTATTGACCTCAGGCTGCATGTGTGGAAGTGCTCCAGCAGTTTTATATGTTTTCTTCCACACACAGATGGAAAAAATTAGAGGGAACGCTATTTACGACCTTAAGGAACTCATTGCTCTTCTCTTTCCCTTTGGTTCTTTAGCTGTATCACCTTTTTACGATACTTAAACTTGTTTTGGTGTCTATTGATGAAGAGGCTTTTTAAGGATGAAGCATTAAGTATTTGTGGGATTTCTATGGATTTAGAACTGGTCAACTAATACTGTGGGACGATTTCTCATGAAAATTGCTAATTTTTTTTATTGGAATAAAAAAATGAAATGTAAAAACTGTCAATGATCCTGGTTTTGAAAAACTGTTTTTTGGGGTTTTTTCCTCCCCGGTTTTTGATTTTTTACAGCAAGAAAACACAAAATTTAGAATGAAAAGGAAACGGTCTTCATAAATTTTCCTTTTGGGCAGTGGAGGAAGGTCATTTTCCTATCCACGGTTTCAAGAAAATGTTTAAACAACTCTTAGTAATGATAGTGGATACAGAAGGAACTTATTTTGAAATGTCACCTTTTCTTTACTCTTTCAGACCCAGCCTGTGCCCAACCCACTAGCCTATTACATGCACTGGTCACCCTGGTGGTTTCACCAGTTTGAGACGTTAAGCAATCACTTCATTGAGCTGGTGGTGCCATTTTTTATCTTCATGGGACGTCGCATGTGTATCATTCATGGTGTTCTACAGATTCTTTTCCAGGTGAGATGTTCCTTCTTTTGCCTTATTACTGTCACAGCTTAGTGAGTAGTTGCTTGGAGGTATTTGAAAGATACTGTAAGCCTCTCCCTCTTTTTAGATGCATTGCAGCATGACTGTACGAGGTCTAGGGAAATATATTAATACAAATGGTGGTTCAAGTTACGTCAATAGTTTATATGTAATGCATATTGATGGTTGTTCTAAATCACTGACGGACAGCTCTTTGCTGAGCTGCTGGCAATGAGTGTCTGGTCTCAATGCATTACATACACATTAACCTAGATCACACTTGTACCAATTAATAGTCTTATGGGCCAAGAGGCCAAGATTAATGTAGAGATTAAAATTAAACTGTGCCCAGGCCGTAGCTCAAACTGATGAAGTTGATAATGTTGGATGAAATTTCACTATGTATCAAAAAGAAGTATTTTTTGAAAACATTTATTTATTCTTTTTTTCAAAATGTTCTGTTTCGACAAGATTATAGACACATGTTTATGTTAACATTCAGCCTGTTTGTCATTGTTGGAAATGTTTGTTTCCTTTTCTTGTGATGCCAAGTTTTATCACTTTATTTCAAAACTAAAAATGTTCATTTGTTAAAATAAAAATGTTCATGTAATAAAGCAATCCATGAAAAATATCAAAAACTGAAAATTGTAGACTGTTCCTTTACTAATTCACATACAAATCTTTTCCCTCAAAATAAATTGCTTTGTAATTAACAAAAACTGAAGGTTGCACCTGAGAGTCAGAACGGTTGGAGTTTAAATGTTCAATGTCTTTTTTTGCATTGGGAAGCTCAAACTACAGAGATTAGTGCTTTTGTAAATAAATACATGTGAGAGATAAACTGGAGGACAGCTTGTAAACTGACTGGGTAAATCTCAAAACTGCTGATTGAATTTTAAAAGCCTGACATGAAAGCAAGGGGATTTTGTTTTCATGATGAAATACCCTGCCTTCCCAAGCACACCCTGTTACAGCTACCGTGGCACATGTGGCCCATTTGCTCTCTTTACCCACCTTGTGGTAGATTTCTGATGCCATTTGATGCTTTATGAAGTCTCTCTTCTGTGCTAAATTCAACTGCAAATGAGAGCCAAGACTGAGACATGGTGTGTTGGGTTAAAAATTGATTCATTTACCATTTGATTGTCTTTGTACTTGAAACAATCCGAGACCCTAGTTTAAAAAATAAATCCTATCCATATAGGAGTCTTTGATCTGTAAGAACTTAGTGCCCATATACATTTCATTCTGCACTATATAGCCGCCAGTAGTGTTGTGCAGAGCTAGTCAATGTTCCTGGTGAAGTGTGATTGCTATAAAAATGATGATGCTCTGGAAGATTGTTAGCTGTCTTTCATATCTTTTTATCCGGATGTTGATTATTACTTAAGAGCGTTATCCTGTCACATGTACTGTTCAAGTGTATAGCCTCTAGGCAACTCTTTGGAATGTCTTCTTTTTTTTTAACCTTTGGCTACATCTACACTACAGCAATCTGTCAACCCAAGTTACTCTTGGAAGAGATCTTCTGGCAAAACTTGTGTCGACAAAGCACGTCCACATACAAAAGCGAATTGAAAGAGCAATCCACTCTGTTGATAGAGAGTGGCCAGGCTGCCCGGCCACTCTCTTGATAGAACAGCAACCAGAAGCTCAAGAAACAGGGCTGCCCATGAACTGTAACATGAACTGTCCACAGAGGGCTTCCCGGAGCAACGGCAAGGCTTTTTTGTCAGCAGAAACTGTCAACAAAGGTGTTATTCCTTGTCGCAGAGAGGCAAAACTCTGTCAGCGGAAGTGCCGAGTTTTGCCAACAGTCTGTTGACAAACCACATTTTTTGTGTAGAAGCTCCACAAGTTTTGTTGACAAAACCCTGATTTTTGTCAAGTTCTCTAGTGTAGAAATAGCCTTTGTGTGGTAGCATCAGCCAGCTTTCGGTAGTTAAGTAAAGCATTCTGTGGCCTCTGCTGTGTATTCTTCTGTGTTGTTGAAAGAATAAATTCAGAATCAGTCCACATAGCTACGGCATTTCTAGGGTGCCTGTTACTTCAGAACCTGAGCGCTATCCAGTCTCTTGAGAAATCAGCACCACATGCTTTGGTGCACAGGTCCCTTGCTGCTCAGCTCTTCCAAAATTACAGTTTAATGACCTAGTCCTGGAAACTATTGTAGTAGATATATAGATTTTGTGGCTTGAAAATAAGACATTTTTGGATATGTGTGGTCCCTTTTCCTATTGTGATAAACACTAAAGATTTAATAGAGAACTGATAGAAAATTGGCTCTCCTTAAGCAATGGGCGTGCTAGAGCTCCCTCATGCATCAGATCTCCCAAGTATTGATATTTAGTCATTAGCGCTAGATTGGCTTATTAAAACGCCACTGCTGGGCAGTTGAGAGGAGCAGGAGTTGCAGCTTCATGCTGCAGGGGCGTGTGATCGTTTTGCTCAGTTGGGATGCATGCATTTGTTTGGTTATAACAGCAGGCTGGCCCTCACCCCCAGCTGGGCTCTGGAGCCATATGTGGTGTGGTGAGTTTTGTGCTTGGATTTGCTGCAAAACCACAAGTCCTCAAGGATCGTTTCAGTTACCGGCCCATATTCAAACCTGAGCGGCGTTTCACATTGATAACAAAGCCCTAAACCATTTAAATTTGTTCTGGGTTCAAAGATTTGCTGCCAAGATTTCAGTGTGTTACACTGCTTTGAGAAAACGCCAGTTTCTCATTCAAATCCATCCTCCCCCACAAACCAGAAAACAGCACAAATACTTTTGCATTATCCATTTACCATCTCTTGTTTACTGTATATATTTGGGGTCCTTTTATATGTAAAACTAATGCTGAGTGTCATAGCAAAGTAAATGAGTGCTGCCCACTCTACAACCAGACTCCAACCTGGAGATAACCATTCGAAATTCAGTCTTCTTGACAGAGCCAGCAAACGGGCCAACAACTTCTCAGAGGACCCCCTACTGGGCAATATGACCCCTTGTATGCTGCAGAATTTAAAAGGGGAGGCCTCTGGGATCTCAAAAAGAAAGGTACATATAATAAAGGCTCGTAATGACATAACGTAAATACATCCCTCTGACCGCCCTTTAATTGGCACTTTATTGATAGTTCGCAATTACTTACCTATTTCTATCACAAAGGCGTCTGCGAGGGGAAAAAAAGGGTCTCACTGTAATAAGCAGTCCTGGAGCCTTTATAGCGTTTCAACAAAAAGCTGTTTATTTAATATTTACTGCCCTTTTCTTCATTCAGAATGACTTTTATTGACAATACTTCTGCTCTGCAAAGGAAGCCATAAAGTTTAATGTTGATACACCACTTAATTCTGTTTTTCAAGATTTGAATTGACATTACATGCAAGTTTTATTGGACATTTTATAATTGTTATTGGAGTCGTGGTGGCTGGGCTGAGTGAGTGTATTTTTCCAGATTCCAACTGACATGGAGAATACTGCTTTGTTGGGAGACACCCCCCGACTCCACCCTCACTTCACCCTCCCACCAAAAAAGAAGTTTGAATTATTCTTTTGTCACCCTGACTTATTCTTCTGAATTATTCTTCTGACTGTGTCACCCTCTAATGAAGACACTTTGACTGTTGCCAGTCCCGAGGCAACTTGTAAGGTGCTTGTGAGGCCAACAGAACTGAGGACAGCACTCTCAGGCTATAACTTGATGACAGAATTATAGTCCGGTTGTGCTGTATAGTGCATTTATCATTTGCAATATGTAAGGTAGACCATCGGTAGTCTTAGCACCCAAAGGCTGGTCTGGGGAACCAGTCAGCAAAGTCTGTGTCTGGGCCCTGGTTGTTTTTTGGAAATGCAGATACGTACATAGATACCACGCTAGTCCTTCCTCATCATGATGCTGTTCATGTGAGCAAGGCAGAGAAGCTGAAATGATGGGAATTATATGGGCTAGACACCCACCTGCCCCCCAGACTCAGAGAACTTGATCCAGCTGCCAGTTCCAGAAACCCCCATTAGTCTGAGCCAGTCAACCAACCCGAAAGAGAGAACTCTAAGAACACATCAGCCTTGTAACTGCTGCTGCTGCTGTGTTTGTTTAAAGCTGATGGGTGGAATTGAACATGGAACCCCCCTGGAGCTTAGTATGTGAGCCTCTGCCACATGAGCCAAAAGCCAGCTGCCTAGTGGATAACATTGTAGCGCCAACTCATTATTCTCTCTGTAAGTGGTCTCAGTACCACTAGACAGGACAGTACACCAAACCTGGGAGGTGTGTGAGTTACACCTGTCTTTTATTTTTCCTGTTGGGTTTGTTATTACTGTCTTGAACGTGTTCTCTGGAGTAAAGGGAAAAGATTTTGAGCCTGTCCATCTTGACAAACATCCCTTTAACAAACACTGACTGGGATTTGACTCTCTGGCTTGATCCTTAGGTAGGGATGTGATTCCTGTGAGCCTAAGAGTATCCCAGTGCTAGAGGGCCGGGGCACACTGGTATCAGGCAGTGAGTTTCAGTGGGCTTGACTAGTTCAGTGTCTCCCCAGTTCACTTGTGCCATAATCTCTCTGTAGGGGCGGTAGTTGGAGTTCTCATTAGAAAGCTGATAACACACTGATCATTACTATTCGTGCATACATGGTAAATGATCAAAGGACTGCAAATGTAAAGGAAGCACGGGATTAAAATGTGTTTGAACCAGATGAGTCTAGTGCCTGGGTAAACAGGCTTTTTCCAGACACAGGAAAGGCCAAAACGTTGATGCTGGTACAATGTCAAATAATTGGCAATCATAGCTAGTCGTTCATTGGCACATCAGAGGCTACAGGACAGATCAGTTTGCATTGTAGAAAGCCCCAGAGGAGAAGAAACCAGGATGGACCATCAGATGCCACTTTTCCCGCAACAAGGACACAGGTCTTTGAGAAGGGTACATTTCAAAAGTTCAGTGGATCATGAGAGAGACAGGCAAAGAACCCCCAGTGATCGCTCACCTAAGACAACAAAGGAACCAAGTGCTATGGGTTTTGCTGGAGATTTATCATACTTTGTGCCAAGACTGTACAGTAGTTTTGCTAGGTCTCAGTCACTAGAAAGTGGTTTTCAGTCGTATTTGTTTGTAACCATTTTGGTCTTTATCCATTATACCTGACCTCCCTTAAACCTCTTTTCTTTTTCGTTAAACTTGTTTTATTCTTAATCAGCCCAGTACTGCGTTTACCTTGACACGAAGAGTATCTCTGGTTAAAACAACAATTTTTTTTCTTTTTAGTGGAATAGTGCACATTGTTCCTCTTCTGAATGTTCTAAGAGGGGCCTGGACATTTCAGGGCAGATAGTTTAGGGGAAACTTGGAACTTGGTCTTGGAACTTGAGTGTGTGCTGAGATCATTTGGCTTGGAGTAACCAAAGCAGGTGGAGACCACTGAGTGACTGAGGTGTAACAAGCAGGCTGCTGGAGTTAGAGCTGCTCAACGCGCAGATACCTGGTGTATACTGGCTGGGAAGAGCCAGACAAGGAGGTGTGGCAGCAAAGTGTTTTAAAGCACCCAGGGTTACAGGATGAGCAGAGACAAAATCTCTCACTTGCCTGAATTGAACTCCCCAGTAAGTCTGACAGCTTTATTTGTCAGAAACTTCTTAGTGTAAACAGACCTTAGTTTAAAAGGCAAGTGATGAGTGAGATCAACGCTGGCTGGGTCCCATTAGAAAAATCATTACTCGTCATTATTAAATGTCAGATTGCCAGGGTAAAGGCTTTGCGACTTGCAGCTGTGGGTGTAGTTCTTGCAAGCATCTGCACGTAGCGATATTCTTGGTCACATAGTAGTGCCCAGAGCCTGTATCCCCAGGACCGAAGGTGAGTCGAGAGAAAATGTCACCCAAGATTTCAGAGCAACCCAGACAGCCCCCATCAGCAGTTTTATCCCCATGGCAGGCTCTGAAGCAGCTCTCAAGCCGCTAGCACAGCTGCTCGTGCTGTCTGCCAAGGAGCCAGGTGCAGCTGCTGGAAGAGGCTCTTCCACAGCTTGGCATGCATGTCCCGCTACAGCTGGCTTTGTCTCTTGTGTGTCCATAAGTGTTGATGATTCCCTGGTGCTGGGAAAGATTGAAAGTGGCCATTCTGCTCCCTTGATTGATTGCCATTGAAAACCCAAAACTCCAAGATTCTTTAACTCTTAAAGGGATGGTTGTGCAACTGAAGCTGTGGGGCCATGGGATTGAGACTCTGGGAGAGCCCATATCAGGCTTTCCATAGGTCAGTACTGACAGCTGAGAGGCGAGGATGGAGCAGGAAGGGTGAATGTGCTCATATATAGCGGTGTGACTTTGCCTGCAGAGGTTGTGACAACAGTTGCTTGACAGCACCATAGCGACAGGCATCCGCTCTGCAGCAGGAGCCAGGGCAGCATCTCAAGAGTCTTCACCTCTGGCCTTGTTCCCGTGCTCCATGGAAATAACAACACAGCCAGGTTCTCACGGAACTGATTTTTTGTGTGTCAGAGAATCGGGTGGGAATTTGGTATCAATGGGCCCTGGGCACAAGATGAGCAGATACCATCCAAGCTGCTCACTTTTCTCCAGTTCTGTACTGCAGCACCCTCTGCCTCTGCAGTCCAGTTACCCATATGCGTGCAGCACTGCTTTTCAATCTGTGTCTTCAGCATCAAAAAAAAGAGCTAGTTAAATTCATAGAGGTTCAGCCCATCTATGGCTATTAGCCAGGACAGATAGGAATGGTGTCTCTAGCCTGTGTTTCATAGAGGCTGGAAATGGGTAACATGAAAGGGATCACTTTGATGATTATCTGTTCTATTCACTCCCTCTGGGGCATCTGGCATTGGCCTCTGTCAGAACATAAGATACTGGGCTAGATGGACCTTTGGTCTGACCCAGGGTAGCCATTCTTATGTTCCTATCAGACTGGGCCCTGATTCTGTGCTGAGCAGAAAGGGATATTAAGAAGTAATTAGGAGGTCTGCTTTTCTTTTCAGCTTCTGTCAGGATTTCACATCAGAACTTCCAGGTTTCTAAGGCCCAAGAGTGGTTCATTAACCCAGCTCATGTGCAGGGCGCCTTATTTTGACCAGTTCAACTGGCATGCAGCTATTATCAGGTGGTAATGCCCTGTGAGCTGCCCTAGAAAGTGGGTTGCTTTGCATTCAGGATAAAATCGCAAAAGAAGGGGAGCCAATAATTTCCAAGGCAAATACACACCATTGTTTGAAAAACCTTGGTTCTTGCATTTATGGTACAGAGCAAGTCAAATCCAGAATAGAAATTAAATGCAATAATATGGTTAACTTTTCAACATCATTACGGATTTATTGTAAGCAGGTGGCAGACTTGACGTGTGGAGCCACACTGCTTCTGATCATCTCTGCCAGGAATAAAAATAAAGCAGAGGCTTATAAGTCAGTCCTTTCTCGTCTCACTCCTGTACTGTTGCCCTGTAAAAAACAAAAAAAACAAAAAAAAAACACCCCCCCCCCCAGTGCTGTTGTCCAAATTGAGCTACAGCGTACTCAGAAGAAGTTTAATCTGTGTTGACAAATGAGTGTGGCATCTTTAGAACTCTTCAGGGACTAGCAAAAGATGCAAAGTTTTTTGCAAACACTTTGCCCTTTCTGGAGCCACGTGATCATTCTGAGACTGTCATTTGGAATCCGTACCTTATTCGCTGGGGAACTTCACCTGGGACAAAAAAACATCCGCTGGAGGGAGTGTGGTGCTGTGGATAGGGCACTGGACTGGCCATTGGGAGACCTCAGTGCAATTTCCGTCTTTGCAGATGACCTATTGTGGTACCTTTGGCAAGTGGCTTTCACTTGCCGTGCCTCTCTTCCCTCCCCTAGCCTTTGCCTCCTCTGTTTATACCGCAGAAAGTATGTAGACGACCCAAAATTTGGGAGGTGTTAAATAACTGAGAGGACATGTTGGAGAAACAGAGTGATCTAAATCAGCTGGTAAACTTGGCAACAGCAAACAATATGAAAGTAAAGATATACCTCTAAGAATAAAGAATCCAGGCCATATTTGAAAGAGGGAAGATAGTATCGTGGGAAACAGTGGCTCTGAAAAAGATTTTTGGGGAGAGCTGATGAATAATCAGCCGAACACAAGTCCCCAGTGTGACGCTGTTCCCTTAATAACTGATGCAATCGCTGGACACACAAACAGGAGCCACTCAAGGGGGCATGGACCAGTTATTTTATCTTTGTGTTTGGTGCTGGTGCACCTGTTGGTGTAAGACTGTGCCCCGTTCTGGTGCACACCATTCAGGAAGGATTCGATCCAGTGGAGAGTGTTCAGAGAAGAACCAAGGGAAGAATTAAGCAATGAGGAAAAAATGCCTTAAAGGGAGAAGCTCAAGAAGAATAGATAATTCACCTATGTATTATGGACCAGCCAATATTCAGAAAGCTAATGGAGCAAATAATAAATTGATTTGTAATCTTCTAGAAGTTAATAAGGTGATACATAGCAGTCAACATGGATTAATCAAAAACAAATCACGTCACACCTAATACAGTTAACTCTTTCATATCTGGCAGCTCCGGGACTGGGAGGTTGCCAGATAATCAGATATTCTGAATAATAGCAAGGTTTACCTAGCAATATATAACATTAAAGAAAAACAAGATTACATATTAAGAAACAAACAAAAATGTATGAAGAGTACTTTATGTACCAGCATCAGTAGTATTATACACTGTAACCTTAGACTATTGGCTGTATTTATTTGTATTTACTTTCATTATACAGTACTCATGGAAAAGGTAACTAAAATTTACTTACAGTTAAAATGTCAGTTATTTGAGAGTTCTGCATAATAGAATGATGGATATGAAAGAGTTTACTGTAGCTTATTTTGACTGGGTAACAAGCTTAGTGAGTAGGGGGGAAGCAGTAGCTGTGATATGCCTTCATTTTAGTAAGGCTTATGATGTTGTTTCATGTGCCTGTCTCATAAATACCCTAGGGAAATCTTCAGCGATTCAGTGGCTTTATCCCTTTCTTGGTGACAAGTATCGGAGAGGTAGCCATGTTAGTCTGTAGCTTCGAGAACAACAAGAAGTCTTGTGGCACCTTATAGACTAACAGATATTTTGGAGCATAAGCTTTCATGGGCAAAGCACTGCTTCATCAGATGCATGATGGGGGGAGGGGGTTCAGGGAGGTATTTAAAGAGTGGGGTCCCAGGAAAAGGGAGGACCAGAGCTGACAAGGTCTATTCAGCAAGGGGGAAATAGCCCATTATCAATAGTAGGTATCAAAAGATGCAAAAACAAGTCAGATCAGAAAAGGGTCTATGAGCCATTATCAGAGTCTAATGAGAATAGTTAATATCTCCCCATTTGACTCTGACAATGGCTCATATCTCCCTGTCTGATCTGGCTTGTTTTTCCCTCTCTTGATACCTACTATTGGTAATGGGCCATTTCCACCTTGCTGAATAGACCTTGTCAGCTCTGACCCTCCCTTTTACTGGGACCCCACTCTTTAAATACCTCCCTGAAACCACCCCTCCTCTCAATTATGCATCTGATGAAGCAGGGCTTTGCCCATGAAAGCTTATGCTCCAACATATCTGTTAGTCTATAAGGTGCCACAAGACTTCTTGTTGTTATCCCTTTCTGTTACTTAAGCTATTTTAATTGTCTCTTTCCAACATGCGGGCCACAGTCTGGCCTCAGACAGCTTACTTAAAAAGCACTAGAGAAGTCAGTCCAAACTTAAATTTCAGTCAGACTATGACTTGTTTATAATGCCCTATTCACTAGACACTGAAATGTAAGTGCAATATTTATATTTCAGTTGATTTATTTTATAATTATATGATTAGAAAAAGAGAAAGTTGTAAATTTGTCAGAATCAGCTTGCTGTGACATTTTGTATTTTTATATCTGATTTTGTAAGTGAATAGCTTTCAATGAGGTAAAACTTTGGGGTACCCAAGACAAATTACACAGCTGAAAGGGGCACCATAGTCTGGAAAGGTTGAGAGTCACTGGCCTAGACAAACCAACTATCAGGTGGGTGTACAATGAGTTGGAAAACTTAACAAAGAGAGTTTATGGGGTTACTTAACAGTCTATAAATAACTACAGGGGAACAAACATTTAATACTGTGCTCTTCAGTTTAGCCGAAAAATGTCTAACATGATCCAAGCTTCAGCTGGACAATTCAGACTGGAAATAAGGTGCAATTTTTTAAAGGTGAGAATAATTAATTATTGTAACAATTTACCAAGGTTCACAATAGGTTCTGCTTCGGTGATAAATTTTAACTGAAGATAGGGTGTTTTTTGAAAAGCATTTTACAAATCTTTATACTTGTTTGATATATTCAAAATAGATTCAACATGGGGAAATTCTGTAGCTCTGAGGTTTTGGCAAACTCATGTTTGGTACCTAGAAACCACTGTGAGAGGTGAATCAGACAGGTGTTCGCACAGTTCCAAGTCAAATCTGCAGCCTCCTGCTAACGATGATTAGCTAACTTTTTCAGTATTGGCTTTAAGAAGTGATTCTTGCCTGTTGTGTTGGATGGTAGCAATAATTTAGCTCTAAAACAGAGGCGGGGCCTGAGACTCGGTGCATAGAACTTGGAACTTCTTGTTCTTTTTCCCTGCAGCAGTATTTCAGCAGCATCTGGAGCCACAGCTGAGATCAGGTTCCAGGTGCACGTCACTGAGTACAAGCACATGCTGAGCAAGTACTTGCTCCAAAGACATCACAACCTAATTAAACAAGATCAACAAAGGTGGAGGGTGGGGAGGAGAAATACGGAACAGGGAAATGACTTCACCATGGTCGCCCAAGAGGGCCGTGGCAGAGGCAGAATCCATTCCTTCTGATTCTGTTCAGTTCCCCTATCAAGGATGTCATTCCGCTTTCCGTGTTTTTCTGGAAGTATAGCATTGTTCCTCACCATTCTTGAGTTTCTCTCTCCTCTCTGTGTGTTCGAATGCCCTGCTCCCAACCACCCACGGCAGCGCGTGGAGGCCCAGAACAGGCGTCCATGGAAATCTGAGAGGGGGAAAAAGTACATACTAGCTACTTTGTGGGTGTCTTGCTGTTCGGTGCAGCTGGCTCCCAAAGCCCTGAGGTTGCATGTTTCTGACGATGGCCAAAGCACAGCTTACACCAGCAAACGTATTTCTTGGCTCCCTGAGCCAGGCTGTAAAATTACACCACTTGGCAAATGAGTTCATGAGGGGAAGTGAGAGGAAAGCCAAGAAGGAAAGGAAAAGCCACCTTGCCCATTCGCTGGCAGGTAGTGTTGGATTAGAGAGCTGTGCCAGCCAGCTTCAGCTGCCAGAGTGGGAAGGGGCAGGATGGTTACAGCGGGGGGTGGGGAGTGTGTAGCATTGCCAATGGGAAGTCTCCCAAGAGAATGAAATAATAATAAAGGAAAAGTTGGGCAAAGAGACATGTCGGAAAATCCAGGCAGGTAATTAACTTCCATGTCACAGTTCTCATTAACGCAGGTGTACGGAGAGAGGCTGGGATTTACAAAGCAACCTAAGGGCAGGTCTACTCTAGAGGAGAAAATCAACCTAAGATACACAGTTCTAGCTATGAGGATAGTGTAGCTGGAGTCGACGTTCCTTAGGTCGGCTTTCCCCAGAGTGGGAGGTCAGTGAGAAAAACTTTCCCGTCAACTTCCCTTACTCCTCATAACTGCGAGGTGTACTGAGATTGACGGGGACACCCTGAATGTTCAATTTAGCGTCTCTGCTAGATGCACAAGATCAAACTCCAGAAGATCGTCTTCTGGAGCATCAATCTTCCTGTAAGTATAGGTGTGTCCTAAGGGAGATAGGAATTCAGGCAGCTAACTCCCTGAGGTCTTTTGAAAATCACAACCTCTCAGCCCTAGCTCCAAATCTCATGTCCAGTTACGTTGAGTTCAGAGGAGTTACTGGTAGTTACACTGGTTTCGGATCAGACTGCGGCACACACATTAAAGAGACAAAATTAAAACACCTTAAAGAACAGAGAGTGATAAATCCATCAAATGGCAGATAGTCTTTTTAAGGGCCATATGTCAACCCTGCTTCTCATGGAACTTTGCTCATTGATTGATGTGGAGTTGGATGGGCCTCATTAGGGTAGAGTCCATGTTCATAAATGAGAAGCTACCATGCAAACAAAGCAGGCTTCCAAGGCTTTTGAAGGTCAATGATTAAATCCTCATCAGTCAGTATTTGTTCTAGTTCAGAGTACATAGAAAAAACGTTCCTTGGAGAGTTCTCAAGGAACCCTCCACATCCCCAACTTTTTGTGCAAGCTGCTCTACACAAAAGAAAAACAAAAACAAAAAACAGTAAGGCTTGTGACTCATTGTAGGGCTTTCAGAAGGGAGGCGGGAATGCAAGGAATCAAAGTGGACTCTGGAGATTAGGGTGCGTCTTTACCAAAGAACGTTTCCACTGTGGAGCAGTAAAATTCAGGAAAGAGTTTGTGGGCATGGAGGCCCCACCCTCCAATATGAGGCTTAGACGTTGCATATCTCAAGTTAGTGGCTCAGCTCTGCAGGCAAGTCATCCATCCGCCCAAGGTGTTATCTGCTCTTGGAGTGTCTAAGTTTGAGCTCACCAATTTTTTGTAACAGTTTATATTCACTAAAAAGTGGATTTTTGATTGGATGAAAATCTCACAAGAACGTCTGTTTTTATCAATTCTTTTCAGATTTTTGCAAAAATATAAAAATAACGTTTTGTTTGGCTTGAACCAAGGAAATGTGGATGAAAAGAGATTTTTTGTGACTTTTCAATTTCACTTTCTTCTGAATTGTTTGCAGAAAGTAAAATATGTGTTTTGACCATTTTTAGTGCAAAGTTGAAAATGGACAAATGCCCATCTCACTGAGCCCCTCATCTGATGCATCAATTATCTCTTCATTGGCATACGAGAATACAAGGACAAACTGGCTGTCTACGCACATACACACATATTAAATCATGCTGTTGCAATGTCAGAGCTGCAGTGCATTGTGTTGCTAACTTAGGAGCCTGGAGAGGTAGCAGCAGCAGCAGCCAAAAGAAAAGGAAAAGAATAATTAAACAGCCTCCACCAGTTCTCCTCCTATAGAAGGTACCTGAATCCAACATTGGTTTTCACTTGTCCTAAGTTCAGTATGTTGAGCTGGATTTTCTCTCACTCATGCTAGTGCAAATCATGAGTAACTGGGGCTATACCAGTGTCAGACTGCTGGATGTGAGGCCATAAAAGAAAGTTGGGACAGTAATTCTGGATCCAGTGCTCTACGGTTGAATTCTGATCTCACATAGTTTGGAGTAACACTATAGAGTAACTATATACACAGTTTCACGTACAGTCTGATAACTATTACAGGGAGAAGTTTCCATATCAGACACAAGAATATCAGCGCATGCCACCCTGACTTGGTTAAATAGCACTACCCCTACACTGGTGCTTGGCGTTAGTTAGCAACAAGTTGTTTCATTTTGCAGTAGTCGGAACGACTTAGAAGCACTTGCTATTAGCCATAGCAATGTATTTAATTACCTTCTGATTCAGAGTTCTTTTTTTTTTTAAATCGTTAAATAAAGTGTCACCCCTACCCAGCGCTATAAACTCTATTTTGATTGTGGCTGCAATAACCCCTTTGGGCGTCATTCAAATTGTACTAAACAGTTTCTCGTGAGTGCTGGTTTCTCTCAAAATAAACCGAAGCCCGGCTTTGACAAGCTCTAATGAAAAACAAATTGTTATATTACTTAGAAAAATAATTTGAAGGAAGTTTGAATTAGTTGTAAAGGTGGAAAAGGTTCAGCTACTTGAAAATAGAGTTTTGGAAGGTATTTATTTTAACCAGTAAGCCAGTTGCCTTGGAATACAGCCTTGTTTGTTTCAAAATGCGCCTAACAAGAGACGTGAATCATGCAGTTAATCAGTTTGAGAGCTTGATTAATTGGAAGGGGGACTGTCAGTGATTCCAAAAGGTGGGGTAGCCTGGCAGCATTCTGAAATGCAGATTATGAGCTGGTGGGATGGACCATCAATCATGCCACTTGAACTTGGAGAAAAACACTGGAGAAAAACCACAGCCTTGGGTTTTGGAATATTTTATTTAAAATAAAAAGAATCTGGTTATTCAGGACACTGTCGACACAAAATTCACGGCCAAGGTTTTCAAAAGTGGCTGGTGGTTTTGGATGCTTCTGTTTTTGGTTGCTCAGCTGGAAACACCCTAATGAGGGCTCCTTTTCAAAAGGGTTGCGTGTTCAGCACTGTCTTAAAATCAAGCCCCTTTACAGTGTCTTAAATTGGTCATCTAAAACTTACTTGTCCTAATCCATGTTGCCGCTAACTCTTTATATTTTTATACTGGAGAGAAAAAATTAAAATCTAAGGCACTGATCCTGCATCACGATCCATTGGCATGAACTCCTGGCGAGATGCCCATGTGCGCTGCATGTGTGCAGGAGGCTACCCAAGAAAATATGACTGCAGCATTAAGGCATAAGTTAATTTTTATCATTGACAGTGGCTGTTGACTTCTTTGCATTTCCTTGAGTTTAGCCAATGGAAACAGACTGCCTGGTTCTCATTAGCACAGGTTGCCAACCACATGTGTGCAGAAATAACAAAGCAGTCCCCCAAAATCATGAGGTATAAATAAATACATTCTGAGCCCTTTATATTTGTTTTCTGCTTTTCAGGTCCTTAGGGTTCGCCCAGATCACACTTTGTGTTCTGTCCCTTGCTACATTGATTCTGACACCTTTATCTCCATAATATCAGAGCACCTTCCAGTCATGTGTTAAATGACAGGCTTATCAATCTTGTGTGGTTTGTTTATTCCCTGGGGGTGGGGCGGGAATTGTACGTGCAGGGTAGTGTTTAGGTTTCTAAGTTGCAGGAGGGGGACAGCATTTGTTTTGGGATGTTTGGAAGATGGTGGGATTGGCTTTGTTTTTCAAGTTTTTTCTCTGTAACAACGGCAGGAACTTTCTTTCTTTTTTTAAACGAAAGCTGAGGTTTACATGTAGTCACAAGATTCCAGGAGCTGGGTCTTGAAGAGAAACACAAACTATACTAAGATCTGAAAAAAAAAAAATGTGAGCGTTAGTAGAGCTGAACTAGTTTCTGTTCAGCTTCATTTGTTGGGCATGACATGCTAGCAGAGAGCTGTTGTGTTTCGGTTCAAAATGCTTCAGGGAAACATTAAAAACAAACCGTACAATCAGAGCCAGATTCTGCTCTCTCACTGCTGTAAATCCAAGTTACGCTGCTGAAGTCAATGGATTTATTCCAAATGTACGCCAGTGAGATATTCACCCTGGTAATTATTCATTTGCAATGACTGATATGTTTTAAGGATAGAAGGAACTAGGGATGTAAAATCCCAGTTAATTGGTTAGCCAATTAAAAGTGGGGAGGGGGGTATGCCTTGGACAGAGATGTTCCAACCAGGCCTGAGCAGCCCCAGTTCTTGACACCCTGGGCGCATCACACGTAGGGATGCTTCAGCCTAGCCAGAGCAGCCCCTGTTCATGGCAGGGTAGCTGCTGTACCCGGAAGCAGCCTCTCCACCCGGCTGCTGCAGACAGGGGCTGCTCCAGTTGGCCTGGAGCACCCCACACATGCAGCATACCTGCGGGGCTGGTACAAGCCTCTCCCTGCGCTGGGCAGGGAGCTCGTCCAGCCTCTACTGGTTAACCGGAATCGGTAAGCCTCATTCTGATGGTTACCAGTCAGCATCCCTAGAAGGAACCATATACAATCATCTAGTTTGACCTGCATAGCACAGACCAAAAAAATCTTACTGAATAATTTTTGCATAAAGCCCGTAACTTCTGTGTGAGCTGTAGATTTACAGTGATGGAGAACTCACCACCATGTCTCTTGTTCCAGGGGTTAATTACCCTTACTGTTACAATTGTGTATCTTATTTCAAGTCTAAATTTGTCTAACTTCAGCTTCTACCCACTCGATTTCATTATGCTCTTTTCTGGAATTTACCGATTTTTATAACAGTATGTAGCAAATAGTGGCCATGCTCTTCTTTTTTTTTAAAGAAATCCTAAATTTTGGGGTCCAAATTCTCTTGGTGGTTCCCTTTTAAATAAGTGTGTGGAGGTGGGTGTTAAAACACAGACCAATAACTGGTAACAGATGGCAGATTACAAACATGTTTTTTTTTTTAAGTTTAAAATACATGGAGGTTTTTTAAGTGAATTTTTTACAGTATCTGGTTTAGATGTATGAAAACAAAATGGGTGCGTCTACGCTAGCCGGCTACTTTGAAGTAGCTGGCACAACATCGAAATACCACGTGTCATGTCTAAACACACCATGTGCTATTTCGATGTTGAAATCAAAGTTAGGTGGTGAGACGTCGAAATCGCTATTCCCATCCGAAGATGGGAATAGCGCCCTACTTCAACGTTCAACAGTGAAGTAGGGCATGTGTAGACGATCTGTGTCCTGCTACTTCGAAATAGCGGGGTCCTCCATGGCGGCCATCAGCTGAGGGGTTGAGAGACACTCTGTCCAGCCCCTGCGGGGCTCTGTGGTCACCGCATGCAGCAGACCTTAGCCCAAGGCTTCTGGCTGCTGCTGCTGCAGCTGGGGGTCCATGCTGTATGCACAGGGTCTGCAACCGGTTGTCGGCTCTGTGGATCTTGTGCTGTGCAGGGCAAGTGTGTCTGGAAGGGGCCCTTTAAGGGAGCAGCTTGGGGCTTTGCTCGCCCCTTATTTTGACAGGGAGCGCTTGTGTGTGTGGACGCTCCACATTTCCTTCTGGGGCAGCTCCTTTCAATGTTCCCTGTCGCTACTTCGATGCTGAACATTGATGGCACCAGCCCTGGAGGACATGGAGACGATACACATCAAAGTAGCCTATTTCGATGTCCTTACTTTGAAATAGGCTACTTCGACGTAGTGTGCTAGTGTAGACGTAGCCAATGTGTCTGTGCAAATGGAAAGTAGCAGTGGACAAGTTTGAGGATTGGTCTTTTGTTTTTGTTTTGTTTTGTTTTTTTTCAAAAAAGGATTTCACTGGGTATTCAGTGACTCCTGAAAACTTTCCTGCCTGAAGCTGGGAGTTCCACAGTTGCTACTGTTTACCCTTTTCCTCAGTGAGTCAATGCCAAGAGCTGTGGTGAAGCTCACAGTACCTTTGCATTACAGCCATAATGCCTGTCTGTTTGATCAGTTCCTGGGCGTGGGTAGGCAAAGCCAGCGTGCTGAGAACTCTGTGAATATCTGGCCATGGGCTTTGGTGTCTAAATGGGAGAAGAGCTATCTTGCATTGCGCCTGTCTGCAACGGAGTGCTTCACTGTGACAATGGAGGTACCTCTGCTTATCTGCCTCAGTAGCTGGGGTCATAAACTGTCATCTGAGATCTTAAGTGAAAGACCTCATATATGTTGAAAACATAAAGCATTATTTCGTTTTCATTACTTCTGTATGTTTATCAGTGTCACCTGCAAATAGATTAAAATATTGCTGTGCTTTGTAGTGCAGAATACTGAATAATGAGGCCCACCGACGGGACGGGTGGGGGTGAAGGGGCAAAGAGGACAGTTGTCCCAGAGTCCATAGCAGCAGTGGTGGCCAGAGCTCCAGGCCACTTTTTAAATGATGCAATTGCGCTGTGTCGACACTCAGTGTGCGGCTCCCAGAAAGCCTGGGGAGGGCCCCAGGACTGACAGCCATAAGCCCCACCCCTTCTGCTCTTGGCAGAGACAGGCCCCCTCCCGCTTTGCCCCCAGTCCACTGTGTGTCTCAGCCCTGCTGCAAATAGTTGAGCCTTGAATAACAAATCAGGGGCAATTCCCCACTGATGTAAATCAGGGTATCCATGTAGCAGACCATGAAACCAAATTAATTGACAGCTACTGTGGATCTGCCTCTAAGCATTCAGCCAGTTCCTTCCTAAAGCCTAGTCTAGCACAAAGATGTACTCAAAAATCAAGATGTGATTTTTATATAATATATACACACACACCTATATGTATGTGTGTATACATGTGTATATATATATGACTGATCTTACTTAAACTGGTGCCTAACTTTGTATCATAGAAGACTGGGGTTGGAAGAGACCTCAGGACGTCATCCAGTCCAACTCCCACAAAACCATTCCAGCCAAGGCTTTGTCAAGCGTGGCCTTAAAAACCTCTAAGGATAGCAATTCCACCGTTTCCCTAGGCCCGTGGTTCCCAGCCTTTTCAGTAACTCGGCACACTTAAATGAAACAAACGGTTCCATGGCATGCCCACGTTTTGCAGCCGAGTCGATTGCTCATAAGCATCACATTGACTTACATTTGCTATGGTTACAGTCTTACAAGAGAGGTTTGCAACATAGTAGTGCATGAAATAAGCTAAACCCGGATCAAATGCATTAATGTTTTGAATATGCCGTCTTAGACAGCGAACACGGACACATTTTCAAAATTTGCTCAATGTCATGATGGGGATGCTGAGAAAACGGGCAACCACTGAACGCAGGCTGCCCTTCTTGCTGGTCTGTTAGAGATGGGATGCAGCATTTGAGCAGCATCCCAGTTCCAACTGGCTTCCTCCCTCTCTCCCTCCTTACCACAATAGGAAGTTGGGGGCAGGCTCCCTACCAGCTTGTTTGGGCTGGGAAGCAGCATTTCAGCAGCCTCCCAGTGTAAACAGGGTCCTGTGGGGTCATCAATTCCCCTCCATCCCCCTGCAATGGCTCTGCAGAGAGCCCCAGTGAGGGGAAATGAATAAAATGTCACCGCACACTTGGACAGCTCTCTTGGCACACCCGTGTGCTGCTGGTTGAAAACCACTGCCCAAGGCAACCCATTCCAGTGCTTCATCACCTTCCTATTAAAGTAGATTTTCCCTAATATCTACCGTAGACCTCCCCCAGTGCAATGTGTGGCCATTGCTTCTTGATCTGTCATCTGCAACCACTGCGAATAGCCTGGTTCCATCAGGGCTGACATGTGTTTGCCAGGCCCTGGGGGAAGCAGGTTCTGGTCCCTGGAAGGGGCAGGACCTTAGGTGGAAGGGGTGGGGCTGGGAGCTAGCCTACTCCAACCAGCCTTTTAGCACCACTGGCATTGCAGGATTCACCCCTTTTGAGGGTGCCAGTAGTAATTTTAAGGCTCAGGTCTCTGGCTGCTGCCACTTCTGAGATAGCAGTTGCTGCCAGGAGCTCCAGGTTCTTCTAAATTGCCATGCCATGGGCAGCTGCTCCCACTGTCAGTAGGTCTGGGCTCCACCCTCTTTGGAACATCCCCCCACCCCTTTCAGGTAGTTGAAGGCTGTTGTCAAATCCACCCTCACTCTTCTCTTCTGCAGGCTTTTCTCTTCTGGACTCTGTCCAGTTTGTTCGCATCCTTTCTGTAGTGGAGGGCCCAAAACTGTACACAGTACTCCAGTTGTGGTTTCACCAGTGCTGAAGAGAGGGGAATAAACACTTCACTTCATCTGCTCACAGTGCTCTGATCGATGCAGTTCAGTATGGATTAGCCTTCTTGGCAACAAGGGCATACTGTTGACTCATATCCAGCTTCTCACCTATTGTAATCCGCTGGTCGTTTTCTGCAAAACTGCTACTTAACCAGTCCCTCTTCAACCTGTAGCACTGCCAGGGATTCTTCTGTCCTAAATGCAGGACGCTGCACTTCTTGTTGAACTTTCGTTTGACCCAAGTGTCCAGTTGGTCTAGGTCACTCTAGCCTGTCTCCCTACTCACCAGCCTGTCTCTCTCTCCCCCAGCTTAGTGTTATTCACAGACTTGCTTAGGGTGCAATCCATCCCATCATCCAGATGATTAATGAAGATGTTGAGCAAAACCAGCCACAGACATGGCCCCAGAGCACTCCTCTTGATACCAACTGCCAATCAGACATCGAGTCACTGATCTCTACATGTTGAGCCTGGCAATCTGGCCAGCTTTCTATCCACCCTATAGTCCATTCATCCAAGCCAAATTTCTGTAGCCTGCTAGCAAGCAAGCAGTGGGAGACCATGTCTAAAGCTTTGCTAAAGTCAAGGTATGTCATGTCCACCACTTCCCCTGTGTCAGTGTAGTTTGCATCTATAAAAAGCAACTGCAAATTTGCAGGCACAAGCAAAACTAACGTAATAAGTTTTAAAATGACCTTTGAGAGTCTGGACATTAGTTTAACTAACCTGATTTAACTTAAACTGGTGTAACTTCTGCATGTAAACAGACTCCAAGAGTTGCTCTCCAGGCTGCTCAAAGAACAGTGATAAAGGATAATTTTAAGTCTTTCTTTAATGAAAATAATTCCATTATTCTTCCAGGGCCAGGTTGTTTGTTTTAATGTTTCTCAACCACAAGGCTGCCTCCCAAGACATCTTATTTTGATCTGGAAGCATTGGGATGACCATACTGCATTAGCTGCTTCGGCCCACGCTGAGTTTACACAGCTGTATTAGCTGATTCCCCTGGCACTTCTGCATGCATTATCTCGTTGGTGATGCAACTGTTTGTAATTGCAGTGAACCTGTATCATCCGTTACTTTCATCCTCCTGTTAAAAACTGGCCTTCTTAGTGCTGGAAGGGGAGATTCAGAGACTTTGGTGATTTGCGAAAAGGGACCTATTGTTTGTTTCCTGTGCTAGTGGAACTGCGTGATTTTCGTGCCGGCCCACAAATACAGATTAGTTTATGTAGGAGTCACATGGATATATCTGGGGCAAAAATGTAATTCATTAGGACCTCCTACTTGTTAATGGGGCCTAATAATAATAATATCATAATACGCACGTTATTACTATCACAATATTTAATGTATTATGTAGTGATTTTCTTGTACAGAGCCTTCTGCAACTGTCCATTTTATAGATTCAGAAACTGAGGTAGAGGTTAAAGTAGGGGTCAGCAACCCCCGGCATGGGTGCCAGGATAGGCGCACAAGCCAATTTTCATCAGCACACAAGGCGATAGCTCAGCCCTACCCCTCTGCATCCATGCAGCCGGGAGGAGGAGCGTGTGTACCAGTACTGGGTGAAACGAATTGTACCCCAATTGCATAAATCATGACTGGAAGGTTCAAGTAGCAGAGGGGGAGCCGTGTTAGTCTGGATCTGTAACGGTAATGAAGGGTCCTGTGGCACCTTATAGACTAACAGAAAAGTTTTGAGCATGAGCTTTCGTGAGCAAAGACTCACTTCATCAGATGCTGGTGAGTCTGTGCTCACGAAAGGTCATGCTCAAAACTTTTCTGTTAGTCTATAAGGTGCCACAGGACCCTTCGTGACTGGAAGGTTGTGCCACAAGGCATTGGGGAAGTTTGAGGAGGAATTTTCAGAATATAAAGAGTAAATCCTTAAAAGCAGCTTGGAAATTTTTAGTGCCAAGTTATGATAAGTCTCACCTAGAGTCCAGGTTGGGAGGTTGAGTTCACTCTTGCAAAGATATAGACATATAGCACCCCACTTGCTGTACAAGTGGACACATGGTGAAAGACAGGGTCAGAAAGTTTAGAGAACTCTTTCTGTTTAAACAAATGTTTCTCTCTCTTGTTTGTGGACCATTATTCCTGGATTTGATGTCACTGATACTTTGCACTATGCTGAACTGCAGCGGCCTGAGATGCTGAGCTGCCCCATTTGGGAGCGGTAGGTCAACCCTTTTGCTGACTAGAGAAGAGGTTAATGGTTTCACGTAACTGAGTGGGCCATATATCACTGAGGGAACAGAATCCTATTTAAAAAAAAATTAAAATCCTGATCTTTGCACTGATTAAGTGGGTGCTTCAATCTTCCACACTCTTCTCCAGATGGTTGAACGAACCATAAGTATCAGAAAATTAAACCAGAGAAGCTAAAAGGTAATGTGTTGGCCTTGCAAAGTGAACACATCTCCACTGCTTTATAGCATCAGTGTTCCAATTTGATTGCTCTTACATAGAAGGAGAAGAGCCAGCATATTGACATAGACCAATGGTTTCTCCTCAGCCAGTTTCTGTCTTGAGCGCTGGCTACTCCAGAAAACACAGCCGTTATCATCTGATAGTGCTAGATAGTATTTAGGGCTGTAAACTCAAAATAATCCCTCTTGTAGGATTACAACACAGGCAGCCAGAAGTCTAGTCTAAAAAAAAATCCACACAACTCACCCTATTACTAGGAAACATTTCTCCTTGTCTCCAGCCTGGACTCATTTTAATTTGAGTTATACAAAAAAGATGACCTTTGCCATATTTATACTAACTAGTGGATCTGTACAGGCTGTTTGGTTGTAACTTAGCTGACTTTTAATTATACTATCCTGTGTTGAGAGTTCCACAGGTTAAGAGCAGGTTAGATAAATATCTATCCGGGATGTTCTAGATGGTGCCTGGTCCTACTGGTGATGGCAGGAGGCAACTGGACTTGATGACCTCTTCTTGTTCCAGTATTTTATGAATCTATGAACTGTATTTTGTGTTAAATGATATTTTCTTTAATCTCTTTCAAGTGTGCCTCTTTTTGGAAGAGGCTAGAATTAAGCAAATTGAGGTCTTTTTTTCTGAATCTCTCATGAACAAATTCAGCTGTGAGAAAGTGATGTGAAAGTGACTGTATGGGACCAGTACCCAAAGGACCATAACGTAAAGAATATCAGGGCCAGTGTGTTGAGAGAAAAGGGAAAGAATTATTTCCTCATTTCCAGTCAAATGAGAATCCTCACTCCAAAAGTACCGGGCAACTCATCCTGTCAGTAGTGGAAAGAACAAGAAGGTTGGGGAAAGATGGGAAATGAAAAGATGATCAAACAAAACATCGTGGCAGACCCCTACCTGGAAGTGTCAGGAACTGTCTAGAAGGAAGATATGCAGGGTGGTGGGCTAATGCATTCTTGTTCCCTGACTAGGCCAATTAGGACAGCCAACTGGGGCCTTATTAGGAATCAGCCCTCATTGGTCAGCTGAGGCCCAACACTCCCTATAAAAGGTTCCCCCAATTGGTTTCAGGAAGGAAGGTTTTGGAAGGCGCACCGGAGGAGCAGAGTGAAAGCAGAGTGAGCGAGCGAGCGAGCGAGAAGGTACCACGGGGAAGCGGTGGGTGAAGTGGCCCAGGCTGACGTTGCTACTTTGGGGCAGGGGTAGAGGCCCTACCGGTTGCCTCTTGTCCTCGTAGGGACCCTGGGCCGGAGTCCAGAGTAGAGGGTGGGTCTGGACTCCCCCCACCCTTCGCCAGAGGGATTACTCCACTGGAGCAGGTGTGGGCCTGCAAGGGGACTGGCTTTATCCTCCCCACTCTGGACTTGCCTATGATGAGGATGGCTCACTAAGCGGAGACTCCTG
Source organism: Carettochelys insculpta (assembly GCF_033958435.1). Taxonomy (NCBI): domain Eukaryota; kingdom Metazoa; phylum Chordata; order Testudines; family Carettochelyidae; genus Carettochelys; species Carettochelys insculpta. The sequence goes on from NC_134152.1 coordinate 35,052,780, forward strand.
CCTTTGGAAAGGCCTGGGCAGATAAGGGGTCTCCGTGAGTCTCTGGGGCACAACAGAAAACCGCCAGGAAGCGCAGGGACCCACAGGGGCTGACAAGGGACTTTGTCACAACATAAACAGTTTAAAAATTATATTGCTTTATTGGTTTGTTACAGTGTCTGTGTACAGATGACAGAGGATGTTGATGTCCTTTTATTGCACCAGGAGGTTGTTCATTCCATAACCAACCTTTCAGGGCCAACCCAGATCCCTGTGTCGACAGCCGTTTGTAACAGCAGGAGCAAATCTGCCAATTCCCTATGTCAAACGTAGATTATTACTGAGAGCCAGATCCTGAGAAAGGAAGCGAAAATCATGTAAAAAAATCAGGGCCAGAGGAGGTCAGCAGCATTCATCAAAACTAGATTAGTTTTCCTGACTTAGTGAGAAGAGGTGATGCTAACAATGGACAAGTAAGGAATGCTGGGCCTGTGAGTCCAAATGAAGGATAATGCTTAGTTTACTTTGGCTGTTTGGAGAAGATGGAGCAAGAAATAGAAACTACAGATTTGGATGATGTCTTCCATACTGTCTTCCTCTTCAGCCCTAAAGACACATCAGCCTCATAACCCATATCTCAAGCCGCACAGTAGGCAATTCCCAGTAACTGTTGCAGTAAGCAAGAAGGTACCCTGCAGTGCCTATGCTACCCTTAATGGAGGATTTTGCTGTAGAACCCACCTAACAGGAATGGACCCACCAACTTCCTGGGAATCATCCAACTTGGCAGTCATGTAAATGACTCTTGTTCTGTGCCCTGAGTCCATGTTTAGGGTCAGTCTAAAACTCCACCTGTGATCACCACATGTGTCCTCTGCAAAACTGCAGTAAATTAAAACACAACAGGGAATTTTAAGAATCACATCCTCTTCCTTCTTGGAGTCATGTTACAGCGACCTCAAAACATCTGGACTCAACATCTCCTTGGCTCCCAAAGGGTCTGCTGTATTAAAGCTTCATCTTCCTTTGTTAACTTCTATCTTTTTTCCCCTCCCGATACCTCCTCTTAATTCACTGTTGCTTTCAATGTGGTTGGCCTTATATATAATTAGTATTTTATCTGCTATAAATAAAATGCACCATGGAATAACTTTAGTTCTCTTTTGCCATTGGTAAACACAACTATATAACACGATGTGATTTACTGTGCTCAAGAGAGAGGTCTAAAATACAACATGTCCTGTTTTTTTAAAAACATAGCTTCCTTCTCAGCTAAAGGGCGGCAACATCCGCTAACATTAAAATATAATGTTGGATACTTGGGGGCGGGAGGGGAAGAAACTTCATGGGTTCCAGTTGCATAGGAGCTTTTATTTCTTTCCCCTTTGTGTCAGCATGACTTTAAAGTACACTGAGCATTAGGTCAATTTGATCAGAATTTAACGAGCTTCCCAGTGGTAACTAAAATCAAGAGTCCTGCAACTTACTTACCCTGTTGATGGGTCTTGTTCTCAGACAGGAAGGAAAGAGACAGCTGCTAAGCAGACTCTATTCATAATTCATCGGGTCAGTGAAGAGAGGCCCTTGCTACTTTTAACCTCAAACAAGAAAGGTTTCAGACTTGAAAAGGAGCTGAAAGTGAGATGCCGAAAATCATCCGGTGGCCGTGCAGGCATTTTGGTGATCTATCAAATGTAAAGCCCTGGTGGTTCCTGTTTAACAGGGCTTTTCAGCTGAAAGACTTACCCAACTTATGCTGTAAAGCTTCATTTTTAACATCCTAGGCTAGGCTTATGATAGGCTCGCTGATGTGTAGGTACTGTAACTGTTCAATTCATAGTGGCTGTATTGCATTCTAACTAGGAGCTGATACTAGGGCCTCGGATGTGAAACTTCACAATTTGGAAGGAAGGGTGACTCAGAATTTGGTTTTTAGTTCTGCATCAGATACTCAGACCCTTTATTTGACCTTATACCCAACCTATTCCTGCTCCTGAGCAGGGTATTGTTTGCTCATCCCATTTCTGCTCACAATATCCCCATGTCTAACATCCCTCTTGGAAGATGTGTCACGGTGTTCCTTTCTGTTATTGTTCTGTGACCTCACTTTACCATCAAGTACTTAGTGTGGCATTCATTCATGGACGGGAGTTTCACCTTCAACAGTCATTTCAAAACACATCAGAGTAAATGATCAGACTGATTTCCAACTTGAAGTACTTAAATTCAGCATTTCACAGATAGTCATTTTTGCAGGCAACCCACCGAGCAATGTTACATCTGAGTATTATCACTTTAGCATCAGAATCATGTAGTGATTGTCCTATATGTAATGATCAATACTCTCTTACAGTGGTTTTCAGCAGACCCCTACAAATTTTCAAATGGAGGTGTGGACTCCTTTTGACATTTTAGACATAGTCTGTGAATCCCAGGTTGAAAACTTCTCATACTAGAAACAAACTCTGATGCAAGCTTTACCTTTCAAAGACTTAGGCCCCAGTCCTGAGGAGACTTACATAGGTGCTTCCTGTTATCCACTATAAATTGTCCCGTTCGAATCTACTCTCACAGTGCTTTAAATTAAGCACCTGGATGAGTGCAGAATCAGGAGCATTTTCTGTGAACCCTTACACACTGTAAAACCTGGGTGAAGATTATAGGGTTGTCAGGGAGGGGAAGAAGAGGAATCAACAGAGAATTTGGCCCTTACATTTCATAATTTTATTTATTTTGAGATTTTTTTCCCCTAATCCAAGCCTGGAAGGAGAAAGAAACCAAAAACCCAGCCTGTGGTGAAACCAGCATAGTGAGAACACATCATGGCTACTAAAAAAGAAACTTCATTTATAAAATGCGGGGAAACACGTAAAAGTTAAAAAGAGAGAGAGAGAGAGCAAGCAAAGACACAATCCTAAAATATCACTGTGATGCAGAGAAAAATATAAACAGACATAGCTAGGAAATTCCACAAGGAATATGACTTTTTTAATATTAATCATAAAGGAAAAGATCATTAAAACTCGAGTGGGTGCCAAATTAAATACTCCACACAGGTCCAATAATGTTATAAGACCCTTTAGGTATCTTTCTCTTTGTCTGCTTGGAAAGATAACAGCTTTATTATTTTTATTAATATCATTAGCCTCAGAGGATAGGACAAGATACAATGGGCTTAAATAACAGCACGGGAGAGATTTGAGTTAGACATTAGGAAAAACTTCCTAACTGTCAGGATGGTTAATTACAGGAATAAATTGGCTAGGAAGGCTGTGGAATCTCCATCATTGGAGATATTTAAGAGCAGGTTAGATAAATATCTAACAAGGATGATCTAGATGGTGCTTGGTTCTGCCGTGAGGGCAGGGGACTGGACTTGATGACCTCTCAAGGTCCCTTCCTGTTCTAGTGTGCCATGATTGTATAAAATGTACTGGTAGGTGAATGGTTCAGTCACATGTGGTAACTCTACAAATATCTCTCGGGCAACAGGAATAAACCACTAAAAAATGTAAGGTTTAGCCCTGAATTAATATCCTCTGTTGTTTCCCTCCCTGGTTCTTCATGTGCTTTGGTGATTGAGTGTCATTTGGGCCCTGCAGCTGCTTGTCTGCCTCTTTTTCTCCCCTTCCTAGTGGAGAAGGGATAAATAAAAAACAAACCCCAGTTTTAATTTTTGTTTTAATCTACAACAATGTCTCGGTTCAGAAAAGGGTCTGTTTTCAGCGAATGCTATTGCATAAAGGCAACTGCAGAGCAGGTCTGATGGTTGCTATTGCTGGCTATTTGCGGTAACACCCTCTGTGTATTATGCGCTTTCCAATTGCACAAGACGGCTTGTTCCTGCTCCTAAAAGCTCGCAGTCTAGTCACAGGCTGATAGACAGACAAGTTATAGCCCAGTAATGCCAGGCCATGCTACTGTTTCTTTCTGTAACAGATGTGGAAATGACATTTTTCAGAGAGAGCAGCACAGAGCCCTCTCTGGCATCTGTTTACACATAAAGCTAAATACCTATTGTCATATTGAAATATAATATCCCTATATTATAGGGATCTATTCTCTGTATCCCTAGTCCCAATGTCATGGTGTGACTGAACTCTGGGTAGTCATCGTCCTGGAGTAGGGAACCCATGACCACCAGCACCATGGCAACAGTAGTGGTACCACAAGACGCCAGAAAGGAACTGCTCCAACCACAAATGCCTATGGGCAGTGCCTTTTTCAAAGGGGCATTATTAAGTGGCTTGTGAAATACCTATGTGGCATCTTGGGTGGAAAATCCTGGGCAGGGCTGTAATTTGCCGCTTTATTAAACTTCCCTCAGTCGTGTCTGAGCAGCTCATGCATCTGTCACAAGCAGAGATTTCAACAATGAATTGCACATTGGAGATTAATGTCTTGTGGCACTTCCTGTGCTTCTTCATATAATTTTTTTCCAAAGGGGCTGATTGCTTGTAGGCCGTGTTAGACACGCCCCTCTGCATCTGGCACTCACTTATAAACATTTTGGTGTTCTGAAACCTTAAAAGCCTCTTGGTGCTGTCAAAGAAAATTGCTCTGGAATCATATTAAGCCACCCAAAAATGTGTGTCCCAAGTATATAATGTCAAGATTCTTTAAAACCCATCAAAGTCCAGCTCTTCTAGCTTTAAGGTTTAAATAAGCCACCACATATAAACCTTATAGCATAGAATCATAGAATACTAGAACTGAAAAGACAGATCATAGAATCACAGACTACTAGGACTGGAAGGGACCTCAAGAGGCCATCGAGTCCAGCCCCCTGCCCTAATGGCAGGACCAAGTACTGTCTAAACCATCCCTGGTAAACATCTATCTAACCTGTTCTTAAATATCTCCAGCGATGGAGATTCCACAACCTCCCTTGCCAATTTATTCCACTGTTCGACCACCCTGACAGTTAGGAACTTTTTCCTAATGTCCAACCTAAACCTCCTTTGCTGCAGTTTAAGCCCATTGCCTCTTGTTCTCTCCTCAGAGGCCAAAAAGAACAAGTTTTCTCCCTCTTCCTTATGACACCCTTTTAAATACCTGAAAACCGCTATCATGTCTCCCCTCAATCTTCTCTTTTCCAAACTAAACAAGCCCAGTTCTTTCAGTCTTTCTTCACAGGTCACATTCTCTAGACCTTTAATCATCCTTGTCGCTCTTTTCTGGACCCTCTCTAATTTCTCCATATCTTTCTTGAACTGTGGTGCCAAGAACTGGACACACTACTCCAGCTGAGGCCTAACCAGCGCAGAGTAGAGCAGAAGAACGAATTCTCGTGTCTTGTTCACAACACACCTGTTGATGCATCCCAGAATCATATCCAACCTAAATCTCCCTTGATTCAATTTAAGCCCATTACTTCTTGTCCTACCCTTAAAGGTTAAAGAGAATAATTTTTCTCCCTCATCCTTGTAAAAACCTTTTAGGTATTTGAAAGCTGCTCTCTTGTCCCCTCTGTCTTCTCTTTTCCAAACTAAACAAACCTAATTCTCTCAGTCATCCCTCATAGGTCCTGTTTTCTAGACCCTGAATCATTTTTGTTGCTCTTTTCTGGACCTTCTCCAATTTCTCCACATCTTTCTTGAAATGTGGTGTCCAGAACTGGACACAATACTCCAGTTGAGATCTATTCAGCACAGAGTAGTGTGGAACAATTCCTTCTTATGTCTTGCTTATGACACTTTTTAATGCGTCCCAGAATGATGTGGTTTTTTGTTTTGTTTTTTTTCAAAAGTGTTGCACTGCCAACTCACATTTAGCTTGTGGTCCATTATGACACCTACATCCCTTTCTGCGTTACTCCTTCTTAAACAGTCACTTCTCCAGACCATTTCTCTAGTTTGTCCAGATTGTTTTGAATTATAACCCCATCCTCCCACGACATTTGCAACCCCTCCCAGCTTTGTATCATCTGCAAACTATATAAGCGTACTCTGTATGCTATTATCTAAATTGTTGATAAAGATATTGAACAGAACCGGTCCCAAAACTGATTCCCTGCAGACACCCCACTTCTTATGCCCTTCCAGCATGACTCTGAACCATTGATAATTACTCACTGAAAAGGGCTATCCAGTCAGTTGTGCACGCACCTTCTAGTTGTCCCATCTGTGTTGTATTTCCCTAGTTTATTGATAAGAAGTTCATGTAAGACTGTATCAAATGCTTTACTAAAGTCTAGGCATACCATATCTACTGCTTCCCCCTTATCCACCAGGCTTGTTATCAGTGAATGCTGTCTGGTTGGTTTGGCATGATTTGTTCCTTACAAGTCCATGCTAACTGTTTTTTATCACCTTGTTATGTTCCAGATGTTTGCAAATGGATTTCTTACTTATTTGGTGCATTATCTTTTCTGGTACAAAAATTAAGCTGACTGGTCTGTAATTTCCTGGGTTGTTTTTATTTCCCTTTTTATAGATGGGCAATATATTTGGCCTTTTCCAGTCTTCTGGAATCTCTCTCATCATCCATGGCTTTCCAAAGATGATCACTAATGGCTCAGATGCCTGCTCAGTCATTTCTTTGAGTATTCTAGGATGCATTTCACCCAGGCCCTGGTGATTTGAAGACATCTAACTTTTCCAAGTAATTTTTAACTTGTTCTTTTCCTGTTTTAAATTCTGAACATGCCTCCTTTTCTCCAGCATTTACTACTGTAGGCATCGAGTCACCACCAACCTTCTTGGTGAAAACTGAAACAATGTAGTCATTAAACACCTCTGCCTTGTCTACATTTTCTATTATTTTTCTTTCCTGTTCATTAAACAATCCCGAAACAGATGAGGCTTACCGGTTAACTAGTAGGGGTTGGAGCAGCCTCCCCCAGCCAACATGGGCAAGGTGTTTATCCAGCCCTGGGGGATCATCACAGGTGGGAGTGCTCCAGCCAGGCAGGAGTAGCCCTTATTTGCAATGGCCCTTGGGTAGGCATGGCTGGGAAGAGGTGGGGATGGCTGGGGAGGCTGTTCCAGCCCAGCTGGGTGGAGTGGCACACCTACCATGGAGAGAGGCTGCACTGGAGCATCCCCACCAGCGGTGCACCTGGGGCCACCTCAGACAGGGACTGCTCCTGCCATATTGGAGCACCCCCCAGCTGGCAGTGCCGAGGAAAGGGATGGCCCAGCCAAGCTGGAGCAGGGTACCTGGCATGCCGTGAACGGGGGCTGTTCCCCCTGGCTGGGGCAGCCCTTGCCCATGGTAGGCGATGCTGGAGCAGTCCCAACTGTCCCAGCTAAGATCAGGATACTTTTGTGCTGAGGGGTATGCAGATATCTCTGTTGCCCCATTCTCCCTGAGATCCATGTTGACCATCACCAAGAGCCTGTGAAAGGTCTCACGCTTTGTCGGGGAGACAACATGAACTGTAGGCAAGATTGGTTTTTACTCCGTCTGCCTGTTGACCTCTTTGATTTGCTGGTTACTAGTGGGCAAATTTAAGATCAATCCCATAACCAGCATTGATATAATTGCTTTTTGTAGCATGGGATTACATTCTTATCTCAGCACACAGAAATTTACCCACATATGGGTGAATATATTCCCCCTTCTCTGTAAACTGTGTTGAGACGAAAAACTCCACCTCCTGCTCCAGTCTTTCCAAGAGTACGTTCTTTCTCTGTAACCTTGCAGCTACCAATGTGATTTTGTTAAGCCAAAGGCTAATTTCAGTCCAGGCTACTCATACCAGCAGCAATGCAGCTCTTCATGGAACACTTTAATACATTTTCATTAGTCTTCCACAGTGCATCTCAAATGATCGGCACAGTGGCACGAAGCGGAAACAGCTGTGACCTTGAAAGTGGGTGGCATTTTACATTTCCTTTCTGGCCTCCCATGAGATGTAAATTTCATGTTGTACCGTCTGACATAAGCAAATCTATACTGGGAAAAGAAGTGAAACTACCAGGAATATCCCCTGTACTAGCCTCTCTGTTACTGGGATATTCAAAAAGGCCCCTCTGTGTGTCCTTTTGGAAAACCCAGCTGACTCATATTCTGAGATAACCATCAGTTAATTAAACTGCAATAAGAGTTGCTGTGTATGTCTGTCTGCTTGTCCTTAAGCCAAAACTGATCAATCTTGCCATAAAGTCACAAAGAGGTAGCCGTGTTCATCTGCATCTGCACAAAACCAAAAAGCAGTCCTGGAGCACTTTGTTAATCTGTAAAGTAATTTATTAGATGATAATGTGTTTGGAGCTTTTGTGGGCCAAATCCACTTCTTCAGATCTGGAAAATTCTGAATTTTCCAGGTCTGAAGGAGTGAGTCTGTCCCATGAAAACTCCAATCTTGCCATGTTCAGCTAGAAAGCTGTTTTAAAACAAAACCACAACAACAACAAACAAAAAACTATAATCATCAGTGGCAATCAGATTAGGAAAGTGACTAGATCAGCTTCTTGTGGAATGGTACTTCAGGTTTATCATACACATGTGAAAAATGTACCTTTTGATATGGGTATAAGGAGTGCTATATTACGTGGTCCACCCAGTGACTCTCCCCTCACTGCTTAAGTTCTGCACATCTATCCATACCCTTTCGGCAGTCCACAGAAGTAATTTGGCCCTGTCTGTAAGAACCATTCTGGGGAGAAATAGTTGTGAGTGTTCCATTTCTGATCATTTAATAATTTATGCCTCTTTCCCATTATAACCTAAATTACAAGCAAAGGCTATGAAAAGAGCTATGAAAAGAAACTGCTGCAGACGGCAGCATAAAAATGTGTTATTTAACACTTTCCATGTTTTTTTAAGCATCTCTGGTTTTGTCCAACATACATTTCATTTGCTGTTTACTTAAGTCCCAGCCACTGACAGCATGTGGATTGCTAAATTACCATCTGGGACGTGAATAAAACTAGTTTTTTTTTTCCCCTTCCTCTCTTGGCCTCAGAAAATGTAACAAAGGCTTAATGTCCACCAGTTGGACATTTCAAGTCGTATTTTAAGCATGCAGTGCAGAGTGTCAGCAAGTTGGCTGGTTACATTGTCTATTCTTCATAATATTCAACTCGTGTTCTAGTAGAGTAACAGGAGCTACTTTTTCTAGAGTGTTTTTTCTGCTGAACCAGCTCAGGATTCCTGGTAAGTGAAATGGGTGCACTTCTGCAACCTTTACTCATGTGAAGTGTAATCTTACACTACTGAAATCTGTGTGGTTCTGACAGAGTAAGGCACTATTCAGGGTAAATCGCAAGTTTGGAGATTGCTTCTTTTCCAGTGTCCACCCATCTTGTGAGCAGCTACTTGAAAGTTCTAGGGTCTGATCCTGAAACAGAACCACTCCACATCCTCCTCTGTTAAGTCTCCACTGTCACCCTTGCTAAAGGTAGAGGAGCATCACTAATGCATCATACTTCTACTTCACTTTTCATCCCTAGATCTCAATGCATTTTATGCAGAAGGGCGCTATCATTATCCCCATTTTACAGATGTGGAAACTGAGGCATGGAGCCAGGAAATGAAATACCCAGAGTCACCGAGGCAGTCAGTAGCAGAGCAGAAGGGCAGAAACTAGTGTCCTCAGTTCTGGTTTAGTGCTCTGTCAATTTGATTGCATTGCTTCTAGATCCATTTAGTCATGTACTTTTCCAATCTGTCCTTAGCACTTGGAAGGGGTGGGGCCAAGGGAGGAGAGGTGGGCCTAGGGCAGGCAGCCAGTAGCACTGCTCAGACCATGGTGCCCACCCCCTCACAGTCACACAGAATGGCACAACCATGCTGCCGCAGTGTTTCAAAAGGGCCTAGAGCTCTGGCCACTGCTGGAACTCCAGGCCCCTTTGGAACACCAAGTCCCTGTGCACCTGCTTCCCTCATCCATGGGCCTGCTAATCTGACATCTCCATTCACTCCAGGGAGCTCCACTCTTCTCTGTGCTATCACCAGCGTGATTTTGGCCCTTAGCTACGTAGCCTTGTACAGAGATTCAGTGTTAAGCTATAATGACTAGCTAGATTTATTTACCTTCCAAAAACACCATTATGGAATTCTGTGCACAATCTGGACTGTCAAATACGCTTCACCTTTGGGTCGGGCACTTAATGTTTAATTTCTGTTCAAAATTTGCATTCAATATGTTTTCCCCTGTGGCTTTTTACAGATTATTAAAATCAAATTGGAACCATCTCAAATAAGGCATCAGATACTTTTTCCTTGATACATTTTCATACCACAGCTGATTGCTATTTCAGCTAAGCTTGCAAAAGCCCACTGACTAATAATACCAAATCTGGGCTGGTATATGTATTAGCTCCAGAACGTGCTGCAAGGGCTTGGTCTGGTGGAAAAATCCAGGTCATCCCAGATTTTGAAATCCACCCAGCCTTGGCTTCCAGCGACACTGGGTAGGCAACCCAAGTTAAATATTTTACTGCAGATGTTGCTTAGCGTTATTAAAATTATGTGCTTTAATGAGGCAAAGAAAGTAGCTGCAGAAAGATATAAATCAGAGAAGCCGCCAGTATTTTCCACCAATATGTCAAGCTGATCGGATGAGACATTTACTTTTCCCTGCATTTTCCCCATGCCTGTGGATGTGATTGTGCCCTTTATTGTTAACTTGAAAGAAAAGATGAGTTTCAAGCACAATCATGGATCCAATACTAGTCAAGTCAGGGGGTCCATGGCCAGGTTTTGCAGCCAATTGCTGTTTCTGCAATTGGTCAAACCAAAACCTTGGATCTGAATCCCTTTGGAAAGGATTCAGAATCCAGATCCCATGTTTGCAGATCAAGCAGAGTCAGGCTCCATGCTGATTAAAACTGTTCAAATATCCTTTCTAGCATAGGTGACGTGAGGGGGCAGCATGTGGGGCCAAATGCTCCCCTCCCCGGATTTCTGGTTGAACTGGTAGGAGGAGGAGGAGGTACAGAGGCTGTGTTCTTAATTCCTGTCCCTGGCAGCCAGGCTTGGGCAGGGAGTAGAAAGGGCAGGACCAGCCAGTTCTCACACTGGCCACTCTGAGTCACTGGTCTGTGCAGTAGCCTGTCCTGCTCCCTATGCTCCACACTCAGTCCCAGCGGGGCTGACAACCACCACAGGCCATGGGGCAAGGTGGGAGAGGGGCCTGATTCTGTACCCTGGAAGGGGTGGGCCAAGGGCAGAAGGGGCAGGGCCTAGGGTATTCAGTCCTCAGTGCCACCCACACCATGGCACTAGGGACCCTCTCCCTACTCCCTCACACATGTGTACAGTAACACAAATTCAAAGGGGCCCAGAGGCAGCTGCCCCCTTTGCTCCCCATGCTGTCAGCAGGCCAGCCCAGACATGGCTGCCTGGGACAGGGGCCAAGTGAGCAAGTGACATGTTAGGGCAGAGGTGAGCACCAGGTCACCTGGCCCCTGTTCTGGGCAGCCGGGCTCAGGTGGGGAGCGGAGAGGAGAGGTCAGCCACCACGTCCCCAGCGAGGCTCTCTGGTAGTCACCATGGTGCGTAGAGGCAGCCGCCAGCTTCAGCTATGTGAGATGTGGCTTCTTCCTGCTTGCTGCCCAGCGCCAGCTGCCAGGGAAAGCAGCTGAACACGCCAAACTCTGCTGGGGTAAGGTCACTGGGTAGAAAAGACACATGGAGAGATGACATGTTTAGATGGTGCCCTCCCCGACCCCAGTATCAGGTAGAATGAGTTCTCAATGCCTAGCTCTACCACAAGCAGCATATTCTCCCCAAACCTTAACGTAGACACCTCAGCTCAGCTTGTCTGAGATCTATTGCAAGCGTTGGGCAAATGTTGCCAAAAATGCCCATCACTATAGCAAATTTGTTCCTGATGTGTTTACACCTGATGGCTTTCATTGTCTGCAGCTATTAGATTCCCCAAGTTTTACAAGCAAAATGGTTTGGGAAAAGTGAATTTCAGAGTTGCATGCATCGTTACTTGTGGACGGTAAATCTAAAATTTGCAAGCATGAGGGTTTTTTGCCCAAAATATTTAAGTAGTTATCTAATCAGGGAGCAAAAACAATTCCAGGTGACCTTTGACCAAGCACAGCTGTACAATACAGCTCAAATTTCAAACATGCTGAAACCTTAGAGCAAAAAAAACGTTTAAAGATATTAGTGAATAACAAATAAATTCGAGGAAATATAGGCCTTCTCTTCTGATGAAGTGGGTCTGTCCCACGAAAGATAATCACCAAATAAATCATTTTGTTAGTCTTTAAAGTGCTACATTTCTGCTGTTTTGTTTTGTTGGAGTACAGACTAACATGGTGACCTCTCTGTTACTAGAGCTTCTCGTGGTTATTCCCCAAAATAAATTAAATGCATTGAGAGCGTGTGTTTCCATTGGGCGTCCCTCCTCCCTCAGCCCATGTGGCCTTTGGGGGAAGAGACTGCTCCGAGCAGCCAGCCAGGGCCTGAAGCCAGCAGCAGCAGCAAACGGTTCAAGCACTGGGCCCAATGGCTCTGACATCATCCGATTGCTGTGCTGAGTGCAGGTTTTGCTGTGACCATCCTCCTCCCCTGTGCTGGCTGATGGGTTCTTTTGTTTCCACTATCCCTCCAGGTCTCCAGCCCACTCTCTGTCTTTGTCTTTCTGTCTAGCTAATACCCTCCTGCCATAAGGCCACCAAAAGTGTTTCTCTAACAAAACACTTCTGCCTCAAATGCAGAACTGTCAGGACATTGGCAGCTCTCCAATGTCCACTTGGCATGTCTGTTCCATTCCCTTCCCCTGTCTTGAGTCTGCCTTGTCGACTTAGCTTCTGAGCTTTTGAGACAGGGACTGTTTCCTGTTGTATGCTTCTGCAATCCCTAAGAGCTTATTTAATAAACGTATATTGGCTCAGCTGTACTTACAGCACAGATTAGATTGCCACTCAATGGGACAGAACTTGAACAGCTCTGTTCCAAACCAGATAAAATGTTTGGCTGATAAATGCACATTTAGAATGATTGAAATATTTTTGTGGATTTGTATTGATTTTTGCCTTTAAAACCCCACAATTTTGCCAAAAACTAGTGGGGGTGAGGGGTTGCGGGGGGAGGGGGGGAATTCTGAAAAAATAAAATTTCACATTTCTAAAGAAACATTTTGATTTTACTGTTCAAATGGATTTTGTTTCAAAGTTTACTTCATGTTTATTTTTAACTGAATTCTTTTATGAAGTGGAAATGACAGGAACGCTTTTTTGGCTTTTCAGATCACCAAAAATATTGTAAAACTTTGTTGAATTGGCCCAAAATATTGGGGGGTATCCCCCAATTTTTCAGAGCTGCCAACAAACAAAATTCCCACAGCCCCACTTCTACTGGACAGTGAAATCCATTAACAGAGGGCAAATTTCCAAGAAGCACATGGAGGGAGACAAAAAGTTAGAGCTTAAAATCAAATGTGGACACAGTTGATTGTGACATTTTGAGCATGACCAGCACCCAGGTAAAAACCAAACACGATTTTTCAAAGTCAGGTAATCTCTGCTCCAGATTTAGCCTACGAATTTGAAATAACACTGTGGTCTTCTGAAATCAATAGAAAACTCCCATTATGCTTTTATTAGTCTCAACCTTTGGTTTGTGGGCATTGCTTTACCAAACATATTTGTACTTCTTGGACAAGACTAGTGTGTTAGTAAAATGGCCGACCATGGATTCTCCCCAAGCGTTGAGTTTGGCCAAAAAGCCATGACGTTGCCATTGCCATAAATCTCCTGTGACTGTATTTTTGAGCAGGGTAGTATTAAAAAAATCAACTACAGTACTGTCTCCTGGTAAATTCCTGGAACTGGCTTAGCAATACGGAACTAGGCTGCCCTCACTCAGAATGAAAGTATATAGAACGTGGGCTTATGAAGGTACATGTGGTATCCCACTACCCACAGCCTGAAATGATCTTTTCAGATTCTTTCCCTATTTAATATGCACCAAGAGCCTGCTCTATAGCCCCTCAAAGATATCTTCTTCAGTGAGCTTTGCATAATGCTCCAGAAGTCTCCACTCTTAGCATGCAATTGTATTAATATCATACTCCAAGCTGTTGCTGATCTCTGTTCAAAATGAGTTTTTCCTGCACAAAAGAGCTTCTTATAGCCCGTTTTTCCTTCACACAGCCACTACACAGCATAGGCTTTTTGTTTTCCTTCTTTTTCTTCTTGTAGTCTATGTCCCTGCTCTCCAAAGGTTCCACAAGCCAACTTGCCCACAAGCATTTGTCTCTCTGTGTCTCCAGAATCTCATCTAGTCAGTGGTGCAAGCAGCCCATGTAACTTTTTATGTTTTGACAGTTTTATAACTCTAAATTTGCACCTTATGGAAAACTCTGACAGTCTGTGATTAATTGCAGCTCTGGAATTTTTCTTATGATGTCTTAATATCTGAATATGCAGCAGACCATAACAGAGAGGAGAAATAAAAATCTGTAACAGAATATTCATGGACAGTTTGACTAGACATATGCTTGTTTGCGCCTCCCAGCCTAAATAAGGGCTCGCAAAAGTGATTGTTACATTTGACTCTATTTTTTTTTCTAATCTGCAATGCTATTTTCTATATGTTCAGTTCAAATTAGGTACTACAGGTTGAACCTTTGTTGTCCGGCACCCTCAAGACCTGACCAGTGTTGAATGAGAGAATTTGCTGGACTGCAGGAAGTCAGTATTGTGTAGTACATTATCAATGCTTCCACTGCTTACTGGGCTCTTAGAAGACAGTTAGGCATAAATTACAGCTAAATAACAGCACTTAACACTCACAATGAACACTCACAACCAGGATTGGTGTCTGTAAACAAACTTTATGGACCCCAGGAAGCTTGGCCACACCCCTGATAAGTGGTCATCCGGCTAATTAAAATCATGCTGGATTACAGATGTTGCTAGATGACAGTGTTCTGGATAAGAGAGGTTCAACCTGTAGCTTGAATGAAAGAATGGCGATATTGGAAAAAAGAAATGGTCCATCTAGCCTAATGTCTTGTCTTCCAATAATGGCCAATGTCAGTTCTTTCAAAAGGAGTGAACAAAACAGTGCAGTTATCAAGTAATTTGTCCCTGGTTATCTAGTCCCCACGTCTATGGACACTCATTGCTTGGGGTTGCATCTCTGACCATTTTGGCTAATAGCCATTGATGGATTTATTCTCTGTGAACTATTTAATTATTTTTTTAAAAACTCACTTATAGATTTGGCCTTCACAACATCTTGCAATGAGTTCCACAGTTTGACTGTGTGTTGTACTTTCTTTTATTTGTTGTAAACCTACTGCCTATTAATTTAATTGGGTAGCCCCTGTTCTTGTGTTACGTGGAGTGAATAATGCTTGCTTATTCACTTCCTCCACACCATTCACAATTTTATAAACCTTTGTCATATGCCCCCTTAGAAGTCTGTTTGCCAAGATGAACCATCTCAGCATCTTTAATCTCTCCTAATATGGAAGCTGTTCGGTATCATTAATCATTTTTGTTGTCTTTCTTTGTATCTTTTCCATTTCTAGTATATCTTTTTTCTCACAGGGCAACCAGAACTACAGTATTCCATTTGTGGGCATAGCAACAATTTATATAGTTGCATTATAACATTTAGTATGTTATTATCTGTCCCTTTCTTAGTGATTCCCGACATTCTTTTAGCATTTTTAACTGCCGCTAAACACTGAGCGAGTGTTTTTAGAGAACTATTCACAGTGACACCATCTCTTTCTTGACTGGTAAGAGCTAATTTAGACCCCATTCTTTTGTATGTATGGCTGGGATTTTGTTTTCAAATGTGCATTCCTTTGCATTTATCAACATTGAATTCCATCTGCCATTTTGTTGCCCGGTCACACAGCTCTGTGAGATCCCCTTAGAACTCTTCACAGTCTGTCTTCCACCTAACTATCTTGAATAATTTTGTATTGTCTGGAAACTTTACCACCTCATTTGTTTACCGTTTTTTTCCCCAGATCATTTGTCGATACATTGTATGTATGGCACTGTTCCCTGGAGGATGCCACTATTTACTTCTCTGCCCTGTGAAAACTGACCATTTATTCCTACCCTTTGTTTCCTAATTTTTAACTAGTTACCTTTCCACAACAGGATCTTTCCTTGTATCCATGACTGTTTACTGTGCTTAAGAGCCTTTGGTGAGGGGCCTTGTCAAAGGCTTTCTGAAAGTCCAAGTACATAGAATCATAGGGCTGGAAGAGACCTTAGGATGTCGAGTCCAGACCCCTGCCCAAAGCAGGATCAGCCATAACTAAATCTTCTCAGCCAAGACTTTGCAAAGCCAAAACTTAAAACCTTTTAAGGATGGCGATTCCACCATCTCCCTAAGTAAGGCACTCCAGTGCTTTACCACCCTCCTAGTGAAACAGTTTTTCCTGTTAGCCAACCCAGACCTCCTGCACTGTAACTTGAGATCATGGCTCCTTGTTCTGCCACCCATCACTACTGAGAGCAGCTTCTCTCCATCATCTTTAGAACTGCCGCTTCAGGAAGTTGAAGGCTGCTATTGGATTGCCAGACTGCCTCTTACTCTTCTCTTCTGCAGACTAAATAAGCCCAAATCCCTCAGCCTCTTGTCATTGGTCATGTGCTCCAGCCCCCTAATCATTTTCTTTGCCCTCCGCTGGACCCTCTCCAACACATCCACATCCTTTCTGTACAGGGGGGCCCAGAAACGGATGCCATACTCCAGATATGGCCTCACTAGTGCTGACTAGAGGGGAAAAATAACTTCTCCAGATCTGCTGGAAATGCTCCTCTTAGTGCACCCCAATATGCCATTAACGCACTGGATCACCCTTGTTCACGTGTTTGCTGACCCAATCCAAATTTATAGCAGATTGCTGAGGCATGATTTCCCTTTACAAAAACCATGTTGATTCTTCACAATAATATTTTTTTGTCTATGTGTTTGCTAATTCTCTCATTGACCATTATTTCAGTCAATTTACCTGGCACTGCAGTTAGGCACACAGCCTTTGACTTGCCAGGATAGCATCTGGAGTCTTTTTAAAGAAATGGCATCAAATTAGGTGTCCTCCAGTCATGTGGTACAGAGGCTGAATTTAAGTGATGGGTGAAGTACCACAGTCATTCTACAGTTTCACATCTGAGTTCATGCAGAACTCTTGGGTGAGTACTGTCTGGTCCTGGTGACTTGTTTAACTAACCAATTTGTTCAAAAACTCAGTCTGGGACAGTTCCTCAATTTACCATCTAAAAAGAATGGCTCATGTGTGGGAATCTCCCTCACATCCTGTGCAGTCACAATGGATGCAGTTAAATAATGTAGCTTCTCCATAATGGCCTGGTGTTCCTTGGGTGTTCCTTTAGCATCTCATTCACCCCAGTGTTCCCACTAAGGCTATATCTACATTGCCTGATAGACTTGACCCCTCGTTTTGATGTTAGATTTCACGCACTTGATGGAGACACACACAATTGACCTGTCGGGGTCAGCAGTTGATCCCTGTACTCCTTGCTTTTGCTATAGAGGAGAAACTCTTCCACTGACCTTCTTACTTCGTGAGGGCAGCCACGTAAGTCAATTGCAGATAAGTTGATTCTAGCTATGCAATTGCCAAAGCTAGAGTTGCATATCTGCAATGGACTTACCTGCCTCATCTAGACCAGCTGTTATTGTTTGGAAGGGTTCCTGCTTTTGACATACTTAATTTTTTTTTTTGTATTGTTAAAGTCTTTTCCTAGTTGATTTTAAAATTCTTTTTTGGTGGGTCTAATTACACTCTTACAAGCTATAAAAGAATTCAATAAAGGTATGTTGCAGTAGCTAACCAATCTTTTTTTTTTTTCACTTTTCAAACCAGGAGCTTGTAGAGTAGGTATCTTGCAAGCACTTGGTTAATTAAAAGAACAGATTAAGAGTTAGCAATGCAAAGCACAGATCCGTTACTTTATGTTCAGAAGATGTAAGTTCAACAATTACAAATTAAAGTTTAGCTATCTGATTTTTTTAGCCTGAAAACAATCTTTCTTTGTTAACAAAATCATACAATGATTTAAAAAAAAAACCTGCTTTGTAGGTGTGTTTCTGTTTATGTCACTGATACTAACTTAAGCTGGATCCTGATACATTGATTCCAGCAGCACTCCATGCTGGTGCAGTAGGAGTTCTGCAAACTCCAACTGTTCAGAAATCGTGAGTTGGGTCCTGGAAAAATCATGGATTTAAGAAATAGTAAATAATACAATAAATTTAGAGTT
This sequence comes from Carettochelys insculpta, assembly GCF_033958435.1. NCBI lineage: Eukaryota > Metazoa > Chordata > Testudines > Carettochelyidae > Carettochelys > Carettochelys insculpta. The sequence continues at coordinate 35,070,926 of NC_134152.1, forward strand.
CCTTTTATTCGTCTTTTGGGATTGTGAGCTTTCAGGTCACACTCAGATCACATTTTCAAATTTTTCTCCACAATCTTGAGGGCAAGAAAAAGAATACGTCTGTTACTTTTTCAATGAAAGCTGAGTTTCACGCAATCGCAGAACTCCAGAAACTTGGACTTCAAGGCCACCATCACACAGAGTGAGATTTGTAATTAAATTTTGAGCAGAGGCAGCACTGCTAGCAGTCTATATGCAAGAAATTGCGGCAGCAGAAATTTTGATTACAACCTGGAAAGGTGGAAAAATCCAAATTTCCTTTCCCCAACTGATGATGGCTGTATTAGACTAAATTTGGATTATGGAATGAGATTGGCACTTTCCAGCACAATGAGTAGGATTCCAACACAACAGGGGAATCTTCAAACAAACAAAAAAGAACCCTATGTTGATTCATTCCCCTTCCCACTTCTTCGGTTTTTAGGATCTAACTTATATAGCAATGCCACTTGTGCACCCTACATCCAAGGCTGGCTTTTCCTGCAAACAGCGGCTAAAACTTGATATTATTATGATACCCATTATCCTTCTGGGCTGGAGAATGACCTGTGTTAGTCTGTATCTTCAAAAACAACAAGAAGTCCGGGGGCACCTTATAGACTAACAGATATTTTGGAGCATAAGTTTTCGTGGGCAAAGGCCCGCTTCGTCAGATGCATGAGTGCATTACTGGGACCCCAGTCTTTAACTATCCCTCTGAACCCCCCCGTCCCACTCATGCATCTGACGAAGTGGGTCTTTGCCCACGAAAGCTTATGCTCCAAAATATCTGTTAGTCTACAAGGAGCCACACGCCTTCTTGTTGTTTCTGTGTTCTGATCTAGGTCATCAAACTTCTCTGCTTTTCCTTTATTTCTATCATGTTTGCAGGTGTGTATGAGTGGTAAACAGTCTTCATGTCATTACTGTTATTATCATCTTTATCATCATCTTGTATTGCTGAGGTCTTTCGGACCCACAGTAACGGACTCAGATGGCTTTCTGTGGACTGAAATTGTATGTCTTCCTAATCCAGGCAACTCAACTGACCATGTCCCTTCTGGTTAAGTTAGAAGGTACCACACTGTGCAAATAAGTTTTGTGAGAGGCTAGCTGGAACTGCCTGCTGTTGTCTCATGTAATCACAGAGCATCAGCAAGTTCCAGTTACAAATGACTGTGCTACATCTGCTCGATTGTGAGGTTTTTATTTTCTTCATTCAAAGTGAATAACACCTTCTTTAGAAATGGATAAATTCAGTGCTTGGGATGGACAGATCAGTTTGGCTAAAGGAAAAAACATCCAGTGGTCCAGTGAACAAGGGCTAACGTTAGAAGCTGGGACTCCATGCTGTCTCAGTGTTGTTTTTCTCCTTCTGTGCCGTGACAAAATGCTTCCTAGTCAGAGAAGATGGCAAAAACAGGAAGATGAGAAAAGGAGAAATAGATCAGCAAAACTGTGGCTGTTTTTGTTTTTTTTTGCAGTGTTCTCGCTTACATGTCCATAGTCCCTCACTCTAACCTAACACATTTACAGGAAAAGACAGTAAACCAAGGGCTGGTTTCATTAAGATTAAGAAGCCCATGGCAAGGGAAATTTAACTGTGCTCTCTGTCAGTTAGGCTATGTCTACACAGCAGCCTTATTTTGAAATAAGCTATTCTGAAGAGCTATCCTGGGTTAGTTTTGTTTCAAAATAATGCTGCTACATGCAAAAATGCATTTTGAAATAGTAGTTAGCTATTTCTAAATACAGTGTCTAAACACATAGCGCCTATTTCAAAACAGAGCCAATAGACGCACCATGGCTAATTTTTAAATAGGTGCTATTCCCTGTCTTAACAGCGCCTATTTTGAAACCACTATTTTGAAATAACTTTGCTGTGTAGACGTAGCCCAAGTGGGCAGAGCAACTGCAGCAGTAGCATGCGCGTGAGTCACTTAGCCCTAGCCCTGTCTCCAACCTAAATGGATTTCTTTCTTATCTGGCAGAGAGAGGAATTTGATGATTGGTTTAATGCCCACTGCAAGCCGAGATTTTCAGTTACACCCAGTTATGTAATTCCATCTAATAGAAACGAGACGGAAATATCAACTCACTTTGTTTCTCACTTGCCTCTGCTTGGCCTTGAGCCATCCTCCCAGTTGACAGAATCTACAGTTCTATTTTGACTTATGGTACGTCTATGCTACTTGGAAAATCAGCCATCTGAGTTGATCTTCCAGCGTTTGATTTCATGCGCCGAGTGGAGATGTGTGAAATCAGACTATCTGGGGTCAGCAGTCGACCCCTGTACTCCTCAATATCGCAAGGAATAAGGGAGGGTGATGGGAGAATTTCTTTCATCGACCTCCGTGTGGAAAGCCAGGTAAGTCAATTGCAGATCAGTTGATTATAGCTACACTATTGATCTAGCTAGAATTGCATATCTGCAATTAACTTACCCTCAGGCTGGGTCTGCACTATGGAGTTATGTCACTGTACAGCTTTTAGCAAAAGGTCTGTGTGGACATAGACGTGTGGCTAAAAGTCAGGCAGTGGAAACACTGTTTGTGGTACTTTTTCTGGCAAAAAGCTTCCCCCCTCCAATGAGCAGTTTTTCCTTTGTCTGCAGAAAGAACTCCTCATCCTAGTAGTTGTGGGAGAGGGGAGCGCTAAGCACCTGTGAATGGCAAAGCTTTGTTGCTCAATTGCCAGTGCAGACAAAGCCTAAATCCCCATGGTCACTGTATGCAGCCCCAGGGGTACATCACCAGAGGAACTTCCCATCCAAAAACTGAACAGGTCTAATCCCAGAATTGCATTACTGTTCCATACAAGTGAAGGATTCCAAAACAAGACTTCACTTTGAGACAACCGATGAGACGCTGCTGAAATAGCCACTGAGTTTTGCTGGTCCAGAGTAGCAACCTGTGGTCATTGGCTAACTAAATGGAGGGAGCGGGATAGCTCAGTGGTTTGAGCATTGGCCTACTAAACCCACGGTTGTGAGCTCACTCCTTGAGGAGGCCACTTAGGATTCTGGGGCAAATAGATTTTAAAAAAAAATCTGTCAGGGAGGGTGCTTGGTCCTGCTGAGAGGGCAGGGAAATGGACTCAATGACTTTTCAAGGTCCCTTCCAGCACTAGGTGATAGGTATATCTCCATATTAAATTAAATAAATGAAAAGGTCTCAAGTTGCACTGAATCTCCACAAAAGATTTGCCACTGCATATCTTTTTGATGGCTTCCTCTGTAGCCTAGAAAGCTGTTGATAATCCAGAGCAGAATAGCAATAAATTCCATCTTTCTCTAAAATTACTCATTTGTTTTATATTGTTCCAGTCCTTACAAAAATGGCTCATCGGTGGTCATTCTGCCCGAAATATATTCATTTGGAACACTAGCTTTTAGCAAAAGACTCCCTGGATCAGTCAGCACCAAGAGGTGGCTGCATAATGGAGCAGGATGAATTTGGCAAAGCCAGTAATTTGAAGACATGACTTCCTTCTGCAAGTAGTGGGAGACGACTTGTATTTCAGACCCAAAGCAAGGAACCGATCCCAAATTCACACACGGCACTCGCGTAATTGAGTTAAATATATAGACTTTCCTGAAAGAAAAATACCCCTTGTAAATTCTTCCTGCACGTTATGAATAAAGGCTGAGAGACCATCTTTAACTCCTTTAGTGGTGAACTCATCCTACATCAAAGTTCAAGTGAAACAGTTGCATTAAGTCAATTTCTCTTTGGTAGAAAACTGTTCTTTAGCATTTTCTTTTCACTCGTTCTTGGCTGTATTGGCAGCTATATAAAGGAGTCCACTATGCAGTTATACTGCAGTACTTTTATCACAATATATGCTTTATATCCAGCACCCCGGGGACCAGGAGGTACCAGATAATCAAATTTACCAGTTACGGGAGTTGGGCTGCTGGCCCCAGCAGGCTGCCATCCCCCCAGGCCTGCTTTTGCCAGTCCCGTGCGTGCTGGCCCTGGCTCTGCAGCGACTGGTTCTGTGGCCTTTTACCTCCAGCCCGAGTTGGACAGTCACTAGCAGAACAGATGCCAGTTAACAGAGTGCTGGTTATCTGAATTCCAGATAACACAGCTTTTACTCTATTACTGATTATTTGTGGTATCCCCATGTCACGGTACCCCATGTGAGCTGGGTGAGTGCTGTTGGGTCTGTCTTGGATATATGGTTAGTTGAGACAGATGAGCCCAAACATCTACACCACAGTTTAGCAGCCCCTTATCCTGAGTCATGTGAGGCCAGCTGCAGGCATCTGATTGCAGTGTAGGCATACCGTGAGAGCTGGGAAAAGAGCCCAAGTACCCTACTTCAAATCCTTTCAGAAGTGGAGTACGGGGAATGGGGAAGGAGTTTGGTAAGCTCTTTGGAGAGAGAAAATAAACAAATGCTACTCTAATCATACATTGGAGATTAGAATTTTAAATTGTTTCTCAGTGACTTGTTTTGTTGCATTGCACAAGTGAGAGAGCCATTGAGAGCCATTTCTTTTGCCCTGTGAATACATGAGTGACCAGAATACTTCATGGTAGCAACGTGGTATAAACCCAAGTCAGAGGAGAGTCCCGCGAATCCAATTTCTCTGGCTGATAAGGACTCTTCTGAGCTGTGACAGCAAAAGCAGATTTGCTTTTGTGATGTAAATTAAGCTGAGATGATCAAACTCATTGCATGCAATAACATAAACTGGAGTCGAGAACTGGATCCTTCTTTCAAACCTTATCTGGGTGACCTGTTTAACCCCCCTTTTTTCCTCCTGGCAGTTCTGATAACTTTGTGGATTTCTTTGGAATTCACAAAACACACTCACCTGCAGCATAAAACAGCAAGCAGAGAGAGGTAATTATTTTCCTATGTGTTACTGTGCACTAAATAGTTCTGCGAAGCATTGATTAAATCCTTGTGAAGATAGAAAAATCAAAAAAGTGAACAAGGGATTACATGAATGATAGGGAAAAATTAAATGGTCTTGCTGTTGTCATTTAATGGGAATCTCTAGACTGTGCCTACAATAACTTTTGGGGGAAAAAACCTACACATATAAGTATTTTTCAAACTGAAACCAGATGAGGGAATCATAGCCTGTTTTTCTTTGTGGGAGGCTATGTTTTCATGGTCTGCAAGTAACTGGAGGCACATTAAAATCAAATTTGGCTTTCAAGGCTGGTCCTTCCTATCTTTTTGCAGGAAGGGCCAACTCACAATGTTATGAATTTCAGATTGTCCTAGGGTGGAGGGATTCTTTGGAGGAGGAGCTGGCGATTTCAAAGGAGGAAAGTTAAGTATTCAGGCAAAGTGCAAGAGGAAAGTTGGGGAAGCCCAAAATCTGCCTCAAGCTATCCCTTCCCAGCTTTTCATTCCCACTTATTGCTGCTGCTGTCGCAACTACACACAAAAGACTTGGAGGCAATTCTCAGTGCAGGTGAAGTGTCTGATCCCTGCCACAAGGAGTTGACAAATAAATCTCGGTCATGATGCAATGAGAAGGTGACAAGGCACTGGGGACATGAAGAAAACAGGACTAACTCCAGTAAACCAATAAGAAAAAGCAATGCTTCAGGAATGGCTGGGGTGGCCCAGGTTGGAACACAGAAGGTTTTCAATGTAAGAAAATAAGTCTGTAGAATGTAAAAACTTTATTATCAGTGTGTAAGTGTGAATACGCAGACATAAAAACAGTAACATACTTAAACATTTTTGATAGGATGGATGAGCTTGAGACCCAGCAGCTGATCATGCTGCACACCCCCCTGTGAAATTTGGGCCCGCCCCCCACTTTGTGCACCACTGACATGCGGGGGGGTCTATAGATGAAAAGTGCTAGAAAAGAGCTAGATTAGATTGTTCTGTCAATGCATGGATGATATGATCTCTTAATTTGCAGTCCTTTTGCTGAAGCAAAGTGGGCAAGAGTTTGGCATTTATGTTATGCAAGACAAGGTGACGAGACACTGGGGACAGGATTGATAAATGTAATTTGTGCTGTTTCTTCAAAAAATGATAGCCCGCTCAATAGGTGCAGGTATCAGACATGTCAGTTACCATATATGCATGCATGCTCTGGTACTCACTAGTGACCACATGCACGTGACCTGGTTTAGCCTCCAAATTAACAGCCGTCTCTAGACCATGTTTAAATATTCACAAGCTATTGTTGTGGTTCCTTCTGGACAAATATACAGTCTGCTACAAAGAATATAAGCTTCTAGAACCTACTGTATGTTTACAACAATCTGCGATTTAAAAAATAAATAAATGAAAGCCAGCCAAACAAAGATGTGTAACCTGTAAAAGTGTTATAGGGTTAGATACCCATTTTCTGATGGAGGGGTTTGGTAACAGGGCAGGGGACAGAAATATAAGGAATAATTGTTTTTGGGCCTAGAACCAGGAAAACTACTTTTCCAAATTAATCCAGGGAGAGCCATGAATCCACAGTATTTCATATCACACTTCATAAAACTCCAGTCATAATCCATAAAACTGACATTATTAGATTAAAAACCTCAGTTCCTCCTATAAGGAGCTCGCTCATTAGACATGCTGTAGTTTTATAACCTTAAAGTTCCTACCCAATTACCATGATTAATACTGTGCTTTAATAAAAAAAAATCACCACAGGGGTTTGTACCATCTGTTTGTTATAATTGTGCACTTCAATATTGTCCAGCAGAAAAGAGGTGGACATTTAGTAAATACAAGTCAAGCACCAGGCTAAAGATGCCACAGGACATCAGTACAGAAGTCGAAAAGGAGAGGAAGCAATTTACTATTCTTGATTGTAGTGTATAGGTTTTTTTGTGAGGCTTAAATAGTGTAAAAGCATGTATTGTTCATTATGGAGGATGCATGTTGAACTACGATCTTTACACATATAGTGGCAAAGGGATAATTGTCTCATCTTCTCATAGGTGGAATAAGAGCTATATAGCATTTTTCTTAGCATTGCCCAGACTGATCTGTCACATAACATAACCTCTTTGCAGAAGTGGCCCGGAAGGACATCCAACAAGTATGGAATTGGAAGAAGTGACCTTTTCATTGTTGGCTTAATTGACTTTCAAGTGGAAGTTGTTGTTTTTTTGGCCAACCTCAGGATTAAATTGTTTTTGTGACAATACCACCCCCCCCTTGCCAAAAAGAGTATGATATTAACCACTTACTGAATTTGTTCATTGATGCCTTTATATTCATCAACTACTCAGTTGTGATCCCTAAGATTCAACTTGAGTAACTCAAGTTAAAAATTTGTCAGGTTCATAATTCCACCCACAGACCAAAATAAAGCCAAACTTACATTATTTTTGAATCCTGCAATTTTTGAGGGTTGGTGGAAATAAGATATCTTAGCTCCTGACTTCCAAGCAGTAAAGAGAGGTGAATCACTACTGAAAGAAAAATACATGTAACAGACCACCCAGTTGCTACTTATAAAGCTGTAAAGTGATCCTGTGTCAAACTGGCAAACGAGAGACTTATTTTCTTAATACTACCACAATGGTGCAAGGAAAATCAAATAAAAATGAACAAGGTTTCCTAACAAAGTAGCTATGTGAGAAATACATTAATTAATTTAGGTTGATTAATATGCATTGAACTTAAAGCTAAACTATCCATGCATCAGAATGAGAATTACGTGCGTATTTGCTGCTTTGAGTTCTGCATATTATATCCCGGGAACTTGCATATGTATGTCATTCAGAACCAAGTGTTTATTTTTTTAAATAATTCCATGTCATTATCCAACATGAGCTAAGAAAAGTGATTTTGTTTACCAAATAACAGCTAAGACTTTTTCAGCTCTTTCCTTTAGGATTCTGTGGCATTGTTCCTTGAATGTCCTGCCAGCATTTTCAAACATTGCAACTTAACAGATCTATGCCAAAGTCAGAGAAACAAATGACGTGATTTTGTTTTTGTTTTAACGAGTAAAGTGAAATTATTGTACGAGCACATCAGCTGAAAGGCCTCTGACCATAAAATACATGTTTTATTAATGTTTTGATGATGAAATAGCATTTTGGAGACCACCAGTAATGCTAGAAAGTACAGTTCCAAGGGAAGACTGAGTATGCAAAACAGGAGAACTTGTATCGGAAATAAAAAAGCCAGACTGGATGAGCACACCAGAGGACAGGGAAAATCAGGGGACTAGTAATAGGCTATTCAGATCATTCTGACTGTGATGGTTTTATGGTGAAAATGCTGGATTGGTATTCAGAAGATCTGGTTTCTGGCCCTGATACAAATTCCTTGAGGGAGCCCTTAATTGTCTTTTACCTAAGTTTCCCATATGTAAAATGAAGGTAATTCTAATTTCTCCAACCCTTTGTCTTGTGTATTTCCTTTGTAAGCCCCTCAGATCAAGTATAAGGTCCGTGCAATAGGGCTTCCAGCTTACTTGGAACCTCTAGGTGCTTGTGGAGAATGATTTAATGATAATAATGACTTCTAGGTCACCTGTTCAGATCCACTCCACAAGTCAATTGTGTCCATCTGATGATGCTTAAATAGCCATCTAACATGGTCACACTCCTTGTCACTGAACACACCTACACCCCTTGTCACTAACTGGAACCTTTTTTAGACACTCTCCAGAGAGGCCTGAGAATTGAACGGGCCTTGAAAACAACCTCCCCCCCCCCAAATAATCTGTCTCCACAAGGATTTAGGTCTGTTGGCAGGGCAGTGTGAAAGTATCTTCAAAAGCGCTATCTGCATGTTTTGAGATGTGGTGTTGATGTGATGCAACGAGGGTTTTCCAGTCTCGAGAGCGCATACTTGGACCACCATGCAAATTGTGCTCTCAAATGGTGAGAATACGATCCACAGGAAGATGGAGTATGGCAGCATGAATAGAGAAATGTGCTTAAAAATAACAGTCCCAATCGAAGTTATAATTTTCAAGGGTAGAGGAAAATTCTCTTTAGCTAATTTCAGGTCTGAGTGACTTTATTACATTGGGGCATTCTTCAAGGCATAATAATGAAGTCAACTTTATAACCTTTATTTTTTATGGGTAAAAAAGTGGGGCTGAGCTTTTTGTTCTGTTTTGATTTTTGGTGGTATTCAAGGATCAGCTAGTTAATTAGCATAAATAGAGCTAAATCCTAAGGAGATGACTAACAGGACAAGAATCCAAATCAGTTCTAAACAGGCATCATCTGCTCTTTTTTATGGAGTCCTATAAATTGTTTTATGCCAACACGCTAAATCATTTATAACATGTTCAGTTTTGATGAACTGGCTGGGCAGTTCAGCCAGGCAATCAGTCCCATGAAAACCCAGATGTGTCTTAATGGCAACTCTGTTGTGATTGGCTCCATGTATCGTGTTATGCTGGCATATGAGCAAAATTGTTATGTCGGTTCTGTATCTGGTGTGAATCCATGTCAGCAAAGCTGGATTTGCAATGATTGATTCTTGCAGAGGAATATGGAACAATTAAATACTGTCAGTGCTGTATGCTGAGGAACACACATGTTGTATAGGAGAGTGAATCGATGCACTTAATGGCATCTTCCAGTAGCAATAAGTCTCTAGATTGTGTTGCAACAAATCTCCTGCTGATGTAAACAGGCGTACCAATGACTTCAGTGCAGCACCCCACACAAACTGAATGTGTGGCCTTCTTACCCCCTTTTACTTTTATGGTGAGGATATAGTTATTGTCTGCAATGATGGATAGCCAGAACTCCAGTTTGGATTGTCTTGAGGCAAATAATAGGAGTTGCCCGAGTGGATCAGAGCCAATGTCCACCTAGGCCAGCAGCAAGTGCAGGGGTGGGCAATCATTTTTGGTGGGAGAGAAGAGCTGCGCGGGGGTAGGCAGGGGCGAGGATGGAACTCTGGCTGGGGCGGAGCTGGACTGTGTGTGGAGCTGGAGCTGGAACTGTGGCTATGGTGGAGCTGGGTTGTGGGAAGAGCACAGCTGGGAGGGGCTCGTCTGGCCCAGGCTCCATGGTTTCCTCTCTCCCCTTTCCTTCCCCCCTCAGCCCCACGGTTTGGGGACTACTGCCACAGATCGCTGTCTGAGAAGTCTGGCTGTTGATGATGGAGATTGGCGCTTGTAGATGGGTTGCCCCATCAGTCCCACCACCTCAACGTACAAGGTGAACTCCATGTGTGAAGCAGATTCCTCCTTCTGTACGTGGTGTTACTCTGGCAAACTTCTGTTCACTTCACCAGGAATTAAGGGTTCATTTGTAGACTATTGCACCTGTATTGAATGTGGTGGTGTTCTAAACAGATTTGCGTGAACCCGTACAAAGTCTGTGTGAACGCCCTTGTTTGGGTTTAATTCAGGCCTGCTTCAGTTTAGCGTAAGTTAACTAGGAACAGGTTTAAGATAAACCACAATAAGGCTTTAAAATAAGAGTATGCACACACGGGTTAGAAGAGCCCATTATGAAATATTCATTGTCCATGTAGATACTTGTCAAGTATAACCCTCTAACCCTCTCTTTGGTGAGCTGAGATGGAATTGGGAGCATGCTCACTGCTCAGTAGTGTATAACAGCGCAAAAGTTCTGCCTTCATTGACAGCTGGATCCTCCCAATAACAATGGGGACTTGAGAGTAGGTAGCAATAATTACGACTGAGAAATTGTCCCAAGGGTTCTGTGGTATGTGGCAGGAATGGCTTCACGTTTTGATTCATCGTTCACCCTGAAAGGAGATGTAGCTACATCTTTTCTGTGGCTGATCCGTGAACTGACTGGTGCTGGATGAGAGAATTTGAGAGACATTGGGAGGTCAATAACGTCTAGCAGGATTACCAGCACTTCCACTGCTGACTGGGCACTTAGAAGACAGTTAGGTGTAAATTACAGATAAATAACAGCATAGAACACTGAGAACCATGACTGGTGGCTGTAAACAAACTTCACGAGACGCTGGGAAACTTGACCACTCCCATGGTAAGTGGTTGTCCAGCTAACTAAAATCGTGCCAGATTACCAATTTTGCCAGCTGAGAAAGTTCCGGGTTAGAGAGGTCCAATCTGTAATAAGAGGGATGTCTCAATCCTTTCTCAAGTATACAACTTTTTACAGTCTTCAAGAGTTTTCACATATTCTCATGTTTTCTGTTCTGTGTTACACATGCAACATCCTCCTCAATGGGCAAGAAAGGCAAAAACAAAAAACATCTCTTAGAAAAACCATGTTGATATTTAAGGGTCTATTCTTTAATTAGAAGCACCAAAGGTTTCCCCAAGAGTTTTTTCACAGGCATATGGGTGTAATCAGGATGAAACCACATAGACAAGACTCCTAGAACCAAATAGCATAATCATAGAAGGGAGCAGGAAAATGAGATTACCATGCACAGGAGATGCTTTTCGTAATGTAAAGCAGTGGCAGAACTCACTTTGAGTATCCAGGGGAGCATGTTTGGGCCTCTGGCATGGATGCTGGAATTGGGGGTGCTCATGCATCCCCTCGCTTGATGTCGTTTCCATTATATGCAAAGTTTGCAGCTGGGTTCAGTGACTCTCAGCACCCCCCTTTAGACATTGTCACTGTGCTTTTGGCCTATATTGTGATGGGCATTATTGTTTTGCCGTGTCCTGGATAATCTCAGACAAGAGGAAGTTCAGCAGAGAAAGATGAGCAGGAGAATGATAATGTGCCGTCCAATTTCTCGTCTCATTGCCCTAGCACAACTGGGTGGATGTAAATAGCTTCGGAGAAAGAACAGTACCCCCTGTTTTTTCAAGCACTAATTATGGTATACGCTAGGTATGGAATTACAGTACACTTTCCTTATAAGTGGTCACCCCAAGGAGAACAAGAGGTTACTTACCAGGGACTGTAGTTCCTGAGGCCATTCTTGAGCCCTCTGGAAAGCTGGAATAATTGCTGCAGGAACGCCCTTGAGTGTCCAAGATTGTATGAAAGAAGTGCCATCCACAGGCATCTCAGTTCCTCCTCCGTGACTGTAAGAGGAGGAGTCTCAGCTATTGCCTGGCTGTCTGACATGCCAGACTCCCAGCTAACCCTTTTTCATAACATTCCTTCCCCCCACACATACATGTATCCTTTTATTGTGGTGTTTTGTTGCTGTAGTATTGCAACTATCAGTCTGTGCCAATGTGAGCTTGGGTCCCCCATTAAAATCACCTCAGGGCATAGTCCCTCTGGAGCCAGGAAACAGCACGAGAGGAACCCCCTATGAAGTGCAAAGGTTCCTGGCACAAATATTTATCAATATTTGTAAAGTAATTTTTAAAAAATGGAGTCACTTCTTATTTCGATGAACATGAGCAGGTAAAAGCCCCTTTGGCACGGTATTGTTTGGCCCTGTCTTTAGGATCCATCAGCAATGGCAGGTGAAACGAGGTTTCAGAATTGAGGATGGCCACAATGGCCTCAGAAGTTTCTCTATAGGCTGATGGGGTTTATTTAGATTCCAAGATCTTTTGTTGTAGTTGTACAGTCTCAGACCAGTCATTGCAGCTGTATTTGCCATGGCACCGAGCCTTGTTTCACAAGAACAAACCATTGTGCAGTGTGGACTCTTCTTTTCCTCCACACTTTCAATGCATTGCTCTGCCTAAACTCACAATTACCCAGTGCTTTCATTCTTTCCTACTTAGGTGGTCTTAATTATCAGTGGGAACCTGAGCTTCCTCAACTGGTTAACCATCATACCCAGCATTGCCTGTTTTGATGACAGCTGCTTGGGATTCCTATTCAGTTCCAAAGAGGGAGGTGTGAAGGACCAAGTGTTGAAAATACAAGCCAAACAGGCAGAAGGACAGACACTTCCTTTGAGATACGGTAGGTCATTCCCAGGAGGAATACATCCTTATCTACCTAGTGCTGTTAGCATTTTCATTCCAACCTCAGCCCCTGGCCTGGTGGGGAACTTGGACAAGCATCTTTGCTCATGGTGGGTTGTACCTGCTCTGTCGACTTCAGGAGTATTTTCAGGTGCTATTCCACATCAGAAGAGGCACAAGAGATATTTAAGTAAGCAATATATAGGTGGAAAACTTGCCTCTGCTGAAGTCAATGAACTCCCATTGACTTATCATAGAATCCTCATACTGGAAGAGACCTCAGGAAGGCATCGAGTCCAGCCCCCTGCTGAAAGCAGGAATAACCCTAATTAAATCACCCCAGCTAGGATTTTGTCAAGCCAGGACTTAAAAACCTCTACGGATGGAGCTTCCACCACCTGTCTTGGAAACACGTTCCAGTGCTTCACAACCCTCCTAGGGAAATAGTTTTTCCTAGTGTCCAACCTAGACCTTCCCGCTGTAACTTGAGACCATTGCTCCTTGTTCTGCCATCTGTCACTACTGAGAACAGCCTCTCTCCATCCTCTTTAGAACCCCCTCCAGGAATTTGAAGGCTGCTATCAAACTGCCCCTCAGTCTTCAATGGGACTGGCATTTCACTGATATTTTTTGCCATTTAAACATGGACAAAGATTTTTACATTTTTCGTACTTGGAACTTTGCAGCATTAGGAGCCTTGACACAATGAACGTAATAGCTGTGTCCACTTGTCTTTAGACTATTTAGATATCCTAATGGTTTCAACATCAGCAGAACATTTTGGTTCTGTAATAAAATCAGTATTCTTATGTAGTGTCAAACAAAAAAAATAGGGGGGAAGCAAACAAAATCTCTTCTCGCAAATACATAATTTTTAAAGAGTGGTACTATCAGACTGTGAAGAATGCTGAGCTTGTTTAAGCATCAAGAACTTGGCTGTCAAGTTGTCTTGGACCTATAGTTTAACCAACAGGTATCACATGAAAAAGCAAACAGAAGTTTTATTAACCTGAAAAAAAGACCCAACAAAGCATGTGGCTAACGTACACTGCTAAGATTAACAAAAAAAAAGAAAAAAAATCATCCCCAACAAGAACTGACAGCACCAAGAGAAGTGGGATTTGTTTACAGGGGACTGGGTAACAGATGTAGAGCTGTTTCTGGTATTTCTATAAGCAACATGTAAGCAACAAATTGAACATAATATCCACATCAGTTACAGATGCTTGTTTTTTAAATATACCAACTGTCCATCAGAAAGACAAAAGAATGTTTACAAGATAAAACGCCTGCCTGGAGTCCTTTTGAAGCAAGCCCAATCCACCCCTCCAAATTATGTCCTTTATTAAACGGAAGTGTTTAGTTTCAGTTATGCTAGTAAAATTTCCTTACACTTTCTATGCATTTAGTTTAAATATTTTACTAGAAAAATTCTCTTTAGTTGCAGCATTTCAGTTCCAAGTAGCTTTCTGCCAGGGCTGGTAAATGCAGTGATCCGAGCAGTGCTAGAGATTTCGTGTTGAGTTGTGTTTTTCAGTCACTCTGAGTAAACCTATTCCTGGTTTGCTGGAGAAGAGACAGAAAAGTGTTTCTTCAATTCCCTGGTCTGTGGATCACTTGGAGAATAAGAAATCCTCTTGTGACTCAACTTCCCAGCCTTACCCCAGGACATTCTCTCACAGGTTCCCACAGACCACAAGTTAAGCGTTACTTAGCGTATGTCTTCACTATGGGCTGGATGGATGGGCAGCGATTGATAGTGTAGGAGTCAATATATCAAGTCTAGTATAGACATGATAAATCAACCCCTAAGCACTCTACTGTCAACCATGCTACTCCATTAAATGAGATGAGTAAGCAGAGTGGACGACAGAGCATCAGCTGTTTAAATAAGCATCCCATTCCTGCAGAGATAGAAGGAAAGCTACATGTATTTGCTTTGACTCATCTGCACAAAAACCCTTTGGAGACAGCCTTTGCTTATTTGTCTGATTATAATAACTTTAGATTCTCTTCAGAATGAAATACCACATTTTATCTTGTGCAACGCCAGTCTGATTTGCACTGCCCATCATGAAAGCCAAAGCACCTCACAACATCAAATAAGGCAACTCTGAAGTTGAAAATATAGCCAAAGGAAAGAGAAGTGTACAAAGACAGTAGCCAGGGAAAGAGAGTTGTTGTGTCAGAGGCAGGAAGATACAGAAAAGCAAATTCCAGTGGTAAGAGCGGCAGAGGGGTGGTGTTTCTTGTACCCAGTGGTGAAAAGGGACAAAGAAAAGCCAGGGGTTAGGAACCATAAAGAGGGATGGAGAGGGTTTAAGATCAGCTGGCGAGAGTCCATGGAGAGCCTTAAAGACAAGGAGGACAATTTTGAACAATGTCTAAATGCCAACTGTGGGTTTTTTTCCTACACTAAAACTGTTATAGCAACGAAGGGTCCTGTGGCACCTTATAGACTAACAGAAAAGTTTTGAGCATGAGCTTTCGTGAGCACAGACTCACTTCATCAGATGCATCAGGTGCGTCTGATGAAGTGAGTCTGTGCTCACGAAAGCTCATGCTCAAAACTTTTCTGTTAGTCTATAAGGTGCCACAGGACCCTTTGTTGCTGTTACAGATCCAGACTAACACGGCTACCCCTCTGATACTAAAACTGTTGTTATTCTAACACTTTAGACATTTTTGTTTTAGCCCCTTCTCAGACTATTTAGAGAGAGGCAGATCTTTGGAGAGATGTTACATGGCCTACTGGATTTGTTTGGTTACGTGCAAGAATTCCTCCAGATTTCACTTAAATGGGAACTGACACCAACCGTTCGCCGTCTTTGGAAATTTCCAGCCAGGTGATGGGAAAGGGTTGTAGGCAGTGTTCCATGAGGACACTGACAATGAGGAGTTTCAAACAGCGAAGTCACTTCCTTTCTGGTTCTGCTTGTGTTCTAAACAGGCTGCTACATCCGCAAAGTGGTGAACATCTCATTTGGACTCCTGATCGTGTACCTCAGCATTCCTGTTGTTCTCAACCTGCTTAATTCCAGACAAGTCATGAACACCTCATTCAACCCGCTCCGGATAGTTAACACATACGGCGCTTTTGGAAGGTACTGATCGTTTGAATAGACCCATGCTGCATCCATTCTGTTCTTCTATCGATGGCATGAAATATAGTCAGTTAGCCAGACCTTGTGTCTTATCACTTTTTTTAATCCTTCTCATAGCTGATGGGTTCAGAGTAGCTGATCTTTGGGACTGGGGAAAAAGTGTGTGTGTAAAGGAGTGATCGCAAAATCCTCTCCTACTGTATAATAATTAGTTTGATTATAATTTTGCTTTAAATTTATAACTGTTCTTAAGAGGCAAAATACATCAGGTATAAAAACACAATGTAGATATCCGTACAAGGTAAGGTTTCCTATGGGTCATATTCAGAGTGACTTTTTTTCTCTCTCAAACATGTGCTTGTGTTTGTGTAAGTTCCTCTAGTTGGAAAAGTCTCCTCCATGAACCTGACTTTTCTTTCCTCTCTGGCAGGAGGCAAGTCATAAGGATGGCCCTGAAAATGAGGCTTCTACGTGATAGCAAACAGGGCTCTGCATTAGGCTGTTAGGCTGCACATGTCCACATAGGCTAAACGCTTACCATGGCTTTCAGCCACATTGAACCTGTTCCTCTGAGATGGGCACTTGCTGTTTTTGTGGCGGTGCCTGAAGAGTGGGGAAGGAGAAGACCCTCAATGTAGCACGTGCAGCCTCTTTTTGGTGCTTTGATATTGCAATAGCATTGCAGGGGCCGACTGGTCATGTGGCCGCGTTGTGCTAGACTAGATCAGTAGACATTCCCTTCCTTGAAGACCTTGTAATCTGCATGGATGAGACAGGAACAGGGGGAAGAAAGGTGTGTGAAACAGCAGAACAAGGGTTTACAAGCATCATGTTAGCGCCACAGTTATTATGCTTGAAGGCACCTCATGCTGACCTGGGACTGAATCTGTTTAGGTTCCCACAGCCCACCCATCAAAGGCAGCAACCTGTCCAAGGCAGAGAGCCGAAATTTGACGTTTTGACTTCTACATGTGGTCCAAGTGCTGCTGATGCTGTTTAAAGCCACTAATAGTGTTACTTACAACAGCTTCATTAATAAATTAATGAAGATGCAGAGCGTTATCGTTTAGGTTGTGTTTGGTAGCATTAGCTGGTCTTTTGTTAATCCACTGGCAGCGAGGCTTTGAGCAAGCTCCCAGCTGCATGGGGAAGGAGGGACGGTGCTGAGCTCCCACCTTGCGTGCCAATGAAATCGACTTGCATGCCACTCTTGGCACCCGTGCGGGGGGTGCTGACCCCTGACATATTGGGTCGTGACAAGCCATAAACATTTACAAATGGGTGCTGAGCCCCAAAATGTTGCTGTAGAAGCCTGAGCTAAAAGACAGGAATGATGTCAGTGGACTGTAAATCAGACTCCAGGTGAAGAGTCATCTGTTATCCAAGGGACATCATAAAAAGGGGAATCCGGGGTTGCGGGGAAGTGGGCACCCAGTGTAACTACCCAGATGTGTCATGTCCTTGTTATAAACATGTAACCTTGTAAAAGCTACATGGTGTTGTCAGCAGTAGAACTGTGCAACATGGGCATAGTCCCCCCCAGCCTTAGAAGTGATTTTTTGCCCACTCTTCAAACAAGCAGATGTTTCAGTTCAAGCTCTGCCGAAAGGGAAGCTTTGAACAAGCATCTTGAAACAAAACCCCCAAACATCGGCACTTTAAATCATAGTTGTGTTTTGTGCAACATGTGGAAGTCCTGTTCTGGGGGAAGGTTGGCAGGAGCAGTTAAGAGCAGTGGGAAGCATTCCCTGTAAGCTGAGTGCATAGGCAGCCTCCCAGGAGAGATGCAGGGCTGTCCAACTGATGAGCAGAGGGCCACAGCCAGCAGCATGTGTCTATGGTGGTGCACTTCCGCACACAACTTGGTGCACGTATCAAACTTATTCCCTGCATGTATGGAAGAAACTAGAGGGAACACTGGTGATGAGGACGAAATCGTATTAATCCTCACAACTCTACGATTGGTGGAGTCTTGGATTTGTGGGAGTTTTTCTTTTTTCCTCTTCAGTCTAAGGGGTTTTGGTTTTTTTTTTTCAACTGTTACCAGAACCGAAACAGCACGTGATGAAATGCTGCTGTAACATGTTTGTAATTCCAGCCTATGTAAACCGATAAAAAGAGGATCACAGCTCATAATGAATATACGTTTATGTGAAACTTGACATATTTTGAATCACACAGTAGGAACATACTTTTATTAGTAATTTGGTGTCCTTGATTTACAGTGTGTTTCTAACCATTGGGCAGCTGGCCACGGCTCATAATTCAGCCTAGGGTATAGTAGAGAGCTTGGCTGAAGAGTTCAGAAATCTATTAAATGGAGGTAACAATTACAAGTTGAAATGAATGGCAGTCTATGAGTTGCAAGCATCTATCGCTGGGAATAAGCAAAGGGGGAGGGAATTACTTGTATGAGCTTTCAGTTTCTTGGGTTGGCGATGGAAGGACTGAGAGGGAAGTTGGACCACTTTGATAGACAGTTGTACAGTTATGTACACGGCATGGCAAACTGAGTGCTCCTTTGTAAAGCAGCGTCACTGACAGATCTGGAGGGGGTGCGGTTGGAAAAGCCCTTGTAGGATGGATTTGACATGGGCACCTTGCTGTAGGTCTCTCTTTGTGGCACAGGACTTGCACTCTGCATTGTCCAAGTGCCTTGCTGTGTGGAGGCTAACAAATCATAAGACCGGGGAGTGCGTAGGACTTGCCATAAGGCAGGGTGGCTCTTATATGTCTGATTAGGCAGAGCAAGCTTGTTTTCCTTTTCTGTTTCTCTCGGCTTCAATTGCTTTAGTTCATAAGCTGCCCTTTCGCCCTCAGCTGGCAAGCCAGCACTCTGTGAGACTTCTCCCGTTAGGATGTCAAAATGCTTGGGCACTTACAAACAGTTGCTAATGCTGCCCCAGGACTCATCTGCCATGGGGTGCATCATCTTTGGCCAGTTTTGTATGCCAGCTGGCTGCCACATTCTAAAGCAGACGTAACCAGTTAACCAGGACACGCTCTGTGTGTATCCTGACATGCTGGAGCCAAGGCTCAGACTGGAACACTAACACTCCATGGCAGGCAACTTTGCCGAGTGAACCCAAAGTAACCAGCAGAACAGGGGCTGTGCAGAGCTTGTCCCAGATCAAAGCCACTCTGCTGATCCTGCGGATGAAGTCTCTCTTGCTGGAGGCCACAGGCTAGGTTTGCGGCAGGATTACATGTAATTTGTGTGCACATTTGTCATAATTGCACATGAAATTACATGTGCAAATACAGGTTGACACACACTAATCCAGCACCCTCAGAACCTGATGGGTGCCGAACCAGAGAGTTTTCCAAACCACAGATTAATATTGTCTAGCAGCACTTCCCAACACTTCCACTTATTGGGCTCTTAAAAAACATTTAGGGGTAGATTAGAGCCAAATAACAGCACAGAACACTGAGAGCCAGGACTGGTACCAGGAAACAAAGTTTATAGCGCCATAGGAGACTTGGTCACATGCATGATAAGTGGTAACCTGACTGACTAAAATCATGCCGAACCATAGATGTTACCAGACCAGGGCATGACGGATTAGAGAGGTTCAGCCTGTACCAAATTTGGGGGTGCCACCAGGGTAATAACTTGTGCTGGTTACGCATGTGCATTTTTGAATATAGGCCAATGTGAAAATCTGGGTGAGTATAAATTCCCTTTGTGATTGACTGAATCTCCGTTATCCAAAAAGTTATGTGATTCCACCATAGAGTGCACTGCCCTTTGACTGTCCAGATGGCTGAGATAAAGGGATGTGCTGGAAACGACAGAAGGAAGAGAGGCTAATCGCATGGTTAGACTTGGATCAAATTCCCTGCTCTGTTTTGTGTGACCTTGGGCATGTCTTAGTTTCCTAGGCAGGGCTTGGTTAGGATAAACACACTGAAGATGGAGAGATGATCAGATGCTGTGTACAAGGTGGAGTCATAGAAGTACCTTGCGTAGACTGTTGCTCAGGAGCCTGTCAAAATTAAAGGCAGGTTAGAAATGTTAGTCTAATGGGGGCAGTCACTGACTGACTGCCAATATCTCTGACTTGGCACAGGCTGAGAAAATAAAACTGCAACAATTGTTTCCCACAGCATCACTAAAGAAAGAACTGAGATCATCTTCCAAGGTACGTCCAGCCTGGACCCCAACGATCCCACTGCGGTTTGGGAGGAGTATGAATTCAAATGTAAGCCTGGGGATTTGAAGAGAAGGCCGTGCCTTATAACACCGTACCACTATCATCTGGACTGGCTCATGTGGTTTGCTGCCTTCCAGGTGTGTACCTCATATGAACCGAGGTTCATGTGTTCTCTGACCCAGAAAGAACAACAGAAATGCAAGGAACAAGCAATATGAAACTGCTGTACTCCTAGAATAGACAAGTACATCAACCATTTTTTCCTGTTTGTTTTAGCTGTTGTAGATGATGGTGGTTAATTTATAGAAATAAGATAATGCGTTGCTTTTATAGAGAGAGGCTTTCCGCTAAGGGTCTCAACATAGCAGTACTACTGTGCATATAAAGTAGTTATCCCCAGTTTATAGACAGGGAAACTGAGGCACATATTGGTTGAGTGACTCTGCCAAGTTCACAGAGGCAAGCAGTGTCTGAGCCAAGGCTACGACCCAGATGTTCTTTTTCTGTGTCCGCTGTGCTAAAAAGTAGAATACATTTACATTGCAAGACAAGTACCAGTTTGTATTTTCTAACGGCTCACAGAGAGAGAATGTCCTCCTCTGAATAATAAGGTGTTTACCAATAGAAGTCACATGGGCCAGTAGAGTAGCATAGTGGACTTTGAGACAGGGATACTGGGGACTAACCCCCATCTCTGCTACTGACTCAGAGTGCAGACAAAGCACTTAACTCCTGTGCAGCCCATTTTCCCCATCCGCAGAGTGGTGGTAATCATACCATTACATTTCATTTCGAAAACACGCTCTCTCCATTTTTGTTTTTTCTGATGATACAATTGCATCATATTTTGCCTTTTCATCCCAAAGGACCCCAAATACTTTTCAAATACTTTGCTTACAGAGACCATTTCTCCCATCACTGAAGTGCACCCACTCCTGCGTTTTTCAGGAAAGCTTCACGGCACTCTAGGCCAGTTAAAAATGATGTTTTATACAGTAGAACTGCAGGGGGATTTAGGTAGGTAGAATGCGATTGCCCAGTTTGGAGCTTTGTCAGAACTAATGGCCTGTGCTCTTACGAAAAACGTGATGAGGTCTTTTATTACCTGAGTAGATGAGCAGTCCAGTGGTTACAAAGAATGTACAGTATCTTCTGTGGATTTATTGCACATGCACATGGGAAAACAAATATTTGAAGCGCTGGTTTAAATTTCTGTTTAAAAATAACTTCCCAACTTGTTTCTGGCGAATTTGAAAAAAATGAGCAAAGCATACTGCAAAAGTCACTCAATAGTTGTTTTTGTGACTGGGAGGAGAGGTACCTCCAACCAAAATATTGTGCAGCCATCCTTCAGGGAATGTACGTACATGTCAATACGGGATCATTTTTTAAATTAAATGGAAAAATGAATGTGGTTGGATAGAGGTTTAAGCTCAGTGGTACATAGGGCTCAGTTTTGGGGTTTTTTTTTTTCCTTATTACTTAGCAATAATAATTGTAAAAACACTTCGAATTTATGTAGATAATGATTTTCACCCAAAGGTCTTCCAGTGTGTTACAAAGTTGAGCAAGTATTACTACTTGTAGGCTACGTCTACACGTGAAGCGTACATCGAAGTAGCCTATTTTGATGTGGTGACATTGAAATAGGCTATTTCGATGAATAACGTCTACACATCCTCCAGGGCTGGCAACATCGATGTTGAACATCGATGTTGCGCAGCACCACATCGAAATAGGCGCTGCGAGGGAACGTCTACACGCCAAAGTAGCACACATCGAAATAAGGGTGCCAGGCACAGCTGCGGACAGGGTCACAGGGCGGACTCAACAGCAAGCCGCTCCCTTAAAGGGCCCCTCCCCAGACACAGTTGCACTAAACAACACAAGATCCACAGAGCCAACAACTGGTTGCAGACCCTGTGCATGCAGTGTGGATCCCCAGCTGCTGCAGCAGCAGCAGCCAGAAGCCCTGGGCTAAGGGCTGCTGCACACGGTGACCATAGAGCCCCGCCGGGGCTGGAGAGAGAGCGTCTCTCAACCCCTCAGCTGATGGCCGCCATGGCGGACCCCACTATTTCGAAGTTGCAGGATGCGCAACAACTACACAGTCCCGACTTCGACGTTGAACGTCGAAGTAGGGCACTATTCCCATCCCCTCATGGGGTTAGCGGCTTCGACGTCTCGCCGCCTAACGTCGATGTTAACATCGAAATAGCGCCCAACACGTGTAGCCGTGACGGGTGCTATTTCGAAGTTAGTGCCGCTACTTCGAAGTAGCGTGCACGTGTAGACACGGCTGTAAAGTAGGAAAACTAAGGCACAGAAGGTTTACATGATTTGCCCAAGGTCCCACAGGGAATCAGTGAAAGTCAAGTCTAGAGCCTAGGCTTGCCGCCTCCTTCCTCCCTTCCATTTCTTGTTTTTGTGGTATATTCATCTGACGGAGCAGGTCTTTGCCTGTGAAAGCTAATGTTCCAAAATACCTGTTAGTCTGTAAAGTGCCACAGGACTTCTCATTGTTTTAGAAGATACAGACTAACATGGCCACCTCTCTGATTCTAGAACCTAGTTTTGTCATCCTGCATTACCTGCTCTTCCTACTAGACTCTAGTGCCCTCTTTCTGCCAAACCTTTTGGACTGAATCTTGAGTTCCTCCTTCCGTTGCAACCCAGACAATTGGTTTGATTGAGAGTTTTGCTGAGTAAGAACTTCAGAATTTCTTCTGGTATCTTCCTCTCCCCATGTCACCTGCAAACAAGTGGTATTATTTTTTTTAGTGGAGAAACTTACAGAATTGGTGCTTGAACATTTTTCCTCTTTTCTTCCAACTCTTATTTATATTCCAGTTAAAATTAACAACTGAAGTTACAAAATCAAGGCTTTGGAACATTTACATAACATAAATCTATCCCAGAATATTTTATTATTGACCTTTACCATCATCATCTTAATATCCGCTGCCGCCTCCTTTCTTCCTCCCATTTCCTGTCTTTGTGGTATATTCATTTAGGCACCTTTAAGATTCTACAGCAATGATGTAAGTATCTCTCTTTGGCTATGTTTTATATTTACCCCTAAAGTTCTTCTTGTGAGCTGGAAATTCATTTAATCTGCATTAGGTACGCTTATCTTCCAGCAAGAGGACAGCAAAGGTTAAAACTCAAGCCAGTACACAGCATTAAATAAAGATGCTGTGAGTTGAATGGAAGCTGTTGGTTGAAATCTCATTGCATTTTGGATGGGTTTTGGTATCTAGAGGGAATCAATCCTGCTCACTCAAGAAGTTTTGAGTGTAGGAGAAACAGCAGTGAGATGAGAGAGGGGCTGTTTCTTTCCAAAATGGGAATATCCCTATGGCCTTAAAATGCGAAGCGTTCTCTGGTTTGAAAACAAGTGAGGAGGGGTGGGGGGTATAAATACTAGTGCAGAAGTAGGCAGGAGTGGTGTTGAGTGACATTGCTACATCCCAGTTAGATCTTTCAGCAGACACAGACCTGGTGTGCTGAGTAACTGGAATATTTTCTAACAGCTTGGGGAGGAGCAGAAGAAAGAATTACTGCAGACCCGTGTACATCTTGTTCCATTAATTCAATAAAAGGTCCCCAAGGTGTGTCTATTATGCTGCCATACATGGGGCTACAGTTGTGTTTGTGCATTCAAAGTCACACATCAGTTAATTACACTTCCCCTAATTAAACCTCCTCATCCCCCACTGGCAGTAAGAAAATGCACTAGTGGATAAATGTCTGCTGGTCATTATTTGCTGATTCACAGGATGTGTAAGTTTATTAAACCCCCTTCCCCACTACTGAGCCTGGCTCATTCGCTCAAACTGTGGAGATTTCTGCTCTTCGCTCTGGTTAAGTCCCTCATCTCAACTAAATGCCAGCTTTGACACATCTGCGAATTTTCCCTGTGCTACTTGGCTGGGAGCTGAACCCTGGAATCTCCAGGAGACCATATTTGCTCCCCACAGATTTTACACAATCACTTCAAATGGTTCTGATCTCCTGGTACATTAAATTGCCCAGAGGATGTAACTGCCCAGAATTTTCCATTTCAGCTGTGGCTGCAGCTCTTTAGACCCGACTAGAATTTTCCAACTGCATTGCAGTGTTCTGAGCGAAATAACGGAATTGCAACTGGGCTGACACTTTGTAGAAGACGAGTCATGGTCCTCCTTCCTCAGCAATCCCACCCTCCGTTTCTGCTACCCCCTCTTCGTTCTCCCACTTCCTCCTTCTGCCAATCTATAGCGTGGGAGGAAATCAGGCTGTCAGAACATTCAGTTTCTGCTTAGAAAAGACATTGACAAAACAGATGCAAAGAGAGAAAAATATCCAGCAAAGAAACAGTGCAGGAAATGGAGAAAATGCAATACCGAACATTTTTGTGTATGGATGTCCAGGGCAAGGCACCTGAATATCGTTAAGTATTTAAGTGAGTAGTCTGATTTTCATAGGCATGGAACGCCCACAGAAAAGTTGAAGGTGAATGTAGAACCCAGAGGTTCTGTCTTAGAGCTGGTAACTATGGGCTCTGAGGTGGGCATCGCTTCCTTATTCAACTAGTGGTCTAGTGCCACAAAAAAGTTCTGAGATGATAAGACCTGGAGGAAGTCCTACCTGAGGTCCTGGAGTCCTCCTGTGTAGATGTGGCTGTGTTGTTGGAACAGGGCTCTGAAGGACACCGCTAACGGCGTTCGGGGAGCTGGTGTGCCTACACCACCAGGAGAAAAAAAGATATCTGTCTCCATCAGCCGCACCTACACCTCAGGCCTTGGCAACATAGCTGGGTTAGTGTGGTTCCCGTAGTGTAGGCCTACCCTTGTTTAGGTACTTAACTGGATTTAAGAGCTTAACCTTAAGCAACAATGTTTAAACGTAGTTGGCATTATATATACCATGTATAGGGTGGCCACATCTCCCTGTCCCAAATACAGGACAGGGAGATATGGGGGTGAGAGGCGGCTCCTTCTAGTTGCACCAAGCCCTGGGGAGCTGGCGCCCTCTTCCCCCAGAGAAGCAGCATCCATGGGTGCTCCCCACCCAGAGCCCTGGCAAAGTGGCCGCCATGGTTCCTCCCCACCTGGAGCCCTGGAAAAGTGGCAGCTGTGGACACTCTCACCCCCACCCTCCAACCCCCAAGGGCCTAAATAAGGGACAATCAGTCCCTTTTAAAAAAATAAGTCGGGATGCCTTTTTGGCTTCCCGAATACAGGACTGTGCTGGCCAGTACGGGACAGAGGTCACTCTAACCATGTGCAGAACACTCTCTTACCCCAGCCTGCCCCTTGGGTGCTTTTATGTCCTTAACAAACCGCTTTTTAGGCAGGAAAAGGTGGTGTTTGGGTTTTGCAGCTGTTTTTTAATTGACTCACCCTGGGTAGATGGCTTGGGGCGGGGGTAGGAAGAGAAACGAGGGGGTTGTAGTCTAGGGAAAAAGTTTGGGAATCCAGGTTGGGTTTGAATACATAGTTAAGGAAGTTCATAGAACCAGACTCCTCCTGTCTCTGGATTATGTTTATTTCTGTTATTTTTTCCCATGTTCCCAGTTTGCCCAGTGGCATTTGGAGCAGCGAGCCAGAGAGCTGGCTTTGCACTTTATTGAAGGTGGTCATTTAAGGACCTGACATAGCCAACTCTTGACAAGCTGCAGAAAAGCTAGTGGGGCTTAGGGGAAGAAATTTACTGTCCCTTTGTGCTGCTTATGACAGGTTCCTCTTTGCACCTCATCGCGTTTGACACATGACGCCTTCTGTCACTTGGGGCTTCCTGAG
The DNA here is from genome assembly GCF_033958435.1 of Carettochelys insculpta. Taxonomy (NCBI): domain Eukaryota; kingdom Metazoa; phylum Chordata; order Testudines; family Carettochelyidae; genus Carettochelys; species Carettochelys insculpta. The sequence continues at coordinate 35,096,787 of NC_134152.1, forward strand.
ACACTTTCCACTGTGGAGCATAACTACAGGATTTGCACTGTGGAAACACAGGCATCTTGACAGAAGCAGGCCCAGAGCCTGTCATGGCTGACATGGGACTTCACTTGTCACATGTTTGAATAACTGGCATATCCGAAATGTTAGAACATCAGGGATTTTTTTTCTGGAGCTTCTAACTCTGCAGTGCAATTTATTAGTTGACTACCACTTAATTACTGTCCTCAACCTGCTTTAATAGCATGTAATATAATGTGACGTTACTTTCCAGGAAATCACCTTTATGATCTTAATTTTATTATCTAAAAACAATATTCCTTTTCATTTGGTTTCTAAATCCTTTCCCTGTTGTGAATGTCTCAGCATCCCATGGGTGCTGTAGCTCTGAATTAATGTCCTCCATTTGGTGTTTGCAGAGAAGTAACCCATCCAGTAACGTGTCTGTGTCTCTTCTTCCTGTCTGCAGAAGAGAAAATCTCCTACAATACGCCAGGGGCAGTGACTTGTAGAAGTCACTGTACTTTTCTTTTTAATTTATTTCGTAGCAGCTACTTAGAATGGGATTCCCTTTTAACATCTTTCAGCTGATAACATGGTCATGAGTATATATAATTATATATGAGTTGTGTAAGTCAGGAATATTTTGGGCTTCAATCCCACAAGCACTGACATACATAGGATTACCTTTACCCCTTTGAGCAGGGCCCATGACTTCACTAGAGCTTTTCAGGAGAAAAGCTATATAAGAGTGCTTGCAGCATCAGGTTGTCGATCAGCTGAGGCAAGGATATGGTTAGCAATGCAATCATTTCTAGACCATCATGTAATTTAAAGAATCTAACTAGCAAGGAGAGGATGAGGTAGGCTTACTCATCCAACAGGAGCTAGGTCCAATCCCAGTCACACCAGCTGTGAAGCTAGCCTTCCCAAAGAGGAATGGGCCATGGGATGTGTCTTCACAGACCTGGTCACTCTTGGTGATGGGAGAATTCATTCTTCCCCCTCTTTTGTCTTGGCCAATGACTGTATGTTCAAGGCTGATTCATATATTAGTAAATGAATAGATGCTCACTAGTATTGAGAGATTTGTTTGGGAACTGGAGAGGATGATGTGTCCTTTGGGTCAAAGTAGCTGGTCTTCATGCTTCGAATTGTCACAGCAGGTCAGAACCTCAACTGGTATAAATTTGCCTAGCTCCACTGAAGTCAATTTAAGTCAAGGTCTGGCCTAGTATTATCCTACGTGTAGAGGTCATTGCAAAATGGAAGGAACAAACAGATCCGTCAAATTGTGAATGCGCATAAAAAGGGAGTGCATTATTGAACTAAGCTGTGTTGTGACGTTATGCTGCAAAAGACATCAGACTCAGTGTTTGGGCAGCTTGCATGGTGGATTCAATTTATTTAGCAAATGGCAGCCAGACAGCAAACTCTAAGGTGCGCTTTGTGTTTCAAAGTGGGCCATTTTTATTAGATCCAGGGTATCCTAGACTTCACAAAACTCACTTGTTCCCAATAAGCACATTAGCTGTTTGCTGTTGGGCAGCAATGGAAAGACTTAAGGAAGAAAGATCAAATGCTGGTGAGTTGGGCTGGGTGTGAAGAGGAAAATTTGTTGTATTCAAAGTGTGAATTCTTCAGAGCAGGAGCTAATGACCTGGCTAATAGTGAGCACAAAGTTGGTGCTACCAGCAAATGTAGTCATAACAAAGCAACTGCTCTATTGTTACTGGGTTTTGAAGCCTGTTATCTTGTTCAAATTTGTAGTGTATCATGCCCCAAAATGACTAAATGTTGGGACAACTTGTGACCTACTGAAGTAGTTAAATGTTCCAGCCACCCTCACTTGCATGGACAGCAGCATTGAGAATCGTGCCCGTTCATCCTTTAAAGTGTTATTGGACTAAAGCAGGGTCCTGTGTAGGATCTGATGTGCAGTGATGTGCTGGGTACAATCTGAAATTTGGGGAGTTTGCATAAGCTGCCAAAAACTGGAGGCAACACCATTGTTACCATAGGCATTTGTGTCTTATTTGTCTACTCCTCTTCCTTCTGCTGAACATCCTAGGGCAGGGTCGGCAACCTTTCTGAGGTAGAGTGCTGAAATTTGACCTTTTGACCTCTGTGTGCGGTCCCAGTGCTGGTGATACTTTGTAAAGTCACTAATAGTCCTAATTAGAACAGCTTCATTAATAAATACGTTAAGGTGCTGAGCTTTGCCGTTTAGGGGGTGGTTGGTAACATTAGCTGGTCTTTTGTTAATCCACAGGCAGCCTGGCTTTGAACAAGCTTCCAGCTGCATGGGGGAGGTGGGGCAAGCCTGAGCTCCGGCCTTGTGTGCCGATGAAAATGAGCTTGTATGTGGGTCTTGGTACCCGTGCTGGAGGTTGCCGATCCCTGGCTTAGGGCTTATCTACTTGGCAAGTTATTGTGTGGTAAGTCAGTGTGTGAATCTGCAGTGCAACCGTTTGTTGTGTGAGCGCGGTGAGCTTCAGCATGCAGCTGCTTGAAAGTTTAGCGGGACCCAGAGGAGACATTATTGCACTGCAAGCTGGGGGCACTGTAGGTTCACACCCTTACTTGTTGTGAAGTAGCTCGCCAGTTAGACCAACTGTAATGAACGTGACCCTTGTGAATTTGATCATTTTGTGCAAAGCCTCCTACCTTCAACTCAGGGTGTCTGTAGTGACACGTTATTATGAGAAAGCTGAAAGGGCTTGGGAGAAAGAAATGTTCCCTTGTGAGTCAGACCTGATCTGGGAATCATAGAAAAGATAGTTGTGTGCCCAAGGCAAAGGATTGGGAATCAGGGGTACTGGCAGCAAGGGGCAACCTAGGCTAGCGAGTGGGCTGCAAGAATGGCCCCCCCTTCCTCTCAGTGGGCTGCAAGATGGTTGTAACCAAGAAGGTCTCCTGGGATGGCCCTGTTTTGCTAACTGTGCTTGCATGCCTAAAATTTGCAAGGTGTGCCTTATGAACTGTAACAGCACTCCGATTAGATACAGGGAGCGCACACGGCTCTCACAATGTGTTGTGCAATCAACATACACCTGCCTTATGCCGACGGAAACAAGCAGAAGCTGACAACCTCATGCATCGGCAGCAGTAAACAAAATGTCTTGTTGGCTACACATAGAATCCCAGTGAGCTGCAAGTTGCCTAGCACTGAGTAATGAGTTTTATTCCTGTCTTTGCCTCAGACTTACTCTTTGTCCTTTGCTAAGTCATTTAACCTCCCCATGCTTCAGTTTCATATCAGTGTAATGGCCACAATGTATGCTGGGAAGGAGAGTTAAATGATGTTTGCAAATGTCTTTGAGATGGCAGGTGCTATAGAAATGCACAGGACTGTTATTAGTGAGGCTTCCTTTTCCAAGAATACAGTCTTTACTATTCCAGTGGATATCACAAATGTCTTTGACACTTGAGGTTCCAGGCAGTCAGAAACGGCATATAAATGCCAAGATAGTACAAGCATCCAGGATCCTACCTACAAAATAATGGATATATTCTGGTGCATGATAGCTAAAAAGTACCCCGTTATGGGAAAAATCTTGTAATTCAAACCACCTTTGCCCCTTTATCATCTTTTAACACACTGTCCAATAGGGGAAATGTGCAGACCTCGCCAACCATGTAAAATAATAATGCTGACATCTAATGTCAAATTTCCAGCTGTTTTCACATGTGTGTCTCATACTTACCTCCTCCAGTACATCTGGGCCAAGACAAAGGTTCAGTAAAATGCCATGCTAACCCACAGTCCTTTTTTATCAACTGACCAATTAAAGCTAGCAGAAAAGGCTTCTTATTTATCTTATTTCGGTTGGCTACGTGCTCCCCATAGTGCTATGCAGGGTTTTTTTTATTTTTTTCCACAATGATTATATACTGCTTTGTTATCTCTTTGGTGTTTCATTGCTGTTGACTCTGTTGTTTTTTTCACACCCCTCTCCAGTCTTAAACCATAATCTATTTTTAAAAATGCTTTAAAGTACTTAGGTCTTTTCAATACAAATTAATGTATTAAATGCAAAAATGCTACTGCAATGGGCTCTTAAGGTTACCTGGTGAAGAGAGTTGCACTTCTCGTGATTACACGTGTTCACTCTTGCTTCACTGTGAATTTCTGGTATTACAGTAGCCCCCAAATCCACCCCACCCCCAAGAGACCAGGCCCTGTTTTGGTAGCTTTGGTGGTGAATCATAGTGAAAGATGGTCCATGCCCCCTCCCCTCCAATAGCTTAAATAGACAAGGCAGACGGAGGAGAAGGAGGTGTCAGGTCTGTTGCCAATTTGGGAACAGTACCCAAGTCTTCTGACTCCCAATCCTGGGCCCTATTTGACTACACTTGTGTTTCTTAAACTTTTTGGCGATGTCTACAAAGCAGCATTATTTCAAAATAAGCTATTTTGGAATAACTCTGCGAGAATACCTTATTTTGAGGTAAGGAAGCTACACGCTTAGCTGTTTCTAAATACAGCATCTACACACAATAGTTCCTATTTCGAAATAGAGCCATTGGACACATTACTGCTTATTTCTAAATAGGCTCTATTCCCTGTCTAAACAGCCCCTATTTGAAAATAGACACTATTCCTCGTGGAATGAGGTTTACCTCTTTCAAAATAAGCCAACTGCTATTTTGAAAATTTTGAAATAGCAGTTGAGGAGACGCTAGCAAAGTCATTTTGAAATAGCGGCTCTTATTTTGAAATAGCTTTGCTGTGTAGACCTACCCTTTGAGCCCACGGAACACCAAACAATAGTATTTCTTATGCAGGACACCTATGAAAAATTTCTTGAAAAAATTGCCGTCCGACCACAGAAAAACCAACAAACAAACAGCAACGTATACAGCAAAAACAAAATGAAATAATTTAATCAGGTGTCATAGCAATGAGGAATTAACATTGTATCTGGTTTTAATAGGAGAAAATATTGACCAGCAGTGTATTTTTCCAAACATTTGTGGCACACCTGCGAGTTGTTCACCCAACACCAGTGTTCTGCAGAACATACTGAAAGAAGCACTAGAATAGACCACTCTGCCTCCCCTGATACCTGGGGTCTGATTTTCCTAAGCTCTGAGCTCTGACATTCATGTTGACATTGGTTGAAGTTGTGGGTGCTCAGCAGCTCTGAGAATCAGGTGTATATTGTGGTACTTTTGGGTTTACATTTAATAAGCTGATGAGTGTGGACTGGGACTCCAGAGACCTGTTTGCTATTCCCAGCCATTGGTTTGCCTCTCTGGATATGGACCAAGTCACCTTCCCAATTTTTTATCCCCTTTGCTGCCGTATCACTTTACAGAGTAATGAGTTGAGCAGCGCAAGAGTTCGTGCCGGGCTGCTTCTGCATATCCCAGCCAGCAGCGGCACATGGTCTTTAAGCTAGTTGTACTGCAGAGGGCACGTTCGAAGGAAATTTCTTCCTGGGACGTGGTGGAAATTTCAAAAGAGAAGTGTGTTTCACAAGCCACACGCTTTTCCAGGGGAGCAGTGGGTGGTTAATTACTGTGTCAAAAACCACACTGGCCAGGGATCCCATTCCAGACTGGTCACCTTTCCTAGTTTTATCGTGTGCTCCTGGGTATTTGGCATCTTTGGTAAGGCCACAGCATCTGGAATCGGGTGCTTACAGGAGAATTTCAGCTTTCATTTAAATTAAAAAAAAAAATCCAAACTTTTTAGCCCTTACAGCTGTCGAGAAAAGCTGGAACGCTTAAGGCTCAGAATCCAGCGCTGATTAAGTTTTCTTATGTTGCTACTCAAAGGGGATTTCTCAGGCTTAGGCAGCTGCCGTTTCTCGTGAAGCAGGCACCCTCTGAAAATCAGGCTCCTTTAAGGTAGCTCCAGCTGGGCAGTGAGAAATTAAGCTACCCAACATTGCTACAGACTGTTGAAAATCTTGATGTAAATCTTTCCCAGAGACCTGAAGCATTAGGCCGTTGGCAGAGAGGTCACTGGGTTTGCCAGCTCTGGTGTGGTTCAGATGAGCCTGGCAAGATTTGGATTAACGTCGCAGATTCCTGGCTTCAAAACTTGCTAATTCAGGTTAACTGCCGTCACCCATCACTTTCAATGGGGCTGACACCCCCCTGTCAGCAGCCAAGATGGCCGTCATCACAGGCAGGGTGTGTGGAACAGACAGCATCTAACCTCTCACTGCTTTCAGTTAGAAGCCCAAGGCTGCCAGCTAGGAAATGCCTCCCCCTGTCCTCTTCAGGGAATGGGCTGGACAAGGGGAAAGGTTTATAAGGGAGCAACAGAGGTGAGGTGTGGGGGATGCACAAGGGGTCACATACAACTTCTCAGTGTTGGCCCCCTGCACTCACTGTCAGTGCCTCACCGCTTCCGGTGAGTGCAGGTGCTGTCCCATCTCTCCCCAAAGCAGAGCAGCCAGAGAGCAGTGCTAGCTTCCTAGGCGGGGCGGAGGTGGAGCAAATCTGGGAGGGGCGTGGGTGGGACCTGATCAGGAAGGGGTGGAGCATGGGCAAGTTGAGGCTGGGGCATGTAGCCAGCGCTCCCCCTAGAATCCCTGCACCGGCTGCCTCTAGGGAGTAGGATAGGTGGTCTGGGGAAGGGGTGGCATAGCAGCACGCCCATGGCAGGTGTTACAAGTAGGTGAGGAGAGATTACACCAAAGCAGCCAACGGGGTGGCCTGTATTTGTTCATTTCAGGTTTTAACAACCCTCTGATGGTATTTGGTAGCTCCTGGTTTGCCTGTGGCTGCTGAACATTTGGGGTTGGCAATGCTGGGTGAGCCGGGCGATCAGGTGAAATGGAAGCACGCAAGGCAGAATCAGACAGATGGGACGGTGAGATTTTTTGAAAAGTTGTTGGCATAAAATAATGTGGTTTTCCCCTCCGTGGAGATGAGCGTGGGACAAAACCCCAAGAGGCTCTGCTGCTGTTTGTTCCATCCAGAGTTGGAGTGTTGAGCCACTCGGTTTTCTCCCTGTTTCCCGTAGCAACGGAAATAACAAACTTTGCCATTGTAGAAGATTTGCAGAGTAACCTTGCATTTTATTGGTGCTCTGTGGAAATCAGTCTTGCAGGTACAGCTGCTGGGTTTTGCTTTCTCATAGCGTCCCCTACTGCTTACTTAAAACATTCATTTGGCTACATGTGTCTGAAACATGTGTTTTTGAGGAACAAAGGAGCCTATGAAACCTCAGGTAGGTGGAGACTTGTATTGTTATCCATATTAGATACACAAGCTGCATGAATTCAGAGGAGGTAAATCAAGAGAGTCAGATTCTGCCACTTGCTGCGTCGAGTGAGTGGTACAACATCCTTGAAATCAGTGAGATGAATTCAGAAATCATTTCACTAAGGGTGTAAATTACACGTTGGTCAGCAAACATGTGCAAAGAGAACAAAGGGTGACATGAAAGAGGTGTGCAAATGAGCCTTTCAGAAACCCGTCACGAGGCAGGTCCAAGGCATCAGCCAATTAAATCCAAAAGCAAAACATTTAGATAGGGTACAAGGAATTGTATTTTCACACAGCACACAGTTAACCTGTGGGACTCGCTGCTACAAGATGTGACTGAAGCTGCGATCTTAGGAGTTGAAAAAGAATGTGCTATTTCTATAAATAGCAACCTCTCTGACTAGACAAGGCAAGATGAGACCGGGAATAGATAGAACCCTCTGACTGTTTTCAGTTATATGGAAGCCAGCGGCTGATGAGGGCTAGGAAGAAAGTTGCCTTTGGGTACGTTATTCCATAATTACCACTTCAAAGATGTTTCCACTTTGTTCTGAAGTATCTTGCTCAGGGCACTGTTGGAGACAGGCTGGGCCACCTGAGCCATATAAGTCTGGTGATTCCTGCAGCATGTCCCCACGTGAAAATCTCTTGAATAGTTGCTTTTTCTGAGCTTCACCCTCTCCCTGTCACTTTGGTGTGTAAGTCACACTCATTTTGCATACCCATCAAAAAGCAAATGGAGCCCATACAACCAGAGTGGTGGTAAGGGATGCATAACAGCTAAAGCAACACAGGAAGTTTAAAGACAAAGCTGCCATCTAACGCTCTGTACCAACCTCTTCCCCAATGCTCAAATTTTAAGCATTCCCAGGTACAAACTGTGGTGTAAGTCCCAGGCCAGGCCTGATTCTATTCCTACTCGTAGTCTGGTGTAATGTCACTGAATCCAGCAGAGGGATCTTGGCTGTCAAGGCAGTGTGCTAAGAGCAGAACAGGATCTATTAACTCAGTGCGGTTCCTTATCTCAAAGTGGAAATTGGTCCATGTGGAGTACCAAATGAGTTGAAGTTACAATCGTTCTGCATCCCCCATCCCACACTGATTGCTAGATTGGGACAATTCACCCTATAATGGCTTCTTACGCCAACTTTCTGACGAGCCTGAAGCCTGGTTCTGCTTTCAGATGCATGGAGTCAGGTCCCATTGACTTCCTGTTTCAGCCGGAGAATAATTTGGGTCCCAACCGTTCAACTTTTTCCACTACAGTTTACATCATGCCTAGATTCGGCCTATCTAGGCGCTGGGGAAGGTGCTGGCAGATATTTGCCTATGTGCCAATGGCGGGAGCCTAACATTTGGTTTCTGAAATGAGCAGGTAAGGAAATGATGGGCTCAGAAGTTGGTAACAGGAAGTGGAGCCTTTCACCTTGTAGTCATCCGTTCAGATCCACTGAGCAGCAGCTGGAAGCTATTGGCAGCTGGTGTCTGTTAGGTAGCCAGCATGCGATGAGTTGGTGGGTCTGGCTCCAATTCCTGACAGAGCTCTGGGAAGGCTGCGCAATGATTAGCACAGTCATTGCTGGTATCTCCCTGACGAGGCTGAACTGCCCTCACGTTGCAGAGAGGTCTCACCTGGACAGTGCTGCTTGGGACCCTAGGAAGGGTTTGAAGGAGTGGGATGGGGTCTAATGTCCATGCAGCACCAATGTTCATACTTTACCTCGTGTGTGGTTCCGTAGAAGGCTCTGTGGACCTGGCTTTTTCAATGCATAATGACACTTCCCACAAGTGCATGACTGGACTAACGAAACCTAGACTCTTGCTACTCAAAGAGCATGAGTGGGAATAACAAAGACATTCCAGGCTGAGTCAAACCTATTGCTTTTGCCCTCAGTTTTGTGGTATCATCATGTCTGGAGCAGGAAGTCCTGAGTGCGCCTTTGTTAGTGTAGAAAGCCAAGAGGATCTCCAATCGTGGAGGAGCACAGTTGGATCTTGCTGCCTCTCCAAACAGAGTGACCAAGTTGGGGGTTGGGAGATGCAGGTTTTATCCTGACTCTGACTCCTGAGTGGCATTGGCAAGTTGCTTCAGGTCTGTGCCTCAGTGCCCCTATGTGCAAAATGGGAATGATGATGCTCACCCATTCTCCTTTTTATCAAGCACTTTGAGAACTTCAGCTAAGTTGTGCTTGAGTGCAAGGCATTATATGGTTGTATCACATAATAAAAGCAAAGGTGGGCAAAGAGGGGGAGGAAATGTTGCTGCTTGGATGCTGAAATCCATACCTGCTTGCAGATTAGTTGTCTGTCGATAGCTTTGTGTGGTTGTAGAGCCAGTACATGCAGTGAGCAGGCAGGTGCTTTGTCACCATCAGCAATTAGATGATGGTAGCTTTGGCGTCTTTGCCTTGTTCCTGCATTCTGCTGGCACCTCTACATGCTTTTGTGCTGGAAAACGGCAAGGGTAAGCCTTTTAAATATGACACCATAATTTCAGCATCACTCTGACTAGTCCATGTGCCTGTGGCCCCTCTTACTGCTGTCATTTGAAACGAGGCCAGATGTTTTGTTTTTCTCTGCGTGCAGAAAAATTGGAAGGTGTTTTCTACTTCTTGCAGACCCAGAGGAAGTATTCAATATACATTTCCCTTGGAGAGATTTCATGGCCCCATGTAGATGCGATGGATTTGTTAAAGCATACTGTTTGTCGCTCTCCAATGTTTACCCCACGCATATGTTTGAAATTACAGCTGGCACTAGAGAGTGTATCTGATGTGCCAGGCATACATCCTCTCCTTCAGAACTCACTTCATGTGCAAAGGCTACAAATTCTAAACCACCGTGTTAAAGATGGGAGAAAAGGGAGAGAAATAAAACCACTTCTCAGAAGGAACCTTCCTCTCAGGTCTCCCAGGGCAATAGATGCGTCGTCCTCTTTATACGATACTCTCCTCGTATATCTTGTGTCCTGTAATGGAGCACAGTTATGCAACAGTGACAGGGGTAGGCTTCATAAACATACAAAATGTTAAGGGAAAGTGCTGCGCTAGCAAAGATGCACCGTTCAGACCAAACATTCAAATAAGTCCTGTATGAAGCAGGGTTGCCGGATGATGGCTAAGAATTCAAGGTTTCAGAAAGGGAAAGGGGCTCTTTCTGTGCTTTTGTCGACATTCCGTGCTGTAACACATGGATTCTAGCATTGATGATTACATACAGGCCAGGAGTCAGCAATCTTTCCGAGGCACAGTGCTGAAATTTGACCTTTCGACCTCTCTGTATAGTCTGAGTGCCAGTGATGCTTTTTCAAGTCACCAATAGTCCTACGTACAACAGCTTTGTTAATAAATTAAGATACAGAGCTTTACCATTTAAGTGGTACCAATAAAAATAGGCTCACATGCTACTCTTGGCATCTGTGCCAGGGTATGCTGGCCCTGGTATAAGCTATTATGCATTTAACTACAGGTTGAACCTTTCTAGTCTCGCACCTTTGGGACCTGACCAGTGCCAGATGAGAGAAATTTCTGGATCATGGGAAGTCAATATTGACTAGCACATTACCAACACTTTCACTCCTTACTGGGCTCTTTGAAGATATTTTGGGGTAAATTACAGGTAAATAACAGCACAGAATGCTGAGAGCTAGGACTGATGGCTGTACAGAAACTTTATGGGGTTGCGGGAAACTTGGCCAACCCATAAGTGGACGTCCAGCTAACTAAAATCATGCAGGACTACGGATGTTGCCGGAGGAGTGTGTGCTGGATTAGAGAGGTTCAATCTTTAATTCTTAGACCTCCATTTTTGCTATTAAGTCTGTTGAGCTCAGTAGAAGACAATGATTCCTAGAGTTGTTGTGGCAGATCATGTGCTACAGACCTTCACAAAGCAGCAGTATTGGGCTTGGCCAGTGTAGCAGCATGCAAGGAATATTGAGATGAATCTAGTATAAGGCTTACTGGTTTGACTCAGACAGAAATCTCTGCTGAGTGCAAACTCCGAAGGTTCCAACCTGAGGCCCAGCAAGTCCAGCAGGTGGTAGAGACCACAGGAGATTCCTTAGTACCTATTCCCTGTCCAACAATCTAACATTTTTGCTTTGCTTTGCTTTTCTCCCCTCATGCCTCGTGTCCGTCAGACCTACGAACAGAATGAATGGATAATCCACTTGGCTGGGAAGCTGCTGGCCAATGAAGAAGCAGCTTTGTCACTGATAGCGTTCAATCCCTTTCAGGACAAGGCACCACCCAGGTAAGCTGTTTCTATAAAGGTCACATGGCCAATTGATAGGAGGTCCCACCTCATCCTGTTGATGGGACGGCTCTGTCTAGCAGAACCCAGAAAACAGGTTAATCTTTGGTGTCACCACGTCTGGGATTCTACTTGGGTGGTGGACAAGGTTTGGGAATATATATTTATTCTCTTCAGAATTTCTGACCTTCCCTTCCAATAGCAATGTGAAGCAAGTAGCGGCAGTGCCCTATTACAGAGAACAGAGGCTTACGTTACCTTGTGCATGGAGTATTACCCCTAGCCAGAAGACTCGCAAATGTAACAGAGTTCCTATAAATTCCAGTTTATTGTTTGAATCATATTATTGGCTCATATCACAGTTTGTTCAGTTACACAATCAATAGATCTGTTAGACCAAAATAATGACTTGTTGGATGTAATCCAAGTGAGTTCTCGGGGAACCTCCATTAATTATCCCTGCAAAAGGCACACTGGGATATCTCAGAACGTCCCTTGCTGCCGAATGATACCACTTTAATAATGTTTACTGAGGGTTTCTCGGCTCTGATTAGACCTGCCTGCATTCGCTTTACAAATGAGGAACAGATCACTTCTGTCGCCTGCCCAACCAGTCTCCCTGGGAAGTACTAAAGGGACGTGAAGCAGAATGTGAAGCCTGTTTTCTGGTGTAATTTGGTTACTCCATCATTCCAAGGGTTTTTGTGAACTTTACCACTGATCTACTAGATGTTCCTTAAGCAAAACATGACTGAGCCATTGAAGCCCATGTCTGTGCAGCTTCTTACGTTATTTAATAGCACAGAGCACATTGCTAGCTCCTGCAGGGGCGGGAGGGCATCTCACAGTTCTGTATTTCCTACGGTCTTGCAAAGGCAGCCACACTCGGTTGCCAGCTCGGTGCCCATCCTTTCTCCTGAGTCTCTCACACTCCTGGCCGGGGTGGGGCTAGAGCAATTTGTTTAGGGTGGGTACTGAGAGTGAATGAAACTGCAAACCCTGGATATGATGGAAACCACTTTGAACCAGGGAGTAGGGAAGCACCCTGAGTTCTAGCACTTATGCTCCTGTCTGGAGATTTTTCTAGTTCCCTATACTGTGCCTATCAGGTGTTGTTGCAACCAAACCAGACTGCCTAACCAGGTCAGCGTCTGCACACGGTTTATGCTTGGAGGGCTGTGAATAGTTGTGAGAAGTGACAGGTTATTTCATCTTTTCTTATGGTGAAGATATGACAGAGAAAACCTATGAAAAACACTGAAGGAACTGACACACATGCTAACAAGTTTATCAGTGTTCACCCTGCAGCTCCAGTGGGAGCTCTGGCAGTCATCACCCCTTTTAAGCCCCTCCAAGAGTTTATCTGTGGTCACCAGCTCACAATGGTCTCAGAAGAAGCTGGTCAGGTTGCGCTTGGTTTCTGGGTGGAGCTTGGCCCTTTCATCTCCAGCCTTCCAGAGCAGGCCATGAGCAGACAGTGGTTTTCTCCTCAGAGATAGCTTTCAAAGGTCAGGGTTTTGCATAACCGGCAGAGGGCATCTGCATCCTCCTCAGTATTTCCCAGGAATTCCTCTTCACATGCGTTGTCCCACAAGACTGTTCTCGTCTGCCACATTGTTCACTCCTGTGATCATCCAAGCCCTTAGGGCAGGTCCGAGATACCGACCCTTCCTCAAGAAGCGTTTTTCAAGGGGATTGCTGGAAATTACCCCGTCTATCAAAGACACCCCAATCTGTGTCCTCTAGCTGGATTGCATTGGGGCACTGCTGGCTAGCTGACCTCACAGGGATGCCATTACAGGAGCCCTGGGGACAAGTTGCCGGGGATGGGCCTGAATTCATGTTAATGCACAACTGGCAAGCACGAGCTGGAATAACAGCCACCTGAGGATCATGGAGCAGCCCTACTCACGGAGCCTGATCCTTGCCAGTGGCTTTCCTGTCCCTGATCTCTCCACACTCCACTTCCAGAGTCTGAATGCCTGGGCTTGAACTGAATGGAGTTCACCCCATGGGTGCATCTCAATACTCACAGCGCCAAATGGGGTCAGCTGACTCAGGCTTGCAAAGCTTTAAAATTGCAGTGCTGCCATTCGAGCTCAGGCTGGAGCCCAGGGCTTGGGATCCTCCTTCTCCTTCGTGGCTCTAGCCGAAATCAGAACATCAACACTGCAAAGTTACAGACCCATGCAACCACTTCAGCTGACCTGAGCTGGATGTGGCCATGTCATGAGTCTTACTGAAGTGCAAATGTACCCTTAGGGCAGGTCTACATAATGGGGCAATGTTGACCTTAAGGCACATAACTCTATCCTATGACCCCTTTTCATCTTGAGAGACGGTCGTTAGCAGCAGCAGTGAGGCTCTATGGGCATACGAATAACATAGCTGGAGTTGTTGGACCTTAGGTTGAGTTGCCGTGGGGTCTCCATCGAAGGTGGTGGGGGCAATGGAAGAAACTCTCCCACTCACTTTCCTTATGCTACTCATTCTGACGGAGTACAAGGTAATGATCAGCAGTTGATTTACTGGATCTTTACTAGACATGCTGAAGTAATCCCTGAGGAATCGATCACCCCACTGCCCTGATCTCCAAGTAGGTGAAGACCTGTCCTTAGAGTTTTCCAGCATTGTTCCTTGTTTTAAAAGGTCCTAAAAGCTGACTGCTTCAGGGGTTGCTCCAAGAATATGAAGCTCTTACGCTTGAATCAGGCACCCCTGTTGGCAGCAAACAAAAGTTGTTACTATCTGACAGCTGTGGGCAATAAACAGCTCTTGCAGTTGATTAAACACAAAAGTGTTTGATAATCACAAAAGCTGTTTATTGCCAGGATACCCCCAGTGCCATAAACATTGTTCCTGCACCAAGATTGTTTAAAAAAACTCCTTACAACAAGCGGTAACAACTTAAGAATCAAAGGAAAAGACACTTGGTTTCTTGCTTTGTTGGATGTTCCTAACAGGCATGGTTGCATCTTCCAGTTATCTCATTAAAAAAATACAACTGGATGCAGGATGAGTTTAAAAACAAGAGAATAGTAATGGGGGGTGTGGTTGGATTAATATTAATTTCTTTCCAGACTGTGATCAGTTCTGTGTTTTGCAGAAGGTGAGAAAGTAGAAGATTAAATGTATTTTTTAAAATGATCAACATTAGCATTTCTCTGTCTCCCTTCTGTAATGACCATTCCGTATTACGTGAAGGGATGTAGATGGTTTCTGGGTGGGTCCAGAGTGTGATCATGCAGCTGCTTTGATGCCATCTGTGTGATAGCGTCCTTAGTCTTAAAGCACTGTCTTGATTCATCACTGAATGATGCCAGTGTTATACCAGTGTAGTTGCAGTTTTTACTTATCCCCAGTATAAGCAGCTGTTTGACTGGGTGCTTTCTAACTGTACTCTGAGGTGTCCCCTGTATTTTAGAACAATGAAAAATAATAATTAAAATCCTTGTTTTTTGTTCAAATCCACACCCATGATCTGGATCCAGGTGTGGGTGCAGGTCCAGATTTTTCACTTGAACTTCCCTTTAATGATCCCATATAGAATACTCTGAAATTTGTCAAAGTTTGGGTTTGGATCTGGACTTCCTGAATTTCAGGAGTGTTTGATTCATAGATCCTTATGCTAAAAGAGATCATTATGGTCATGTAGTCTGATTTTCTATATAACACAAGCCAGAGCCCTTTCCCCCAGTTAATTCCTGGAGCAGATCTTTTCTAGAAACTGATCCAAAATATTGTCAGAGATGGAGAATCCACGACCACATGTGGTAAATTTGTTTCTCTGGTTAATTGCTGTCACTATTATTTCTAGTGTGAATTTATCTAGTTTCGACTTCTAGTCATTGGTCTGTGTTTGTTTATACCTTTCTCTGTTAGATTGAAGAATCCACTATTAAATATTTGTTCCCCACGTAGATTTTTATAGAGAGTAATCAAGTCCCCTTTTAACCTTCTCTTTTTAAGCTAAATAAATGGAGCTCCTTGTATCTGTCACTGTAAGGCAGGTTTTCTGATCCTTTAATCATTCCTGTGGCTCTTCTCTGCACTCTCTCTAATTGATCAACATCCTTCTTGCGTTCTGGATGCTGGAAATGGATGCAGTGTTTCAACAGCAATTGCACCAGTGCCATGTACAAGAGGTAAAATTATCTCTCTACTACTCCAGATTCCCATGTTCATGCATCCCCGGTGGCTTTAAGCTCTTTAGGCCACAGCAAAGATCTAGATCTGAATCAGTTTCCTAAATTCAGTTCTGACCTAGACAACAAAACTTGCCCTAGTATATTTTTGCTCATTGATGCTGTTTGTTTATTGTTTGCGCTTCTCTCAGAATGGTTAATGAAACTAGAATGGAGAGTTTTCCTGTCTTATATCTCATGCCGTAGCAGAATTCTGCTGAATGTGCACTTCTAGCATATGCAGTTAGAGTTGTTAAAGGAGCAATGTCAGCAGCAGATTTGATCCAGTGTTTGTTCTGCTTTAAAACTTCTGCATGATTTCTTTAATTTCAAAGTTAGCCAAGTTTTTGTCCAGATTGAAACATTACCCCATATTACTTGTTTCCCAAGTCCCTGCTCCTGCACCCACATAGCTGGACGGCTGTACCCAGGCCTAGTCTTGTTGAAATCAATGAGGCTGCCCATGAATACATAGAGAATCCCCTGTGCAGTTCACACTGAGACCCAAACATGATCAGGCAGAAAAATCTGAGTGAAATTTACCAGAAACTGACTAATGTATTTTAATTGTTCCACCTGAACTGAAAGGAAAAAGAACAGAAATAATTAAACATATATTCCTTTAACTCTCTCATTTTGATCATCTTGGTTGTGTCTACCCTAGCCCCCTTCAAGAAGGGGGCCTGGTAATCAGCCTGATTGGAGAATACTAATGAAGTGTATGATGAATATGCAGCACTTCATTAGGCTTAATTCTTCCTGCAGCAACTTTGAAGTTGCAAACTTCAAAGTGCCTGCATGCCATGTAGCCATGGGCACTTCATAGTACTAGCGCAACTTTGAAGTGCCCTTACGCCCAAAAAGGGCACTTCAGAATTGCATGGGTATTTCAAAGTGCCCATGGCTACACAGCATGCCAGCACTATGACATCTGCAACTTCGAAGGTGCCGTAGGGAGAATTAACCTAATGAAGAGCTGTGTGTTCATCGCAGCATTTCATTAGTATTCTCCAATCAAGCTGATTACCATGCCCCCGTCAAAGAAAGGTGCTAGTGTAGACACAGCCCTTATGTATGATAGGTGGAGAAACAGAAGTCATGATTCCCTGTTCAATATATGCTTTTAAACTGGCTTTTGCCCTTCTAATCCGAACAGAACTTGTACATCACAGACTAATAATGCTTCATTTTAGACAAGGTTTTACAAAGTCATTGCTGACGTTTGGATGTTAATGTTTTTGGGCTCTGGAGACTTCTGGAAGAGTTCTGATATGCAGAAAATACTGAGTACACACCCACTGTCTGTCAGGTCTCTTTAAAGTGTCACAAGTTGAGCACAAAACGCTCAGGAACACTAAATTACTAGGTTCCTTTCTGGTTTTACAAGGTCCTCCTGCCCCCCCGCCTGCCCCTCTGCACAAAACCTGAAAACCTAACATAAGACCGCCTATACCAGGTCAGACCAAGGGTCCCTCTAACCCAGTTTCCTGTCTTCCAACAGTCACCAATGCCCAGTGCCCCAGGAGGAATGAAAAGAAAAGGTAGTTATCAAGGCTACATCTACATGGCCACCGAAACCTGTAATAAGCTACACAATTTGCATTACACAAATTGTATAGCTTATTTTGAGTGTAGTTCAACATAATGCACTATTTTGAGGCATTTTTACTCCTTCCGTGACGAGGAATACAGGGATGCGGAAATAGCATACCTGTTATTTGGAAAACAATCTCGAAACAACAGGCACATGTCAAAGACACAGAGTAGCTATTTCAGGGTGACTCCAGTATGCCAAAATAGCTCTGCCATGTAGACATAGCCCAAGTGACCCATCTGCTCTTAGACATTCCCAGCTTCTGGCAAACAGAGGGTAGAGGCACCATTCCTGCCCACATCCTAATATGAATCTTGATGGCAAGAGCTGAAAATGAAAGATAAATGCTTTTTGGTCTCATAGGCACCAGTGAGTCAATGCACAGGCTGAGAGGTTCTACTAACCTATATGCTCCAGCCTCCATTTGACTGCTCCAAATCTTTAACCCACCTTCTCTCCCCACCTTAAAGCTAATTATTCTGCCCACCAACGTTCTGTTCCACTTCAGTAGCTGAGTGGAAAAATTCTCATTTTCCTACTCCTTTCCCTCCATTCTAAAGGGAATTTTGAGATTTAATTATTTTCATTCCCTGCTAGACTAAATAATTAGGGGAAGGGACTGTTTTCCATAAGAACATTAAGTTCCATACTCCATGGAGTTTATTCTGCTAATGGAAACTCTACACCTAAAATAGCCAAGGGACTTTCAAAATGAGTTAATGCCTTCGAAATGAAATTTCTGAGACCAAAGTTTGTAGGTTTCTTTACAACTCTAAAAATTATAGTATTTTTTCAAGTGTGATACATGTAAAATGAAAAACAGGTGACTGATTAAAAATGAATGCATTGTTGAATGCGCAGCCTAATTGAGTGTGAAACTTTACTTCAAGCGAAGTGATGTTATTGGAATGTAGATGTACTATGTATTATTGTTCAGTGGATAGTTCATAAAACATTAACCATCTTAAATCTAAACGGTAGGATTTCAACTAAGAAATTAATAAGTGTTTTAACATACCATCATGGAAAAAGTACTGCAACAAAAATGGATTTTGCTTACAGAAAGAGGGAAAATGTTTTCGTTTCTGCCTTTCAGTGTTCCGTCATTCCCATGTTAAATTTTTCAAATGACAGCCTTTCTTTTTTAATTTCTGTGAGCCACTTGCTTGGAAACCTGTGGGTTTTCCCTTGAGTTTTGTCCAGTCATTGTAAACTTTTGTTGATGAAGCCTCAAAACACATTTAAAAAAAAAAAAGAAAAGAAAAGAAAAGACAAGAAAAACTAGAACCTGAAACTCAGTGTTATTCCTTTAGGCAATATCTTTCAATCTGACCAGAAGAGCATTAGAGGTTAGTATTACATAGTGTTCATGTTCAGTCTGTTTTATTTCCTGTTTCTTTAGAAACCACAGGACTTAACATATGTGGAGCCGATCCTCCGCAGTCATAAATCAGGAGAGCTCCATTTAGGATAAATTGTTTTTATTTTTAAAGTGTGTTAGCAAACTGTGTATCTAATACAAGGTAAGATCTTGGCCAATATCTATACTACACACCAACATTGGCGACATCTGTGGTATGTGTGGCCCATAGGCGCCAAATTCCCCTCTAGTCGCAGGGGGGCGGGGGCGCTTATTCCCAGCTCTGCCCCAGGCTCTCCCCTCACTCCACTCTTTTTCCCAGGCCTCTTCCCCAAAGATTTTATAGGCCTCTGTCATATTCTCCCCTTAGTCATTTCTTTTCAAAGCTGAAAAGTCGCAGGCTTTTTAATCTCTCCTTATCCGGAAGAGTTTCATACCTCTAATTACTTCTGTGGCCCTTGTCTGTACCCTTTTCCAAATCGAATATATCCTTTCTGAGATGGTGTGGCCAAATCTACATACAATATTCAAACATGGGAATACCCTAAATTGACATAGAGGCAATATGATATTTCTGGTTTATTAACTCTCCTTTTCCTAATGATTCACGCCAATCTGTTAGCTTTTTTTGATTGAGCACCCATTTTCCAAGAACTATCCAAAATGACTCCAACATCTTTTTATTGATGTGTTTGGCTAATTTTAGACCTCATAATTTCATGTGTATAGTTAGGATTATATTTTGTCATGTGCATCATTTCTTGGCATTTACCAAGCTTGAATATCATCTGCCACTGTGTTGCCCAGTCACCCAGCAGCAATTTGCAGTGAGATTTTGGCTTAACGATCTTGTCATTGTGTATCCTCAGCAAATTTTGCCACCTCATTGCATTCCCCTTTTTCCAAATCATTTTCATCTATCAATACATTGAATGGCCCTGATCCCAGAACATACCCAAGGGGGACATCACCAGTGTGCTCTCTAATTTTTCCATCCATGGGCAGAATAAATTTTCTCATGGGCACCAAAGCATGTGCAAATGTGCACCGCCAATAGAAACACACGCTGTGAGCATTCTGCTAATCAACTGAGCAGCCCCTGAATCTCTCCTGGATGGCCACCCACGTCCTCAGCTTACAGGGAAGACTGGACTCCTGCATTTAACTCTCTCCATTCTCACCATTTATTCCTACCTTTGTTCCTTATCTTTTTATGGGAATACCTCCCAATGCTGTCAGGATCATCTAACAATCCCTAGTTTCCTTTAATGACAAATTTTTGTTATATGCCTCTGTTCCAAAACTGACTCCTTGCCCCAAAGGCTGTGCTGTTCACACATTCCCAACATATCTATAAGAGTTTAAGGCTACACTGTAACTTTACTGGGCTGTAACTTTCTGGCCCAGGGGTGTGTAAAATCAGTGTAAAGCACCAGTGTAAAACAGGCTGCAGTGTTGGGAGCCCTGCTCCCAGCACAGGTTGCTATTCCCTTTGTGGAGGTGGTTTACCAAGAGCGCTGGGAGAGCTCACACCTAGCCCTCCTGCCCATGCTCACGCTGCTCTGTTCAAGTGCTGCCTTAGGCTTGGTCTACACTAGGCAGGGAAGTCAATTGCAAATACACAATTCTAACTATGGCAATTGCATAGCTACAGTCGACTTACCTGGCCGTTCACGCAGAGGGAAGTCAACGGGAGAAAGTCTCCCGTCAACCTCCCTTAGTCCTTGCGATATCAAGGAGTACAGGGATCGACTGCTGATCCCAGATAGTTCGATTTCACATATCTCTGCTAGGCACATGAAGTCCAACTCCGGAAGATCGACCCTGGGTAATGTAGACACACCCTTACACTCAAGCTGTGTTGCAAATAAAAGCTCCATCGGGTGCAAGTGTGAGCAGACCTCCAGTACAAAACTCAGAGTGGAGGCAGTAGAGTCTCCCCCCTTCATCCCTCAAGTGGTTCCCCTTCGAGTTTTGCTGTTTCCTGTGATACTTCCATTTTACATTTGCTTGATTTATATGGTGATTTGGGAAAACATGGTTGTTATACAATCTCTTTGTGCGTGTGAGATACACAGAACATTAACGCTGAACGTATGGATGGGAGTCAGTCTGAATAAACTCAAAACCACAGCTTCCTCCATTTCTATTGCTAGTGGAGCTTGTCAAAAAAATCTCAACATAATTTTTCATAAAAAAAATGCAATTTGGCCAAAAGCAAAGTGTTTTGTGAAAACATGTCAATTTCAACTCAGGTTTTGACAAAAATATCAAAATGGGTTACTTGGGCTTTCTTATTTCATATTGATAGGATAAATGTTTCATTTCAACTTCATTAGCTCACAAAACAAAAGTACAGACTAACACAGCTACCTCTCTGTGACTATTCATTAGTTCAGTGCATTTTGTTTTGACTTTTTAATTATATAAATATATAAATTATATAAATATATTAATATAAAGACCCTGTTAAATCTATGTATTATCTTTAATCTATAACATGCAATGTTTCAACATACAAAAATGAAACATTTTGACATTATCAAAAAGAAATGAGTCAATATTTCCAAAATGAAGGGATTTTTAGAATTTTTATGTCGGTTTTCCAGAAACAATAGCAAATTTTGAAATAGCTGAATTCCTAACAGGATGACAAATTCCACTTTCGAGCTGTCTCTGATAAATAGGCAGTGCTTCACTGCCACTGTAACCTCCTGTCATGGTACCTCTTACGCATCCCATTTGAAATAAGCAAGAACATGAGAAAGGAGGGCAGACCAGTTGTCACCATTGGTTTCTGTGATTCAGTTAGTAGCATCTATTAGGGTAGGCAGATAACAAGTCTGAAAAACTGGAGCACTTTTATTTGGGGGGGGCGGGGTTCCATAGTTGCCGATATAAGACAAAGCCCCTCCTAATATTGGGCTGGTCCCAATAATTAGAGTGCTGCTTGGATACAGAATTTGTATCTGCATCCGTGTCTGCAAAAATGAGCTGTGGATATCCCCATCCATAACCGTGGGTGTGGATACCCGCAGATGTAAAGCAGATGTCTGTGGATTTGCAGGGCTCTTACCAAAGCCTCTGATCACCCAGTGTGCATTGAATACCTGCTTTCCTGAGAGTTACAGACGTTCCAGGCTGAATAATGTCACTTCTTCCAAATCCTCAGACAAACTGTTCTTGGTCCCGCAGTGGATACATGTGGACAAACACCTTCCCCCAGCCAGAGCCCCACTGATGCTAGAAATACTCTTGTTTAGGGGGTGGCCAATCCGCGGTGTTCAAGCCGCATGCAGCTCTTTGAACAATGAAACATGGCTCCTGCTTACCACCACTCCCACCCCAGGGCCTGGAGGGAGCAGTGCATGTTGGTGATTCCAGTGAGTTCCGGACAAAATGGGCATTGGTTTGGAGTGGTGGCAGGGAGGGGGCTGAGGGTGCCTGATTCTGTGGGAGGGGGCTTCGGTTGGAGCAGGGGACTGGGAGTGCCTGGCTCTGGGAGAGGAGGAGGGCATTAAGCAAAGTATTATGTAATTATTTTATCTATCTATATATCTATTTATATCTCGAGGTGGATAGATAAAAATAAATATATAGTATGGGGCTCTTTGCACTCTGTCCACAACTGTTTTGGTTCTTAGTCTCTAACTGCTTGGCCACCCCTGCTCTAGTTCAGCCACAAATAGATGAAGTTAGTGGACTCACTGGCTGGGATTTGGTGGCCTGTGTTGTGCAGGAGGTCAGAATACTCAATCTTAAATTGGTCCCTTTATGGCTTTTTAACTGCTCCCAAACTTTTGAGAGCTGAGACCCACTTGGCCCAACATGCCCTTACGCAACCTTCAGTCTTGCCATAGTAGCTGGGCTGCCCAACGGAAATTTCCACGAGCCAGTATTCTGCAACCCTCCAGATAGTCCTTCGTCTACTCCCAGCCACAAGAGTTCTCCCTCACCTTGGAAAACATTAGTTCAATGGCTACGTCTCAGGTCTGTTTTTCTTGGAGGTTGAAGGATAGTCCAGCAACTACACTACTAGCTTGGGGAGAACTGGGTTCCGTTCCCTACTGTCTTCTTCTGTGACCTTTGACAAGTCCCTTTGTCTCTTGGAGCCTCAGTTTTCCAATCTGTGCAATGGGGATAATAGCACTGACATACTCCGAGCAGCTTTGTGAGGATAAATACATTAAAGAGTCTGAAGCGCTGAGATGCTAGGGGTAACAGCAGCTGTAGAAGTACCGTACCTCAAATAAAAAGAGAGCAGTGGAAGAAGAAAAACAACCTATAAAACTTCCATTATTTTTAAATTGCTTTTGGTTAAGATTAATCGTGAACTCTCTTGCCAACGGCACTAGAATAAGCAAGAAAGCCTATGACGGAGGCTTTGCTGATTTAATGAATTTAAACTTTCCAGCATGGCATACCCACTGATTTACAACTGAGTGGGAAACCTTGAGATAAAAAAACAAAATGAAAAGAAGACTCATGTTTTAGTTTCTTTTCTATACCCCAAGTGCCCTGTCAGGCCATTAATTTCATCAGAAAACACCATTCCTGTTTTTTTCCCTCCAAAACCTCTCAGCTGTTCCAGGGAGACAGCTGCACCCTCTGGAACTAATTACAGCTGTCTGGGAGATTTAGGCCTTGATTGTAACAACTTGAATATTACTGCTAATTTTTAACACATCCAGTTGGAAGATGTCATAATAGGCTGATATATGATCGAATCTTAAAAGTGCTAGGGCACAGCTGCTACTGGGCATCTGGCAGGATGAATTGTAGAATATTGATTTAAGAAATCATGCTTATTATTTTTAGTCTTCCCCTCCCCCTCCAAGGTCATATGATTTCACGGCCTGAGCACGAGCAGGATGATGGAGTGAGTGTGCTTTCACAGACAGGCAGGAGCGTGCGTTATGTATGCATCACTGGCCTCTCTCAACTAGTATGGTTTCCAAGGGGTTTCTGTTTGGGTGCTTGGGCTGAACCTCTCATTTCAGTCATTATTGCTGAGATACTGACTGATCTTGTCATTTTGGATGGTACTGTTGTGTTACAAAGAGCATCTGACAGAGCTTGGCTGTTAGCCCTAATTCTGCATTTTATGAGTTTTTGTTGTCACTGCAGTAAGATAATCGAGAGAGATCTCCATCTCCCAAAGATCGTCTCTGTCTTCTTACCTGGCTCTCCCCTGCTTGTTGTTCCTCTCATTATTTTGTCCTGGTAGTTTGATGAATTACTGTTCTTTTGGGAAAGCAACAAGAAGTCCTGTGGCACCTTATAGACTAACAGATTTATTGAAGCATATGCTTTTGTGGGGGGCAAAGACACACTTCATCAGATGCATGTTCTTTTGGGGAATACTTAAGGGGCGTTTACTTTGCCACGCTGGATCAGATGGTTAGGTTTTCCACCTTTTGGCAGTACTTAACACCTGATGCTTCAAAGCAAAGCAAAGCAAAAGTAACCCAGATCCATTACTCACTTGATCAGTTGTGGAAATCTGTATTTGTAAGAAAGACTTTCCTGCCTGACCCTTACAACTCGTAGCCCTGAAGCACGAGAGTTGATCAGCCTTTCCTTACTGTGCAGTGTCACCAAAGTCCTTAGTCAATTTTTAAATTAAGTGAAAATATTTAGCCTCTTCCTGATCTTAGTAGGGATTTTTCTCTGTAGCAATAAGCAGTGCTCATCCTTGCAGTCAATTTCTTGTGGTTAGAAGAAGCCTTTGAACGTTTCTAACCATCAGAGATGTAAAACTTGGCAATACCCTTCTCAGGGAGCGGTGGGGACAAAAAAAAAATATAGCAGCTTCACAACCAAGCTTGGAAAGTTTGTGGCAGGGGATGGTCTAATGAGACTGCTTACAATGGCATGAGGCATCTGCAGGTAGCAGGTATCCCCAATGGCTGGAGATGGGACACTAGATGGAGAGGGCTCTGAGTTACAAAAGAGGTCTTTTCCCTGGTGTCTGGCTGGGAGTCGTGCTGACAGGCTCAGGCTCCAGCTGGTCAGGCTGCTGGTTTAAATTAGAGTAAATGGGTGGGTCCTCTGTAAATTTAAGTCTTTAAATCATGATTTGAGGATGTCAGTAACTCAGCTAGAGATCATGGGTCTGTTAGTGGAATGAATGGGTGCAGTTCTGTGACCTGCCGTGTGCAGGAAGTCAGAATTGCTGACCGTGATGGTCCCTTCTGGCATTAATATCTCTGAGTCTGTTGGTGGATCTCGGCCCCAACTGCAGCAACCTCTAATGTTGCCAACATTACTAAGGATACATCTACACTTACTGGGAGATCAACCTGATCAGGGTCGATCTTCCTGGGTTCAATTTTGCATGCTTAGGAGGGGGAGCACATGAAATGAAACTATCAGGGTTC
Organism: Carettochelys insculpta; assembly: GCF_033958435.1. Taxonomy (NCBI): domain Eukaryota; kingdom Metazoa; phylum Chordata; order Testudines; family Carettochelyidae; genus Carettochelys; species Carettochelys insculpta. Next base: position 35,121,780 of record NC_134152.1, read on the forward strand.
AACAGTTGAACCCTGTAAATCTCATTCTTGCAAGGAGTAAGGGACATGGATGGGAGAATTTCTACTGTTGGCCTCCCTCAGTGAGGACAGCCAGATAAGTCGATCATTGATACATTGATTCCAAATACACTATTTCCATAACTGGAATGGTGTATCTAGGATTGACTTTAAGGTCTAATGGAGACCTGCACTTAAAAATGCACCGCTTTTCCCTTGTGTTTAAGATGTGGCCTACTTACTAGGCCAGATATTCTGTGACTACTACGGTCATTAATAGACAAGGCTATGTATTGAACTTTCACTATCCATATTTTTGTGTGCCCTTTAAAAGCTGTAAGTGTGATCTCAAAATGCATTAATCAGAAAGCAAAGCGTGCCAGAAAGGCCAAGGATCTGGCTGGTGCAGAAACTGGTGCATAGACAGAAGGGGCCATTCCTCCACCCAGCTACAGACAACCCTGTATCAAGCTTCTTCTGGTCCCCTTCTCCTCCTTGCCAGGCTATAGCAGATGACAAACACTGAGGAGGCAGGTGGTGAGACCTCTAAGTCTAGGACATGAAAACAGACTCCCCCAATGGATCAACATACAGCAAGGAAGAGCTTTACAGGGAGTCAAGTGGCTGACAAAGGAAGTCTCAGCTGACAGCTCTGAAATGAATGTCCGAGCTCTCAAAAGTACCTGACTGATGTCTGTGACAGCTGGTTTTTGTCTAGCTGAACTTAGAGCTGCCATCAGCTGCATCCTCGAAGCTGGCAAGTTCCTTCCACTCAGATTGTTGACTCCCCCAGCTCTACTGGGTTTGCGAGCAGAATTTTAAGTTCATGGTATCCTAGGTAAGTTCTGGCTTTGTCAGCACAGCCGGTAATTTATGTGAGCCAAAAGTGTTGGTCTCAGAACTGGTCTTTCTTGGGACTTTGCACAGCTCCTAAATTCCAGGAACATTCACTGCTTTTCTAACAGAACTTTGAAAGTCCATTGGCTTGTGTGAGTCTGATGCGTGAGGACTCTAAAGAGAGGGATGTGCCTCAACGGTTTCAGCACCTGCAGGCGCCATGCGTGCGAGAGACTTGGCTGAACCACAAACTCTGCAGGTCTGCAATTGAGGCCTGTGAGCTCTGTGAGCCTTCACAGTGGTGGACGTGGTGGCATTAGTTCTTTTGCCATGTTACTGGAAGAATGTGTTTGCCCTCTGCACCCTGCAACAACGATCATTCGTCCTACCAGCAGAGCTGGCAAATTCTGTAAACCCCAGCATGAGGCAACCAGCTAGATGATAAATGCAGCCCCTTTCTTGAGCAGAACGTAACCATGAGGGGACTTGAAACAGAGGGTTCACAGTGAGTATGAATCCCAGAAGCTTTTTTAATCTGTGACCCTGGAAGGCAGAGACTCATAGGCATTACTGTTCTGTAGCATTGCCTCTCCACGGCATCTAAATTCCACAGCAATGAAACTAATGATTCTTGGGGTCCTACGAAAGAGCTTGTAAACTCCCCAAAGGAAGAACTCAGAGGTGGTTGTACTTTCCATTAGGGGGTATTTCCTCTGAAGTTTGTAGGTCCTTAGACACTGACAGACCACTGCAGCCTGTGTAAGGGCCTTAGAGGCCCCAAGTGATCAGAATAATGCTGCCAGATTGCTGACCTTGTAGACTCAAGAGGCTCTGTTAACTCAGTAATGCACATAGTCTGGGTCAAGGAACTCAGTACCTCTGTAGATAGAGCCAGGAGGGCTCTCAAGCTCTGTAGAATGCATAGCTTTGGTTTAAGGAGATTACAGGCTCTGTAGTCACAGCCTGCAGAGTTTGTAAATTAAACCAACTAGTGTGTTTCAGGAAAGGGGGGGAAGCTATGCTGAGACCTTTGCTTAATTTCTGTGATCCATAAACCAGCCTCTTCAACCCTCATTTTGGGTGCCTGAGGGCTGATTGAAGAAACATTTATAAAACAAAGGTGAAGTTGTAAAGAGATACATTAGCCACCGCCACAAAAAATCAGACTTTTCCTGAAGTGACAAATCACTTATTTTTCCTCACTTGGCTTGTTCAATTGTTCTCAACGTCTCTGTGGGGCTGGGGGCACCGAATTTCTTCTGGCCTAATGGCAAGTAGAAATTTCAGTGAGAAGTAGTTCTTTTTGTTTGGTTTTTGTGTTCTTTTTTTAAATTGGTAGGTGGAGGTGAGGTTTATCATGTTTCGTGTTGAACAAGGGCTGCATTTGCTATGCTGGTTCCATGATAAAACTTCGTCACCCAATGTGGAACTCCCTTAGGGAAAATAAAACAATAGCCGAGTTTCCATTTGCTGACCTTTGGTTTGGAATTTACCCTCCACAATACCACATCTGTGTGCCTTTTTCCCTCCCAGTGTAGTGACCATTGAGAAATGATTCTCAAAAAGACCATGCTGTTGCCAGTGTTCCATCTCTAACCCTCGAGTGTTTTAAGGCTCTCTTTGTCTTTGTCGACTAACAGAAAAGTTCTGAGCATGAGCTTTCGTGAGCACAGACTCACTTCATCAGATGCATCAGATACATCTGATGAAGTGAGTCTGTGCTCACGAAAGCTCATGCTCAAAAGTTTTCTGTTAGTCTATAAGGTGCCACAGGATCCTTCGTTGCTGTTACAGATCCAGACTAACATGGCTACCCCTCCGATATTTGTCTTTGTCATATCCCATGCAACTGTGATAGATCTCTCCTAGGTGGCAGCATACCCTTTAGGTGGACCAGAACCAGACCTGATCATGGCCCACTCCTTCATTTGTAAATTCATCCCCCATGAAGACAGGTGGTGGGCTGGGGGTTATAACAGAGCCTGAATCCTAGGAGAGAGCAGTGCAGGGACCAGCTGGGAGGGAGGGGTGCTTATTATCTTTCTTGGGATGCTCAGGATGGTACTGACTGGCTTCAGAAGAACCTTATGCAGCCGACCTCTGCCAGAGTGAGAATTGCCATAACCTGGTCTCTTGAAAGGAGGAGGGAGGAATGAGGAGGGAAATTAAAGGCAGAGTCCACCCCAGAAAGAGAAGGAACAAGCTGGGATAGCCAAAGCTGCCTAAGGGAGTTAGGCACATTGATCTTGAGGTGTCTGGGAGAGCTCTCAGCCACAAGGTATATGGGGTAGAATTTTCAAAAGCCTCCTCTGTGACTTAGAAGCCCAAGTCCTGTTGCGAGTTAAATCATGTAGCTCCTAAATGACATAGCCTCTTTGGAAAATCCCACTCGTGTTGCCTGAGTACAGATTCAGGTAGAGTTTGAAGGGAAGGGAGTGGGCCTAGCTGGGGTTGGTTTGTTTTTTTTTTTGTTTGTTTGTTTTGTTTTGGTTTAGCTTGGTTTTGCGGAGTTATTTAAACTCTCTGTTTTAAAGTTTGAAATGTATTCAGATGCAAGCTTTCTGCCACAAAAATGCAGCTTTAATTGTGTGCGGTTGCCTGAATGCTCACACGGTTCTAGTTTTACAGGCCGATTCCTTTGATAGCAAACATTTTAATAGACAGACAACATATGGGAAAGATCATGCCACATCAGATGATAGATATTACTTAAACAGGGCGGGCAAGCCCATTTGGAAGGGATGAGGAAGTTTTCATTCCAAAGGGCTCGCCCAACAGCCAGCTTGACTGGAGCAGGACAGCTTTGTGGTTAGAGCAATGAACAGGGGGACCTGGGAGCCCTCTTTGCCACAAGGTTCCTATGTGACCTTGGCCAAGTCACTCAATCTGTCTGTGACTCAGCTCCCCATGTGTCAAAGAGGGATTATCATGCTTCCCCTGTTGCACAAGGATTTTGCAAAGATTGACGTTTATGGTCTACTACCTAAATGTTTTTATTTATATTATGGGGGTGCCTTGGAAGTCAAGAGCAAGACCTCACTGTGCTGGATTCAGTACAGATGCAGTGTAACATAGTCCCTTTCCCAAAAAGTTATTCTCAACTCACACCTCTCCACCCATGTCCTATCCATGAAACCACACTGTCTCTCGTGATGTGCTGGTGACACAAGCCCTTTGCTCCGTGCAGTCAGTCTGGGGTAAATCCGTCTCGTCTGATGTTATTTTCCAGCTTTGATCTGCTGGTATTTGCTGCAGCTTCCCTGAGAGAACAGTACAGCAGAGGTCAGTGAAGGGCCAGCTGAGGTAATGGCAACTGGAAACACACAGCCCAGGCACTGCTCTGAATGGCCAGTACCAAACAGTTCAGGCTGTTCTGGAAGACGGAGACATTTCAGAAACAAAAAAGCAATCAAGGAACCCAGCTTTTAAATCTATAAGTATCTCAGACAGAAGCCTGCAGGCTACTTGGGCCCATGTAAGCTTGGATGGTTAGTAATGTTCTAATTATGAACAGGAAATTTTCTGCTCCTGCGAAGTAAACACTCTGGGAGTAACACTTCAGCCCCCAGTTGACTTTTACCAGCCTTAAAAAAACGCTCCTGAACGTAATTAAAACTGCAGCTGCGGGATAGCGTTTACAGTGATACAACCCAGGTTTCTGTGCACTAGCAAATGCAGCCCAGGCCACGTCACTGAGCATGAGGTTTGTTGCATATTTTATCTGTTAAAACCAGTTATCCCAGAGCCTCCCGCTGAAGGTGCCAGTAGGGCGATGCACAGCTAAAACCCACCCAGACCCATTCAAGGCACAGTGTCCTTTGTAGAGCAGCCTGGCTAGCAGAGAGTGGAGATGGGGTTCATACGGGATGGCCTCTGCCTCTGTGCTGCTACCCAGCACCCGTGGTGGAACAGTGTGCATTATCATATGAACCCAGTGGAGATAAATGCAGAAGAGAAACAGGAAGTACCACCTCTGCTAGCCAGACTGACATCTTCCCTTGGATCCCTGATTGGCCCTATTTTAAGCCCTGGAGTTCCAAGAAGCGTCTGTGCCACAAGGTGGACTTCACTGCCAATTGTAGCAATGGGCCTGCTGCTTCTCGGCCCATTCTTGGTTTGCTCACCTTTGGTTCTGACGCCTCTGCTCCGACTGCTAGGCCTGACTGCCAAAGCCCCTTTCATGAGAGTGGATTGGTGATGTCCTGAATGGCTGGCAGGGGGATGTGAGGAAGAAGGCATGGTGCGTCCAACTTTCCAAGCCTCCCATTTAAGCCACAACTTTTGCTCTGTAATCCTACAGGGTCCATTTTGCACTCTTTAAAAGGAACCACGTTGATGTGTAAGGCCTTGTAAACAGTTCAGTGACTGGAGCCTTTCAAGCAGCGATGGGCTTCATCTCAGCGGGCCGCAAGATTGTCACAACCCAGACAGTCTCCCAGGAAAGGGTAGTCTTGCTAACTGCGCTTGCGGACCTTGAATTTGTGGGATGTGCCGATTGAGCCGTAGCCACGCTTTCATTGGATGCAGAGGGGTGGCCAGGCCCTCCCAGTCAGTGTTGTGTGCAGGCAACACATAACATCGCATTTCACGTGCTCTTGCTTCACTTTAGTAAAACCTTTAAGGGAAAAAAGCTTCACAGATGGAAACCAGCAGAATCTGGCAACGCAGGCAATAGAAAACAACATGTCTGACAGGCCGCACATTGAATCCCTGGCGGCCCCACGCTGCCCACCCCTGCTTTACAGACTGCATCCTACCCTTTGGAGTGCCGAGACGGGAGGGTTGGAGGCTCTTTCTGCAGTGAGGGGAGGCCTGTTCTGGGGTGTTTCCAGACCCTGAACAGACAGGGAGATTCCTCCTCTGCCGAAGGCAGGGGTCAGTAACCTTTCCAGGGTGGAGTGCCGAAATTTGACCTTTTGACCTCTGTGTTTGCACAGAGTGATGGGGATACTTTGTAAAGCCACTAATAGTGCTACTTACAACAGCTTTGCTAATAAATACATTAAGTTGCAGAGTTTACCGGTTAGGTGGTGGTTGGTAGCATTAGCTGGTCTTTCGTTAATCCACAGGTGACGTGGCTTTGAGCAAGCTCCCAGCTGCATGGGGGGGGGGTTGGCAAGGGGCAGGGCTGAGCTCCCGCCTCGCGTGCTGATGAAAATCAGCTCATGTGCCACTCTTGGCACCCGTGTCGGGGGTCGCTGACCCTGCTCTAAGGGTGTGTCTGCACTTCGCTCAGGAGCTGTAATTGCAGCATATGTTTATATACCTACGCTAACTAGTTTGAGTAACCATAACAATGAAGCTCACCCAAAGACCCCAAGTGCAAAGCTGAGCGGCCACCCTCCATACTGTTATTACTTGACTTAGCTGGGACCTACTTCCAATTGCTTCAATGCAGTCACACCTCCCGACGACAGTGTGAACAGACCCTAAATGAAGAGCTGGCCAGTGAATACAGTAAAGACCCCATGAAGGGAGCGAGAAAGGGAAGGTGCCAAGCATCAGTGATAGGGACACAGGTATGCGTGAGCTCACTGTGTACATTATGGCAGATGTGGGGACATATTCTCCAGGCAGTGCAAAGCACCTCAAACAGGCCAGACATGGCCAGTGGAGAATTCACCCTGTACAAGGAGCTCTTTGCCAATGGATCGCAGCGGGTGCTGCTCTGCTGTGTCCTGTTCTAGCCATCCCTCTCCCCATGTAAGCAGAAAGAGGAGACATGCATAGGTGGGGCAGTGAAGGAAGACAGACCAGTGGAGCTCCATTTCACCTGGTCTTCCCCTGGCTAAGGGCCTTGTGTCTGTGGCCTAAGTTAGAGCTTCTCCAGGGCTGCTGTAACATGCACTGGGCTTGGATCTCCCTGAATCAGCTCCTTCTGCTGCCCCACACACAGCTATGCAGAAATATACATGCTCACTCACTCCCAGTTGGGACAGAGAATGTATGTCTTTTATTTTGTTTTTCTCTTTATTTTAAAGTCAGAGCAATAAACAAGAGGCATTGATGTTGGCAAATCCTAGCAGCCAGCTGCAGAGAGAGGTATTCTCAATAGCTACACGCTGTTATGATTTTAATACGAGTATTTATTGCCTGGCACCTGGGCATTAATCAAGGGTTAAGCTCAGACAGTCAAAGCTTAATCACACCACCCTCTTTCTCTTAAACTGAGATTCCCTCTCTGCCATGGGCTGCAAACTGAGCTTCATGTCTGTGTGTCTTGGATCTAGAGAGAACACATCAACAGCAAATATATAGCAGCCTTCTTGATTGTTTTACCAGTAGGAACTGCCTTTATAGCAGTGCAAGCCCCAGCGATAGGAACAGGCAGCTGCCCTGCACAGTAGCAAGGTTTGTATTTTAGTAGTGAAGCAAAGCAGTTTTAAATGAGCACTGACGTGCCTTTGACATTTTTTTTATTGCCAGTTATTTTATGAACTTATCCAGCCAATACTGTCAGGCACTTTGCAAATCAGGCCCTCCCCTTGGAAGGACTAGGGTGTTGTTCTCTCTCTTGTCAGCATACCTTATATCAATAGGAGGGAGAAAGGGGTGAGGATAAACCAAAACTCTCGAACAAAATGCCCTGTGCAGACCCCGAATGTGTTTCGCTTGACTGATGAATACTTCTTTCTGCACTTATAAAAAAATCTCTTTTTCCATCGGCTGCCACGGTGGTCAAAAAACAGATGCACGCTTAGCCTTGCTGAAGCAGATGGAACAGGAATTGGTGTGGTTAGAGTGGAGGTATGGTTGAGGCTGTTGTCATGAAGCCTTTTCACTGAAGAGAATAACTTGGGGGATCAACCAAAAGTTCCTTGTTTTCTTTGCAAACTGTTTTTGTGAGGTGGAAAAGCAATTGGTGTCTTATAGCATGACTCCAAGGGTTCGTGTCTTCTCTGGTTGAGCTAGTGAACTAGAAATATGAAAAGCCATGGGGTGGGACAGGCTAGACTAGCGGTGTAGGTAGAATTACACTGGCAGTGCATAGCCTATTCTGCTGCTGCTACACATGTATTTTTATCACATACGCTCAGTCAGAGCCTGTACTGGTGTGTCCACCTGAGCTGGAAATCACAACTCCAGCTCCAGTAGGCCACTCAGGTCTTTTGAGCACCGGCTGGTTAGAAAAATCATGGCTCCTACTCCGAACTGGCACTAAAAGAAGCAAAAAGTATTATCACTACTTTCCTACTGTTGCATGACCACATCAGCAGCTGCAGTTGCCATGTGGATAGTCTGTGCACAGGAGTGAAGGAGCTCTATGTGACCATGACTGGGACAGGAGGAGAAGACAGAGTGATCCCAAACAGAAGGGAAGATAGGAGTCCAGCAAAGTGCATTGGAGAGGAAGTGTCCTCGAGAGAATCTCTGTGTTTAGAATCATAGGGTTGGAAGAGACCTCAGGAGGTTGTCAAGTCCAATCACCTGTGGAAAGCAGGACCAATCCCAACTAAATCACCCCAGCCAGGGCTTGGTCAAGTTGGGACTTAAAGACCTCTAGGAAAGGAGATTCTACCATCTCCTAAGGTAACCCATCGCAGAGCTTCACCACTCTCCTAGTGAAATAGTTTTTCCTGATATCCAACCTAGACTTCCTCCACTGCAGCTTGAGACCATTGCTCCTTGTTCTGCCATCTGCCACTACTGAGAACAGCCTCTTGCCATCCTCTTTGGAACATCCCTTCAGAAAGTTGAAGGCTTCTATCAAATTTCCCCTTCACTCTTCTCTTCTGCAAAGTAAATAAGCCCAGATTCCTCTGCCTCTCCTCATAGGTCATGTGCTCCACGCCCCCAAATCATTTTCATCACCCTCTGGTGGATTTTCTCCAGTGCCTCCACACTCTTTCTGTAATGGGGGTCCCAGAACTGGACATAATACTCCAAATGTGGTCTCACCAGCGCTGAATTTAGCTGTGGTAGATACTATGAAGGCTTTTGAGAGCCCTTGCTCAAGGGGTTCATGACTGGGCTCTAGGGCCTTTCTCTTTTATGTCATCACTGTCTGGGTTGGATCTGAAGTCGTTGCTTTCTGATGGTTATTGATGAGACTTAGGCCAGGTTCTAGAAGACAAGTGTCTACATTGCAAACATCACTGTGTTGGTGTTGATACCATGTATATATATATTTGCCTTAAACCTCATGCTAACTGTGCTGTGTGATTTATTTTATTGAAAGGTGGATCAGAGGCGAGCACTTCAAGTACAAATTTAGCCAACCGGGAGGCAAACATGCCAGAGAAGGGAAGTGGTGGATTCGAAAGAGAATCGGGCCGTACTTTCCACCTGTCAATCTCCAGGGGCTGAAGAAATTTTATGAAGCAAGAGACTGGCCTTACCCAAAGCAGAATTGACAAAAGAAGAGTAATAAATGTTGACCAAGAACAACCGGTTTCCTTAGAGTTTCTCTCATTTCCAGTATTTTTAAGTGTCTTTTTAATACTTGTTTTATAGCAAAGTCCTCAGGCCAGGGTGTCTGTCTGCTGTGTTCATCTGTATCTCTCTTTGTTTCTGCCTGCCCACCTTATTTCTGTCTACACCTCTACCTGTGTAATTATCTGACCAATTTTATCTAGCTGTTTTTTTGGAAATCATCCGAACAAACCGCTGGCTCTGGTCCTAAACCAGATTTTAAACAATAGATTCGGGAGGTTATTAGCAGTTTCAGATTTGCAACAGACGGTTGAGACTTTCTGTATAGGGGGCCAAGCAGTTCTGATGAGTGTGGATTTATCTAAAATGCAAGCAGGTGAAATACATATATTCTCTCTCTCTCTCTCTCTCTCTCTCTCTCTCTTCCTCTCTCTCTCACACTCACACACACACACACGCAAAGATACAAATTTAAGTTTTGTGAAACAGCTAAAAAAAATTCCAGTTCCTTTTTCACATCTTTATACTTTTTTCCAAGTGTCCAGGTCACATTTTCTGCTGTTATATTGGTTTAAATTAGGCTTGATACCTACATCACTGAGCACAAATTTAACCTTAAGACAGTGTAACCCATGTATTGGGAAGCCTTCATTGTAATGACACTAAGTGATGAAGAGTGAGGTGTAATTCCAGTATCACTTGATGGTTTTGGAATTCTCTCATTTACCAGTTACAATGAACATGTGCAATATTTCCAGAGGTTTTCCTGTGAGCAGTGTTCTAAATAATCCAGCTTCTCTACACAGAGTGAGCTCTCATAGCTCACAGCGTGCCCTACCGTGGAGTGGCTTGAGCACAGCTTTAGAAAGGTGGAAGCTTTTAAATCCTGAAAAACCTTAAGTGTTTTCTTTCAAATGGGGCATATGCTGCCACTTGACTTCCTACTGAAGGACTCCAGACATTTTGCTGCAAGCTTGAATACGAGGAGGACCCTAATATATCCTTCAATGCTTGCAATTTCTGCACAGACTTTCCTCCTCTGAGCAGAAGTCTCATCCTCTAAAGGGTAAATTGATTAATCCCTTGGAGGTAGAAAACCAACACATTGAGATGATAACACAGAAGATAATTTTATATTGGATTTTCGCTCTACAGAATTCCTGCCATGGGAATCTTTTTACATTCTCTGCAAGAACTTCCCTCTTAATTGTTCTGTAGACTCTTCGAAGGCACAAATGGATTATTTTTGCCTTTCCATCGGAGGGTGCTACCGTCCCTACCAGTGCACCCTGTAAGCTGAGCATTTGGGCAGCCTCCCGGAAGAGATTCAGGTGCCGCCCATCTGATTTGCAGAGCACTCATGGCCGGCAGTGTGCGTTTCTACACCTGGTGCATATCCACGCATGCCTGGGTGCACATAACAAAAGTTATTCTGCACATGGATGGAAAAATTAGAAGGTCCCTACCTCTTGTCCATCATACCCTGTGTGTCAAGGCCTAATACTTCTGCTTGGTTGTCCTCAAAAAGTTATCAATTTTAGTTTAAGCAGAAGTTATGGGCTTGATACAGGAAACACAAAGTAGTTCCCCAGCCTGTGTTGTACAGGTGGCCAGACTAAATGACCATAATGGTCCTCCTGCACAGTCTGCTTTGGTCTTCGCTATCTTCAGCAGTGCAGAACATTGTCCCAGATGGCTGTGAGGGGCCTGTGTAAAATCAGTTGGTCTGAGGCCAGCAGCATGATGATGACAAAACCCTGGCGTTGATTGGACGCTGTTGGCAGATAGGCCATGTCTGACCACGCTCCAGAGAATCAGAATGTCGCGTGCCTATCCAGGGTGGGTTAAGGGAGGCAGTGACATGGGGAGGGTCAAAGTGCTGTTCCCCTGCTGCTGATGCAGTGCCTCTGCTGGCCCAGAATTCCTTGCAAGTGTATAACTGTTGTTAAGAAACAGAAATTTGGACATCTGAATTGGGATAAGAAAATGAGCAAGGAAGAGCACTATTGCCAATCTCTGGCCATTCGTCTTGCCGAGTGTGTGTGTACGCATGAGTGCACGCACGCACGCAGACAGGGGAAGGCTGCTAGCTACAAGCATGGGGCAGGACTTTCCCAGAGACTCACCGATGCCTTTATCTCAAAACACTTCCACCTTGCACTTTCTCTCCCCGCTTTTGACAGCCTAGACCACGTGAGCTCTGCAGAGAACAGATTTCTAGACAGGGATTAAGGGAAACAGCCCGTCAATAATCAGAGGAGACTTCGCTCTGTGTTGTAACCAAGGGTTAAACAAGCAAACGGGCAAGAGGTCCCACAAGGAAAGAAAACAGCTGTGCGTTTCCTCAGGTGGGCTACACATGCCCCATGGAGGCGCCTCTGCTCCTGCTTCCAAGGCAACAGATAATAAATATGGTGAACTAAGGGTTTCACGCAGCCCATTTTTATCTACGGGAATAGTTGGCGGTGCATCTTGGTGATGTAAAATCGTGATGGTTTCCATGAGATCCTTTGCCCCACCCACAGCACTGCTCAGCTGCTTCTTGCTCTTAGCTCCCCGAGCCCTCCCTCCTGTTTCGGCTGCCGGTTGTTCCCTTTCTGGGACAGACGCTTCACCTCTTCTGCAAAACCAATTATCCTCTCAAGTGAACGGAGGGTCCTGGAAGAAGGAGCCTCACAGCTGTGGAGTGTTGTGTTTTGTCCAGTGCTCTGTTCCCACTGGCTCAGGAGTGAGGAGGTGGAGGAGATGGACAGACGGACTGACAAGAACCCAAACCACTGCTGAGTCTAGCTGGGAAACGGAAGCATTCCAGACAACTAGTGATCATTCTCCAAACAGCAGTGCAAGGGCTGTAAAAATACGGCTCTTCCTTCCCCTTTTGTCTATAAATTTGAGAGGGTACTTGCAAGGGGCCCTTTTTCTCTCCACTCCCTCCCACCCATGACTTCTCTTGGGGATCGTCAAAGGAAGTAATACAGAGTGCCCCATGGCCATGGGTGGACAGGACAAGTTAAATGTGGGAGGCGATCTGGGACTATCCCCAGGGAAGAACAAGAAACAAATGCTGAACCTCTCTAGGAACTTATGGAAGGGGTGAAAGTCAGAAGGTCGGCTTATGTGTGTGAAGTTTGTATGTCTCTGAATGGCAGAGTGGGACGACAGTGCATTTGAGAGTGTGGGTTTGCTTGGGAAGGGATGGAGTTGCTTACGTATCCAGTGCGTGGGGCCAGGGAGTTGCCTCCATGGGATTTTTTTTTTTAATTTCTAGTTTGCACCAATGCTTAATCTCCGAAGGTTTGGGCATCACATTAAACGAGTGTATTTCATTGACCAAAGTCCATCTAAATTGGCTTCTGCCCCCAGATGAAATTAGTGGTGCTGGTTGGGGGCTTGTTCAAGACACTTGTTGGAATTATGACACCCTCCAAAAAACTGAATTATGTTGCTGCTCCCTTACGAGTAGCTGTTTCCAACATTCCAGTGAGCGGCTTTCTGTTGACATGAATATGTCAAGGCCCAAATGGGTGTTTGTTGCCCTCTTGGGCCAAGGGTACAAGTGTGAGAAAAAGATAGTTCGCTATTCTGTCATTGGTTAATCTCCAGCTCAGCTGCTCAAGGAGCAGAGCCAATATCCTGTGACGTAGGTGGGCAGATTGGTGAATGGTCAAGTTGAAATGTTTGAGAGAGCGGATAGACTTCATGCAAGCTAGCTGCAGAATTAAGCAAATAACAGGTCCGATCCTATCCCTTATTTCCCATCCCGAGAGATGTGTTGCCATCTAATAACATAAAACCCATGCCACATTAGAAAGACATTAACTGTCTGACTTCAAGCCCCAAACACGAGGTAGTTCTGCCTTAAGGATACACTGGTTCCCTCTGAGAGGCCTCAGAAGAGAGGATGACCTCACTGCTCTCAGAACTCACTCCTGTCAGGCCAGTACTGTGGGAGGGTGAGCTACGTGGGCTCGTCTGCTAGCGGAAATTTAGATGAGCTGTGAGATTCATGGGGCCCAATCTTACTATTGCTGAAGTCCGGTGAGAGTTTGGTAATTGGCTCCAGCGGAAGCAGGATCAGACCCTAAATTATAAGGTAACACTAAGCTCATTGGTAACCAACTCTTTTTCTTTAGCCATTCAGGCTGTGATCTCAGCATGGGGCTGGGCGGCCAGAACAGATCTGTGCAGAAGGGACAGAGCTGCCTGTTTACATCCAAACGCTCAGTCAGGGGAGGCTAGTTACAAAGCATCTGAGCGGAGTAAGCAGATAATTTATTGGAAGGCACCAAAAGCACTTCTCACACGAGTGATGTACGGGCCACTGAAATGCAGCCACTTCTGGGGCATAGGCCAAATAGTGCTGAGCACGTTGTGCAACAGCAGTGAGAGGGGCTTAGGTTGGGCTAGAGCGTTTGGTCCACACCGATGTGTGAAATGCTGGGGGAATCTTTGTGTCCTTGCAGAGCAGCAGCTGAATCTCAGAGAAGGAAAACCAGAGGGGAGCCAGGATTTCCAGTACATTAGTGCTTCAGCCATTCTCTGGAAGACATCGACAGGTCAGTAAAATGTTGGGGGAAGGGTATGGCTGCCCCAACCCAGCCAACAGTTGTATGCCTGAGGCGGGGCCGGCAGGACATTGCTTTCAAGTGCAGAATGTTTTCATCCCTCAGGGGCGCTTTCTGTTTTCTGCAAGGGATTAAATCATTTCAGCTGGCAGCTGGGAAAGGTCCAATATGGTGCATGAGCATGTTCCAACCGAGAACTCCAGGGCTCCAAGCAACGTATAGAGACGTCCAGCCTGTAAACAGAGTTTATGGCTTAATTGTGGTCTCATAAATACTTGCCATATTTCTTAACCAACGTTCTTCTGCTTACTCTAGGAACAATAGAGGAACATTTTGTTCCAACTCCCATGGAAAGGCACTAGGGCGAGCACTGAGATGCTGCAGTGTCACTCTCCTCATCTTACTTCTGAGTTGGTTGAATCACAGAGAAAACAAAATCAAGGGCCGGATCGTCAGCTGGTGTAAACGGGTATTACTCGATGGCAGCCAATTTGCTCCCACCAAGGTTCTGGCCCAGTATGCCTCCTGAGAAGGGAAAGCAAAAAGCAAAGGTTAGATGACAAACGTGTTCTCCCCGATGCAGTCTGTTTTTAGTTCTTGGGAGGTGCCACAGCAACAGCTGATGCCTTGGAGGGCAATACAATCCTCGAGCTTTTTCCCCCACCCCATCCCCAGAACTGTAACTGTGCATACCAACTCAAGGGTTCTTGCGCCTTCCGAAAGGCAGTGACAACTACACCCACGTTAAGCTTAGCTTAGGTTGGAAAACCCCCAGTGCGTGAGGCCCACTGCTGTCTGTCTGTCTCTCATGTTCTCCTCCGCCTGTTGCGTGGGTCTGGTGCAGGCCCTGAGTGCTAGCTTTCTAGGTGGGTGAGTGAATTCAGTCCCACCTCCGCGCTGTCACTCTCCCTTCAAGAGAAACATGCCTGAAGAGCATTTGTTTTCATGCCTCATTGTGCATTTAACAGTGGACTGCACCCCCACTGCCATTCCACTTTCTACCTCCCACCATCTAATGCGAACAAGATGTCCTTGGGAAAGCATTCTTCAGCAGAACTCTATCTGTCTCTTTGATTGACGGTAAGACATCTGAGCAAGAGTTCCAGCAGCAGATGTGTTAGAAAGTTCTGGGTCAGCCTGCGTGAGGGGAGCCTTGCCTACTGGCAGTAAGACTATATACACTGGAATGTAATTCTTATACCATTTCTCATATGCTGGTGCCCCTTTGTTCTGAGTGACTGACATGTCCCACAGGCGTTGTTCTCCTAAGATGGTCACAAGCTGCCTTTTGGGTTGGCTTCTCCGGCAAGCTCCTCATTTTAATTGATTTCTTTTGGTTTCCAACCTCTGGGTCAGGGATAATGGAACACAGACCGTCATTGCATTCCTGTTTGCTGAGCATTGTCCTGACTAAATCTTTAAAAACAGGCAGACAAAATTTCGGTTGCACTTTGGTGGAATGGCTGGGAGCTGATATAGATTCATAGTTAATGGTGAAGGTGCAGTTACGTTAGAAATGCTTCCCTGGTCCAAATGATGATGATGATGATGATAATAAATAATAATAACTGAAGAAATAATTGTTTTAAGTTTTTCCAAAAATCTGACCCATATTGTGTTATCTGACTAGAAGTGTTCTTCGAAGGCTCTTTTCTTAGAGCTGTACACTGTCAATATAAGCTTGTGGCACACTGAATAGAGTGTGACATAAATCCACTTAAAAACTTGGTGTGAAGTTCTCTTTGCCTAGGTTCTTCTTCTTCCAAGGTTTTTGAAAGCAGAGGAAACCCACAGTGTGCCAAGTAATAAGGATTTGGTCCTGGGCATAAAATACAGCAGCTTTCACCGGGGGGGGGCACTGTCAGTCAAAAAGACATTGGTTAAAAGAAGCTCCTATAACTCTGAACGTTCTATGTTCTGCTGGTTCCCCTAGGGATCTTCAGTCTAATCAAATTGATATGCCTCTTACTGTTCTTGAGGCCCAGATGGGTCTATCGAAGCTTTCTCCTAGTGGTTAGTGGTGGAAAAGGAATATTTTTGTGGGCCACATTGACCTTCACTGGGATCTAAGTGTAACATGGGTCTCTAAGGAGCATTAGGTCACCCTAGATTTGGGTAGTGAGCAGTGTTCCCTGTAAGCTGAGCACTTGTGTGGCTGTCCAGGAGAAATTCAGGTGCCAACCAACTGATTAGCAGACTGCCCACGGCCACCCACCACGAGCAGCATGTGTTTCTATTGCTGGTACACATCAACCCCTGCCTAGGTGCACATAACATTTACTCTGCCCATGGGTGGAAGAAATCAGACGAAACCCTGCCCACAGCCATCAGCATGTGTTTTTCCTGGTGGTGCGCATCTGCATAGTCCTCGATGCAAGTAATTAACTTTATTCCACACATGGGTGAAACTGTTACAGAGAACATTGGTAGTGAGGCTTCTGTCAGGTCCACAGAAGAGGCATAGTGTTAACAGTGAGAGCCACTCACCCTGGCTTAGCAGGGTGTGTGGTGGATACATCAGCCTTAACATCAAGACGGAGCATCTTTCCACAAGATTAATAGAATCGTAGAACAATAGAGCTGGAAGAGACCTAAAAAAGCCATCAAGTCCAGCCCCCTGCTCTAAGCAGGACCAAAACCATCAGATCAGCCCAGCCAGAGCTTTGTCGAGGCAAGACTTAAACACCTCCAGGGATGGAGACTCCACTACTTCTCTGGGTAGACCATTCCAATGCTTCACCACCCTCCTAGTGAAAAAGTTTTTCCTAATGTTCAACCTGGACCTTCCCAACCACAACTTGAGACCATTGTTCTGTGTTCTGCCATCTGTGACCACTGTGAACAGCCTCTCTCCAGCCTCTTTGCATCCTCCCTTCAGTAAGTTGGAGGCTGCTATCAGTCTTCTCTTCTGCAGACCAAACAGTCCCAATTCCCTCAACCTTTCTTCATAAGTCATACGCTCCAGCCCCCCTAATTATTTTGGTCGCCCTCCACTGGACCCTCTCCAATGTATCCACATCCTTCCTATAATTGGGGGCCCAAAACTGGACACAGTACTCCAGATGCGGCCTCACCAAAGCCGAATAAAGAGGAACAATCACTTATTTTGATCTACTGGCAACGCTCCTCTTGATTCAACCTAATATGCCATTAGCTTTCTTGGCTACAATGGCACACTGTTGACTCATGTCCAGCTTCTCATCCACTACAACTCCCAGGTCCTTTACACCTTAGTCCAACCTCTAAGGGCTGGATGTGATGTGGGTGGAATTCTCTATCTTGTGTTAAGCCAAAGCTCAAACTAGATGATCCTGATGGTTCTGTCTGGCCTTAATCTTTGTGACTAAATTGTCTGTGTTAAGGTAATATTGAACAAGTCTGTGAGAGAGAGAGAGAGAGAGAGAGAGAGTCAGTGCACAATGAAACAAATGTGAGAGTGAAAGGCACTGATCTGGTGATGGATACAGAGCCAGTGCCCAAGAAAGGGTGTGTCGTGCATCTCCCAGGTGCAGCCTGGCCTGCCAGATTTCTACTCCTTTGAGAACCAGTCCTGGAAGCGTGGGAGTACGGCCCTGCCAGTGCTAACCCCTCCCCAGCCTGTTGCCTTGCCAACGGGGAGGCCATGCCAGCAGCCTAACCTCTAATGAGCTGGATTGTCAGCCGCTGTCTGCTTTTACAAGCAACGAAGGATGATTGTCGCACGGCACCTCCACATGAGTTCTGCACATGTTCCTCGTCAGAATATCGGTGCTCTCCTGGCACGCTCCAGTCTTTGCTGCTGAAACCTGAGTGCGCCAGCATATGCAATACGCACGCCGAGGTGGCTGCCTGCAGAAAACCTGAAACCCTCCCATGTGGAAGCTAAGCTTCCTACACACTCCTACCCAATGGCTCGCCTCGACTCGTGGTGGCCGGCGAGTGTCTCGGTGCTCTCGGCATTAGTCCGTGAAGACGGACATTATCTGTGCTAGCTTGGGGTGATGGCTGAAGGACCCGCAAAGGTTGTGACAAGAGATTCAGATATCCATTGCTATTCCCTGTGCTGGACTCCTTTCTCAGGTTCCCCATAGTCATTTGAGACAGTGCGGAACTTTTTTAATGCAAAGATGAAAGCCTTGGAGATTGTACGGAGCTGCTTCATATTCTTGCAGGATGATGGGTCAGACACCTCATAATATTGATATGTTGGCTCTTCCTTAAGGAACACCAGGCCCAGGCACTGCATGATCCAGGTGTAACAGCATTCCCTTCCCCTGCAGCTACCAAAAGAACACGTTAGCATTTGAACATAGGGGTGGCAGCCGATGTTCCCTCTAATTTTTTCCATCTGTGTGCAGAATGAACTTTGTTGTGTGCACCAAGGCATGTGCAATGGTGCACCACCAATAGAAACACATCCGAGTGGCTGTGGGTGCTCTGCCAATCAACTGGGCGGCACTTGAATCGCTCTGAGGTGGCTGCCTGAGCGTTCAGCTTACAGGGAACACTGGTGGCAGCTCTCCCTTCCCCTGGCAGCGCATCCCTAACATGGGCGATCTAATTTTCTTCTGCTGTGAAACTGTTGGCAAAATGCTGTGTCTGCCTCTCTTCTCTGTACGTGCCCTCACACATCCCACCCACCTGCTTCGTATCTTAGGCCAACCTCTGAGCACTGGGTGTCCAGAGGGGACTTTCCCCGGGGGGCAGTTTATTTCATAACAGCTGGCAGCGGGGGAGGGCATTCAGTTAGAGCAGGGGTGGCTGGGAGCTCTAGAGGTATTTCAGGGGACGGGTAAGTGGATCAGAATCTGCCAAATGGAGGCAGAAGGAAATGTGGCAGCCTGAGTGAGCTGGAATGAGAGCTACTCATATCAAAGTGACTACTTGGGAGGCTGAGGTCGGACTGTGCCACTGAATCATCTCTGGACATACTAAACGCCTAAACTGCATGTACCTTCTCGGCTTGGGCCTGACTAAGAATAAAGCACAGGGACCGTTGAGTTCTTATGCATCATCTACCTGTTGAAGACTCCGCTAGGAAGGCCATCCCCAGGGGGTAAAATGAAAATATGTGCCATGTGATAGTAATAGGCAATATGTTTACCTGCTTGCAGGCATTCAAGAGTCAGCTAGAAAATCTTTAACAACTGAAATTATATTTTAACGTACTGTTTGGAAACCTAGGAGAGGTCATTTGTCAGGGCAGCTTTGAACTTCCTGCTCTGATTAGGAAGAACAGGTTAATGTTAAATGTCAATGTTTTGAGCTCCAAAGGGATCTCAGGGTTGATGCCCGCGGATCCTGTTCCATTTGTTGCAATTTGTGGATCTGTTTTGCAGTAGCACCCAAAAGCTCACACCAAAATCAGGTTTCCATTGTGCGAGGTGCTGGATGTACAGTGAGAGAGAGAGACCCCTCCCCAGGGGATTTATTATCCAAGGTTCTGAATGGGGGCACCGTAACGGGGCTACAGAGGGAAAAGTGGTCCCCCACTTTTTACGGACTATCAGGGCAAGCAACGGGGGAAGGGGCAGAGAGGATCAAGCAAGGGAGCAGCGTTTGGGGGAAGGAGGTGGTGTGGGAGTGGAGTGAAGAACTGGTGCCAGAGTAGAACTTGGAGATAAAGGTCAGTACAAGGCCAGGGCCGTGATGGAAGGGGCAGTGCAGGTACAGGGCCTTGGAGGCAGCATGGCATGGGGACCCATAATTTGGGTGTCTGTGGATTTCCCACTTTTAGGGGCTTCCACTGCTCCTGGTTGTTTGTCATCAACCCTAAGTGTTGAAACCATCGTGAGTCAGATCCCCTGGAAAGCAGCAGATTTTCTTTAAAAACTGCTTTGGAGGACAGGGTCATAATTCAGAATGATCTGGGCAAACTGGAGAAATGGTCTGAGGTAAACAGGATGAAGTTTAACAAGGACAAATGCAAAGGACTCCAGTTAGACAGGAACAATCAGCTTCATACATACAGAATGGGAAGTGACTCTCTAGGAAGGAGTACTGTGGAAAGGAATTTAGGGGTCATAGTGGACCACAAGCTAAATATGAGTCAACAGTGTGATGCGGTTGCAAGAAAAGCAGACCTGATTCTGGGATGCATTAATAGGAGTGTTGAGAGAAAGACGCAACTGGGCTTGTTCAGTTTAGAAAAGAGAAGACTAAAAGAGGACATGATAGTGGTTTTCAAGTATCTAAAAGAACGTTACAGGAAGGAGAGAGAAAAATTGGCCTCTGAGGATGGACAAGAACCAATGGGCTTAAACTGCAGCAAGGGAGGTTTAGATTGGACATTAGAAAATGCTTCCTATTTGGCAGGATGGTTAAACACTGGAATAAGTTGCCTGGGGAGGTTGTGGAACCTCCATCACTGGTACAAAAAGAAGTCCTGTGACACCTTATAGACTAACAGATATACATAGTATGGGTGTCCCTAATCGATATAGTCAAAGATACAGCCTAACACGGCTACCTCTCTGATACTTGTCTCCATTACTGGTGATATTTAAGAGCAGGTCTCATCTCTCAGGGATGGTGTATACAGTGTTTAGTCTTGCCATGAGGGCAGGGGGCTGGACTCAATGACCTCTAGAGGTCCCTTCCAGTTCTAGTGTTCTGTGATTCTATGAAAATATGAGATTTAAAAGAATAATTGTCATTTTGGTTCTTTTAATTTGTGTTTTGGTTTTTAGATGTGCTGGCAGGTCACATTTTCACACTTTCTCAGCAGTCACGAGGGACGGTAAGTAGTTGGGAGAGAGTTTGGTGTTGGTTTGCATGCTTTAATGAAAGCAGGAATTATCCTGTAATCCCAGGAGTCCAGGTGCTGGGGCTTTAATAAAACAACACTTAACGTCGTGATTTCCACCCCAGTCAATGAAACGGTTCCTGGTGTATCAAACGAAGCATATGCAGCTGCGAAGGGTTAACGATGAGTGGTGCACGCAGTCAGCTGCAGCTGCGGTGCCCGTAACGGGTGTTCAGCCTGTAAGAAGGGGCTGGAAGAGGCTGCTCTTGCTCACTCATGGCTGGCTGGAGAAGGAGAGCAGGTGTACATGGTGGGTTGGAAGCCTGTGTGGGGCCAGGGACTGCATGACACTACAGCATGTCAGAGCTTCCCTGGAAGGCAACCTAGCCTGGCTTTGGGACGTATTCTGGCTTCTCAGGGACATGCTGATGGTGGTTAAGCCGAGCGTGGCTGAGGGGAAAGGAGGCAGGGCCAGAAAGCTGAGCCCAGCTGAGCTAAAGTCTCCCTCATTTCGTGCTTGTTTTGGGGACTGTGAATTTGGACTCCGTGGTCTTTTATATCAACCTGAGCAGAGAGCTGAGCCATAAGACACCCCAGCAGGCGGGAAATCCAGTTGGGGAAACTGAGGCAGAGGAGCTGTAGCACTGTGCCTCCCTCCGAAGATAAGCAAAGGGGGCAGAGACCTGACAACAGTATAACTCTGCAGGACTGAGGCTTAAATGGGCAAGAGAGAGAGCAACAAGATCGCATTTTTCAGAGGGTCACAATCCATGTTCCCTGTAAGCTGAGCATGTGGGTGGCCACCCAGGAGAGATTCAGGTGCCCCCCCCCCAGCTGATTACCAGAGCACCCTCAGCTGGCACCATGTGTTCATATTTGTGGTGCACATCCAGACATGCCTCAGTGCACATCACAAAATTTATTCCACGCATGGATGCCAAAAATGAGAGGGAGTGCTGGTCTCAACCAGGCGCTGGGAAGATGTGCTAGGTAGAAGGAGGGTCCTGAACTTTTTTCTGCTCTAACACAGGGTCATGGCATGGACAGAGTTGCGAGCTGCTCCTCTCTAGCATAAAGCAAAGTATGTGTCTTTGTTCCTTTAATGTGGTTGTAATGATAAGCAGCCTGTGAAGATACAGGCATTAACATTTGGAAAATGCCTTTATTGCACCACCCGAAAATTACTATGTGCTAATCTTTCCAAAGAAGATTATGTCCCATTTTGGATCATTCAGAATATGCCCTGAGCTGTTTTTAATTCTGTTGTATTCCACAAGTGCCAGTGAATACTATGTATTCCTTTCCACATCGCTTCTTAACTCTGAGCCCCTTGTTGAAGCTGGACTTGCTTTGGCTAAACAATTCCAAGTGAATGCTGGGTATAGGGCAGAAACCTTTAGGCAAAGTTGCACAGCTGCTGTAAGTTTTGTCCGACGTGGGATTAATTTCAGGCTCACATATTATTTTTCGTTTAATCTGATTACTCCTAGCTGGAGTTCTTCAAGTTAACGTCAGTCAAAAAAGCATCCTCAAAAGTTTGCATTTGCACAAGAATTTTCCTATACTGAATTTTGTCCAGTATGGGTCAAGCTTTATTTTGAATGAAAAGATGACACTCCCACCGCTCCACTTATTTCTTAGCAAGGGTCAGAATGAAGCAATGGCACCATGTCTACGGTTTGCTGTCTGATCAGTCTATAACCCAGAAGCAATCTATCTTGTGCCAAGTGAAATCTCTATAGCCTTTCCTGTTATATCCACAAAGATGGTGAACATGGGTAGGCCTACACTTAGGGCGAGATAGACCCGTTCAGAATTGATCGTCTGGAGTTTGATTTCACGTGTCTGGTAAAGAGACACAAAATCAATCTTTCTGAGATCCTCAGTCAACCTTCTTCTGAGGGGTAAGGGAGGTCGATGGAAGAAATGCTCCCACCAACCTCCCTCAGTAAGGACAGATCTTACAGTTTTCATAGCTAGAATTGTGTATCTGCAATCGACTATAAGCTGTAGTGTAGACCAAGCCTGGGACTGGCCTCACCTGATTGCCACACTGCCTTCATCTTGTAGGGATGTTTTGGGTGAGTAAAGGTATGTCTACGCTTACTGCAGTGTCATCACTGCGGAGATCGATATTTCAGGGTTTGATTTAGCGTGTCTAATAGTGACATGTTAAATCAAATGTCCAGGGCATCCCCATCTATCCTGATACTTCTCGGGGACGTACTAGAGTTGTGAAGGGTGAGGGATGTCAACAGGAGAGTTTCTCTCATCACCGTCCTGCTGTAGGGACAGCAAAGGACGTCAGCCTAAAGTACATTGACTCCAGCTACCTATTTTCGTAGCTGGAGTTGGGTATCTTAGGTCAACTGCCTCTTCTAGTGTAGACCAAGTCTGAAATGGCAAAGGGACAATACAATCAGCAGTTTCCTCTTCCACAAGGGATACTTTTTAAGTTCTTCTGCTTGTAATTCTCAGTGACTTCTCTCAGTTGGAACATGCTCTATGTGCTTGGAACCTCAGGGGATTTTCAGTTCAAAACACTAAGCAACTAGTGCTGCACTAATAGATCTTAAAACCACATTGCTGGGTGGCTCATTTTTGTACTGCCAGACTTACTAAGCAGTTTTTTTTTTCTTCTCTCACCTTTCTGGCACCTCACATTACTTCTAGAGCATTGCCAGTGAACTCTGTAGGACACTCGTACCTGCCACAGGATGCACAGGTAAGGAGCTTCCAGAATATTCCAGGAGCTGTGAACTTAGCTGTACAATCCTGTATTTTAAAGGGTGAGACTGTGCCCTGCGTGTACTAGAAATTGCTTCTGTTGTCAGCGGAGTTGCAAACCTTGGCCGTCAAACCTCACCTGAGATTAAGTTGTGAGATCCAGAACCATAAGGAATAAAATGGGTTTTCCACCTGAAAGAATCAAAATACTGGGTTCAAGAAGAGAGATCCTGGCTTGAAATGAAGGGAAGTGTTGCCCTTCACCTCGGTGGAGCCAGGATCTCACCTCTAATGTCTACTTGTGACCTTGGGCGAGTCACTAAGGCCCAGATCTACACTAGACCTTAAAGATGATCGTAGATACGCAATTTCAGCTATGGCCATTGCATAGCTGGAATGGACTTATGTGGCTGTCCTCACTGAGGGTCGACAGGAGAAGCTCTCCCATCCACCTCCCCGACTGCTCACGTGATTGAGGAGCACAGGGGTCACCCGTCAACACCTGATAGTTCGATTTTTGTGCACCCCCACTAGGCGCATGAACCCCAGAAGATTACCCCTGACCAGATCCATCTCCCAGGATGTGTAGACATACCCTTAGGGTGAAATCCTGAGTGGAACATAAGGACAGCCATCCAGTCAGACCAAAGGCCCATCCAGCCTGGTATCCTGTCTTCTGACAGTGGCCAATGTCAGGTGCTTCGAAGAGAAGGAGCAGAACAGATAATCGTCAAGCGATCCAGCCCTGTCATCCATTCCTAGTTGTCTGGGTCCGTTGCATTCAGTTGACATTTTGCCAGGGGAGCTGACAGCCGACACAGTCTCCTGGGCAGGGTGGCTGGGGGGCAGCTCTGTGACCCCAGCAGGGATGGGGCCTCATCACAAGGGGTGGAGCCAAGGGCAGCCAGCTCCCCACCTCCCCAACCCTCAGAGCCGTATGGAGAGCACAGCACAGAGCTTCAGCAGTAATTTACTGGGCCTGGGGCTCTGTTGCCTTAGCTGCCGGGAGCCCTGTACACATTTGAATTTTTGTCCCCAGTGCAATTCCCCCTTAGCCCTCTCCCCACTCCACTGGCGGGCCAGCATTTTGCCACTGACTCCAAAGAAGAGAGGATTTCACCTAACCAATGGCCAAGTGGATGAACTAATTAATTATGGCTACCCACTCAGACGTTCTGGTGATGGAGCCATCTAGGTACTTGGCTAGGTGATTAAACCTTTCATCCATATCCCTCACAGTGCAGCATCATTCCTTGGTTTCAGAACAAAATTTCCAAACCTGTCTGCACCTCCCAGCATAATACTCCTCCATTCTTTCATCTCCCCTCCTGCCTTCAGTCTCTTCCCCATAAAACATGAGTTAAAGGCAGCATGCTGACCTCTGAATCAAATTTATTGCAGGATGGGGAGGTTGGTCATGCCCTTTGCATTATTTCAAGGTTGATTTTTTTTTCTCCCTCCTCCTTCTTTGAGCATAGTTCACAAGCCGATTTCCTCCCCAGTAGCTGCTGTGGATAAGATTGCACATTTCTGGGCGTGAGTGTTGCTGAAGCAATTATACTAAAATCACACCACCTGCAAGCAGTTAGTTAGAATAATAAATAAGTGATAGATTATCAAATAAAGCGCTCCCTTCAGATGAGGTCATTCTAGCACCATGTTTTGGGTCTCTTAGGGAGCTGGAGGCTGCTTTCCTGCAGCCCATTGACTAAATAGCTCTTGTATCAGTCAATAAAAAAGTTGTCGAGATTAAAGAATCAATTAGGCATTAACTCAAGGGCAAGCTCATAACCCAAACATGCTGATAAAACCCAATGGGTCACTATGGAATGGTTCTTATTTCATTTACTTTAAAAAATTGTTCGTTATAAAGCATGAAGTGACCTGGACTTGATATTTACCAGCTTCACAAAGAACTTGGCAGGGAATATTAGCATTCTGCTGGTAGAAGTAGACAGCATTTGTGCATTTCAGACCTTAATTCTTCCATTGTAACTCCACCCAGTAAGTGGATGAGGGACACTTTATTCCTTGGCTGTGTCTACACTTTCATTCCTCGTTCAAAAGTTATGCAAATGAGGGGAATTGAAAATGCGAATAAGGTGTGTATTTGCATATTTGGCAACTCATTTGCATATTCTTATTTCAAAAGAGCCTCTTTCGAAAGAAGAACACCGGTGTAGATGCTGCTCTTTCAAAAGTAAACCCCATCTTCAAAAGAATCTTTCTTCCCTTTATTTAATGTGAAGAAGGATTCTTTTGAAGATGGGGTTTACTTTTGAAAGAGCAGCCTCTACGCTGGTGTTCTTCTTTCGAAAGAGGCTCTTTTGAAATAAGAATATGCAAATGAGATGTCAAATATGCACCTCATTTGCATTTTTGATTTCCCTCATTTGCATACCTCTTTCGAAAGAAGAATGCAAGTGCAGGCGTACCCCTTGAGTGAGGAGGGCAAAATCTGGCCCATAAAATGGCAGTGTAATTAATGAGAACAGGGGCGGCCAACCTGCTGCTCTCCAGTAACATGCAGCTCTTTGCTCAATGAAATGCAGCTTCTGCTGGGAGCCGCACGCTGGGAGTGCTTACCACCACTCTGTGCACGCACCCCAGCACTTGGAGGGAGAAGCGCATGGCAGGGGAGGTGGTTCTGGTGAGACCCAGGTATTGGGTTAGAGCAGGGGAGCAGGTGGAGCCTGGCTCTGCGGGAAGGGAGGGGGATTGGGTTAGAGTGGGGGGCTGAGAGTGCCTGGCTCTGGGCGAGTGGGAGGGCACTAAGCATTGTATTATATATTTCTTTTTATCTATCTATAGGTAGATAGATAAAAATAAATATGTAATACGTGGTTCTTTGCACTCGGCACAGCTATTTTGGCTCTTAGTCGCTAACTGGTTGGCCACCCCTGAATTAGAGTAATAGAATTTATGGCCAAAAAGGGATTACCAGATCACCCCATCTAATCACCTGGGTCCAACAGGCCACCAAAACCCCTAGCATGTGCACACTAAACAAGGAACCCAAACTGGCTCCAGGTACCACATTTGACA
This sequence comes from Carettochelys insculpta, assembly GCF_033958435.1. NCBI lineage: Eukaryota > Metazoa > Chordata > Testudines > Carettochelyidae > Carettochelys > Carettochelys insculpta. The sequence goes on from NC_134152.1 coordinate 35,148,048, forward strand.
GGATTTGTATTAAAGTAGCCCCCAGTGATCCCAGTCAAGGTCAGGACCCCGCTGTGCTAGGAGCTGTACATTCACTTAGGAAGCATGTAACCCCTGGCTTGAACTCAGTAAAGTGACCTATGATGGGGTGGGCAGAGAAAGATGCAATCAAATTTTCTAGTTATAGGTGGGAACAGAGGAAAACTGGGTTCAATTCTGTGCTCAATTCCATGCTCTGCTGTAGAACCCTGGAGCAGCTGCTCTGTGCCTCAGTTTCCCTTCTGCACCAAGTGGCTAAGAGCGCTTTCTTTGCCCAACTCAGCCCCGCTTCCAGCCAGTTGTGTGTCCTGCACCTTAGAAATTGAACTCTTTGGCACAGGTCCTGACTCCTGCTATGTGCCTGCTCTGCACCCAATGCGGTGGGGAATCGAAAGGGCTAGATGCAAGTGGGACACAAATGGTTAATAATAACATACTATTTATTGTATACATTGGCAAAAACAGCTAGACTGAGTAAGTGCTGCCTTGCCCAGTCTGTCCTATGAGCTGTGGTTAACTGACTGTCTCCCTTCAGGTGACCTTTGGCATTCATTCATGCAGGAGAGCGGGCCATAGAAGGCAGTGTTGCAAGAGATGCAGTCAGGAGAGGCCGTTGCTTCCTCTTCCTTTGACTCCCAGGTGACAAGAGCAGATGGAAGGGGTGTTGCAGAGTTGTAACCAGCCTCTAAGGGGAGGCTGAGAAGCTCGGGAAGGACCAGAGAATCCCAGTTTTTAGAGGTACAACCTGTATCTGGTCAGCACGTAGCACAATAGTGCTCCTATCATGGCTGGGGACTCTGGGCAGTGTTTTAACACAAATAGCAATGACACCCACACAAGGCATAGAATTGCTAGTTTGGCTTCATATGCCGTGCTGCTGTAGCTGTGTGTGTCCCAAGATCTTAGAGAGCCAAGGTGGGTGAGGTCATTTCTTTTATTGGCTCAGCTTCTGATGGTGGAAGACACGAGCTTACACGGAGCTCTTCATCAGGGCAGGTTTGGCTTTGGCTGCTGAGAAAACAGGCTTAAGGATCTTTAGTGATTTGGAATAAACACAATAAAATGTGTGTATCTGTGTACACCCCCACACAGATGCCTGGCATATACACATTCTAAATGATAGATATCTGCTGTTTATAGACATACAAATTTTGATTATCCAAGTAAAAATCTGATCATCTGAAAAAGTATTCAGGGATGTATACTTTGGAATTCTTTAAAATATTTACCATATGGCCTTCCGTTTTCCATGAAAATACATCTGCGCTGCCGGCCGCAGCCATTAATAGTGTTATTCAGGCACAAACTAGCCTGTCTCAGCAATACCACTGTGGAATGTCCTATTTGGTTAATACATGCGAACATTTATGAAGTGTTAGTCCATTGCAAAGACTCGCCTCGTTTTGGTTCTCTTATGTGCTGGCCAAAGACGGTGACAAAACATAGCGGCAGATGGTTTGTTAGAGATGCCCACCAATGGGCTGGCTGATGCTGCCAACTCTAGACACCTGCTGGGAGGTTGTCAGCTTCACCTGGCATCTCTCAAGGTGGTTTGTGCAGTAGGGAATGGAAGAGGATAAAAGGAAGACAATGAATCCTTTAAATGCAGCTAGCAAGTCTGTGATCCTTACTGTTAGGAAGGTAGCAGAATGGGAAGCCCCAGATCTATGTCTATCAGCTAAATGACTGACACTGGTAATTAAGATGAGGCTAGATTCTGCTCTAGACTCACCTGATGTGCCAATGGGCATTGCATTGTCAGAGTCCCTGGGGTGGGATTCTAGCTGGAATTCTTCCTTCAGTTGCCTGGCTAGCACACTACAGCAGCCATGGTGCCACCCTGGAAAGGGATATTGGCCTGTGCCCAAGGGATGATGCATTGGCCCTACCTACAACTCTATTCTTCCTGCTCCCTTTTAAGTATCTGTTGCCCATTAGGTTCTTGGAAGGAACATTGTCCAGCCTGAGCAGCTCCTGCATAAGGATGAAAGGACAGGAACGCTGCATGATCTACCCACCATCTAAACTCACCAGCATCTGGCCCTTGGAGATTGGTGTGGGTTAAAAGGGTTAGTTGTGGTGGTGTATAGAAAGAGACAGATCTTGTGAGACTTAAAAGTAGATGCCTGTCCTCCTCTTTGCTTCTGTGTGCAGTATAACTAAGAAATATGATATGACTATTTTGATGTTCATACTGTCACAGACGTCCACCTGGGGTTGCCATCCAGGGTGCAGATCAAGCCCCTGAAGCCCACCTCACTAGCCTCTAGGGCACCCACCACACTGTCCTGCTTGGGCCAGAAGTACTGGTGCCCCCGAGCCAAGGCACAAAGTTGGGGTAACAGCCCCTCTGCAGAGTGACACAGACACTAATAACAGCTTAGCTCTAGGAGGGTTCAGTTACAGGGACTTGACAGCACCCAGAAGCACAGCCTCCTAAAGGGACCAAACCCCAAATAAACCCATTTTACTCTGTGTAAAACTTTTACATAGAGAATGCTCATAAAGTTCACTCTTAATTAATGAGAGACATGTACAGCTGTTGTCCCCTCCGCTCCCCGTAACAGTTATTTACACTGGGTTTTATAATAAAAAACAGTCATTTATTAAGTATAAACAGTAGGATTTGAGTGATTGCAAATGATGACAGAGATCAAAGTAAATTACTAAGCTAAAATAAACAAAGCACACCACCTAATTCTAACACGCTAAGAAACTTGTTATGTGCACATGCTTATTCCAACAGTTGTTTTGATTATCTCTTTCACAAGCTAAGCAGTCTCCTAGCATGGGCCCTATCCTTCCCCCTCTCCATCATTGATGTGTCCAGCAGGCATCTTGATTGGTAAGATGGGGGTCTCCTGGTGATTCCCTGTATTGCTTCGTTTTTCCCCTTTACATCCCATTTCCCCAAGGTGGGAATTCTTTGTACTTGGTTCAGATTTTTCTTGTCTGGGTGGAAATTAACCAATCCAAAATTGGTTACAAGCGTCCAGTGACCTGGTTGCATGTCTTTTTAGAACGTACCACATTTTGGGCTTACAGGAAAAACAATACCATTTATGGATCATTGACTTGATCACAGAGTCATTAAGATCCTAAAGTATCACTAAGGACTTCTGCCAAAATATCTGGACTCATAAAACAGGTTTCCGCTTAATATTTCTAATTTCATATACAAGAAAGATACATTCACGCAAACAGGATCTACAGATTCAGCAGATAACTTTTATGATGACATGTTATATGACCTATTTTGCATAAAGCTTCTTCGAATTGTACATAGTCGTACTTATAAGCCAATTTTCCTAAAGCATGTGGGTAGCCATGATACACATTAACAGTTGAAGTGCTGCAATTCTGTACCAGTCATAATCTGCCCTGTACTTTATTAGGTTACACCCTGTGTTGGTGTTGCAATGGCAGGTAAGTTGACAGGTTCTACAGCTATGCAGAAGTTGTGATAGAAAATAGCAGCAAGCGATAACCAAGACAATGAATTAGCTTTATTTTTGGGTCAACAATCAGGTTATCTGTCTGTGCTTGCTAATGCATTTGTCTGCTCAAGCACATGTCATGACAGAAAGAGGCCTGGGATAAGCTTATGGGGAAACATCTTCCATTTAAACACTGCACTTCATGCAGTGCTACATTTACAAATGCTACGACCATGAATCACTTTCTCCAACATGTAAGTGTGGCCACCTGTGTGGTGGAAACCAGCTGCTTTTTCACAATTTGCAACAATAAAAAACCAAAACAAAAAACTGGAAGCAAAGTGAAGATTTGTGTAAGTATGCACCAGTTACTGTTTTACCTACCCTTCAGGTGAAATCCTGGCTCAACTGCTTTTAATGGAGTAAGGATTTTGCAAAATTATAGGAAAATAATGTTTTAGGGCCCCCAACATCATGGCATTGGCTAAAAAACCATGAGAAAAAAAATGAGTATTTTTTAAAATTTACTTTACAGGACTAGAAAACAGGAGAGAAATGAGTTTGACATTCAAACACCCCACAGTTTATGGGTGTTGAAGTTGGGGATTTGGTCTTTCCAAGAAAAATGCTTAAGCAGTGACCTGACCATTTCTCAGCAAGGCAGAAGGTTTGGGACTGGGCTTGAGGTTTATTCTGCATGTGGATCAGAAACCTTTGTGGGAGGGAGAGTTACTTTTTTTCTCTCTCTCTCTCTCTGTCCTCCCCTTCATAATTTGCAGGCTGGAAATCAGTAAACCACCTCGGGAAGCCACATCCAACATGCCCTATTTATGAAGCATTGGTCCTGTGCTAATTCTCCTAAGTAGGCACCGAAGTCTGCTCTGCTTCCAGCTGAGTCTCTCCCAACTGCCTCACTCGCGCTGTGCCTGACGTGAATGCTTATATATCCTTCACAAACCATTACTTTTATGGTGTGCGTATAGAAAGCACGCTGCACGTACACAATGGCTCACAGAAAGGTCATCATTCTTGCACTGAAAATGCCTTTCCACCTGTGCAGTGAGGATGGGGAATGAGCTGTTTATTGCTCCGTTCCCTTGGTTTTTTGGGCCTATAGATGCATGTGTGGGTGGATAGGGCTGAGAAGACATTTTATATTATTTTTTCCCCTTCTTGCAGGTCATACACCTCCAGATCATGGTGTTGCTTCAGTCAATTCCTTTCTATTTAACTGCCTTTGGGAAACTCATTCAGACATTTGCCCTCCACTTTGTCTAAAAGACAGCTCCTTGCTAGACTTTCAAGCAGAATTTCACCTTCCCTCAGAACGGTCTAGCCATCCAACAGCCTGCAAGCCTCATTTCTGCCATGTACATCAGTAAAAATCCATTTGTGTCAATGGAGTTATGCCAGGTTTGTGCCAGCTATCCATACTATGGTTTATTATGAGTATTACAGTAATGCCTTGAGACCTGGACCATGACTGATGCCCAGCTGTGCTTCAGGCACATAGTGAGAGATGGCTTTAACCATGTGCCCCTCCCCACCCCCCCAAAATGAAATAAGACGGGCAGGGTCTCAGCCGGCAGAAGTGTCTGTCTATACTGAAGCTGGAAGATGTCAGTTCCAGCTTGAGGAGACAAACCTCATTAGCTCTGACTCAGCTAAGCATGCTAATGGAGCAGGGCTTAGCCATGGTGGGCATGGGCAGTGGGCGACGCTGGAGACCTGCGATATATATTTATAGACTCGAACGGGAATGTAGTTGGGGTGGGTAGCCCCTCCCGTGCCTCTTGTTGCCATGGCTACGCAGTGAGAATTAGCGCGGCTGTCTCTACCGAGGCTGGGATTCCCCCCACCCACTGCAATGTAGAAAATAGCCTAAATCCACATCGTGCCATTCAGCCTAACGTTCAGTTCCAGCAGGCCCAGCCTTAGGGCAAGCTGAGCAAAGTAGTTGCCATGGGCCCTGTGCCTTCAGAGCCCCGCATGCCTATTAAGTAAAGGATCTAGTGCCTGCTGCGTTGCCACCTTGGGCCCCACCCACTGTGGTGCCACTTTGGGCTCTGCCCACCACGCTGCCGTCACTGGGCCGGCTCTGAGCACGACGCCATTTCTGATCTGTAGACTGCAGTGTGTCGACAGGCTGGAGAGAGGAGAAAGCTCCCCCCGCTGCTTATAGGTGACCACTCCTGTTGCTGTGAAGAATAATGTTTCAAGCATGAAGGAAAAAGAGACCCACCTCTCACTAGGGGCGTGTGCAGAACTGATCTTCTGTTTATGCTCCGTCTGGCCCGAACGCCCACGCTGTCCTATGCTTTGGTTCATTAGTGAGCTCTGGGGTAAAAAGATACCTTGGCCTCAGCTGTCTGCAGTTTATAGAGACTGTGAGCTTTTCCCCAAGCAGCAGAGTGAAATTTATCATTTCAACAGACCTGCTTCCTTTTGTGTCGCCACTGACACTTCTCCAAATGCAAACTCCAGCCTTCTAAATGATGTCAGCAACCAGCGCCTGGGCCTTGCTTAGCTCTTCCTAGCAACAGCTAGCGGCCAGCGCTAGTTTTAATCCTGTGTTGTGGGCCTAGTGCCTGTCAAATTGGATGGCCCTTGAATGGAGATTGTATATCTATAAATGGTTATGGTAGCTTCTAGGATTGCAATAGGCAGCAATAGGCGAGCATATAAATAGTAATGACATAAGACTGTAGGCCTGAGAGCAGGGGAAGGAACAAGGATGATGCAAATGGGGGAAGAACTAGTGAATGAATCATAGAATCATTGAATCATAGAGCAATAGACCTGGAAGAGACCTAAGAAGCCATCAAGTCCAGCCCCCTGCCCAAGGCAGGACCAAACCCCACAAGATCAGCCCAGCCAGGGCCTTGTCGAGCTGAGACTTAAACAATGAGGGAATATAGGAAGGAAAAGAGAGGCAGAGAGAGATGCATTATTCTCCCAAAGTGATAACACCTGCTTGTGCGTCTCCATTGGATTATCCAATGGTCTGTAGTGCTTTGTGGTACCTCCTACATAAGACGTGCCCTGAAAAGTGTCTTGCACAAGATTGGCGATTATGAACCTGATTTTCAGGTGTAAATTGGCAGTGCTCCACTGACCGATGTTGAGCTATGCCATCAGGCACCAACTCAGCTTCTGAGCCAGGGTTTCTACTACTGACCAAGTAGACTGCCGTGAAGTTGTCTTCCTATCCCAGCAAGGTCTTCTCTCGCAGGGAGGGAGAGAAAATTTTTTCATTCTTCAAGGAGAAAACACCATCCAGCTCCATTTCCCTTAACACTCAGTCCTTTCTCAAACAAAAAGCACTCAGAGTTCAATGGGAATTTTCCTTGTGTAAGGACAAACATTCATCCCACAGAAAACGTCCTTGGACTGGATGTCGGGAAAAACTTCCTATCTGTCAGGATGGTTAAGCACTGGAATAAATTGCCCAGGGAGGCTATGGAATCTCTATCATTGCAGATTTTTCAGAGCAGATTAGACAAATGCTTGTCAGGGATGGTCTAGATGGCGCTTGGTCCTGCTGTGAGGGCAGGGAACTGGACTTGATGACACCTCAAGATCCCTTCCAGTTCTATTATTCTGTGATTCTGTAAAAGGCAGTGGTTTGGTTAGCAGCTGCTAGAGAAGCAGGTTGGACGGTGAATGCCACTAGAGGAGTCAATGTGCTAAAGGTACTGCAGCAGTTCTCACCAGCTGTGCCACCTCAGCCACCTCATTCTGCATCAGCCTGTGGCTGGCACACTGCACAAGCCAGGCTGCCTGCTGCAGGAGATGGCGTTCATGTGGCAGCATGTGCATGGATGGGAGGATGTATTCTTCCCTGTAGGTCACGCTGAATCTATGCTGCAGTGTGCCCTTTGGATGAGGCACAAAACCAAGATCCAGCTCCACTGAGCTCATTACCAACACTGGGGCACATTTCATTACAGTGAGCTCCAAATTCCAACCTTGTGATTACATCTGTACAAAGCAGTTGAGGGTGAAAGGTGCTGTGTGACTATAAGAAAAGCATTATTGTAATGCACATAGCCTAAGTTCCTCTGGCCCTTTCCTCTGTATTGGATAGTCTCATTTGCTTCCTGTCTGAAACCATTCCATAGTGTTGCTGTGTGCTGTTCAATAGTTACTGCTCTCTGCACCAGAGCTGCCTGCATTTCAACAGTGGAAGCTGTAACTCCGGTGTGGTGGGCCAGAATCTGAAGCCCATAAGAATTCTGAAGTCAGTGTGACTTCGGGGTGAGGAAGGTCTCCAGGCTCCGACTCAGCAGGCCCAATTCAGCTCCTGCTGAATAGTCAAACTAGATCAAAATTTGCAGACTTCAGTAGTGTGGAATTTACAAAGTGCTTTAGACAGATAAGAAGACCCCATCAGAAGGACAATAACAGGGGGCTGACAGCTTCCACAGATCCCCATGCAAGGGGCAGGTTTGGCCTGGCTCTGTGCCCTCAGAAGGCATGTGGCCTTGGGTGAAAAAGCCGGGTGGGGACAGTCCGCCCTGAGCGTTGCCTGGAACATGGCGTTCTGCCTCCTTAGTGCTCAGAGCCACGCAGGGCTCCAGTGGCAATTTAAAAGGTCTGGGGTTCCTGCTGCCGCCCCTGCCACAGTAATGTCCTGGACCTCTGAATTGCCCGGCTCTGGGGCAATTGTGCCCTTACTCCTCTCCCCCACAGCAGGGCTGGACTATATATTTTGTTTAAAAAAAAAACCAATTTTCCAAACCTAAGTTTATGTTCTTTTCCTTTTCCTCTTAGTCTGTTATAACAAAGTAGGTACATAGGTGCTTAGACCGATTTATGTCATTCTGATGGGAATTTCTAGTCCAGCTCTGTGGTTCCCAACCTGGCATCCATGGACTTGTGGCAGTCCACAGGGTCTGACGGGGGGGTGGAGGGGAGCATAAAAAAATAGATAAATAAAAATGAGCATAGGAAATAAGTTTTAAATAAATTGCAAAGTTACAATCCATTATTAGTTTAAAATTAATCTAAAGGCCCTGTTGCAGCTCCGCTTGCAAGGGGAAGTTGGGCTGGAAGATAGTTCTAGACAGAGACTTGTAATAGCAGCCAAAGTGTACAGGCTGGGCCCCACGCTGGCCAGGGGAGGAGCGCCATTGGAGACTAGGCCAGGGGAGGGGCTGGGGCTGGCATGGTGCGGGGGTGGGGTAGCATTGGCGGGTGCTGGGCTGGGCCCTGTGCTGGGTGGGGGAGGGGCTGTCATAGTGCAGGGGGAGGCGCTGCACTGGGCCCTGTGCTGGCTGGGGGATAGGCTGGAGCTGGCACAGTGCCAGGGTGGGGGAAACATGGTAGAACCTTGCCTGGACAGACAGATGCATGGACACAGAAAAAATAATGTATGTATGATACCTTCCAATAATGTTAAGTGCTCTGAGAACAATCGCTGTCGTGGTTTCCTTTTTCATATAATGAAGTGTACATGGCAGCTAGGATTGGCTTTGATGGCGGTCCGTGAACAGCTTGGGGGGTGTTTGTGGATCTGCACTCATAACAAGGGTGGGAACCACTGCCATAGGTAAGTTTGAAATCTTAGCCAAAAGCTATTGTTTGAAGGCCCCTTATAAAACTATGGCTTGAAGGCGCAAGTTCGGATTCTGAGGCCCTTTCTTGTGTTGGGGAGCATCTTACCCCAGAAGCATCCCCCCACCTGACTTCACCAGGAAGTGCATAGCTCAGCATGACTTAACTTAGGTGAACACAGCCTGTTGTCCGACGCAAGAAACGGAGCCCCAACAACTTGCAGGCTTTGTTCCCTGGATGCACAGGGGTTAGACTCCTGTTTCATCAGGGAGACTCTGTTGGAGTTCCTCCAGATTTACTGAGCGTAAATGAGATCAGAATCTGGCCTGGGCCCAGCTGCTACTAGTCATGTGGTTACATAATGTTCATGTGATCCCAAGGATTGATTTATTTTTATTCTGTACTTTGCCAAAAACAACCAATGGGTGTTTTCTGGCATTTCTCTGCAGTGCAGTAAAACATCCATTTCCTGAGGATTGCTTGGCATGTGTCTCAGCTCCCACGCTGGATACCCCTGGCTATCAGCTCCTCAGCGCAACAGAGACGCGGGGCGGTCGGTCTGGCCTGCCGTCCTCTCGTCGGGTGCCAAAGCTCTGTGGTGGCTTAGAATTCAATTGCACACTGGGGACTCAAGTGAGCCCAGCCCCGTCATTGTCCCGCAGCGATGCCAGTGGATTTGCCTGGAGCTCTCCAGACGGGAAAAACTCTAGGGGACAAAATCAGGAGGGGGGAACCACTTTGGTGGCGCCGAAGTCCAATCGTTGCTAAATGAGCCAGACCCAAGGTCGGGAGTTTCCAACAAAGGAGACTAAAGTTTGGCTCCATGGGGGAGCTTTTCAAAGGCAGAGATAGCAGCTTGTCTCCATGGAGTGGGAGTCCTGCCCTTGCCTTGAAAATCCCTGTCCTAAATTGGGATCAAGGTGCCAAATAAGTCACCCAGTTTTTAACAGTCTAGCGCAGTCAACAGCTCCTGGGGAAACCAGGGCATCAAGCTTTTTCTTCCAGTTTGAATATGTTTATTTAAAAAGTCTGAGTAGAATAGTCTGGGGTCACTTAGATGTGAGGTTCTATGGGGCCTTTTTCATGCTACAGCCTCTTGGGAGTTGCTAAATACCCTGAATTGAAACATGGAGATATACCTATCTCATGGAGCTGGAAGTGACTTTGAGAGGTCATTGAGTCTGTCCCTTGCACACACAGCAGGACCGATCACCATCCTTGACAGATTTTTTTAAATCTAACCTGCCCCAGACCTGTGAAAGGCCCCTCAAGGGCTGAGCTCACAGGCTTGGATTTACAAGGCCAATGTTTTAACCACTGAGCTATCTGCCCCAATTCTCATTGATTTCCACAGAAAACACGGAGACTCAGCACCACACAGGATCAGACTAATGTGTTGCGAAAGGCTTTAGGCTACAACGCTTCACAATTAAACCTGCTTTTATTCACTGATAATTCTTCTTTGAGTAGCATACGTACAGATGCCCCCCGTTGGTGGGTGTGCACCCTGGAGTGCTATTAAAATTCTCTGGTCAATGGCATAGGGGTCCACATCCTGCCAACAGTGGAGCACCCATATGGGAATGCTGCTCAGAAAACTGTCATTACTGTCCAAAGTGAATACAGATTGAACCTATCTTGTCTGGGACCGCTGAGACCTGGCCAATGCCAGATGAGAGAATTTGCCGGACCACGGGAGGTCAATATTGTCTAGCAGCATTACCAGCACTGCCACGGCTACTGGGCTCTTAGGAGACACGTGGGGGTAAATCACAGCTAAATAACAGCACAGAACACTGAGAGCCAGGACTGTAAACAAACTACCTGGGACTATGGGAAACTTGGCCACGCCTACGGTAAATGGTCTTCCGGCTAATCATGCCAGTTTATGGATATTGTTGGATGAGAGAATTCAATGTGAATTAGAGAGGTTCAATGTGTAACCTCTTTCAAAATACAGCTGGTGAAATTGATGTTGAACGCCTCTGAGAAGTTTCATTGCATGTAAGCATTCAACATGAGGGTATCCTAGAAGATGAGTTACATGATATATAACATGCATGTCTTGGACTTGCCTCCTGGAATCTTTCCTGCCCGTACTCTCTCATTCTCTGTCTCCAATTAATGAATTTTTCTTTCTTTTTCCCCCAGTCTGGCAGCTAATGGACAAGCTCTCATCTGTGCAGCTGTCATGCTTGCAGACAGTGGTGCCATCTGCGGTGTTGGCTTTGTCATTAAAAAGGGCTCACAGCTGCATTTGCCTGGAGTACCCGGATGTGACCATTCAATGCTGAGATCCCAAGCAAAAAGGCTTGGCAGAGAAAATAAAGAGGAGAACTGCAGGACAAATTTAAAAAAAAATATCGTGCAGATAGCAACTGCTGCTTCTGTGATTGTATCTGCAGGCTATGAACTTGTTTCCTGTTTGTATTATTAATGGGGTGACAGGCACCCCTAATGAGGTAGGAAATGTTCTTGAGGTTGTGTTTCAGCTGCAATGTGGTTAGACAGACTGAATGAAACCACTCGCCTCCAAACAGCTCTCCTATCAACAAGAGAGAAGGCCGCTCACCTGCATAAATTCTTCCCCAGACAGGTAGGAGTGTGAGACCAAGGGTACATCTGGACTACATGGAAGATCGACGCAGTCAAGGTTGATCTTCTGGAGTTCAATTTCACACATCTGGTAGAGACACATGAAATTGAACTATCTGGGGTCAGTGGTCGATCCCTTGTACTCCTTGATATCATGAGGAGTGAGGGAGGTCAATGGGAGATTTGAGCTCCCTCTGTGAAGGTGGCAAGGTAAGTCGATTGCGGATAAGTCGATTCTAGGTACACTGTTGCCATAGCTAGAATGGCATATCTGCAGTCAACTTACCTGCCTACTGTAAACCAAGCTGAAGAGTCTTCCCTTTCCCAGGCAACAAGAGAGTCAGAGTTACAACAGGAATACAACTAATGGTATTGCACAAGATGTGCAAACACCCTGAGACAATAGAGAGATGTAAAATAGCAATGCAATGGGTGAGGACTGTGTTCTTGACACAGCAGGCCTGGTTCATCCCTCAGATGGGCATTTTGGAGAATCTGAAATTCAGACCTGTCTCGCCTGGTTGCCCTGGGAGTCCTGAGGCATTATAAGTGGGCAGTGCCTTGATTTTACATGGTACTTGAACAATGGCACCTCCTGCAATGCAACAGCTTTGCTTGTTGTAGCAAGGTGTTTGAATCAGAACCAACTCAGCGGGATGGACTCTGGCCAGCAATCCACCAGTATACACTTCTGCATCATCTAGTCTTCACTTGAAATGCTTTCTTCTCCTTTCCCATCCACAGGAGCTGCTTTTTACAGCAACCCAGCTGCATGTCATTCTTCCCAGGCCACTGAAACAGAATTGTCTCTGCCCTGGAGAGTTACAGACTAAGATCATGATTCTGCTCCATTGCTGTGGAGCCACAGTGATGTCCCGCTAAACCTAGCCGACAGGAATCTCTACACTGCACGTGTGGGTGAAGGTGGGGTTGCAGCTTGTGTAGACAGACCAGAGGTGTGTCTGGAGCCCTAGGTAATTACTCAGGTAGCTAACCTAGACTTATGCTAGATAGATTAACTAGCTTGGATCCACCTACAGAAATTTCAGTCAAACTCTGACTGAAGCTTGGAAAAACCCAATCTTGATCAACACTTAAAACTTAGGTCAACCGAGCTACACTGCTCAAGGGTGGCAAAAGTTGCCACCCTGGAGAAACGTAGTTAGGTTGATACTGCTAGGTGAATGGATACTCCTAGATCAATGGAAGAATTCATCTGTCAGCCTAGCTACTGCCTTCTGGTAGGAGGTGGATGAATTTAAAACCACAACATAAAATCCATGTGTGGCTGTAGCAACTGCCTACGCTACCCTGGCCTAACTGCAGTGGTTGTAACTCTTCCACTTTAGCATATGTGTAGACCTACCCTGCATTAGACCTAGTACAATAAGCAAATGCAGCCAGTGGCAGGGCCATCCTTATGATTTCTGGGGCCCTATGTAGTTATCTTAAACTGGTGCCCCCATGCCTGACTGCAGCCCAGGAGGATGACTGAGTTTTTAGAGATGTGATTACATAATCCTCCGGAACACATAAATGAAATACTTTTAGAGCAAATTTTAAGCTAAGGTCCTGTATACAACACAGTAAATTCAGAAACTGACCGTATATACCTGAAGATGGCAAATGTCTGCCAATTGAATGGCTCTTTCCCAGGTTCGGCCTTCTGCTGATGGGCTGTCTAGAAGATTATTTCACTTTCCAGTTAACCAGCTCCACTCTGGATGAAGACTCACCAGGCTGCAGCAGCCACAAAACAGGGATAGGAAGAGGTGCCCCAAATTTCTGGCTGCTCTATTGCAGCTGCGTATTCTGTGTTTGGGTAAGAATGGCCTGGGCTAGCAGGCACCTGTGAAGATCAAAAGATATGCTTATGACAGATAGCCTGTTAGTCTCATTCCTGTCAAAGAAGAGGGGCTTGAGCAGAGGTGAGAATCAGATCTACAAGGCCACATCCCACAGTGATTATGACACCCAGAGATGTTTGCTTTGCCATAGCACCAAGCCTTTCCCAGATGGAAAGCCAGGTGCTGAATTTGGACCACTGTGTAGAGCTGATGTCATTTCCAGAGGACCAGCTGTTTACCTGTCCAACAAGCCAGAAGCCAAGATAAATAGGTAAGAACTGGGCAGGAAAACTAAGACCTATCAAAAAGCTCATTGAACCAGTGGTTCTGGCTCAGTGAGGAGGAACTCTACAAGAGAAGGTAGGGAGGGACCTGGTGGGAGGAGGGGGAAATGTAGGCTTTGTGGACTAAACAAAGCAAAAAAATGGGGCAAGCAATGAATTTCTGACCTGATTTTATTGCTTTGGGCTGCACTGTCTTTCCTGTTTACTTGTTATTTTGGAAAAGAACAATTAATAATTTACGGCTGATTAGCTGGCAAGACTCGGACTTGTCAGCAAACTTGATTTGAACTGGCCAAGTGTCAGGGCAAGAAGCCAGGAATGTTGTGGCCAGGAATAGTAAACAAAACAATTATAAGATTAACACCTTGTTTAGCGGTCAGATATTGTTGAGTGGGTGAAAGATTGTGCCAGCTCCTCCATATACTGCCTGTAGGCAAATTACCTTATTAAAAAGGATCTTGCTCCTGGTCCATTCCCTGCACCTGTGTCCTCAAATATTTTCATTCATTTTGGAGAGGAGGCTGACACTCTGGCTGGACGGGTTTGATTCTGTGCAGCTGCAAGAGCATTATTTGGTGTTAACATATTTGCATATCAATGAGTCCCTGATTAATATTTAAAGAGCCAGCTGTCCAAGCCACCTATAGAAGAAAAAGAGCCCTGTTTTTTTCAAAAGGATAACACTTAATGGCCTTCATCAAGTTTGCTTCATTTTTATTCTATATTCTTTTCTGGCTGTGGGGGGAACCAAACAAAACACCCCCACGCACCACCAACCTCCACCACCGGCCAGGGAAAAAAATATGAAATGCCATTAAGGAGTTATCAGCGAATTGCTGTGTCCTTCTGAATGCTTCTCAGTCCTTTTGTGTCATAGCTGCAGCTGCGTTGAGCGGGTTTGGAGAGGAAGAGAGTTGCGAGGTTGAGCTGGTATAAGCCCATGGAAGTGATGCGCCATGAGGGCTGAAAACTGACACGAGATCTCAAAAATGAAGGCCAGGCCAGCCACCAAAAGACTTCACAATCAGCAAGGTTTTCTTTTTGACAGAGATAGGATTTCTTCCTTTTTAAGACAGGGATTCAGCCTGGTTCTTGCATCCAGTCCCTGTCTCTGTAATAAGCCCAAACTTAAACACTTGAGCCAAACTTCCTCAAACCTGTAGAAAGATAGATCTGTCTGCTCTCTGTGTACACTCAGACTAGGTTCCATGTTGTCTGAGAGTCACCACGGCTGGAGGGGGAGTTATTCAGGCCAGTAGATCAGAGGCTATACTTGAAGCAATAAGAGGAAATTAAGAAAGGACTAATTTCGAGTGAATATATTTTTCGTTTAGGTTTCCTGATATTAAAAAAAAAAAACTTCTGGATGATTAAATCTTTCAGGGTCCCGTAAGGGCAATTATGGACATCTCACCTCTTGGGATTTACTTTGGGCTAAGTACTAGGAATATCCAGTAAGGAGCAATGTTCCCGCAAATCGTTTCCATCCATGTGTGGATTTTTTCTATCCATGTGCAGAATAAATTGTATGTGCACTGAGGTGTGTGTGTGAATGTGCACCACCAATAGAAACACAAAACCTAGCTGTAGGCACTCTGCTAATCAGCCAGGTGGCATTCTAATTTCTCCTAAGCAGCTGCACAAATGTGCAGCTTACAGGGAACACCAGTAAGGTGCAATCCTGTGTCCAATGCATCACATAAAACATATCTCATTCCTCTAGCACTTGCATATGTGTATCACATCATTTTCTACCATTTGGGAGTTCAAGCTATAACCCTTACTGTAAAACTCGCTGCCGCAGAATCAGAGAGGTTAGGGCTGGAAAGGACCCATTCGAACATCCACCAGTTTCATCTTCCTGGGACAGTGATCCTAAAAGAGCAGGAGCGTCGTTATCCCAGTTCACAGGAGTCAGGTAGGCCTGGGATGAACAATGTATGCAGCTGACCGAGTGTGGGGAAAAGGGCAAACTAAGTTTAATTTTCAATGAATTAGGTAGAGATGCAGCTATTGGAATAATGGTGGTGTTTAGACAGTCATTGCTAAGGTCAGCTGGGGAGAAACAATATGGGGAGAAATTTAGCTCAGCCTCATGTATATTCCATCTGGTCTGCGTGCTCCCGGGGTGCAATCGGTTAGTGCTGTGTTATTTCCCTTGCGGTCTTGCTGCTTCTAGGCAGGGCTTGGGTTATGTTGTCAGCGGACAGTGGTGGGTCATTGTGAAACCACTCCTGAGAAGGGGGGTTGTATTCTGACCACAGTTACACCTGTGCAAATCCAGTGTGGTTGCAATGACATAATTTGTGTCTGGCCCATGAGCTGTATTTCAAATCTAGTACCCCACAATTAAAAATCTGCCAATTGCTTTTAAGAACTAATTTCACAGTTACAGTGAGGGGAGAATGATATTTATTTAACTACAGTATTAAAGGCCAGATTCTGAGTCCAGCTTAGAGTTATTTTAGTCCATATTTTTAATAACCTGGAGGGGAAAAGCTGATATGTTTCTTCTGCATAAACCTGATGCCATCAAAGCAGTAAAACAAGAGCATACATTTTCCTAAATTCCTTGAGCAAAATTTCTCCCTGGTGTATAACTCCATTGCTTTAAAAGGAGTTGCCCCAGTGACGAACCTGGCCCTTTGTTTGCGATAGATATGGATTTACAATGGGATATGTGCTGCTGACATCCTCCCAGGTCAAGTGAGGCCATGGTTTTAGCATGCAGGGCTCTCTGCCAGTGCAACTGTCATGGAACAAGCTGCCCCAAGGCACACTTGTCCCTAACGGTGCATATGTGGTGCTCTCTGGGTAGTGGCAAGTGTTTCTAGCACCCTTTGCAGGCTGGGAGTGGACAGATTTTTTCACTCTGGTGGTGACAGATGGTCTTGGCCGTTATTCATGCTCCCAAATGTTTGTCTGCAACAAACATTCCCTCGGCTTTATTGACGGTTGGGCTGATAGTCTGGATTTGTGTTTAATGGCTGTCCCGTTTGTAGTGCTGACTGCACTGGGCTCAGGCGGTGATACCTGCAGCTTCCACGTACTCCCCAGCCTTGATGGTTATTATTAGGAACAAAACGTTGTCCTTTTAATCTTGAAGATTTCCACCCCTCCAAATGAATTCGGTCCTATCTGGGATCATGCCTGCTTAGGATCTCATCCTGGTAGTGCCGAGCAATTGCAGAAATAGTGAGAGTTTAGGAGCAGATTGACTCTTGCTCCTTCTTGTTACTGGAGAATCCCAATAGACCATACAATGGAGGAGCTGTTGTATAGCCTCACAGGGAAAACCATTGGGGTGCATTGGGAGGCGTTCCTTGCTGCACACTAACACTGTGGTCTGATCCCAGTTCCATCTTCTGTCCACATGTGGGTCAGTCTGGCTCAGGTCACCAAAAACTTGGGATCCAAGATCCTAAGACAATGCCAGGGCCCTGAGTCAATGCCAGATGCAAGCCCTGTCTTTTTGCAGGTGTTTGGAATGGCTGCTATATGGGGACAGACTAAAAAGACTGGGAATCTTCAGCTTAGAAAAGAGGAAACTGTGGGGCGGATATGATGGAGATCTATAAAATCATGATGTGTGTTGTGAAAATAAATAAGGAAATGTTATTTACTTGTTTCCATAACAAAAGAACTAGGGGGGCCACCAAATGAAATTAATGGGTAGCAGGTTTAAAAGAAACAAAAGGAAGTATTTCTTCATGCAGTGCACAGTTAACTTGTGGAACTCCTTGCCAAAGGACATTGTGAAGACCAAGACTATAACAGAGTTCAAAAATAAGCTAGATAAATTCATGAATGATAGGTCCATCAATGGCTGTTAGCCAGGATGGGTAGGAATGGAGTCCCTGGCCTCTGTTTGGGAAGCTGGGAATGAGTGACAGGCAGTGTTTCCTGTAAGCTGAGCGCTTGAGCAGCTGCTCAGGAGAGATTCAGATGCTGCCTGGCTGATAGCAGGGTGCCCACAGCTAGGTTTTTTTTTCTACTGGTGGTGCACATTTGCACATGCTTCAGTGCACATAAAATTTATTTCGCATACAGATGGAAAAACTTGTACATGGATGCCAAAGGTTAAAGGGAACATTGGTGACATGGGAGTGATCATTTGATGATTATCTGTTCTGTTCATCCCTCTAGAACACCTGGCATTGGCCACTGTTGGCAAACAGGCTACTGGGCTGGATGGATCTTTGGTCTGACTCAGTCTGGCCATTCTTACGTTTGATTTGGATGCTGGTCTCGCTGCTGATCTTAGTCAGAAGTGCAGGATGAATAAGTTAGTCTGGCTCTGAGACCCCTGGTCTAGCAATTACAAACCCAGGTTTACAGTGCAATGGAAACACTCAAGTACCAACATGGAAACACTAAATCCACGTACCTGGCTCCCCAACACCTGGGTTTACAACGCAGTGCAGATGTACCTGATGTTTCCAAGCAGCTCCTAAATTTCTCAGAAATGTTATTGGCCCAATGCAACAAGTTGGCAAGAAACACAGTTGCAACCACCCGTTCCTAGAAGACCTGCAGGTGGAGTTTTGGGGCCAAATCCTCACCCTGGCTATATGCCCGTGCCTTCAACATTTGTTGGCACCTGTTTAGATGGAAAATCGAACTCTGAACATATTCTAGTTCTGTCTCGGGGCTTAGTCACATCAAAAACTTTTACCTCAGTTCATCTGCTCTGAAGCCTGTGCTGAACCATGATGCCTTTGAGATACAGCCGGTACCGGAGGCAAGGCAGAATCACCTACCCTAGAATCATAGAATCCTAGGGCTGGAAGAGACTGCCGGACGTCATCGAGTCCGGCCCCTGCCCAAAGCCGGACCAACCCTAACTCCAGAAGAGAATGAGGGGTGTGGGAAATTCTGGCCCACAGGGAGGGAGAAGGATGACACCATGTCTCTTCTTTCTCCCACACTCTGGAATTCTGCATTCCTGGCAGAGTATGAAGGAGCTGCTGTTGTGCCTGCCTCTTCCCTAAATACCGTAGAAGAGGGAAGAAAGCAACCCTGTAGCACTTTAAAGACTAACAATGTAATTTATTAGGCAATGAGCTTTCATGGGCCAGACCCACTTCTCCAGATCTGGAAAATCCTGATAAATATAACTGAGATGAAGAGAATTTAACAGAAAGATAGGAAACTAAGGGGAGTGAGGAGGAATTCTAACACCCTCCACCTGTGCATGCCTGCTGCTTGCATATGAAAAGGTCAAACATGCTCTCATTTGGGAGGGTGCCCCCGGATCATCACCTTTGCAGAGCTCCCCTCCTGGATCGATGCACATGCCGACTAAGTCAGTGCTCCAGTGGCACCGTACCTTTGCTGTCATGTTCTTTTGGTAACCACAAGGGGAAGTTGCCAGTGCCAGGCCTGCAGTAAGAAATATTTATCATACAGCCCACCTAGTGGGCCAGCAATGTGTGTTTCCATCACAAGAATGCTTCAAAGGAGCTATTGCAGGGCCTACGCCCTGGTGGGAAAGACTGATGCATGGTGAATTATTGGTCAGGATCACAGGCTGGTCCCAGTGCCACGACATCCAAGCTGAGGAACAAGTGCAAAAAAAAAAGAAAAGCATTTCAGGAGAGGCCTTCAACCTTTCACAAGTCCCACCTTTCCCTGGAGGTCAAATTGCTTTTGGGTTCGTCAGACAGGCGAAGCCTTTCTACCAGGTGCACTTTAAACCACTGAAATGTTCTCTCTTGCTCACTTAATCGTCACATGGAGAAAAGAGAGAGAGAGACTTTGAAGAAAACAGGGCAATTTCTTTCCATGAAGATTGAGGACTCCGAGGCTTTCTGTATGCAGGTGTGGGGGCACTCTTGCCCGTTGGTCCATTCCTGGGTGAAGACATTGTTGTGCCAAGCACTCTCAAGGGTTAAGCACCGCCACAGCAACGAAATCACAGAAGCTCCTTCTCTTGGAATGGCTGAGTTGAAGTGACAGCTGCGCCCGTCACCTGTTGGAGTTCAGACAGCCACAGCTGTGCCCGGCGTGAGCCCTGCCGCTTTGAACCCAGCCGGATTAGAAAATCAACACACTTGTGAGCAGAATTCCAATCGCCTCTCTCGGGGCGCGCGCGTTGCTGGCAAGTCGAGATGACAACCGGGCTATGGATGCAGGCTAGGCACAGCCATTCTTACTCTATCTCCACTGCTGCCCTGCAGCAGGAGCTGGATTTCACATTGTTCCATGATCTGTAAGCACCCAGGAGCTGAGGAGTGAGATTTCTGCCTCAGTCCTCATCTTTCAGCCCTAACTAAAACAGCAGACAAGAGTCACTTCTCCCCATGTGTGCTGTCAGTTCAGTGAACAGTGGCAGTTACTTGACACTATCTCTGGCCATTTATAAAGGCTACAGTATTCAGTGCTCGCTGGGTGGACAGCAAGTTTCACGAGACAGTTTGGTTTGGTCAGGATGTTTAGGAAAGAGGCTGTCTGGCTTCATTTGAGCTGTTGATACAGTATTTCACTCTGCCTGCTTTGGCCTAGATTAGGAGACTGTGATGAGGTCACCAAGGCTATGTCTACATGGCTCCTGCCACCCTCGCTCTCCCTTGCCACACCAGCTCATTCAAGTCGGGAAGCAGCATTTCAGATGCCTCCTGGTGTGATCCAGGTCCCACAGGTTCAGCATTTCCCCTTGTGGTGGCTCTGCAAAGAGCCACTGCCAGGGGAAATGACAAAATTTCATGACATGCTTGGACAGTTCTCACAGCACACAGGACAAAAACCAGTGGTAAAACAGGGTAATGTCACCTCACAGGTACTGTGTTTGATTCTTCCCTTTGGTGTTAATTCACATAACTTCCCCTTGAGTTCTGTACAGGGAGGTGATGTAATGAAAATCCAGAAGGCTCAAGTCTCTAAGGTGGTGCAATCTGTCTCTGTCTTCCAGGATAGGCTGCACCTGCAATGATGGTAAAATGACAGCTGCCTCCTGCCGGAAAAAAAGATACCTTGACGCGTCATGGTGTAGTACTCTGAGGACAAAATCATAACAGTTCATAGCTACGCACACAGCTGTAACTGGCTGAACATGCAGAACTATTTCCCTGTGTCTCCAGCTTGGGAGGCAGGATGAGGGGAGAAATCAAATGATGAGAAACTGTCATGTAAAGTTCAGCTAGTGGAGACAGGGCACAGAGGGAATTATCTGCGTTGGCCGGCGTAGATGGTAAGTAGAAAGACGGCCTGAAGAGCTGATTACAGAACGGTTATCAAAGGAAAAGGAGTCGGAAACGGGTGATGAAAAGGCAGCTGCAAGGATAATGAACCTTATCCGGCTCTTCAAATAATCTCCAATTATTGAGCACTATTTCCTGGCTTCTCCGATCAGCTCTGAGATTGTTCCATTGAGAAAGCTTGTCTCTCTGGTTTCAGCACCTCCCTATCCTCTCCCTCTCCAGCCTGGTGGCTTATTCCCACCTCAGGCTTCATGCACGGGCTATGGCAGCCTGCAAGGGTCAGTAGCAGTTCCATGTGTTTTACTATTTAACCTTTCTTTAAAAATCTTCACAGTGTTAGGTAAAGTGTCAAGCAAATGGCCATTTGTAAGAAAGTGGAGCAGTGTTGTAGGCAAATTACAGGTTGAACTTCTTGTCCGGCACCCTCAGGAACTGACCAGTGCCAGACAAGAGAATTTGCTGGATGACAGGAAGTCAATATTGTCTAGCACATTACCAACACTTCCACTGCTTGCTGGGCTCTTAGAAGTCATTTAGGGGTAAATTAGAGCTAAATAACAGTACAGAACACTGAGAGCCAGGACTGGTGGCTGCAAACAAACTGTATGGGACCACGGGAAACTTGGCCATGCCCATGCTGAGTGGTCATCCGGCCAACTAAAATCATCCTGGATTATGGATATTGCTGGATGAGAGCATGGCAGACTAGAGAGGTTCAATCTGTACTGTACTTTTAAAATTAGCTTGCTTCAGTATCTCTCCCTGCTCATATTTTTTCTCGATTTAAGCATGGGATTGTAACATTAATGTGATTTATGACAATTCATGGAATTTCAGGGCACAGGGTTGAGTGGGTTTTTTTTTTTCCTTCCTCAGGTGAAAGAAAATCTAGAATGTTAACTCACAGGACATTACCATGACTGCTCCTTCAATCGGTGATTTATGAGCTCAAATTTATGAGTTAAAAAATCATTATTCCACTCATTTTTTTTTTCCCTGGCCACTTTAGTGCTTGTGAAAGGTGAGGTTTTTGACAGCTCCTGGAAATAAAAGCTCTTAATATCCCCACGGAAAGTCTCTCCCAGACAAGTAAGGAGATGCCATGATGGCTTTTTCCCAGTACTACACATGCGAGTCTGTAAAATTCAATCATTCATACTTAACCGAAGAAAGAAGGAAGCTCACCCAGGGCAGGACTAATGGGTGGGCTGCTTCTTCTGGGCTGTGGAGGCTTGGGCTTGAAAATCTATGGTGATTACCTACTGTTTCTGGATAAAGGCTGTTCGTTTATGAGGGAGACAAACTTAGCTGGAAACTGACTTCTGTGATGCAGGCCCAACGTGGTTGCAGTGGGACTTTGTTACGGGCATAAGAAAAGAAGGCCATGTTGATTACCGAAGGGCTGTTGTTCAGTTGCATGGATCATTTGTGGGGAAGTGAGGGTTGTGAGACATATTTACTACATTTCCCTTCATATTCAAGGAAGAGTTGTGTAGGCTCCTAATATAGTACAGTAGCTCTGTGAAGGTAAGACCATGTTTTTCTCCATGTCACCACTGGCTTCCACTTTAGGTGGCATAACGTGGTAAATGTTTAGCTGTCCTCAAGCTGTCATTCCCGTAGGTCTTTGTTGCTCTCAGTTCCAACCACTGCTTTGCCGTCCTTGTGCTGGTGCATTGTCATTTACCCCTAACACGCCCCCAAGAGAAGGTGACCCAGAGCTCAATGTAACAGCAGCGGCCAAGGAACAGGGGGAATGAGATTTTTCAGAGATCAGAGTTGGTTTCATTGCCATTAGCTTCAATGGGAGCCGTGTCAGGCCAATGCTGAATGCTTCTGAAAATCCTCCTCTTTCGCTCTCTGTTCTTTATTTCTCTCTTTAAAATGAGCATGTTCATCGTCCTGAGGTGCTTTGAGCTCTGCAGGTCATGGCAAGCTTTATTATTTATGATTCTGGATGTTTAGGGATTCCAGCCAGTGCCACTTTGATTTGGTAAAGTGGAAATGTAATACTGCTCATAAGTTGAAAGGGACACTTACTGTAAGGCTACATCAACACTAGAAGCATCTGTCTACAGAAGTGTCTGTCGGAAGAGATGTTTCAACAAATCTTCTGGCAACAGATCGTGTCTACACATAAAAGCGACTTGATCTTTCAAACTGCTCTGTTGACAAAAGGGCCCCCCGGAGTGTCTACGTGGCTTTTTTGTCAACAGTTTCTACAGACAAAATGCATTTCGTGTTTAGACGCACTGTGAGTTTTGTTGACACAACCCTCAAATGTAGGCGTAGCTTAAATGTATGGTGGACGTCTTGGCTGCATTACACTGCAGTAGACTGGGAAAACTAAGAATTTAGAAAGCTGGATTTACTTTTCAGCATTGAAGCTTTTATTTCTGACTGTGCTTCAGTTACTTTGCTGAATGGAACTGGACATGTCAGTTTCACTTTTTATTTCTAGTTCTTTTCACTTCCTACTTCTCCAGTACTTGCCCAGTGTTTGGATTGCCAACCCTGTGCCAGTTTCCTTTTAATTTTTAGTCAACACGTTTATGTTTGCTGTAAGTCTAGTAAAACACTTTTCATTTTTCCCCCACTAAAACCAAACTTCTGGGTTTGCACTAAATTGGCTGCATCTTTTAAGATCTGACTAACAATCATGAAATACCAGGGAGAAAAACATGTCCTTTTTAATGCATGTGTCGTCCAGCAGCTTAGGGAACTCATGGATTAAATTCTTAGCTGAGCTTGGCAAATAATGCCAGGGCCCCTGCTGCACTTCATTAAAGTACATTTTTGACGCAGGTTGCCTTATTCAATAACAATTTATTTGACCAAAAACTGAATCAAGAGGGACAAGGAATTGTGTAGCATTTTGTTGTATTTTCATTTTCAGCATTTTTCCATGTTGATTTGCCATCTGCTGCCATGGTGATTGAAATGTATTTACTCTCTCTGTGAGAGGGAAAGCTGAGAAGATATCAAAGGCAGGGAGGTTTTGTGTCTTGCCTATAAACTAACTGCAGTCTGATGCAGCCTAGTCGCTAGCTGTTGCATTTGACCACTGTCCATCAGGCCATAGAAGATCCTTCACCCTTCTGCATCATTCCCAATCTTTTGTTTTGCTCTTTGCACGTAAACACTCACATTTCACTCCAGCTGAGTCCTGAACCAAACCCACTGTGGCTGCACCAAAAACAGCACAAGGACTATCTTCAAAAACAACAAGAAGTCCTGTGGCACCTTATAGACTAACAGATATTTTGGAGCATAAGCTTTCATGGGCAAAGACCCGCTTCGTCAGATGCATCTGACGAAGCGAGTCTTTGACCATGAAAGCTTATGCTCCAAAATATCTGCTAGTCTATAAGGTGCCACAGCACTTCTTGTTTTTGAAGATACAGACTAACACGGCTACCTCTGATACTTGTCACCATGCAAAGACTATCTTGGATCTTCTCTGCTAGTGCAGTCCATTCTATCTGCTTTTTTGAGCTGGCTACATTAAAGGCACTGAACTGGTTTCATTGTTTCATATTGACCTCTTGGTGATGGACAAAGACCCCCTGTTGATTAAGCTTATCCTACAATCTCAGTCCTTTAAAATCCCACCTGTGTGTCAAGAGATTTCAGGCCCCAAAGGAGGACCTCTATGGAGTAACACTAAGTTCTAATATCAAAATTAGATACTCAGTAAAGATCCTTAAATGGGAGTTAAGTGGCTAATGACTCTGAGGATCTGGCCCTCCCTGTCTAGAGAGTAACAGAAATTTCAAGACTTCATGAGCATCTCAGCTGCCTTTGCTATTCTATCCAGGACATTTCTGTGCCCTACATGAGGCTTTTGTCATGGCGTAAAATACCTCACTAGCATTGGATGAAATGTGCTATCTGAATATTGTTATATGAGTATTAATAAATACTTTTTGCTTTTTTGGCCATGGATATATGGTACCCTTTGAAGGCAATTATCCTCGGAAATTACCACACAAGGTTTATGAAACTGGCTGCAGACATCTCCCAGTTGTGTAATATCCTTGCTGATGGGGATATAATGCAGCTGATGAGAAATGGCTCATACTCAAACTGCCCTGCCTGTCTCCTGTTGCTTATCAGCTGCTCTGCTCCACTGACAGAAATAAACCCCCCTAATTAAAATTTTAAATCGTTCTAAAAGCTTTAATTCATTGGGCTTTGATGGAGAGAGGGTGTTGTGTTTCCCCTCCAGCCCCACCTGTCTTGACTTAATTCTCTGTTACATGTGGCCCCTAAAAAAAAGCCCCATGACTTCAAAGAGGGAGATACGGTCCTGTGGATTCATGCTGGAGCAGAGGGAATACATAGAAATAGACAACGCATGAAACCATCTGACAGCTATGTTCCAGTAACATTAAAGAAAGGAACTGCCAGCCACTAGGGTTTGCTTATAAACTTGGCTATCTTTACCCGATCATGCGCTGCTTTAAAATGTTCTTTGCAGTTTTTGCTAGTGACTAAGGGCAATTTGTTGTTTAAAACCAAGAAATTTGTCCCCCTGGCCACTTTTCTACCACTCCTGCAGTGAGGTCAGAATGCTGCATTTGTGACATCACAGTTCTGTGGCAACATACTGAAGCCATAGTTGCAAGATTTCATACGCACCTGAGTGTTTTTCAAGTTTTTGTTGAAAACTGAAAATGGCTTTGAAGTCGGCCATTTCCTGTGAAAATTTCCATTTTGACAAAAAAGCTTCTTGTTTACTCTAAAAAAGTGCTTGAAACAAAAGGGATCAAGAAGGCCTGAGTCCATGCCGTACAGATTTGAGCGAATGGAAATGTTCCATGATGTGAATCTGTCATTTGGGATATTCTGCAGTCCAGGTGAGAGACACAAGAATTCCACTTCTCTATCGCAGGGTTCCTGACTCGAAAGACTCCAACAGCCCTGAATCTGTTTTTACTTTGTGTTTCCAAACTGCCCAAAGGCCCCAGTTCACATTATGGAAGTTTCATAGAGAGAAATGAGCCAATTTTGAACCAGAAGGGCAGACAATAGCAACTCAGATGTTATCTAATTGTTTTCCAGTTTCTTCCTCCTCCTTCTTCTAACCTCAGACAGACTCTTTCCCCACTAACTGAGTTTTAAAAAATTGATCCTAGGTTGTGATTGTACACAGCCAGTATTTGGGGGTTGGGTTGGTTTTAACCCAGAGGATACTTTGTGGCAAAGAATGCAGAAGGGTGTTTCTGAATCCGTTTGAAAGTTGACTTTACTATGGTTCCAGCTAGTGTGGTATAAACAGGGTTTGACCAGTCAGCATGGGTGCAGTCAAGTCCATAAGAAACTACCAGCCAGATGGAAAGGGGTCTTCTTCCATTTTCCATACCTAGTAAATCTGCCTGAGACTAAAATAACTTTCATACTGTGCCCCTGCTGTGCCATGTGGACCTCAGATACAGGGGAGGGTGGTAGTGATCCCAGTGTCTTCAGTTGATGCATTGACCTCCTGAGGCCCCTTCCAGCCCTAGAATTCTATGATTCTATGATCTGTGGAATTATTGACCAATCATTGATCGAGCTATCGAACGATCCAGCTTGACTGTGGAGCCAACCCTTTGCACCAGCTATAACATTTGCGAGTATTGGATCTTAATCAGTCCATGATTTTACCTCTAATGCTGTCACTGAAGGTGTTTCAAGATAGTCCATGAATAATGTGCTCCCTTCCCATCTGTGTTTTTTTTCATATGGCTCCAGTAAAGGCAACTGGCTGAAATCTTTTGCCTTTCCTAGATTCTTACTAACGTTGTACACAACAGTGTATTCATAGGTTCTTGTATCAAGATCTTCTATCTTAGATCAATGTAAACTCTCTCTCTTTCTCTCTCTCTCACACACACACACACACGTGATCTTCTATAGAGAGGAACTTCTGCACTCCAGAGATAAGAGGCATGCCTTCTCAATCTAATTGTGAATAACTATGTTCAGCAGAAGACAGAGTCTGTGATAAAAATCCACTTGGTTACTCCAGTCCATCCACCGTCTGGTGAGTTAAAATGGTTCCAGTTCCATACAGAGATGCATCACAAGTCAAGATCAGCTCTTTGTCAGCTTGACAATGTACCAGGATTTCTGAGGATTGTGGCAATAGTTAATAATCCTGAACTGCTTGTTTGCGAGCTCATTTCCAATACCATTTCACCCTCTTTTTAAATCGTATATACAGAGACACTAGAAGTGTTGAGACATTTGGTGAAAACTTACTGTAGTAATTCAGCAAGCTAAAGTAAGCCTTTAACTCTGAAATATTCCTAAATGTTGCCACACCCTGAATGGCTTTTACTTTGTCACTTGGCACAGTCCCTGGGCATCCACCTTGTATCGCAAGTGCGTCACATCACATGCCAGCCAGAAGAACCGAGTCCATTTTAGGAACCACAGACGTGGTTCCTTTAGCCTGTTTAGTAGTTCTATTCATTTTTCAAAATGTTCCAGGTCTGCAATTCATGTGGAATTCCCTGAACCAATCCTTCAGCGGCTCCTTGGAAGACAGCAAGGGGTGAGGACATACCCGAAGCTAACTGGTTATATTTAAACAGTTCTTTGTGAGCCTTCACAAATGATCCTACTTCTAGGATCTTTTGTTGATTGCTATATTTCAAGTCTACCCTTGTAAACAATTGTTCTCCTACTAAAACTGCAAGCAGAGTCTCAATGTTTGGATCTGGGTTCTCTTTTAATTGTGGGATGTTGTTGACAGTCAACTTATAAACATCACAAATGTGTATGGAGCCACCCAGCTTCAATTGTTGGTGCAGCCTCTTCAGAAAACTTTGCAAATTCAATAACAACAGTTTCTGTAGCCTTGTTAAACTCAATTTCAACAGTTTGCTTTGTGGCAAAGGGTACAGGACTAGGTTTGAAATAATGAGGCATACTTCTTGGGTTTATGACGATTTTAGCGGTGGCGCCTTTTAAAGTACTCCATTAATCTGTAAATACTTCCTTCTATGTATTTGAAACAGTTTTCACAACTATATGTTCATCTGATTTCAAGTGATGCACTTTTCCTTTCCAATCCAGTGAAAGAGCAGCCACCCAACCTCTACCAAGCAGCTTAGGGCCATTAGCAATTGTAGATGCCTTACTTGTGTCTGGGGGCAAAGCTTCACATTGGTAGTTCCCACTATATTTACTGCTTCTCCAGATTATTTCTTTAATTCTAGCTGCCATCTTCGCAGTGGAGGAGTTTCACTGTTTTACAAGGTCTCAGGTGCTTCTCGACTCACTGCATTCTGTGTCCTACTCAAAAGGTACATTTTTTCATGCACAGTCAGTCAACTATGAATGGGATCAGCCGTAGGCATATTTGTTTTGCATGTGCTATAGACAGCATAAACTACTTCCCCCTCTTCTTTTTCACTGATTTCTTCCTTCTGTGTATGAGAAACATAATGGCTAGGCGGTTGCTTTTCCTCTTGGCTTTGTGTGTTTGCTTTCTTGCTTTGTTTCAACACACTTTTCAGATGTGCCCAGTCAATCTGTAAATGTGACATTTTATCATATTTTAAATCCACATTGTGTTGGGGTTCATTTGCGTTTACAACAATAACACTCTGGGCTAGCTGACTGGATATTTTTCCCAGATTACTTAGCAATTTTGTGCCTAGTACCTTGTGTTTCCGCTATGCTATTTTTGTCTCCCCAGGCTCCTGTGGCTTGTGTTTGTAAATTCTGTACATTTTCATTTGCAGATTCCGTCGCCTGGGCCAATTTCAGAGCTGTTTCAAATGCTAACTGTGGTTCAGACAGTAATCTCCTTTGCATTTTGTCATCATTAATGCCACAGAATAATCTGTCTCTTAGCATTTGTGTCAGAGTTACACCATAATTACAACGTTGAGATAACTTCCTTAGTTCTGCCACAAATTCTCCTACTGTCTCCCCGGATTTCCTTGGCTGAGAGTTAAACTGAAGGCATTCTCATATTTCACAGGATGTTGGGTTGAAATTTTTTTAACAGATTTACCAGCTCATCAAAAGTTTCTCTCCAGGCTTTTCAGGGGTTAACAGGTTTCTCATTGAACTGTAAGCCTTGGCCTCAACACCACTGAGTATGATAGCTTTCTTACCTTCTTCTGAATACCATTAGCAGAAAAAAACCCAAGATAATATTTCACAGTATTCCTTCCGAGTTTGGTGTTGTGCATTAACCATGAAATAATTACAAAAGTTGCCAGCATTTCCAATGTGTTTGTAAGGTTGTGTAGTCCCTCCTTGCAGATTTTCGTTCTTTCTTTCTTTCTTTCTTTCTTTCTTCTCTGCTACTTCATCACCTCATATGTTGTGTAAATCAAACATATACCAACTTCTTTCTGTTCAGGTAACATGCATATACCTTGGTAGTAGCCCACAGTCCCATACTTTTTCTCAGCTGCCAACAATGGCACAGCACAACACTCCAACAGCCACAGGTTTCATTGTTTAACTATCTGCCTTTGCCCCCTACTGGCTGGTTTATTGTACAAATTATAACAACCGAACAGTTGACCAACAATCCAGTATGTTCATATTGAGATTCCCCAAATAACCAGACACTCATGGAAAAAACAGCCTGTCCAGAAACTAGCTGCAAACAGAAAACAGGACCAAATTTAATAAAATAGTGCTCTGCAGTGAATCATTCAACCAGCTGTACTTTTAAGCAACTTGGGTCAAGTTAGTGCTCCAGCAAAACTCCATTGATTCATCTGGCGTTTCTTTTGTTTTACATTGTCTGTATTTGGCTTATGTTTTTTCCCCTTAACTATGCAGTCTTTGGTATTCCATGTAGGTGCCTGCTTTGGAATGTCTACCAAAGGAATCTAATACTTAGCACCATTTAGGTTTTATTCACAGCTAATTTTCATTGCTGCTGAGCACGGAGAACAACAAATAGAGCATTCCCAAAAGCCAAGGCAGGGCATGTTTTACTGAGCTATTAATGCTCCCTCCGGGGACTCTGGGAATTTAGACACCCGAGAAGTGTATTAATGGTGCCATAAAATATGCCTCTGGAATATCCTAAAGCTGCTGTGCTTGGGGTCTTGAAGATTCAGATTAAAAATCTCCTACATCTCTGAACATATCTATGGACTGAAGCTGAATGCTCAGCCCAGTCTCTGATTACCATAGATGGGCCCTGGGGAAGTTTCTCTAAGATTACATCAGTAGAAAGAGGCTTCTGAGTTTACTGTCTGGGAATCCAGAATACTAGAGAAGTTTTTTTTAAAAAATTATGTATATAATAAAATATGTTCCCTTGACTGCTTCTTAAATGCGGCTTGCTGAGAAGGGAGCAAAAAGATCTGATACAACTGCAAAGTGATTTTTCTACTGTCCAGAAAATGCTGGCCTAAGCTCCTATTCACTGGCTCAAGGTGTATGATCGTATGTCATGGCTGGATGACACCAGTGAAAGGGGTAAGTAACTCTTCTAGTTCTCCTGGGGTCTCAATGTGTCAGGTCCCTGAATACGATGCCTAGGGGATTTGTGCACCTGCAGCCCCACTTTTTGTTATACGTGTCGATTAAATGACTAAGTCACACGTCCGTTTCCTGTGAGCAGAGGTGAGAGTAAGGTGGTGCCCCCTGTGTGCAGCTCCAAGAAAAGCTGATGGAGCCCCAGCAAAAGCCAGCAAGGAGCTATTTAAGGAGCTGGCAGGGACCCGAGTTGCAGTAGGATGGGATCTGTAAGAAGTGTAAGTGACTTTCCCCCTGCCTGTGAGACGGGGGTTTCCTTCATGGTGCTGCATTTTATAGTGACAGATGGAACAGGTACCCAGAACTATTTCAGCTTCTCTGCTAATGGAGGGGAGCACATGCCCCTTACTCCCCATGCCACCTCACCCCAGGAAAGTTCAGTTGAGTAAACATCTCCCCTCCTGCAGCCTGACTTCAGGTGCTAGTAACTCTAATCCTTGGCTTTCAGTGACTGCTAAGCTCTGGGGTGGGGAACCCCCAGCCCACAGTCTAGATTGGACAGTAGCTTGCCTGGTTCTGGCCCCAAAACTCAGGGCTCCCCACCTCCCAGCATCTGTACTGCTGTGGGGTGTGAGGCCCTGAGCCTTGCGGGCTGGAGTCAGGTAAGCCAGGGCCAGATCTGGCCCACCAGCTGTACCTGGTGGGGACAGGAAGCAGCACCGCCACCATTCCCCTTCCACCTCCCTTGGCTGGGGGAACAGCAGTTTAGCACTGCCTGGAGAGGCTTCCTCCACTGCTCTGATTGGTCAGAATTCCAGCCAATCAGAACAGCAGGGGGTGGTGCCTGGGAGCGGCAAGAGAAAAGTCTCTCTAGGAGGGGGTAGCCGTGGGAGCAGTGGGTGGACATAAGCAGTCAGGTCTAGGACAACACCAGTCGTTGGGAAGCTGGCATCTCCACCAGTCTTTTTAAACACACAGATGTTGCCTGTGGATTTTAAGACTGAATTCTCCTGCGACACCAGTTTATTGCTTTGCCTGCACAGCCATTGAGATAAAGCCCCGGGAGTTTTCCGTAGCTACCTGGTGAAGCACCGACTGTGGCTGGGTCGGCTGATAACTCCTAATGCTTTGCCAAGCTCTACCGAAGGTTAATGCACCTCCTGATTGCACAGATCCCTAGCCAGACCTGCCCTTCTCAGAGAACGCTTAGCAACCGGACCAGCAAAGTGGTTACAGCAGCTCAATGAGTGAGTCACCAGAACGTATGAGTGACTAATAGGAAGCAAGAGGATGCATGGTCTGGTAGATAGCCGGTAGCACTGGGGGCCCTGATGCCGTGAGGAGCAGTCTTGCACTCACGCTGAGGAAGCCGTCTCTGAGTAGCACCCCAGGGTGGGGCTGTACAGACACAGATCTGCCCTAGCGGGTTTCCAATCTAAGTGTAAAACTAGGGTCAACAGGTAGGGATGGACAGACTGGGGAGGGGAAGGGAGCAATGAGACCATAGCGATCAGCAGGACAGGCACTGATCTTGGCATATCTGCCACCTAATTGTGTTCTGCTCTCAGCTGGCATGCTCTCACTATGTTGTTTCCGTTGGGTTCTGCACCTGATGCTATTGGGCACTGAAATCATGGAGGTTGTCATGTCTTTGGCTTTGGCATGGTTGTCTTCTGCTAGCCGGGATCCACACTTTTCAGGGGGTGTGTGTCCTAGACTCTATACTGCCAACCACCCCCTGAAATGGAGTGGCCAGAGTCTCTGTTCTTGGAGTGAAAAGACCTAAGCTCCTTTGCCACTGTCCCATGGAGATCCTGAGCTGCTCTGGTATGCAGCAGTGTGATAGTCTTAAACTCCAGCATGGCTACAAATTCCTCACAACGGATTTCACCCAGGAGAAAGCAGCGCGTGAGCCCAAGCAGAACAGATTGGATACAGCTCAGAAGTCAAATGTGATTGGATTAGGGGTATTGTGGTTCAGGCCCATTGCTGCCCTGGGACAAAGACTCAGACCTAAAGAAAGGCGGTAACTGTTAGCAGAAGTGGGATGGGACATGGGAACTTGGGAGATTTACTACAGCTCCTGGTTCTCTCTACTCAGCACTGTGATGAAGCCCAGGGTGCAGTGGGGTGGATGTGAACAGCAGAAGGGACTGCTATTGGCGGGGAGCTAAGGGACTCAGTTGCTGTGTTGCAGATGTGTGTGCCTTTCTAAGGAGGCTGGAGGGTCCCAGCTCCTGAATTCATTCCTAGCCGGGAAATGGAGAGCAGCTCCCAGACAGCTGGGGATTAGCTGAGGGGCTCTGTGAAATGAGAAATGGCGTATGGCTTCCTTTGGTCAAGATCACAGGAATGCATTCGAATGGATGCCAGTAAAACTTCCCGGCCAATCCCTAGCAGACGGACTCCACCTCCAGCCGTTGCCAGGGCTGTTTAGAACTGGCAACATCCATCCAGAACAGATTCAAAACTGAGCTAACATGTGTCCGGAATAACCTCTAATCCTGAGAGATGTGGGGGAGGAGCAGCCAGGCAGCGCTGAGGTCATTTGGGCTGTCTGCCTCGCATCATTCCTGTGGGGAGAAGACTCAGATTTCCAAAGGGTTTGATAGCACCTTAAACCAGATAAGCAACAAATGAGGGGAACTGGGTCAACTCGGGGCTCAAACCAGCTCTCTGGAGCTCCACATTCAGGGCCTCTGATGTTGACTGTCTGTGTGTTCCTTAACAAGCACTGAAATGATAAGCCCCCTCTTACCCCCCTCCCCCCGAGTCCTTCTCTAGCAAATCTTCAGGCTGCTTTCTGAGCTGCAGACTGCAGCAGTCGTGATTGTTACCAGTGGGGACAGACAGGACAGGTGTCAGATTTTCCCTTTCTGTGCAGGGGCAGGTAGCTCTTATTTAATCATGTTGATTACAGTCGGTTCTAGGGACCAGGCCACAGTGGACCTCCGCTGTGCTAAGCACTGTGCAGAGACTGAGCATCAAATGGCTGACAATATAAGTTAGGACCCTGGGCACAGAGTAGGAATAGTTGGGTGTGGCTCTGTGATTCTTGGCCAGTGCTATATCTGCTTAGTTATGCCTCAGGGGATCACTGGACCAATGTGTGCCTACCAGTCCCCTTCTGCTTCCTCGTAAGTCTGCCACGCTGGAAGCTGTGGGTGATTGGCATACAAGTAGGCAGTGCAGCTGGGAACTTGACAGCTGACAGACTGAGTGCCCTGTGGGTCTTTTATGGAGCCTGTGCTTCACCCAGGAGCTGGATCGTAGTGGCAGGAGTGGGAGAGCTTGTGGCTGTGACCTTGTCCCCTCTGAAAAGCAGCCTGGCATAGGCTGTCAGGGTCTGACCTGCTCCAGGTCCTGCCCCTGGAACTCCTGATTTCCGACGTCATGGCATGACAAATTGGTGATTTCTGCCCCCCACCTTTTGCCCTCCTGCCAAAGAGTTAGCTTTAGCCTCTAGCCCAGGCAATGATTAAAAAGAATAATCAGCAGATTAATGACGATAATACCTGGCTTCTTGTCTATAGACTTCACTGTATGCTGCACCAACATCATTTTATAGTTGGGGACAATGAGGCACAGGGAAACAAAGTGACTTTACCCCAGCCACCCAGTAATCCGGGGGAGAGGTAGATCTCCCGAGTCCCACGCCAGCACTTTACCCACAAGGCCACAGGGCCTCCAGAGCAGGTTCAAGAACGGTTTTTGTTGGCTAATGGGGAGGAGAATACCATGTCCTTTTATTTTACAAAAAGCATAATTGTTTCTGTACCAGCCATTGTGAACTAATTCATCCTCCTGCCCCCTTGCAGCCAGGAGGGAAACTTTGCATATTTAAATCTCAGAACACAGAAAAAGGGATCATAACCTCCCCCCCAAATGTACAAACACTCCCCGAGTTACAAACGTCTGACTTAGGAGCATCTGCGCATCAAAACAAAAGCCCACCTGCAGACTCTGGCAGAGCTGTCTTTAGGGTTTAGTGGGCCCTGTGCAGTACTATTAATTTGGGCCCCTATGCCTGAGGGCAGCCCAGGAGCAGGGGAATGGTGAGTTTTTAGAGATGTGATTTTATAATCGTCAGCAACACACCAATGACTATTTTAAAGCAAATTTTAAGCTAAGGTCCTGTCGACTGACACAGTACATTCAGAAGTGAACAGTCTATACCTGGGGTTGGCAAATGCTCATTAAATTGTTTTCATTACCACTGGAATGACTCTCTCACAGGTTCAGTGTTCTGCTAACAGCTCTGGAAGGCTTTTTCAGTTTTAAGTTAAATAGATCCACTCCAGAGGAAATTGAGGCATGCACCAGGGACTGGAAGAGGTGAGTGGTTATTAATACCCAGTGGTGCCCCAAATCTTCGGATGTCCCTGGCCTCAGGGGAGCAGGTTGTGGTGAGTGGTTTAAGTGCTGGCTGGAGGATTGCAGAGGAGCGCTGGGCAGTTGCTCAGCCAGTGGCTGGAGAGAAGTGGCACTTTGAAGCTATGTCTAAACTAGAGGGTTTTATTGACAAAACCCAGGGAACCTCCAGACTCCCAGGGAGTTCTTTCTACAGTCAGTCAACAGAGCGCGGCACTTTTGTCGACAGTGTTCTGCCGCGCTCCAATGAGGCAGAGCGCCTCTGTCGACAGAATGCCTGTCTGGCCATTCCATGGGGCCTTCTGTTGACAGACAGGGCTTCCGGGACACTGGGCAGCCCTGTCTGCTGTGCTTCTGGTTGTCCGTTTTGTTGAGAGAGCAGCTGGGCAGTCCAGGCTGGTGTGTTGCCCTGAAATCCTTGGTCAACATTTTAAGAAGCCTTGTTACATTAACATGAACCTAGAGTGAGTCAGAGAGAGAGAAAACAATTCTGTCGTTACAGAGTTGGTTAGACAAGGAGAGCAATGTGTGAAAATATTCTTTATTTTTTAATAGTAACAGAGAGATAGCCGTGCTAGTCTGTATACTGTATCGCTCTCTGATTATTCCAGCTCAGCCAGTTACTGATCCACAAGTCCAAGCCCCTGTTCTATTTTTGCCTCTGACTTTTAGGGATAGCCTCTGTCCTAACATCCATGCACATTCATAGCATTCTGCACACGTCACATATAGCTAGGAAATAGCTTGGCTATTGCATGTGGTCGGAATGAATCATAGAACACCGGAACCGGAAGGGACCTCAAGAGGTCATCGAGTCCAGTCCCCTGCCCTCTGGGCAGGAGCAAGCACCATCTAACTCAGTGGTCCACAACCAGTGTGCCAGGAAGCAGCACTGAGTGTGACTCAGAACTGCATGCTGGGAGTGCTGGCCGCCGTTCTGCGCACACACCCCACTGCTTGGTGGGAGAAGAGGGTGGTGGCAGTGGCGGCTCTGGTGAGTTGCCAGCATTGAGTTAGAGCGAGGGGCTGGGGGTGCCGGGCTGTGGGGGAGGGGTGGAGGGTTGGGTTATAGTGGGAAGCTGGGGGTGCCTGGCTCTGGAGGAGGGGAGGGGATTGGGTTCTCTTTATTGAGTGTGCCATGAAATTGTGATGAGTGCTGAAGTGTGCCACGAGGTGATAAAGGTTGCTGAGCACTGGTCTAGATCATCCCTGTGTGATATTTATCTAACCTGCTCTTAATATCTCCAATGATGGAGATTCTGCAACCTTCCTAGACAATTTATTCCAGTGCTTAACCATCCTGGCAATTAGGAACATTTTCCTAATGTCCAACCTAAAACCTCTCTTGCTGCAACTTAAGCCCATTGCTACTTGTCCTACCATCAGAGGCTAAGGAGAATAGTTTTTTTCTTCCCTCTTCCTTGTAACACCCTTTTAGGTACTTGAAAGCTGCTCTCATGTCTCCTCTCAGCCTTTTCTTTTTCAAACCCAGTTCTTTTAATCTTCTCTCATAGGTCATGTTTTCTAGACCTTTAATCATTTTAGTTGCTCTTCTCTGGACCCTCTCCAATGTCCCCACATCTTTTCTGAAATGCGACGTCCAGAACTGGACACAATACTCCACTTGAGATCTAATCAGCGCAGAACAGAGAGGGAAGAATCCTTCTTGTGTCTTGTTCACAACACTCCTGGTAATGCAGCTCAGAATCGTTTGCTTTTTTCTCAATTAGTAAAAGACTATAGAGATGGCCATGGAGCTGAGAAGTATTAGATGCAGAACCTGACGCCACTGTGATGCAGCATTTGCAGGACCCTGCCTATATTCATATGCTAATTATCCAAGATAAACTGCCTGCAAGTGAGATCTGCTAGACTAGGCAATGGCTCCAGAACAGTGTTCCCTGTAAGCTAAGCACTTGGGCGGTCACCCAAAACAAAGTCAAATGCTACCCATCAGATTAGTGGAGCGCCCCTGGCACCCACAGCTGGCAGCATATGTTTCTACTTGTGGTGCACAACCGCAGGTGCCTTGGTGCACATAGGAAAACTTATTCTGCACATGGATGTCAAAAATTAGAAGGAACATTGTTTCAGAGAGAAGTGAGTGAAGCTCCTTTGTTTGGCGGTGTTTGAAAAGTGGGCTAGAGCAAAGGACTGTCCAGGAAGATCCTGTCCCGGGGGAGGGTTGGACTGGATGGGCTTTTCCATCTTGACCTTTGATGAGTCTAAACTCTGGTGTTTGCAGCCACCAACGCCACTCTCCAGCTGCAGCTCGTTTGTCAGATACATGGGGTGACACCACTGAGCCCGCTTCTCCCAGGGATGAGCTCAGGCAGCTTTAAAGCCAAATACTCCAGCATGCAACTCTTGTGTGCCCAAAGGCTAAGTGTGAATCACTGTCTGCAGGGCCTGGCAGCCATGGAGCAGCAAGCTGCATACTGGCGAAGGGAGGAAAGGAGACTTCTGTGGTTTACCATAGACCAAGGACATGTGACATCCTAGCATCCCTGTGACTGTACCTTAGGCATCTCCTGTAACCATGGGAATGGAAGAGGCAGAGAGACTGGAGCAGGTATCAGTGGTTTGGGCACAGGGGGGCACCTTTCATAGGACCCCATGTAGGATGTTTCCTGTCCCTCGATGGAAGGAGCTCTGTAATCAGGCTCAAACAAAACCCACTCATAAAGAAATGAGCAGTATTTGCTTGCTTTTAAGTTATGCTTTGGGAGCCATTGATTGCTGGGAAAATCTCCCCGTTTCCTCCCCAGGACTTTTGGCCTGGGCACAGGGAGGGGATTCCTGCTGTCACAGACTTCTTTGCCTGGCTGCCACAGGCCATGGGGCTCAGCCTTTGATGGATGCCCAGGGCTAAGTTCAACTTTGGGAAGCTGGTGCAGCTGCTGGTTTTAATGGGGGTTGCAATGGTGCTTGCCAGATGCGAGCTGCTTCTTTGTTGCCATAGGACAGATTACATTAGCAGGCTGCCAGAGCTGCTCACATGCATGGGTGGCAAATTGTATGGCCTCTTGGAGCCTTACACCAGGAATATTCCTGGCCTCCATCTGGGTGCCATAAAAGCTTGCTACCTGCCTGCCTGCTCTCCCTGCCCCCATTGTCCTGCAACCACCCTACCACCATGTGCCTCCTCCAGGCTTGTCTGCTGCCACCGGGTGATTTAAAACACCCCAGCAGCACTACAGCGGGGTCAGAGCAGTTTCCAGCCTCTAGCTCACCCTGGCTGCCAGCATGTGGCTAGAGAGACGGGTCTCTATGTCATGCACCATGGGGCTCAGGGACATGGAGAGGGGAGTGCGCACGGCAGCAGAGGGGGCGGGGGTGTGTGGGGAAAGCAGACCCGAAGGCGTGTCAGAGGGGGATGTCTTCAGGTAAGTGTGGCACCCCCCCAGCAGCTCCCCCCCACACACTCCATTCTCTCCACAGGCTGCCCCCTCTCCCTCCATGCCCCTGTCCTGCCCCCAGTCTCCTTCCAGAGCCTGCACTATAACTCCCTCCCAGAGTCTGGAACCCAGACCCCCATCTGCACCCAGGGCCCCCAGAGCTCCACTTCTCACCCCTTCTGTGGCCAAATGCTCCCCAGAGCCTGCCTCCCCACCTGTTCTCCAATTCTCTGCTCCAGTCCACGGCCTGCACCCAGCACCCAAACTCCCTCCCAGAGACTTAGGCAGGTGGGGGCGGTCCACAGGCTCTGGGCATTCATATCACCACCAAAACATTTGCAAACCTGATGCCCCTGCTCGCATGCGTTTGTGCATCTATCCGCCCGGCTCTCCCACACCTGCCCCTGCTGGTGTAACATTCTGTGTCTCTCCCCTGTGTGCTCACACGTACGTGCCTTCCCACAGGCTGACCTAGACTCCCTCCTTTTGCACACGTGCTCCCGCACACGCTCGCTTCCTGGCCTCCCCTAATACACGCGCTAAAAGGAAGGGCAGTTTGAAAAAAAAGAACCCATCTGCCAACATCCCAGTTCCCTCCTTCCCCCTCCAGGGCTTGCCATAGTTTGACCATTAACAAATAGATCTGGCCAGAATCCTGGTGGGGAGGGGAGGGGGCATTTGCATGATAAACCTTCTGCTGCTGCTCTTGAGCCAGGGCCCAGGGTAGCAGAGAGCAGCAGCACTCGGGCAGTGCCAGGAACAGTTCTTCTGGCTGGCAACAGGGACGCACCAAAGCTCCAGGGTTGGGTGCCAGTTCTGCAAGAGAGGGACGTGAATGCTGCACACAAAGGGAGGCTTATGAGGCTGACCAGGCACCTGACACTTGTGAGGAACGTGCTCAGCCCTGCTAATCTGCGGGAGAAGTTTAATTTTTTTTTTGGGTAAATAAAAAGCATAGCAGCAGCTGGGGTGGAGGCTTTCCAGGAGATGAACTCATGGACAACTGTTCAAAATAACTTTATTCGGGCAGCTATTAGATCAGTCCACTGGGGAGCAACCAATTATCTTTGATTACTGGCGGCAGATAAGGCCAGGGCTCAGCTGAAAACCAAGTGCAGAAAAAGAGAGTGGGGGGGGGGGCCCCCACACTGGGGTGGGAGGAGGCTGGCCGGGGTGGACCCTGCAGTTCATTTGTGTGGGGGTTTGGTGGTCTATAAACACAGACTCCCAGCAACTGGGGCCTTGCGCACCAGGTTGATAGTGAACTGGCTGAGGGAGCTAATTCCAGCAACGGTCTTCTGAATGGGTCCCCATGGAGGACACGCATGACGGGCTGGCAGGGAGAGAAATCTGGGTGGGTTTGGGTTGGTGAGGTGCAGGGCTCCTGCTAACGTTTGACATCAACGCACAGAATCATTTTTTTATGTGCACCACCAACAGAAACCTGTGCTGCCACCAGTGGGTGCTCTGCCAATCAGCTGGGCGGCACCTGAAGCTCTCCTGGGTGGCTGCTCCAGCATTCAGCTTCCATGGAACACTTCTAGGGTGGCTCCAGGCACCCAGGGGAGCATGAACTTGTGCATGCAAATGGTAGCGTTTGGGTGTGCGCGCACCAGTAAGCACAGGCAAACATGGGTGTTTGCATGCCCCTACTTTCCTGTCAGTTGGTGCACGTGGGTGCCCACGTGCACCTGTGTGTGTGTGTGTGTTTCTGGGTGTACATGTGTGGAGGGGTGTATGGGCGTGTCGTGTGTGAGTGAGACACTGTTTCATGGTACATGCAAAAGGGCCCTTTGTCAGCCTTCAGCCATGACAATGATCTTAGGTTCTGCAGTTCCCACACATCAGGCAGGGTGCTCTCTTGGCCTCACCGCTCTCCCCCCCCATCTGGCCCCTCTTGTTTGGAGGCTGAGAACCAGCAAAGCAGCTTCTGGAGCACCGGCTGGACAGTTTCCTGTGGGCACAGCTCAGCCAGGCTGTCCAAGCCCCTCCGCAGCATCTGCCTTATTTCAGCTCACCAGGCTCTCACCTCTCTTCCAAGCACGACACTTGCTTCTGCAGCTCCTGCCCTGGGCACCGCTGCAGGGCAAATGAACCACACAGGATGGTGTAACCACAGCTGTTAGCAGCAGGAGACAGTGTCTTAGGCTCACTTATTTGTCCCCATCCAAGTATCAGAGACAAATGGCTAATGCCGAGCTCTTAGCTCCCTGGTCAGGCCTGCACCCACTGAGTGGGCTCAGGGCAGTCACCGAGCTGGGTGAACCATTAAAAACTTTATTTTTTCCTCAATCACAAATCCCTCCCACAACTAATGAGATGTGTGTTGCTCAGCCGGCAGCGTGTTAGGACAGGGGAGGATTACATCCTAGAGCTCAGTTCTACTTATGGAGCCAAACTGCCCCAAAATGTGCATGCCTCTGCATTCACATGCTGCATCTGATCCAGGACCAGCCCACCTCGAAGAGCTTCTGGTCCAAGCAGGTGAGACAAACAATGGGGGGACAGAATTGTGTTGTTCCCATTGTACAGAAGAGGATCTGAGGCAGAGGGAAATTAATTGAGTTGTCCAAGGTCATCATGCATGAAATTTGTGGCAGAGCTAGGAACTGAACTCAGTCCTATGTGGCTGATAGCTTTTTTTTAAATGCTTTACAGTTCTTGGCTGCTGTTTTTTCCCCAGCTTGAGGACACATCAAATAACTATTGTTCCCCTGTCATGGTGAGCTAGGTGCCAGAATCCCTGAGCTTTCTGTTTCCCCCAGGTGGCTTGTGTGGTCCTTGCTGGCCTCCTGCACTTCCTCTACCTGGCCTGCTTCGCCTAGATGTTCCTGGAGGGGCTGCATCTCTTCCTCACCGTCCAGAACCTGAAGGTGGTGAATTACACCAACGTCAGCCAGTTGAAGAAGAGATACATGGCTACGGATTCCCATCTCTGAGAGTGGCTATTTCTGCAGCAGTCAAACCAGAAGGCTACAGAACTTACCAATAGTAAGTGCAGCTTCCACCTCTGCAAAGCGTTTCACTCTATTTTTCATTGAAGTGTTCCACCCATTTCGCCTCATCCCTAAAACGCTCGCTGTTAGCGTCCTGTGGACAAAGGGTGTTGAGCAGCGTGAATTCTCTTTTTCTTGCTAGCTAGGGTTCCTTGGGTTTGGCAGGGACCTGGATGGCTCCGCTTTCCAGTCTGATGTGAAGCAACCCGAGATCAGATGAAGGGAAGGGCACAGTTAAAACACTAGACACCAGGCTGGAGGCAGCAGCCCAGCACTCGCCAGGAGACAGACGGCATGATCTATAGGTCTCTAGTGGCTCTTGCTTCTATGATTTAGTAAGCCTGGGTCATGAGGAGCTTTTTTAAAAATAGATGGGATGAAGTGCTTAAAAAAAGACACACAAGTGACCAGCCATGCCTTGGCTGGGAGAGGGGCTGACCTAATGGGACTTTTCCATCTCTGAGTTCCATGACTAATCATTGAAAAACAATGTAAAAAGGAACTGACCAACACAATAGAAATCCTGTCCAATGTCTGCCTTAGTTATTATAACACTAAACATTGTGTCTTGACCGGAAGAGGGCAGTCCTAAGGGCTCTCTCTATTTGTTATAGAAAATAGAGTTGGAAGATTGCAGTGGGGCGGGGGTTGGGGAATGAGGGGTTAACCACAGTTCCACTTCCTCTTTCCCTTTCTGTTGCCACCGTTGGGTGTCTTTCATTTGACTGCTGGGGAGAAAATACCTGGCAGGCCAGATTTTGCATCTAGGGCCGGAGCAAAGGAATGAACCCCTTGCTAAAGGGAATTTTCGCTTTCATTTCCTTCCCTTTCTAGCTCCTTGTACAGCCCTCCCCTTAGGAAAGTGCTTTGCGGAGGGCATTTGTATTTTTTTTCTGCTAAATTGTTCCATCAGTACAACCAGGCCTTAATTTCAATTCTTGGTCTTAAGTCATGATTAGGGCCCTACCAAATTCACAGCCATGCAGAATGTGTCACAGATGGTGTAATCTGATGTCCTCTTGTGAAATGTGGCCTGCTGTGTGCTTTACTCCATACCATGAAAATGTCATGGGGGAGGGACACCAGCGTTTTTCAGACTGGGGACCTTGACCTAAAAGAGAGTTGCAGGAGGATCACAAGGTTATTTAGAAGGGTCATGTAATTGCCACCCTTATTTCTGCTCTGCCTTCAGAGCTGAGCAGCTTGAGAACTGTGGTTGTAATGTTGACAGGGTACCTATCTCTGAAGGCAACATCCTGCCAGCAGCAGTGCAGAAGCAAGGGTGGCAGTATTACTTCTATACTGCTGCTTTCAGCGCGGGATGACCAGACAAGTGTGGCTGCTAACTAAGGGCCCAGTTCTGCAGGTAGCAGTGCAGAAGTAAGGGTGGTAATGCCATACCATACCATACCATACCAACCTTACTTCTGCGCTGCTTCTGGCAGTAGCTCTGCCTTCAGAGCTGAATTCCTGGCCAGCAGCCGCTGCTCTCCAGCTGCCCCGCTCTGAAGACAATCCTGCTACCTTGCAGGTAGCAATACCGTAACTCCCATACAATACCCTCATGACCCTCTCCCCAAATCCTTTTTGGATCAGGACTCCTATGATTAAAACCCGGGGAAACTTCTGATCTAATGCACTGAAATCATGACGTTCACCTTTTTTAAAAAAAAAATTCCATAACTGTAACATTGACCAAACTGGACCATGAATTTGGTAGGGCCCTAATCCTGAGAGAGAGGCTCTGACAGTGGCTTGGTTATATGGTGGATTCCACCTGGCAAATAGCAATGATGCAATTCACCACTTGCTGCCCGTGCTAATAAAAGATCAGCCCACAAGGCATGAGTAAGGTTACTCAGGAATATGTCTGAGCACTCAGATATAGTCTCCCTCCATTCCCTGCTCACACTGTTGTACTGAGGACCGACAGCGTGAGCAGAGAAATCGTTATTCCTGGTATACAAAGGAAATGCTCTCATTTTTTAAAAAGGCATCCATTAACATCATGCCTCAGTCTGGAACTGATTTGGCTCTAGTCAAAGGAGCAGTAGCTCCTGGGATTTCACAGGCACAGGAGTTTGAAAAGTCTTTAATCTTTTCTACGACAAATCAGTATGTTGTAAAACCCAAATCCCGACCACCTCATGGGTATGCATCTCAGGCCAGTGTTCGCAAGAGCCTGCAGCATGTGCTCTAAGGTCCTGGCCACATTCCATGATGGACATTCACATTCTCCCTTTGTAAGTTCTCCTGCCCTTGCAAGTGCATACCACGCTTCCAGTCCCAAACTTTCATGTAATGGTGCTGGGCACTGTTCAACAGCTGCTGTGTTGCACCACAGAGGGGGCTGCATTTCAGTGGTGGGTGAAGTGGTTTTTGGGTAATCTGTGGGATGGTTCCACCACTGGGTTTCCACAAGCCCCAGCCTCTCTCTGTGTTAAGTAACACCGAATCTCCCATTTCTAATATAGGCTGAACCTTCCCGGTCTGGTACCCTGGAGACCTGACTGGTCCTGAACCAGGGAGTTTGCTGGACCAGCACCAGGGGAGGTCAGTGCCAGCCCTCTGCCCTTGTCCACTGTCCAGTTCCCTTCCTCTGGCTGCTGGACTAATTCTTTTCTGGTTGCCTGGGGCACTGAAGCCCATCTCAGTGGTGCCAGGGCTCTGCAGCTGACTGCCGGCCCCTCCACTGACAGCCCTGAGGGTGCTGGGCTCTGCTGTTGGCCCCAAGGCACCAGACCTGTACTTCCCATCCTGCCAGCCTCCACTTTTTTCATGGTCTTGCAACACTCCTGGCACCAACCTGCCATTTTTTCCCACAACAAATGCTCCAGC
The DNA here is from genome assembly GCF_033958435.1 of Carettochelys insculpta. NCBI lineage: Eukaryota > Metazoa > Chordata > Testudines > Carettochelyidae > Carettochelys > Carettochelys insculpta. The sequence continues at coordinate 35,192,031 of NC_134152.1, forward strand.
CCTGGAGCACCCAGTAGGTCATCAATAATGCCAGACCAAGGATGTTGCCAGCCTAGAGAAGTCTGGATTAGAGAGGATCAACCTCTACTGTTTCTCATGTCATGTTATTTTGGTCCTGGAGGCAAAAATAACCTACATAAAATGTCATCATGAATGCAAACCACAAGATATTTGGATCTGTTCTGCCCTCCTGAAAGATTAATTTTCCCCAGGCCTTGGAACCCTGAGGACCAGATTCAGCTTTCAGCAAAGGGCAAATCTGGATGAATTCCAAGTTAACACTGAGGCAACTAAAGTCATAGAATCATAGAATACTAGGACTGGAAGGGACCTCGAGAGTCCATCAAGTCCAGCCCCCTGCCCCAACGGCAGGACCAAGTACTGTCTAAATACAGCCTTGTTTTTCTAAGCCTTCAGGGATCTGATCGAGAAACAGAATGGGGAGAAAGGGAACCTGCACCCCAGCTACCTGCCTGGATTGGTATTGGAATGGCTGGGGCTGCAAAACACATATATTGTGTTATGCCACCTCAAGGTGGATTCCCTCGTGTGAAAAATGACCATGTAAAAATAGACCCCTTCTTATTCTGTCTACCGGCTCCCTGCGTGTCTCTGAGTTGGATCTTCTGACATCTCTCTGAGGGAAACATTTGTGGGGGCCTGTTAAAAACAGAGTTAAGGGAAGGTTAGTGGGATTCTGTTCTGCACAGCAAAAGATCAGCTGAGACCAGATTTGCGGCTTGAAGGAATGATAATGAGTCTAGTCCAACTTCCTGCCAGAGAACCTTGTCCAGCCCACAGCTTGTGGTTGAACTAGTGGGCCTGGGTGTGTGTGATGAGACCTCTAGTCTTTGTTTAAAGACTTCAGGTGGAGGGAAATCAAGCAAAAATTAGCCTTGCAGGAGGTGACACGAGGCATATAGAACTCAGACGTCAGGGTGAGCTGGAAACCCCGGGAGTCAGAAATACATTTTGCTCTGTAAATGCCTGTCATTCTCAAGGAGCAGTAGTTCTGACCCCTCCCAATTTCACATAGCATTCAGAGCATAACCCAGGTTAAGGCAAATGAGAGGATGAAATGAACAGATATGGGAGACCCTTCAAAAGGTCAATTATTCTGTTTCTGAACTGTGTGTATCAGGGCACATTAGGCAACTACCAGTTTGCTGAGTCCTCCCCTTGAGCTTTGGAGCTCTTGGCAGTTTCACCTCAGCATCTGAAAAGTAAAAGTTGCAATCAATGAGCCAAAGAGGTGGAAAAAATAAATGTAATTTTAAAAATCTCACAAAACTCTGCTCTGCTTCAAACCCTCAATAATCTGCAGGCAAGAGCACCCTCTAGTGTCTGTGACAGGGTGTGCCTTTCTCTGCACCTCAGCCTGAGCCAAGCCTGGTAATTCACAGCTTACTCCGATTTATGTTTCCAAGCACAGCCCATCGTATGTCCCCACTCCACGCATGAAGCCACCACCTGATATTTCCTGCCGGCTGTGTCCATGTCAGCTCCATTTAGCAGCATGAAATCGGGATTGTAACAGGCAGGGACATGTGCACATCAGCCCCCACATCCCAAATGCCTGGTCTGGCAGCAGCATCCTCTCTGTCTGACATTCTCCCTCCGGGTTTTTTGGGTTTTTTTAATTGTATTTTTTCCCCTTGCTGCTATCAGACACTTGAAGTGGCCCCTCCTGCTCCTGGGCACAGCATAGGTCAAATTCTGGCACCACAGTCCTCATTGTTGTACAAGAAGAAGTGGGTCTGTCCCACGAAAGCTCATCACCTAATAAATCATTTTGTTCGTTTTTAAAGTGCTACATGGCAGCTGTTTTGTTTTGTTAGACTACAGACTAACACAGCAACCTCTGTTACTATAAGGACAGGGTCGTCCGTACAGTTTATGGGGCCATGCACAAGTTACCTGAAGCTGCCCAGATGCACACCCCATCTGGCTTCTGCTGGGGCTCAGGGCTGCTTCCCCTACACAACCCCACATGGTTTCTGCTGGGGCTCAGGGCCTCCCTCATCCCCCAGACCCCTCATCCTGCCCCAGCTGGCCATGCATCTCAGGGCTTCCCAGGAGCTGGTACAGAGCTGCAGGGGACTCCTCTTAACGCCCCCGTATGGCAAGAGGAAGCCTTCAGCTCTGTGGCAGGCTGGGGGATGGGAGAATATAAGTGGAGGAATGGGGCAGGGAGAAGGTACTGCTGCTTCCAATAGCTGAGAGAGCAGCTGGGAGAAGGGGTTGGGACAGAGAGGTACCAGCAGCTGGTGGTCAGGGCCATCTGTAGGCACATCAGCATGTGTGTCTGCCTAGGGACACCTGAACTTTGTCCCCAAAATCGGGGGGGGGCCCTAACACAGCTGCCTAAACATGGCCCCCATAGGCATCAGCAGAGAATTGAGCCCAGTGTCTGGTTTTAACGGTGTCTAAATATAGACAGAAACTCTTCTTGGAGATGAGCTCTGGCTGCGTGATGGAATCATGTTGGTGGCAGCACAATTCCCACCATCATGAAAGAGAGACACACGGCCCTGGGGTTAGTTACCCGGTCCTGTCACTGCTAAGCATAATTGTGTGTTACCAGCCTGAAACTTTGCAGAAGGTAAATTTCAGAGTCGGTCAGTTCTGAGTGCCCACACAAAGCAGTTTCTTAACTGACAACACGAGAAGGGCGAGTCCACGTGTCCCACTAGTAGGAAATGGAAATACAGCACACGCCCTCTCTAAAAAGCAGCAGCAGGACTGACTACTGGTGAGATCACTCTTTGCAGGCAGTCCACAGAGTAGCCTGAAAAATAAGTTCTGCTCTTTCCAAGTGACAAATAAAGCTGTGATCTACTCACAAGAAGAAAGAGGCAGTTAATGGATGCATGATTCATTATGAATGCTTCTCCCTGTTCTCCGCTGACTCATCCCAGCAAGAGATTAGACCCTGTGCTTCCTCCCTCTCCCCCCCATTGTGCATGCATCCAGGCTGGGGAAAAGAATGTGACATTTACAAGATTGTGAATCATTCCAGGATCTCGTGGAGAACACACTGTCTCTGCTGGAAGAGCTGGTTTTTTCTCTGCAATTGGGACCTGCATGTTCTGTGACCAGTGCCCAGCATATCTGTGAATTGGATCTATGTGTGGCTGACAGAACCATTATACCCCTGCTGTACAGCATTCAGGGAATCTTTCTTCATCTGCAAAAACCTCCTTCCTCACCTTGATGCCCCCCAGTCAGCAGACAGGGATTTAGTTATAGGTCTCTTCTTTATTCGTCCCTCTAGCCTGCTAGGAACTTGCTGGGGAAGTGGCTGTTTGACGCAGCCAGAGAGTTTACCTGGAAGAGAAGGGAGGCACAGGTCCTACTGCTTAAACTTCCCCGAGGCTATCCCATGGCATTTCTGCCCTGGCATGCAGTCCTGGCTGGCTGTTCCATCTGCCTCCCTCCCCGCCACAGCTCTGACAACACACCTCAACTGCAGCTCACTCTTTGCAAAGCAAGGCAACACCCAGCCCTGCTGGCAGAACGTGGAAGGGGGTGGGGTAGAAAAAGGGGACAGGAGCAGTTGCTGTGGCAGCTGGCACCCCAGGCCCTTCAGAATTGCCAGTGGCACACCAGGCAGTGCATGCTCGTTGGTTCCGAAGGCTGCCAGGGGGTGCCATGGGCTCTGGGCAGTGCTGCTGGCTAGCTGCCCCAGTCCCACCCCTTCTGCCCATGGCCTGCCCCTTCCAGGACTGCAGAGCCAGCCTCCCTCATGTACTGCCCTGGGGCCTGACAATCCTGTCAGCTGCCTGGATAACACCCTCCAAAACGAGCTCTTCCCTAGTGGCAGGGAGTTCCCGATAGAGCTCACAAGCCCTCTCTTTTGTCTGAATGAAATGCACAGCCACTGGCAAGAAAAGTACAGTTACCCTCACAAAGACTCCATTCTGAAAGGGGCAGACAGCGGATGGTGCAGTCGTCCCATTGCAAAGGATCAGGGGACTAGAGGGGACCACAGATTGCATGAGAGTCAACGGTTGCGACCAAGGCTCTTTGCGTGCTGCCTCATACCTCCACCTCTTCCCTCTCCCACTGCAGGGTTTCCAGGAGAGGAGTGAATGTGGGGGGTGGCACAGACATGAAAGGTGAAGGGCTGAAATGCCTGGCAGTGATTGACTGCTTGAGTGTTGAACTTGCTCCACAGCGTTGTAGTCTCAGCTTCACTTTCCAAACAGTTGAGGGGAAACGACTCGGGAGGTGCTTGGTCAGGTAGAGAGCAAGGATGGCTTCCTCCTACACTGGTACTCAACAACAGGGGGTTGCGGGGGGGACGACTACAAAGGTGCTCCTACCTCCCTCACGTCTCTCACCTGCACCTTTTCTCTTGGTTCTTTCCTAATACCTACAGGCCCATAAATGGGTAAGACCCCTCGAGCCGCCATTGTCTGGAACATACTGGGTGAACAATGAGCTCAGGCAAATTCTGTTTGTAGGCCATCTCCTTTGCTATCCAACAAACTCCAGCCCAATTCAGTTCTGATCCCAACAGCAGTTGAAGATGGAGGGGAGAGGGAAATGTTGTGGTCTCTTAAATGACACTTTCTTTCTTGAGGGGGAAGAAGCTGAAGGGGGAGAATGGTGGGGTAGGGCCACGGTCCAGCCACATGCACCTTGCCTAATGAAGGAGCCACATGCTGCCCATGCCTGTAGCCAACCCCCTTGCCCTGGCATTGCCACAAACCCCTCTTTGTAGGGACTGCTGCCATTTTGGCCACTCTTTGTACACAGAAAAATATACCTTTTTTTTTTTCTGAGTTCTGAGTTTCTTTGTAATCCTTATCCCAAAGAATCTTGCAAGAACCTACCACAAACTAACCTGGCCCAGAACAGCCCTGTGAGGTGCTCAGTTATATTTAGAATATGAAGAGGGCAAAGAGAAGGCCCGGATGGGAGAGGAATATCTGACAGTAATACCTGTGTTGCATGGCTCAGATAACTAACGCTTCCTGAATATTGTATGTGGTGCTAGTGACTGGCATCCCATGGATATCTGGAGTTAACTACAACCGTGGCTTTCCAGAGTGAGAAGCCAACCACTGATTTAGCTATAACCATTCAAGGGAGAGAGCTTGAAGTCATTGTGGATAATTCTCTGAAAACATCCACTCAATGCAGCAGCAGTCAAAATAGCACAGAATTGTAGGAATCATTAAAAATGGGACAGAGAATAAGACAGGGAATATCCTATTGCCTCTATATAAATCCACAGTACACCCACATCTGGGATATCCTGTACAGATGTGGCTGCCTCCTCTCAAAAAAGATGTATTGGCATGAGAAAAGGTTCAAAACATGGCAATAAAAGGCTCAGGGGTTTGGAACAGCCATGCCATTTGGTCTGGTCCAGATGAAGACAGATTAAAAAGACGGGGACTTTTCAGCCGAGAAAAGAGGAGACTAAGGGGGGGATATGAGAGAGGTCTATAAAATCATGACAGGTGTGGAAAAAGTGAATCAGGAAAAGTTATTTATTTGTTTTCATAACATAAGAAAGAGGGGTCACCAAATGAAATTAATGGGTATCAGGTTTAAAACTAACAAAAGGAAGATTTTCTTCACACAACACATGGTTGGCCTGTGGAACTCCTCACCAGAGGATGTTGTGAAGACCAGGATTTTCACAGGGTTTATAAAAGAACTAGATAAATTCATGGAAGCTCCGTTCATCAGTGGCTGTTAGCCAGGATGTGTAGGAAGCACCTCCCTAGTCAAAGGCTGGAAATGGGCAACAGGAGAGGGATCACTCAATGATCAGCTGTTGTGCTCACTCCCTCAGGGGCACCTGGAATTGCCCACTGTCAGGGGACAGGAAACTGGGCTAGGTGGACCTTTGCTCTGACCTAATGTGGCCGTTTTTATGTTCTTATTTTCTTAAGTTCACTCCTGGCAGTCGTGTAACCAGCTGATGTGACAAAGCCTAGGCTGCCTTTCAGGTTTTCTCCTCCAAGTCCCAGGTGGATTTGCTGACCCTCGGCCTGCTGTGCCTCTTGGCTGTTAGTGAAGACTTTATTAAACTAACACTTTCCACCCTCCTGGGTAAATCCCAGACTGGATTTCTGGTGCATCTGCCTTCTCCACTATGGGGAATTCGCTGCAGCCTGGACTCTGACTAGACCCTGGTGTTGACCTTTGCAGTGACCATGTGCTGATTAAAAACCTTTGCTGAGGTAATAAATTACTGGCAGCCACTCCGTGGGCCTTTGATCCAAACTAAAAGCCCTTCAGGCAAGGGAGGTGATGCTTGAGGCTCATATTCAGGGACAGAAACGGGGAGCGAGAAAGAATTCCTCTGTAGAAACCCCCCCACCTCCCAGGATGGGGGAGAGGCCACCTCTGAGAGACGAGAGAAGGAGGAGCAACTGTAGGTAGGCTGGAGAAACAGGCACGTGCGTGTAGTGGGGGCATGAAAGGGGTTATCTACCTGCATGGTTGGGCCCCAGTATCCAGCCAAACAGCTAATAACAAGGAACAGCAGAACTGGAATCGGGATTCAAACTTCCTTGGCATCTGGGGGCTTTCGTTCAGGCCCAGCTCTGTTGCAAATCATGGGCCCCTCGTGTTCCTGCTAGCAGCCATGGATCTTTATGGGTGTCTGGTGGGGAGGGGCTGTCTGTAGAGCCAGTAGCGGTTAATAGGCTGATGTGTAACACATTTGGGGTGTGTTTGCAAAGGGGCGTTTGCCAGACACAGATAGGAAAGTGGACAATGTTTTGTTTTTTCAAAGCCAGTTTGGGTTTTTGTTTTTACTGCCTGTCTTGGGCCATGTCTGAACTCATCTCGTTTCTGTGAGAAGCTTGGGGGTCCCAGGGAGGAAAGCTGGGCAGGAGCTTAGCAGACAGAGCAGAACACATGGCTGAGGGTGGGAGGCTGTAAGTGGCGGGATTCCTGGGGTCATTAGATCCTAGCCTTGTCTTCTGCTCTTCTGTCACCTGGGATAAACTGAGGGCTGAGAAGCCTCTCTTTCATGAGTGCTGCTTATTTCTGCCTTCCTGTGCATGTCTCTGGAGAGGTGACTCAGGGCGGGGTGGGAGGATTTCTGGGTTCTGCCCCAAGACAATCCTTCCCCTCTCTGTGCCTTGGTTTTCCCAGCTGTAGTGGTACTGATCCAGCAGCCAAGCTTAGTGCATTAGCCTGGGGTCTGTGAAATCCAGATTTGAGGGTCTTTTTCACCCCACTTCCAGCCTGCTCTGGAGGACAACAGGCGTTAAAAGCCCAAATACCTTTTGAACCTTCTGGCTTTTGTGTCTGTCTCAGTTTCTCATCTGTGCAATGGGGATAATAGCATCTTCCACCCTGGCAGGCATTAAAGAGCCTGAGTGCTCAACCACTAACAGGGCCCAGCTATAAGTGCCTCAGAGAGATGCTTCAGGGGTGGTTTGTGAGGATGAATTCATGGATTCATGCAGTTCCCAGCACAAGACCCAAACACCTGTTAAACTCTGTTCTGAGCGCTTCGGTGGAATTTAACTGGTGCTTTGGGATGAGTCTCAGCCCACCAGGGGAAAAATCCAAGGTGCCGTGTAATGCAGACTTCGACTGCATTTGTAGTTAGAACAATGTATAAGCTTTGAATTGCCTAAGCAGTCATCTGTAAACTATTACTTGCTATTGCATGTAAGAATAATGATATTGGGTGATATGTTCAAGTACAGGAAGGTTCACCACCCTCCCCATGCGCCCACCTAAAATTTTAATTGCTAAATGAGGTGGCCTCACATGGCCCTCTACCCAGCACCTCTGGATGGACCTCCCTGCATGTACACCTCCTGCAGGCACCCGTCATCCCTGGGTTGCAGTTATTTCATCTCAGGCCCCTCTAAAAGTATTTAATGAACTAAGCCTCATAATGTTACTGAGCTAGGTGGGGTTATCTCAACTTTACGAGGCCCTGTCCTGGCACTTTGCAAAGCTACCCGGTGGGTCAGTGGCAAGGCCATCTGGTGCGCTTATGTTGTGCAATGCTTGCTGGGTAGTTGGGAGCAGGGCCATTCTTTCGTTCTGTGTCTGTACAGCTCCTAGTATAATACAGTCCACGTTTAGGGTTTGAAGGTGTTATGGTAATACAAATAATTTTCCATATTATAAAAAGCGAGCTGCCTGTCTGTCTGTCCCGCTGTCGTCTCACGATCGATAAGCTTGTGAGAAAAGTCTCTCGGGGGCTGACACCACCATTTTAGACAGAGAGCAGAATGAACACCGCTGAGTAAGGACTCGGGCTCTGCGCATCCCAAGGGAGAGGTACAGGCAGTGCATGGGCTGGCTGCAGTGGTGGGTTAAAGGGAGGAAGTCGCCCTTCCTTGGCCAGGCCCTGCACCTTTCCCTAGAACAGACTGAGCAGCTTCCTGCCCCATCTCTGAACCCCAGGGACACCGACCCTCACAGGAGAGCAGCACTGCCTCCCCACTGGGACATGGATGTCAGTATGGTGACCCTTCTTCCTTCAGCATAAAAGGAGAGCACTGGGCTGCTCCTGCACTGGGAGCGGTAATGAAGCAGGGGCAGCCGTGGTCCCTTTAGAGGGAGGGAACCCAGATCCCTTTAGAGCTGGGTTCCTTCCCGGTGTAGGCCCCGAGCAGGGCACTTCAGGGAACAGACCCAGCGTTGCAGGAGGGAGTAGGGGTTCTGCTAATGGACAGAGCGGACCATCTGGCACAGCCGGATTCTTTCTGCAGGCGGAGTTGCTGGGAGCCAAGGGAGGGTACCTCCCACAGGAAGATGCTGGGGAGCGGGGCTTTGGAAGGGGCTTGTGGGGTGCAGGGTAAGGACTTTAGCTGACCGGCAGAGGCGGGTGTGGGGCATGGATATTTTTTACCTTCCATATTAGAAACAACCAGTGCAAATAAGTACTTTGGCTGTAGTTGCCACCATGGGGCTGGTCCTTTTAGTAGATAGTAATAATAATGCCATTTTTGCTTGTAAGATGCAGAATTTGCAGCTCTCCCATAAGATCTCAGAAGATTTGTGATCACTGCTTCTAAGATGCTTAACAACAAAAGATATTATTCTGCATCATAATAAACTTGGACCAAAGTTGAGCAAAAATATAATGTACTGAAAAGCAATATACGTTTCCTGACTCACTTGCTACTAAAATGTTCTTTTGTAGGAGTTGTTACAACATTCTGACCATGGGATCTCATATACCCTAAGCAGTAATTCTTGTTCTACTGAGCAATCGTCTGCTATCTAACCCGTGTAGACCTAATGGGGAGAAAAGGCTCTAAATGAAAGCAGGACACAGATGTTTAATAAAAGGCCATATTAGGTGTAGTGCTAGCCTTCACAGTGCTGTTCACATGTGCACGCTTGTGGGGGCGCGCTCTGTTGGAGAAATGTGCTTTTTGAAGACTTTTCATTAAGCAAGAATTTATGAGAGTGGGTGAAAATTGTGCTTTGCTGCCTGAGAAGTCGGTTAGCAGTGTTTCTTCAACCATTTTAGTAACCCCACTTGGCAGGCACTTAGAAAATTTCCCCTGCGAAACAAAAAAAAATGTATGTTTGGATTCAGTTCCAATACCCAGTTGCATTAGTCAGCATGGACCGATGTTCATATTACTCAGTGGCCTTCCCCCACTCTCACCCAGCTGGGTTTCAAAACCAAGAAAAACCAGCTAACAATTTATAGCCAGTGAAAACTAGCATACAGATGACGTAAGGCGTTACTGCGATTGGCTGCTTGTTTTAGTAGTCACCTTAGCTGGACTTTAGGAAGTTGGTGCTGTCAAAGCCAAATTTATCTGATGAATGAATGAAGAACCAGAACAGAAAATAAATATCAGCAACACCTGGTTTTGGCTGATCACGGGTTTTTAAGCTCACACTACTACCATAGTTTAGCATTTTAAAATCGTCTCAAAGTAAAGAGGAAAATCTTTCTCAAAAATAAATTAGACACTTATATGGCTAGTGACAATATCCACAGATATTATTCATTTGGTAAGTTTTCAAAGAAGCCACTGGGTGCTTTCTTGTAGTCTGCCTTTCATGCCTGGGAAGACCTCCCCATAAATAAGCAAATCCTTCATGAAAAGTGTCCTACGCCATTATGTCTACAAAATTCTTGACAACAGTCGGAAAGCTAGTGCCTAAGGCTTGGTCTATAGTAGGCAGGCAAGTTGATTACAGATATGCAATTCTAGCTACAGCAAATTGCATATCTAGAATTGTCTTATCTGCAATTGACTTACCTGGCAGTACACACAGAGGAAGGTCGACAGAAGAAGCTCATCTGTTGACCTCCCTTACCCCTCATAGTATCAAGGAGTTCAAGGGTTGACTTCTGACACCAGGTAGTTCAGTTTCATGCGTCTCTACCAGGCATGCAAAATAGAACTCAGGAAGATCGACCCTGACCGGGTCGATCTTCCCCATAGTATAGACAAGCCCTAAGGCTATCATGATGTCCAGTATTTTTTCCGTGTACTCTACCATCTGTCCATCTCTATCCTCTCTCTCTTTCTTGTCTTGTACTTATAATAACATAAGCTCTTTGGAGCACGTACCAAATTTTTGTTTTCTGTTTTTACAGTACCTAGTGTAACAGGGGTCTCATTCTAGACTACAGCACCTAGGTGCTACAACCATACAAATAATAAATAATTACTGCAATTAATTTTTTTTTCAAATCTGTGAGGTCTGGAAGGAATATCATAGAGTTGGTATCTGACAAATTATGAAAAGCGTCTTTTTGACTGAACTGGCCAAAAAATCCCATTTTTATCCACTTCTCAGGTGTTCATTGGAGAACTGGAATGTTTTTACTTGCTGAAAACTGAAAAAATAAAATAAGTTTTCACGGTTTTGATTTTTTCAACAAAACCAAAAAACTTCAAGAAAAATATTTTGTTTTCATCCGAATTTTTCATTGTGGTAAGGATACAATGATAGTGCCTCATGCTTCAAGTCTTAAGTAAGCCTCTAGCTCTTGGAGAAGGAAGAAACTTTCCCTGGAGCAGATTCTCTCTTTAACTGCCTAAACAGGGATTTCTGAACTTTCCCTTGGAGCAGCAGGGACTGACAAATGCTAGACATGGGCTATTGAACCATTGGTTTGATTTGGTGATGCAATTTCTATGTTCATATGATTTCTTTAAACTCCCCATATCCATTGGTAAAGCTATAGGATGTTTAAAAACAATGGAAGTTTCTAGTATCACATAACAACCCACTTCTCCCTGGCACCGCCTCATAGGTCCAATCCTATCACAGCTCAAAACCACAAATTGTCTCCTGGTGAAATTGACACGAGATCTGTAGAAGTGACCCCACTTGCCAAGATTTAGAGTGTATCAAGCAGTATTTTTTTTTGTGCCAGTACTTGCCGGTACTGAGTACTGGTACCGTGGCAGCCCCAACCATGGAAATGGCTGGGGGTGGGGAGCAGGGAGCCAGGCTGAGTATCAGCTCCTCATTTTGTTTACAAAAAGGCACTGGCAGCAAGTGTTGAGACTTTGGTTTCAACGTGTTGCTAATTATTTAAAGCCTTTTAAGCGAGGCAGGAAGTTCTCCCTATTAGAAGCCACGAGCTTTATTTGTACTCCATACCAGCCCTTCTGCAGTTTTGGAGATGGACTTTTTAAAGATTTTTTTTTTTAAAATCCTGATGGGGATGGGGAAATGGGGTTGTGTAAGGTATCAGAAATAACACACACAACAGGTTGAACCTCTGTAGTCTGGCACTCTCTTGTTTTGCAACATCTGTAAGCCAGCATGATTTTGGTTAGCTGGATGACCATTTATCATGGGTGTGGGCAAGTTTTCTGTGGTCCCATAAAGTTTGTTTTCAACCACCAGTCCTGGCTGTCAGTGTTCCGTGCTGCTATTTAGCTGTAATTTACCCCTAATGTCTTCTAAGAGCCCAGTAAGCAGTGGAAGTGTTGCAGAAGTGGGGGGAAAAAAACCCAGAAAGTCACTTGAGTAAAAGTGAAGCTGGCCTGGGGCGGGGCGGGGGTGAATGTACTTAAGTACAAGTTACCAGTGTCCCTCTGGAAAACTACTTGAGTAAAAGTACTCACACAAGCATGCATACATCACGTCTTTATTGTACTCAAGTATCCAGGAGTGAAAGCAGCTGCACTTTTACTTAAGTAACCTTTTGGGTACTTTTTCCACTTCTGAAGTGTTGGTAATGACCTCCTGTAGTTCAGCAAATTTTCTGGTTCACCACCAGTCAGCTTCTGAGGATGCTGGATGGGAGAGGTTCAACCTGTACAAAGAGAAGCAGAAGGAAAATTTGCATTATGATGTTAAGTAGAGATGGGCACAACTAAACTTATGGCCTTTCTTTCCGAAAAAGTGATAGACCGATGCTGTCATTTTTATCAGTGGGGGTGAATGAAATACCTCTGCCCCCAAATTAGAAACACGGCTTGACCTCTGGGAATGGAAAGTGTTTGGCTGGTATATAATGCCAATTACCCATGGAACATGATACACAGCTGTGCATTCAACTTACCTGCACAAGGATTTTCTGTGACGTCATGTTTCAATGTACTTTCTCCTACATGGTGCTGTAAACTGAGTCTTCCCAGGAAGTAGCTGCACTTTGCTTTCTACTATTATTGAATCCTATCCTACTGCAACCACCCCTTTGAGTTTTAACGTGCACCCGGCCCTTGCATGACATCCTGTGCTCTTTGCAAGTGTCCTGAAATGCACAGGGTAAAATTCACAGCACAAGGTCTATCTATGCACTTCAATCAACTTCAGGCCAGTGGAATTCTGTACTACTCCCCTTATGGGCATAAGAGCTACTTAGAAGGTGTCTAGAGCTTGGTACTAGCCTTGTGAATAAGGGATAAATGTCACCCAAAGAGAAAATGAAAGCCTGGCTCTGTGTGGAGGAGGGAATGGACTGCAAGCTGTGCATCACACTGAGAGTAGCGTTAAACGAGACCTGGGCTTTGTTCCCAGCTTTGTCAGGCTTCTTCTGTGATTCCGGACCAAAGAGAGCAACTCTGTGGGCCTTAGTTTCCCCTGCAGAAGAGGGGAGTGACAGGCTGGAGTGTTCTGAGGATCTAACCATTGGAGGGTCTGGAAGGAGCTTTGTGGGTTGTGTGATGGACTGTGCAAGAGAACTGCAAAATAGTGATCTGCCAACCAGCCAGCACAGATAAGCAGCCTTCCTTGCAGGCAATTCAGAGAGCTGATGGACAGAATAGACTGTTGACATGGAACATCCCTGCCCTCCTCCATCTTAGGCACTCTAGTGGGGGATGAAAGCCTCTGACCCCGGGAGATCTGAAAGCAGTCGGATGCTGCAGTGACAGGAGTTCAGGAACTACTTTAGCTAGGAGGCTGTGCCTGATGGCTGTTGCACTGAAGAGGTTAGTTATAAGCAGTTTTGATAAAAAGATGATGTTTCCAGAGGAGAATAGAGCAGCATTTTCAATGGCACTGCATGCAAAGTGGGACGCACGCTTATACCAGAGGAGGCCTATTGTCACTAAAACTTTCTCACACATCCTGTACCGCGGGTGGCATGGCTCTCAAGGCCTTAAGTCAGCTCCATTTGGCTGGACTTTTCCACTGAAAAATAACACAGGACATGCCCTTAGCACAGGTATAGCAGTCAGGAACTTCCTGTTCTAAAAGCATCTTACAGGTACCAGCCAAACCAGACAGGGATGAGGCATAGGGAGTGGTTATTTTATCAGCATGGAAGCGCTGTCATTTTAGTTCTTTAAAATAAGAAAGAGAGAGAGGCAGAGACAAAAAGCACTTTCTGGCAGGCGCTAGGTAGAACTCCCTCTCTAGCCTGCTGTCCCGTTGTTGTGGCTACAAGATTCCGGAAACAGACATCAGTTGCGGGAGATTAAATAATAGCTGTTTCGGGAGGAACTGGTATTTTGTTTTCAGACTTCCAGTCATTAGCTAAGACCGTGCCAGTTAAGTATGGTGAAGCTGTGAAATAGAACAAGGGCTTGGCATTCTGTCCTGTATTTAACTTTCTGATCTTATGTTCTTTGAATGTACAAAGGGCCAGCAGGAAAAGTGCAGATAACAAATGAGTGTGAGTTTAAGGAAACAATAAACTCAGGGAAAGTATTGATTTAAAGCGCTGATTCTGATTTCTCTCATGTCAGAGTAAATAAGGAGTAACCCCACAGCAGCCAGTGGCCTTACACCAATATGAGAGGCAAAATGAAGCTCATGTATCAGGAATGTTCATGCCTCTGCTAGCAAAGGATCTTGAAAGTAACTGACATCTGAAATGGTGAGAGGGAGCTGAAGTAGCTCCTCATCTGTCCTGAAAATCCCAGGGCAAAACCTTTCTCAGTTTGAACTTGCAGGAATGAGTGGGAATTTTCTTGGATTAAGGATGGAGTGAGGACCTCAGTGTTTGTGTCACTGCTGATCCTATCACACTTTATTTATGAGGTTTTTATTAGTGACTGAATCACAGAACTGCAAAGTCTAGACGAGTATTAATATCGGGACTGACTTAAAGGGAGGTTCTCAAAGTGCTTTTCATAGTATTGTATCAAAAAGGTGAGCTCTCAAGAAAAAGAATGGCATAAAACCCCCTGATAATCACTATCCCTAGGGAAAAAGCAGGGAGGAAAGCTGCTTGTACATTCCACTAGCCGAGGCTTTTACAGCAGTGATATTGCAGTACTTAGCTCCTGAATGTTAGGAACCTTACAGAGTGTCAGTTTCAGAGCAGATGAGATCTAGTCTGAGCCATAAGGGCTTCTTCACTCATTTGCTGCATTAATACATTTATAACTCTCCAAGATGAAAGATATAGGCTGTAAATTCTGAGGCTTCAAGGTTTAAGATTGCTGCCGGCTATCAGGTGGGAATGATTTTTCTATGCTCTTTAAAAACATTGCGTAGCTCATCAGTGCATTGTAGAAAAGTGTTGTGTTCCTCTGAACCATTAAAGATTGGCCAATTAATCAGATGAATGTTCTGGCTCTGTATGCAGTCTCTGAGTGGTAGACATAGTGGTAGCCAGTCTGTAGCTTCACAAAAAACAATCAGTCCTGTAGCACCTTAAAGGCTAAGAAATTTATTTATTAGGTAATGAGCGTTCGTGGGTAAGACTCACTTCTTCAGATCTGGAGCAGAGAATAAGAATCCAGGATTTACATAGCAGGACAGGGGAAAGGAAGGAGGGGGAAAAAAAGGCTGGGGGTGGGAGTCATCTGTCATGAATAGGACCAGTGGAAGAAGTCAGTTAAGTCAACTGGGATGGGTGCCATTCCTGCAAATATCAAAGGTGTAGAAATTGCCCTCGTAATGCCTAAGATAATTGAGAACTCTGCTAAGCCCCAGGTTAAAGGTGTCAAACTTGCAAATGAATTGCAATTCAAACGTCTCCCTCTGTAATCTTGTGGTAAAATCCTTTTGTAGGAGAATGGCTACTTTCAAATCTTGGTCCTGCATGGGAAAACATGTCTTCTTCCTTTTGGCAGAGTAACTCAGAGACCATGACGGTGGTGGTTATAGGCTTTAGATCTAAATCAGCAAGACTCTTTCCAGTTGCCCATCAGCATCATGCCTTGGTGCTGGTGGTACTGCATGCCCAGAGATTGTTTTTCATGCATAATTTAGTCATGTAAACATCAAGCCGTCCATTGTTGAGCCATTAAAGCAGCTGAGTACATGCATGCTAAACCAGCAATTAGAATTCCTTTGGGCAAACAGGTTTACCAAAAGCCTCTGCCCATGCGGAGAGCCTTATATTCTAAACCCAGTAGCTCCATGCTGCTCTCTTCTGCCTGCCTCTTCCCTGCCACCTCACCCCACAGCCCACTCCTCAAATAGATATTAGGCAGAGGCACCAAATACACATAAAATAATGGCTGTTAGGAAAAAGGCATCAGTTATACTGGAGCGAAAGGGAGTTCTGCCACAAGTTTCAATTACTTCTTCATGTTTATTACGTAGCTGTGGAAGAGAATGAGTCCTTGGCTTCAGGTGGTAACACAGTTGCGGCCATAATACCATTCTGAATGCATGGAGGGATGTTAGGAGAGAGGACAAAGGTAAAGCCAATCCGATCAGAGTCATTTCTGATTGCAGTAAGCGGGAGAGATACCAGGACCAAAGACTGTTACCATCTGATAGCTGTCCTGTGGCCTATGCAGAATGGAGATATGTCTCAATCCAGTTCCTCCAGGATCACGGTTCATATCTTAAGCATCACAACAGATTTCCAACCCTCCCATCTTTGTTGGCAATCCTGGCAGAACAAGAGGCTGACTTCTACCCTGGAACTGGTCCCTCTGTGATTCATGGTGGTGTCGCATTGCAGGAGCTGCATTAGAGGGGAAAACAGACTGTTGCTGCCCATGTTTGACTAGGTCAGTCTCTGGGTTCTCAAGCAGGCCATGTTCCACCACACTAACACACTGCAAAGTATAAGTGGCCAAACAGATATTACTTGAAAATAACTTTCTCCCCTCTTTCCCACCTACCTGGGCACTGACAGCGTGTGTGCAAACAACCTAGAGCAGAATGGCCCAGCCTAGTCCTACGGAGCTTCACAGTTAAGTGCCATGGACCAGTCATATTACCAGAGACCCTTGGCTGTAAAAGCTTAAATATAATAGACCTTCCTCCCCTTAAATTGCATCCCAAAAGCACTAACACCAGTACTGTGGGCTTCAGAGTATTCTTCTGCATCCATTACAATAACCCTGGCTTACTTTACTGAAAAAAAGGGCAAGGGAAAGTTAAAATCTTTTCCTGACATGTCCCTTTCCACAAACGTATCTCAGACACAAATCTCTTGCTTTGCCACAGACATTCAAATTTTTTGCTAGACATAGTTTTCTCTCCCCTGCCTTCACCAGCTTCTTCACTTTTCCCTTATCTCTGGATCCATTTCCAACTCCTTTTTGGTGCTCCCTCATGCCATGTTTCCCTGGAAAATCTTCTTTGGGGCTGCTTTGGAAAACGGCATCAGTTCTGGGTTGTAGCTGGCTGCCTGTCTCAACCGAGTGCCTAAAGCTTAACAGGGCAAAGAATAAAGAGCTGCGAAATGCAGAGATATAACAGATGTTGACGGGTCGTGAAAAGACTAGACGCGGGAGCCTAAAATAATAAATCTGAAAAATTAACACGTAGGAAAATGAAAAAAGGAGCAATATGTTTTGGTAATCAGTTTGAACTGTTGAACCCGCCGGCTACAGTTCAAAAATCTCTGGTATTAGGCAGCTGTCATTCAATCGATGATTAACACGTTACTGAATTTCTCCAGTTGTTTAATAAAAGTTTTACATAACATGAAGGTAATTGCTTCCAAATGTGAAGGTAACAATGTGGATCTCTTTGAATGGCATTGTTGGTGAAAACCCCTCTTGCTGCCATTGAATGAGGCAGAGTCCTGCTATGAAGATTCCCAAGATGGCCAGCTGTGTCCTCAGCCACTTCCCTTTAAAGAGACAGACAAAGTAAGGGGTTGGGAAGAGCAAGGATTTATACCGGGCTTTTTGTCTTTCCTTTAAATTGCTGCAAATCCAGACAGGCCTCTTGTTCCAGATCTGTGGCACTGTCACATACCTTCTATATGAAAACTGACTTCCATCCTGTTGGATACTCAAAAGCAAGTTGAAAGCAAATGTGGGTAAAGGGAAAGCCTCAGCAGATGGGGGAATGATGAGGATGTAGGTATAACTGAATTTGCCAAAGGTGGGTTTGGGTCTTCATGATAGGCATAGTCCTCCAACTCCTCAGCTAGGTGTGTACAGTTACATCATTAGAAAGAGGCTGTTGTTCTGAATCCTACACATGGTCAGAACCTTAAATTGTCCAGACTGAGCCCAGAAGGAGGAACATTTTAACCTGTGGACACTGCTGGGCCACCCCCCCTCAGCTAGTACATCTGGAGTTGCTCCATCCAGTGTAGCTGATTTACACCCATTGAGTTTGTGGTTTTCCAGGACACCGTTGTTCATGTGCCTGTCTTGGAAGGACAGGCGCATGAACACTAGTGTCCTGGAAGAGTTGAATATGACCAGCATTGAAGTCATTATCATTCACCAGCAACTTCTTTGGACTGGTCACATAGTTTGGATGTCTGATCAGCACTTCCCAAAACAGATTCTGTTTTCCGAGGAGCAGGAAGGACAGAGGAGCGTTGAGGTCCAGAGGAAGCGATATAAGGAAGTGCTGAAGGCATACATGAAAAAGCACAGCATTGGTGATGACACTGGAGAGAGCCTTGCCCAGGACCGTCCCCAGTGACAGTGCAGACAAGAAGAGATGGAGAAGAAGAAGAGAGTGACAAAAACTGCTCTGTGCCTCTCCAACTGCTAGCTGCAACTGCCCCTTCTGTGATAAGACCTGCAGCTGCAGAATTAGGCTGATCAGCCATTAACAGACTCACAAATAGGAAGGTGACATGAAGATGTTCTACTCATTATTGAGTGACATCCAGGAGATTTGGTTTGTTATGTAAAAGAATTGTTGCAAGAAAATGCCATGATTTACTAATAAATTCCACCATGATGGGTGCTGTGCCAAGAGAGAACCGTGAGCTGGGGTGTGAACTTGTGGGCTACAGGGTTTCAAATCACCCAGTGAAGTTACAAAATGATAGCAGCAGAGCCAGGATAGTCTTAAACAATGACTCTATTATGGGACAGACTCTGAGCTGCTATACATTGGCATGGCTCCGGTAGGAAGCTGAGGGTCTGGCCAAAAGCCCCCATAGACGGCTATTAGAAATTTGTTTGACTGGGAAGTCTTGATAGGAATAAATATTTTGGGGAAATACTTGGCAATTTTCTCAGCATGGTAGGGAGTGTGAAATATCCTCCTTGCCGTGTTGGCCTGCAATGGCATCTCTGTCGTGACCACCACTGCTCTTTCCATATTATTATGGAGGACCGTGATAGCGATGGGCGACAGTCCAGTGGCTAGACATCAGCTTGGGGCTTTGGAGAAATTGTTTCAATTCAGTCCTATGCTGCCAGCCACCTCATCTTTGTGGCCTCAGTGCCCTGAGAATCGCCCTGCCCAGCACATGCAGGAGTGCCTTGAGGATAAACACATTAAAGACTGTGAGATGCTCAGATCCTGTGGTAATAGGAGCCATTTAGTACCACAGATAATCAAATTCCCTGGCACAACAACATCTGAGCAAATTAAGATTCTTATTATTAACAGGTGACATTCACCTGGTGCAGAAGCTTGCACGCCTGCCCTGCTTTGAGGCCTTGCAACTCTGGGGGCTAAATGTCAGTGAGTTAGAACTGCTTTGGGTATTTTACCACCTACCCTCCATCCTCATTGACTTGAAAAGCCTGGCACATAGGTGTGGCCTAGGGCGGTGGGCCAGATCTAATGTGGTGGCTTGCCAAGCTGTGATTGTTTTTTCGATTTTACTGCACCTGGGAGGTCTGGGCCTATTCCCAGCACCACTGGCTGCCCCAGCTGCGAGAGACAGAGTGATTTGCAGGCGTGTGATTAAAACCATATTTTCAGCTTCACAATGTGATGTAAGTGGCAGGTGGTGGAGATGACATGAACCAAGGAAGGAGAGGAGGGAAAAGAATTCGTTTCTGAGACCGGCCAGCTTCTTCATGGAGATACACATTAGAAAAGCTTGTAGAAGGGGCCTGAGCAAAGGACTGGAGTATAGATTGCAGGGGCCGGTCCAGTATTGGTTGGGGTGGAGGGGGAGCTGCTGGGATCAATAGAGTCCCTCTCCTTTTTCAGAGGCACCTGCAGTATGTGTCATTCCCTCAAGCAGTCCCACCTGCTGGCATTGTCAGGCATTCAATTTTGGTAATGTGGATGAGTGGATAAAAGACACAGAGGGATAATAATGGAAGGCAGGATAATGGAGTTGGGAGCTAATTATAATTTAATGAACACATGTACCTGTTCAGGAAGCTAATATATTAAAAACTCCTCCTTTGGTGTATATTTTAACCCATCACCATCAGCTTTTAACACAAGAGAAAATAAAGCTTCTTTTGTGTTCCAGGGTTTTTTCTTTGAGAATCCCTGAATGTAGAATATACTCATTGGCTTTCTTGGTTCCTACACAGCTCTAAGGGAGTTCCAGACAGGCTCTGTAGCTATTATGATTATTATTTGTACAGTACAGTAAAGAAGTATAATGCTTTGTAGGCCTATAAAAACAATAGGCCAAAACCTGCTCTGTTATACCAGCATAATTTCATGACCTAATGTGGTGTGTTGAAGTCTGTGTTCCAATTACAAGTCATTACTTTAGGTATAAGGAGTTTCTTGGTCCTGCTAACAAGCTAGGAAGCTCAGTAAGAAAGCTTATGATCTGGGTCTTCTGTTTAAAAGAATCAATCTCGAGCAAGTTGGGGTTAAGTTGTGCCTCTTTGCCTGAGGGAGCAGTCTGCTTTCTTTCTCTCTGTTTTCTGGTTCTTGCATGATAAGTGCTCTAGATTCTAAGAAGTAAAGTAGTGGTACTTTGCAGCTTTCCAGAAAGATAATAACATAAAAGACTTTAACTTCTCTTTGTGTATGCTGTGAAAGCAACCACTGGCTAATGGTGACCCAATGCCCGTGCCTCAAAGAATTTACAGAATACATGAAGACACCACATGGTGAGTGATAGTAATAAGCACTGAGGGAGCCAGGGAAAGGTTGGAGTAATGCCTAGCACGATAAGAATATGACTTTGCTTTGGTTAGTAATAGACACATCCTGTGCGATATTTGTGCTAGGGCAGGAATGTATAACTATTTATCTGCCTATAAGTGGCTATACATGGAGCCTGAATTGGACTGACATGTCAGCATGCCATTGCTGAGCAGCTCCAAGACAGCAGGGGCATGTGACCATAGGAAGACTGCATCAGGAGATGTTTAAGTTGCTAGATGTCTTCGTGCTGAGTGGCATTACCTGCTGAGATGAAACTAGTTGGCTGCCTTACCCCTGTCTCCAAGGTGAATCCAGCCAGTTTTTCACAAAATAAAAAAGCAGTCCTGTAGCACCTTAAAGACTAGCAATATTCATTATTAGGTGATGAGCTTTCGTGGGAGAAGAAGGAATCTGAAGAAGTGGGTCCATCCCACTAAAGCTCATCAGCTAATAAAGAATATTATCAAAACAAAAAAGCAGTCAAGTAGCACTTGAAAGAGTAACAGAATAATTTATTAGGTGAGCTTTCGTGGAACCTAATAAATTATTTTGTTAGTCTTTAAAGTGCTACTTAACTGCTTTTTTTTTTGATAGTATATAGACTAGCATGGCTTTCTCTGTTACTAATAAAGAATATTGTTAGTATCTGAGGTGCTGCAGTACTGCTTTTTCTGTTTTATGAAGATACAGACCAACACAGCTACCCCTCCGAGACTGTAGGCACTTCTGTTCATACTCACAAGAAATACACACTTCTGCCTTTGCTTTTTGTTTTGTTGTGTTTGATCTAACTCAGTGGAGTTTGGGTGTCCTTCTCAACTTGTATCATGCAGTTATAAAGAACGACGGCGGTGTTTTACCCAGGGATCAGGAGCATCAGTAAATGGAAGGAAACCTGGTCACTGAAAGAGAGCAGGACAGACCAGAAAGGATGCTGGCTTGCCTGTATTGTGTATGCCTCTATTGTCCATGCCTATACTGTGGCCAGCGACAGTTTTGAGTTCGCCAAGACCCACTGCAGAGCAACAAATCTCCTCCTCGAAAGGAGAAGTCTCTTTTAAAGATTGGGGCTGAAATTGTAGATTTTTCATTGCAATTTCACGCCTCTTAAGGTGTTGGTTCAGCCAATTACAGAAATCAGGGAAAGCTGTGAAATGTAGCTCTGGATCAGACTGAAATTTAGCCGTGACATTTAAATATGGATCAGGCTTGTATTCCAACTGTTTCACTCCCCACAGTTCAGAGAGATTTGGATCCTGGATTTCCCCTTTTGTGCATTTGCTAATGCTTGTTTTGTGGGCAAAACTCTGGGGACTATTTGACTCATTTTCTCCCGTACTGTAAAAAAGCAAGAAAAAGTACTTGAGTTTCCACCCCAACTTCCAGCTGAAATGTGCCCATCTGTGTGATCTACCCTCACCAAAGTTCAGCACATCCAGCTTCTGGGGATGCAGTTCTGGCCCCTCTTTAATTCCAAATGCTCCCACTAATGTAATTTTGGGAGATAGTATGAACTCCTGCCTCTGCTTGCTCCATCTCTGCATCTTTGTGTGGCACCATTTAACGGCATCAGGTTGAAAGTCATTTAGGTTGAGCAGGCCAAGCACCGAAAATACCAAGAGGACTTACACCCTGTGCTGCCACCCAAGATATCATGTATCTTGATGTCAGTGGCAGAGCTGTTCACATCAGCGATTCTTCCTGGTTATTCCATTTGCTTTGCTACACAGCAGATGAACAAGTGTGCAAGGATCTCAGGCCTGCAGGTTGCCAGCTGCTGATAAATCACTTTATGCCGATGATCAGTTGTTCCCTGTTTATGATTATACTCACCCATACACACACGCACACTCCATTTTGTTGTTGCTGCTGCCAATAGTTGCTCCCCATAACCGCTCTGGCTAGAGGAGTCTGATGGACGGTTGGAGCCGGGCTTCTACTGATCCAGACTGACGCTCCAATGCTGACAAGATGAGACCTGGGGTCCCTCTGCAAGATGCTTTAGATTTATGGTGTCGTCTCTCTCATGCAAGTCGACACTAGTTAGCCATCATATGCATATGCAGATGCATAATCTGTGAGAGCCACCATATGCATATGCAAAAAGCAGTCAAGTAGCACTTTAAAGACTAGCAAAATAGTTTATTAGGTGAGCTTTGGTGGGACAGACCCACTTCTTCAGACCATAGCCAGACCAGAACAGACTCAATATTTAAGGCACAGAGAACCAAAAACAGTAAGCAAGGAGGACAAATCAGAAACAGATAATCAAGGTGAGCAAATCAGAGAGTGGAGGGGTTGGGGGGGGAAGGTCAAGAATTAGATTGAGCCAAGTATGCAGACGAGCCCCTATAGTGACTCGGAAAGTTCCCATCACGATTTAAACCATGTGTTAATGTGCCGAATTTGAATATAAAAGCCAGCTCGGCTGTTTCCCTTTCCAGGACGGTGTGATAATTCTTCTTCAGTAACACGCATACCTTTAGGTCATTGACAGAATGCCCCATTCCATTAAAATGTTGACTAACTGGTTTGTGGATCTGGAGTGTTTTGATGTCTGTTTTGTGCCCGTTGACCCTTTGTCTAAGGGAGTTAGAAGTCTGTCCAATATACAAAGCATCTGGGCATTGTTGGCACATGATGGCATATATGATGTTAGTAGAGGAGCATGAGAAAGTGCCTGTGATTCTGTGAGTAACCTGGTTAGGTCCAGTGATGGTATTTCCAGAGAAGATATGTGGACAAAGCTGGCAGTGGGCTTTGTTGCAGGGAAAGGTTCCAGGACTGGTATTCCTGGGGTATAGACTGTGGCTGTTAGTGAGGATCCTCATGAGGTTGGGAGGTTGTCTGTAGGAGAGAATATTGGACCATGATGCCCAAACAGGTATCTGTAGCTCCATGACTAGGAAGTGGGTGGGTAACATATTTTCAAGCATTTTTTTCATTTACTTTATTGTGAAAAAAGAAGTGACCTGGTTGCTGGTGAAAAGTATGGGAAAGGGCCTGGACAACACTGAAACACTAAAGATTGGGCATATTACTCCATCCATTCGGTATTAGTCAGATGGGCAACTAGGGAAGTGGCAGAATTCCAAGAGTTAAAGGAAAAAAAGCAACTGCACCATCTTATGTCACTTATCTAAAAGCACATTATCAAGCCCAGCCTCTGTTTATAATCATGCCATAGGCTGATTGGGTACACCTCACTGATGCTCGTGAGAGAAAGAAAGCAACAGCAGCAGTGCACCAACAGAGCCAGGACAATTCACTTGACCCCACTGTGAACGCCCATGCCATTCAATGCTTGGACTCCTCAGCCACATGTCAGTCCACAACCATTAAGCCTGTGCAAGCTCAAGATGTCATTGTTGGACACAATGGACTACCTACAGGCTGTGCTGTCCAAAAAGTAGGATGCAGAAAAAGAGGCCAGATTAGATTTGCATGAAAACTTGGCCCTATAAAAATGTATTCCTAGAATTTCTAGCTACTGGGTGCTGAGAAGGAATTTTCCCAGGGGCAGGTTATCTCAAAACTACTTACTGCAGGGTATTTGCATAGTCTTCTAAAGTAGCTGGTATAGGTAACTGTAGGTAACAGGACTGTGAGTTAGATGGACATTTGGTCTCAGGTGATCTGGCAATTCCTGTGTTCCTAGGAGTGTAAAATTTTAAAACAAATCCTCTTGGATAGGCAAAGGAAATGAATAGTTGGGATTTACTGGTGTTAATATGCTGGATAAGGAGGAACGAGGAAACAGGGAGGAGAAAAGTCTGAACATCAGGAGGAAGGAGAATCCCCCACATGGTTAAAGTGAAATTTCTCTCTGGAAAGAGTTCAAGAAAATTACATTCCTTCTGGGTTTCTCTCTCTCTTCTTCTGGCTTATAAAAACACCTTGGCTAGGATATTACATCAGCTTTGACTTTTATTGAAACTCCCTGTTCTGGCTGTGCAGTTTTCATGCTGTAAGACAAAAGTAAAACTTTCTGGCAGGAACTAAAATTAGGTAGGAAACTTTTTGTTGGTGTTTTGATTTATAGGAGAAATTCAGCCTTCTGTGCATTTTGAACATTCTGAGGGGCATGCCTTTCAAAGGGATGCTGCTGATTTCTGAGAGATTGAGCTCAGAGATATCAAGGAAGAAATAATTGACGTTCTTCCTTCTGCCTGGTGTGTTTAACATGTTGCCAGGTAAGCAAGGCCCCCAGTGGCTTAGATTGCTCTTTCAGAATAGGGCCCCTAGATGCAAAAAAGGGTCATGCTGAGTTTTAGTTTTGCAAAATCAGCTATTGTCCAGCTCTGCTTTTGGAGAAGGAGGTGTGAGAGATTGAATAAGAGTTTGTTTTGCACCTTTCTAATTGCAACTCCTCTCAGCACACCAGAAGGCCACTCATGAGACAGGATGATTGGCACACAAAGGTGTTAAGACTGGGGGTTGGGGAGTCTCAGACTCTAGCTTTCGTTCTGCCACTGGGTCATTGTTAGATAAGGGGAATGGCTGAGCACAAGAAAGCTTCTCCAGAGACTGGGGTGCAGAGATTTCTTGACTGCATGACTGCTGTGTCAGTAGGGGGATTCTTTGAAGGGATGCCCAGCACTTGTGGAAGATCACACTCCATGCCTAGTTGTGCTCATCTGAAGATGTCAACAAAATATATAACCTTTCGGTCACCATTCTCCTGTTCACAGTTATGCTGGAAGGACATAACAATTGGGGTTCCACAAGCATCAGTTTTAGGATCAGTTCTGTTCACTGTCTTCATCAATGACTTAGATAGTGGCATAGAGAGCACGCTTATAAAGTCTGTGTCTGATACCAAGCTGGGAGGGGTTGCCAGTGCTTCGGAGGATAGAGAGATCATTCAAAATGACGTGGACAAACTGGAGAAATGGCGTGAGGTGAATAAGAAGTTCCATAAGGACAAATGCAAAGTGCTCAACTTAGAAGAGAACAATCAGTTGGACACATGGACTATGCTTACACTGTGGATGCTATATTTGGGATACAAAATAGCAATGCTGCAGCTTTTCCTGGCACCTGAAATAATGCTGTTATTTCGGGTGTGCTCTTCTGGTTCTGCTACCCCTCATCATATGAGGGGTTATGGAATGTTCGAAATAGCCCCTTATTCCAAACTGCAGCACCTTTTGGACAGCACCAAGTCTGGAATGAGGTATTTTGGAATAATTTACACAATTTGCATTGTGCAAATTATTTAGATAAAAATCACTGGGTACATGCAGCAGTACAGAATGGGAAGTGGTTGTCTAGGAAGGAGTACTGCAGAAAGGACTCTGGGGGGTCACAGTGGCCCAAAAGCTAAATATAAGTCAACAGTGTTGCAAACAAAGAAAACTTAATTCTGGGATGCATTAACAGGAGTGTCATAAGCAAGACACGAGAAATAATTCTTCTGCTCTGTTCTGTGCTGACTATGCCTTAACAGAGTATTATCTCCAGTTCTGGGCATCTCATTTCAATAAAGTTGTGGAAAAATTGGAGAAGTTTCAACAAAGAGCAACAAAAATGTTTACAAGTCTAGAGAACATGAGCTGTGAGGGAAGACTGAAAGTATTGGGGTGGTTTAGTTTGGAAAAGAGAAGACTGAGGAGGGACATAACAGCTTTCAAGTACCCTAAGGGGTGTTATAAGGAGGAGGGAGAAAAATTATTCTCCTTAACCTCTGATGATAGAAGAAGAAGCAACGGGTTTAAATTGCTGCAAGTGAGATATAGATTGGACACTAAAAAAAGCTTCCCAACTGTCAAGGTGGTTAAGTATTGGAATAAAATGTTTACAGAGGTTGTGGAATCTCCATCATTAGACATATTTAACAGCAGGTTAAACAAACATCTGTTAAGAATGCTGCTTGGTCCTGCCATGAGTTCAGGGGTCAGGACTCAGTGACTTTTTGAGTTCCCTTCCAGTTCTAGTATTCTAGGATTCTATTGTAAGAAACATGTCCATGCGTACCTAAAGTTCTGATGATATGAAGTTGGGTTCCCAGCATGTCAGGGCTTAGAGAAGATTCTCCATGGATGGGAAAGGAGACTATGGGGATGAAGTTCAAACCTAACCGTCTCTGAGTTTCTTTCCAGCCCCAACATCTGTGCAACCAGCTCCTGCCTTTGGAAGATTTACAGAGCAACAATAAGTATTTCACCAGCTTTTTATTAATAGTGCAGCAATAAAAAAGGTGCAGCCTTTCTCTCCGAGGACTTGCAGAGCTTTTAATAATCCAAGGAGGATTTAGCTCTTCCCAATAGGTAGAATTTACTGGTGGGCATGCTTTACTGCTCATTTGTTACACTGAATCTGTTCCCCTATCATCTAAGTGTGA
The DNA here is from genome assembly GCF_033958435.1 of Carettochelys insculpta. NCBI lineage: Eukaryota > Metazoa > Chordata > Testudines > Carettochelyidae > Carettochelys > Carettochelys insculpta. The sequence goes on from NC_134152.1 coordinate 35,218,984, forward strand.
ACTGAGGCTCTGTGATGGGCTAGCCCATAAATCTCTGGGCTCTAAATCTTTTCTTTCTAATGTTTGCAAAATGGAGAAGAGGAGCTGTGTCCTGGACTAGACAAATCAGAGGTGGTTTTTGGGAGCACTTTAACCCTTTGAGTTTCTAGAGGCAATCTTTCCTCCTGGGTCGCAGAGCATGGTTTCTGTGAAAGGAAGGCTATTTCACAGTGACTTTTTAAAGCAGGCAGTTACATAAAGCAATTAAACTGTAAATGACAGCTTAAAGAGTTCCTTTGGAAGCTTAATAAGTGTAGCACTGTATGTAAGAAGTAAATCTGGCTGCATTACAATCACATTGAATGACTTACTCAGTAAATGCAGAACTCTGCTCTTATTCAGCCGTTACCTGAGTCATGTTGCTGCACTTTTCATTCAGGGTCACAGCTGAGGTGAGCTCCAGCCCGACTATTTGGATCAAGCTCAAGATTTTGAATAGTTCTATATTTGTGGTAGGAAAGATGGGGGTGGTGATGGGGGAAAGCATTGAAGGCAGGGCTTGGGGTTGGGACCATCTTGAAAATGATACAAAAATTAAATATTAACTGCAGACTAACTGAAAGTGAAGTAACCAACTGAACACTTTGCCCAAGTGCTGGTATTTCCCTCCTCTGCTGTCAGTGTGATGTCAAACATGTTCAAATCCCTGCTAGCTTCTGTCTGATCTCACATGCAAGGCGATGGGGAAACTTATGTTGTACTTTGAAGTACTGTATGGGATCTTTTCAGGGGAGAAACGGCAAAACACGAAATTGATTGGTAATACACATATAACAATCAATTTTTATCATATGCATATGATATATTACACTTACCCATACACACACACACACACACTCCATTTTGTTGCTGCTGCTGCCAATAGTTGCTCCCCCTAACTGCTCTGGCTAGAGGAGTCTGATGGACGGTTGGAGCTGGGCTTCTACTGATCCAGACTGATGCTCCAATTCTGACAAGATGAGACCTGGGGTCCCTCTGCAAGACGCTTTAGATTTATGGTGTCGTCTCTCTCATGCAAGTCAACACTAGTTAGCCATCATATGCATATGCATATGCATAATCTGTGAGAGCCACCATATGCATATGCAAAAAGCAGTCAAGTAGCACTTTAAAGACTAGCAAAATAGTTTATTAGGTGAGCTTTGGTGGGACAGACCCACTTCTTCAGACCATAGCCAGACCAGAACAGACTCAATATTTAAGGCACAGAGAACCAAAAACAGTAAGCAAGGAGGACAAATCAGAAAAAGATAATCAAGGTGAGCAAATCAGAGAGTGGAGGGGTTGGGGGGGGGAAGGTCAAGAATTAGATTGAGCCAAGTATGCAGACGAGCCCCTATAGTGACTCAGAAAGTTCCCATCACGATTTAAACCATGTGTTAATGTGCCGAATTCGAATATAAAAGCCAGCTTGGCTGTTTCCCTTTCCAGGACGGTGTGATAATTCTTCAGTAACACGCATACCTTTAGGTCATTGACAGAATGCCCCATTCCATTAAAATGTTGACTAACTGGTTTAACTATGCCTCGATTACAACATGCAAGAGATACATTTCCTGGACACTACAGTACTAATCAAGGATGACCTGATCAGTACCACACTGTACTGAAAACCTACTGATCGCTATACTTATCTACACCCTTCTAGTTTCCATCCTGCACACGTGACTAGATCCATTGTTTACAGTCAAGCTGTTAGGTACAATCGCATTTGCTCTGATCCAACTGACAGAGACCAAAAACTACAAGAACTTTACCAAATATTCATAAACCTGAATTACCCACCAGGAGAAGTGAAAAAACAAATCAACAGGGCCAGACGAATGCCTAGAGACCAGCTACTCCAAGATCGGCCCAAAAAAGCCAAGAACAGAACACCACTGGTCATCACCTACAGCCCCCAACTCAGACCACTGCAACAAATTATTAAAAACTCACAACCTATTCTTAATCAGGATGCTGCACTCCAGAAGGCCCTGGGTGACATGCCTGTTCTCTCCTACAGACAACCTCCCAACCTCATGAGGATCCTCACTAACAGCCACAGTCTATACCCCAGGAATACCAGTCCTGGAACCTTTCCCCGCAACAAAGCCCGCTGCCAGTTTGTCCACATATCTTCTCTCGAAATACCATCACTGGACCTAACTAGGTTACTCACAGAATCACGGGCACTTTCTCATGCTCCTCTACTAACATCATATATGCCATCATGTGCCAACAATGCCCAGATGCTTTGTATATTGGACAGACTTCTAACTCCCTTAGACAAAGGGTCAATGGGCACAAAACAGACATCAAAACACTCCAGATCCAGAAACCAGTTAGTCAACATTTTAATGGAATGGGGCATTCTGTCAATGACCTAAAGGTATGAGTGTTACTGAAGAAGAATTATCGCATCGTTCTGGAAAGGGAAACAGCCGAGCTGGCTTTTATATTCAAATTCGGCACATTAACACATGGTTTAAATTGTGATGGGAACTTTCTGAGTCACTATAGGGGCTCGTCTGCATACTTGGCTCAGTCTAGTTCTTGACCTTCCCCCCCACCCCTCCACTCTCAGATTTGCTCACCTTGATTATCTTTTTCTGATTTGTCCTCTTTGCTCACTGTTTTTGGTTCTCTGTGCCTTAAATATTGAGTCTGTTCTGGTCTGGCTATGGTCTGAAGAAGTGGGTCTGTCCCACCAAAGCTCACCTAATAAACTATTTTGCTAGTCTTTAAAGTGCTACTTGACTGCTTTTTGTTTTGATAGTGTATAGACTAGCACGGGTTCCTCTCTGTTACTATGCATATGCAGTTAGACATCTGTGGCATCTTCTTCTGGGTGGTGTCACAAAACAGTGCCACATTCACCTTCAGAGGGTGGTGCTTTTAAAAGCAGGCACTTGCTGCTGACTGCTGAGGCGTCCATATGTTCAGTCTTCTTTCAGTGAGCCCACATCCCAGGTCCCATTGTTCTTCTCATTGGTCTTGGATCTGGCTTTCATCCCTTCTCCAACCTTTGCAAGTACCTGGAGATGCTTGTCTTCCAGGCCTTATCCATTCACACCTCATTCACTCCATAGGGCAGTCAATTAAGCAAACAAAAAAGGGAGTACAAAGACATTTCCTGTATGTTACTTATTTCTAGGATCTAATCTACAAGATACAAGATTTCTGTATAAAAAGAATACAAAGTTTCTATGTTCTGTAAGGGAAGATACGAAGTTTCTGTATAAAAGGACTTAATACAATGATATATAAAAGGCCTTGAATTCAAAACTCCATTGAGAAAATGATTAACACAGAGGTGTATCTACATGAGAGTGACACGAAAAACAGGGATTTGGGTTTGCAGGAGTTTGTGTAAAGGTCTCCTTCAACATTCCCTTGCTGGGAGTTTTGCAACTAGTGTTTCCTATAAGCTGAGTGCTTGGGCAGCCACTCAGGAGAGATTCAGGGCCACCCAAATGATTAGCAGAGCGCCCAGAGCTGCCTACAGTTGGCAGTGTGTGTTTCCATTGGTGGTGCACATCCACACAGGCCTGGGACACACAAAATTTATTCCACCCTTGTGTGGAAAAAGTTAGAGGCAACATTGTTTGCAGCCCTGAATATTGGTTGGTGTTTCCAATTTCAGTACAACCCACAGTTCAAAGAGAAATTCAGCTAAAACCAATGAGGTTTGCTTGATTTCCACCCCAAACCCTAAACTGATCCAGACTGATGAAACTTTGGCTCATCTGCAGCTTGGTTCTGGTTCCCTATTACATTCCCAGACATGGATGAGAGTTCTGACGAACCAGATCTGACTTTCAGGTGTTGAGTGAAATCTGAACCAAGTGAAATCTTGGCCAGTTTTGCTAACAGTTTAATATCAGCTTGTTTTCCCTTTACTTATGAAACAGCAAGACTGAACTTGGGCTCACATCATCCACTTCTTTGTTAACAGAAACTGCCTGAGAATTAATACCAACCTCTTGGTTTTGTCAGTGAAGCAGAAGCAGAAGGTCCCAACGTGTGGCTTTCCTTGACCACAAGCCCTGCGCTCCAGACATCTGGTGTTTTCTTGGCAGCAGCCTATCAGCTGACTCTGCCGTGAGTATTTGCCGTAGAGAATTAATCATCTCATCACAATACAGCCAGGTTAAAATCTAAGGTCACCGGTGAAAATGGGTTTGGCAACCTCACCCAAGTGGCACATCTAGTGCATGTCAGTAATCTATAATACAGTGTGGCATGGTGCACCAAGACTGGCAATCTCTGCTCAGGAGATACCCAGAACCAAACGAGCTGGATTTCCACAGTCACAAATGAGGTGCATGTCTGGCGTCTGTTGAGGATGAAGGCAGGGATAAGGGTGGAGTATGCTGAGGATCAGGGCCACACAGGGGCTGTAGAGATCCTTTTTGGGGTGGAGGGGACAAAGTAGGAAGAGCAGGGAGATGGCGCAGATCTTTGATGAGCTATATTGGCCGAGCTGTATGCTGAACTGGTGCTGGAGTAACAAGGGCAGAAGGTCAGACAGGAGGTATGTTTAGAGGATAATAGAAGAAGGAGCTTGTGAACCATTAGGCCACATTGTGTTCTGGTCATGCCAGTGCTATCAGCCTCTCGCATCTATGGCTCTTTTTTACAAGACTCCTCAATAATCCTAATGGATAAGAAGCCCTGATGTCCCCTTGAGTGGATACTGTACCATTTGTCATATGTTGCACCTGCTAACCTTGGTTTATTTAGCACCTAAATATAACAGAAAGAGTGTGGTCAGTTGGCTTAGCAAGTCCCGTCACTTTTCTTTAGAGAGAGAGAGTTACAGCCAGACATATTCTGGTTGTCTGGACTATGGGCAGCAATTATTAAATGAAAAAGCAAGGGATGGCTTGGAAGACTTGTAGCAAACTGTCACTTGTTCACATCCAGTCCGGGTTGTTCACAACCAGACTTTGTTTCAGGTGGAACCACTCCAGTCCAGCAACATCCGTAGTCCACCAGGAGAGGCTGTTGTTGGACCAGAGAGCCCTGGTGGCTGGGAGCGGGGACTGGTGAGGATTCCAGCAGCAGATAAGAATGCAGAAGAAGAAAGATAATTTCTAACTCTGCATAAGGATGAGGACACACCTTGGTGAAGACATTGTCAAAGCAGTTTGAAGAAACACTGTGCTTCCTTTTGTGCTGAATTACAAATGATGGTACAAACCACATGCCTTAACATATCTTGGGACCCTATCAGAGTAGGTTGATAGTGACAGCCAGCCTCTGTGCCAAAGAGCTTGTGATCTAAGGGTATGTCTTCACTACAGGGAAGATCAACCCTGTCATGGTCAATCTTCTGGAGTTCGATTTAGCGCACCTGGTAGGAACATGCTAAATCAAACTTACAGGCACCTTTGTTGGCACCTCCTGACCCCCATTAGGAACGTGGACAGGAATGAATATTCCCACCTACCTCCCTTAGTTGAGAGGGCGCAGAAACCTGAATTAAGGTGCATCATCTCCAGCTATGTAATTAACATAGCTAGAATTGCATATCTTAATTCAACCATCTGCTGTGGCGTAGACCAGCCCTGAGTAACTTTACTACTGGGGCAGAGGAGAAGAAACTCAGACTCACAGTTTTCCATATTCTGCAGAGACAGGTCTACGGAGGATTCTAACACTGATTCCCTGCCCCCTCCCCCCACTGCCCACCAATTCTCCATTACTCTCTGATGCCAATATTTCCATCTCATATGCATCACACCATTTGAAAAATGAACATTGTATCCATTTTATCAAAAAAGAATCTTGGGCTTTTTAAGCCCAGTTTTATCAACGGGGGGAAAGTTCCTGTGATGGGCAAGAGGTCTGCTTTTGAAATTGAACAAATTGTTGTTTTATGGTTCCTGCGTGTGTGTGTGGGGGCAGTGTGGAGGGAAGAGTTGTAAATCTCCTCGCGTTTAACACATCTGTTCTTTCCCAACCATGCTACCAGCTTCTCGAGGAGGAGGAGAAGGAGAAATGTCTGACATTTCCTGACGTCGGCTGTGATTGGGGCCCCAGGGGGCTTCTCCAAAAACGTTTTAAAGGAATATTTATGGATGATCACAGTGAAATAGGGCCCTAAAAGGTACAGAGAGGGGGCTGTTGTTGATTAACGTTTGGAAGCTTAGCACTGAGGATTTCCCTGCCTGTGGAGGGAGAAAAGAAATGGAGTGAAATTGAAATTGCTTTAGAGTTAATCCAGATATTGGGTTCCCCCCAGCAAACATTGTAGTTGTTGGTAAAAATCAGAAACTCTTTTGAAAAGTAAAGAATTGAAATAATAAAAAAAACTACCTATCCATTTTGGGAACTATATTCTTTGAAATGGTTTTCTTTTCAAAATTCCATAGTAAGAAAAGAGGATCTTTTTTCTAACTGGGTTTTTGAACATACCACAGTGTGGTGAAGAGCTTTTTACATGGATCATCACACTAAGGATGTACCACTGATAATGCTCTAGGAACAAGTTTAATGTGATGTTTTTTACTGGAGAATAAGTTTCTTATTGGACTAACCTGAAAGTTTACAACTTGACAGAAATATTGTATTGCTTTGCATTCAGAGAGTGGTTTTCATATGAGGATCCCAAACTGCTTAATTAAGCCTCAGACTCTTATTGAATAACAAACTTTAATTAAGCCTCAGAACGTCTTTTAGTGGTAGTTTAATGCTGTTATCTCAGTTTCACAAAGAAGGAAACTAGGCCTGGAAAGATGGCTTGGCAAAGTTGGGGGAAAATTTAACTTCCACTTTCTTTTTCAAAGTGCCCAGCCCAGTCCCCATGTAAGTCAACTGAAAGTTTCCCAAAAACTTCAGCCAGACTGGGAGCAGATCCTAAATGTAAAGTTCCCCTTAAGTTCAACAAAGCTAGGATTTCACCCTCTCTCAAGCCAGGATACAGCTGAATAAAAATTAGAGATCTAAATGACAACTTTTTAAGCAGCAAAGTAAATACTGCATTACCTCTGATCTGGCTCCTTGATTTACTCCATTGTGCAGAACACAGGGCGCAATTCTGATCCGAATGCCACAGGTATAAATTTGGAGTAATTCCATTTGCTTCCGTGGAGTTTCTTGGGTTTTGCACTGGTGATACTGAGATTAGGAGTTGGCCTGTGATATGTAGGACCATACAGTGCTGAAAGACTTTAGCTAGAGACTCTTGCCCAGATGTGGGTGTTTGTATTTTATGGGGTTTTGGCCTGAGCACTGCATTTCTTACTTCCAGAAGGAATTCTAGGATTGTCTGAAAGTATTTCCTTTTTCAGTGATTTAATTTTTTAGTATTTTTGTAGTTATGTTGCCAAATGGGTGGGAAGAAAGTGATAGATGTTGAAGCTAGAAGAGACTCAATCATAGAATCATAGAACACTAGGACTGGAAGGGACCTTGACAGGTCATCAAGTCCAGCCCCCTGTCCTCATGGCAGGACCAAGCACTGTCTAGACCATCCCTGATAGACACTTATCTAACCTGTTCTTAAATATCTCCAGAGATGGAGAATCCACAACCTCCCTAAGCAATTTATTCCACTGTTTGACCACCCTGACAGTTAGGAACTTTTTCCTAATGTCCAACCTAAACCTCCCTTGCTGCAGTTTAAGCCCATTGCCTCTTGTTCTACCCTCAGAGGCCAAGAAGAGCACGTTTTCTCTCTCCTCTTTATGACACCCTTTTAGATACCTGAAAACCGCTATCATGTCCCCCCTCAATCTTCTTTTTTCCAAACTAAACAAGCCCAGTTCTTTCAGCCTTTCTTCAGAAGTCATGTTCTCTAGACCTTTGATCATTCTTGTTGCTCTTTTCTGGACCCTTTCCCATTTGTCCACATCTTTCTTGAAATGCAGCACCCAGAACTGGACACAACACTCCAATTGAAGCTGTCACTACTGTGTACGGTGACCATTCATCCCGTATTAGGCAGGATGGTCCCTTATTAAGGGAGCCAAAAAGGCGTCCTGACTTATTTTTTAAATGGGACCAATTGTCCCATATTTGCCCCGCCTCCCCCTGTACCAGCGCTGACCTTTCCCTGTGCTGGCCGGAGACTCGCAGGGCTTATTTTCTGGCCACTGCCATTTTTAAAATGTAGCTCCCTGCCTGCTGCACCACTGGGACACCACTGTCAGCCCCAGCCTTGCTCAGGCACCTGGTTGGGCTGGGGTTGGAGCTGGGGAGTGGGAAAGTGGGGGCTGGAGCTGGGAAGCTGGGGCCATCGCCAGAGCCCCCCTCCACCCCCAGTCCCCGCTGCTTGGGCTGGGGTGCAGCCAGAGCCCTATTGCTGCCAGAGCCCTGCACAGTGTAGGGGCAGAGCCACTTCCCAACCCCTGTCATATCAAAGGGCCAGGGCTGGATCCCTGTATGGTGTAGGGCCAGAGCCCTGCTCCTGGAGTCACGACACAGGGCTGGGGTGGAAACGGGGCTGGAGCCCTAACGGGCCGGCCCTTACGGTGGACCTGGGGCCAGATCTCTGCCTGGTGCGAGGGTGGAGACACACCTCCACCCCTAGCCCTTTGCTGCGTCACAGGGCCAGGGCTGGAGCCTTGTTCTGTGTGGGGCTGAGGCCCCCGCAGACATCCCACAGGCCCAGAGCCCCTCCATGCTGGAGCCCTGTGCAGCATGGGGCTAGGGCCAGGGCCCCTCTGGAGTCTGCAGCACCGAGCCCTGAAGAACCTGCTGCAGGCTTGTTTCTCTCCCCAGCCCCAGTGGGCCGGGGGCAGGGTAAGGCTGGGAGGGAGGGCACAGGAGCAGGCTGGGGTTTGGGCATTTGAGTGGGAGGTAAAGTGCAGCAGTGGGTGGGGGGTTCAGGAGTGGGCTGGAGGTGAGAGGTCTGGTGGGAAGAAGGGTGCAGCCTTTGTCTGCTTTTGGGTGACCATCTGTCCCATTTTAGCAGGGACAATCCCCGCTCCCAGGGTGTCCTGTATTTACCGTAGGGGAATATGGTCACCTTACTATTGCGCAGGGGGGTAGGCAGATCTGTCAACTCCAATGTCTTGTCAATGGGGTAAGCAAGGGAAAAGCTTAGCTGACTGTTAGGAACATCTGTAGGCACCTTGCATTGTAGCTGGGGAAGAATGCATTAGAAAAGACCCGCCAAATGCCCCTCCAACCCCAAAAGTTTTCCAGCCATGAGGCAACAGATTTTGTTTAGCATTCTTAATAAGGAAGACACTACACAAGGCTGCAAAGCAGTAGACTGTCATGTTGGTGCACCAGCGTATGCCCCATTCACCTGACACGACCATATCCCATAGGACAGCAGCTTTCTCCATCTCTCAGTGAGTGAGCTGATACATCCAACAGATGAAGAACAATGAGAGTCTGCATAGTACAGGTTGAAACTCTCTAGTCAGGCAACATCCGTAGTCTGGCATGAACTTAGTTAGCTGGAGGTCCACTTATCATGGCTGTGGCCAAGTTTCCCATGGACCCATAAAGTTTGTTTCCAGCCCCCAGTCCTGGATCTCAGTGTTCCGTGCTGTTGTTTAACTGTAATTTACCCCTAAATGTCTTTTAAGAGCCCAGTAAGCAGTGGAAGTGTTGGTAAGGCTGCTAGATAATACTGACCTCCTACGGTTCAGCAAATTCTCTCATTTGGCATGGGTCAGATCCTGAGGGTGCCAGTGTGGAGAAGTTCAACCTGTGGTAGGACAGAACTTTGCCGCCTTTTCTTCAGAATTCCCACAGTCACAGCTTGCACTGTAATTAATGACCTACATGGAGTTATCATCCATGTGCGGTCTATATTCCTATGAACAGAAGGGTCCATTTCCACGTAGGCATCCATAAGGCAAACTCCTCTGACCATGGAAACAGATGCTTTGAGTGCAGATCTACCATGTCCTGGGCAGAAGACAGGCTGTGAAGAATTCATGAAGGGTATTCTCAAACCCTACTTTGTCTGTCCTAGTGCATGAGACACTTGAAAGCTGAGGTAGTTGATGGGGGCACGGAGGGTTGATTTGCTTCCTGCTGCACTGATCCAGCAGCTGTGTCTAACCTCTCACTTTGAGGATGTGATGGGGACAGGGCTGTAAAGCCATGATGATTATATCTGAGCAGCTGTGAATCAAGCCTGCATGCTGGGGTTTTATACAGGGACCAATATTTGGACCATCATCCATGCATCTGTCCTGGGAGCATTTAGTCTCATTGTTTATTAAGAAGAGTACATTGACTGTTTGGGTTGTTGCTTGTGAGCATTAAATAACCAGCTGATACTTAACATTTAGGCCAACCAGATTTTATTCTCCAGCTCTAACAGCATGTGCCAGAAATGGAGCATTTTTCTGTTTCCCAAATTAACAGAGGGGATAAAAGTCACAAACCAGCCCATGGCCTGCATTTCCACCTCTTCTCTCCATCAGGTCATGGTCTTTGGAATCTAAACATGCCCCACTCTCTTTTCCTGTCCATGACATTATGGTTTAAAAAAGTATTTGGCCTTGTACTCTTTGCATGCTCAAGAGTCTCATTGAGGTCATTGGGACTCTGGGTTGTACAAGGAATCCAGGACCAACCTGAAAGTGTGAAACATTGCCAGGCAGGGCACCAGCATTTAGATGCCTCTGAGACATTGCGTCGCATCACAGAACTTAGAGATGGAATGGCCCCACTAGTTCATATCTGTGGTGGTCTGCTCTAGCAGGGCCTCATTGTTCCCTACTGCAGTATTGTTAACACTCTACCTATCATTTTAAATGTCCTTCCAACTTCTGTAGTTAAAAAGAAACCTCCGTCTCTCTCGCCCTCTTCCTTTTTACTGAAACTTTACTTGGAACTGACAGAAAACTTGCCCAAAAATAACACTGGACTCTTTCCCAGCTGTGGGCGTTGTGACTTCTGAACAGGGAAGTCTGCAATGTGATTTGTTTCATGGCAAATTTCTATCAGCTCTGGAACCTCTCCTTCCTCCTTGGTACCAAATTTACAAGGGTTCTCATTCCCATTTTTTTTTAAATTTTTCTCCCAGACTCGTTTCTCAATCTCCAAAGCCTCTTCTCCATAAAGTCATGGTGTTTTCTTGGCCCTGCTACCATCAAAATGTGGGGCAAAGAAACGCATCCAAGTAACCAATAAGAAACTGTGATTTTTTTTTTCTTTATTCGGAGCTGCCAAGACAGTGTCGCTTCCTTTGGGACGATATTAAAATATGGCAAAGTGGGAAGGAGACTTGTTTTGATTTGTTTCCTATTTCAACTGCAGTGTTAATGCTTGTGCAAAAAGAGTTCTGAGGAATTTCTGTAGGAGGAAAACAGGTTCAAAGATAATGAAGGCTGGGACGCAGGGGCCTTGGAGACGGGGCCTGGCTTCTGTGAGCTGAATTCTGGGATTGTTATTCCACAAACTCCCTTTTGAAATCAACGGGAATTTGTCCTGAGGGAGGAGTGAGAGAAAAACAGAGCGCATGGTCAGTCATTAGAGGGGTGTAAATTCAGTTACTCCAGTGTGTACCAGCAAAGGATCTGGCCTTGAATGCCCATTTGTATCCTCCTGGCTTGGGAGGCCCACAGAGACAGCTCCATGTTTTCCCTCTTTCACAGAAGGCTCTCCAGACACTTCCCTTGGGAGAGAAGAGAAGGCATGTGGGATGGCTGCATAGTGCCAGCAAAACAGGCTCACCAATGGGTGGGGGAGGCAAAGAGGGCAGTTGCTCCTGGGCCCAGTGTTTCCAAAGGGTCTGGCACTCTGGCCACTGCCACAACCAAAGCAGCAGCCGTGGTGACTAGAGCTCTGGGCCCCTTTGAAGTGCCTCAGCAGCACAGCTCCGGCTGTGTGCGGCTGTGAAGGAATGGGCGCTACGGTCCGGGCTAGACTGAGAACTAGCTACTTTTGGCCCTGCCCAGAGCTGGGCCCCCCTCCCAGCTTGCTTCCAGGCCTGCAGCAGCTGTCGACACCGCTGCGTCCCCATGGGAGCTTCATTCTGCAACGTTGGCTTTTGGCTCTGTCCTGGCTCCCTGACAGGGTGCACCTGATTTTTCTCTCAACGGTGGTAAATCAGGAGCTACTCCGCCTACGTCAGTTGACTTGCACTGAAAGAAAGAGGTGTAAGTCAGAGACGAATCCTTGGGCACTATGATCACAGGAACCCTTCAGGATGTCAATGGCTGCTTGTGCTATTCAAACACGACAGTGGTCGAGGCCTTACGTGGCCTAGAGAGAGAGACCCGCTCCCTCAAGGAGAGCTTTGCAGAACAGAAGGTGAAGGGCAGAACGCTAATACCAGTGGTGCAGTAATGAGTTGCTGAAGCCAGGGGAGCCGATAGCCATGCCGGGCCCCTGGGCAAGGGGAGGTAGCTCCCTGCTTGTGGAAGGGGCGGGGCCTCAGGCAGAAGGGGTGGGGCCAAGGACAGCCAGTCCTCAGCACTGCATGGACCACGGTGCCCCTCTAAGTGCTGCCTGGAGTGTGCAGCATGCCCACCACACCCCAAGAGCTGCCTGGGATATATAGTGCAGTGCTCTGGCAGCAATTTAAAGGGCCTGGAGCTCTGGGCCCCTTTGCATCACCAGACTCTGCCCCCCCCCACCACCCACATCAGTAGGCCTGGCTGAAGTATCCGTATGACCCCACTCCTCCAGCCTGCTCATGCATGCACAGTATGTGTGGGGCCATGCTGGAGGGGGGCACCATTTTGATCTTCAAAACAGCGTCTTCCAGAGCGGCCACGTGGAGGGCACAGTTTCGTTTCTGCGCATTTGTTAGAATGGTGCTCTGGCTCTGCTACGCCTCGGGCTAACACACTCCCTGGTGTGCTTCCCTGAGCATTTTCCATGAGGTTGTTGAGAGGGTAGACCATGTCCTGGCCACCTAGCCCTCCTGCGCTTCCCAAGACAGACCCGGTGGCCTGCAAAGGAATGCCCTGTCAGGATTTGATGGTGAGATCTAGCAGTTTTGCCCCTCCTTGATGGATTCACAAGATGCCTGTGTGGTTTTAGAAGATGTTTCCCCTTTTGATCCAAGATCTCAGATTTTGGCTGTGTTTACTTGGATTGTAATGTCTTTGAGGCAGGGGGTCTTATGCAGCACCTAGTGAAATGCGGCCCAGAGACTGACTGGAAGCACTACTGTAATGCAAATAACAATGACGAGATTGGCTAATTCAGCAGAGATGTCTTTTTTCATCTCCTTGGTGGTGTAGAACTCAGTTCCCTGTTCTGCACTTGTTTGGTGCTCACTTTCAGCCACAAAGCAGACAGGCAAAGAGAAGACAGGATCTTCCCTTTCGTCGGTGGTGGTGGAGGGAGCTCAGAAAATTCCAGTCTTTGCAAACCCAGCGGAACCCCTTTTGTCTTGATGTAATCCCTTCTCCGCACCACATTATTTTAAGATGCTATAAAGTGAGAGGTGTGGGGACGGGTTGGTGAAATTTCTTTGGAGTCTTTGCCGGATAAATCCCTGTGGAATTTAATTTAAAGAAGCTGACACCTATATGAATCATGTCACTGTTACTGGCTTTTGAATGCTTCCTACCAAATGCTTGCACCGTTCTTTGTTTCTGCATTCAAAATGACAGACTAAAAGCATCTCAAACTGTATTTTAGACACCCCCCTTAACTGGGCGCAATATTTTTTTTTCTTTCTTCCTTCGATGTAATAAGAAATAACATCTGTTATAAAAATCTACTGGCCAGGGGCTGCAACAGCGGATGACAACTTATCAACATTTGGCAATTTGAAACAGTGGCTGGTTTTAAACAGAAACTGTCTCGCTGCCGGTCATGTGATCATAGGCTCTAGGAGAATGTTGTCTCATCTGTCTACAGTCTCAACATATTAAATGTATTTGGGAGAAAAAAGAAAGGAGAACGCAAGGCACAGGAAAAAAGAGAAAAAGAGGGGAAAAAAGAAATAAAACAAGGACTTCCAGTGAAGTGTTGAACGCTTTGGTTTTTCTCATGGTGAAGACAGCACTGTATTTAAAAGATTTACATGCGTTTATGTCAAATCACCTAAATTTTACTGAAACAAAACAGCCAGATTGTATAAAATAACTGAGTCTGTGTCCTACCCAGAATGACCATCTCTCTGCTGGTCTTTGGCATCAACAGAAGAGCTATATCTTTGAAGAGGCACAAAAGTGGTCAAGAGTATGCATGGAGCCTGAAACATAGAAGATTGTAGAATTCAGAAGGATAAACATTATTTGATACCTTATTTATAGGGCACCACAGGGGGAAAGGTAAAGGTTTCAGAAAAGAAAGAAGCACTTTAATTTTATCTGGAGATTTTCCAACAATAAAATCTAATCCATCATTCTCTCTGGGTGACTGCTCTTAATGAAAATTTAGAGGCTGTGACTGAAATTTAGAATTCACAAGGGATACTATTAGGAAGATGTCTAGCAGCTACATAAAACCTGTTATATCATGGCCCTGCCAAGTAGGGGGGAAAGGTTGAGCGTGGAATGGACAGATTTTAATTTTGCACCCAGACTCCCTGGATCAGGGGGTCCCACTTCTCTAATGGACTTCACTGCTCCCAGATTCAAACCCATCCAGCCATGATTATTCTCATTGAGTGAAATTCTGGCTAAACTGAAGACAATGGAAGATTTGTGGTTGACTTCAGAGCTATCAGGATTTCACCCACTGTGTTCACCTTCCCTCTGAACCACATTGGTTGGGCATTTCCTTTAAATTATATAAACAGCAGATTCTGGTCAAGTAATTGGAACAAAACTAATGGCAGATGATAGGTGCAAAGATTTGGAGGTTCAGTTAAGTCAGATACACACCCCCAAATCTGGTTAATTCTCCAGGGCTGATCAGGTGTTTCAGCCTCCCAGGGTACTTAAGATTGGGCCTGAAATGTGTCAAGTGAGATAGTCTGGGGACATTCTACTTTTGGGCAGGGTAGAAACAGCACTTCCACATCATGAAGACATATCAGTTCCAGCTACTGAAGCACTGAGATGCCTGGAAATGAATATTGAGGGGGAAGTTCACTAGAGAAGCCCAAGCAGAAGCCCTCTGATTCAGTTCCAGAAAGGGGTGCAAATTTGGGGCCTGATTCAAAGTCACTTGCAGTTAATGGACAGATACACCATGACTTAAGAGGGCTCTGGATTAGTCCTCCAGGGTTGAGGGGGTGAGGTGGAGACTCTGTGTGTGGGGGCGGGGGTGAGGTGGAGATTCTGTGTGTGTGTGTGTGAGAGAGAGAGAGAGAGAGAGATGATGGAGGATGGGTGATATTTTTCTGAACCAATTCTTCCAGTTCCAAAATGGCCTTAGCTAGATAACCTCTGAAGCAAAGTATATCTGTAGATTTCACGTAGGTTTTTGCATGGGTTTATAGGTTAATGGCTGAATGTCCAATGTCTCTCAGGATATGTGAATGGGTTCAGTGTGTTAGTAAATAGCATCCTAGAGGCAGGCCAAAGCCACAGAGTTTGGTTCTCCAGGTCAGAGTTCAGATTTCAAACACCCTTAAATAGTAAGTTTGTTTGGATCCAGAATTTTGACATAATATATTGCTATAGTATTATTGTTGCTTTGGCTGGCATTTCCATCTGTCGCAGCCTTGGCAGGGTGTTTCCCCCTTGGAAATTAAATCAGTGACATGAAAATTAGATATAATCTTCATGTGACTTCCTTCTTTTACACAGTGTACATCAGTCCTTGAAGAGAGGTGGTCACAAACAGCATGCATGCAACTCTTTCTTTAAGAAAGCTCAGCCCAGACACTAATGGACAATTCTCAAGAAGCAACTCTGCCCCAAGAACTGATTCTAGTTCAAGAGATTATGGCAGAGAACGAATTCCCTTCTGTTTGCAACACCCCAAAAAAGATCATCACAAAACTAACAGCAATAGAGGATTATCTTCTGAGCCTGGGCAGAGCTCTTAGACTGAGAACAAGAACTGAGACTATGTGTAACCGTGCCCGTTGGTGACTTTCACCACAATCCTACATTGTATGAATTTACATAAACACCGCCATCCCCCACCTGCCATGGTCCCATTCCTGCACAGAGTTTCACTCTGGAATAGGGGTGAATTTGAATTGTCTGAGCCTTCGTTGTCAACCAGATGACAAACTGGCAGGCTTTATCCATAGGACAGGTAGAGCTAAGGGAATGGGCAGTTTCTTTTGCATACCATACCCTGACAGTGTGCCACTCTTCTGGACATACCAGCAGCACAGTTTAAAGATAATAGACCACGGCCCATTCAGTACCGATATGCTTGGTATCAATGATTGGTCATTGATAAACAGGATGAAGTTTAATAAACACAAATGCAAAGTATTCCACTTAGGAAGGAAAAATCAGTTTCACACGTACAGAATGGGAAGCAACTGTCTAGGAAGGAGTATAGCAGACAGGGATCTAGGGGTTATGGTGGCCCACAAGTTAAATAAGAGTCAACAGTGTGATGCTGTTGCAAAAAAAGCAAACATGTTTCTGGGATGTATTAACAGGTGCTTTGCGAACAAGACACAAGAAGTCATTCTTCCGCTCTACTCTGTGCTGGTTAGGCCCCATTTGGAGTATTGTGTCCAGTTCTGAGCACCGCATTTCAAGAAAGATGTAGAAAAATTGGAAAGGGTCCGGAAAAAAGCAACAAGAATGATCAAAGGTCTAGAGAACATGACTTCTGAAGAAAGGCTGAAAGAACTGGGCTTGTTTAGTTTGGAAAAAAGAAGATTAAGAGGGGGCATGATAGCGGTTTTCAGGTATCTGAAAGGGTGTCATGAGGAGGAGGGAGAAAACTTGTTCTTCTTGGCCTCTGAGGACAGAACAAGAAGCAATGGGCCAAAACTGCAGCACGGGAGGTTTAGATTGGACATTAGGAAAAAGTTCCTAACTGTCAGAGTGGTCAAACACTGGAATAAATTGCCCAGGGAGATTGTGGAATCTCCATCTCTGGAGGTATTTAAGAACAGGTTATATAAGTGTCTATCAGGGATGGTCTAGACAGTACTTGGTCCTGCCATGAGGGCAGGGGGCTGGACACGGTGACTTCTCAAGGTCCCTTCCAGTCCTAGAATTCTGTGATTCTATGATTAGAGCAATCTGTGTCAATCTGGACAGTGTTTTTGCTGATGTAGGTGCTCACGTACTAAAAAATGAACTGAGGTCCATTGAACAGTAAGATTGACATTCCAATAGTACCCCAAAAATCCCATCAAGATTTGGGGCCCCATTGTGCTTGGAGCTGTACAAACACAAGAAACAACTTTCAATCAACCTGGCCTGGATTTGTGTATGTGACAGAAGTGAAAAGCTAGCTATCTCTCTTTCCTAATCCCCAGAGCCATCCATTCCTCAATAATTTATTCTTTAACCAAAACAGATTGCTAGTCTGTTTGCAATATTTTCTAATGGGACAAAATAAGGCACAATTATTAAATACAATGATGTTAAATTATGTAAAGGCCTGGATCAACATCATGAATCAATTTAATACCCAAATCACTGCCAATTATTCAACTGAATCTAAATGCAACCCCATCACAAATGTTAAAGAACCAGCTAAATTTGTCCTAGGAAGGGTTATAGTAATCAAAGTTCTTCCAAATGCAAAAGGGGAAGAAAAATTATTGCTCAAACCAGCCAATACATAGTGATGCCAGATGTAAAATATTTGACTCATATTATTGGCAGCTATCAAATGCAAAATACTAATACTGCTGCATTCAAAATTATGCCATCAAGTTTGTAATCCATGTAATGGGCTTAAGTATTCCTTTAAGTTTCTGCCTATGGATAACAGCCAATTTGGATTGGTGGCCACAAGAATAATAACCGCATAATTCTCAACATATGAGCATAAGCACTCTGCAACATCAAAAGTAAGGCCATATTCACTAAATTTCATGTTAATGACTTGTGTTTTTTAAAGTATATAACTTCATAGGACCCACATAATTAAGAATGAGAAGCATAGACTCATAGAACACTAGAACAGGAAGGGACCTCAAGAGGTCATTGAGTCCTGTCCCCTGCACTCACAGCAGGACCCAGCACCTAGATCATTCCTGACAGATGTTTATCTATCCTGCTCTTAAATATCAACAATGATGGAAATTCCACAACCTTCCCAGGCAATTTATTCCAGTGTTTAACCACCCTGACAGTTAGGAATTTTTTTCCTAATGTCCATCCTAAACCTCTCTTGCTGCAATTTGAGCCCATTTCCTCTTGTCCTATCATCAGAGGTCCAGCAAAACAATTGTCTCCCTCCTCCTTGTAACAGCCTTTTAGGTACCTGAAAGCTGTTATCATATCCCCTTCTCAGTCTTCTCTTTTCCAAACTCAACAACCCTAGATGTTTCAGTTGTCCCTCATAGCTCACGTTTTCTAGAACTTTAATAATTTTTGTTGCTCTTCTCTGGAACTTCTCCAGTTTTTTCATGTCTTTCTTGAAATGTGATCCCCAGAACCGTACGTAATAATCCATTGTGGCCTAATCAACACAGAGAAGAGCAGAAGAATTATTTCTCATGTCTTGCTTACGACACTTCTGTTAATGTGTTCCAGAATAATGCTTGCTTTTTTTTGCAACACAGTTACGCTGTTGACTTATGTTTAGCTTGTGATGCACTCTGATGCCTAGATCCCTTTCTGCACTACTGCTTTCTAGATAGTCACATCCCATTTCGTGTGAATTTATCATTCCTTCCTACATGGCATAGTTTGTATTTGTCCTTATTGAACTTCATCCTATTTACCTCAGATCGTTTCATTTTGAATTATGACCCTATCCTCCAAAGCACTTGCAACCCCTCCCAGCTTGGTATCATCCATATACTTTAAAAGTGTACTCTCTATGCCATTATCTAAATTGTTTCTGTGCAATATCTTCATTAACAATCTCTAAACTCATCTCTGTGGACCTCCACTTGTTATACCCTTTCAAGTTGCCCTCTGTAAAGGAGGAAGAACCTAGATATTCTCTGAACATCATGTGGGAACTAAAACCCTTGACAAGGCTTCATTTTCACAGGTGTGTGCTACAGAGGGGAGTTGCAACCTGCATGTGGCTCTTTAAGGACTTCTTTGTGGCTCATGATGCTATAATTGCAAAGTAAAACAAAACAAAACAAAAAACTCCCCTCCTGATTATTTTCAATAAACAGTGAATGTCTCAAAGCCCAAAAATGAACAACTCGTGTCTAGCTAGTAAATGATATATAATCTCAGAATGCTGTATAACTTCCCCTAGAGTCCTCCAGAGACAGAGAAGGTTTGAGAGTGAAAGTCAGGAACACTTAAAGGAAGATATAATGCATCCAAGGGTATGGAGGGAATTGGCAAGTGTCATTTCAGAGCCTTTGGCCATTATCTTTGAAAACTTGTGGAGATTGGGAGAGGTTCCAGATGATTGGAAAAATGCAAATGTAGTGCCCATCTTTAAAAAAGGAAAGAAGGACAATCCAGGGAACTATAGACTGGTCAACCTTACCTCAGTCCCTGGAAAAATCATGGAGGGGATCCTCAAGGAATCCATTTTGAAGCACTTGGAAGAGGAGAAAGTGATCAAGATCAGTCAATATGGACTCATCAAGGGCAAGTCATGCCTGAGCAATCTAATCAGATTCTATGATGAGGTACCTAGGTCTGTGGACATGGGGAAGCTGGTGGATGTGGTGTACCTTGGCTTTAGCAAAGCTTTTGATACAGTTTCCCACAATATTCTTACCCACAATTTAAGGAAGTATGGATTGGATAAATGGACTGTAAGGCGGATATAAATCTGGCTAGATGGTTGGGCCCAATGGGTAGTGATCAATGGCTCAGTGTCTGATTGGTGGTCAGTTTCCAGTGGAGTGCCCCAAGGATCAGTTCCAGGGCTGGTATTGTTCAATATCTTTTTTAATGACGTGGATGAGAGGGACAGATTGCATCCTCAGCAAATCTGTGGATGACACTAAGCGAGGAGGCTGGGGGATATGTTAGAGGATAGGGATAGGGTCCAGAGAGACCTAGATAAATTGGAGGATTGGGCCAAAAGTAATATGATGAGGTTCAACAAGGACAAATGTGTTGTCCTGCACTTGCGATGGAAGAATCCCAAGTATTGTTACAGGCTGGGGAACCTACTGGTTAAGTAGCAGTACAGCAGAAAAGGACCTGGGGATTACAGTGGATGAGAGACTGGCTATAAATCAGCAGTGTGCCTTTGTAGCCAAGAAGACTAATGGCACATTGGGGTGCATTAAGAGGAGCATTTCCAGTAGATCTAGAGAAGTTATTATTCCCTCTATTCAGCACTGGTGAGGCCACATCTGGAGCAGTGTCCAGTTCTGGGCCTCCCCGGTATAGAAAGGATGTGGATGCATTGAAGCAGGTACAGCAGAGGACAACAAAAATGATCATGGGGCTGAAGCAGATGGCCTATGAGGACAGGCTGGGGGATCGAGGCTTATTTAGTCTGCAGAAGAGAAGAGTGAGGTGCGATTTGTATTTGTATTATCTATACAGTATGTAAATCACCACTCTTGTGAGAATATTTTCACAGCCACTGTGCACTTGTGTGAACCACTAGATACCAAGCATGACAGTGGAGAATCATGCCCTAAGCTTTTCGGCTCAACCTGGGGAAAGGTGAGTACAGTACTATACCACACTCTTGGAAGGAAGTGAGACATAATTCATCCCCTGCTTTCCTCCTGGTGTCATTCTAGGCCAACAGAGTTGTGTTGGAGGCAGATGGGACAAGGCCATTACGCCACACACTTGCTAACTGCTAACTCACTGGGGAGCAATGAGCCAAAGGGTATTACTTGCCCACCATCATGACAACAGATGCGTGTCTTTCAGTTGGGGGTGGGGGGTTGGTAGTGAAAATTTTGCACAGACCTAGTGAAGGCTGAAAGAGACTAAATCAAGATGAGCCAGAAAAACAGGATGAACTTGGCATAGGATTGCTTCTCAATAACCTTTTCTGGAAAGAGATAAAACGGAGAAGTTTGGAGTAGCACTCTGTTATGGCACAGTTAAATCAATGCTTACGGTTTGATAACTGGAAGACAATATTTTTGGACGCCAAATTACAAATAAGAGTGTATAGGGACAAAGAAAAAATGTGCACTTGATGGAGTTCTCATTTTGAAAAGATTATTAAAAAAAAATAAGATTGACAAATTTTAACAATCCCTTTTTAAAAAATCCACCATAAAAATTAACAGAATAACATTGTATTTTTGAAAAATGTAATAATTTAAATTAAAGCATGAGACATCATGTTGTGACATGCATCTGATTAAGTGGGTCTTTGCCCACGAGAGCTTATGCTCCAAAAATCTTAGTCTATAAGGTGCCACAGGACTTCTTATTTTTGTGGATACAGACTAACATGGCTACCTGTCTGAAAAATAAATCCTGTACCTTTTACTTTTAATTAAAAACATATAAATTAAGGACCTGTGCAATACCGGGTAAATCTGCTAGTGACAAAAAGGCATGAGAGGCTGAGTTAGTTCTTATTTTAGCCATAGTCTCTAGAACAGGCTACCCCACAAGTGCCCAAACCATAAACTCTTACTCACCTACTTGTTACCGTTGCATTGTGACAAATATGTGGCCACTTAGGACCTTTATAGCCACTTTTCTCCACTTGGCAACTGAGACTCCTGCTCCAGGTGTACGACTCCTCACCACTTCCGCACTATGTGGTTATGCCACATAACTGCCTGCCCAATTCTGATTCCATCCCCCAGATTCTGATTCCATCCACTGAATCCATCCAAATGGCCAGGGCAATACAATACATCTGAAGGAACTTTAATGGATAAAAGGGGGAAAATCTCACCATTCACCATGGAAAGTTGGCCTTTGATGGATGCATTCAAACGTACAGAGACGCTGGAGATGGATGCAAAACAAGGACCACCCTTTTTTTTTTTTCCAAAACTCCATCATGAGAAACTCTCCAACAACTGAAAAGCAATAAAAAACCAGTCAGCAGCATGGAATGTCCGAGGCTGGTCCAAACAAGCAGTCGAGTTGTGTGTCAGCTAGTCCACAGGTCTGTGTTCCTGGAAAGATCTATGGCTCCTTGTCTAGGTTCAGCGGACTGTTGGATTAACACTTGTCCTTGCGGAATTGTAGGTTTCAGTCCTCAGAGCCCTTTGCAGTCAATTGATCTACGTTGAGCTTTTCATCGGGTACAAGTGGGCCTTCAACTTTCAGCAGAATGGAGCAGCAGTAAATATAAATGGGATGTGAATATTTTTGAATGGACACTTTAAATGGTCTGTTCACTGCTTTTATTTCATGCTTTTATTTTAATGGTCTGTTCACTGTTTCATTTCATAACTTGGCAGGTAGAAACCTGTTCCTCTGATTCCACAATATTTCATTCCCATTTATCTGAAGGCGCCAGTATCTCCAATGCATACCAGGCCAGGCTGCCCTGCGATGTCCTATTGCAGATATGTTGTGTTTCAGAGTAGCACCTGCATGGGGTGGCTTAACTGTTCCTGCTTAAGATGCTGCAGCTCCGTTGTCTGACATAGGCCCCACTCGTATAAAATAAACATGGAGTGTACCAGATTCCCTTCAGGAATTGACCCATACTCATGTATGCTGACACGGTATGTTATCAACATATGACATGCACGCATTTGTATTTTTCTTTAGCCATCCCACCTCCTACACCAAGCAACTCAGCCTTGGCTATTTCCCACTTCTTTATTTTGGGGGTGGCCTCTTCTTCATTCCCATGACTTCTAGCGCTTTACAAGGGAAAGCAATGACACGTCGTACACCAGGTAACTCTGCCAAGAGATGCACTGTGTCTAGGCCCAGCAGTCAGCAAGGCAACGCTGCAGCTTCTAGTGCACAACAGGCCAGTGGTTAGTGCCCTGACTGTGGAGTAAGATCTGAAGCAGCCAGGGTGATACAATCACCTAGCTAAAAAGTGAGCAGAAATTCACAACTTGTATTGCCACGTATGGCCCCAAACATTTCTAGCATGGTGTGAGGTATGGATAGGTTGACATTGGCCAGTGTTGCCAAGGCAGGAAGGAGGCCAGCTCCCTCCCCCTGAAGGGGTGGGGCCAAGGGTGGAAGGGGAGGGGCTTAGGGCCATCAGCCCTGGCCCCGGGCCATCAGCCCTGGCCCCCCGCCCATGCTGCCTCAGAACTGCGTGGTGGCACAGCACTCTGCAGTGTCTCAAAAAGGCCGGGCGCTCCATGCTGCTGCGGCTACTTCAGCAATTGCAGTAGCCAGAGCTCTAGGTCCCTTTGAAATGCTGGGCCTGGGGGCAACTGCCCTCTTTGCCCTGCTCTCCCATCAGTGGGCCTGATGCTGGTCATTCAGTTGCATCTATATTTATAAACTCTCGCCCAGAGCTTCAGCCCTCCTCCCTCCTGCACCCAAATTCCCTCCCAGAGCCTGTACCCAGCACACAGATTTGCACCATGCATCCCCTCCTGCACCTCAATACCCTGCTACAGTCCAGAACCTATACCCAGCAGCTGGACTCCTTCCCAGAGCTCTCTCCCCTCCCGCACCAAGCTCCCTCCCAGAGCCCTAGGAAGTTGGCAGTCAACGAGTCTGTCTGGGGGGCAGGGGGGCCAGGTTCTGAGCACCACAGACATTTCTGCAAACCTGGTGCTCCTGCTTGCTGCAGTCTATGCTCATTACTTTTGTAACTGGACGCAGAACTCCAGCTAAGGCTTCACCAGTGCCAAGCAGAACAGGACAAATACCTCTGGGCTTCTACAAAGCATTCACCACATGGCGTTCCCTTGCTGCCGGCCAGGAGACCGTGGCGGTGGCCCATGTGGAGAGTACAGTTGGGCAGGAGGGTGGCCGAGGGAGAGACGATCTCCTGCAGCTGCTGCTGCTGTCTGCCCCCACCCCAGGTAATTCCCACCACCTTTCTGCCCTGAGGAAGGGGGACATCAGCCAGTGTGGTGGCAGACTGGGGGATGGAACAGGGCTTGCACTGCATGGGGGCGGGGTGTGTCCTGAGTCTCATGCCCAGGACACTTGGGGGGCTACCCCTATCCCCAACCCCGCTTCAGGATGGCCCTGTCCAATGTATCACGATCTTCTTGAATTCTAATCCTGTGTATGCCAATATAGATGTAAATTTGCCCATACAGTTGCATCTATATTTACAAATACAAAGTCTGGCAGGGAGCAATAGGCTAGCCTGATTTCAGGCTGTGTCAAGTACAGTGAACTTCTCTTACACCCTGTAAATTACCTCGCTGCTAAAGACTTGTGTTACAACTGCCCAAAGTAACAGATTCCCTGGCCTTGGGTTTGTATCAGTGCCACCATCCTAATGCAAAATCCCTTTTGAGACCCCAGGAAGGCACACTTGGGAATTCCATTCTGTGAGTGATACTCAGTCCCTTTTATCCCTCCTGCTGGAGAGGCATTGCAACCCAGATGAAAGAGGAACTTTAACTTGTCTTAGCAGCTTGGCTGTGCAGCCTTAGACATGTGCACACAGAACCCCCTGCCCTCCCCTCAGCTGTGACACTCCTACACAACTAAAAGTTGAAACATCATCAGCTGTCCATTTTATGGGAGAGAGAACTCCAGTGTATCTGTGTTTCAGATGAGATGGAGTATTATAGTCTTGAGCATTTGTGGCCATTACTTGATTCTATCCAGGTCTGCTCATATTAATTCCCTCTGCAGTTGAATTCTTTCACTTCTTGCCCTAACTTGGTCTGTAGGGTAACCCTATGCTGTCAAAGTGCTGCCATGTTAACCTCCTCTGAACCACCCCCGCACCCCCACAACTCATGCATCTGACGAAGTGGGTCTTTGCCCACAAAAGCTTATGCTCCAAAATATCTGTTAGTTTGTAAAGTGCCACAGGACTCTTGTTTTTAGAGATTAGAGCATTTCTCTGATGGATAAAACATATATACAAAAAGTGCTCCAGAACACTGAACTCAGGCTATTTATATACAGGTCGCAGTATGCAGTAAGATGCATCATTTTAGGCATCCAAAATTGAAACAGAGTACTAAAGATATAAAGACATTAAATGTATCCAATCCCATTATTAATAGAATAGTGATTATTCTCATGAAACTTTTTTTCTAATACATCATAATAAACTTGTAGACAACATACTGCACTATGTTTGCTGTCATTTGACCAAAACACCAATTGTATTCGTTGCTTTTCCCCACAACTTCTAATAGTAACAATAACAGAGGTGTTCCTCATTGCTGTGTTGTTTCTAGTCAAATCAGAATGGTCCCTAGATTTTTCTTGAGTTATTAACTAATTGCTTTTGATCAGTAATTTCTCAGGAATTAGTTCTCAAAGCCTCTCCAACCAGATGGCGTACTTACACACATCCTGCTCAGTTTTTAAGCCTAAATAATACATTGCATTCCCAATCCTGAAAATGAGAAGATTGTTTAGTAAGAATAGCCTTTTTTACATATAATCCCTCTGTATTTGTATTCACCTAGAAGGAGATGAGAATATGTGGCAGCTGAGTTTCAATAGCTTCCAAGGTTCCAGGTTAATAATCAGAACTTGCAGCATTCTCTCTATGGTTTTTTCATGCTCTGAAAACTGTGTTTCACTAAAGAAGAAACAATCCATTTCAAGTGTCAGCAGGGTAGCCCTGTTAGTCTGTATCCACAAAAACAATGAGAAGTCCTGTGGCACCTTATACACTGATAAATATTTTGGAGCATAAGCTTTCGTGGGCAAAAAACCCGCTTGGCCAGAGGCAATGTCCATTTCGAAGCTCAGCAAAGAACTATACCACCATCTAGTGTTAGCGAGGTGGTTTTGAAGTGTGGGGCATATTGTTTTGATTATGCTAGTTTGCTTTTTCCCTATTGCCTGATAGATTTCTAATGGGGAAAAATGTGTTGCTGTTAGCTCATTTTGCCACAATGGTGTTACTACGTAGAATGAATATTCTATAACTGCACTTGTTTCTGTGCCGCTTTAAAGAGAAAAGAGTATATCAATATGAAAGATATTCCACTCACTGGCTAAATTTTGCTGCTTTACACACACACACAACTATAGTGGGTTAAAACAACTCCCTGAACTGTCGACATCATCCAGTGAAATGTAATAGATGACGTCATGGAGGAGGTCTTAGTAGACTAGTGTTTCTCAACGACTAGGTTGCAACACCCTGTGGAAGGCAAGTAAGAATGTGATGGTACCTGAATATGTTAAAATTTTAATTACAATCTAAAGTAAAGAAAATCATTGTGACACACTATGCCCCAGGTATGTGCCTTGTAGTCCATGTACTCAACATTTGTATATAATTGTGATATTTCATAAGAAGCATGTCATGTGAGGTATTGTGGGTAAGGTTATGTTTGGCTGAACTCCACTGTTCCATCTACATATGTGCATCATTAATGCATAGGAAGTTATGAAAATCGTGTTGTCTGATTGTCACTAAACACATTGTGGTTTTAGGAAATGCCAAGATACTAGATCCCCAAAGGCAATAATGAGAGCAGTAACCAACGTCCCGGTGGGTACCAAACAATCATCAACAGCCATTGCCTAGCAATGACACACCTGCAAAAGGCTACACCAGGAAATTTCTCAACCTTGCCTGGTGATTTAGCAAGATCCACTAGACATGTCTGGATTTATGTTCTCCAAGCACATGGACTACAGTATAAAACAAAACACATGGCCACATTCTTGGCCTTTTCTCCTCCTTCCACCTATGCTACAAGCGACATGAAAAATCAGAAGAAGACACATGCCTCCAACAGAGGAAACTGGCTTAGATTTCAAGGGTGAAACCTGTGTAGTATATAGGGGGCTGTAGGTTATGACCAGTGGTGTTCTGTTCTTGGCTTTTTTGGGCCTATCTTGGAGTGGCTGGTCTCTGGGTATTTGCCTGGCCCTGTAGATTTGTTTAAAAAAAAACAGCCTCCAACTCAAACCACTGCAACACATTATTAAAGACCTACAACCTATCCTTAATCAGGATACCACACTCCAGAAGGCTCTAGGTGACAGGTCTGTTCTCATCCTACAGATAACGTCCCAACCTCATGAGGATTCTTACCAACAATCACAGTCTATACCGCAGGAACACTGGTCCTGGAACTTTTCCTTGCAACAGAGCCCGCTGCCAGCTTTGTCCACATATCTGTTCTGGAGATACTATGGCTGGACCTAACCAGGTTATTCACAGAATCACGGGCACGTTCTCATGTTGCTCAACTAACATCATATATGCCATTATGTGCCAACAATGCCCAGATGCTTTGTATATTGGACAGACTTCAAACTCTCTTAGACAAAGAATTAATGGTCACAAAACAGACATAAAAACGCTCCTGATCCACAAACCAGTCAGCCAGCATTTTAATGGAGTGGGCCGTTGTGTTAATGACCTGAAGGTTTGCGTCTTACTGAAGAGGAATTTTCACAATGGATTGGGAAGAGAGGCTGCTGAACTCTCTTTTATATTCAAATTTGACACATTAACACGTGGTTTGAACCGGGATGGGAATTTTTTAGGTCATTATAGGGCCTCTTTTGCATACTTGGCTTAATCTAATTCTTGACTTCCCCCACTCCACACCTGTCCCTCTGCTCTCTGATTTGCTCACCTTGATACTATTTTTCTGATTTGTCAACCTTGATTACAATTTTTGGTTCTCTGTGCCTTAAATATTTACTCTGTTCTGGTATGGCTATGATCTGAAGAAGTGGGTCTGCCCAACGAAAGCTCATCACCTAATAAATTATTTTTTTAGTCTTTAATGTGCTACTGGACTGCTTTTTTGTTTTCATAGAATATAGATTAGCATGGCTTTCTCTCTGTTACTATGTAGATAAATTATACAGGCATACTGCTGATGTGCTTTTACTTTTTGATAATAAAAGTGAAGAATCACAAACATTTTTATCTTTGAAGAAGTGGTTGCCAACCTGAAAGGGTTGGAAAACATTAGACTAGTTCAGTGGTTCTCAAAGTGTGCTCCATGGACAACTAACAGTGCAGGACCATCTTGTAGGTGGGCTGAGGACTTGCCCCAAACCTGCATCAGGGAGTCCCCCCTCCCCCAGCTATCCAGCCCAGTGCCCTTCCCCCATGTTACAGTTGCCAATCTACATTTTTATTCTTCAGTAGATTAACACCAGTGATTTAATATTTCAGATAATTAGAGATAAGCAAAGGCATTTTATCATCATGGGAGGATGGCTGCTGGTCAGTGGGAAGGTTTCTATTGAGCAGGGTGGGCTGCAGGCCAAAAAGTTGGAAAACCACTGGAATAGATGACCCATGAGGTGTCTTAAAATCTACTGTAGACAGGGCATGAGATGAAAGCCATGTGTCCAAGTGTGCCATATTCCTGACAGGAGCAAAGAAGTAGCCTGATGAGCCTCTACATCTCAGTTTGCCATAGCTGGGGTCAGCCCAGAGACTGCATGAAGGAGATGAACTTTGGAGACAGCTTTCACAGGGGCAGCTCTGTTAGTCTGTTTCAACAAAAAAAGCAAGGAGGCCTGTGGAACCTTAAAGATTAACAAATTTATTTGGAAATAACAAGCAGTCCAGTAGCGCCTTTGAGACTAACAAATGTATTAGGTCATGATCTTTCTTGGGTGAAACCCACTACGTTAGATTATTGGAGTAGGCAATTAGAATCCAGGATTTATATAGTGGGGAATGGAGGGAGGAGAGGAAGAAGGGAAAAAGGAGTTCCTTGTCACTAGTAGGATCAGTCGATGAAACAAATAAAGTAGGATGTTTGCTACTCCTGCGAATGTCAAAGGTGGGGAAATTCCCCTCGTAATGCATAAGATAGTTGAGATCTCTGCTAAAGCCTAATGTAAATATGTCAGTCTGAAGAAGTGAGTCTTACCCAAGAAAGCTCATGACCTAATAAATGTGTTAGTCTTTAAGGTGCTTCTGGACTGCTTGTTATTTGTGAACCTTCAGACTATAAAACAGCTATCCCTCTGAAAATGTATTTGAGCCATTCCCTGTCTCTATTCAGACCCCATGGACAGTGCCCAGTTAGCAGATGAATTCCTGTTATGCTGTTTCACTACAAAAGGTAATTTTGCCCCTTTTGATATATGGATCTTCTTATGAGCTGTTGGGAGTGGGCCCAGACCACTTCGAATGAATTGGCCTCCTTAGTTCAGGTCCCTCACCCAGCAATGTAACACACCCATCTTTGCACATGTATAAATCCCTGCTGAACTGAAGCTTCCACTTCATGCATCTGCCGAGGCAGGCTCCAGCCTAGGAAAGCTTACACCCAGATCAATGTGTTTGTCTCCAAGGTGCCCCATGACTCCATGTTGGTTGTGGAGGTGGCTTAGTCCACGGGGCTGGGACAGCCACCACAGGCCTGGGGCAAGTGGGGAGAGGACTCAGGTCTCTGCTCCTGGAGCAGATGCGCCAAGGGCAAAAGGGGCAGGGCCTAGGGCAATTAGCCCTTTGTGCCACTCAGATTGGGGCACCAGGACCTCCCCCCAGAGCCGTGTGGGGCAGCACAGCTGCGCTGCCACAGCACTTCAACAGGGCCCGCGGCACTGTAGGGCCTGGGACAACCCCCCATTGTCCTTCGCCCACCCATTTGGCAGGCCAGGGCTCGGCCCAGGGGACTGTGCTGCCCTGACCCTCTGGGGCCTAGCACTGGGCTGGAGCTGGTGGGAAGGAAAGGGGCCCGGGCCCAGCCCCACGTGCATGGGGAGGAGGCAGCAGTGTGGGCAGCCCCTCCCCCCAGAGAGCCCACAGAGGGCGCCCGCCTGCACCGCCCCCGCAGCACCAGCCCCGCCCTTCCTCCTCCCGCCGTGTCTGCCACGCCCCGAGCGGAGGAGGGGGCGGGACCCGTGCCAGGAGCCAACATGGCCGCCGCGCCGCCCGCCTCCCAGCCCGGGACACGCAGTGACGCGACCAAGTCCGGGCGGAAGCGGTGGTGCAGCTGACACGTCCCGGAAGTGCTGCGGGGCGAGTTCGCCGCCAGAATTCAAAGCGTGGGCCGCTGTTGGTGGTAAGAGGGTGGGATAGGGGCGGCGGGGAGAGGACGGGCAAGGTGGGGTGGGGGCAGGAGACAGAGGTAGAGGTAGAGGCAGAGGCGGGGGGGATGTGGGGCACGGAGTGGGGGGAGGAGGTGGAGGTGTGCATAGGAGCTGGAGCGCTGCACTGAGTCTTAGGAAACTTGAGATGTATTCCCAGCTGGGTCCCTTGCCTTCTGGGCAGCTTTGGACCTGTCACATCCTCTCCGTGGTCCTTAGTTTTCTCATCTGTAAAATGGGGGTAATGATACTTGGTCTCCATTGTAAATCACTTTGAAGGCTTCTGATGAAGAGTGCTGGGTACCTCAAGTACAAAGTTCATCTTTCTCTTCTAGTCCCAAACTGTCTTTTCTTTTTAAGATTAGGTATCATGGGAAATAGTGAGGAGGAAAGTGTGATCGTGATAAGCGATGACGAAGCTGAGAGTCCTCTGGGAAATTCAGTCCTTTTGGTTGAACCATTGCGTGAGTGTTGTGCTTCTGCCTTCCATGTAGCTCTGCAAAGAGACTTTTTTAATGCAGTTTTGTTTCAGATATTACTATTGCTCCTGAGTGTCCCTGACAGTGTTTAGTTCTGAAACAGAGGTCTCTGACCTTTTTCTGTGAAAGGTCCACTGACTAAAGATCACCTTTTAAATTTAAGCGCAACCCAGAATCTAACCTGCCTCTTCCCTGAGGCATCTACTCCATTGCCCTTCCCCCCGTCATGCGCTGTCTCTCACCCGCACTTACTTTCACTGGGCTGGGGGCAGGGTATTAGCATTCAAGAGGGGAGGTGGACTCTGGGCCACGGTCAAGCGGTTTGATTGCAGGAGGGGGTGATGGGTGCAAGCTCTGGGAGGGAGTTTGGGTGCATGAGGTGATTTGGGGCTGGGTCAGAGTGTTGGGGTGCAAGAGGGGTCAAGGTTGGAGCGGAGGGTGTGTTGGGTGCTGGCTCTGGGAGGGGGCTCCAGGCTGGGGCAAAGTGTTGGGGTGTGGGATGCTGTTTCTGGGAGGTGGGTCAGGGCTGGGGCAGAGGTGCAGGAGGAGATAAAAGGTGCTTGTTTCGCTGAGAAGGCACTTACGACAGGTGGCTCTCAGACAGCAGTGCACCAGGAATCAGGTAGGCTGCATGCCATGGTCCCGTGCTGCTTCCTGAAGTGGTCAACAGCAGGCACGTCCTGGGCAGCTTGTAGAGATATTGTGGTCCCTTCCCACAAGAAGTACACAGAGACATGCCAGCAGCTGGCCTCTTCAGGGAGCAGTGTGGAGCCACTGCAGGCAGGCAGTCTGAGCATTGCTGTGGCACATCTGCCCTAAAGCAATCTTTTTGAAAGAAGCCCTTCTGGAAGTTTTCTTCTAAAACAATCTCTTGTGAAAGAATGCATCCACGCACAAAAATGCTGGTCAAATGAGTGATCTGCTCATTTGAATGAGAGCGTCCACACAGCTACTGCTCTTTCAAAAGAACAAGCCAGGGATCAAAAAATCAGATGCCATGAGGACTATTCTTTCAAAAAAAAAAAAACCCACAGAGCCTCTATGTGCATTTTCTTTCACAGGAGGCTTTTGGAAAAAAAGGCATTCTTCCTGAAACGGGAGTGAAAAGCAATTTTGAAAGCATGTTCTTTTGATTTATTTTTGAAAATGCTTTTTGGGTGTAGACATTCTGCTGGATACTTCAAAAGAGCCCTGTCTTTCGAGAAATGTTTCTAGGGAACTTGCCAGTGTAGATGTGGCCCTACTGGCCTGGAGATTGTGATTAACTGACTGAGGCTTCAGGGTTGATCAGTGGATCATGATTAATGGATTGTGACAACTGTTCTAAAATAATCAATGTGAGGGTGTTTCTGCTATTCTATTGCAGTGTGTAAACACAACACAACACAAAACAAAAAAAGGGGGAACATTGATAAACTGAGGCCATAATAAAACATGATAGTAAACAAACTGGAAAAATAAGGTTGGTTGTTTTTCTTTGCTATGGCAATGTTTGTTCTAGCAAGTTACAAAAGGAGATATACACTATTCATATAAAATTGAACATTTTCTTTGAGTGGGCCTTGTCCTCAAATTAGCATCTATTATGTTTAATGATCTTAAAAGGCAAAGTATGCTTAAAGAATAGTATTTTAAGTGGTTTTACAAATAACAAGCAGTCCTGTACCATTTCTTCAGGTGAGTGGAGTAGACCCTTAGAATACAGGATTTATATAGCAGCAAGGGAAGAGGGAAGGGGGAAAAAAGTAGGGAAGGCAGGTAGTTACCTGTCACTAGTAGGACCAGCACAGGAAGCAAATTAAGTAGGATGTCCCCTATTCCTTGGAACATTGCCATGTAATACATAAGATAAGTGATTTTTAAGATAGTGGTTTTATTAACTATTTCCCCAGAATCTAAACATTCATAAGAAAATTGGAGCCTTTTCCCTTGAGGGAGCAGGGAGAGAAAGAACCCATCCTTGAGTAGTTCTGATTTTGTTTATGGTATGTTGGAGGGGGGTTGACTGCGTGTTTTGTGGGGG
Source organism: Carettochelys insculpta (assembly GCF_033958435.1). Taxonomy (NCBI): domain Eukaryota; kingdom Metazoa; phylum Chordata; order Testudines; family Carettochelyidae; genus Carettochelys; species Carettochelys insculpta. The sequence continues at coordinate 35,251,494 of NC_134152.1, forward strand.
GATTGACTGGGTCTTCAGTTAAACAGTGATAACTTACCTCTTGATTTAGTGAATGCTATTGACATGAAACCAGAGATGGAAATGGTATGTTAGGTCATCTGGTCTATCTTCCTATGGAAAGTGAGCTAGGTCACAAAGAGAAGATAAATCTTAGAGGGAGCTATGACTAGGATGTGTGCTTGGACATCTGTGCATGATGAAATAAAAGGCTGCTCACCCAGTCTGGAGCTGGGCAAGCATAGGTCCGCTAACTAAGTGCCTCCTGGAACTTGAAGAGGGGCTGTGGAAGTTGAGGTGGAAGGAGAAATCGGGCTGGGATGCCCCAAACTAAGTTGCTGTTACCTTCACCTGACCCATAGTCTATCTAGGCTGCATGCAGCAGGAAGGGAGAGGTGCAACTCTCCACAGCCCTAGCTGTGCTGCGGTGGCAAGGAGAGTTGAGATTCATGGTCTCTCAGCCCCCCACAGCTGAGCTGAAGCTGGGAGCACCCCTGACTCTTGCTAATTCTGGCCCCCTGATCTGCCAATAGTGGCTCTCTCTGAAGCTCAGTTAGTAAGCCAGAGCTCCTAGCTCAGTTAGGTGCACTTTATTAGCCTGAGCAGTACTGCCAGTACATTCAAGCTCCAGCTGCCGTGTCTGGGAAAGCAAATACAATTCCAGAAGTGTGGAGGGTAGAGAGTGGGTGGGCTCCCTGGGACTTCCTTCTTGTACCCGGATATGTTTCTAACGTTGTTCACTTAGTACCAGTGGCACCGTGCCGACTTGAGAGGAACTTGGAAGCAGGAGTCCAGTCATAAGGGCTCGTGGTCACAGAATCTTCACTGTACCTAGGGTGTGGGGCTTATGCTGGGGCTACATGTTTATACATTGACTTGTATTTGGGGATGATGGGCAGGAGGGCAGAGAAAAGCTCCAGTCTTTCCAGCTCAGGAGGAGTCAATGAGGCAGTGCATTCAGTTCTGGGCACCAAGGTACTGACAGATGAGAGGACGCTTATAGGAGTGACCAAAATGATGCAAGGGCTGTGTTACGAGGGAATACCTGGAAAAGCTAAACACGTATCACTGAGCTGAATGAAGCCTAGGGAAAGCATATGACAATCCAGGTTACATCATTGAGTGCTGAATGTGGTAAAGCATTGTGGGGAACCAATCAGGAGCGTTAAAGTTTGATCTGCAGTATTACTCTTGTATTTTCTAATCTGTCACGTCCTGCTCAGAGGTTGCAGTGGCCAGAGTGATGCCTTGCTTTATGGAAATCATTGGATTCCAAATAAGCAATTTCCATGACGTTTTTAAAAGAGTTTGGGGAGAGGTATTAGAAACAGTTAAGGCGAGATCTTTGCCGGCTGGTATAGTTCTGTCTCTTCAGGATCCATCCTCCCTTTGACTTATAAACAGCAAGCATTAGAGATTTGGTGTTGAGTAATTTGTAGCATGAAGACCTTATTTGCAAACTCTTTGAAGAAAGGTTCTGTCTTTGAAGTCATGTGTGAATGTGCTCCCTTTATTTAAGGGACCTGTAAAATCTTAATGAGCCTACTCAAAGGTTTTGTCTAAGTTACACAGCTTTTAGTGGCAGCAGTGTCTCTAAAAGGCAGCAGTGTAAACACTTTTTTGTCTTCTCTTTTTCCCACAAAATAATTCCACCCCCTATGAGAGGGGTTCATGTGGTAGACTGTAGAGGGCTCCTGCCAATAATGAGCTGTCACTTGCTGTGACAAAACTCCTGCCTTTGGGGAGTGGGACTTAAGCTTCTAAGTGACTCAAATGGCAGTGTAGATAAAGCTTAAGTTTTTGAGTTGGTGACACACACACACGGAGTAGAGGTTGGAGTACTTTGCTTGGAGAATTATGTGAAGAGGTGGGTGTCAGGTCATGAGCTTTCATGCATAATACATTTGCTAGTCTCTAAGGTGTTTCAGGACTGATTGTTATTTATGGCAGGTTATTAAATTAGGCCTCTGGTGCATATTTTATGCTTTCACTTAATAGATGTGTCTGTTTTATTTATATAGTTCAGGGGTCAGCAACCTTTCTGAGGCAGAGTGCCAAAATTTGACCTTTTGACCTCTGTGTTTACTCCAGGCGCCAGTGATGCTAACTATCCTACTTACAACTGCTTAATTAATAAATAAATAGGTTAAAGATGCAGAGTGTTACCAGTTAGGTGGTGACTGGTAGCATGAGCTGGTCTTTTGTTAATCCACAGGCAGCATGGCTGTGAGCAAGCTCCCAGCTGCATGGGGGAGGAAGGGTGGGCCTGAGCCTCATCTGTGGTCAAGCAGGACCTTGGACTCTCCTAGACCAGAGAGCCTGGGATCCTAAAGGAAGTTGGGCCAGCTGGGGCCAAGGTGGGGCTGGGGCTTAAGATCCCCTGCAGTTTGCAGCAGCCTGGGACTGAAGCCAGAATCCCTTGGCAGAGGGCCAGGGTACTGCAGTAGTACGGTGGCAGCTCCAGGGTGAGGAGGGGTCAAGGCAGTGTGCCAGCTAGGGCAATAGCTTGATAGCAGCAGGCGATGGGCATGGGGACTGGTGAGAGAGGACATGCCCTGGTCCAGCAAATTCTCTTGTTGGAAACTGTTCAGGCCCTGATAGTGCTGGATGAGGGAGGTCCAACTTGTTGGATTTCCAATGCCTGACCTGTATCAATGTGAATAATACAGTCTTTTTAATCTGTGTGTTTTTTCTAGTGCGTAGGAGCCCGTTAAAGACCAGGACCCAATAGTGCTAGGTGCGGTTCAGTCACTGACAAAATACAGTCCTTACCCCCAAAATACTTAATAATAAAAACCAATAGTTGGCTTTGCTTTTTAACTAAATCTAACATTTTGTGTCTTGAAACTAATCACAGTCTATTTCTCTCTATAGAAAACCCCATTCAGGAAGAGAAGAAAACTGAAGAGGTGGTGGATGAGGAATGTGAACTAGTTGTTACTTTCTGTAAACAAGGGAAAGTGATGCCTCATGCCAGATATGACTGTATGACACACACGTTTGAGTAAGTTTACCAGCATAATGGATCATCTGTGTTTCCTCTTTTACAGGAGATAATACCAGATCTTTTATTATTGACATTTTATGTGCATTTATTTACTTTGTAAAGCTACATTTCAACAGAACAGTCTGAAAAAAACCAATATCCATGACATCTTTTTTTATGGCTAGATAATTTAAATCATGTATAATCACAATCAGGCTGTAGAACACAGCCTGTTTTCCTGTTAGGCCTCATTCTGTTCTCAGCTACTTTTCTTTGAATATTTTTGGAGATTCTTGCTTCTCATCTTCAAACTCATATTTTTGGGTCGTATTAGTCCCTTCGTTCAATTTAACTTTCTGATTTTTCTTTCAATTTTGAAATTGTTCGGCAGACTGGTTTATATTAAATTTATTAGCTTATTTTGTTAAATGATTGTGGCAGGGTTTTCGTAACCAGAGCAGTTGTCCCTTGTTTTCTGGAAAGGGAAGAGGAATAGAACAGTTTAGTATCTACTATAACTAGTGTTCTTCTTTATCAACATACAGGAGAGCAGAGTGTGAAACATGTTCACCCCTTGAGAACAATGCCAATATCTGTGATCAATGTTACTGCTACATTTGTGATAAGCTGGCTTCTGAGGTAAGGACGGACTTGAGATAAAACAGCTTTGAGTTGTCCAAAATGAATTGTGTAGTAAGAAGCACTTATACAGGGTAAATTTAAAACAATATATGTAATATTCTCTATTTTAACATTGTATCCTAAACATCTATAATTGTCTGTTTCGTAATACCACCAGATCATCTTACTAGATTCAGTTTCTGTGAGCTTCTGGGACAGATCCTAAGTGGAGTAATTTTTGTTAGTTTTACATTGTGGTTTCTGTCTCCTCTGCTTTTTCCAGGATTAGCTTTATATCAAGAATATTCAGCTTTTGCCACCTTTTGTTTGCAATTTTTAAAAAGGTACCACTTTCAAAAAGGTGTAAGTCATCAAAATATGACAGCTTTTAACCACATATTAGGAAAGTTTTGTACATAGAGCCAAGTGCTCTATAGAAAATAGTTAATTTGCTTAAGCGGCTTAAAATTTTCAGTTTTTTTTCTATGATCACTAAACCTTGCAGGTTTTAAACTTTTATTCAAGGATGATTGCACTTGACAGATACCAAATAATTAAGCTTCATGACCTCCATGTATGACAGTAGAAAAGATTGAGTCATTAAACTTGGCTCTCGCTCTTTCTAGATCCGTTTTCTGTTTTTCATGTAATTCTGCTCTTAGGATAGTTTGTCTAGTTTTTGGTTGATATGCACACTTGAGCATCTTATGTTTCGATTTTGGGTATCCTGGGGATAATCAGCTGAAAGAAAGTAAATAGAAGTAAAGTTTCCATGCTCACAGCCAGTCAGACTGAGACTGTGTTGTCATCTTTTGTCTAGGTCTGGTGAATTGTGAGATTTTATTTTACCATTTGTAAAATCGGGTTGAGTTTGCACATGAATGTGCGTTAGCCCAGTATAAAAGATGTCAAGCAATATGGACCCAATATTGATCTCGCTGAGCAAGCAATCATAACTAACTTTTGTTTTGGTTAATTGAAATGCAGTTTTTACTGTTTCTTTCCCTCCCACCCCTCCCTGCTTATAAAACAGTGCCAGGATTGGACAGCCCCTTCACTCTGTCACTGCAATGCACATAACAAAAGCACGTTCTGGAAAGACCAGCGTGGTTTGGCTTTGGCTGGTGTTCTTGTTATGTTCAACTTGGAGCTCACTGATATAGATGCAGACCTTCGCCTTGGTGGTAAGCATTATGCTCTTGCACTGTCACAAGAATCAGCGAGGCCTATTATACAGGTCTTTATAATGAACATAATGCGTATCTAGAAGAGTCTTTTTGTCACCATGATTTTCTTTTTCAACCCCTGCAGGAAGTCTTCTAATAAAATTTGTCCATGAACTTTCAGTGGAATATAATAAATACCTGGCTGGTGAACGAATGTCTCCCAATTCATCTGAATGTTTCTGTCACCCAAAACGAGGACCTGGGCAGTGTAATATATGCAGACAGTGCCATATAGAGGTTATATACAGGTAACCCTGATGAGAAACCGTTCATTCAATTTGATAGGAATGTCTCTTTTGATTCACAGGGATTTACTATCTACTAGTTAAGGTGCAGTTAGACTCATGACAGCCTGAGGTTAATTACTAGAACTAGCGGGAAAACTCACTTTCCTTCCTTCCCTCCCTCTCCCCAGAATATGTTCCGCTGGCCAGTTGGACCAGGCCAGGGCTGAGTTCAAACAAAACCTTTAAGCTTTAGAGTCTGTCCCTGTGTGAACAGATACTTAACTGTTTTTCCCTTGCTATTCATAATTCAGTGAAGCTTAACATTAACTTCTGCTTTCTGACTACAGTAAACTCTTTCATATCCAGGAACCCCAGAACTGGGAGGTTGCTGGATGTTCAAATATGCCAGTTAATAGAGAGCAGTTGTGGGAGGCACAGGTCAGAGTCAGTGCTTCCCTGTCCTCAGTAACAAAGTTCAGCTCCTGCTCAACAACTGCCACGCAGAGGTGCTCTGGTCAGACACCGGGTGGAACAGCGATGGAGCCTGCTGCTTGTGTGCGCGCGCGTGCGCACACACACACACACACACACACACACACACACACACACACACACACACACACACACACACACACACACACACAGAGGGGGGGAGAGCGGAAGGATGCAAGGTGGGCCCTGAGGGATCCGGCCCCCAAGGCGCAGGGCATGGTTTGCGTGCTCATTTCTGCTCTCCAAAGGGGAACTAGCATCATGGCTCGGGGTTTGTGCTGGTTATTTGAGAGTTCTGGTTCATCAAATGCTGGATAAAACAGTTGACTGCACATTCCTTTTTCTAGGAGAATGGGCCCAATTTTCAATTCCAATATGTCCCTTTAAAAAATTCCTGTTCACTTTCAGTCTTTCCCTTGAAAGAATCTGACGTATGGTGGCAAGTCAGTTTAACTGCTAACTGTAGTTTTTTGTGTCCGTGCCTTTCATGCTGACAGACCGGTTCAATGCAGATATACTTCACTATAAACTCTTTTAATTCTCCTAGGTATTCTGGCGTTTTTGAATTTGTAACAACATTTTTAAATCAGGCAGAAAAAGAGAATCCTAAAGCTGCTGCTATCATGCTCTTGGGAGCAGCCAAAGAAATAACACTTCATAAGGACCCTGCTCAGTAAGTGTCCCCAGGTCACCACCTAGTCCCTGAGCCTCTTTGCAGCAGAAGGCTGTTACCACCCAAATTATAATTGAATAGGGCTAGAGCTTAAATCAAATGGGGAGGGTGGTCTAAGTTGATAATTGGATTGCAACTTCTGTTTGCACTCAATTTTGTGGTTTGCCACACACTGCTTTTATGGTCTGGCGCAAGTCACACCATGTCTGTCTCCGGCTTTTTTAACATTGCCAACTGAAGGACAAAACTTGTGGTGTTCATGGGTGCTTAAAACAGCTTCCAAAAGACACAAGTTTTTCACTGGCGAGTGGCAGTATAAATGGCTCATTGTTGGCAAAAGCGCTCTCCAGTTAACATTTCTACCCCTATAAGTGGGACTGGAGTTATTTTGTTGGCAAAAATGCCAACAAACAGCATTTACACAGCCTGACTTTTAGGCTACGGCTATAAAATCGGGGATTTGTCGACAAAACTCCCGCTGTGTCTACACACACAATGCATTTCGTCAAGTCTGTCAACAAAATGCATTTAGCATGTAGACGCTCCATGAGCTTTGTCGACAAGACACTCCAGTGTATTGTTGGCAAAACTCGGCACTTCGCTGACAGCTTTCTGCCTCTCTGCAATGAGGAGTAATGCCTTTATTGACAGACAGGGCCTCCGGCTCACCAGACAGCTCTGTTTGCTGAGCTTCCGATTGGCCATTCCTATTGAGAGTGGCTGGACAGTCTGGCTGCTCTCTGTTGACGGAGTAGATTGCTCCTTCGGTCTGTTTTTGTGTGTGGACGTGATCTGCGGACAGAAGTTTTGCCGGAAGATCTCTTCCAATGGTCACTTCTGTCGACAGATCACTGTTGTGTAGATGTAGCCTTAGTGTCTCCAAAAGCTATGTAATGTAGACAAAGCCTCAGTTCCCATCTTTAAAATGAGTTCCATCTCTGTCTTTTAAGCACTATAAACTAATACATTTGTCTTAGGAATTTGCAAAATCTTGGTCATCCTGCATCTTTGAGACTGGCTGTACCTCATCTAATGGAAAGGTAAGACTTTGGTTAAAGTCAGTAAAGTCTGCTGTTGTTATTAAGTACATTGACATGTCAGATTCCCCAGCGACTACCGTCAGTTACTCGAGGCTGTAAAATCGCTCCGATGTTTGAAATATAAATTCCTTGGTGTAGAATTCTTTAAGGGTCAATTGTATAATGCTCATACTACAGTAATACTATGTTATGTGAACCAGGATATATCATTTTTTCAGCAGTAGAAAAGATTATTTTAAATGTACTTCTCTACTACATTTCTTCCAAAGTATCAGAAATGGAGATATGTAACACACCTTTCTTTGCTTGACTGAATTCTTAATTGAGCTCCGCAGTTTATCTGTAACAGTATATCCACCAGCCACAAAAATAGTGAAATCCTAATTCTTCCAAAAACCCATGTCCCACTATTTCCCATATATAAACCATTGGCCAGCTGTAGCCTATAGCTGGTATCATTTTAAATGATTACACTTTACATTAAGAGAATGCCTCATCAGTTAGTTTATATACAGTATATAACAGGGTCAGCCATCTTGTTCTGTGTTTGTACAGCACCTAACACAACAGGCTCTTGGTCGTGACTACGGCTTCAAGAGCCAAGAACATGAAATGGGATTATTTTTGCCTCCCAGTTTTTCTTCATTTTGTTTAGGCACTCCCACTTGAGTCAGAATTTTTTTTTTTTTTTTAAATATCACTAAAACAGTGTAATCAAGTGTTTGTACCACCACTCTTACAATATCAATGGTTTATGTTAGAATAGACTTCCTATCACTGCTATATATCTGTTTAAAAACAAAGCATAGTCTGATGGCACTTTATGTTTATTTAAAATGACAGTATCAGTTTTTAAATAGACTTTAAAATTAAAAAAAAAACATACTAAATTTAAAGTATAATTTTTTTAAACTCCTATCCTATTCTGGGTTGTGGTGTTTTAAATTTTGACTAGAAATGATCTGTCCAGTTTTTGGTACACAGTGATATAATGCTGCAGTGTTACGTTGCAAACACTGTGCAAGGATCTTTGATTTTTATTTTTTTAAACAAAGTAAGTACTTTTCCTAGAATTTACTCATGCGAAAACACAACTTTCACTCGTAAGTCTTGTAAAATTGTTTCTATACGTACTCTCTCTAAATCGCAGTTTGAGGTGTCCATTTTACATTTTTGTAAAATGCTATAGGTATGTTCCTTGTAAGAAAAGGAATCTGACCTAGTGAGTGATTCAGCTGGCTTAAAAAGCTTTTACTCACTTCCCTCACTTTTAAAACTAGCTTATTTTTATAAATGCAGGATTACAACGCAACTTCAGAGGATGCTTGTGCTGTGTGACTTTCCAAAAGTTTTGTATGAAAAGTTCATTAGTTTTTTCCAGGCACTTATTCTTCCTTGTCACTGCTACGCCTTCTCAAATAGGTATGTTCTTGCTTTTATTGATCAACTGTTGTTACTCCATGGACTCTTCCGTTTAAGTGTAAAAAGGAGTACTTTCACGTCATTTCTAACGTGTTGCCCCAATAATCTAGTCTATTCTTAGTATGGACGTTTTTGCCAGCAACCTGAACTCTTGGGTTTGGCCAGAGGCTAAGCCTGGCATGTAGTTTAATAGAAACTAGCTATAGCTTCCTGCTAAGTATTTCTTTTATTGGCAATCTGGGAAATAGAAGCTTAAATCCTCAGGGCTACACGAGGCTTCCTTTTTATTTGCCTTTAGAAATCACTGCAGGAAATGGTCAGGAGTTACTTGCAATCACTATTACAAACATTCCCTATATCTCATACTGTCATAAGACACACACACACATTCTCAGAAATGTAGCTGGCAAACACGGTGATATTTCCAAACAAAATTACTGAAATTTCTTAGCAAAATCTCCATGGTGTCATGCTTTTGTGGCTTTGTGGCTATTTAAATCAGAATTGTCAACAATTGGGTGGCAAACAACCCTCTTTAGACCCAGGGGTTGTATGGTCTAGGTTCTTGTATGCTTACTTTAGCAGACTCAGGATTTCCTGAATCAAATAGACAGTGAGCTGTACGATGATTTAGCAAGAAGGATTAATCTGGTGTGATCAGTACAGACTTTGTAGCAACCCAAAAATAATATGCAAATATTCATTACAACAGATTTTTCTTCTCATGACTGACTATCTGGAATACCTGTGATGTATTGCACCAAAGTCTTCCACTAACTGGCTTACTGTCAGTAGCATCACTGTTTTATGCTGGTACTACTACAGGTTGAACCTCTCTAGTCTGGCACCGTCTGGACTGGACTGGTGCAAAACAAGAGAATTTGCTGGACCACAGGCAGTCTATATTGTCTAGCAGCATTACCAACACTTCCACTGCTTATTGGGCTCTTCAAAGACATTTAGTGGTAAATTACAGCTAAATAACAAGTATCAGAATGGCAGCTGTGTTAGTCTATATCAAAAAAATGAGAAATCTTGTGGTACCTTTATAGGCTAACAGATTTATTGAAGCATAAGCTTTCGTGGGCAAAGACCCACTTCATCAGATGCATCTGACAAAATGGGTCTTTGCCCACAAAAGCTTATGTTCCAATAAATCAGCTAAATAACAGTACGTAACACAGAGTCTAGACTGGTGCCTGTAAACCAACTTTATGGGACTGCAGGAAAGTTGGCCACACCCATGAGTGGTCTTTCCTCTAAGTAAAATCCTGCCGGATTACGAATGTCACCAGATGAGAGTGCTGGACTAGCGAGGTTTAACCTGCAGCTTTATTCTGCTGCTGTGACTAATGTGATCCATTGAGTTAACTTTCAGAACCTTTGGAAGTATTATAGCAATCCGTGGCCCACCAAACCTTAATATTTAAAAAAAAAAAAAAAAAAAAGCTGTTTGTATTTGCAGTGATATGGGTGGCTGCCATGCAGTGTGAACTGTTACAGAACTTTGCAATTGTTTTTAGAAAAATATTGTCTTTATTTTTAATTTTCAGCCTAAATGTGGTGCCGTGGGATCATGGATTACTGACAACAGTCTTAAAAGGCCAAAACATCACTGGTCAAAGAACACAAAAAGGAAAGAAAGTATTTCTGTGGGAAGTACTTCCTGTCATACAGGCTCGAGTAGAAAAAATGGAAAACCAGAGACAGTATGTTCTTATCTTTCTTTAAGAGCTTGGGTGCTGCACCTTATCAGCCTTGTACAGGAAAATAACTTTGAAAGACCTGAAATTGCTGCTGAACTCTAAAAGATATGCAGTAAAGATTGATGACTGATAGAGCTTGTAATGAGTTTTGAAGAGGTAGCCATGTTTTTGGTTTGAACCAAAATGACAAGGAGTGCTATTGCATCTTAAAGATGAACAAATTTATTAGGGCATAAAGTTTCATGGGTTGGAGCCCATTTTGTCAGATGCGTGAAGTGGAAACCTCTGTTTGGCAGGGATATATACATGGGAAGGTGAGTGTTACCATGTTAATGAGACCAGTTCAATCAAGGTGGATGTGGCCTACTCCCAACAGGTGATGAAAAGGCAAGAATACTAAAAAGGGGAAAATTACTTTTTGTTCTGAGCTAAGCACTCCCAGTTTCCCTTCAGTCTGGTAGTGTCAAATATGCATATGAATTCCTGCTATGCTACTGCATGATGCGGTCTGTCTTTTTGGAGTCTTTCTGCTGAAGTAGGACAGCTTTCAAGTCTGTCATACATCATATTAGTAGGTGTGCCCCTCTGCCATGTACATTGTCAGATCAGATTAGCCTAATGTACCTTGTATAGCTTGGCAACCATGAAAGCTTAAGCAGAGAACCAGGATTGACTGTTCATGTAGGGCAGGGGTGTACGATACGCTCACTGCTTGCCACATGTGGCAAATTGTACATCGCATTGTGGCAAATAAGGCTCTGGGGCTGCATGCAGCTCTTGGAGTTTTTAAATGCAGCTCCTCCTGAGAGCCCCACACAGGGAGTGCCATCTGCCCACTGCTGTGCACCTGCCCCACCAGTTGGTGGCAGAAGTGCGTGGCAGCAGCGGTGGCAGTCCCAGCAGCTCTGGTGAGTTGCTGGCATTGATTTAAAATGTGAGGCTGCAAGTGCCTGGCCCTAGGGAATGGGAAAGGTTTAGTGGAGGGTGGGGGGGTGCATTTGTTTAAAGCAGGGGAGTGGGGGGATATGGCGAATATGGAAAGATGACAACCACAAATGTGACAATCTTTGACATCCTGTTGGACACCACTGATGTAGAGGATGATTAACTTCTACTGCGCTCATTTCCCAAAACCTTTCATGGTACAAAGAGAAGGCAAGTTCCTGCTGATTACATAGCTGGTATTTCCACAACCTGTACTACATTGGCAATTATCTTCCTAGACGGAAACATTGAATTTCTCTGTGATCCCGAGGTGTGGTGTGGTTTGTGTGGTGTGTGTGTGTGGTTTTTTTTTTTTTAAACCCAGGGACTTCTCTAGTTTTGGGGTTTGTCAAAAAACATGAGATAGCAGCCCTTTAATTTACACCTAGGCCTCTAACTTACAGGAAGAAAAAAAAGTCTTCTGCATGAGAACAGTTGCTTCTTTGCCTCAATTCTTAAGCGTATTCCTGATTCATCTGTTCACTGTTTAATGCCTGCTTTTTTTCCTCCCACCCCCTCTTCCTCCCTTCATTAGTTATAAGGAAATCGTTCGCTACTTGAAAGCTGTGAAATGCAATGACACACATGGGTAAGTGGCTTTTTTAGTTTTTAATCTTAACTTTCAGATTTCCCCATGTGAGTCTAATCTTCAGTAAAATCATACTTTGAAAAGCAGCAATTATGGCTGGCAAACTTTGTTAGTTGCTGAACACAATGTTGCATCACTAGCAAATATTAGCTGGTGAACATAGTTGGATCCAGATCTGGTTGTGTTTCTTAAATAACACTCATGGGCTTGGCTTGACATGAGGGAGGTATATATCTGGAAGGTAGATAGAGCAGCATGCTGAAAACAGAAGTTTGTGCTTAGACAGGTGAATTGGTCTACGACATACTTCCCAGGGTGCACCCTGGAACTGGAACTCTCCCTATGAAGTCTGCGCCAAGCTGCAGATTGCTCCTTGTCCTGCACTCTCACAAACTTACACAGGCAAGAACACACCCTGCTGCAGTTACCTGAGTGAGTCACCTTAGCTGGTCATGAACTAACAGAGGCTGTAGCCAACTTTCCACAGCTCTCTGGCCCAAATGTATTACCCAGTTTGTCCGCTCCACGTTGTGGGAAAGGCAATGCACCAGTTTTTGTTCCTGAGCAGATTCCTCAAACATTTCTGGCTAAATGTACTGTTTTAGGTTAAAAAAAAAAAAAAAAATCAAGCATATTTAACAACAGAAGGATTAGGTGAGTTATAAGAAGTGAGCGTTTGGAGCAAAGCAAATCACATACGAAATAAAACATAATCTGAGCTTTATAAACTAGACACACGATGAATCAAGGTGTCTCACTCTGTGACGTAGTACAGTTCCCCAAGCTTCTGTACACAGGCGGGGTTTCTTCTTTCCCACCTGGGACCTCCTTTCCTAATTCAGTCTTTGTTCCCAGGTGTTGTGTTGGGGAGTGAAAACAGGTGATGTTATTTCACCCTTTATAGTTTCTTTCATGTGGAGGGAACTTTCTTGTCCCAAACACACCAGCAGTTCTTGAAAAAGAACAGGCACCAAAATGAAGTCCAGTATCCCACAATTTAGTTACATTCCCTTGCATGCTTCAAGTTGTGGCCTCCATTACTGAATATTTCATTGATGGGCCATTACCTTAAAGAGTTCATTCACAAAGGACAAGCGAGCCTGGATGCAAACTATTTTGTGGGTGTTATCCAGGAGCCAACACATTTGAAATAGAGTAGAGTGTATATTTGAAACTCCAGATACAAAAATGATACCTGCATGCAGATAGGAAAATTGTATTCAGCAAACTATTTTTTCATTGATAGTTCACATGCCCTGTTTTGTACACGATGCATCATTGTTATGTTCTAATAATATCCATAGGAGCGGGAGTTAGGGGTCTTATATATAATAATACAGGGTTTACATTTTTGGTCACTCAGCACCCCCACTGGAAAAATTGTTCCAGCACTTCTGATAATGTCTTCATCACGGTGGTGGACATGAGGTGCAGTGTGTCACAGGAACACACAGGGAACCATTTACAAAGAGCAAAATAACAATGAACAAGACAAGATTGTAAAGAGAAGGTGGAACAGGAAGAGTAAGTGGGCAAAGCATGCAGTACAGAGATGAGTTCCTACAGCATAACCAAGCCAATCCCACAATGTGGAATGCAATGTATAGTAAATGTAGTGAAATCTGTAAATGTTCAGAAGAGGGTTTCTCTGTAACCTTGGCTCTAATGGACCCTGTATCCACTTGAGTCTAATCAACTCAGTGTAGCGTTGCTGTACGCCAAATAACGATACCTGAGTGACGAAGCCTGGAGTCGAATTGAATCCTTAGGAAGTCAAGTGGAAAGAGAACTCAAAGGAAATCCCAGTAACGTTAATGGCATCCACAAAAATCAAATCTGTAATCCTTTTTTGTATCCAGGTTAAGAAAGCTTAGAGATAAAATCCCATTCTACTTGTGCAAAAGTGGAGACTTCGTTAGTGCTGTATGTTCACTGTTGCTTCCCTTCAATAACCTTGCATGCTGTACTGCCTGCCGGATAACCCCTTTCCAGTTTGAGATCTACCTAAAGATGTTCAGGACTGGCAGTGTTCCATCTGGAAATAGTTTTCATGATACTGGAGAGTGGACTTCAGTTGGCAAGTATTATTACTCATTGAAATGCTTCTTGCTTCCATCCATTTGGTACCCCATTTGATTTGGGTGGTGTGGTGTTGTTAGTATGGATTAACTATATGAAATTTATGGGACTCTTACTACTTTTATATAAATCCATGGTATATTCCATATATTGAACTGCAGGCAGATGTGTTCACCTCATCTCAAAAAAAGATACCTTTGCATTGGCAAAAGTTCAGAAAAGGGAAACAAAAATTATTAGGGGTATGGAAGGGCTGCCGTATGAGGAGAGAGAAATAAAACTGGGGCTCCTCATCTTAGAAAAGATAAGACTGGATTTAATGAGTCTCTAAAATCATGACTAGTGTGAAGAAAGTAAACAAGGAAAAGGTATTTACTTTTTCCTATAACACAAGATCTAAGTGTCACCAAATGAAATTAATAAGTAGCAGGTTTAAAACCAAAAGGTGGTATTTCTTCACACAATGCACAGTCAACCCGTGGAATTCTCCTCACCAGAGGATGTTGTGAAGACAAGGACTTCAATGGGAACAGCCTGTTTTAAGTTTGACTCCAACAGAAACAACTTTAAAAAAAAACCTCTGCTCTAATTTACAGAAGTGCAAACCCTTGCCATTCAGCTCTTTTCTCTCTCGCACACACACCCGTTTACTGGGCTGCTTTGTTACAAAGTGCTTTTGTAAATCTCAGAGCATGCAATGGCAACAGGTATGTGCCACCAACCATCACACAGTCAACCTTGACCTTGATTGAATGGGCCGTGGAGAGGCTGAGACCCATTTCAGCAAAGGTATTTGCTCAAGGTCAAGGCTGATACATAAGGAAAATTTGGGTATTACTAGAGATTTTCTGCTTAGTCTAGTCTGATAAGTTACGTTGGTACCCAGACTTGCCCCCATAAGAACTAATCTAATACACAAGCTTATTTCACACAAGCCCACTCAATAACTATTAGTTGGTGATATTTGTAGGGGCCTGGGATAGTTAATACAATAGTTGTGTATTATATATATTCCATACCTGGTAAAAGGATTTATTCCATCTGGTACGTTTCAGTATCTGAAACTATTTTAATTGCTTGTACATAGCCCTAAGGACTCTGAGGGAGCATATGACAATTGATGATTGGGTCCTAGAATCATGAGGTGAAATATTGTAAAGTAGCACAGACACTTCACTTTTCTATCCCCTCTTTGCTTTATTGGTGTTTAACTATGTGCTAGGATATGATTTAGTGACACGGTCACAGCAGTTATAGATTCCATGGCTTTACCAGACTTCCATGATTTCTTTGGCTTTGGGTTGTCAGTCTCCTGTCCTCTAACCCATTGCCGAGCTCTAGCTGCCGTTCTCCTTGAATACTCCTCCCTGCATTCTGCACCCCGTCCCCCAAGTTATATTTAGTAGTCACAGGTAAGCCACAGGCTCGCCTGAATTTGGGTATTGCCATGACCTGTCTGTGACTAAATGTACCCATGACAAAATTCTTAACCTTAAATATGTATGGAAATGTTACTGTAACTAAATCTGCCTCCTGTTTTTTAAATATGCACTTAAAATGAGCAGACCTGTCAGGTTTAAGGTGTTGTCTCCTTTCTTCCCTCTCGTAGGTTCTCCTTTGAAGAACTCTGTTCTGATTAAGCATGCACTCAGGCTCCTTTACTGCAATCTGTCATTATACAGGAATGTGAGTGTTTAGTATTAATCTTGTGCTTCTCTTGGTGTTCCTATACGCTTCTATTCAGTATAACCACTGTTTTATGCCAGCTTTTTCCCCCCAGACTATACTTGCATTTTCAAAACCATAATCCTTTCAAGGCATGAGTTCTTTTCCACAGATGGGGAAACTGAAACAGACAAGAGTTATTATTTACCCAAGACCACATATTAATCAACATCAGCCTTGGGAGTTTGTGGTTCTTAGCCCTGAAATCAGCCTGGTGGAGGTACAGCAGGGTCCAGAGACAAAGTGGAGATTGCTATAGAAGCAAGTTGGTGCAAAGGCTTGATTGAACTAAACCTTGTCAGATCAGTTTTGTCAGATGTTCCCTTACATAGTCTAGTTTTCAGCAAGTTGACATGAAAAGGTGAAATTGTGTTGGTGGTAATGTAAGGGAGGAGGCAGGCTGGTAAGGAAAAATTCTGCCAAAAAGTTAAAAGAAGGTTTACTTTCATCTTTTGCCAGCGACAAAGACAGCGAAGGAAAAATGGGTAGAAGGTTTTAAAAATGTTTCATTAAGGCAATGGAGGTAACCTGATGAGGGTGCTTTCAGAGAGAGGATGATGGTGAAAGCTTGGCCTATAAAATAAACTTAAACTATTCAGAGTCTGAGGAAATCTGACAGATAATTTAAAATCCATACCGAAAGGCTAAAAAGGCAGTTCCTAAGGTCAAAATGGAGGATTCAGGGCAATTTTACAGAAAGGAAATTGGGTTTTATGTTGATGACAGTGAAACAAAATATGAAAAACCTTGTGGCTATGTCTACACTAGCCCACTTACGTTGAAGTAGCCTATTTTGATGTAAGAACATCAAAATAGGCTGCTTCCATGTGTATTGTCTACACATCCTCCGGGGCTGGTGCCATCGACATTAAACATGGAAGTAGCGACAGAGAACATCGAAAGGAGCTGCCTGGGAAGGAAATGTGGAGCGTCCACATACACAAGCGCTCCCCATCAAAATAAGGGGCCGGCAGAGCCCCAAGCCACTCCCTTAAAGGGCCCCTCCCAGACGCATTTGGCCTACACAGTACGAGGTCCACAGAGCCGACAACCCGTTGCAGACCCTGTGCACACAGCATGGACCCCCAGCTGCAGAAGCAGCAGCCAGAAGCCCTGAGCTAAGGGCTGCTGCACGTGGCGACCATAGAGTCTTGCAGGGGCTGGACAGAGCGTCTCTCAACCCCTCAGCTGATGGCCACCATGGAGGACCCCACTATTTCAAAGTAGCAGGATGCAGATTGTCTACACACACCCGACTTCGACATTGAACGTCGAAGTAGGGCGTTGTTCCCCTCTTCGGATAGGAATAGCGATTTCGACATCTCGCTGCCTAACGTCCATTTCAACATCAAAATAGCACACAGCACACGTAGACGTGACAGGTGCTATTTCGACGTTGTGCCAGCTACTTCGAAATGGCTGGCTAGTGTAGATGCACCTTGTGTGAAAGATGGGAACTGTGTGGCGACTAACACTGAGGCTATGTTTATACTAGACATAGAAGTCAACCACTTGAGTAACTAAAATCAGTTTATCTGCAGATAATGGCCTTCAAGAAGGGGAGGAAGGATAGCTCAGTGGTTTGAGCATTGGCCTTGTAAACCTGGTTTCTGAGCTCAATCCTTAAGGGGGCGATTTAGGAGTCTGGGGCAAAGGGGGAAAAAAAAAACTCTCGGGGGTGGTGATGTAAGCCCTGCTGTGAGTGCAGAGGACTAGACCCATCCTCTCAAGGTCCCTTCAAGCTCTGTGAAATAGGTATATCTCCATATATTATCACTAGCTGAAGATCTGACTCTGAAACCTTTTGTTGCAGTTCTATACAGGCCAAGGTCTAACTCCAGAGTGTGGTCAGTACATTGACTCTGAAAGTGGCATCTTGGACACGCAGTTTGTTGCAAAGATCTGTACTCCTCCTTTCAGTTAGTTCTTGCTGATAGGCCTGATATTAACATTTTCCTGTCAGTTCTGGAGAGTCATGCAGGAAGTAGCCCCTCTGTTCTGTCTCCTTCACTCTGGTTTGTAGTACATAAAGCAGAAAATGTTTCTTTTTTTTTTTTTTTGCACTGTTTTTACAGCCTTTTGTGGAGACCTTTTTTATCCCAATAATACCCTTTTGTCTTCACTTGAAAACCTGATGATACTTACCTTTTTCAGCCTTTCATCAGATCTAAAGACTGATTCAGCAAACTTCACAAAAGTCAGTGGTTTTGTTAATTGAAAGTCTTCATTGTCTTTCAGCCAAAATGCTGGAGCTCCCTTATTATGGTTTTGGGGAGCAGCACTACTCTGCAGAAGAGTGGGCATCTTAACGCTGTCTCATTGAAAGAGCCTCCACATGACTTCCAACAGGTAGCTGACATGCTTTTGCAATGGAAAAGCTTTTCCTTCGTGTTTCATTGTCTGCAGCTTGGGGAGAAACTGATCTTGGGAGTGGATCCCAATTATTTGACACCCTCCATTTAATTTGGCACATGCCAGAAAAACACCTTGCCTGCCAAGTCTTAACCTTTTCATATGGAAATTTTGATGTGTGTTGGCTCTAGTCCAATAAGCTGTACGTGTCCCATCTGGTAGAGTAAGAGTTATTTAATTCACCATTAGAGAGACAAGGTAATATCTTCTATTGGACTGGCTTTTGAGCTTACACGGTTCTGAAGAAAAGCTCCTGTGCAAGCTCAAAAAAAGTCTTTCTCACAGACAGAAATTGATCCAATCGAAGGTAATCTCGCTCACCTTGTCTCTCTAATAGCAGGGGACCATCATGGCTATAACTCTTAATTCATAGCATTGAACTGTTTTGGGGGCTAATTACAGATCCTTTAGCTGTGAAGTGCGCTGAATAATTATAAAACCAATACAGAGGGAGGGATTTGTCTTTGTTACAAGTGGTGCTTTAGGGATAACATAAGATGATTATTTGTGAGGCAATTTTTTTTTTTTAAACACAGTAACCTTAAAGCAGCTCTAGTAATACAAACACATTCAGCGGGGAGGGAGACTGCTGAGGGTGGACTATGTAATTGCATTATTCCTGACATAATTACACACACAAACTCATAGTGAGCGGAAATGGGACTGAAAACATTAGAACACCATATGCCAAAGAATTAAGTTTTAGACACAGACGTTTGAGTACTTCAGCATCTTCTTGCTGTGTGTGTGACTGTCAGAACTTCTTGTTGCAGATGGTGTTGTCCATATCGTTAGCTCTTCTAAACGAGCTGAAGACAAAAATCAACGTTTCTCTGCTGCCAGAGGTGTTTTCAGCTCCTGTAAGTATGTGATACTTAATGAAGGAGATGACTGGTTTTGAAGAGTGGACTTTGGATTCCACTATTAGATTTGAAAATAGTTGTCTTTCAATTTTAAATGTATTAAATGCTTTTGAGATGGGATAAGAATTCTTTAGGAATTGGCGTAGGAATTCCTCGCACAAACTAGTGGTTAGAGTCAGGAGAGCCAAGATTCTTTCTGACTCTATTCCTAGGGCTGCCACTCTGTCCCTGGACAGCTATCTCCTCTCTCCACCTAATGTTATCCATCTGTAAAAGGGGGATAAACTGATTTCAGTTTCTGTATTAGTAGTATTTGACCATAGAGGGAAGTACATCTTTTACGCTGAGAATCAGCAAATGTCAGGAGAAATCCCTGGGAAATATCCCCTTCTCTCGTTTCACCAGGCTTCATTGCTGCGTACGATTATTAAATTGCTTTGAAGTTGACTATGTATCTATTGTCTTCTGTCTACTTAAAAAATAAATCATGGGAAACTAACACCCTTCCCCACCACTTTCATTAATTCTTATGGGGAAATTGGATTCGCTTTACATTTCACTTAGGGCTTGTCTACACTAGTGGCCTACTTGGAAGGGAGCATGAGAAGTAAGGTGTCAGGAAATAATTAATGAAGTGCTGCGCTGCATATGCAGCACTTGATTAAGCTAATTCTTCCCCACGGCAACTTCGAAGTGCCGGCTTGTGCATAGCTGCAGCTAACCCACCAGTACTTCAAAGTGCCTGGGCAACTTCGAAGTCCCTTTACTCCTCAAAATTTTGAGCTAGTGTAGACAAGCCCTTAGAGTAGCAGTTCTCAGGAACATAACTGCAATGTTAAGTGAGGAGTTATTGTACCTGATTTGTTGAGAATGATGAGTTATCGGTAATTAGGATGTGTTCATTTACCTAAAGAAACCAGTGAACACTGCTCCTTTCCTCTGAAGAAATCATGTTTTAACTTTTCCTAACTGCATAACTCAAATGTGAAGATTTTCTTGGTTCATGTAACACTGGGCCTACTTCAGTCTTGTTGAGAGCCTGAATGTTTGAGGCCGTTACAGAACCTTTGGTAAAGGGTGCTGCCAAAGTGCAAAACATCCTTTCTCCCTCACCATGTACAAGTCTTGCTGTCTATCACTAGATCTTTTCTGTTTCTGTAACTGTTTCTCTCCTGCAATCAGTCCATCCAGAAGGCTCTCCATCAAGCTCACCTCATATTGATGTTACCTGTGTTGCAGTGGGCTTAAATTTCAGCAAAGAAGGTTTAGGTTGGCCAGTAGGGGGGCTAATCTATGAAATTGTCTGAGGAGTTGTAGAATCTCCATCATTGGAGATATTTGAGAATAGGTTAGATAAATATTCAACAGGGATGACATAGATGGTTCCTGGTCCTGTCATGAGGACGGGGGACTAGACTTGATGACCTCTCAAGGTCCCTTCTGGTTCTAGTGTTTTACAGTTCTGTGTGATCTGAGGGCTGGGTTCTCCTGCCTGTTACCATTGGCCTCTGTACAAAGACAGTGGTAAGATGCTCCTAGATGAGTGGCTATAAGTGACAGCACAAAGTATAAAGCCAGGCAGCATCTGTCCTTAAGTATTTAACATCTTTTCTGATTCCTTCAGTTACAGCTTGAGGCTTGTCTTATCCTCACAGTGCAAGCAGTGCAGCAGATGCTTCTAAGTGACCTTCAGTACTTGAGTTCCTTTCTAGAAATAACACTAGCTTTTGGGGTAAGTCCTAGGAATCTTCAGCGCTCGTAAATCAAAACAAATGAGCTTAAAATGCAAATTAACACCATACAGTAAACTTTTTTTTATAATCTGGTATTCAAGCAACCAGAATACTCAGTTAACCAGCATTCTGTCCTGCCCCAGCCATCCCCTTCTTACTGTGGCCTCTGAGTCCATGCACAGCTGGCAGCTCCTCCGTTCTCCTGCTGAGTGCCCCCTGCCCAGAGTGGCACAGCAGCCACCCCAGAGCATCTCCCTCCCCAATGCCTGCTGCTGTTAGCTGCCCCAAGAGTGGCTCCACACATGGTGAGCCCCACAAGCGGGAGCTGGCGCTTTAGGGTGGGAGGGCTGAACTTTATCTGACATATTTAATTATCCAGCAGCCTCCCAGTGTTGGGGCTGCCACGTATGAACGAGTTTACTCTATTGAATTTTAGAACACATTTTAATTTTGTTTTGTTTGTTGTCTTTAGATTTTACCAGTTACCTTTTTTCAGGGATTTCTAGTGAAATGAGGTACTATAGCATAGAATTCCTCCACTAATTTATTCCTCTGACCTGCTAGAATAACTTCTGGGCTCTGAGGCTATTATTAAATGGCCTTTGCTGTGAAGAACACATTCTCCATGGTGCTATTAACTTGCTTCTGAGGGATCTGAATTTTCAGAAGATGACAATGTTTAATCTGTGAGTAAAGATTTTATTGAGGTTTGATTTGTTATGTCTGTGGAAAAAATTAAATACAAGAGGTCTGGGGTTCTCCTCCTCTGTTCCTCCCAGAGATATAACCAGTCTGTATTTGGGTGGTGTGCCTGTCTTTTGTTTTTTGAAGACAGCCAGCTAATTGTCA
Organism: Carettochelys insculpta; assembly: GCF_033958435.1. Taxonomy (NCBI): domain Eukaryota; kingdom Metazoa; phylum Chordata; order Testudines; family Carettochelyidae; genus Carettochelys; species Carettochelys insculpta. Next base: position 35,273,118 of record NC_134152.1, read on the forward strand.
GTAAAATGTGACCAAACTTGTTTTTAAAAGCTACTCTACTCTTTAGAGCCCTGCACAGAACCAAAACATATCTGGAGTTGCATGGCTCTGGCAACAACTAGAGAACCCACTGATTCGCAGCCAGCAGGGCAGGGTGTGTACAGCCTTGCTGGAGGAGCTTCCCAGGCTGGGTGGCTGGCTCCCTGCGAGCAGTGGCCCCAACATGGTGCTACTCTCACTGCTGCGGTTCCAGGCCCAGTTGCTGGCCACAGCTGTGCTGGTCACATTAGTATGTGCGAATGGCTTGCATACGCCCAGACAGGAGCCTCTGTCTCTGCAAGCGGAGGCCTGATGTTGCTGCTTTTGCCACTGCGGTTCCAGTCCTGGAAGCTAGTTGTGGCCCTGCTGGTCTTGCTTGTTGTCCTGCAACTCTGTGGATGTCTGAATTTGCTGATGTAAATTTTGTGTTCACACGAGGCTCTGCTAAAGCATTGTCAAGTGGCTTACGCAGGGTGTGTGTTATAGTGCGCGTGAGTTGACAGTTTCACTTTCAAAGTGGTTTTTGGACATGAGGAAGTACTTGCAACGGGTAAAAATATATTCCAACCCGCGGCAGTGTGAGAGCTGGACAAGCGCACCATGTAAATTACCTTGGCTTTGCAGCTGAGCCTTTTTATGCAATATTAGATTCCCCTTTCTCTGGTGAGACACCTTTGATCTAAGAGTGTGGGGAAAACAGGAAATAGTCTGCAAAACAAACTAACCAAATTATATATGCTGCCACGAAGGATTTTAGAATTTAGAATCAGTGTCATCAGCTCCTCTAATTTCCTTTCTTGAGCAGGTGGAAAAAGCTTGGTCCTCAATATGTTGGTGAACTGCTCTGCCTGTATCTGACTTGTAGACATAAAAAGATGCAGTCCATTGGCATCTTAATCATCCATATCATTACTCAGAACCTATACATGTAAGTATGAATATTCAGAGTCAAATGCAAGGCTGATTTTTAGCAAGGAAAATCAGAGTTGCTTGGAGTTTGATTAACATTCACAGTCTTGCTACAGACTTTTTTGCACAGTTTTATCCTTTTCTGTTACAGCCAGTAATGAGATTCAAAATTGTGGTGGGTTTAAAACTGTTCTGGTACCAGTGTTTCAGTGACAAACCCTATTTCCCAATGGGAACCCTCTAGCTTTCTTGCATTGCCACTGGCATCTGTTATCAAACAATTCTGCAGTCTGTTTTAGGAATATGAACAATGACCAGAATAATATTCACTAGTTTTCTGTTTGCTTTGGGGAAACAGGTGAGTGTTCACAGGCACTTTGCTCCTCTTGTGTAGAAGCCAGTTTTGATTAGCTAAATAACCTTTGCAGACATTCGTTAATCATGTTACTAGGTTCCTAAAGAGTGCTTAATCCCGCACAAACATTTAGTTAACAGAACTTGCACTCTTTCTTAACATAGATGGAAACCTGTTCCCTACATAGCACAGCTGTCTCCCTTGTACCACACCTGTATAAAATATTCAGCATAATGGTAATGTCTTTGGTTCCAAGACTGAGGCGCTATACAATTTCATGAGGAGTAGAGGGAAACCTTTAAAAATGACCCATACTTGGAAATTATGAATTTTTGGTATGAATCACAAAGGCGGTTTTAAAACAGAACATGCACAACTGTTGTTCAGCAGTGAAACTAACTTGTCAGTTTCAGTCATCAGCTAGGGTCTGTGGCTCTAGAGCAGTATCCTTCATGACAATTGTTCCTGGGGCAGGGACCGAGGACTGCCAGGTTCCTGGGCCAGCTGATTCTCTGCCTGACACTGTCAGGGAAGCTGGTTTCCCAGGGCATGGGTGCCGGGCAGGCTGTGGAGCCAGATGGCCCAGTGTAGAAGACATGGAGTGCCTGACCTGGGGCAGTTTCCATGGAGCTATGGACCATGGAGGGCAATCTGGTCACTTTAATGACCAATGATGGTTACTAGTACCATCAGCAGTTCCCATTCATGGAAGTCAAAGAGGGTTTTTGCATGCTTCAATGAAATTCTAAAGCAAGGTCCTGCACCTTTTATAAGGAATGTGGCCCACTGAAACTAGAGAACACAACATTCATGGCTCACTTCATTCAAAAATAACTCGTTCACTTGGATTGGGTGTGGAGTCTTCCATCCTTAATACAGAGGGGCTCCTAGTAGGAACTGAAGGTGCACTACTAATGCTTTGATCTGTCCTATTTTGGGCAAATTAGGTTGAACTTAATTGCGTATTAAATTTGTGCGTGGTCTGCTCTGTGGTGACAAATAACTTGACTAGGAAAGAGTTTCTAAAAAAGTCATACTTTTAGAATATGGTTATTACTGTAAATGCTTCAGACGTGTTACAGAGAAGTAGTCTTGTCTGGTATGTCTGCGCTATTTTATTTCTAGATTTGGTAGTACAACACCCCAGGCTTTTAGAACATGGACCTTTTTTTGTTCTGGTTTTGTTTGTATGGTTTTGTCTTGGCCATGCCAGGCATTAAGAACTGAATAATGCTAAACAATGTGGCTAAATGTTTCTGTATCTGAAGGTACAGAGGTTGCCTGTTTCCCATTTTTTTCTTATTTCACAGGCAAAACATGTGGCAGACAGCAACATTACAGGAAGTACAAATGGAACATTAAAATGTTGCTGAGAGAAAATCGGGGGCACTTCAGTGTCCCGCTTCTTTTAAAGATCTGACGCATCATGGGTGTGGCCAAGTTTCCCATGCTCCCTTAAAGCTTTTTTACAGCCATCTGTCCTGGCTCTTGGTGTTCTGTGCTGTTGTTTAGCTGCAGTTTACCCCAAAAATGTCTCAGAGCCCAGGGAACAGTGGAAGTGTCATCAGTACTGCTAGACAACACTGACCTCACGTGGTCCAGCAAATTCTCTCAGATTTCCAGAAGGTCGTGTCCTAAGGGTGCTGGACTAGAGAGGTTCAACCTGTGGTTAAAATGGATAAGCAGGCTGTCCATATTGGAAAAGGAGATTAAGAATCTAAATCTGTTTTCAGGTGTCCGTGGGCGAAGCACCTTTGGAGCTTTCTGAATACCGTAAGTGTCTTTACCACAGGTTGCTGACCCCCCATCGGTTTTCAAATGTCAGATTTGTTGTCCCATGTTAAATTCTCTGAAAGCAAATGGAAGAAATAAAATACTTTAGTCGAAGCTAGGAGTGACACAGAGGAATTGATGGGGCCTGATAAATCTTTGAAACCTTAGAAGGTTTCCTGTGCATCCTTCAGAAGGATAGCTGAGTTATCTGTATCTTCAAAAACAACAAGAAGTCCTGTGGCACCTTATAGATGAACCGGGTCTTTGCTGACGAAAGCCTTATGCTCCAAAATATCTCTTAGTCTATAAGGTGCCAGAGGACTTCTTGTTATCCATCTTTCTTTCCATGGAATAGCTTTATGGCTGTTGGTTCTAATTCTGGGAGAATTTCCTTGGGTGTGGGGTTCCAGTGTGTCACATTTCCTGGTGCTTGATCAGACCAGCATTACACACCAGAGTAGATGGACTGTTTTCTTCTCTGCTGAGCAAATAGTGCTAATTACCTAGTGCCATCTGTCTACAAAATGAAGTGTGTTGAGCTTAAAACCCAGCCTTCATATGGGAGCACAAACAGTCTAAACAGAAAATCCCCCAAAGCAGACTGTAAAGGAACAGGAAAACTAAATTATGAACCCTTTTTGTTTGGATTTCTAAAAGGCTTATGTTTTGTAGAGAAAGATAATCCTAGTCGCAGCTAGATGAACACATCTCTCCAGGGAATTCCGACATAGTGGGTTTTTCAGAAGTAATCTTGAGGAAAGAGTAGAGCAACATGGACAATGAAGAGGGAAGGATTCAAGTGTATGGGACCAGATAGAAGAAGGCCACAGAGATGTGAGCAACAGGGATGGCACAAAGAGTAATTAAGACAGCAGGTACCTGCGGATTCTGGGAGGGAGGTATTTTGGGAGACGTAAGGCTGGTTATCTGCTCCTCCATGGGGGTATACTCAAGTAGCAGGCCCCTTTTATGGATTTAAAAAGTTGGTCTTCAATAAAAACTTGTAACTATCTCTTCTCTGTTCAGGGATTAAGGAGACTACCTCTTGGCACCACGACTGATCATGAAGTTGCCAAATTCATGGCTATTTTGGAAAAAATGTAATTCTCTCTGAAGATCTCAAGACCTTGCTGACTTGCAATATACCATCCACCAGATAGCTGCCTTTTGTTGTCCTCCCTCAATAAAAATATTCAGCTGAAGTACACGTTTGTAAAAATCTCATGCAAGACTAGACTCAGGTGTTGTTTAAGCCAAAATGTGCCTAACGCTTCCTTGCAGGTGTGTGCTCTAGCAGTTTTTTTGCAATCTGGCTTTTGTAGAACATACATTAACGTGTTTATTAGGTTGCTTATGGAGGTCAAGACAGAACAACAGACCTGTCTCTACCATGACACATGCATACTGGATCGGGGATGTCAGCCAAGGACTTACTGAGGGAGCAGTAACTCCTGGATAAGAGAAACATAACTCATGATTCTGCAGGAGTCTGATAGTATGTGCTTTTGAGAATCTTCATTGTGTATAGGAACCACTTGTTTTAGATTAGTACCACTTTCCATTTTCCTGCATTTCTCCAATCCAAGTCCTCATACAGAAACTTGAACTGGTTCTAATGCTGTAAATTAATAGTTTGTAAACAGAAATTTAACTTTCAGACTTGTCAGTCTGAACATATGTATATTTTTTTTAAGGTATTGCAGTTGATCGCTACTTGACAGGTGCTAACACTTCCGGGTTACTTGAATTGCTTTCATAATTGTAGTTTTAAAATAGAGTTTAAAACTGGGATGGAGACCCAGAGAAATGCAATAAATTACAGTCAAACTACAGTTTCCTGGACATCTTTAAATATTGGGAGTGAAAGGGTAGAAATTTTGGCATGTCCATGAATTGTATTTTGCACATTTAAGAATTTTTATGGGTTTTTACCTTGCTTATTTGTGTCAAGTTTGGCTAAATTATTTTCATTTTTATTCATTTTGTCTTTTCAAAAGTGAAAATGTGTATTTAAGCCCATTTATAAAATGTTTGTAAAAACAAAAACTATTGTAATACTCTGCATCTGTTTGCTTCAAGTAAAATTATGGTAGGTACTTAACAGGTAGGGAAGATCTTTATTTTTATTTAAACACTTTGTATTTCACAGTTGCAAAAAATTCTTGTGCATGGCTCCCGCAACAAAAAGCAAATAGAGTTTCACAAATTTGGCTTTATAAACAGTTACAACGTACGCTCTCAGCGTAACATGCTAAAATACAGAGTATCCTTGCTTCAAACTCAGCTCTCAAGGCACATTTTTTTTCCTTTGCTAATTTTAAATATTGATGGAAACTTTTTTCCTCAGTTTGTGTGCAGTGAAATTGATTGTTTCCTGCTACCTCTTATCCTGCCAAGATTACTTAATTTGCACAGATTGATGTCTGTTGCCTTATGAGAAGGAAGCTATTTGTTTCCCGTCCCTTAAATGCATATGGATGCTGACCTGCAATAAACTATTTCCAATCATAGTGGTCCTGAAGAGAAACTACCACCATGGGCTCTCCTTCAGTCTACTCTTAAAACTTACAAAACTCATCACCTTGGCTATAACCTAAACCCAGTCTTGGGGAGAGGGGGTTATCACACTTTTACTAAGTCCTTTCTCATTTAGTTAGGAGAGCGTTACCAGATTACATTATCTTCTCCTAACAAATGCTTACTTCAGGAATTTGCATATAATTAGAATCATAGACCACTAGGACTGGAAGGGACAGCGAGAGGCCATCGAGTCCAGCCCCCTGCCCCAATGGCAGGACCAACTACTGTCTAAACCATCCCTGATAGACATCTGTCCTGTTCTTAAATATCTCCAGCGCTGGAGATTCCACAACCTCCCTTGGCAATTTATTCCGCTGTTTGACCACCCTGACAGTTAGGAACTTTTAATTGGTTCCTTTCTAGATTGATAACTTTTCCATTATCTTTTTGCATTTGACTATTAAAGCCCCCTGTTCACCCTTTATAGCAAAGTGTCCTGCATTGAGACTCAGATCCTGAAATCAGATATGCAAACTAGATTTTTTTTCTCCCCCCCCTACACCAATGAGGCTCAGAATTCCTTTCCTGACTGTCAAACCCCACTACCTTAAATGCCTCAAACTGAATCTTCCTTAACTGCAGGGCTACTGGCCTGTTACTCCTCAAATGCAGCATGAAGATGGCCTTTGCTCTTGATAACTGGGGTGACAGGTAAATCCTCCTCTCCGTTAAGTCTTCTGGTTGCCTTCCTCACTTACTAAGGACACTGGTTTCCCACCACTGCCCTTAGCCTCTGTTTGGTGCCTTTGCACTTTGAAATCCCTGAAACCAAGTGCTCCATCTCTGCATCTCCAGTGAAATGCCTGTCCTGTAGGTCAAGGTTCTTGACAGTCTGCAGAAGGAAGTAGTTTTTGTGAGGGGAGGATGGCTCAAGGATGTGTGTTTCTTCAGATGCATTGGGACTGAATAAATCATCAGAAGGAAAACTGACAGGATCCCCGAATTTTAATGAGTAAATGGCAGGGTATTCATTATTTAGTTCCTCTTGAATTTTAATGCAGAGTAATGATTAGCAAAGTTCTACAGCAAGGATTATGCTCTAGCTAATAGTATACTCTGAAGAATTGACTTTCACTGAAGAGGAGTTTTTTATAGTAGACAATTATAGCTGTTAATCCAAATTTGGATGATCAGAAGTACAAGACCTCTTCCCAGCCTTCCTCTGAGACCAGCATAGCCTCGAGGGTAGGACTACATAGAATAGTTATTTCCAAGAAATAACTATCCTTGCTGTGTCTACGCTGTCCCTCCCTTTTAGAAGTGGCATGTAAATACAGTGGGTTAAAAATGCTAATGGGGGGCTGATATGAATATTCAGTGTCTCGTTGGCGTAAGGTCAGCAACACACTGCGTCAAAAGTAAAATAGCCTCGTAGGTGGGGTTCCTTTGAAAGGGAGCCCTGCTTTTGAAACTGCCCTTCCCAATTTTTTTCAGGAAGAAAGGTGCTTTTGGAAGTGGGGCTTCCTTTTGAAGGAACCCTGTCTACACTGCTATTTTGCATTTCGAATGCAGCATTTTTGATGTGGCAAGTAGCTGCTATTATGCAAATGAGTTGCTGAATGTTCATATCAGTGTCTAGCGTTTTTGCTTGGGTGCATTTACATGACCCTTCTGAAAGAGAGGGGGTAGTGCAGATGTAGAAAAAGTAATGCTCATGAAGATGTGGAGCAGGAAGCTAGTGTTCAGATGACACCTAGATGAGAAGTCACTAAACACAGTCAATATGTAGATCAAAGTGTACATGGCATCACTTCCAACCCCCTGGCTAGTCATGCATGATGCTCCAGCAGAAGAAACATTGGCTTCATATTGCAGGTCACCATTCACTGGACTGATGAGTGAAAAAATTCAAGCACTGTGCAGGTGCAGTAACTGACAGGGCTGGTTTTCAAGGCTGGGCTCAGAAAATGGTCTGCAGACAGGAAGGGGAATCAGGGATGCAGGAGAACTATGAAATTAAAGCTTTACCATTCGTGTGGACATGGAAGATGGTCATGTGAAGGCATTGTATGGGTACTCAAGTGACCTGGGTTCACTTCCAAGCTCTGCCAGGGAACAGCTGGGGCTCACAAGTCACTGAATCTGGTCCTCAGAGTAAAATGAGACTATTTCATTTCCTCCTCCCTTAATTTGCCATCTCCTTTTCAGGGACCTCATTCTATTGGTTCATTCAGCACCTGGCACAAAAGAGCTGTAAGCTCAGTTGGGGGGTCTTGGCACATAACTGGAACCCTAAAACATATATTTTCTGTTACTGTGTTGTGTTTTAAATGCTCTCACAATTATTTAGGGACCTGCCTCCGTAGCATTCATCTGTGCTATCGCCCACAAAAACAATTTTTAATAAATTTGGACCGAGCAACTAAACACCAGCTGTTTGCTGGCTGCCAGGTTAACAGATGGCCAATGATCATTAATAGTACAGCACTTTGGGAATTCATAATGCCCTAATCTATAAAGCCGAGCCCACAATCTGCCAGGTCTGGCCCCGAAGCCTTTGCTGGGGTGACGACCCCCTAGCTAGGGATAGTCCTGCGTAAATCTGATTTCTCTTTCACAAGCTGAACAATTTGGCATGTAAGAGATTTCAGTGTGAGCTGGTGGGCAGAGCCATGTACTAGGGCTAGTCCAATAGATGGGTGCTCAATGTGCCTGAGGCAAAAAGAGGGATTGTATGCTGGCACTTCAGTGGGAGCTGAGGGGAGGCTGAATTCCCACTCTGCAGCAGTCTTGAGTTAAGGGTTAGAGTCACAGCTCCTGTGGCTTATGGAGGTAGGGCTAACTCAATGGTTAGCACATTGCCTGTGTGAACTCGGGGGTATGAGGTCAATCCTGGAGCAGGTTATTTTTAAAAAAAAAAAAAAAAAAGCCACCAGAGATGGTGATAGGTCTGGCTTGTGAGTGCAGAGGACTGGACTTGATGGCCTCCTGAGGTCCCTCCTAGCACTATGAGATATGTGTAATGCCATATAGCTATTTCCAGCCATCAGCGCCAACATGTTGTTCAAAGGTAAGTGGCAGCATTTTCTTCATTTCGCAGCTGGCAGAAGCAAAGGACCAAATCAATGAAGTGACTTACCCCAGGTCAGTGAACACAGAGAGGGTCCCAGGACGCTTGAGTTCTGGTCCATGGGCCCCTGCTGCTTCTTTGGAAAAGCTTTGCAAAAATGGAGGCTGACTGACCAGCTGACCTCCCCACCCGCTCAGCCCCTTTCACTGGCTGGCAAACAAGCCCCAGGAACATGGCTGATGCCCCATTGCTTTGAAATGAGAGGGTGACGGCAGCAAGATGCCCAGTCAAGCCCAAAGCGAGTGCTGTGCATAGCGCAGCTCTTCTGTAAGAAGGGCACTTTCTGCCATGGCTGTGCCCAGGCCGCTCCTGGTCAGCTGTCACTATAGTCAGATGTCTGAAAAGCCCCAAAAATCCAATCACCCATGTTCCGCGTCATTTGCTCATTAAACCCCCAAGCCTGGCCTGTAAGGTCTCGGTGAGGCGGCATGAGGAGCTTACAATTGATGTCACCAGCTCCGTAATCTGGTAGTTCTGACGCCTGTACTGCTGCCCTCGTTAATGTCTGTGTGGCGTCATTTAGACAAAGCTGCACACCCCTGAATGGGCAGGACTGCTGAGGGCTGCCAACTAGGCGGCCAACATCCCTAGTTTAGCAGCCAAAAGAAATGTCCGGTGTTGGTGTGACACTAATTATTTGGCTCTCCTTAAGAGAAAATGTGGCTTAATGAGCCAGTTCTAGTGTGTGCCCTCGAAGCCGTACAGCTGGGTGACCACTCTGGAGAGGTTCAAATGCTGCCCAGCTGAGTTGCAGAGCACCTGCAGCCAGGGATTGTTGTCACTGTTGGTGCATATTGGCATGCACCTCAGCGCACATAAAATTATTCTGCAGCTGGACACAAAAAGCCACATGTGGATGGAATGGCTTAGTGGGAACATTGGTTGCCCCCCCCCCACCTGCATAAACAAATAACTAAAGCAAGCCACCCCCAGGGCCCCAAGCCAGTGGTGGGAGGATAGCGACAAAGGGAAGGCCCCCCCCCCGCCAACACACACGAAATAGTGCCTGCTTTTCATGTCACATGACTAACCTGGAGGGCCGTCATCCTGCTCTTAGCCATGCTCACTGTTGAAACAGCTGCACATACAGTCCCACCTTACCAGCTTTTCCTGCTGGGGAGCCCAGCTGCCGGGCCTGCTAAGCGGCATGCTTGGGTGGCCATCCAGAGGCCTGTTAGCTACTGGCCAGCTGATTAGCAGAGCACCCACAACTGCTCGCAGCCAGAAGCCTGTGGTGGTGCACATTACACATGCCGCTGTGCATGTAACAAAATTTTTCCACACATAGGTGGAAAAAAGTAGCACAGTCACTGGCGCAACCAGTCCTGCTGCTTTGCAATGGTTTTGTGCGGTTGTGGTGGCCAGAAGAATTGGTGAACCATCATCCCAGCAGTGGGTCAGGGATGCCGTTGGCATGGCCATCACCTGTCACAGCACAGACAGCCCCCCCCGCCCAGCAATCACCTGCACTGGGCTGATCACAGTGCCAGTTCTGTGTGGGCCTGGCTGCACAGTGGCTCCCCACATGTGTGGCACTTGTGTGTGTGTGTCGGGAGGGGGGCTTTAGGAGGGGTAGGGGCAACTTAGCAGCCTATGGTGGAAAAGTCAGGTTCCTACAGCCTGCTCCCTTGGCCAAAGTAAGTGGCACTATACCACACGTGCACTGGGTTGTGTCCCTTTAACCAGCCTGGGTGCATCCAGGGTGGGAGAAGGTGGGCCACATCCTGCTCCAACAGCCCAGAACCTAAGAAGGCAGCACAGGTGCGCAGCTACACAGGAACCTGCTCCATAGGACGCGCATCTTCAGGGACAGTTTCCATACCTGGGCTGAAGTTTCCACCCGCTCCAGGGTGGCCTGCATGTTTGAGGGTGGTAGCCAGAGATGCGGTCAGAGGGAATGCGTTTGAAAGTGTGATGAGGTCATGTGCGCGCACACACACACACACACACACACACAGAGGGTGCTGCAGGCACCAGCGGTCCCTGTCAGCTGATTAAGCGGGTGCCCACGAGGGTGCATTAGTTCTGCTGCTGGCGCACTTTGGCTCACCTCGGTGCACGTAAAAATTTATTTCGCAGATGGGCGGAAAAGCTCAGGGGGGGCTCATTGGTTGGCAACACCGCAGGCATTGCTAGCCAGGCCATCCTAGCACTGCCAGGCTGGGATGTGCTGGACAAACACAAGTGTGAGAATCAGGCCGGACATAGGGAAAGACAAGCATTGTGTGAGCCAGGCCTTGCCCTGCAGCACCTGGCACAGACGCCAGGTCTCCTGAGCAGCAGTCCAGGTGTTTCCAGGCATGTGCAGAGTAACTTTGGTGATGTGCACCAAAGCTGGGCCCTGATGGGATTTGTTTAACACCAACAAATCCAAACCCAGCAGTGATCAACATCTCCAGCAAAGCCACTGCAACTGAGCAGCCCCGTCACGCTTGTATGACACTGTTATTCCATAGAGCAGCTCCTGGGTTCCTTGAACCCTCAGGGAGACAATTAAGGCACCAGCCTTAGGCCACGGTAACTATAGCGCCCAAAGCTGAGCTGTCACGCTCAGCTGCTAGCAAGGGCAAAGCGCCTGGTGCAAAACTAATGAGCCAGCAGCCGCCAGAGCCTGTCCTGCAGCGCCCGCCAGCCCGCACAGAGAACAGTGGTGTGATCAGCACAGCCGGCAGCACCCAGCCTCGCTTGCTCGCTCTCAGTGTAGTTCAGGACCAAACCGTAAAACAGCAAAATCCCGTGGGGGTGGGAGTGGTGGGGAGCTGGTCTCGTCATCCTTCCTGGAGCTGTGGCTGGGGCAGCTGGGCTGGCTGTGCATTAATAGATTACACTGAGGATTTGCGATTGTTAATGGGGTTGAGTGCCGGAGCTGGGACCTTTCTGGGCAACGACCACTGAGGCTGACGGAGCCAGCGGAGGGCGCAGCCTTGAGGGGGACCCTGCGCTTTCCCCCATTCCCCAGTGACACGGTTTCTTCTAAGGTAGGTGGCCAATTTGATGCATTTTAAAAGCAACACTGCAAAGCCTCAGGCGGGTGGGGGGGAGCTTAATTGCCTCCCCCCATCTCTGCCAGGGATGCTGGGGGTGGGGGGGGGGGGGGGGTTAACACACAGTCGGCTTGTCAGTGCTGCTGTTGATTTGCCTGCATCCCTTCAGAACAATAGCAGGGACACACGGCTCCTGCCAGCTGGCCCTGGGTGGAGGAGCGCTGGCAGCTGTCGCTTGTGGAAAAGTCTGGGGAGATGGGCCCTGGGCAAAGGCTGCCTGGCCAGCGCAGCTCCATGGCTTTCTGGCAGGGGTTGCCCAATGTACCAAAGCAGGGTCAGTGCAGCAAGGCACAGGAGCAGGATGGGGAGTGGGGGTGGCTCGTAAAGTTGCCCGGGTGGAGCCAATGGGTGTGGCTCTGTTGGGCGCAGCTCCTTGCATGGAGGCATTCACAAAGCTGGGTGATGGTTGCTGTCCTGATGGGTGCAGGTGAGCTGGGCTCTTGGGCCAAGAGAAGCTGGTCCACTAAAAATTATGACATCCCCCCCCCCCCCACCCCCACCCCCCCCCCCCCCGGCCCCACACACACACCCCGCTTGTCCCAGGCTAGTCTGTTTCAGGGCCCCAACAGTCCCCTTACTAGTACAGCAGACTGGCTGACATTAAGTTCATGGCAGCTCGAGGTGGCCAAGGGGTCAGAGGAGTCATCAGCACGAGGTCAGATGTGAGGAGAACCTGAGGGGGTACTTGAGGGTGAGCTAAGGCTGTGCCCCCCCCCCCAATGCCCAGGCCACCCCCCAAAAGCAATGGGGGGGGGGCTTGGGGAGACAGGAGGTGGCCGCCACCCAGGGCAGCTTTCAGGATTTTTGTGGGGTGAGTGCGGCAGACAAGCCGCCCACAGGTGGAGGGCAAACCCCACCAAGCTCTGGAGCTGCCTTGGGTTAGGGGAGGAGCAGAATGGGGCTGAGCTGTGGTACAAACCCCACCTTCTGGAGAACTCTGGCTTGCCCGCTGCGCCCTCGCAGGCCGGCTCCTCCTTCAGGGGGCCCGGCGCCCAGCGCTGGTGGGTGCATTGCCTGCCTGGAGGGAAGTGAAGCTCTGTGATGCCCAATGGATTCCTGGAAGGTGGTCGGTGGGGGTGTATGTCCACAGGCCCTGGCTCCGTGCAGCGCTGCCAGCACCTGGCCTGAGGGGTAAACCAGGCGCAGCTTGAACCAGCTGGGCCATTAGCCAAGGCAGCTCAGTTTGCCAAATGGAGCAGGGGCAGAGGACTGATGCAGGAGCCAAATGTGCTCTGAGCATCCTAGCTTAGGTTGTTGGCTCCACTGCCCCTTTCCTCACACTCCCAGGGCCCCCACTGCCCTGGGTTAGGGATGTGCTCGGTGACTCAAGCTAGGTCATCGCTCTGTGCCTCGGTTTCCCCAGCTGTGACCCAGAGAAGACGTCACACTGCCTCACCTTTGCAAAGCATCGTGCCTGCAGGGCCTGCCAGGGCGGCATGAGGGCAATGGGCCGGCCTTTGCTGCCTCTGAGTTCTTCGGCTCTTTGCTCCCATGTTTTTCCCTCTCTGCATTAGTCCAGCTTCTGCCCTTCCCCTCCCCAGCACGTCCCTTCCCATTTGCCTCAGAATCACAGCCCACGAGAACTGGAAGGGACTGCTGGAAGTCACCGCGTCCCAGCCCTTGCCCCCATGGCAGGTTCAAGCACTGGCTCTCGCCCATCCCGGCTGGCTAACGGACTCAAGTGTTGCCAGTGATGTTGAGTCTGCAACCTCCCTAGGCAATTTATTGCGGGGTTTAACCACCCTGACAGTGGGGGAGCTTTTGCTAATGTCCGGCTGAAACCTCCCTTGCTGCAGTTTAAGCCCATTGTTCCTTGTCCTGGCCTCAGAGGCCAAGGAGAACAATTTTTCTCCCTCCTTCTTGTAACATTCTTTGAGGCACTTGAAACCTGCTAGCCTGTCCCGGCTCAGGCTTCTCTTTGATGAGCCAAACAAGCCCAGTTCTTTCAGCCTTCCTTCATGTTCTCTAGCCCTTTCATCACGCTTGCTGCTCTTCTCTGGATCTTCTCCACATCTTTCTTGAAATGTGGTGCCCAGAACAAGCCACAAGACTCCAGTTGAGGTCTAATCAGTGCTGGGTAGAGCTCTTGGACTATCCGGGCTCTCTCACTGCCCACGTCTCGCTCCACGCTCCTTGGGCCATGCTTGTGGCTGGTGGTGGTAGCCGGACAGAGGCAGCAGATGTTAGAAACAGCAAGCACTGGCCACTCAGGAAGGCGCGCTCACCCTCCGACAGCTCCCCAGGCTGCCTTGTGTGAATAACGACCAGGCCAGGCCTAGTAATCCAAGTACAGCAGCCTGCAGTGACCCTTCTGGGCAGCCATACGGCGTCCCCCCTCCCCAAAAAAAAAAAAACCAAACCGTGGCCCTGATGTTGATCTCACAACAGTGTAAAACAGGAGTTACGCCTTTTCTTCATGGGTATTAGCCTAACTGCCTACCCCACCCCGCCCCACCCCGTACAAGACAGTGATTTCTTGGAGAGGTGGATCTTTCAGGGTTCCCTCATTTTTTTTTTGGTCCATCCATGGGTGGAATAAATTTTATTATGTGCACCGAGGCATGTGAAAATGTGCACCACCCCTATGCCCACAGTCTGCCAGCTGTGGGCACTTTGCAAGTCAGCTGGGTGGTACCTAACACTGTCCAGTGTGGCCACCCAAATGATCAGGTTACATGGGCTCTTGCCATTCCTTACTCAGGGACTGAGTCCCACCTACACACCTGTCCCACACCCTTTCAGCACCCTATGTACCCATGTCCCTCAAACATGCTGGGTTCATCTTGTCCAATTTGTCACATGCCACTCACCACCTCAGGCAATAATAAAATCAAACTCACAATCAAAGCTGACCTGCCGCGCCCGGTTACTTATTTGCCTGCTAATGCTGCTGGCAGCATATGCAAAGCACAAATCCTACCAGCCCACACAACAAAAGGAGCAGCTGCAGCGTAGCGCTAACTTTGGCAGACTAGGAGTCAAGGTGAAAAGGTAGGAATGGGGCTGCAGCTGTGATAGGGAGACAAATGCAATAGCCAGTCGGGGCACGGGGCAGGCTGGCATGAACGCATTGTAAGAGTAAATGCTTAACGATGGGTCTTACTCTCTACAGTAAGAGCTGGATTGTGAGAAGGGCAACATTGTCCCCAGCAAGTGTAATTTGTATGTGCAAAGTTGTACTTACAGTGCCTTGCAGGAGCATCGCTGCCTGTTTGCACTGCTACCCAGTGCAGGGAGGAGGGCAAATATGCCCTTTAAGGCTGGCAGTGTTGTTGCTGCAGGCACAGACTGCATCCATGACCAGGGAGGGGCTGGGCCTCCATCCCTTGAAATCACACTGCTACAGGTAGCCCGGTGTCAGCATTTCCTGATGTCACCTTTCATGTCAGGTTGCAAGGAGGAAAGGGGACCTAGAGTTGGAAAGAGCAGGTGGGGCCGTCCCCCAGGGAGGGAACAAGATGACTCAGGAAATCGATGTTTTTTAAGGAGTTTTTCACCTTTAGCTCAGTGGTGACTACTCAGGCCTGGTTAGCAGCTGTAGCTAACGTTCTCATCTAGTGGCTGATTAGTATAGACTGGAAAGAATGGATTTGTCACAATCAGTGAATATCACTCAATGTCCATTTCATCTCTCACACACACTCTCTGATGACTGGCATGTACAGATGAGCAAGGTAAGGAAAATGCGGCTGGGGGAGGTATTCAGTTGACGTTTTGGAGCTTTGTTTCGATGTGATGTTGAGTGTGATATGATGTGTGCACTTGAGCAGTTACGGCTTTGTCTTTCGGACCCTCTACATCAGTGGTCTTAAACAGATGTCAGCCTCTTCCCAGCTCTTGTGTGACTTTCCGCCCGGAATTTCCCAGTTCAGTGAAAATTGAACTAGATGAAAATTTAAAAATAACGCTTAAAAATAAAAATTGTCCTGAGCTGTCAAATCACCACAAAGCAAGAATTGAATTCTGCCAAGTCCACTTTGTGCAAAGGGTTGGTCTCAGGACAGTTCTTAGCAGAGAGCTCTCAACAGTACATCGCCAGACCTTCACCCTGACAACTGGCTTTTCACACCACCCATGCTGGTAGAGAAAACAAAACCAGACTGGGCTACGCCCATTGAACTCCACGTGGGGAGCCCCTTCTAAGTCAGGCTTGAAGCCATGTGGTAAGGCCAGGGTGGGAGGGCTGGTCTCCATGTAGCGTATTTGAGACACTAAAAAGGATGACGGTCATGAAGTTAGCATGACTACCTGGGCCCAATGGAATATCCATATGACTAAGGTAGGCTTGGAAGATGAGACCTGCAATCATGAGGGTTTCATGCATGGCAAACAGGGCAAGAGACAGGGTGTTACACACGCAGACTCCCTGCTTCCCTACAACTGTACGAACTGGATCATTCTGTTAATTGTACGAACCGACCCCCAAGTAATGTAAATCTCTGCAGGGCCACTAAAGTCAGCGTTGCTCACCCAGCACCAGGGGATGGCTCTGGCCCAGGGGTGCAACCTTAGGCCAGATTCGGCTAACTTTCCTTATGCTGAATAGCACTTTACGCCATCAGAACCGCCAGTCAGTTCAGTGAGGCTGCTTGTAATGCGTGACTCAGGGTGAGGGTAACAGAATCAGGCCCTTAAGAACTTAGTAGATGTAGGAGGGATCTTTGAACAGTTTCTTTCATTCCTTTAAAATAAACAAACCGAAACCCCGAGGCTTCTTGGGTTTGTCATGGGTGAGAGCTCTAGGAAGAGGCGCCGCTAGCAAACCAACCAACCAGCTCCAGGGGGTACCCTGTAATGTTGGAACCATCTCCCTGAGGAGGCCTGAAAGTTCATGGAGATGCCCCGAGCACATTGCTCGTCATCTTTCAAAAGCCATCCCGTTAATTTCAACCAGAAGGGGGTCCCCAACTATCTTTGAGTTGTGTCGTCATCTCTGCGCCTGGTGCATCCTTTCACCATAGGGGGAAAAGCCTCAGGAAATACAGTACCGCGAAATAGTCATTCCAGGAGAGATTGTCCCCTCAACATAACCAGGCTTCATTTACTGAAACCCTCTGAAAATCTCCAGACTCGCTTTCAGCAGGGCGCAGGAGATCAGTGCTGGTGCTGGGAGATTCCAGGCCACCCAGGGAGAGTTGGCAACGAAGTGCCTTCTCTCTTCCCTGAGCAGAACCAAGTTTCTTAGGTGCAGCAGTGGGACAGGGATGTGCCACATGGAGGTGACTCGTCACCTTCATATTGGTGCACGTAACAAAATTCAGTGGATGGGAGGAAGGCTGAAGGGTTCTGAGAGGGGGAGAGGGCTCAGGGCTGGGGCAGAGGGTGGGGGTGGAGGAGTGTGAGAATTCTGGTTGAGGGTGCGGGCTCCAGGGCAGAGCTGAGAGGCTCAGACCTAGGACAGAGGGTTGGGAAGCATGAGTGTGGGCACTAGGGTGGGATTGAGGGACTCAGAACTGGCACAGAGTGTTGGGGTGCAAGGGCTGTGGCTGGGGGGTACAGCCTCAGGATGGGGCTCAGGGCTGTGGGGACTGGTGCGCAGGAGTGGGTACAGGCGCTGGGCTGGGGGCTGGTGCGCAGGAGTGGGT
Organism: Carettochelys insculpta; assembly: GCF_033958435.1. NCBI lineage: Eukaryota > Metazoa > Chordata > Testudines > Carettochelyidae > Carettochelys > Carettochelys insculpta. The sequence continues at coordinate 35,290,452 of NC_134152.1, forward strand.
ACAGGCGCTGGGCTGGGGGACCGGTGTGCAGGAGTGGGTACAGGCGCTGGGCTGGGGGCTGGTGTGCAGGAGTGGGTACAGGCGCTGGGCTGGGGGACTGGTGCACAGGAGTGGGTACAGGCGCTGGGCTGGGGGACCGGTGTGCAGGAGTGGGTACAGGCGCTGGGCTGGGGGCTGGTGCGCAGGAGTGGGTACAGGCGCTGGGCTGGGGGACCGGTGTGCAGGAGTGGGTACAGGCGCTGGGCTGGGGGCTGGTGTGCAGGAGTGGGTACAGGCGCTGGGCTGGGGGACCGGTGCACAGGAGTGGGTACAGGCGCTGGGCTGGGGGACCGGTGCACAGGAGTGGCTACAGGCGCTGGGCTGGGGGACCGGTGCACAGGAGTGGGTACAGGCGCTGGGCTGGGGGCTGGTGTGCAGGAGTGGGTACAGGCGCTGGGCTGGGGGACCGGTGCACAGGAGTGGGTACAGGCGCTGGGCTGGGGGACCGGTGCACAGGAGTGGGTACAGGCGCTGGGCTGGGGGCTGGTGTGCAGGAGTGGGTACAGGCGCTGGGCTGGGGGACCGGTGCACAGGAGTGGGTACAGGCGCTGGGCTGGGGGACCGGTGCACAGGAGTGGGTACAGGCGCTGGGCTGGGGGCTGGTGTGCAGGAGTGGGTACAGGCGCTGGGCTGGGGGCTGGTGTGCAGGAGTGGGTACAGGCGCTGGGCTGGGGGACCGGTGCACAAGAGTGGATACAGGCGCTGGGTTAGCTTGTCTCTGGTGGTTGGACCTCCTCCATGGAGGGAACAAAACCCCCATTTTAGCTGAGAGCTTGATCCAGCCTTCTTGCCCTTGATCCAAGCCCTCTCCTCAGCTGTCTGAAAGCCCCTCGTGACATTTGTCTTCCCTCTCCAGTCTAATGGCTACCTGCCTGTATGGCCCTTGCACCTGGCCCCACTCGGAACAGTGGTAGCTCTTGACCAGAATCCAAATGGAAACCTTTTTCCCAAGTGCATTCAGTAAGATGGGTTTGCATGGTCTCCCCTGGAATTCATTCTGCATTTCTCCTCGTTTACCCTTCCCCAGCTGAAGTCCAGGCCACTCACATCCAACATCCTATGAGTGTAAAGTGAGACAAGTACAGATGGGACTTCTCTGACCCTGAGACATACAAAGAGCATCTCCCTCCGCAAACTCTGGACCTTGTTTCACCCAGGGAAGGCAGGACTCGGAGCGCAGGGGTTGCAGTTAGCAAGTACCATGTGTCTGACCCCCGTTGGCGCTTTGCTCGCTGTCAGACCACTTCTGAAAGGCAGATATTTGCATCAAGGCTAAATCCTTCATTTCCAGTGGTCAGGAACAGCTGCCAGCTCTCCCTCCCCCTGCCCCACATGGCGCTCTGAAGGATTTGTGAGTCAAATGATAATGCCGTATGATGCACTATGCAAATTACACTGCGGGGTGGGGTGGGGGGACCAGCACGGGGGAAGAACTACTTTCAAATGAATGTACCAGCCCGACCTAGTTCCTTGGTGGAAGCCACAGCCTGAGGACCGGCCCTGGCAGGGACTCTTGCTGTACGAGAGGGACCCTGATGTGACATAGGGGCACCACAGAAAGAAGACAGGGAGGGCAACAGCTGTAAAACAGTGCGACTCTGGCCTATGTGGTGGCCTTCTCCCAAGTTGCAAGAGCAGCCCTGTGCAGGACGGTAGCTTTTTAGAGTGAAGGTGGGGCTCAGTAGTAGCAAAAGAGCTGCAAACAATGGGCCCTTGGTAAAGGTGTGGAAGGACTATGGCAGGAGCAGATTCGGGGGCCAGTGGCAGGGACCACAGCGAAAGGAAGTCAAAGCTCAGCTTCTTGGCATGATTTCCTGGACCATCTGTAACCCACAATGGTGATGACAGGCAGAAGCGATAGAGCATGTTGGCGAACGTGCCGATGGGGGACTCTGCATCCGCAGATGCTAAGCCTTAGGTTGCGAGCTAATGCTCATTCTCACAAGGCAACCATCATGCCCATTCTGCTCTCCAGGGACAGCTGCACTCCTGCTGGGCCACTCACTTTGTGAATGCCCAAGCGGAGGAGCTTACAGTGAATTGAGGCACCCGTTGAAAGCTCCTTCCCAAAAGGGCCTCCAACACTGACCTGTTCAGCCAGGAAGGGGAGCGCTAACAAGAGTACATTGTTTTTCAGCCCACCTTGCTGCCCCATTAGGAGGGACGTTGACTAAGGCACACCACCATGGATGAATGGGAGCTTCCACAGTGGCAGAAGGAAGTGGACAGCCTGAAGTACCAGCTGGCTTACAAGAGGGAGATGTCTTCCAAAACCATACCTGAGTGAGTCAGTGCTTTCCCTGTCCCCTTCAGCTGTTCAGTTGCTTACATGGAGTGAGTGGGTGGGACTGAGGCCAAGGCCGAGGGGATGTGTGCCTTCATCTCTGGACAGCCACCTTGGACCACAATGAGATAAATGGGCATAGCTCCTTTCAGGCCGATGGAGACGCTGGTCAGCACCAGCTGAGGAGCTTGCGCTCTGTCGTGGCAGGCCCAGCTGAAAGGCTAAGGATGAGACACACACAAACATGAGAACCCTGCTAGGTGCTCTGCCTGGGTGGATGGAGTGAGGTGCATTGGCAGGCCATGGGGGCAGGGGGAAGTCTGCCTTAATGCTGACCCAGCCCCAGACTGCAGATTCCAGGGTCTTCAATCCAGCCCTGTGCCAGAAATAAGTTGGTATCAAGAACACTTGGGCCCAGAGCCTCCAAAGAACTGAGGAGCTTTGAAATCAGTTGGAGGTAAGCACCCAATTACCTCAGAGAATCTTGGCCTAAACTCCTAATTGTGTGGGAGGATTGCAGAGCCTTTGGGCTTTGAGATTGCTCTCCCAGAGGGGTGTAAGATCATCAGCTCCAAGGGCTCAGACATACAGGGAGCCAGCCCACAAAATGAGAAATAATAAACACTGATCTCTTGTTATTGGCCATCAGGCTTCTGAGCTGCAAGGTTACGTGTTTACTGAAAGCAGAGATTCACACAGTCACCTGATTCGGGGAGCTGGGGCCTTAAAAACAAAATATCTAATATCTAGAGAGCTGGTAACACTGCAACCTCTATCCAAAGTGTGGAAGGCTGGGATGCTAAATCCTCAGAGGCCTGGAAGTTCACATAATGATGACCTTACTAGGTTACTCACTTCCTGCATGCTTCGAAGGCTGCAATTCTTTCAGCTCTCCAGTCAGCCTGTAAGCATCCACAGAACCATCCTTCACCTCCCTCCTTAAACCTCTGAAACTTTCCTGCTGCACCCCAGAATGCAGCATTCCAGATGGTCATTAACTGCTGGTGAAAGTGACAGTTCTGATATCCATGGCACATTTGAATGCTGCAGTCTGGGAAAATGATGGCAAATCTAGCAGAGGCCAATGGTTCCATGTGAGATGAGAGAAATATGGTAGATGCTCATTAAAAATGCATCATCTTGTTAAATGCTTCTCCATAGCTTTGTGACAAGGACATTCAGTTCCAATCTGTGCCCTAGACGTAAGCCTTTGCATTGAGCATCATAAGCCGTGGTCTCACAAGCTTTAGAATATGCCACCTCATACTGAAAAAAACACACCACAAACCTCCTGGTTGGGTAACTGATGGCTGGTGTGAATGGAACTAGTGCAAAGCCGAGCAGTTTTGAAAGCGTCTCACACAGTGGTCTGCACAAGGCTGCCACGGCCTGTGATGTTGATTCCTGAATTTTAGCTAATTCACATTAGCAGAAAATCAGAGCATCTTAACTGCTTCAGTGCTGTTCCATTCCTGTATCATCACTGTAGGCAGGAGATTCTAGGGATCACCAAGGTGAATGGAATATAGCCTCAAAGTGCAACACCTGCTGCTTTCTTGCTAAGTGCCCTGCTCCCAACACCACAGAAAAGCACTCTGGACAATACTGTGCTCTGCCTGCAATTCACCTCACTCCAACGGCAGAAGCCCCACAGCATTGGGGAATTCAAACTCCGAGAGTTGAGGGCTTATCCGTGGGTCATAATGTCAGAGAAGGTGGGATTCCTGGGTTCCCTTCATAGTCCCACTCCAGACACGCTGTGTATTGCTGGGCAATTTTAGTCTGCTTGTCTCTTGAGGGTGCTATTATTTTACCAACATCATACGATGGGTCAGTGAGAGAGGCTATGCAAATGCTGCATGATGCTATGTATTATTGATGCGTAACAATGAAATGTTCTAGCTCTGCTTCAGCTGGAATAAGACAAGAAACCCACAGAGTCATTGAGCTGTCCTCCTCTCCTCTCCCCTCTTCTCCACAGGTTGCTTAAGTGGATAGACGATAACATTCCACAAGACCCATTTCTGAATCCAGAGCTGATGAAAAGCAACCCTTGGGTGGAGAAAGGAAAATGTAGCATACTCTAATATACGTAAATCAAACTCTTGCCCGGGCAACAGTGGCTGACAAAATGGCTTCCTTCTGAGATATTCAATTTTGCATTAACTCTGAATGTATATTTTTTAAGTAGTTTCCTAACATGACCATCTGAACAAACCCTAACCTCATCTGGGCTTATTTTTATTAGTAGAAGCAGTTCTTTTTTTATAATGCAAAAGCACATACTGTAAGAGTAAATTGGCAAGCAATGCAACGTATTCGAGACTAGGCTCATTAGCAACATCAGAATGGGAACTTGAAAAGAAAAGTTGAACAACAGGCAAAAAGCTTCTCGATTAACCCTGTAGTATTTAATTATGCTTTTGCTTAATTCTGCTTCTGTGAACCTTACAAAGCCTTTTGGAACTTGTAAAAGAAAAACAAAAAACTTTTATAAAAAAATTTAATACTTTTTTGTATATTGTAGAATATACAATTTTACAGAATAACCAGTAAAATATGAGAACTGAGGGTTTATAAATGAAATAAACAGAGCAATACTTCATATATTTTTATTTTGTTTTTTTTACTCTAAACATCTGAATAGAATATAAAAATCAAGAAAATTCTCACAAACCACATATTTTCTTTAGAATGCTGAGTCACATTTTTCTTTCTGTTCTGTATGTATTGTTTTTTCAGTTTTATTTCTCTACATTATCTCTAGAGTAAATCCTTAATATAAATATTCCGCCTGACAGCATTGGAAACCCCTTCATTAAATCGAAACCAAACATCGCTCCTTCCAACAGCCTTTCCGATTTGTTTTTCAACGGAGTCTTGCTCGGACATTTGACCGGCTGATGGTGACCAGAGACGGTTGGGGTGGGAGGGGGAGAGAAGATAGAAAAATACAATTAAATCAAGGGACTTAACATTGGAACATTTTAAAATGAAGGCAACGGATTCTCAAGGAAGTACCAATATGACACCTGACACATGCAAACATTACTTATAGGCATAAGGCTTATGACAAGTGCTCCCACAGTCAAGCAAATAGGCCACCCTAGGTGAATTCGGAATTAGGTTCTTATATCCAAAAGCCACTGATCCTGTGCACACTTCAGCATCTTATGAAACTTTGCTAAGGCCCAGTCTATATTTCTAAATTACCCCAACCTTGCTGCATCACTCAGTAGACAAATGCCACACCATAACCAGTGCAGTTTGGTCGACATAATCCCCCCTTCTCCCCGGGACAGACGCAGGGAGGAGAATGGACGAACTGTTCTGTCAACCTGCCTCCTGTCTCTCAGAGGACGATGAGCTACAGCAGTGGGAAAATTCCCTCTAGCAGTGTAGGAAGTGTCTACGTGACCGCAACTGTAGCCCTCAGATGCGCTCAATAAAAGGATTGCTAAAAACATTTGCATGAGCAGAACAGCAGCCATTGGGCCTTTGGGTGCTTCCATCATGATGTGTTGATTACTTTGCCCTACCCTAGCTGCTCCATATAGGGGACTGGACTCACTTATGGCCCACATTTCTTTCCAATCCTCCCTGCACAGAAATAGCTTAGACAGTTGCAAAACACACAGTGGAAACTGCTCTCGCTGCTCCATGCACCCTTTGATGAGCCACTGTCTGTTTGATTTCAGCATTGTGGAGCCCCAGAAGACACTCCAAATCTTTCCACTGCAGCATGTATCCCCAGTCTGAGTCCATCTCTCTTGATCAGTCCCGTGCCTGTTTCTGCACCTACCTGCTGATGGAGACACCTGTTTCTTAATAAGCTGGCGCCCAAAGAAGTCAGTTTCTGGCTACAAACAAACAAAGAAAACGATGTTAAGTACACGCCTCTGCAGCACATCTATAGGTACACATGGGTTACAGTGTGTACTCCAGGAGAACAGAGCCAGCCTAGCCCAGGTCAGCATCAGATGGGATTTGTACTTAGCTACAAACCCAGAGCTTGGCTTCATTAAGAAAAAAAAGTTTGCAAAATGTATCAGAACAAACATGTCCTTTCTTCAGAGATCGGAGGGGGAGCCGTGTCAGTCTGGATCTGTAACAGCAACGAAGGGTCCTGTGGCACCTTATAGACTAACAGAAAAGTTTTGAGCGTGAGCTTTCATGAGCACAGACTCACTTCTTCAGATGCAGCATCTGATGAAGTGAGTCTGTGCTCACGAAAGCTCATGCTCAAAACTTTTCTGTTACTCTATAAGGTGCCACAGGACCCTTCGATGCTGTTTCTTCAGAGAGGCACACAAATGTCAGGCTGGAAGGGACCTGATGAGGACATCTGGAGCAGGGCGGCCAAGCAGTTAGGGCCTAAGTGCCACAGATAGAGCCACGTATTATACAGACAGCTACACAGATTCATAAAAATAAGTATACTATTTATAATATTAATATAGATACAAATACATACATAACACATGGCTCAATGCCCTCCACTGCCCCAAAGCCAGGCTCCCACAGTCCCCCCCACGCCCCGACTAACTCACTGCTGGAGACGCACAGAAGCCACTGCCATGTGCTTCTCCCACCACACACTGGGGCGCATCGACAGGAAGCGGACGGCAATCCCAGTGGGCAGCTCCAAGCAGAAGCCACATTTAATGGCTCAAAGAGCTGCACATGGCTGGAGAACTGCAGGTTGGCCACCCCGATCTAGATCACTTCCTTGCACTAAGGCTGGATGAAGTATATCTAGGCCACTCTATATTTCAGTCCCCTTTCTTTATTCATCCCAATATCCTGCACAGGACTGGAAGCTCAAGGAATAAACCTTTGCACGCAGGGGCACTAGAATGCAAATGATTAGAAACAAAAGCTTGCACGTGCCCGGTTTGCGCTCCCTGTGAAATGCAGACATGATGACAAATCAATGTGTTTTTTTCAAAAAGAACTGACGTTTCAATTCGTTCTCGTAACAGGAAAAAAAGGAGGGGTTTGTGTGGTTAAAAGTAGAAGACAAACAGATCCCTGTAAGGAGAAAAACATATTACAAAGTTCTCTGCATAATAAGATGAGATAAAATACACAGATATAATTGGGCGAAATCCTGACTCCATTGAACTTCACGGGAATTTTGCTCTTGAGTTCAAGGGAGCTCAGATGATACCAGCCAAGTTATTGGAAAACTAACACCTTATGCAGGACACACTATAGCACGTGTGGCTGAGGAGCACTGGCAGGATATTCGGCACATACCGTACTGCCCATGGCAGTTAAATTCTAGCTGGACAGAGGAGTGCAGTTTTTGCTGCAGGGTGACTTCGGTGCCAGAGAGCAGCAAGCAGTTCACTTGGCCCCCAGCCTGCAATAGGTAACACATTCTGCCCTTGATGGTGCAGCATGTCTAATAAGCAAAGCCTATTTTGATGCATTAGCGTTTCTTCTTCCTGCTCTATTTCTTCCATTGTTCCCTAGTTCCTAGAATCTAGTAGTTCACCACCGGTCTCCCTGTGCTGATTCCGAATTAGCCAGGTCCTACTGTAACAGCCTACAAGGTCAGAAGTATATAAAGGAAAATGATTCCACAAGCCAAGATGCTTCTGAATGTATTTATTTGTTATTTTTTAAATGTGGTCTTTGGTTCTTGGTTTTATGTCACATCCTCAAAGCCGCAGAGCTTATTTTATCTCCGGCTTACCCACTCTATCTGCCATTAACTTAATTTCCCCCTGGATGGGATTACTGGTGCATAATAACCTACTGGATCAGAAATAACTCCAAGCATTTCTCTGGTTGGTAACAGCCACATATCCCAGGCATGGTTGCAGCATGGGAACCTTTGCACTGCCTGTTTGGCTAGGACCAGAATCTCCTAGTCATATATCCGGAAGGGAACAGGCTGGCTCAGGAGAGTCTCTATATCCATCTTCCAAAGAGGTGGCTGATTCAAACCCAACCTGGCTAAAGCCAGGTGGCAGCACCAGGGGCTGTTTGATGGCTTAGCTGAAATGACTTAGGGAGTCAAAGCTCAGAGCCAGCGAGGGGGTCCAGTTGCACTGCCTGATACTAAACAGGCAGCTTTTGTGAGTCCCAGCAGTGCAGTGTCCAGGCCCCGTGACAGTAAGAGGGCAGAAACCCCAGTGGAAGAACAGGGGGTCAGAGCCCCAAAGAATAAGCATTGGAATCAACCAGTTATAGACTGTCTTTTAGTGAAGCTTGCAATGTTTGGAGCTGGGTGGCCAGTGGGGGATCTGTATATAGGTTCTGAATGCAGGTGTGTATCTTTATGTAGAACGTTGTAATTATAGCTAGGGTGTAACTACAGAATTATCTTACAACAGGTGGGTGGGGGAATGATGACAACAGGCCAGGAGGGACAATTCCCAGACCAGCTGTTTACATGAAACTACTTCCAGCCACTAAGCATTGTACACCACAGGGAAAAGCAATGAGGGATCACGACAGTTACCAGAAAAACACGACAACAGCGAGAAAATCAAGGCAGGAGAGAATTTCCTCCTGCTGGGTAATTAGGAATTGCCATAAATCAGAGAGAAAGAAAATACTGCAACCCCCATTAGAAGGGAAGCGGGGGCTGGAGTGAAGGGGAGTCAGAAGCTCACGGTCAGCACCGAAGCAGGGGGCCGCCTACATAAACACTGGATCCCACTAGGACAGACTCAAAGAAATAGGTCACTTGTATGAGAATGGAGAGTTTAGCTGACCAATGAGTATAAAGCTGGAGGTTGCATCTTTCTGCTGATTTCCTGTGTAACATGCATGAGTTGCTTTTTGTCACTAGTTCATCTCGGAATCTCTGATTTTCCTATCAAATGAACCTGCTGTTTCTCTTTACCTTCAGCAAATCTCTGGTGTGCAAACGACGTAGAAGAGCATTCCCTATAATCTGGGCAGTTGTGCAGCTGCTCAGAAGAGATTCAAATGCCACCCAGCTGATTAGCAGAGTGCCCAGAGTTAGGTTTTTGTTTCCAATGGGGGGCACATGGCTCAGGACACCTAATTTTTTCTTTCTGCATACAGATGGAAAAGATTAGCAGTAACACTGCTGTAGAGTATAGACTATGTACACAGATTCCCAGAGTTAAGTTGATTTGCGATGATTTCAGCCCACATTCTTAAATAAAAAGAAAGGTTCTAGCCCTCAGGTCTGCAGAAAGCAGCAGAATGTGATCCCTGTACACTCTGCAGGCTTGGAGCAGAAGGCAGCTAAAAAGAACACCCAATCTGTTATTTTTACATAATCTTGGGATTTTTAAAGCCAATCTTGTGACTTTTGGAACACCCGACTCCTGGTTTGTGAATGTTTCGGATTGGCAGTACGGCTCTTCCAAAGCAAGCTGAGCAGCAGCAGGTTTCACACCTTTGCGGGTGATGTCCCAGAGGGAAGAAGTCCAAGCGTCGAGAGTTCAGACCCTGGGGAGGCTTGGGACTGGAACAGGCAGCAGCAAGGTAGAAGCCTCAGACAGCAGCAAGGCAAGCTGCCCACAGTCACCCACTGGGCTTCCCAACTCCTCAAACAGGCTGCTTCACAAGCCTCACACCATGAAACACAGGGCAGCGTTTCCCACGTTTAGCCTGCCCATGAAAGATGAAGGCTCCAGTGCTTGATTGATCAAACACTGGAACGATTTGCCAAGGGAGGTGGTAGAACCTCCATCACTGGAGATATTTAAGAGGAGGTTAGATAGATGGCTTTCAGGGATGGTCTAGAAAGTGCTTGGTGCTGCCATGAGGGCAGGGGGCTGGACTCAATGGCCTCTCGAGGTCCCTTCCAGTCCTACTCTTCTATGATTGGTTCAAGATCAGTGAAGCTCCCCACAATTCAATGAAGTGGCCATGATTTGCACCTGTGAGGATCTAGCCTGGAGGACTTTGAGGCAGGCTGAGAGACATGGCTAATGTTGCAGCTGCTGTTTGGTTTGTGCCTGGCACATAGGTAACTTTGCTATCAATATTTAATTACACTGCTCTATGCACTATAAAACTCACCAAGGCATTTAAGGGAAGCCTGGTATTGAATCCCTTTGTTTTTTTGAAGAGAGGGTTATAAATACCCACCATCGACCTCCCCCTCAGGGCTGTTGGCTCCCCCCCAGTACCAGCAGCGTTAGGATAGGGAGCAGCTGAAGCCTGCATGTAGTGGAGGGGAAAGCTGTTTTCAGCTGGTGTCACAGTCTAATACCCAGTTAGGCAATTCACATTGGAGGCACCCAAGCACCAGCCAGGCTGCCTCAGAAAAGGGGGTGTTAGCTGGGTCATAGCAGGAGTAACAGCTGCCCAGCCCCTGGAAAGATCTTTTTTCCCCAGCTCCCAGCACATTAAAATCCCAAAGCTTGTCCAGCAGAGGCAACGGATGCTAGGTTACTTAGCTACGCCTCCACTGAAATACCGCTCCTTGAGAGAAACACACCTGCGCTGGGACTGCAGAGAGACAGGCTGTGCGCACAGCAGGCCCACCCAAAACATGTACGTGCCGTATAAATACAGGGGCTGGATCCGCAGCCAACCTAAATCAGTGGAGCTCCAAATAAAGCCAGCTCAGCTGGGCCAATTTACACCAGCTAAAGAGCTCACCCACCTGTGCTGAAAAGCAAAAAACAGAATTTGAATCACACGTAGGCCGTGTCTACACTAGCCCACGCAAATGGCCATTTCGAAGTTTACTAATGAAGTGCTGAAATGCATATTCAGCGCTTTATTAGCATGCGGGCGGCTGCGGCTCATGGGAATAAGGGGACTTCGAAGTAGGCGGGGTCCTTTCGAAAAGGAGCCCCGTCGGGATGAGCCGCATGGCGGCGAGCCGCGTCAATTTCGAAGTGCTGCGGCCGCCCGCATGCTAACGAAGCACTGAATATGCATTTCAGCACTTCATTAGTAAACTTCGAAATGGCCATTTGCGTGGCCATTTCGAAGTCTGGGGCTAGTGTGGACATAGCTGTAGTGTGATCCAGTCCACTCCTCCTCCAGCTGGTGTCCTGCCACCCCACAGCGCAGTACAAAGTGACAACGAGCTAGGAGATAGCAGAGGGACCATCCCAGGGTCCACAACAGCTCACACACATCCCACACAGATTCCTCACTCTTAACATGGCAGCAGGGGCTCTTCCCCTTCTGCCTGAACTGTCAGCTGTGGAGGGAATTCTGGCTCAGCGAACATAAGAACGGCCATACTGGGTCAGACCCAAGGTCCATCTATCTCAGCATCCTGTCTTCTGAGAGTGGCCAATGTCAGATGCCTCAGGAGTGAACAGAGCAGGCAATCTAAGTGATCCTTGTCCTATCATCCATTTCCAGCCTCTGAGGAAGAGAGGGTAGGGATACCATTCCTACACATCCAGGCTAATAGCTATTGAAGGACCTAACCTCCATGAATGTAACTAGTTCTTTTTCAAACCCTATTAAAACCTGGTCTTCACAACACCCTCTGGCGAGGAGTGCCACAGGCCGACTGTGCGCTGTGTGAAGAAAAGTTTCCTTTTGTTAGTTTTAAACCTGCTGCTCATTAATTTCATTTGGTGACCCCTGGTTCTTATGCCTATAAGTGAATAACGCTTCTTTATTCATTTTTTCCACACCAGTAATGATTTCATAGACCTCTGTCCCCTCCCACCTCCTCCTCAGTCTCTTCTTTGCCTTCATACCAATGAACAGATCATGGCTTGATGTTTTGTTTTGTTTTTTAAACCAACAAGACGCAAAGTCACTTAAACACCATGAAAAATTACAGCCTGTGTAGGCATGTCTACACAACTGATGCTGTTGCACAGACACTGCTGCCATGGAATGACTTTTTCTTGTTGCTGTGGTTAATCTACCACTGTAAGAGGTGGTAGGTAGGTGAAAGGAAGCATTCTTCTGTCAGGCCAGCTCCACCATCACTGGCTTAGGTTGATCTAATGATACCTTATAGGACGTGAAATTTCCCACAGACCTAACAAATGCAGCTTGGCTGACACCAGTTTCAGGTGGAGACCAGACCTTTGGAAGTCAACCAGCACAGATAGCCACCTGGGCTGACCACAAACTGAGGCCGGACTACCATCCAACAACTCATTCCACCACAGTCCACAAGTAGCTGCCAGGTGAGAACAACTTTACCCAGGCCAGATTTGAACCAGTGACCTCAGTGTGGGAACTGCTCCATGTGCCATTGCCCCAGGCACTGAGACAATGAACCCCCTTTAATCCCTTCCCCTGCTCTGCCCCTCCCACATCTCACCTTTTCGTCAAAAGTGGCTTTCCTCATGATGTGCTCCAGACGCTGCTCGTGGTTGCGAACATTACATCTGGGTATCCCTAGCTTGGCACTTGGTTGATCTTCTGTTTCATGAAGGCTTTCTTCAGACACCTGCAACAAGGGAGGTTTACTTGGACAAGCCATGTCGTGTTTACAGATCCTCTCTCTCTCATTTGTTCTCTTGGAGATAAACCACTGAACTCGTGAAGGTCAAAGTTGCTCTCTGTGAGCAACCTCTTCCTTCTTCATTCATAAATGCAACATGAAATGACCCCGATTTTCTGTGGGAAGTACAACGGCGGGTTAAGGAGCATCCTCTATTACAAATCCAGTTATTCAAAGGTTATAGCTCCGCAATAAAAATAATCTTTCACACAGGACTTGTTCCCAGGCACAGAATGGCTGTAGCAACACTGGTGTGTGAATTTTATGGGCACCATCACCCTCTCTTTCAAAAGCCCCCAGGTTGGCCAACCAGCTGTGCTGTGGATATAACACTTGTGTGGGTTGTAGATGCAGCTACAGCACAACGGTGAAGCCTACTGGCTAGGGCACTGAACTAGCTGTCAAGAGACTAGGCCCAGGTCCACCACAGTTCACCTCTCTGTGCCTGTCTTCTCTCTCCTGCATTTTGTCTGTTTAGATCCGGGGTGTCCAACCTTTTCTGAGGCAGTAGCCATTACAGTGACTACTTCTATAGCGAACTGGCTACGCTACTCTGAAAATATATTTACCGTTCAAGCCAACTAGCCACACTCAACTGGCCAAACAGCCAGACGTGGCTAGCATGTCGGACACCGTGGATTTCTGACTGGGAATCCTTTGGAGCCTGGACTACATGTACATGCAGCACCTCAGACAATGGGCCCTAGGTGGGACTTTAAGTGCTTTTGTCATACAACATGAGGTTATAACAAGCTTCTATCAGCCTGAAAATTTAAAAAGTCTAATTAAAACCCCCACAGCCTGGCAACTATTTGACATTGTTTCAGGAACTCGGAACATTTCAGCCCAGCTGGTCCTCTCAATCTGGGGGGAATCACGTAAACAAGACCCCTCCAGAGAGTTGCACACCATCACTTTTCCCTACTCGCACTCCCCAAAAAACACCCTCTCCTGTGAGCTGCCGGCTCTCAAGGATTAATTATCTCGCCAAGCTGCACCAAGGGAGGGCTCTGTGGAAAGCCACCAGAACCACGAGAGCCTCAGTGACGCTGTTTCCAAGCATCCTCATCTCCCCTTCCTCAGACCTCTCATGATGGGGGCAAGTCCCTGTCGGAATTCTGCAGCAGAGCCAAAGGGACCTAACGTACCAAGAGCCAAAATCGATGGGTGGGGCAGTTGCTCAACAGAGCCTAGTGCTCAGCCGGAGCCTTTGCGCTGCTAGCAAGGCAGAGAAAGACAATGCACTGTGCAGGGCTTTAGCATTAGAGAGGGGAAGAGCAGTCAGCAGAGGAAACCAAGCGACGAGGCTGACAGCTAGTCAGGCTGGAAGCATATCGGGAGAAGAACCATGCCATGCTCTGGGTTCCCTGCAGCTCCATCAGCACCATTGCCTCTTAGTATCCATCCTAGCATCCCTCATCTCCCCTCCCGCCCTTTCCCCTCCACATCCAGGCAACGCTTTGCAAAAGACACATCAGCAATACCTACAGCCACAACAATGAGCTCTGTGTGTGCATATTGCTGCCCTCTACTGGGTGGAACTCAGTCAGGCTCCAGAGAGATTTACGGGGTCCCTCTCCTGGCTGAGCTTGGGAGCTGAGCTGCTCCTGCTTCCAGAGAGACGTGAGAGAGGACAGCCCTGGATACCAGATGACTGAGTACAGGCTAGAGATGTTAACTGGTAAGCCTGACCTTAAATGGCTGAGGCTCACCAGTTATGGTTACCTCTACAGGCTGGAGCAGCCCTCCTGTCAGGTTCAGGCAGGGGGATGCTCCAGCCCCAGAGGGTGGCTGCAGCTGGGGGCTGCTCCAGCCAGGCCAGAGGAGCACCAGTCCCCGGCACACTGTGAATGTGGGTATTTCTGTCTGGCCTGAGCAGCCTCCCTAGATGCCCCACCCACCACTTGCTTAATCAAATTAATTAATTAAACGGAGAGTTTAAATGGCTACCCAATTAAACAGGATTTTACATCCTAGGATAGATGCTTTGCCCTTTCGAGGTCCCTCCCAGTTCCAGTGTTCTATGATTCTACAACCATTTCTAGTGGCAGAGACTGCTGCGTTTCAGTGAGGGACGAAATGACCTTGTATTCCTGGGCATACACTGTGATCTTTGGGAGACTGGTGAAACACCAGGGTCCAATCACACAACTGACTATCCCCCAGCAAGCAGATATCAGAGCACCTTCCTATACAGACAGCTGCTCCCCGAGACATGCCGACTGCAGAAGATGGGATAAACTCACAAGGACACCAGGCTGCTCTTGCAGAATGGCTGTTCAGCATTTTAAAACCTCAGAAAAGTGCTCATTATGGGGCTCTACAGAAAGGGAGCTGTCTGGCTTGGTCCAAAGCAATGTTAATGTGGCATGTTTAACAGGGCGCAAGCCAAGGAGAAAGCTGTTGCTGCACAACAGGCTGGTGGTAAGGGATTTTTACTTGCAAATGGAAAGCTTTCGCATTGCGCTTTGCTTCAGAGGAAAGTTGTCAGGCAAAGCTTCCCTCTGGCCCCAGTGGCCCACTTGCTGCCTTCAGGGGGCAGACAGCTACTCCCACTGAAAGGCCAGAGCTGAGGATCTGGGCAGGAGCAACTGGAGTTTATAACCCAGAGAAAGCAACGTTAGCTGAGACTTTCCAAAGGTGAACAGGAGGTGTACAAAGGGAGCCCCCTTAAGGGGGCTGGTTTCCTGTCATTGCAGGACACTCCCTCCCTCCTTTACGGCTCCATGGAACAAGACATCCAGAATCAGTATTCTTCACCTCTCTGCACAGGACAGACAGTCCAGTGCTGATGCTGACAGCGGCCCCATGATCTGTACGATCTATCCCCACCCAAGATGGCACTCTGGCCTGCTTTAGCTACACCTGGTCACACAGAGCATCACGAGTCTGCCGTGTTTGGCCCCTTTAAGCCGCAACCACAGCGTCTCCCGCTACCAGTGTCCACCTGGCTGGGGTCTCCCAATCCCACCTGGCTGGCGTTCCGTGCCTGTAGTGCAGCTTCTGTCCTCCTCATCTTCTCGAGTTCGATTTCCCTTGCAATGAGCTGCTTGGCTTGGTATGTTAACGGCTTCCGTGCTGGTAGGTCTGGGAATCTACAGACTTCTTCCACGTTTCTAGAGAAGGTTAAAAGATTGTATTTGGAGGGTGAGGGCAGATAAAAACAAAGCCAGCTAATACTGTCTGGTACTGTCCAATGTTCCCGCTAATATTTTCCATCCACGTGCAGAATAAATTTTGTTGTGTACACCAATACATGTGCAAATGTGCACCACCAACAGAAACACATGCTTCCCACTGTGACTGACTGTGGCTGGGGGGCAGCTGAACCTCTCCCGGGTGGCTGTCCATGCACTCAGCTTACAGGGAACATTCGCACAACAGCGACCAAAGGCTGTCGGGCAAAGAGGGAGATTTTTAGGAAGATAAAAGAGTGCCCCTGGTAGCCAGTTCCCACTTGCACCTTTGAAAAAATCTTACCCCCAAAATCTAGGGTCAAAGGTATATTTAATCTAATCTGCAGACTTGAGGAGATGCGTTTGTTTCATCCTATTCTCACTCAACATTCACCACTAGCTTTTCTATTATCTTGTCATCTCGTGGTCGTAAGTTGGGGACCAGGAGAGTCAACAGACCTGGGTTCTAGCCCCAGCATCAGTGTTCCCGGTAAGCTGTGCACTT
This sequence comes from Carettochelys insculpta, assembly GCF_033958435.1. Classification (NCBI taxonomy): domain Eukaryota; kingdom Metazoa; phylum Chordata; order Testudines; family Carettochelyidae; genus Carettochelys; species Carettochelys insculpta. Next base: position 35,306,882 of record NC_134152.1, read on the forward strand.
GTGCGGCCACTCAGGAGAGATCTGAATACTGCCCTGCTGATTAGCGGAGCACCCACAGCTGGGGTTTGTTTCTACTTGTGGTGCACATTTCCACAGGCCTCAGTGCACGTTAAAAACACTATTCCGCACATGGAAGGAACATTGCAACTTCCTGTGTGAGAGACTCTGGGTAAGTATCTGTCTCCTTGGGCCTCCGTTTCCCTTTTTTTAAATTCTTCTCAGCCTCCCAGCTGAGAAGCACTTTGAAATCGCTTGGTGAAACCTGCCAGAAATGCAGAACAGGGCCATTTGAATGGGTTCCAAACCAGTGAGACATGCGTGCAGGTCCCATACGTTCTCACATTCATTTTAATGTGGGTGCAGTGAAAGGAATGCATGGGCAAGAGGCCAGACACAGCCCTATGGTTGTCAGGCTTTTGCTCAGGCACCGCATGAGCGGCAGCACTGTGAAAGGACCTTTTTTTGCCTATTGCTTTGTCAACACGCTTCCACCACACCTCAGGAAGAGTCACTGGTAGCTGCTAGGGCAGCAGCTGCCATGGTCATTCCAGTCCTGGGCCTTTTCCCACCGGTGCCAACAGCATCACAGTGAGCATTAAGTGTATGGTCCAGCAGGAACTGGTTTGTGAGGCTGACTCAGAGATCACTGATCCTGGACAAGGTGCAACACAGTGACCGGCAGGGTCAAAGCATTGCCCTCAGCTCCCAACCCAACAAATCTCCCCTGTATGGGCGTATCTTCGGACACCTAACAGTGCACAGATTGATTCGAAGGTCAGAAGGGACAATTGTGCCCTTCTGGTCCGGCCTTCTACGTACCGCAGCAAGCCAGTAATTCCTGTACCAAGCACGATACACCGAGGCTGAACTACCGCGCATCTTTTCAAAAGTCAACTGATTCGGATTTAAAGACATTGAATTTCAGAGAATGCACCAAATTCCCTTGGTAGCGTGATCCAATTACTAATTCCCCGCACCCCCATATTGTTATTTCTGGTCTTAATTTGTTTAATTAAATGAAGATCTGATGGCTGGAAGTTGAAGCTAAAGAGCCCTTTAGTAGCTGTGCATGTGGAAGTTATCTCCAATGATCAAGTCCACCTAACTTAGGACCAAGGCCCCCTCTAACCTTTTCCATCTGTGTGTGGATTTTTTCCAGCCTTGCGCAGAATAAATTTTATTCTGCACCCAAGCCTGTGAAAATGTGCACCAGTACAGACAAAAAACCCCCAAACTAAATCAGCTGGGCACATTTGAATCTCTCCTGAGTGGCCACACAAGCACACAATTTATAGGGAACACTGGCTAGGGGACCTACTCTTCTTTCTTATGCTTCCATAGATACAGCCCTATTGAACAGAGAACAGCATTTGGAAGGGCTCTGACACCCAAAATGTACAAGGTCAGGACCTACGGCAACTGTGTTGGGTAGAAACCTTCCATTGTTCTTTGCAGTGCTGTTGTAGCTGTGGGGATGACTGGGTATTAGAGAGGCAAAGCCAGTCAGTTTTATTCATTATTGGATCAACTTTGAGAGGTGAAAGAAACCTGAGGAGCTCTGGGGTAAATTCCAAAGCACGTCTCTTTCACCACCAAAAGCTGATCCAATGAAAGATACTTCCTCACACACTTTGAATCGCAGAGATAAATACCAAGTATTCAATATCAGAACAGGTTCACTTGGGCTTGGTCTACAATACACCATAAAGTCGATAGCAGATATGCAATTCTAGCTATGGCAACTGCAATACTAGAATCGATGTATTGGCAGTTGACTTTAAGGTCTGTCCTCACAGAGGGAGGTTGATGAGGGATGTTGATGGGAGAAACTCTCTTACTCCTCACAATATTGAGGAGTACAGTGGTTGACTGTGACCCCTGATACGTCAGTTTCATGCGTCCCTACCAGGTGCATGAAACTGACCCGCTCAGGGTTGAACTTCCAGGTTCAATCTTCTGGGTAATGTAGATATAGCCTAAATTTTGTCCTATCCCATTCCAGTGCTCCACTGTTGAGTTGCAGAAGTGAAAATAAAGCAGGTCACCTGGGTTTAAAATATTGTCTGGAGATTACTCAGTGAGGAAGCTGGATTAAAAGGATTAGGGGAATATAAAGGGGAAGGACTGAACAGACAAGGAAATAGACAATGTAATAACATGGGAGACAGGTTTCATCACAGCTAGAGTATTTTGACCAACTTCAGCAAGCTATGTCAGACACTTGTCTATTTACTTGACTTCGTATCCCATCCTGCAAAACAGCTAATCTTGGAACAGGTCTGAACCAGGTACAAGAAGAGAGGTTTGGTCTTTTGTGGCATTTGCCCTTCAATCCCATATTGGGAACAGCACCTGAGCCAAAGCCCAGAGAGGTCAATGGGACTGACCAGCCCCTTCTAAGGATTTTGGATCCTAGACCTAACACACACACAGAGCACAAACACTGTTTTGGGAACCTAACAAACTCAGGAGCAGAGCTACACACTTGCAGATATGTCCAACCAGTTTCAACAACAGAGGGATTAAGAATTAACCCTCCAGGGTCGTAACGCCACATGAAAGAGAATTCAAAGAGACCATTTATAGTCCTTTATCCTGGTTGACAGGGTTCCCCACCAAATCAGCACACTGGCAAGAGATCTGTATTCTCTGATCTGCCTGCAGGAGAAATTAACCACTCCTCACCCCACCACTGGCTGTGAAGAGACTCCAATTCACTCTTTATCAGCTTTGTTGACCAGCTCTCTAGATGCAAAGCAGACATAAAGGTTGATTCAGAGGTAAAGCACTTCATGCCAGAGCAACCGGGCACAGCATTGTCTGTTGTATTGTAGGTCTATTTAAAAAGCCTGCCTATTGTGTCAAAGTCTCTCTACCCATTGGGCTTAATTAAGCATCTTTCACATACACTGCATGGCAAGGCTCCTGCCACAATCTCTCATGCAGCACCGAAAGCAAGAAGTGAAAGAAAAGGATTATAACCGACTACTATTGTTTGACTGAGATTTGCTATCAACAGTCACTGTGACCAAGCAAAAGCAGTTTTATTCTCAGCAGGATTTGAGCACTGAACATGGAGGCCTTTTTAGAGCAGTTAGCACATGAACACAGCCAGAGAATTTCTTAGAAACTGAGTTATCCTCCTTGTATAACAATTATAAATATTTCATGTCTTATTTGCACTTCATGTTCCTCTTAAGAGCAAAAAAACACCCCAAAGCCCATGCATCAGACAAATTCTCAGTGATTTAGTGACCATCTCTCTGTTCATCCTTTTTCCAGGTTCCCACTGTCTCTCTCCTGCCCTTGGAGACAGGCAACAAAGTCATAAGGCAGACAGACATCAGAAGCTGTAGCTGTAGGAAAAATAAGGACTTGTACAACAGAGGGAGGTTTGAAATGACAAGTGTAACATTTTAAAGCAAAGTTTTGCCTTAAAAGTCTCCTTGGTTTAAGGGAGATTTGGAGAGATTTTACTATTTTAAATTAGAGTGACCAAAAGCACTTTTGAGAAATAGATGCATTGCATAGTCGTGTCTCCCCAGTGACCCACAGACACAATCTTTATGGCAAATAGGACATAACTCCCCACTTTATGCATTTTCAGTACCTTACAGTGACCATTACTGAACGTTGCAGAAAATGCTAGTAAAAGAAAACAAAAGGCCCAGAGTCCACACCTAAGATCGAGCGTCAGAACACACACCTGCATGTCATTTCACTGGCACACCCTACAACAGTTGCCGTGAAAAGCCAAAGCCCACGGCAATGTGGGAGACTATGCCATTTCACAACTGGAGAGCATCAAGTCATTTCTACACATTTTTCCATATGTATGTTGTGAAACCTACATGTGCAGCTTACCAAAGATGAAGGCATCACTTGGGACAAATCTAAATACCTACTGCCCAGTGGAACTGCTGCAATAAGATGCAGAGTAAAACCTGTGCAACATGTTTGTCCAACTATGGCTGTCTTAAAAATTCACAAAACAGATTTTCAAGATGCACCAAGAATAATTCTAATCCTCCATCACTAGAAGATACCCTCCATTAAGCACCTTTATTAGAAGGTCTTGTCAAATTATTCCAGTCCTTTGGGCTGTTGCTTGAAAAAGGGTCAATTGCATTTAAATAGGGTTTGATTTAACTCTGGCTTTTTTAAAAAACAATTTGGAGACTACATGAGCACAACCCTTCACTATACTTGGGTTCTAGGTTATTATGCTGTAATAGGTGTCCAGTATCTTGGATGTGTGAATCACACTGTATACGTGTGAAGCATATTTTCAGATTAGCCCAGGAACAAAAAATACCATTATTATTAATATTCATCAAAATTAAAATATAACAAGAGACAGATTCATTCCTGGTGCAACCCCATGGACAGTACCAAGTTTATACCCAGTAGCAACACAAAACAAGGTGGACAGAACCCAAATCTTAGGTAAGGCTACGAATCACCAGCATATTTACGGTACAAAAAATTACTGGCATTACTGCTGGTGCAATCAAGTAACACTGCATCTCCTGTGTACACGTGAACAAAGATGTTGGTCACATATTAATAAGCTTTTCTCCAAGCAAGAGAACAAAAAGAAATCTTCACGCTTCATTCTACCCACACAGATGGGCCCTACATAGCCTTCAGCTTTGCAGTTCAGTAATTCCAGTCAAAGCTACGCTTCATTGTTCTGGAAACCTCTGCTATAATTTGATCAATGCATATGAACCTACGTAAGTTGACACACACTTTTGGCAAAGAGAATGATGCTGTTTTCTTAGGTGTGCATTGTGTGGACAAGAATTTAAATGGAGGATGGCCCCAATGCAGAGAGAAATCCCCAGGTTATTAGACACGGTCCTTGTTTTTAATGGCATAAATCTCTGACAAAGCACAGCACTTGTTGCACTGGGCAAAGCCAAAACCAGCCCTGACTTCCAGATGCACTCCCAGTACTGAGCCCAACACAAAAAGTTCCTAGTGAAGAGTAACCACTGCCCTCGGGTCGGGTTCTCTGTTTGCAGGTATTTCCAAGTGCTGGATCCCCTCCTGGCCTTTCCTTTGCACTGCTGAGACAGTTGTTAAGTTGGCTTTGGACAAACTCGTCTTGAGCGAGAAGCCAGGTTTAACATCACGCAGCACGGAACACTCTTCCAGGCAGACGATCCTGCGCTGCTCCTGCAGAGAATGACGCAAGCCAGAGATAACCGACTGAGAGCGCTGTGCAGACTCTCTCAGAGCACAGCACACAAAACCCTCCTGCCTGGGAAAGCTGTCTCTCATGGAGTTTGCTGTGCCACGTTTTCCTTTGCAGATTGTCCCATAGCAATACAATCTAATAAATCAACTCTCTCTCTCTCTCCCCATCCACATCAGCTGCTTCCATCCCATCTCATTGAATAAGAGGTGGAGCAGACCTTGTCAAATTGGTCACTCACCCGCACACGCCATGCAAACTCAGCCAAGAGTACGGAGTCTTTCTTTCACTGTTTGACGACGTTCAGGCCATTGTAATTGTGCTTCTCTGTTAAGTTTCTCATGGTCTCCTTGCCAGTGGCTTGCTGGATTGTGGCGGGCAGGTAAATGAACAGATAGATCAACCCGAGAAGAAGCAGCGCGACGACCAGTGGCACTCCCCAGTCTGTGATGATCAAAGTGTTATGGCAGCGAGCTTGGAACATAGGAGCAGAGGTCAGTGCTGCATTCTAGTGAACCTGGGGCAGAAGACCCACAGGCATCTTTGGTTTTTCTCTCTGCTGCCTCTTCACGCCTCTCTGTTAAAAGCAGGAGGCAGCTGTTTCCCATCCTCTAATCTGATTGAAGCAAACAATCTCACGCCAGCATTAGCTCCAGGGGAGGTCCAGAGAGAGAGGGGAAACTTGCAAACAGACAGGTGGTGGGAGAGCAAAACCCCTCAGAGTATCCCACTGTTCTCAAGGAGGAAGAAAAACACAAGACTTGCTGTGGGAAGACCAGGGACCGGTGACACTTTAATATATTCCTGGGAAGAGATGGCTTGGTGATGCACAAGAAAATGTCACTAAGCCCTATACATACAGAAGGGATTTGGAACAACAGGACATGTTAGCAGAATTAACCCTGGAAGTGTTTTGAAAAAAAGATTTCTTGAATTAATAAAAGGGTAAAGAAGCACAAGTTCTTTCCCTGGAATGTCTGCTCTGGAATTCATTAGGTAATTCTGAAAAATCTGCATTAAATCGCTCAATTTGTAAATATCACACATGTGACTGGTATGCATGGTTTGGGCCTTTAAAAAAGTCATCATTATCAAAATGATCTAAATTGATAACCCAGGAAGCACACCAGCATGTAAATTTTATCCAACTTACAATTAATTGAATTATTTAAATTAACTTTCATAAGCCATATTCTCCCACTGTGAAATTCCAGCCAATCGAAAGGGCCATGCTTCCAGGGGAGTTGTGTACAATGCCAAATGAGAAGGATTTTGGTTGGTGGTTGAAATAGACCACCTGGGTTCTACCCCTCATTCTGTCCACGACTTACTTTGTGACCATGAGCAAATAATTTCACCTTACTGTGACTCATTTTCCTTACATGTAAAATGAGAACAACATTTTCCTACCTCACTGGGGATGTAAGGCTTTATGAACACCTCATGTAAACAAAATTGTCTTTTTAGTACTCTTTATCAGAGGATCTGAAACAAGGTTCCCGCTGATTTTTTCCATCCATGGGGGGAATAAATTTGGTTATGTGCAAAGAGACATATGCAGATCTGCATCACCAGGAGGAACACATCCTGCTGGCTGTGGGCTCTCTGCTGAACAACTGGGCAGCACCTGCATTTCTCCTGGGCAGCCATTCAAGCGCTCGGCTTACAGGGAAAACTGACCTGAAAGGACATTATAAAGGCATTTCAGTGCTACCTCCACTTTACACAGAGATGGCTTCAAAGACTTGACCCTACCTATGAAGTCAGTCAGTAGCACAACTGGGAATAGATAAGACCACTGTGATCTTCCAGTCTGACCTGGAAATAACACAAACCGTAGCATTCCCTGGATAAATTCTTGTTTGACTATAACACCTACTGATGCGCTTTTAACCATCTCTAAAAATCTATTCGAGTCTGTTAGACAGAATAACTATTTGTTTTTTATAAATGGAATCCATATAGAGTCTGTCAAAACAGCCTGAACATTGCGAAGCAGGATCAGCATGAACAGTGTTCCCCTCTGCTAAATTCAACTTATAAACTGCAGCTGGCATCTTAAAGCTGTTTACGAGATTTCCAGCATGTACCCAACTGGTTATCTACCGGTGCAGATGCACTTATTTCAAATCTTTTGCTGTACTTCCCACTTTCAGCGACAAAATATAGCACAAATATACGGGTAGGACACATGTTCATAGCCCGGTTAAAAAGTTCACCAGAGTGAGCACCTGAACTCGCATTTGCCAGTTTTCCAAAGTTCAATGGAAAGAGACACCATGAAGAAAAACGCACAGAACCTTTGCAAAATGTTTTTGCACCAGGCATCCAGTTCTAATTGGAAGCTTTGCGTTTCCTGAACCTTCTGTGGTTTGTCACCTTTGACCTTCATTCCTTTACTTGCATGGCAGTGCCATCAGGGAGTCTGGAACTATACACAGTCCTTTGCCTGACTCTGTAGGTATCTCTGATTTACATACTTGGACTGTAGTTTCTTTGGGCCAGGGCCCATCTTTTTGTTCCGTTTGTCTGGCACCCAGCACGCTGGGGTCCTGATCTGCACCGAGGGCGCGTAGGTACTCTCAAACAACACAAAATTAATACTGTTCTTACTGTGCCTCCAGTCTCTCTGGGACAACACAGTAGGCCAACACACATCAGTGCTTTGGGAAGAGGATATGGGCTCTGGGACAAAGTCCCTTGTCAACCCCTGTGGGTCCCTGCGCTTCCTGGCGGTTTTCTCTGTTGTGCCTCAGAGACTCACAGAAACCCCTTATCTGCCCAGGCCTTTCCAGAGGCAGGCGTCTCCGCTTAGCGAGCCGTCCTCATCATAGGCAAGTCCCAAGTGGGGCAGAACAAAGCCGGTCCCTTTGCAGGCCCACGCCTGTTCTAGTGGAATAGCCCTCGGGGAAGGGTGGGGGGAGTCCAGACCCGCCCTCTACCCTGGACTCCAGCCCAGGGTCCCTACAAGGTCAGGAGGCTGCTGGCAGGGCCTTCTCCCCTGCCCTAATGTAGCAACCTACCCCGGGCCACTTCACCCACCGCTTCCCTGTGTTACCTCTTGCTCTTGCATGCGCCTTCCAAAACCTTCCCCCCGCCCCACCCCCCGCATCACAACCAGCTAGGGGGAAGCTTTTATAGGGAGTGCAGGGCCTCAGCTAGCCAATGACTGCTGGTTAGACTCAGCTGTGGCTAATGGTTAACGAGGCCCCCAGCTGTCTGCCTTAATTGGGAAACAGGAAAGCATTCCCCCACCAGCCAGTATACTTGCCTTCCTGCAGAATCTGTAGCCCCCAGGCAGCGGTCTGTCACAGCTCCCAATCCCTACTTCCACGCTGTCACTCCGTGAGGCTACTGACTCAACTCATCACCACTAATTGCTCCAATCAGTGTGCAAGTCACACTCCCCGCGAGTAGCTGGCCCAAAGCAGGGCCTCTCTACATGGCTTCGGGGCTGACACATCTGGCACAGGGTGTGGGAAAGGCTGAGGTTCTGGCCTGGCTGGAGCAGAGATTCCCCAGACAGGCGCAGGACAGCAACAAGGATGAGTGCCTGGCCCTGGAAGAGGATGGCTCCGCTGGCAGACAACTCCCGAACACCTGCACCAGGGAGTGGGTAAGGCTGCAGGGAGTGCCCTGCATCGTAGATGGCCTGGATCTCTGCAGAAACAGGTGCAAGGGAGGCTGCCCCCACACTTATCCATAGGGATGTTACAGGTTAACTGGAAGCGGGTGGAGCAGCCTCTTGCCTGGTGTGGATGGTGGGGTCACCACAAGTGGGGAGTACTCCAGTGTGGCCAGAGAAGCCCCTGACCATGGCCCCCCGCCACAGAGACGAGCTGGTCTGGCTGTGCTGGAGCACCCCCGCCCACAGCGTGCCAGGGACTGGGAATGCTCTGGCCCAGGTGGAGCTCCCCTGCCTGTCGCGCATCCTCCGAATCACTCCTATGGACAGGGGCATTCCAGTAGCCTCCCCAGCTGCCCCCACCTCAATAAGCTGAACCAGTTAAAGGGCAGGTTTACCTACCTTTTAATCAGTTAACCAATCAACTGAGATTTTACATCCCTAATTATCAACAGTTATTTTCTCCCATTGATTTGTGTGTGTCAGAAAAAAAAAAAAAAAAAAAAATCAAGATTTGCCAGCAACCAACCATTTGCATTGAATCCTTCTCAGCCTAAATATGGGGGTTTTCCTCATACAGTTCCACAAAGGAATAAGTTTTCAGACCAACAACTTTCCCGGTGAACATATTCTTCCCCTGGGGTTTACAGCAACAGCCACTCATTTGCTCTTGATAACGCAAGCCATTCCTTCCTACGGCCATTAAAGAAAATGAACTCTAGCAAATGAGAATTAGAATGGACTATCCACTCACAACAGGGAGAGGACACCCACTAACCCTCTGCTGACGAAAGTCGGGTTCTGTTTACATGGATTAGACACAAACAGCTGCTCACATCCACCATCTATTAAATATTCAATGGTAAAGCAACAGCCATGAGATTTAGAAACCTGCTGTAAGGCTGAGAGAGGGCATGACCCCAAAATACCTACGAAAGAACCTTCTACAGAAATGGGCGGGGGAAATGCCAGAGACAAGACAGACTGGGGAAAGTTAAAGAGGATAAAGCAAAGTCTGATCGAGTGGGAAGAAAGGAGGGGGTGGGGGTTGCAAGAGCATTTGTATGGAGGAAACTGTAGTGTTTAAAGGCAACAGGCAGAGAAATGAATGGTGGCATTCTAGCCAGTTGGCCGTCTGCTCCCAACCTCTGAAATATCTGCTTTTCCCTAACACGGCAGCCAGGAGCCAGCGCTTAACCCAATCCTGCAGATTTCTTGCCTTGATGACTTGACACAGCAGATCTGTGATATCTTTCGTCCCTCTTTTGATTCTTGCAATTATTGCTCTGACTCTTGAGGGGGCATTGCTAAGTGACTCATAAAGGCTGGAAACATCTGTTATATAAAGCCAAAAAAAGCCCTAACCAGCCAACGGCTCACTGATTGCAGATACATCCAAGGCTGTAAATACTGACCTTTCTTGAGGAGGAGTAATTCAGCATTTTTCTGGGTGGTCTCTTCAAACTTTCGGATGATCTAATATAGGTTCTGCTCTGAAACAGGGAACTCTTTTGGACCAACTTTAAGAGCAACACACTCAGGTGAAATGTTACAGTGAAACCTCAGAGAAACCTCAGTTATGAGCGGACGAGTCAATCACACACAAATAGCATAGTGCTGTGTTAAAGAACTACTAAAGGAGGGAAAATTAAAAAAAAAAAATTTGACAAGCTGAAGAAACTGTTTCTTGTCTCATTTAAACAAAGATGCTTAAAAAAGCAGGAGCTTTCTTATGCGTCATAGGCTGTGTCTACACGTGCCCCAAACTTCGAAATGGCCATGCAAATGGCCATTTCGAAGTTTACTAATGAAGCGCTGACATGCATATTCAGCGCTTCATTAGCATGCGGGCGGCAGCGGCGCTTCGAAATTGACTAGCCTTGCCGCCGCGCGGCGCGTCCAGACGGGGCTCCTTTTCGAAAGGACGCCACCTTCTTCGAAGTCCCCTTATTCCCATGAGCTCACGGGAATAAGGGGACTTCGAAGTAGGTGGCGTGCTTTCGAAAAGGAGCCCCGTCTGGCCGCGCCGCGCGGCGGCAAGGCTCGTCAATTTCGAAGCGCCGCTGCCGCCCGCATGCTAATGAAGCGCTGAATATGCATGTCAGCGCTTCATTAGTAAACTTCGAAATGGCCATTTGCATGGCCATTTCGAAGTTTGGGGCACGTGTAGACACAGCCATAAAGTTTCAAAGTTGTCTCAAGTCACTATTCAGTTGCAAACATTTGAAAGAACAACCCCTCTGCTGCGTTCAGTTACAACCATTTCAGAATTCCAAACAACCTCCATTCCTGAGATGCTCATGACTTCAAGATGCTACCGTATGAAAAACGAAATGCGAGATTGGCTCAGAACATCTAGTCAGTATTTTGTCACAAACATCAACCATTTTGCAGGAAAAAGTTTCTTTCACTGAGCAGCAGACAGCTTTGGCATAAGCTGCCCCAGCTGCAGGGAAACCCAGCCTCCAGTAGTCAGGGATTGCCTTATGCCCTAAAATGTGAGAAATAAACTCCTGTTCACTTTTAGCAGCTGGATATTTCCATTCACTTTTAGAAATACACCACAGAGACCTGCCAAGATCTTTGACATCCAGAGTTTCTTGTGGCAATGCATGCGAGGGGCTAATTGTGTGTGAGAGAAGCGCCATTTCCTTTTATTCTATTTGTTTATTTTATTCTACTGTGTACAGTTCTGGGCTCCCAATGAGAAAAAGGATGTGGACGCATTAGAGAAAGTCCAGCAGAGAGCAGTGAAAATGATTAGGGGGCTGGAGCACATGACTTTATGAGAAGAGTATTTGGACTTATTTAGGATTTGGGCTTATTTAGTCTACAAAAGAGAAGAATGAGGGGGGACTTGACAGCAGCCTTCAACTAGCTGAAGGAGGATTACAAAGAGGATGGAGAGAGGCTGTTCTCAGTACAGACAGACAGCAGAACAAAGAGTAATGATCCCAACGTGCAATGCAGGAGTTCTAGGTTGGATATTAGGAAAAAATGTATCACCAGGAGGGTGGTGACGCACTGGAATGTGTTACCTAGAGAGGTGGTGGAATCTCTACCGCTAAAGCTTTTTAAGTCCCACCTTGACAAAGCCCTGACTGGGGTGATTTAGTTGCAGTTGGTCCTGCTCTCAAGAGGGTGTTGTATTCAGTGACATTCTGAGGTCTCTTCCAACCCTATGATTCCATTCCAAGTCTGCCACCTTCCTATTTCACCTCATGACCCCAGGCAATTAAAGAGTCACGAAGGCCTTTGATCACACAGACTTGCTGAATGCATACTCACGGCTCCAGTCTGTAGACATACTGCCCCTCAGGAGTGCGCTGCTGGTGGTAGGTGAGGTTATAGGCCAGCATTGTACTGATCAGGTCAGCCAACAGCTGCTTCTCTTTAAGACTGTACAGCTGTGTGTTCACCTGTATAGGAAGAGCCGAAACTGAGACTCTTTCACATACAAGACAGCTAGTTACCTCCTAAGGTACCTATCTGCCCCCGGCTAATATCTGAGCATGTACAACCTTCAGAAGTGGTACTGTCCTTAATGGAAAGGTGGGGAAACTGAGGCATGGCACAGCTAAGTGAGCTACCCAAGGGTACAGAGGAAGTCTGTGACACAGCAGGAACTGGAACACTGGCCTCCTAGACTCACAACTGCCACCTCACTCATGTCTGTTCTGTATTCACACCCTTCTCATTGCTTCAGGAGGGACAGCAGAGAAGGCCCCACATCAGCAAATCCTTTTGTGCTCTTGGCTTCCACTAGACAGCGGTTTGCAAGATCACACAAGCTAAAGAAAAGCCTGGAGTCTCCCCTCTCCTCACGACCTACGACTGCATGTGCTGGGGCAGGGCGCCTAAGAAAGCACCAGTGAGTGTCAACCTGCCTCATTTACTTCCAGCCATCAACACCAGCAACAGCTGCACAGCTGCAGGAATGGGGCTCAAGTGGAGCTTGGCCCTGCTGGCTGAGAATTCTTCTCCAAGCACCCAGAGAACGCTCACGTGAGCCCTCGCACAGAGCTCCATGCTGGGGCAGGTGGGGAGAGGCACTCCTCCACTGGCCGCTTCAGTGCTGGGGCCGGCGGGCAGTGGCAGCGCTCTGCGTGGCCACACTGAGCAGGGCTCGTTAGGGAACTTAGACCAGCTCCTCACAAGCTGAAGCTCTAACTGCTGGACAATACAGCGCCTCCCTCCCCACCCCCAACAGCTCTCACGGGCTGAGTCGTGTGAGTCCACTTTGATCCCGGCCTAACACAGCAGCACCTTCTCCTTCAACTGTGCTCGCCAACCACATACTGCTGCATGCCCCATTTCTGCTCCCAGCCTCCTCTGCACACTGCTGTTCCAAGAGCTCTTCCTCCCCCTGCTGCTACTTATCTCTGCCCGTCACTGCCCTGGAGGGACAGCAGCTTTCCTCCCACCTGCATGGAGCACACTGCTCCCTTCCCAGCACTGCTGGCCTCATTGCTGTGATTGGACACCCACAACCCCCAGACTTCTTTAGCCACTGGGGATTTACCAGGACAGTCTACATCCCACGTGGAGAACTGCAAAACGACCCTCGCCTGCATAAGAACAGTTTAGGGCAGTAGGTTCTGCAGTAGCAGCCTCAGTTCACCTCTGTTCCCTGGGATTTATATCCCATTCCCATTGGATGCCTGGAATTATTCAATGCCTTTCATGACCCAGTTTACACAAGAGAGGCCCTCCAAAGGAAAGGGCTCTCACCACCCCATGGAGAAGGACAGAGCACGTGCCCCCAGCTTGGCGTCACGCACAGGGGCAGTTATCAGTCCACGAGAGCACTCACCGGCCTGAGCTTTGGGGAGAGGATGTCAAGGAGCAGACAGAGAGCCTCCAGGACGAGAGACTGAGGCCCTGCGCGGCTCCGAGATCCGGGCGAGATCCCTGAGATCATGGATGCCACGAGATTCTGCATGTGGTTGAGTTTGGTCAGAGCCTGGTGTAAGACAGAGCAGGAAAACTGTGAGTCACTATGCTCCGAAGGCTCTTACTTCCGGAGACAGATCACCTAAGAACCCAGGAGTCTGAGTTAAGGTCCCCTGCTGCAACAGTCGTCTTACAGGCTACACCGACATCCTTAGTGCTGGGGCCTTTCCTTCACAAAAGGAAGCCAAGACCCTGCCTGGTAGGCCCCAAAGCAGAGACCGGGGACCAGTTAGTACTTGCCTCATACTGGCTATTAGGATAGGCCAGTCTGGGGATGCTGGAAGCCGCAAAGAGCAGATGAAATGCCACTGGGAGGAAGGGCAGGTATCTCATCAGCTGGAAATTCTGGCCATGCAGCACGACGCTGCTAACTATGTCGGAGAAGCCCAGCCACTCCAGAGCCAGACACACCGAGCTGAAATTGGAATCCTTTAACTTCATGTTCAGGAAGTTGTCGTACAAGCCCTGGAAGGAACGGAGCAGAGCGACACTAACCTATTGATCCTGACTAGACAGCCCGTCACCTCCAGAGCTGAGAGTCAGAGCTTCAAACATCTCACTAACACGCAGCTCAGCTGCTGCGTATCAGCTGGCTGCACTGCCTAGAAGCCACACCAAACCCAGGCTTTTGGCATCTGCGTGTTGTATGCATGCTGCAAAACTGTTAGTCTTTAACGTGCTCTAGGACGGCTTGTTTTTTGTGAAGCTACAGACTAACACGTCTCCCCCGTGAGACTCTTTACCATGCAAGAGAAAGGGTTTTATTTATTTGTGATAACCAATCATTAGATTAGCTGCTCTTGCCCAATCCCATGTTTTGTCATACCTGACATACTACAATGACTGGAAAGACCATGCTTTCCCCCGCAACCTTTGAAGGGTAAAGGCCATAACTGCATTTCCGCTTGTGCAGGTTAGGTGCACAATTATGGCTCCTGTATAACAACTGCATGGTATTTCCCCAGGTGAATGTGAGATTTCCAGGATTGTATGTGCAATAGCATCTAACTGTTTGCACATTTGTGCAGGTACACAACTATAAAAATAAGAACCCACAGATCTTCAGCCAATTAGAACAGCATGGAATCATCAGTTCTTCCCTCAGCAAACACTTGCAGTACCTCCAAAACCCATTATTTAAAGGAGGCCTTCCAGTTTTATGCATTGGTACCTTCCCTGCCAAAAAGAGGCGGTAAATATTAATAATCTGTGACAGTTAACTGGGGAAGAAACCCATTCCCTGGCTGCCCTTCCACACAAATGCCCTACTGTAAAAACTCAGTTGAACTCCCCAGTCAGAATGTCTGCACTGGATGTGTCTGGGCAGCCACTGAGTTCGGTCAGTAACATTCCCGACGTTAACCCTCATTCATGCTGTTAAACACAGCCTTTGTGCACTGCAAGGTTTGCTTGGCCAAGATGCTTCTTGACAAGTAGCGGAGTAAAAACTATGCTGACTTCCACCTGCAGTTCTAGCTCACAAAATTCAGCCCACCTTTTTTCTGTGTAGAATAGTGACATACTTACTTCCCTCTGGCACCAGCATGCATCGTAAGATACTGGGCCGTGTCACGCCATGGTCTGTTGAGTTCAGTCATGATGCACTGCATGTAACCCCACATGAGCCCACCACCTTCCATGCTACTTTACAATATCATGACATGCTGCATGGAGCTATGGTGCAGGCTGATGGTTGCTTACGGCCATGGCCAAGATTAATAAAGCGTGAGGGGCCATGACTCTCCCATCTACCAAGGTTTCATAAAGGAATCCAGAAGTCATTTTCAGTGACTGTTGTTCATAGTGAAACATGTATTTTCCCCTTCATTCCACTCCATGACCTGCAGCCTGCTCTTATTTTAGTACGATCAGCCGGCAGCAGATATGGTCCTAGAGATTAAAACTGCATGATCCCCCGATGCGATACCAGCCACAGTTGGGTTTCCTAGACCTCTGCCTCATTACCTGGGCGGAAAACACCCTGGGAGGGAGGAAGGCGGAAGCATCTGACTTTCCTGCTGAAATCGCCGTACCTGTGAGAGTTTCTCTTGCTCCCCGGAAGAGGTGGCGAGATGCAGGATGTGATGGAACCTTTGGGTGGATGCACTGAGACCAGCTCTTCCTCCCGATGTATTTAACAGGTCAGCATCTCCTCCAAAGAGGATCTGATTCGGCAAGGAAGGGTCCATTCCAATCCTCTGCCTGGGGAAACGAAAAGAAAGAAATGAAAGTTCATGGATGAGAAATAAACACCATCCCCCTAAAGAAGAGGTGGTAGGACTCAAGGATAAATAAATTGGCAGAGCACACTCGGGGGCTATGCAGGATGGCTTTAGAATTGCCCTCTGTCTAAGCTGTAAATGCCACTGAAGGGCTATGTCTACACTAGCCCCAAACTTCGAAATGGCCACGCAAATGGCCATTTCGAAGTTTACTAATGAAGCGCTGAAATGCAATATTCAGCGCTTCATTAGCATGCGGGCGGCCGCGGCACTCCAAAATTGATGCGCCTCACCGCCGCGCAGCTCGTCCAGAAGGGGCTCCTTTTCCAAAGGACCCCGCCTACTTCGAAGTCCCCTTATTCCATTAGTCAATTTCGAAGTGCCGCAGCCGCCCGCATGCTAATGAAGCGCTGAATATTGCATTTCAGCACTTCATTAGTAAACTTCGAAATGGCCATTTGCGTGGCCATTTCGAAGTTTGGGGCTAGTGTAGACACGGCCAAGATGGCACAAGATAACAAAAGAGTACGAGGTACCCTAAGAGCTCCTTGAATGAAGCTCCTCTTGCCAAAGGATACGGATTATGGCCTATGGATTGTAAAGGAGACAGGGCCGTCCCTACCCAAATGCAGAATGTGCTGCTGCGTAGGGCACCTGAAAATTTGGTCTATATTTGGTCTCAATTTCCACCCAACCGCCTCGTCTGATCCCTGTTCTGTGGCTCTGCTTCCTCTGGAGAGGATCTCGTTAACTTACAAGTGAAAAAGCCGTCCCAGTGCTTAGCAGACATTGAATCTGTGGAAGAGCCTTTCAAAGTGGTGATGAAGCCCATTTAGCAGCCATTTGCCAACCCCAGGTACAGACCGTCAGTTTCTGAATTTACTGTGTTAATCAACAGGGCCTTAGCTTAAAATATGTTCTAAAACTATTTCATTAGTGTGTTAGTGAAGATTAGGAAAAATCACATCCCTAAAAAATTGCCTCCTCTCCCCCCGGTCATAAGGCATCAGTTCAATAGCAGTACACAGGGGTCTATAAATCCTAAGGATGACCCTGAAAGGAGACTTTAGATTGGTTCAGTGCAAGCAAATGCACAGTGCTGCTCATTTCTATGGCCTCAGTTGTATGTGAAACCCAACCCCTGTACGGAACACAGGAGAGTCCATTTTTTTTGCTACCCTGCTCTCCCCAGGGTGCAGACCTATCCAGTCCTCCCTTCACCTCTGAAACTTTGGAAGCTGGAAGATCTCCTGCCAGATGGAGAAGAGCCCCTTGTTCTGGTCCTTCAAGCCAATCTTCATCGTCTGCACCATCCTCACGCTGAGTTCTTTCTTGCCGCGACCATGAAGGAACTTGAAACACAACCAAAAAGTCGGCTCATTGGTAATGCAACAAAGAACGTGAGGTAGGGTCCCGGCTGGAGAGGAAGGAGACAGAGGACAAGGCAGAAAGAGGCTTTTCTTAGCATTTGGCCATTCACCCTTCCCAGCTGGTGCTAACAAAACAGGGAACGGATGCCGCCTGAGTCTGATTTCACATATTAGCCGCATCTACATGTGCCGGCTACTTCGAAGTAGCAGCGCCAACTTCGAAATAGCGCCCGCCACGTCTACACGTGGCGAGCGCTATTTCAAAGTTGAAATCGACTTAAGGCAGCGAGACGTCGAAGTTGCTATCCTCATGAGGAGATGGGAATAGCGCCTTACTTCGACGTTGAACGTCGAAGTAGGGCACATGTAGCCGATCTGCGTCCCGGAACATCGAAATAGCGGAGTCCGCCATGGCGGCCATCAGCTGAGGGGTTGAGAGACGCTCTCTCTCCAGCCCCTGTGGGGCTCTATGGTCACCGTGTGCAGCAGCCCTTAGCCCAGGGCTTCTGGCTGCTGCTGCTGCAGCTGGGGATCCATGCTGCAGGCACAGGGTCTGCAACCAGCTGTCGGCTCTGTGGATCTTGTGCTGTTTAGTGCAAGTGTGTCTGGGAGGGGCCCTTTAAGGGAGCGGCTTGCTGTTGAGTCCATCCTGTGACCCTGTCTGCAGCTGTTCCTGGCACCCTTATTTCGATGTGTGCTACTTTGGTGTGTAGACACTCCCCTGCAGCGCCTACTTCGATGTAGTGCTGCCCAACGTCGACGTTGAACGTCAACGGCACCAGCCCTGGAGGACGTGTAGACGTTATTCATCGAAATAGCTTATTTCGATGTCGCTACATCAAAATAAGCTACTTCGATGTCGCGTGCACATGTAGACGTAGCAATTCTGTGCAAAAGGCAGTGCTAAATTTGGAAGGAGCAGGGTCCCAGAAAGGGGAGAGCTACTTAACAGAGAGTTATCCCATTGCACCCATGCCAGCTCTGCTGTACCTGCAAGGTGTTTAAACATGAGCGGATGTCGTTCTCTGTCTTCTCACACAGCACCGTGAGCGCCCCCATGTCTGCCTTCATGCCCTGCTTGATGGCGATCTGCAGAAAATGGAAGGAGTGCATCATAACTCAGGCCTCACAGAGAAACAGTGCCAGGCAGAAAGGTGCTCTGGGCGCATACTGACCTCATACAACCTCTGCACCAGCCGGGAGGGGGCAGTCGGAGGAAAACGTAAGAGGAAAGCTTGTTGTCTGAGCAGCCGCAGAGAGGGGACATACCTGCCAAAGGGGAATACAGAGGATAGCCTTTAAGGATAACCCTGACAGAAGAGGAAAACCAACCGAGATAACTGGCCTGGAGCTACAAGCCCTAGGAAGATCTGTAGACTCCAGCGCACATTTATCCCTAGTTGCTTAAAAGGGTCAGGGGTCATTCAGAGTTTGTAACACACAGAAAGAGAGGACTTGGTGATGTAAGCGAGAGGAGTTTTAAAAGGTACCCTTCCTGGGGAGGTCTGACAACACAGTGTTTCTTAAACTGTGTTCCGCAGAACACTGGTGCGCTGTGACCAACTCGCAGGTGTGCCAGGAGCGTTTCGAAAAATATTCTAATGGTTGAGATCTTCTCCTATTAAAACCAGATTACCATATTCCTTCTTCATTGCTATGAATTACTTCACTTTGGTTTTGCTGTATGTGTGTTGCTGTTTGGGTGTGCGGTTGGTTTGGTTTTTTTGCCTGACAACAATTTTTAAGAATGTTTTCATTGTTGTTTCGCATAAAAATGATTATTGGGGGAGGAGGGGCTCTGTAGTCTCAAATAGTTTAAGAAACACCGTGATAACACGTCAGTAAGTTGGCATGAGCATGCACTGGGGAAAGATGCTGCCCACGGGAGAGTGGTGGGACCAGCAACGTGCCAGCATCTCTCTCAACCAGTGCTACCACTGGAATTGAGCTGGAGAAGAAACAGAATTGAACGATGACACAGAAGGGGGGAGCTGCTTTCACATAACGCATCACCCAGTGTTTTCACCATCACACCACACAAGCCACATACTCGGTGTGGTTTGCAGAGAAGGGAGCAAAGTATTCAGAAGCAAAATGCACACAGCCATTCTTTATTCTGCAGGGCGTGGAGCAGCTGGCCTGTAACCCTCGCAGGGAGGTTCTAGTGTTATACCTGATCTTATACCGTCAGTTTCCTGACCCAGAGTGAGAAGCTCACATGAAAGATACTAACTGGTCATTGCAAATGCAGATGATTGGCCTTAACAAGATGCCTCCTTCCCTTCTCCTCTTTCTGCCACCTGCCGCGCCAGGGTTCGCAGTTGGCTCGGTCTCTGTGTCCTTGCGGTTGATGATGTTTAGCAGCACATTAATAGAAGCCTTGAAGAATTAAAGAAAGTGTGCATGCTCATAAGTGAGGGCTGCAGAAAAGTATTAATACAAATGAGCCAATTCCCAGCTAGGGGGAAAATTGAGGGAAAGGAGGGAGAGTCAGGATGCTCAACTCCCGTGTCTCTTCCTCACTGTTTTCTGAGTAAGATCAAGCACTGAAATGGCTTTAGGACGAGATGTGGCCATTAACGGGGGACTTTAGGCTGGCCTCCTGGGGGATCCGATTTCTGAGCACTACAGTCCTGTGTGAGTATATCCTCTCCCCAAGATGTGCAGTTACACTGAATGCTTTTCTTGGAAGACACGGTCCAGCCCTCCCACTTCCAGCCTGTTCAGAACCCCCTGGACCTCTTCCCCATTACATGCAGCGTGCTTTGCAAGTCATCGCCACTAGGAGTCTGGCTTTGACTCCTCTCATCAGGCCCAGCTGGGGTGAAGCTAGGTGAAAAATTGCCTAGGAAGGTTGT
This sequence comes from Carettochelys insculpta, assembly GCF_033958435.1. Classification (NCBI taxonomy): domain Eukaryota; kingdom Metazoa; phylum Chordata; order Testudines; family Carettochelyidae; genus Carettochelys; species Carettochelys insculpta. The sequence goes on from NC_134152.1 coordinate 35,327,110, forward strand.
GGAATCTCCATCTCCGGAGATATTTAAGAACAGGTTCGATAAATGTCTATCAGGGATGGTCTAGACAGTACTTGGTCCTGCCATGAGGGCAGGGGGCTGGACTCGAAGACCTCTCAAGGTCCTTTCCAGTCCTAGTGTTCGATGAAATTCTGAGTGTTCCTTGCCAGGCTGACATTGGGTGAGCAAATGTTCTGGCAGCAAATGTCTACAGGCCAGATTTTTAAAGGCCCTAAAGCAGAGAGTGGGATCTTCCAAAGCCTCTAACCACTGAACTCCTGCCAATTTTAATGTCAGGCAAGGAGGAGCTTTTTGGACTATCCCTGTGTGCCTCAATACTTTTCAAAATCTGGCTCTAATCTCAGTCACTGTCCTGCTCCCCCTAAAGTGAGGAGGAAACCGGGGGCAGGCTCTCTCCCATTACCAAACCCAAGGCTGGGCCCTCTCAGGAGTCACAGGGCTTACAGTTGGCGCACCGTCTATCTCATCAATGATCAGGCAGTTGGGCTTCTCGTTGGCCCCCAGCACAGACTTCATCTGAGTGGCAGCTTCGATCCGTGTTTTGAATACATCCGGACTACGGTCGTCGCTGAAACAGAAGCCGTTTATATTCCTCTTGAGTTTATTCTGCCTGGAGGATACCCTGCCAGGCTAGGCGAGAAGGTTGGGCAGAAGAACCAACTCACCTGGCGTTCATTTCAACAGCATTGTATCCTGCGTGTTTGGCGATAACGTGGGCCAGCGTGGTCTTCCCCAAACCTGGCGGGCCGTACAGCAGCGCCACCTGCAGCAGAGAGTTGGAATGCAGAACAATGCACACTGCACCCAGCACAGGAAGCAGTTGTGCCGTAACAAACGAGGTCTATGTTGCAAAGGGTCACAGCTCTACAGCCTGAAAGAATGCTTTGTCTTTCAAGCTGCCCCATCTTGTACCGCCCAAGGCTGCAGGAGATTAAAAAGACTGGGACTTTTCATCTTAGAAAAGAAGAGACTAAGGGCACATATTACAAAAGTCTATAAAGAAACTATATTAGGAGAAACTATATTAGGAAAAAATTACTTGCTTGTCCCAATAACACAAGAGCTAGGGGTTGCCAAATAAAATTAACAGGTAGCAAGTTTAAAACCAACAAAAGGAAGTAGTTCTTCACACGACGCACAGCCAACCTGTGAAACTGCTCGCCAGAGGATATCAGAAAGCCAAGAGTATAACAGGGGTCAAAAAAGAACTAGATGAATTTGTGGTTAAACACTGGAATAAAATTGCCGAGGGAGATTGTGGAATCTTCATCACAGGAGATAGTTAAGAGCAGGTTAGAGAGATGTCTAGCAGAGATGGTCTAGACAGTGCTTTTTCCTGCTGTGAGGGCAGGGGACTGGACTTGATGACCTCTCGAGGTCCCTTCTGGTTCTAGTGTTCTAGGATTGTATGGAGGATAGGTCCATGAAAGGCAATTAGCCAGGATTGGTATGCATGGTATCCCCAGCCTCTGCTCGTCAGAAGCTGTGGATGGATCACTTACTGATTACCTGTTCTGTTCATTTCCTCTGAGGCACCGGGCATTGGCCACTGTCAGAAGACAGGATATTAGGCTAGAACGACCTTTGGTCTGACCCAGTCAGGCCATTATTATGAACTTATAAGATCCTGCGAGGCTTTATATAGCAATACTAGCCCAGCTTCCTGATTAAATACCAGTTTTGGGTCATTGTAACCTTGTCTATTTAATTCCTGCAATTTCAAAAAAAAAAAAAAAAGTTTTTCTTCCCTTCCCATCCAAAATGATCCTGCGATACTGTTGTTAAACATCAGCCTCAGTCCACCCCAGAGGTGGCTGCACCCATAGGTATGTACAACAGACTGAGTAAAGTCCGGCAAAATTATAAAAGACAAATGAAAACTGCTCACTTATGTGCCAAAGAGATGGGAGAACCCCTTAATGAACACACAAGGCAACCTCAACCGTCAGCCTCAGTGCCAGCGGCGCCTGCAATATGCATGACGATGTATTAAAGTTTGTACAGTGCTTTGGGACCACTTCAGGGCGCCACATGGTGTCTAAGTAGTTAAGATCCCAGCAGTGTATTTATCTAAAGCAACCTTTGCCATAACCCAAATTTACATCTGTTACCTTGCTCTTTACTCCAACAGAAGGGATGCACGCAGTGCAGTTATGCTATTGAGTATCCTTATTTTCCCTTTAAGGAACAGAGCTAAGCTGATAAAATAAGATGCATGTATGATTTCATCCGGCTAGGATTTAATTTGCAGCACTGCCCTCTGATGGGTGGAGTTATGCTATCTTAAGTGCATGTAAGGTCGTGCTCAGGTGGAAGTGTGTTTCAAAAGACGAGACTGAGGATGTGTCTTCACTAAGCAGTCAGGGTTGACCTTCCCAGGTTCCATTTCAAAACGCCCAGTAGGGATGCACCAAATCGAATTATTTGGAGTTGACAGTCAACCTGAGGACTCCTCAATATGGCAAGAAGTAAGAGGAATCAACAGGAGAGTTTTTCCCATTGACCTCCCTGTGTGAGGACAACCACGTAAGTCAACTGCAGGTAAGTCGATTCCAGCTACACAACTGCAATAGCTGGAACTGAGTATCTACAATTGACTTTAAGGTCTAGTGTTGACCTGGCCTAAGCTACCAGACAAGCACCCATAGGCAGAGTAAATGTGCTAGCTGCAGCTCAGAGCATGTGCTTGGAACAATCTCCTCTCGCCTCAGCCACTATCCCACTCTTTAAACTTGCAAAATGCCAGTGCAAGGAAAAGTGGACAGGAAAACCTCAAGAACTCACTTATATTCTAAATCCAAATTTCTCCAGGTTGTGCAAGAAAATAAAGGGGTGAAGCCGCTAATCCGCACCTTGTATTTGGGTCTCTTGTGTTGATCCAGCTCAGCCTCCAGAATCTCCTCTGTGAATTGTGCCTTACTCCGCCACTTGTTCTGCTGCTCACCGGGCTGTCTGAATGCAGGCCGGGAGTCAGAGGTCGGCTTAGACTTCTTGATGGGCTTTTCCTTCCCGAACACCACCACATCCCACAGCTTCAGCCACTTCAGCAGGCAGCGATTAGTGTACTGAACGACAGAGGAAGAAAGAGGGCAGGATGAATCATCTAAGCCACCTGCACGATCTGCCAGAGATGAGAAATGGACGTGCGCAAGAGATACTCCCATGTACTGGGCTGAGAGCATCCTCCTCTGTAACTTAAAAAGCTACAGGTTACGGACCACAAAGATCTCGGCTGGGGGATCCTGTCTGAGTTCAACCAAACAGCTGAGCAGATCACAACAGGAGGGATTTCTCCCCATCCCCAGGCTGACCCCAAATACACCCTCATGCAAAAGGTGTCTCCCTCTACCCTTTAAATGGTAGGCTCTTAAGTGCAGGGATCCCCTCTTACTGTGTACACACAAAGAGCCTAGCACAATGGGGACCTGATCTCAGATGGGGTTCTCCAGGAGCTGCCACAACAACAAGGCACCAGAAACCCCCAGGATTTAAGTAGTATCATAAAAAAACCCACATGGTCTAATTTATGTAGGAATCTTACATCGTCACTGAGCAGCTCCGTGTAGTGTCTAGGTGTAAATCTGTCGACCCACAGGCAGTGCATGGCAGATTCATCCTCCTCATCAGCACCATCTGTTTCCTCAGTAGGGGTCTCACTTCCAGCCTCTCCATGGAGGTGACTGTAAGAAACAAGGCAGAAAATAAAAAATAATAAATGCAGAACACAAAGCGCCCACCTCAGGACAGCCTGTACAAGACAGAGGAGAGATCTGGCAACTCATACCACCTATAGATAAAAATTCTGGTCTAGCTGCAAACTTCCAACACTCAAAGGGCAAAAGAGAACCTAAATCCAGCTCTCTCTTAAGACCAGAAGGAAAATCCAGGCACCAGAGCAGTTAGAGAAAGGCACTGAAGGGAGAACTAACTGCCTCAGGTTGTGCCAGGTCCGTGCTAGCCGTCAGCTGTTGCCACCTCTCTGGCGTTAAGGTTTTTCAAAGGTTCAATCAGCTTTCACTGCTCTGGGTGGAGAGAGGGGTTGGGGTTGGGTATTTTATAACAGATTCATAAATTGCAAGCCCAGAAAACTCAGGCCAGAGAACTGTTCCCAAATCATTTCTAGAGCTGATCTGTTCCAAAACTGTACCATTTTGATTTAAAAATTGCCAGTGATGATGAATCCACTATGATCTCGGGCATGTTGCTCCTGTGGTTAATTACTCTCACGCTTAAAATCTTACATTTTATTTCTGGTTTCATTTTTGTCTAGCTTCAGCTTCCAGACACTGGATGGTGTTAGACCATTCTCCGCTGCACTGAAGAGCCCTCTATGACACATTTGCTCCCCATGTAGATTTGGAGAGATTATAATTAAGTCATCTGTTAAACTAGATTAACCTCTTTGAGTAAATTGGAACAAACTGTTTTCCAATCCTTTAATCTTTGAATCTTCTCCAATTCATCAACATCCTTTTGGAATTTTATGCACCTCAGTGGGACCCAGGACTCCAGCAGCAGTCACACCTCTGCCAAATACAGGGGTAAAATAACCTCTCTGTCCCTACTGGAGATTCTCCAGTTTACACAAGCCAGGATCACACTACAGGTTGAAACACTCTAATACAGAACTCTCTTGTACAGCAACAACCGTAATCTGGCATGGTTTTGGTTAGCTGGACAACCACTTATCACAGACGTGGCCAAGTTTAACCATGATACCAAAAAGTTTGTTTGCAGCCATGCGTCCCAGCTCTCAGTGTTCTGTGCTGTAATTTACCCCAAAATCCTTTCTAAGAACCCAGTAAGTAGCGGGAGTGTTGGTAATGTGCTAGGTCAGGGGGTCTGCAACCTGCAGCTCCGGAGCTGCATGTGGCTTTTTACAGATGTCTTTGTGGCTCCCGATGCTATACTTGCAAAGTTTAAAAAAAACACAACAAAAAAAACCACCCTTGATTATTTTCAATAAACAGCGAATGTCTCAAGGCCAAAAAATGAACAACTCATAATAGCAAACGATACCTGAACTCCCCACAGCATCCCCCAGAGAGAGGAGGAGGTTCGGGAGTAGAAAGTCAGGAAGACAGTGGTACAAACACACACATGAAGTGTGAGGAAATAGAATACGTAAAAAGTTTGTGAACGTCCTACAGTAAACATGTATCCCATTAAAAATTGTGTGGGTTGTTCTTAAAACAGGGGTCACAAAAAGTATGGTTTGACATTATTTAAAAAGGACCATCTCGTATTCACTTGTGTTGTGGCTCTTAAGTTAGATTTTTTTTTTTTTTACTGAATCGGAAAAAATGGCTGTTCTTGCTATTTTGGTTGCTGACCCCTGTGCTACACAATATCGACCTGCTCTTCTCTGGCACCAGTCAGGTGCCGAGGATGCCAGATGAGAGAGGTTTAAACTGTAGCTCTTTTGGCTGCAGCGTTGCACTGGGGGCACATGTTCAGCTGATGCTCCATCACCGCCTATTCATTCTTTTCAGAGTCACTGGTGCCTTAGATACAGTCCCCCCCATAGGTACGGCCTACATTCTGTGCGCCTCCAGTGACTCATTTACGTATAGCCATATTAACACAGAGAATTTACGACTGGTCTGTATCAGTGACCTGACCACTTCATTATTTACCACTCTCCCAATTTGTGTGTCATCTCCATTGATTTGTGGTCATTTTATGCTTCCTTCCAAATCACTGATAAAAACGTTGTCTAGTAGAGGGCCAACCGCAGATGCACGCTGGACCCCTCTGGAAACACGCTGTTAACAGGAACATCTGCAGACCTCATCTGAGATCAGGGTCACCTTGCCCCAGCTGTTGCACACTCATGTAGTGTAAGACAGTCCCTGCCTCTAAGAGCACACAGTCTATACAGACAGGAGAAGCAAATAGCAGAAAAAGGAAGGATCATCTTGGTACAGATGGGGAACTGAGGCTTGGCATAATTAAGTGACCAGCCCCAGAAAGTTTCTGGCAGAGGTGGGAACAGTATCCTGATCTCCTGACTTCCAGTTCATTCCTTGGACCTGAAGAGCAGCCTTCAACTTAAAAGAAATACCCAGACACAGGCCAGGCTACAACTAGCAGGATGCGTCGGTGGCTGAATCCCAACAGACGTTCCATTTGCGGTGACAGAAGCAGCACAAGGGAGTGATGCTTGAGAACCCTGACAGAGAAAATTACAAGGACAGAAGGAGAACTGACAAATGACCCACCTGTTTAATATTTCAGTCAGCTGCTGGGATGCCTCCAAAACCCGTCTCCGACGCTTAAAAAACAAACAGAGAGGGCAGTAAGAGTCAGAATAATCCGATACACCATGGGCAACTTGGCAGGGATTCGTAACTAATGCTCTTTGCCCAGCAGGAAACCACAGAGAGGTTATGCTGAGACAACCTCATTTTGCTTTATTCCAAAAATTAAAAATCTATATATTTTAAAAAAAATAAAGCCACCCACCACTTCCGCACTGGGCTTTCACCCAACCTGGCTATTCAGGGACATGATATTTGAAGCCATGTTTTCGAAAGGTCTCTGTCTGTATTTGCAATGAAACAGTCCGTGCGCGCCTAAGGGCTTCTTCAGTGTAAGCACGCATGAGGCTTGGCGCTCAAACACAGCACACTTCTCAAGAAGGCCATCTGACTAGTTCTGAAGAATCGGATTTTCTGATCTCCCGTTTGCCAAAAAAGCTAGTTTAGGGAGCGCAACCCTCTCCTAGCTCATTTGAATCCCAGTGTTCTGTCCACACTAGTTAGAAAAAAAATAATCATGTCACTTTGTTCCTGGATATAATCTGTATCATCCACACTCACATCTTGAGGGTATTTACATGGAAGTGGACCCCCAGTAACTATCTGATCAATTGTCCTCAGAACTGAAATGACAGAGAGCTTTTCTGCCACCAAAGTGAAAGTGACCAAGGAGACCTTGGATCACCGGTGATGGAGACCCACTGGACATCCAACCAGACCTTCTTTAAGGCCTAGCTAGAGATCGATTGGCATGGTGCTTGTTCTGCAAGCAGGCCGTGTCCCTTAAGGCTCTGCTTTGCTGATGATACGCCATGCTTAGAAACCAAACGTATGATAGTACAGAGAAGGGTTAGTCCAACAGAACGGACTCAAAGGGACGTGGAGGAAGACATCTCACACGCTATTTGATTCATGTTAAGCTGGGGAAAGCATCTGAGACTGTAACATGGGGAATACATTTATTGGGGTGACATTTTCAAAAGTGCGTTAAGTGACTATATCCCACTTTCAAAAGTGACTTTGGAATTTAGGAGACAGACACTCTCAGTGGAAGCCAACAGGACGCTGGCTCTAAGACATTTACTTCTTTTGCAAGCATTACTCCACTCTTTTTCCATCTTTAATTTCTGCCAGCAAATGGGAAGCAGCAGATCAGCAAAATGCAGGTGTGGGCGATACTACAGGACATCTGAAAACTTAATTCTGGGCACTCAGCTTAACACACTTACAGGTTAGTTCTTTCACAGGTTCCACAAATGATAAAGAACTGCAGGAGATTAAGCTGCATTGAACTTAAATACCTGATGCCTGACACTGGAAAAACGAATCATTAGCTGAGAGGAAGAGGTAGAAACAGGAATGGGAATCAGGAGTCATACCTCTTCAGACACTTGCTCCTTCAGGTAGGAAAAAGGTACCCCCAGTAAATGAAGTGGTCTTTGCATGTTCCAGCCCAGAGAGTCGGGGAGCTGCAAAGATCAGACACTGCACAGATATTCACAATGCATGGGTTCACATTTCAGCCTTAGCAAGAGACAGTTACTCATCTTTCATCCCTGCCTTGGGTGCCGCAGAACAAACCTCATCAACCCTGTCTCTACTTGCCAGAGCCTACCTCCACACCAGTCCCGGAATGATCTTCCTTCAGAACCATGAAGACTCTGGTGCCATCCGTTGAAGTCACATTGACATAGTCCTCCAGGACGGGTGGGCGCTTGAGAATCCGTTTGGGGTGTTTTTCAGGGGGTGGTGTCACGTGCAGTGGAACCATGTTGCTCACTTCCTGGCTATCTGGGCTCAGCAACTCTGGACTCCTTTAACGTAGGCCAGGGACACAAGAGAAAGTGCAAGTGAAGGTCATGCCACAGACCCCAAACTTACTTTAAAAATGGAAACATCAGAATCTAATATGCCCCCAAATGAGGTTTCATGGCCTAAGACTTAAGTCATCAACAGAAAATGGCAGCAAATACAGACAGGAAAATGCTGTGCAAGCTTCCCCGACAGAGCTTGGTCATGCACCCAAACGTTGCCACGCACATTCCCAGCTGTTCTAGTGCTCACTGCCCCTACCTCCCAGGTCTGCCAGTGTGCCAACATGCTGACTTGTAGCACTTGCAATTCTAGTCCTACTCTTCGCTCCCCATTACAGCCCCGAACCTGGCCCAGTGCAGGTAACATGCCCAAGTAAGGCAGTCAAATACCACTGCAATGAGCCTGGTATAAACAATGACAGTGAGCGTGAGAGAGAGGGAGGAAGAGCTTTCTGCTAGTCCTGGCCTAGGCCTCACTGGAAAAGAAATGGCCCATGCTCTCAGTTCTGTGAAGTGGGGGGGAGCAGGATGAGGATAAAGCCCCCACAGTAGTTTGCCCTTACAACCAAAATGGAGATCCAACCCCAAGCTTCCAAAGACTTCTCATTTATCACATCAGTTCAGCTCCAAGACCGAAAATTACAGACTGCCAAGGGTCTTCCTCCTAACATTGGCAATACAACTAGAAAGGGATTCAGACCCTGCTGACCTGGCACTCTGCGGTTTGGAGCCGTCCCAAGGGGAAGGTGGTGGGGTAATATCATCCTGGGGGAAGTCAGGAGAGGCCGATTGGTCCTCCGCACCAAAGTTCAGCTTCTTAACAGCTTCAAGTCTGCGTCGCTTCGGCTTAGGAGCTGTTTGACACACAGGGAAATGGGCGGCGGGTAATGTATGTACAGAAAGGTAATGAAATGCCTCTCACCCAAGGATCTCGATGCATTTTATAAGCATTAGTGAGCACAGCCTCACAATCCCCTGGCATCTCCTTTGAACAGATGGGCAACTGAGGAACAGTAACACCAACTGTCTCGTCCCATGAGGCAACAACAGGAATGGAAGCTGTAAGCCCAAGTTACCGAGACCATCCTGCTAAGACACACAGAAATATTTCCTGACTTAGCGATTAAGTATGGTCAAGTTTGCAGGGAAAGGCTGTACATCTGTGGCCTGTTCAGTGCCCATCTTTGGAAACCCCTGAGAACTGAGCTTCAGCTGCCTCCAAGATGACAGATGTCTACTTTACCCTCTAGATTAGAACAAATGTGATAAAACAGCAAATCTAGCTGGGCGCCCACACCCTGAGCTGCCAAAGGGAGCAGCTACTACAAAGGGCATTTAAGGTACAGCACAGCGTGGATAAAAATCTATGATAAAAAAAATTAAAAATTGGATTTTTTCTTATTTAAACCAGATTTTTTTAAAATTATGACTAAAACACTAAATTTCTCATTTAAAAATAACAGTGACAATTAAATCTCATCAGCAATGTGCTACACTTACAGTCTCATAAAAATGAGTTAATAGCTCTAGTATGTCCAGCCTAGCTACCAGCTCTTGCTTCTCAGAAATTCTGGGCTTTCCATTCCTGTTTCTCAGCAGACTAAAAAGTCACATGTGCAAAGAAAGACACCAGCTGGGTAGGATTGCTTTTGTTCTCTGCTTATGCGATGGCAGAACTTGGCCACGCATGGCAGAGGAGTTACTAAAGACATTGTTTTAACATATAGGAAAGGACACACACAGCATGGAAGGGAACAAGGGAGCAGACTGGAAAGAAAGAGGGAAGAAATTATTTAGCACACACACAGCTTCCTGTACTGCCCCATGCTTTTCCACAGAAAAACTGTCCTGGCTTCTGGGCAGCAGAGAGACCCTAGCTGAGAATGTTGTGAAGAAATTCGTTCCTGGGGTAAAAGAGGAAAAGGTGTAAAGGTAAGCAGTGCAAGGAGGAGATGCAGGGCCTAGTTGCAAGAACGAAACATTAGAAGGAAAACTGCTTATTGGGAGAAAATGACGTGGATCAACTTGTTAATAACTTGAATAATTCACTTAGCAACGCAACATTCTTTAAGACTCGCTCTCCCTCTCTGTGCCTTTTAGCACAAGGGCAATTTGACAAGTAAACTCCCAAACTGTTTGCTGTGTTGCTTATTGCTAGAATTAAGAAAGAAGATTAGCTAAACTAATCCATGTGGCTTGTTTAATTAGTTAACTTGCTTCAGAATGTATCCCATGTACACAATACAGAAAACTGCATGCAGTTAACAGAAATCTAGAGTTGCCAATTGCCACTGAGTGTCATTTTCTTAGTTTGGAACATCAGGGCCACGGGCCATAATCATAGAACCTTAGGGCTGGAAGGGACCTTCAGAGGTCATCGAGTCCAGCCCCTTGCTTCAAGCAGGATCAACCCCAACTAAGTCATCCCAGCCAGGACTTTAAAAGCCTCTAGGGATGGAGATTCCACCACCTCTCTCGGTAACGCATTTCAGTGCTTCACCACCTCCTGGTGAAGTAGTTTTTCCTAACATCCAACCTATTCCTCTTCTTCTGTAACTTCAGACCATTGCTCCTTGTTCTGCCATCAGTCACCACCTATTTTACATCAGCATAACTCAGCTCCTCCAAGGGAACCCCATTCTATGCTTGTTTTCTCAAAAAACTGAAGTGCCAGGGAGTCCAATGGGGCTTTCTCCAAAATTAAATGCCCTCTAAGCACAATCAGTCTTAGCTTTCTTGGTGCCTTGATTTAAACCAATCCACACCACCAAGTGGAGGCAGTGAGAGACGCATAAGGGCCTTGCCTACATGCAAAGCATGCTAACTGAAGAATATTTCCAAAACATACTGAGCACACCAGAAGGCTCCTGTAGTGGCCAGTTCTCCATACACTCCTCCTCTGATTCATGCAGAGCGAGCTCTAGATGCTGCTTCTTAGGGTTAGGCTCCTCAGTGCTCTCCAGAGCGTTCGTCTGGTTTTGAGAGTTCTTCCCTTGGCATGGTTTGCCCGTTAGAGAGTCCTTAACCACATCTCCGGCTGAGATAGCTTCTTCAAATGTCTGCTTCCTGCTTCGGAGCTGGGAGATTTTTGGCACCCATGGCTGACATGGAACACCTGGAAAAGATGTTAAAAAGCCTTTAGTGATGTCACCCCTCTGGATGGGGGAAGCAGCGTGAATAAGCCAGATTTTAGCACAGGAGATGCCAAACCAGACAGCATGCACAGCACCAACCCCGTCCTTTCACCCCACTAAGTTTGAACAGGTGTATTTTGAAATTCTGTCTACATTTGCTACTCAAACTATGTTGCGGGTCAGTCCAGCTCACAGTTAAAATTTACACACAGTTGTTTGCCCTAGGGACCAGGAACTGGGTCCTACTGAGAAACATACAACACGCATTTCTAGGGCATCAAACCCTTACAGAGAAGGCTCCTTGTTCCTCAGAGAGCACCAACAACATCCAAGACTAACACTATGCACAACAACATTAAGTATCTGCCACAGCTTGGTAAAACCCTTCCTGGGGCAAGTCTCCCAAAGGTAGCCATTTTAGGGTACATCTTCACTACACAAAAGATTTGACCATGCTGTGGTCGATCTTCCAAAGTCTGATTTCGCACACCTAGTAGGGACATGCTAAATCATACTTATGGGGTGCCTGTGTAGGCGGGGGTACTCCTGCTCCTCGTTAGGAGTGAGGAAAGTCAACCAGAGAGTTTCTCCCATTGACCTCTTGCTGCATGACAGTGGCAAAAATCAGTTTTAAATAAGTTAACTCCAGCTACACAATTCTTCAAGCTGGATTTGCAGACCTAAAAATTGATTTTACCTCCTACTGTAAACCTGGTCTTAGTCTACATCTGCAAAAACAACGAGGAATCCTGCAACTAACATTTTTGGGAGGCATAAACTTTCATGGGCTTATGTCTAAATAAATCAGTTAGTCCTTAAGGCAACACAAAACTCCTCCCCCTTGTTCCTGGGGCAAGCTGCGATGTATCAAGGCTGATTCTAAGACACCAGGTAGTTCCTGGACTTGCCAGATGGAACTCACCTCTGCCGCAGCCCAAGGGGGGCAGGGGGAGCTGTGTCTCCTCCTCCCACACCAGTGTTCCCTATAAACTGTGCACTTAAGCAGCTGCCCAGGGGAGAATCAGCTGCTGCCCAGCTGATCAGTAAAGTGCACAACCACCCACCATGGGCAAGGTGTGTTTCTCTTGGTGGTTCACATCTGCCCCTACTTTGGTGCACATAACAAAGTTTATACTACCCATTGGTGGAAAATACCAGCGGGAACACCGCCCACAGCCAGCTGCATGTTTCTACCGGAGGTGCCCATGTCCTCGTGCGCATAACGCAATTTATTCCTCACACAGGGCCAATCTGAAGGCACACCGCCCTGCACAGCGTGCTGCGTTAACGCAAGGATAATTGCAACGTGCTCCCGCCTTCAGCCTGCACAGCCCCGAGCGCTCCCCACCGAGGGCAACAAGGCACCGCCGCGCCACCCACCTTCCAGCTCCGCCAGCACCTCCAGCTCATCCGCAAACTGCTGCTCGAAATCATCTTCGATGCCATAGAGCTCCGGCTCCTCCATGGGGCCGGCCCCGCGCGCCGCTTCCCCCCGGGGCCTTGCACCGCCCGCGCAGCTCGCCCCGCCTCAGCCAGAGCCCGGCGCGCGCGCCTCCTCGCGTGCCCTTCCGGGTAACGTTCCAGCCGGCGGCCGCGGGAGCCACTGATTGGCTGCCTCGGCCCTTCGCGCGCCGCACGGCCCTGTCTCGTGCTGTGGGGCTGGATACAATGTAGCCACGGCGCCTTTCCGCCAGCCCGCGAGCGCTGGGCAGCAGCGGCAGGTCGGTCGCGCTCGGTGCATTTGTGCTGCGGGAGGCAGGTGTTCGTTGCTGGGCCAACCCCCGGGGGAGCGCCGAGGGCAGCGGGGCGGGGAATGCACGAATTTCCTCACTCCCGTCCCCTGCACGGGCCGGTCACCCCTGTGCTGGTTTTGCAGCTGTCTCAAGAATAAGGTGCCCAGTCTCCCCTGCTTTGCTGAGGCCTGGCTGGGGGCGAAAGGGGGACGCACTGACTAGAGAAAGGCAGCTGCTGGCCCGTGAGTCTCAAATAGACCTTATCACACAATAGTAACCACCCCCTGCTTTCGCGTCGTCAGTCGGATGGGCTCAGTGTTAAGGGGGGTGGGGAAGGGTTGGGCCGCAAGGGGATGTGGGTCCCAACAACGTCTGGGGCCTCCTGCATCCTTGTCCGTCGTGCTGTACATCATTGGATGCTGACTGCTACCAAAGGCATCCTCATTGTTTGACAGGCACTCAAACTATCCAGGCTATGGGTGACTATGCGGTAGGGGAAAATGTTGTATTGTGCCCCCCAGGGGATGGATGGGTTAGCGGACAGACTCTTTTTTATTTTCAGCTATTGCGTGTGAGCTGCAGAGGGTTTTATTTTTAATTTAAACAAGTGATACATGAGGCAGAGATAAAGAAGCACAAGTGTTGTGTTTTGCTTGTGTTGATTGCTGACATTAAATGCACACAGTTGCAGTTAAAATGGTCTGTGGTAAACAAACTGTTCTTTACCTATGTTACTGACAACACTGATGCAGTTGCCAGCTTTTTCTTTCTCCAGTGTAAAGATTTAGCCTTTATTATAATAACAACAAGAATTTGGAAAATCAAAGTTCCCTTTACGCTTTCTGGTCTTTGTTTACATTTTTCCTTTCTCACAGCTTGATCAATGAAGTGATTTTCACTTTTCAAAAGGCTGCAGTTTTTCAGTTTCCGTCAATGCAGTGAATAAGTAAATAAGTACGTTTATATTTCAAAATCACTATTTTTAATAGCACAGTAAAAAAATGTTTTTTTGGTAGACATTCAGCTTTACAATGTCTACATTTTGGACCTAGTCTGAGTTGACAGCATCAACCACTGGAAGAGCCTGTAGGAAATTCCACAAGTATAGTGTATCCACACCTCAAAGTGCATTAGTTGTCAATCCTGTATCAGATGGGTGCACTCATTGTTATAAATGATTTCCACTGCAGAAGCACCTAAGAGCCCCAGCACCCGTTGTGCGAGGCTCTGTGCAAATTATTAATTGTTAAGTGCTTCTAATTCTTGGCACATTGTAAATCCCAACTGTGGCATAGAGAGAAGTGAGAGGGTTTGCTTTGCTGTGTACACAGCAGGAAATGGGGAGTCCATTAACATCACGCCCTACTGCACTGTGATGCCCTGCCTCAGACAGATGTTGTGTTGAGCCATCCAAACAGATGGGCAGGAGATAGTGAGAGTTAGTGGACATGTGAATAATAGTGCACATGCACAACTGATTACTTGTGTTGCGCTACTGCCGCAATCAATAAAAGACAGTCCCTGTTTTCGGTTGCTACCTTTCCTGGATCAGAGTGGATGCCGCTGCTGTAAATGGCCTCTGATCCTTCTGGGCTGGACAGCTGGCAACTCACCCTGCCCCAGGGATCTTGCTGTCTTTCTATGAGAAAACATATCAAGCGGGTGTAACAAACAAGGGAGACATGGAGTTTGCAACTGCTTGAGTGAGGCAGCGCTTCTGTCCTGCGTCACAGCAGTCCAGTGAATGCTCAGTCCCTTTTGAGGCTTTGTTTTATTTTTCAGGATTTTGTAAACAAAGGCGTTTGAGCGCTTACTTTCCTCCAAAGGGCCATGGAGCCAGGTAGCATTGATAATTTGTCCATCCTGTACCAGAGCTCTGACTTCATTGTGGTCAACAAGCACTGGGATGTTCGTATTGACAGCAAGATGTGGTATGAGAAGCTGACCCTGCAGAGCCAGCTGAAGTACCGCTTCCCAGAGCTGGCTGACCCAGACACGTATTATGGCTTCAGGTAAGGGAGCGTGGAAGGGCAACGTCCATCTCAACTTGACAGAGGTGTTATCCTGATGTTCTAGATGCAGGCCTGCCCCCGACTGCTGTGATGTTCCAGCAACTCACAACTTGTAAGACCCAATATGTAGAGAGTTAGGGATGAAACAGTCACAGGCCAGGGCGATCGACTTGGAAGTGAGCTTCCGGAGCAGAATGGTCCAAACCAAAACCTGCTTGAAGTTGGGACTGTTTGCCAAAGCCTACCCGCTATCGCAGAGAGCAAGGAAAAGGAGAAAGAGAATTTAAAGCTCTTGAGACATGGGACAGGAAAGAGCAGAATCCATCACACAGACTTGCACTTGGTGGATCTAAATTATCCACTGAAGCCCACATGCTCAGTGGCATTTAGGCACCTAACATCCACTGAAATTGTTAGCTGTTACTTGCCTGTGAAAATAAAGGCCTAAGTGCTGGTACTCTGACTGCACACGGCTCCATGTGGGCTGATGCTTTGACCATTTGGAATTCCTGTGCCTTTAAAGGGCCTGTGTGCCCGTGAAAAGCCTCCACCCTTGGAGCAGTTTGCCCTAGATGCTGTGGGCAGCTGTAGGAAAACCAAACCGAGAATTAAACACACACAAAATTAATACAGATAAATACATTTGTGGTAGGGTCAGTACCACTCCTGGACCCCAGACCTCTTTTTGTTCCACAGTTCCATGATATGGGGCCTGCTTGCCCTTGCCAGGGTTTGGGCTTCAGTCCCTCGTCTCAAAGGGAAGCAGGTAGGAGCCCCCAGGTCCAACTGGGCTGAATAATCAGTCCTTCCACCATCCAGCTGAGCCCTGAGGTTACCAGGGGCAGGGAGCTCCTCACCCCCCCAGTTGTCTCTGATGTTGTTGCTGTTTTCCTTAGCTGCTCTCTCCTCATTTCTCTGCAACCTTCTCTTCCACCCTCTCGCCCCATCCTCTTGGGGGGAATGCTTTTAAAAGACCCGCGGCAGCTTCAAGGGGGACCAGCTGCCCCTAACTGATTTATAGCCACCTCTACCCCTGCTGCTCCTGCTCTGCCTGTGACGACACCTGATTAGACAGAGCCGTTTCTGCTTTTTACAGCAGCTTCTCTCCCCTGGTAAGCGAGGCCACTGGCCTGACCCTACCACACAGCACAAGACATCCCACTGAAATGATGCTCTGCCAGCAATGGGGGTTATGAGAGACAATAAAACTAAATTCGGGTAGCCAATGTCCCTCTCAGAATATGTTGTCCTGATGGTATGCTGAGCGCTTATGTAATGCTTTGCATCTTCAGAGCTGGGCAGTTCTGGCTGCTGGCCTGGGTGTGGGTCACACCGGCATCTGCCGGTTGGCCTCATAGGGTTCGAAGTGCCTTTGTGAGTTCAACACACAAGCTCAGGGTCCCACCTTTAAACTGCTCTGCCAGACTCATACTGTAAGGCTGAAGGAGCCATCTGTGGCTTTTCAGAATGGCGAGGAAGGTGTTTCTGACCCTCCCCTGTACTCTCTGTCTCTCCTAGGTTTTGCCACCAGCTGGACTTTTCCACCAGTGGGGCCCTCTGTGTTGCTCTCAATAAAGCAGCTGCCGGTAGCGCATACAAATGTTTCAAGGAACGGCTGGTGACCAAGGCCTACCTCGCTCTGGTAAGCGTAGCCCCCTCTACATGGGCTCTATCGTGGTCCTAGACCTTTCAGCCACCATTCATTGCATCCTGCCCTTTTAATGAGTGTGATTCTCCAAGGTGCATGAGCTGGTAGGTTGTCTGCCTCGGGATGGGATTTTGCAGGCACACCTGTCTCACACAGGAGCAGCTCCGGTTATTAAGAGCTGAACTACACCAGTAAGGGTAAGTTTCTGAGAGACGCCACCCTCTGCTTCTTTAAGGGGAACCTGTCCTGCCCTGTTGTCTCCCACTTCCCCTGCTCTGCACTCCTGAGTGAGTCACTTACCATCTGTGCTTCAGACTGGAGCAGCTCTCCTGTGTGTCTCCCTCTCCTCGATCCCTGCTCTGCAAAGATGGGATACAGGGGTAGGGAACACCTTAACTTCAGTACTATCCTCTCCCCCTCTGCCCAGCGAGCAGGAGGATCTTAGGAGCAGCGCAGCTGCAGACAGAACAAGGGTGGGAGCGGGGGTGACTGAACACATGCTGCTGGCAGTAAGTATAAACACACCGCTAATCAGCTGGGCAGGCAAGAGAGGAATGAATGGCGGCCTGGATCTGCCCCAGAGCTGATTTTGCCAACCTCAGTTCTATGAGCTGTGGAATCTCCCAGGCCAGAGGAGCCTTTCTAGAAGAAGGGTTTCAGAAAGGAAAAAGTGACGAAGAAGCTGATCCTAGCTTGGTTCTTGCCAGTCAGGGTCTGATCAGGCTGCTTGTTTTATGTCATGAGTTAATTGGACTTTTTGTTTTTGCAGCTGTTTGCCTTGTACAGCTCAGCAGATGTTTATTGGAGAACAGGAGTGTTTGTTACAGTGGGTCTGTGCTTGTCTCTGATTTTGGCCCTGGCTCCTGTGCCTGAAGGTTTCTTAGCATGCTGCTTTCTGATGCTGCTGTGATTTGCCCAGAGGAAATCTCTCCCTACCTGGCTACCCAGCCATGCATCTGACAACGTCAGGCAGACATCCCTGAGTGCTGGGAGCAGGAAGTGGGGGTGTTTTCAGAACCTGCCCAGCGTCAGCCCTGAGGAATCACAGTGCAGAGGGTTTGGATTGTGACCTGGGGCAGGGGTGCAGAGGGTTTAGGCTGTTGTTACATCAGGCAGGAAGGTAGGAGCGGGTGGAGAGGGTTTGGGTAGTTGTGACATTGGGCAGGGGCTCAGGAGGGGGTTGCAGAGGGTTTTGGTTGTGACCTGAGGCAGGAGGGAGTTGTGACCTGGACCTCGAGTTGGGGTGAGGTGCCAGGTGCAAGCTCTGGTCAGGGGGCGCTTACTGTAGGCAGCTCCCCGCCAGCAGGAGCCTTGGATAAGGCTCCCTGCCTGCCACATCCCCTCACTGTTCAAAGCAGCCGGCTGCTGGGGCCAGCATGTGTCTCAGTGTGCAGAGTGCACCCCCGGCAGGAGCACGGCAGCAGGGCTCAATGTGTTGACGTGCCTGCAGGCACAACCCAGGCAGCTCCCATTGGCCAATGGCGGCTGCAAGGATGTGCTAGAGATGGGGGAAGAGCATTAAGACCTGCTGTGCTGCTCCTGCCAAGGGGAGTGCTGTGCAGACTGAGACACTCCCTGGCCCCAGCAGTGAGCCACTTGGAGCAGTGAGGGGCTGCAGCAGGCAGAGAGCCTGCCCAAGGCACCCACTGGGCCCCAGGACAGTGGCAGTCCAGAGCATCATGGCAGGCAGGATCTGAATGTTTAACAGGATGGATTTCACCCACCCCTGGACTGGAGTCTGAACACCAATCATAGTGATGGGCACCAGCCATTGGTGAAATATCTTCTCTGCCCTGGCAATGGACGTGCTGTACTGTCCAAGTATACAGAAAAGAGCATCTTCCCGGTCTGTCAGGCCAGCACCTTTCATCGGCTCCCCCAGATCTCCCTAATGCGGCGAGGGTCTGCCTGCAGTTGTAAAAAGATGGTAGTCAGTGCTCAAACCCTGACTCTCCAGAGCATTTAAGCATGTGCTTAGCTTTGAAGTCAATGTGATTTAACCATATTCATAACCTATGAATAGAGAGGAGGGAAAGAAATGCCAGAGAGTGATCAACTCCAGTTCCCCTGTTTAACGTCACTTTGTCATACCTGAGGCAGGAAATCCTCTCCTGTCATTGGCAGTCGTTAGCCCATGCCATTTCAGAGACAACTGTTGTGTGAATCCTTTTTTGTTTTTATAGATATGAACAGCAGGGAATCATCTGCTTAGCAGTCTGGCTGCGATATTAATTCAGAGCCACCTTCAGTCAACCAGCTTAGTTTCAGTGACATTTGGATGGTATCACAGGAGAAAACAACATGTTGAGTAAATGTTGCTTCATGTTGTTTCTGAGATATAATCAATTTGTCCAGCGGAACTGAGGGATTTCCAACATTTCCTCCTGGAGTCATCACAGGAAATATTACTGTTGTTTTCCAGAGATAATTATTGATACACCCGTTAGTGTTGAACTAGTGCAAAAGTCTCTCTGTTAACTCACCTAAGATTTCATGGATATATGTGAGCGTGTATATACATAGATACACAAGTATTGTTTTGAGAGTGGGTATTTTTTTGTGTGTGACTCGTGTCTGAACTCTGTTTTCTGTGCGTTAAGAGCCGGAGGCTGCAGCTGTTTGGCATTGGGTACTTAGGTTCTGATTCTGAAATTGACAACGCAAGCTAGATTCACTGGTGTTCAGTGGGCTCATGGTCAGTTGCAGAACTAGAACCTTAAATCATGAGCTCTTTGAGGCTGGGGCTTTGCCCTCTGTGTCAGCCTGATTTTTGTGTCAAGCCTCCGTTTCCATGAGGGACAGCTGCACCCAGAACTGATGCCCCAGAAACTCCAACTTTGTTAAATTGCAGCTTATTTCTGAATTTTTTTGGTGTTTTCCCCACAGACCTAGAATTGTTCTGAACTGAGTTTCAGGGGTGGCTTTGTCCCATTCACTAACCAACTCTCTTCTGTGCGGCAGGTCAGGGGTCATGTGAGCGAAAGCAGAATGACGATCCATTACGCCATTGGGAAGAACACAACAGAAGGCATGACCCACATGATGTGCATCGAAGGGACAGAGGGTACGTCTGTGTCCTTCTCGCGCTGTTGTCACAGTTCATCTCCTGAGTCTGGCAGCTGTGATGGCCATGGCTGAGCTTTTGTTTCCCATCTTGTAGGCTGTGAAAATCCAAAGCCTTCCCAGTCGGAGCTCATTGTCCTCGAGCGTGGATCATATAGTGGTGACCCAGTAACTAAAGTGCTTCTACAGCCTCTGACAGGTAAGACCTAGAGGGCTAAGGAAACCCCAGAATGGTGCTTTTTCTTACCTTGGGGGAGCCTGGCTGCAGAGTCTTGAGCAGGGTGCAGAGCTAGTCAGCTGACTCACCCTGACAGTGGGGCTGGTTGGGTCCCATCAGGTCAAAGACTGAGAGTCTCCCTGAGGTTAGAACACTAGAGGGAAGGAGCAGGATGTCCTGCAGGGAGAAACCTTGGTCATCTGTTGTTTGCAGTCCTGGGCTACCTGTGACTGTGGGTTGTATGCAGCCCACTGGGGCTCCACGTGTGGTCCAAAGACGCCTGGTTGCCCTTCTTCCCCAGGGGCCTCTCGTGTAGCAAGGCACCAGCGCCTCACACATTCTCCTATTCCCCTCCCTCCCAGTATATTCAGAGCACTGCAAATCACCTGATTCCTGCTCTGTCCCCACTCCCTCCCAGAGCTGGGAGGCTGCAAATCAGCTGGTTGGTGACATTAAAGCTCTGGGAGGGAGGAGGAGGAGCAGGTAAGTGTGGGGCTCTGGTGCACGAGAGGTGTGGGGAAGAGAGGCACATGGGGGCAGTGGCCTCCTGCAAGGCCACAAATGGAACCCTTGTGGGCCATGGGCTGCTGCAGCCCACTGAGCTGATGGGCGACCACCTGTGAGGCCCCCCCACTATTCAAGGTTGCCCATCCCTGGTCTACACGGTTGTGACTTGGTTCCGCACTCTGGAGCGGAAGCCATTAGGGGCTAGGACGTGATGAAAATCAAGCCCTTTGTCAGTCCTGACCAGCGTTGCCTGGAAGCTGAGCACCTGGGCGGCTTCCCAGGGCAGAGCAAATACCGCCCAACTGATTAGCAAAATGCCCAGCGCCAGCAGCTTGTGTTTCTCCTGGTGGTGCCCATCCGCACATGCCTCAGTGCACATAACAAAAGTTATTCCACACATGGATGATAAAAATAGAGGGAACAATGGTCATGACCTAAATGGGTTCTTGGGCCCAGGTCTCCAAAGGTCGAAGCACACAGCGCATTGTCTCCCAGCAGCACAGGCGTTCTGAGCCGGGGATGCCACAGCAGTGTTTGAACCCTGCGTTCTTTACACTTCTGTTCCCATGTTCCACATAGGCCGGACACACCAGCTCCGGGTTCACTGCAGTGCTGCTGGCCACCCCATTGTGGGAGATTTCACCTACAGCTTGAAGAAGGACAGCAGCCCATACAGAATGATGCTCCATGCCTACTACCTGCGGATCCCCACCAGCAAGGAACTGATTGAGGTGAGTGCCCCTGACCCGTTTCTGACCTCTCTGGATAGCAACTGGGTCCCTCACCAGGTTGTGCACCGGCTTGAGGAGATGATCCAGGAACTGAAGGACAAGACTGTCTGGGCGGAGGATGAGGCACGGAAGCAGGAAACGCTGCTGCACAGTGGAGGAGCAGAAATGCCAAGGAAAGCCATGAGCCTGGAGACAGAGGAACGGGCCAAGCGTGAGCAGTGGCTGATGGAGTGGGCCTTGGAATGAACAGCTGCTGTCGTTCTGCATGTCACATCCACTATTCCATTTGGTCACAGTGGGACTTGACCGATAACCACTCCCCGGCTGCCGCTGCCTCGTCCGCTAGCTGAGAATGAACCCCCCACCCTGGTTCCTTTCTGGGACTGAAGTTGGACTTATCTTAGCACTTGGTAGGATTTTGCTTTTCACGAGTCAGGCGCCACCCCACCGCTGGATGCACTTTTCCTCGTTCTGCAGCTCGGCTCCGGGATCCGAACGTCATGCCTGGTATTGGAAAAGAGGCAGAAGTGCTGGTGGGTGGCACTTTGCATTAGCACTGGACTGCTGGGCAGTTGCCAGCAGAGCTCACCCAGTCCTGGAGCTTGTGCAGAGAACAGTGGAGCTCCTTTCAAGCCTGTAGCAGAAAACATTGCCAAGACCCAATGTATTTAAAGGGAGTCAGTCATGGAGGAGAGAAGCTGTGGACCTTGTGTCTTTCTCAGTGGAATCTTCGGATTTGCTTTTGCTTCCCATGCCCCCCTACTGGGTGATCATATCCACTCTCTGAGTCCTATTAGCTACTGCTGCCTTCCCATGAAGGGTATGAAGAAGGATCATGCAGCATTTTTGCATTGAGCTGGCTAAAAGAGTGAAAGTCACGTCAACCAGCCATCTGCTTTGCTAAGAACTCACAAGGCGGGTGAACCCCAATTAAACAGCTGCTGGGAGGTTCCTCTGAATGGGCCATGGGACTCACTAGCTGCCCCATGTCTGTCCCTGCCTTTGTCACTGCTGCATTTGGACCATTTGTATTTTTAAAAGGTTTTAAATTGGTGAATACTGATGGTTTTAAGCTTTATATGGAAATTCAACACGGCATACAGTCCTTCAGCAGTTCTGCAGTGCTGTCGCTCTCAGATGTTTGTAACATCACACTACTAGTTCCTTGGCACCAGGAGCAGATTAAAAATATCCAATACCCCCAAATTTTCTGTTACAGGTGGTGAGATATGGTTTCACTCTTTATTATGTGCTCCTTTTCTGAGAGCCTGCTCTTGTCTGGAGATGCACACGTAACTCCTGCTCTGGTTAAAATTGCCACCCAGGCAATTCTCAGCAGGAAAACACAATTCTAAGTAAATTGATGAAAATCACCTTGTTCTCCTAATGCCTGTTACAGGGCACTGCCTGGCTTTCCTCACAAGGTGGTGCCATAGGCAGCCTTAAGTATCAGAGACCATTCTTAGGACTTCAGCAATGAGAACAGAAGAAAACACACAGAACTAAAGGAATGTTAAGGGTCTGATGCACACAAATGAGAGCAAGGAAGTTCTGATCTTGGGGGGGACTAAGTGTCCCTGTTTTGGGAGGGTCCAGAGTTGAGGGGGACACACCACAGAGAATCTCCTTGCTTTGCAAAGCTAATTCAAACCTTCAGTGTTGCCGGACTTGCCATTTTTGTGTTTCACTTTTCTTCTTTGGCTTTTAATGTTTGTTTTAAAATAATGGAGACAATAACCACAGTGGCCCATTCAGATTCTCTGTGACCTGTGTATCATAGTATTTATATTGCACCAGTCACCTTATTATCTAAGCACTGAACTGTCACATCAAGGCATGCCTTTAGGATCCCTTCAGCCCCAGCCTATTGCGCATCTCACAATGCACACTGTTTCATGCTGATCCCAGGATATTAGAGAGGCAAGGTGGGTTAGGGAATATCTTGTATTGGACCAGTTTCTGTTGGTGAAAGAGACAAGCTTTTTGAGCTTCTGTAGGGCTTTTCTAAAGGTTGGAGTAAAAGATACTGCCTCACCCACCTTGTCTCTCTAACACTGCACCTTGTCATGCTTAAGAAAAGCCACCTGTCTGTTGCCCCAGATGACAAATCTGTCCACTGGGAGAGGTGAAAAGAATTCTTTTGCTATCCACAGGACAGGGAAACAATGTTTGGTTGTATTTTAGCCCCTCAGAATGGCTAGGCCACCTGTTTCCATGGACACCATTTGATACCTCCTCAGTATAGTCTCAGCTGCAAATGTAATGCATGCTGGCTGGCTTGTGTCTGGCAGTGTAGCTGGTAAGTTCTTGAGCACAACTACCTCTGACTGCCACACCCCAGGAGAGGAGGAGTTGTGTCTTCTGGAATTACTTTCATTGCACTGGTGGATGCTTGTGTGTTTCTGCCACTTCTAGTAATGCTGTGGATTTGCTGTGAAATGGGTCCTGGAGATACCAGCTTACCACCAGCTTTTGATGCATTAGTAGGACAGTCTGCCTCTTTGGTACTTTACTGCATGATATTTTGTGCGGGTATCACAGGCAGTTAGGGCTTGATAACACCTGGGTCATTATTTTTCATCAGTTTTCCCTATACTGTTCCCACTCAGACCTGAATTAGCCATCAGATGATCCATGAATGGGAAATGACTCTGAGAGACATTCGTTGGAAACAAAGCGTTCAGAAAATTTTAGTCATCATGAGAAGCAGAGACTCTATCTTGATTTGCTCCAGTATCTAAACCTCCCCAGTGAGTATCCTAGTTCAACTGCTGGTATTTTGCTAGGCAGGCAGAGTCATCACGCGGAGAATATCTTTCTGGCTTCAGAATATCCCTCCCCTTTACTGAGACCCTGTCTTTAAATCCTCCTCTGAAACCCCCCGACTCATGTATCTAATGAAGCAGGTCTTTGCCCACCAAAGCTTATGCTCCAAAATATCTGTCAGTCTATAAGGTGCCACAGGACTTCTTGTTGTTTGTAAAAATGCAAAGTAACTCGGCTACCTCTCTGATACATTTCTGGCTCTAGAGACTGCTGGAGATTGTGTTAGTCAAAAGCCGTGACATGCATCAGTTGGCTGAGGTGTGCTTGTGAGAGTCGTGATCTCGAGAAGCAATTCACGGAATAGCATCAACATGGGCTCAGGGCAGTCCTGATTCTCAGCATTACTGGCTGGACATTACATCCAGTGTTCCCGGTAAGCTGAGCAGCTGGGCAACTGCCCAGGAGAGATCCAGCTGATTAGCAGAGTGCCCACAGCCATGCAGAGCTGTCAGCAGATGTTTGTCTTGGTGGTGTAGATCTGCACATGCCTTGGTGCACATAACAAAATTTATTCTGCCCATGGTTGGAAAAAAATTAGAGGGAACACTGGTTCCATCCTGCAGCAGCACAGGCAAATACTAGCTGCCTGTCTGGGGCAGGATGGAATATTTGTGGATGTAGAGGACCAAAGGATGAGAACTTCTGTGAACAAAACCTCTAAGGCTCTTATCAATAATGTTGGCACGGAAGGTCCCAGTCTCTTCAACCTTGGTCACAACACGCTGCACACAGCGAGGGCGGAAGTGTAAGGCGTGGAACCTGTTGGAAAGTAGGCTGACGAGATTCCTTAAACTGTAAGCCAACGATGAGCACCAGTTTACTGAGTAAGTGACTTCCCCAGTCAGTCTGGGAAGGTGAAATTCGCTGTGGTGGGGAGACTGCACACAAAGTCCTGGGCAACGTGTATGCTCTTAACCAGCATTCCCTGTAAGCTGTGCGCCTGTGCAGCCACTCAGGAGAAATTAAAAATGCTGCGCAGCCGATTAGCCAAGCACCCTCAGCTAGGTTGTGTGTTCTACTGATGGTGCGCATTTGCACATGCCTTGGTGCATTTAAAAGTTTATTCCATGCATGGATGGAAAAAATCTGCATGTGAATGGAAAGAATTGGAGGAAACGTTGCTCTTAACCAGTCACTTAACGCAGGGCCTTGTGCAGGGCACATATAGAAGGAGTGAATTGTACCCTGTGAGAGATGCAGCGTGTGTTGTACCAGCTCAGCATTTTGAGGGCGGGGTGGGATTTGGCTCACACTGGAGTGAGTCTGCCTGTTGCCCATGAAGATCTCATTGTGTCTTAGCTGGGATGACCCAGCACTCAACACTTTCCCACACATACATGCAAAGGGGAAATTAAGCCATTGTACGGGCGACCTCACTGGTTAGTGGGTGCACCCTAGTGTTTGTTCACCATTTGGAGGACAAAACTTGTCCCAAATGTGTGAAGTTTTGACAACATTCCACCCAGAACCCTGTGGACCAAATGTTGGTGCAAATACCACAGCATCCCCTGTCTGCTCTGCACACCCAAGAGGGCTTCAGCTTTATATATTGCACTTTTACCCAAGGCTGCAGGAACCAGAGATGAATATTTTTTCCCTGAAATTTTATGAACTGTAGATTGAGATCTCTATTTTGCAATAATGCTTTCACACTGCTCCCACCCTTGACCCCTGTTGTGCACTATTTGCACCTGTTTTAAACCTCACCTGTATTTATTACATGGTGGAAATTTGACAGTAACTTCCATTGTGCTAGGAATTTAAGTTGATCTATTTATGTATTTATAATGTGGTGTAGGTCATTTTTGTGGGTGTGTTCACTGACGTTTTGTAAACCACAGGATAACTCTTGCTGTTTATTGGTAATGTATTTGTGGACAGTGCTGTAATAAACCACTAAGTGTGCACCATGTTTGTACCAATGGCCTGCTGACTTTGTACAGAGTGTTGCGTGCAAGGGATGCTGTCATATTAAAAAAAAAATAGCCAGAGTGGTTAGCCCCTTAAAATTAAGGCACAGCCTTCTGCGCTGTTCCTCGCTGTGTCATAATGAGGCATTATTGCCATTCTACAAAAGCTACTGAAGAAGTTTCCTTTCTATTGCTAAAACACCAGATTCTGTAGAACACCAAGGAGCGTCCAACGAGCTGGTTCAATTCCATGCTCCGCCACTGATTGCCTGTGTGACCCTGGGACGAGTCACGTTGTTGCTCTATCAAAACAAAAAGCAGTCAAGTAGCACTTTAAAGACTAGCAAAATAATTTATTAGAAGAGCTTTTGTGGGACAGACCCACGAAAGCTCACCTAATAAATTATTTTGCTAGTCTTTAAAGTGCTAGTTGACTGCTTTTTGTTTTGATAGCGTGTAGACTAGCACGGCTCCCTCTCTGTTGTTGCTCTGTGATTCAGTTTCCCACAGGAGGAGAAGCATTGTTACCCTTCCTTACAGGGGAGTTGTGAGGAGACATTCACTAAAGCTGGGAGGTCCCCAGGGATGAGGGTCAGATAAATACCTTATGGAGATTGGCCATTCCCTCCGTGGGCTTTTTGGAGGGAAAATGCAGAATGTAGCATAGTTTAAAGTGGTGCTTTGTTCACTGCAGAACAGTCATTGTCTCTAAGGGGCTGGGAATTATTCTCTTAGCAGTATCATGGCCTGAATCTGAGACCCCCACAACGTGTGTGCACGCGCACACGTGCACACACACACTTGCTGAAACTAGATACAGCTTGAACCTCTCTGTTCTGCAACATCCATGGTCCAGCATGATTTTAGTTAGCTGGACAAACACTTATCATGGGTGTTACCAAGTTTCCCGTGGTCCCACAAACTTTGCTTACAGCTGCCATTCCTGGCTGTCCATGTGCTGTGCTGTTGTGAAACTCTAATATGCCCCTCAATGTCTGCTAAGAGCCCACAGGGGGAGCTGTGTTAGTCTGTAGATTCACAAATAACAAGGAGTCCTTTGGCACCTTAGAGGCTAACAGATTTGCACTTCATGAAATTTCATGCTAAAACCCACGTTCGCAGATGAATGGAATGGAAAAGCAGAACAAGTAACCCTTTTTTAACTCTTCCCTCCTGCCTCCCTTGTGTATAATACCTGGGTTCTGTTTTTTCACTCCATTCATCTGATGAAGTGGGGTTTACCCATGAAAGCTAATAAATTTGTTAGTCTCTAGGGTGTTGCAAGACTGCTTGTTATTTCTTGGAGCCCGGTAAGCAGTGGAAGTGTTGGTAATGCTGCTAGACGACATTGGCCTCCTGTGGTTTGGCAAATACTCTGCTTCAGCACCAGTCTGGTCCCGTGAGTACCGGCCTAAAGAGGTTCGACCTGTACCCCATATCACAGCCACAGGGTGAGACTTTTGATGGTCTTTGTAATTTGTCCAAGCCAGTCACCTAGCCTCACCGCCAGCAAGAGGTAGAGAAGGACCATGTCCTCACCTGCCTGCCTTAGAGCTTCCTGGGTTCTTTAGAGGCAGAGCTGGATGTTGAATCTGACCCATCAAACCTCATATCCCCCTCGTTCTGACATGAGCTCAGAGCCGCTGTTCAGCTAGGATGCTACTTCTCTGCGTCAGAGCTGTGAGTAAGGGGGCAGTAGGAATCATCTCACTGTGCACCACCCCGGTGGCATTGCCCTTCCCTGGCCGTGCCTGAAACGCAGAATGCCTGAGATGTGACCTCAGCAGTCCAAGCCCAATGCTGTTTTCCTCCTTGCAGCAGCAGGTCCCTCCAAGCTCTCTAGGTCCCCCCACACAGGAGCTTGGCCCTGAATCTACTTGAACCAATCTATGACTGGTTTGCCTTCTACTTTCCACTCAAGCAACCTGAGGACACACAAGCTGAGGCTCCCTGGAGTGGTTTAGAAGCTGGTTTGGATGCCACTGGGATTACAAGGATAAGTGACAGGAGAGTCAACACACTCCCCTCCGCCCTCCCATGCAGGTCCTTGATTAGACCCTGTGCAACCAGTAGCAGGGCTGTATTCAGCCAAGTGACTGGAAGAGAATTGTTCACAGTTCAAGGAAGGCCAAACCAGCCAGGAGTGGCTTTAAGGAATGAGCACATACTGGCCAGGCTGGAATTCCTTGACGCTCCCCTCTGCTCACGCCAAACCGGCAAACCTGCTATGAAGGCACATGATCAGAAACTCAAGGGAAACCCCACCATTATCAGGGACCCTTCTGCTCAGGAGTGACCCGAGGGAGAAGTAGGGACAAAGGGCCTTCAGCTTGAAAGAGGTTTTAGCAAACTGAGGTAAAGTATGTGACGAGATGATCCTAGTGCGTTGCTTCTCCACACCTACCCGGAGGGAAAAATCTGGGGAACAAAGATGCCAGCCACGATTTTTGGTTTCTTTGAGGGGTTTACACCATCTCTCATGCTCAAGATGGTTCTGCCTCTGAAACCCTAGAGCCCGGCAAATCTACTGCTGGCCATTTGCCCATGTTTGCAGAGCGCAGGTGGACAAAGGTCCACATTTTGTATACATGCAGGGCTCTGTTAATGCCTCCAGTGGGGCCATTCCAAGCATTTGGTAAATGGTCAAGGGCTGCACTCTTCCGTGATACTAATAGAGGAGGGGTGGGGTGGAGGTTGGGTGCAGAAGGGAGATAGGACTGCAGGAGGTGGTCTGGGAGGGAGTTTGGGCAAAGGAGGGGGTTGTGACCTGGGTCAGGGGATTGGGGTGCAGGGTCTGGAAAGGGGGTTGGGTGCAGGAGAGGATTGTGACCCGGAGAAAGGGTATAGGAGAGGCTGCAGGGTCTGGGAGGGGATTGTGACCTGGGGCAGTGGTATAAGGGGGAACAGAGCGCTGGGGGAAGGAAGGGATCAGGTGCCAGGTGTAGGCTTTGGCCAGGAGGTGCTTACCTTAGATGGCTTCCAGGCAACAGCCCAGCAGGCCCCTAGGGCAAACACCTTGGCTGCAGCACCCTTCACACCACTCAGAGTGGCTGTCTGTGAGGGCCATGTGCTCTCTGGGAGCTGCGAGATTGTGCTGGGGAGGGGAGCATCACATGCAGACCCCTCCTCCCAGGGGGTGCGTGGCCCTCAGAGGCACAGCTGGCCCCTACAGCCAGCCACTTTGAGCAGCATGGGGGGAATGCAGCAGGTAGGGGAGCCTACCCCAGGATCCCAGTGGTCCGTGCAAGAGCAGTGGGCCAGATTCAGCCTGTAGGCCACAGTTTGCTCACTCCTACACTAGATGATTGACTCTCACAACCCCACTGCCTGTGAAAAACTGCCCTTTATTTTTGATTGGGAGAGAAGAAGGCAGAGGGGCTGGGAGCGGCTCATTCTTTAGAGCTAATCAGTCCTTGGTCTCTCGCTGATTCCATTGGGATGGGGGACCAAAGACCATGGGGCACTTAGTAACCTAGCAACATATCCCTTAGACATTGAACTGAAACCTCCCCAGCTTGTCTCCCACAGGCTGCTGAAGGGCTGTCAGAGGGTAGCGGGTGTTACAAACAGCTCCCCGTCACGTTGGGGGTGGGCCTGGCTACCTATAGCTGAAAGGCCTCAGCTCCTGCTAGCAGTCCGTTCAGTGGCGGTGTGTGGAATTTTCCACCAGCTGGTTTTATGGAATCTTTGCCTCACAGACACGTATTACTGGGGGGGGGGGGAGGGCAGCGTTTGCGAAATTACAAGAAACGCAACATTTTTCATGGGGCGGCTCCTTTTGAGGCCGTGCTTTCAAACAGAAACAGGGCTGTGAACTGCAAAAGGAAGAGGCGGAGAAGGTCTTTGTCTCCCTAGAAGACTCATAGGCCTGGCAGCCCAAAACTCACGAGTCCTATTTGTAGAGCTGCCCCGCCTAGGTACTCTGCATTCACACAGAATGTTGTTATCATGATTGAGTTACGCCTCAGAACATCTCCGTGAAGCTGTCAAATAACAGTCCCTCATTTTACTAGTGGGGAAGCTGAGTCACAGAGACAATAGCAGGTCAGTGTGAGAACTGGGATGAAAACCCAGAGAAAGAGATGAATTAGGACTCACCTGTTGTCCTCTCTGAGTCATCTGCTCAGCTCTGCCTACAGGGGACGTTGCCATCTTGAACTTTTGCGATCCAACCCTTTCTTGCACTGGCCTTTCTCAAGCAGAAATAGGCCATAATGCTGAACCTTCTGGGCCAAATGCACTACTGGTGTTGTTCTAGTGAAGTCACTGGAGTTACAGCAGTGGAGAAACTGGCTCTTATTTAGTAACCTGCTGCACAGGTGGCCCTCACCATCGTGGGGCCTTCTCTGAAAAGTCCACTCGACTCCTTGATAGGTACCTACTGATGCAGCTATTTGGAAACTAATCTCCCGATTTGTTACTCTGCAGCCATCGGGCTCTGCCTCAATGAGCAGCCATCTCTGTTCAGTCACCTGACCCGGAGGACAACAAACCCTGGTTCACTAATAACCTTTAATATGATTCCTGTAAAAACTAACTTCAGAAGCATCCCACTGGCAACAACAGCATGTTGTTATTTTGAGCAAATAAGACTGGGGCACCTTAGGATTTAAACATACTAGCCATGTGTTATGGCACAGCTGTAGTGACTGGCCCACAGGAAATTCCACAGGTAACTAGATAGAGAGTTAAGAGATTTGTTTTACTTGTGTTCAGCTAGTTCAGGGAGAAAGGTTACTCATAATACCCGTTTCTGTACAGAATATTTTTGGTATATTATTCAGAGGCCAGCAGCGCTAAGGAGTGTCATTGCCTGGGTTTAATTCATATTGCTCAGGGTGGCGTCAGGTTTCACATCATTATTGAGTTTAGCCTCACAACACCTCTGTGATGTCCTCAAATAATAGTGCCTCATTTTACCACTTGGGAAACTGAGTCTCAGAGACAGTAAGTGAGGCAGATCAGTGTTAGAAGCAAGAATAGAAGCCAGATAAAGACTTGGACATCTTGTTTAGGCCTCTTCTAACTTGTGCTGTTGGGAAACAATGCACTACACTTTGACCTTTGGAGACCTGGGCCCTAGGCCCAACTTAGGTCATCACCAATGTTCTCGCTGTTTTTTCCCCATCTATGAGCAGGATAAATTTTGTTATGTGCACCCAAGGCATGTGCAGATGTGCACCATGCATAGTGTGGTTGCTCTGCTAATCAGCCGGGGGGGGCACTTGAATCTCTCTTGGGTGGCCGCCCAAGTGCTCAGCTCACCAGGAACACTGCTCTAACACTTCGTTTATAAGAGCAGGAGAAGCAGCTGGAATAAAATTGGACCCTCTTTTAGGAGTTGATTATATTTTCTACCCACCACCCAAGTCCTTGCTCTCCATTTCCATGGGCCACTTGCTTTTCCCCATTTCCCCACTGAGAGATGCGAAGGGACGCTCATCTTTGGCAGGGTCTTTGGCATTTGGCTGACGAGGCGCATGGCACTGTAATCTTTTCCTGGTTAAGACTACTCTGTTCCTGCTGGCTGATGGCTCCTCACCATCCCACACACTTCAAGCCCCTGCCACCTAAGCCATGAGCAGTCAAACTTCCCAGGCTGTGTTCTCATTCCCAATATCAGACCTGACCTCAGGTTGCAAGGCAAAGCAGCCAAAGGCCTTTTCCTGTTGATAACATCTCATCTAGCAGGCTGCCAGAGCCTAATTTTTACGCCAGACGGCTATCTTCACAGGAGATCACTCTAAAATAGAAACCTGGAGCGTCACTGCCAGTATTGACTAATATGCTGCTTTGCTTTGGAGGAGCCAGTTGAGCAGGTTTGATGCCCCTTGCCTGCGAGTCATTTCACTGTCCTGGCAGGATGGGGGCTCATCTACACTGGCAAGCTTCTGCTCCTTAGGGATCTGGCTCAAGGTGTGAGGAAACACTCTACACACACCAGTGCAGCAAGTTACAGCACCGCTGTAAACAGGTTCTCAGCGCTGTTAGCTTCTCGTTGCAAGGAGGTGGTTTGCCTACAGCGCTGGGAGACCTCCCTCCCAAAGCCCAAGTAACATCTAGACCAGCCCCGACAACCGTTTGTCCAACCTGTGGTGATGGAGATTTTCAGTGATGGAGATTCCACAGCCTCCCTAAGCAATTCATTCCAGCGACAGGAAGATTTTCCTAATGCCCAACCTAAGCCTCCCTTGCTGCAATTTGAGCCTGTTGCTGCTTCTTCTACCCTCAGAGGTTAAGGAGAATATTTTTTTTCCTCTCTCCTCCTCGTAACAACCTTTTGTGTACTTGAAAGCTGCTCATGTCTCCCCTCAGTCTTCTCTTTTCTAAACTAAACAACCCCCAGTTTTTTTCACTCATCCCTCATAGCTCAAGTTTTCTAGACCTTTAATCACTTTGATTGATTTTCTCTGGCCTTTCGCCAACTTCTTCACAGCTTTCCTGAAAAGTGGTGCCCAGAACTGGACACAATACTCCAGCAGAGGCCTAATCAGCCCAGAGCAGAGTGCATGAACTATGCCTGTGCCTTGCTAATACATCCCAGAATGACATTTGGGTTTTTTTGCAACAGTATTACATCGGAGACTCATATTTAGCTCATGATCCACTATGACCCCTAGTTCCATTTCTGCAGTACTCCTTCCTAGGCAGTCACTTTCCATTTTGTACGTGTGTGATGGGTTGTTTCTTCCTACGTGGAGTACTTTGTGTTTCTCCTTATCATGGTCTCCATGAGGAAATGGGTGGTAATGACAGATGTGGAGCTGAAATAATAAGCGCCTTGTTCTCTCCAGTAAGAGGGAAGACAAGAACAAACCAGGCCTTGAGTATGTGGCCCTGAGCATCAACAAAGGGCATCACACCAGGTCTGCCGATCCCCAGGAGAACACTGTGGTTTCTAGCAGTGCTTCTCACATGCGGCCACCGTGAGGGGCTTTTCTTGTGTATGCAGCCTCTCCCCGGGGTTACTAGCAGGGGTTGGTCCCTGCCCCCTTCTGGAGCCACAAACACTACAGGAGCAGGCAACTAGTGTGAGTTCACTGCCTTCCTGGGGCAGTAGGGTGTGGGTTTTGAGTTCAGTCCTAGAATGGTGGGTGGCAGGCTCTGGCCATGCAGTGGCAGGTTTCATCCTCCAGCCACTGGGCTTCAGGGTCCAACCCCAGCCTTAACCCACACCTACACCCATCGCCCCTCATTCCTGCTACCTCCTCCAGACCCCAGACATGCAGCAGGAGCCCAGTCTCCAGCCTCAACCTGCTCTTCACCCAACACTGATGGTGAGTGTGTGTGAGGGGGGAAGGGGAGGGAAGACACTGCAGCAACAGGTGACCCTCTATGCACCCACATGCCTCATCTCTGGCTAAACCCACTGTCTTCGGTGGGAGTTTTGCGTGAGTAAATATAAGGACAAACAGAAGTTTAAGGGGTGACTTGATTTAAAATCTCCAGTTACGTACATGGAGAGCAAATATTTACTGCTGGGCTGCTGGTCAGTCTAGCAGAGAAAGGTCTAAAACAATCCAGGGGCTGCAAGTTGAAGCCAGACAAATTCCAACTTGAAATAATCCTCCGAAGAAGTGGGTCTTACCCACCAAAGCTCATGACCTAATAAATCTGTTAATCTCTATGGTGTTGCAGAACTGCTTGTTATTTGTGGAAATAAGGTGCACATTTTTAACAGTGAGAGAACAACTTGCCAAGGGGTGTGGGAGATCCGCCATCACTGACAACTTTTTAATCAAGATCTGATGTTTTTCTAAAAGATCTGTGCTAGGAAACTTGGGGGAAGTTTTGTGCCTTATGTTACACAGGAGATTAGAAAAGAAGGTGATCACAGCAATGCCTCCTGGTCTTGGGAGCTATGAAACCTCTGGGTCTGGCTCATTATTATAATGATTACTATGTTTTATAAATAGGTTGTTTTACTGAGATTTGTTTTTCATCTGGCTGCAGCAAAATGTGCAGCAGCCTGGAATTTATTTGCCTCTTTCACTGGATGAATTTGTGGCTGGACTGGCCGGGAGTACAGATGCCTGAGGGACTCTGATCCAAGCAAACCCTGGAGGCCTGGATTGGCCCAGGGATTGTCATTCCTCTCCTACACACCCCTTCTGTACTACAGCTGTAAGCCCCCTTTTTTGTTTATCTGGTCAGGGATGGGCCAGCACATTCCACTGGCCAGGCCATGAGAGAAGCTAATTCCTCTTTCCTGCCAACACAACCATATTTTATTTAAAATCCCGTGTTGTTTGTAACACCTTCTGTAAAGCAGACACCACAGGGACTCCCTGGTAACAAACGATGATGGCTCCCCCTGCCTTGACAAGGGATTGTGTACAGAATTTGTCCTGTCCATACAAGTTGCAATTGGTTCCAGCCAGTTTGTAGCTTTACAAATCATCACCTTTTTATGGGCCTTTTAAATTGCACCCACACGTTCCCCCTGACATGCAAATCAGGTACTTGTATGTCTAATTAGCAGATCGTTCCTGGTAAATAGTCTCAGAGGGGTAGCAGTGTTAGTCGGTAGCTTCACAAATCACAAGCAAAAAAAAAAATCCTGTAGCAGACCCATTTCTTCAGACCTGGAAATTCTGATACATTTGTTAGTTTCTAAGGTGCTACAGGACTGCTTGTTATTAGCAAATGTAACTGTTAAGCAAGCAAACACAAGGAGCACAGCCTGTCTGGGAGGCCTAGCTGAGAATCTGACCCTTTTTCTTTAACACAATTATTTCAGTGCAGTGAACTAATAATGCAGATCAGGGATGGTGGCATGCATTGTGATGCACACGCTTCACGAATTTGCGTGTCATCCTTGCACAGGGGCCATGCTAATCTTCTCTGTATCGTTCCAATTGTGGTATCAGTGACACTGGCGAAGTAACTGGGTGTTTACACTTGTACGAATAAGCTCAGAATCCAACCCTGAGATGTTAGTTCTGGGAAGAACATACAATACATAGTGTACTCCAGAATTGGAGCAGGAATTCTTGGTGAGCAGAGTACAAGAATGGATAATATATACTGCCAGCAAGGAAAGAGAGAAAGAAATAAAGATCCTGAGGTCTCTTAAGCAGGAGAGCATAAGGAAATGGTATACAATACAATGCAAGACCACATCTGTGCTCTGGTTTGTACTACTTAATACTTAAATAGGGGGGAGGGATAGCTCAGTGGTTTGTGCTAAACCCGGAGTTGTGAGCTCAATCCTTGAGAAGGTCATTGAGGGATTGGGGCAAATGGATGTCAGGGATTGTGCTTGGTCCTGCCAAGAGGGCAGGGGACTGGACTTGATGACCTCCCGAGGTCCCTTCCAGTTCTAGGAGATGTGTATCTCCAACCATAAATCCTAAGTCATCTACAAGTCTCCTCCACATCACTCTGTCTTGTGACAAAACTTCTAGCTGACTCCAGGAGTACCCCAGCTGTTGCCCTGGTTTGTAGCCTGTCTGCAACATATAAACTGTATTTCTAACACAGTTTAAAGAGTAACAGAGAGGTAGCCATGTTAGTCTGTATTATAACAAAACAAACCAGCTGTCGTGTAGCACTTTACAGGCTAACAAAATAATTTATTAGATGATGAGCTGTCATGGGACAGACCCACCTTCTCAGATCAGAGGAAGTGGGTCTGCCCCGGGAAAGCTCATCACATAGTAAACCGGTAGCTGTGTTAGTCTGTACCCCAACAAAACAAAGCAGCAGAAATGTAGCACTTTAAAGACTAACAAAATGATTTATTCAGTGATGAGCTTTTGTGGGACAGACAAAAGATCTGAAGAAGTGGGTCTGTCCCACAAAAGCTCATCACCAAATAAACCATTTTGTTAGTCTTTAAAGTGCTACATTTCTGCTGCTTTGTTTCATCACCCAATAAGTTATTTTGTTAGTCTTTAAACAGCTACATGACTGCCAGTTTAAAGAGTTTCCACCAACTGCAAGGGAAGTTTTGACTTAGCAGGGAAAGCAGGATTGAGTCCTTTATTATCTGTTGACATGTTCCATGAAGGAATTAATTCACTCTGAAGGAAGTTCAGACTAACATGTTTTTTAAAGGATCTTTTCCAAAGCACCGTTTTCGAAACTGACTCTTGTCCCACCCCCCCGCCTGAGAGCAACATCCCCCACCCTGGAGTGATAAGACCAGGACAGACCTGTTCTTTAACATTACTCATCCCAGGGTCAGGGACTCCAGGCACTAGCAGAAGGTGAATTTTCAGCTTTCCTGGTAACAGGTGGGTGACCATCTTTATTTGGATTAAAGAAATTTTGCTTTAATAACCACAGGAGAAAACAAGTGGCCAGAGTGGAGGAATGATGAAAACAAAACAATATTGACTTTATCAATCATCAAGGGATAGCTAGAATGTACAGGTACTGAAACTTAGTTGAAAATTGTTAACGTGGCTTAGATGTCAATGGAACAAGTATGCTGTGGAACATGTAAACAGCCTATTGTTCTGCTCTCTAGCTTTTTATTTTGTACTGCCTATTTCTAGCTGATCTATTGGTCTTTGTCTGTAGTGGGGGGAAAGAGGAGACATGACTCCTAACTAGTCCCACAGTGGTTTTATACAGCTCTAATTGTATGGACTACAATGGAGTTCTCCCTGCTCTGTCGTGCAGAATCAGACCCAAGAGTGGTACCTAAGAACATGTGGTACCCTTGTAAATATCCAAATCAGAGTAGGACTAAATATTTCTGGTTGTTGCATGAGGACTGCTGACAAATGAGTTCATGTTAATTAGAGGCGAGCAGGGTTCTGAGCAGAGGGGCAGTGACCTATGATTGCTAGCAGAATTTGTCCCATTAGTTCTAAACCACAAAGTCCTGCACTTGCACTGTTATTTTTTATTTCAACAACTGATTGTGATAAAATATGGCACCCAAATTCACGTGTGAATTCTAAGGATGAGACCCTGAGTCTTCTCGTGTGGTAGGAAAACTGGGATTAAGCTGGTCTGAATCGGCAGTGGTCCTGAGCTCAGTAAAGCATCTGCCTTGAGATCTGTTCAAGTGTCTTAAATAATCCAGGTGCTTAACCTCTTTGTCGGGTGTGGCAGGAATTCTTGGGCTTTCTCTATGTGTGCTACAAGCAGAGTGACCTTTCGGGGGCCATGACAAACACCTGGGGGGGTGGAGGGGGGGGCAGTTGGAAAGCTCTGAAAGACACAGGCTCTTGCAGCTGAGTGAGTGGGCAGGAATGCCCAAACTCTATTGTAAGGCAGTGTAATCCTATCCCTTCCCACAGACCACCCTTTAACAAGCCAGAGTCCTTCTGAGCCTCTTTGGTGGAACCTGTGAGACAGGTGGCAGGAGCATCTGAGGGCATAGAAAACCACTGATCTATGGAGAGCTTGAAAAGACTGGCTTGTCGAGCTGAAACATGTAAGAGGTGGAATGATGAAATTAATTTATAGTTCAGAATAACTGGCAGCTTCTTTTATTTTGGGCTTGTAATACGAGACCCAGGGGATATTCAAGAAATTAACAGAAGGCCAGATTCCAAACTGGCAAAAAGAAATACTGTTCCACTCAATTTATAAGTAAACTGTAGAACTCCCAGCTGCTGGAGGTCACTAAGACCAAGTACCCCTAGACCTCTCTCAGATGCGACTAAGGGTACACTTAGCATTGATTGAGAAATACAGTCCTTAGGTTACCTGAGGTCTTGAAATAAGAGTCATTCAACCTGTCCAGATTCCTGTACCCTTTTCAGGAGTCAGATTTGTTTTACATATCACCAAGTAACACCTCACTTAAAAGATACTTACGTAGAAAAACATGGAAAAGCATCACAGAAGACAACTGCTGAAAACTTGCTGACTTTTTACCATCTTATTATCAGATAAATGCATTGGAATGGAAATATTGTACTTACACTTCGGCATCAGGCATATGAAACAGTAGAAATAAGTCATTGCATGAATGAACTTTTAGATTGTACTGACTTTACTTGTGTTTTCATGCATAGCCTGTTGTAAAACTAGGCAACTATCTAGAAGAGTTGATGTACTCCTGGCAGACCTCAGTGTACCCCCAAGGGTCCACATACCCCTGGTTGAGAAACACTGCTTTAGTCTGACCCCTGCATAGCATAGGCCAGAACCAAAGGATTCCTGGAGCAGAACTTGTAGCCCAGTGTCCACTCTTAATATACAAACGATCAATGACAGAGAACCCACTGTGATCCTCGGTAAATCTTTCCAATGGTTCATCACATATTCCATCCTAGGGGCACGGCCTGTACCGTGGTCTGTTTGGTCTCAGTCCTTAAAGTGTGTTGG
Source organism: Carettochelys insculpta (assembly GCF_033958435.1). Taxonomy (NCBI): domain Eukaryota; kingdom Metazoa; phylum Chordata; order Testudines; family Carettochelyidae; genus Carettochelys; species Carettochelys insculpta. Next base: position 35,365,274 of record NC_134152.1, read on the forward strand.
TTGCTGAGGGTGACCAGGTGTCCCATTTCAGACTGAATATCTCATTGAAAAGAAGGAACCCTGCCCATCCCCGTGAAATGGGGAGTGAGTGAGGGTGGGGAAGAAGCAAGCAATAGAGGGAGGGGGAATGGAGTGAGTGTGGCAGGGCCCTCACTCCACACACTGCTGTCCTTATCTTCCCGGGCTAGCTGTAGCTCAGAGCGGTTCTGCTTCCCAATCTGTTGCACCATTGCCCATTGGCTGGGAATTGTTCTTTCCTTCCTTTTGCTCTCCACTGTTCTGGTGCTCTTTCTATTGGGAAGCATTTCTCTAGGGTAAGATCTGATTCTCTCCCCAGTCTGTCCCATAAATTGGAATCACGTGTGCCACAAACGACTCTGCCTCAGGTTAGGGCATCTTCTAGGCCTCCAAAGTTACACGTGGGTACCAGATTTCACAGCAGTCTGATAGAAGTATCTATTTTCTCCTCTGCCTCTTGGTTGTAGGTAAAAACAACAACAACAACAACAAACAAACAAAACTCCATCTTTGTAGTCCCATTTGGTGCGATACTCATCAAACACTTGTATCAGCTATTTCAGTATTTCAGGGATTTTTCCAGGCAATAAGGCCTCCTGTCTCATCTTTTTTTCCCCAGTGACACAGCATAAAAGCTTTACCTTCTGTTTTGTCTTTATCTCCCCCCGTCCGCTCAGCCAGCCATGTATCAAGATCCAATTCTTGTTTCCCCTACATCTGTGCATGCACAATTTTTTTTTACCTGTAAATCCAGTGTTTCTGGTGCTCCGCAACCTTCCATGCTTCAGTTTGCTCTGTTTGCAGGTGCTGCTTTATTTTCTTGTTAATTACACCCTCTTCCTTGCTGTGGGTCTCTCTCCTGCTCCCACTATGTTTTATCTACCATGTGCTGGGATAATTACATGAGAGTATTTCACATTTCTAAACTAAACTGTCCCTTTACTAAGATTATGCAGTGTAGTGGTAGCCATGTCAGTCCCAGGATATTAGAGAAAAAACTATTTACAGAAGTGCTGCAATTGTAGCCAGCATTCCAGCCATGTGCTCACTCACTGACTTCCTGGTGCCTCCTCCAAACTCTTCCCTTCTGCAATCTCTGCTCCTCCCTCCAGGTTCCATACAGGTCTCTGTATGTGTGTGACAGAGACAGAGAGAAAATATGTGTGTGAGTTCATAGCACAAAAGGAAACTTTTCAAACTACTCTTTAAAAGCATGATTCACCACCCAGTCTTCCTCACTTAACATACAAGGACATTTTCTGCATTTCTGCCTATTACTCCCTTAGAAGTGGGTGGCCCCACTTCCCACTCCAATACGTCACCCAGCACTACTGAGTCAATGCAGGGGATGGAGTGGAAATTTGTAGCTGGTATAGGCTGGGTGGTGTCCCTAGTCTCTGTTTGTCAGTGGCTACAAATGGATGACAGGGAAGGGATCACTTGATGAAGGAGTACTGCAAAAAGGGATCTAGGGGCCATACAGGACCACAAGCTGAGTGTGAGTCAACAGTGTGACACCGTTGCAAAAAAAGCAAACATGATTCTGGGCTGCACTGACAGGAGTGTTGTGAATAAGACATGAGAAGTAATTCTTCCACTCTACTCTGCACTGATTAGACCTCAGCTGGAGTACTGTGTCCAATTCTGGGCACCACATTTCAGGAAAGATGTGGACACATTGGAGAAGGTCCAGAGAAGAGCAACAAAAATCCTTGAGGGTCTAGAGAACAGCACCTATGAGGCAAGATTTCAAACATTGGATTGTTTAGTCTGGAAAAGAGGAGGCTGAGAGGTGACATGATAAAACCTTTCAAAGACCTAAAAGTTTGTTACAAAGGGGGGTGAAAAATGATAATCCTGAACCTCTGATGGTAGGACAAGAAACCAAGGGCTTAAACTGCAGCAAGGAAGGTTTAGATGGGACATTAGGAAAAATTTCTTGTGGCTAAATACTGGAATAAGTTGCCAAGGGTGGTTGTGAAATCTCCACTATTGGAGATATTTAAGAACAGGTTAGACAAATATCTAACAAAAATGATATAGATGGTGCTTGGTCCTGCCATGAGGATAGGCTACTGGATGTGATGACCTCTTGAGGTCCCATCCAGTTCTGGGGTTCTTTGATTACCTGTTCTGTTCACTCCCTTTGGGGCACCTGCCATTAGCCACTGTAGGAAGACAGGATCCTGGACCTTTGGTCCAACCCAATATGGCCATTCTTAAGTTAAGTAGCAAATTACCATGCCTAGAGCAAGGGGAAAGCAAGATGTGAATTGTGGCCATAGGAAATTCTCCTCGAGCAGCACAAGAATGCACCACCTCACTACACGGTCCTTGTGCAAAAGGCTAACTGTGTGATTTATTGCTGGAAGTAGATTTGCTCTAACTTGGCACTGCAGTATATGAGATCTCATCAATTTCCTTTATAAGAGGAAACAACCAGGAGTCCTGGGGCACCTTAAGCTGTAAGATGAATTTATGTAATTCAAATTGATATGGGTCTTGCTTTTGCACATATTCCCTGGCTGAGGTCTGAGACACACATCAGTTGTCAGGAGTTTGTTAATTTGCACAGTTCTGTGTGAATGATGCATCCATTCCCCTGGAATTAACCTGATGTAGAAAGCTGCAGCGAGATAGCAGCTTATTCAACACCTGTGCTCTGTGTATATTCTGTATTTTCCAGATCTAATTTGAAGACAAAGACATTTCACAGCCAAGATGAGCTGTGTTTACTTTGTACTGGCTTTCATCCTTTGCCAGGGTGAGTCACTTGTTTTTTCAGTGTATAATCTGTTCATTGGTTCAGAGGCTCTCAACCAGGACTCCTCTAATTGTTTTCCATGCATGGGTGGAATAAATTTTGTTATGCGCACTGAAGCATATGTGGATGCGCACCACCAGTAGAACCATATGCTGACAGCTGTGGGTGCACTGGGCACTCTACTAATCAGCTAGGCAGCACCTGAGTCTCTCCTGGGTGGTCTCCCAAGTGCTCAGCCTACAGGGAACACTGCTTTGAATCACGGATTTAAACAGCATATCTTCTGTTCTATTCTATGCAGCCACAGGCTTTTCATTTAAGAATCCACTTTTCTCCCAGTTCACTGAAACTAAGGATTTCTGTCTAAAGACACAATGCAATAGCTTATTGAAGTCCCTGGGCATCTTTTCATTGGTTAAATGGGGACTGAATAGGAAATTTACTGCACTATACACATCTTTCAGAGGATAGTATAACCACTCTGCCCCTGTATACACTCACCTCACTCTCTTTGCAGCTGACTGACACACAGGCAATGGATGGATTAAATTCTTTGAGTCCTAGTTCCTTGAAAGGCACTGTAGCCTTCTCGGGTGCAGTATTCGAGAATATGCTCTTTTGCTCCTTCAAATAACATTTGCCTGAGTATGCTAAGTGTATTCACTTATCAAAATGACTTATCAATAAGGAGGTGAAGAAAAGACTCTTTGTCATAGACTATTTTTTCCATCTGGGGCAGAATAAATTTTGTTATGTTCACCAAAGCATATATGGATATGCACCACCAGTAGAAACGCATACTGCCATCTGTGAGCATCGGTGGGAACTCAGTGGGGACACTGCTAATCAGCTGTGTGGCACTAAAATCTCTCCTGGGTGGCTGCCCAAGTGTTAAGTTTACGCACTTGTTACAGGCTGCAAATCAAGGGAGAGTTTACAGGACTCCTCTGATAGTTTTCAGAATTTTTATTTGATCTTGTTTAAATAGCTCTGAGCTGTTTTTAATACTATTTTAACTTTGCTGCAGGATTTTCAATGGACCTGGTGAAAGCTGCATCAGTAAGTTGTTTTGCCATCTTCTTAAAGCTCATCAAGGCACCAACACAGCTCAGAGGAATGCGAACAATGAGGTATTTCAGGGACCTCAGCAGATCCTTCCAGGCAGTCTAATGCAAGAGGGATCAGCAGAGATCTCCGAAAGAAGGGTGAAATTAGGCCAATGAGAAATAGGGGTGTTAAGATGTTGGAAGTAGCCCAGGCAATTGAAAGCAACGGTAACATCTGGATTATAAAAACTAGAAGGAAAGCGCTGTAGTGGACCTGACTTTTTAAAATAATGCGCTTTCCCAAATGAATACCCAATGCGTATCTAAAACAGGTGCAGTTACTGTAAGAGCACAGTTATTATTGTTATTTGTATTAACACAGTGTCTGCGAGCTGTAATCATAGGCCAGAACCCCATTGTGCGAGGTGCTGTACAAACATAGATCCTGTGTAATTATCTAATTTGAATATGCAATCATAATAACTGCATGACATAATAAACACCTTAGTTTGCACATATATTTGCACCCTGAATAAAAAACAAGGCCACTAGTTCGTTTTGTGCCTCTATCATGGGTTCATGGGACTTGTTGTTTCTGGAGGCACAGACTAACTCAGCTACCTCTCTGATACTTATCATGGGTTTATTTGTTACAACACACTGTATCTCCAAATAAGCCAAATGAGGGGCAAGATCCTCTGTGTTAATGGATGTATCATGGCTGAGGAATACCATGTGAGAACTGCAGTGGTGCTGAGAGCAGCGTGCTGAGAATGCAGTGGTGTTGCTGCATAATGTTATTCCTGCATAGAAAGGGCCTGATCTTGTCTCCTGCTGAGTGCCACCAAATGCAGCAAAGCAGGAGGATAGAGAAAATAACTTTGTGCCACATTTGTAGCTCCCCAGTCCTGGATTAGGGCTTCTGGTTGGCCCTTGTTGTAACTATGAACAGTTACAGGGCTGCTGTGGTTTCTTTTCGAGCTATCCACATTCCACTCATTGTAGAATGCTGATAGCAAGTGACATTCTGGCCACACCTTTATGTCAGAGGCAACCCCTTTCCCCCCGCTTCGCCTGCACTGCTGGAATGTTATCAAGGAGCTGTAAGAGACCGGAGCATCCAGTCCATGGTCAGGGAAAAGACTTGCCGTCTTGAAGGAGGAAAGAAAATTCTATGGGTTGACTCTCTAGAATCCGGAATTCTCTCCTCTAGCAATATCCGTAATCCGGCATGATTTTAGTTAGCCAGGCAACCACTTATCTTGGGTGTCGCCAAGTTTCCTGCCATCCCATAATGTTTGTTTACAATCACCAGTGCTGGCTCTCAGGGGTCTGTGCTGTTCTTTAGCTGTAATTTACCCCTAAATGTCTTCTAAGAACCCAGTAAGGAGTGGAAGTGTTGTTGGTAATGCACTAAAAATTATTGATTTCCATGATCCGGCAAATTTTCTTGTCCGCCTTGTCTGCTGCTGGTCAGGTCCCAAGGGTGCCAGAGGAAAGAGGTTCAACTCGTACAATATAAAATACTCTTAGGCTACAACTACACTTCTGGGAAGATCGACATGCTGGCGGTTGATCTCCCAGGTTTGATTTAACATGCCGAGCAGAGCCATGCTAAATCGAATGAGCAGGGAGCTGCAGTCAACCCTGGTACAACTTGCAGCCATGAAGAATAAGGGAAGTTGATGGGAGAGTTTCTCCTGTCACAACCTCCCACTGTGGGGACAGCAGCAAAAATTGATTTAAGATATGTCAACTTAAGCTCCTAAATTCTCATGGCCGGAGTTGTGTATCTTAAATCGATTTTATCCTCTAGTATGGGACAGGCCTCAGTATTCTATTAAGATATGGCATTGGAACCATCATAAAGGCTGTGGTAGGACAATGTAATTGATTCATGCAAAAAAACGCGAAACATTAAATTTCTTTGTGTGCCTTCTCTCCCCATTTCCATTCTAGTGCCCTGCACCTGGCATTCAGATAAATGGTATGTGACTGCTGTATACACGCTATCATTGCATTTTGTAATAAGCCTTAAGGTTTGCCATGGGAAGGAAACATCAATTTTTTTCCTTTTCTTCCTTTTTTTTATCAGCAACAGACGTTTGCGAGAACATAACCAGGTATTTAAAGAAATTGATTGGACAAAATCTTTGTGGAAGCATAGTCTGGGTGTTGTCTGCTTTCCTAGAGTCCTTTCAAAGTCACCTTAATCAGAGATAGAAGGAGATTGTCTCCATGTCGCTACACTTTGGAATCATAGATAGGTTCATAACCGTTTTTTAAAAGTTCAACTGTAGATTATGGTAACTTTCAAAGCACTCTGGATCAGCTGGTGTTCAAGGTTTGTGCTGTAGAATTGTGGTCAGATGAACCATCTCAGGAGGAACCAGCCCAAGGCTAAGCAAAATCCAGGTTTATTGCATTGGAGAACACTTGTGTGTAAAGTCTGAATAATGAGTCCTTCTAGCATCACTTTCTCATGAGCTCTAGGTCTCATATATAGATATTGGGCCAATTCAGGCTGCCGTAAATGGGTGCAGCTCCCGTTAAAGTCCCTGAGCCCTATGGAGTGGCGACCTAAGCAGAGAGTGTAATTTATGCACTGGCTATAAATTGGTCAAAACATGGATGCATTTGCCAAGATAGTGTAACTTGCACCATTTTGACTGTGTGCAAAATGCGTGTGACTTGCATGCCAAGACGGTATAGCAGGAAAAGCAACAAAGAGCTGGTTGTGAAAGATAGCAAGTTCTCCTCCCCATACTATAGTGTTTCCTATACCATCCCCAGCACTGCAAAGGTCACTTTCGGCTCTGTCCCAAGGACACCAGATATAACCACAAACCGCAGAGGGAGCTGCACTTGCTTAGGCCAAAACTGGATTTGTGCCACACCGAAAACCAAAATAGGACATGTTATGCTGCTACTCTGCTGCTTACAGCCTTTCTCTGGCTAATTTACACTCAATGCCTCTCCTCTACTAGCAGTTAGAAAACGAATCTTTAATGACTCTCTGCACACACTGATTCATTGCCATTAAGTTCTATGGGAGCTGAACATACCTACCATACATCCTGAGCTGGAAAAAAAACAATTTGATAAAGTCATTAAAAAGAAACTAAATTTGCATTGTATCACTCTTGTGTTTGCCTGTCTGCAGTATCTTGCAGTTTCTTCCTCTCTTTTCACAGTAACAATGTTGGAAGTTCCTCATATTTCAGCTATATGACCTGTGACCATGTGAGTATCACAAAGGGCTGGTGCTCAAGAGGTCACAAATATCCTTTCCATCCTGTTCCATTTCACCGCAACATTGACATCTTGCTTGCGTCCATAATTTCAAACTGGTTGAGTTTAACAGGATGTTAGGGAGATTAATACCAAGGAAATGATCATTCTCAGTGTCACAGTCCCCTGCCCTGCCCACCCCCTGCTTCAGTGGGAGGGTCTTTATCAGAATTTTTTTCTTCCCAACTGATCGGTCCACTGATGGGCCAGAGAAAAGACAATACACAGTTGCATTTCTCCTTTCCCATTGGAGCTGAAGGAGGGAGATTAGCAGCCCCTTGGATGTAACTTGGGATATCGATAGCCCATACTAGGGAGCTAGGAGAGGCTTTGCCCTCCCTTACCTTACCAAAGAAGTAGTGTAAATGTAGATAATAGCCATGCAGAATGGTGCCAGGTACGTGGTGCAAGTCCTTTCACATAGAGGTACTAACGGCCTCTTTAATCTAGCAGAGAAAGGCAAAAGAAGAACCAGTAGGTTGGAAGGTGGAACCAGACAACTTCCAATTAGAAGCAAGGATGTTTTGTAACAATGAGAGTGATTAATCACTGGAACAAACTACCAGGGGACGTGGTGGTGTCTTCAGGTTAAGGCTGGACCCTTTCCTGGAAGGTTTACCTCAGTCAAACACAAGCTATTGGGCTCAATACAGGGGTAACTGAGTGAAAAGTGAGGATCTGTCGTATATTGGAGGTCAGACTAGATGATCTAATGGTATTCTCGGACCTTAAACATTATGAATAACCTGGAGTTAGATATTATAATGTCAAACAGGAAGTGATGTCATGTCATCAATTTGTAGCAATTAAAAATGAGAGGAAAGAAAGGACTATTTAATGTCTAGATCAATGGATTTGTTTCTTCTCCAGCTACACAACTTGTCAACATGGAACAGCTCCCTGATCAGGGCAACATTTGAGTTCCTGCTGAGGAAAGATGTGGATTTACAGCTAAGTGTTCTAAAGTTCTTTGTCAGAAAAGTGAACGGGAAAGAACTGGAGGAAGCCCTGGAAGAATTTAATGACAAGGTAAAAGAGCACTTTGACCAAGGCTCCATGAAGAAGTTGCGGGAGTTATTTGAAGCACACTTCTTACTCTAGCTCTTTGAGAAAGAATGTTACCTTCTCCCTGCTTCCTTGTCCCTCTGTTACTGTTGTGTGTTGGGTGTTAAACTTCAAATACTTTTCTTACATCCTTACTCTTGGGAAAGTCCCAGTACTTTGTTACATGAATAGTAGGAAACGAGCTATCACTATGACCCGGTGAATTAATGTAAACCAAGACTAAGAGCCAGGCTCCTCTGCCTTACTTTCTGATTTTGGGCAAATCACTACGTTTCTCTGCGTCCCGTTTTCCTCATGTGTAAAGTAGGGATAACAATTTGCCCTCTCTTTGTCAGTAAAACTGTTAGAATTGAAACATTTGTGAATATTTTGGCAGATAGGTAAGTCAAGCTCAGCTCACAGATGATTTCCTAGCAGAAAAACCAACACATTTCCTGACTAATCTCACCAGTGACAAGTAGTTGGTTCGTCTTTGGTTGTGAGGCCTAAAGAATAAGCTTTATTAAAACTCTTTGGGACCCCTGGCTGGCCGGAGCGATAGCCGCGTGGTGTATGGGATGCTGAGTGTTATGCAACATCAAAGATAAAGTATTTGTCTTGCAGGTTAACGCCTCACTGATCCCATCAAAATGGAAGGGATTTGCACTGGAGGCATTATGGAATGGGAAGCTGAGAAATGAGAAGCGTTATAATGAGACAGAGTTTGTGGCTCCATGGTTCCAGAAGAGGTTAAGGCCCTTTTTAGCTGCAATCTCCACGGATATACTCCAATGTCTTCAGAATGAGACCTTGGGATGTGCACAGTATCAGGCAATGTATGTTGAATTGGTTATGCCTAGTATTACAGTCAGTCTCTCTCATCTCCCAGCTCTCTGCAGTAGAAGTGGGACCATGATGTAGATTCAGTTCAGAAAGTGCTGTGAGGCCCAGAACTTGTGAGAGTCTGAGAGGCATCTGCTGCCATTTACATCCATGGGAGCTGGAAGGGCTCGGCACCAGGCAGTACCTGCTGAACCTCATGCAGGAGCAGTATCTGAGTTTGATGTTTTCCCTGGTTACGGATGCAAGATAGAGGGAGTAAAGAGGGATAGATAGATAGATAGATCAATTTTCTAACATTGGGGGTGGTTTGTTTGTTTGCTTGTTTCGTTTTTGTGAGAGAGTGGGAGAGATCAATAAGGGGAAGAGGTAAGGTGACCAACCGTCCCATACTGGGTGGGACAGTCCTGTATTTGGAACACCAAAAGTGTCCCAACTTACTTTTTAAAAGGAACTAATTGTCCCATATTTAGGCCCTCAGGGGCTGGGGGTGAGGGCAGGAGCGCTTGCGGCCGCCCCTTCCTCTATGCTCCGGGCGGGGAGCGTCCACAGCCACTGCTTCCCCAGGGTTCTGGGCCCAGAGTGCCCATGGCTGCTGCTTCCCTGGGGCTTGGTGCAGTAGGGAGGAGCTGCCCCTCCCCATCATAGTTCCCTGTCCCGTATTTGGGTCAGGGAGAGATGGTTGCCCTAGGAAGAGGGAGAGAGAACAAAATTAGGGAAAGGTGGAATGAGGGCTACAGTAAGAGAGTGGTTCAGACAGGGGCTCCCCCAGCAGAAGAGCTGTATGTATTGCTGTGTGTACAACCTACTCAGTCAGGTCAGGAGGTTCTGTGACCTCTCCTTTAAAGTGGAAACTTTGATAAATATCTGTATTGAGGAGAAAAAAAGCTGAACGGGACAACTTGCCTCTCCAGGCCTGCCGAGGTGGTGAGGGGGAAAGGGGGTAGTTGACCTGGATCCCAGCACTCTGGCCACTGCTGCTTTGGCAGTGGCAGTGGCTGGTGCTCTGGGCCCATTTGAAGTGCCTGAGCAGCACTGCCCCTCATTCTGCATGGCTGTTGGGGAGCCAGTGCCTCGGTCCTAGCGGGACTAAGAGCTGATTGCCATTGGCCACACCCCTTCCAGGGGGGCAGAGCCGGCGCCCTCCCAGTTTGCCCCAGGGCCAGAAGTGGCTGTTGGCCTCACTATGTCTCATATCTAATTTTCTCTCTCTCTTTCTCTGTGATGTCTCATTCCCTATTCTAGAGTTAAAGGCCTGGATCTGGAATTTAAGAAGATGAGCCAAAGTACCCAAAAGGAAGTCTACTATGTTTTCCAGCTTCCTTACCTGAAAGGATTAAATGCTACAGGTTGGCCCTAGGCAAATGAGACACATCACGGGCTGTTTTCAGGAGATTTTAATGGTGTTCAGGCAGGCAGTGGGTCCTGTGTGGAGAGTGCAGTTTATTCAGCGTGCTGCCTGGCAAAGGGGCTGGGGAAGCGCTGCAATACAACAATGAGCAGCCCAGCAACCGCTGCATTTTTCAGGGCTGATGTAGGCCTGGGATAATCTTACTTGGAGTTTTATTGCATGGTAGTGGGGATGGGTGGGGAGGGGAAATTTTCACACCTCCTGCTTACAGATCATGGCCCCTTGACCAGCCTCAGCAGTGACTGGTTTCATGGCAGTTTCGACTGACGCATGGTGTTTTCAACATGAATTTCATTTGAGCTGCAGGAGGGGCCTCCCATAACCATCCATTATTCACTTGCAGGATCAACATGTGCAGATGGCCTTAACACCAGTGCTGCTTGGCTAACCGTTAACTTTAGAAACTTCAGCAAACACGCTACATATCAGGACTTTCTCTCTCTAAACTCCAGATTTAATGGTGTAAGTAGTGGCTATATTATTCTGCATATAGAGAAAGGCACAAGTTATAAGAGTTGCTGGCCAAAAGCCACTTCCTAGTCAGACTCATGCTAATAAGCAGAAACCTTGGTGTCATGGTCACCAGTAAATGTCTCCTTGGTGGAGAGGTCAGCGCCTCACTGAGCTATGGAGGGTGAACGACTCTAGAATTGGTTCCTGTAGACAGTGGCCAAAACACAACAGCAGAAGTGAGCAAGGCTGAATGTTTACCCTGTTACTGTCCATGCATTACTCGTCATGCACAAATACAAGACTGCAGTCTGTAGACCAGTCATTGTACCAACAGCTCTACAGAACATTGACTCAATCCCACCCTCCACCCTATGGGGGTTTTCCTAAAAACTAGATCAATGTGTGATTTTTCCCTGAGTCACTAACATTGCTGTCTGGGCCTCCTTCCTGCCAAAAAATGATGTTTTTTTCCTCTCCTTTCTCCTCTCTTCTCCACCTCTTTCTTAGCTTGAGGTGCTTGGTCATTTGACAGTGAAGCAGCACGCTCAGTTATCAGCCACCCACGGGAGCTTGCGAACCCCCGATGATGCTCTGAGAGTAATGAATTTTGTGACCACCTCGACAGTAACTGAGTACATTGATGAACTGGGCAGACAGTTCAGGCTGGTGAGAGTCATTCCAGAGTCCAGGGTCATAGCCAGCCACTGGCGGGAATGTCAAGGTAGACAGTGCAGTTTTTGTGCAAAATCCCATGGTAGGATTCCTAGCCCTGATATGCTCACTTTCCTCAGAAACAGTGAGGTGCTCTCGACTAGTGTTTCTCAACCTTTTTTTTTATAAAGTACCTCTTTATTTAAAAAAAATTGTAAGTAACCTCAGACTTCTCTCATGTATCTGTACAAGTACATGTACTATTGATTGAGAAATGTGCTCCTAAGGTAATTTGAGGTTTTGAAACAAGTGCCGTTCAAGCTTTCCAGATCACTGTACCCTTTTCAGGAGTCAGATTTGTTCTGCATACTACCAAGTTACACCTCGTTTAAAAACTACTTACAAAGCCACGCAAAAATATCACAGCAGACTACTACTGAAAACTTGCTGACTTCCTACCATTTTATTATCAAATCAATGAAGCAGAAGAGAAATATTGTACTTACATTTCAGGATAAGGCACATGAAGCAGTAGAAACAAGTCATTGTCTGAATGAACTTTTAGACTGTACTGACTTTACTAGTGTTTTTATGTAGCCTGTTGTAAAACTAGGCAAATATCTAGGTGAGTTGATGTACCCCCAGAAGACCTCAGTGTACCCACGGGGTACTTGTACCACTGGTTGAGAAACACTGATCTAAGGGTGTGTTGGTTCACTGTAGGATCCGTTCCTTGTGTCTGTCCATAGGTGACACATTCCCTACATCTCTGTAAGGCACCTGTAGATATGGGGAGGGAAGATGAGGCTCGGGGATGACACTGAGTGGGAGGAATTTGGGACAGGGAGAACTGTGCTTTTATGTTCAAAGGAGCGTGTGTCCATTGGGGGTCTAGGAGTGGGTGTGAAAATGGGAGTGGAAAAAAGGCTCGGGGGGGGGAGGGAATCAGCAAGCGTGAGTTGTGCTCTCCAGAGCCTCGGGGATGAGCGACCCATAGGAATTGGACCCTTGCCTTGGTTTGAATCCAAGAAACCTCAGGCTGGATCTGCTGCTGGTGTCACTCAGCATAGATCCCACATCCCACAGCTCTCTATTGCTCATTCCCTTTGCTTCAGGCCAACATGAGTCTGGCGGGGGACATCCGAGCCACACTGCTGCATCGTGTCCTAGCTGCAGCCCAGCCAATGTTTCAGAAGGCAGAGGATGCTGAATTCATGCAGTGGATGGACCCTCGCCTCGCAGACTTGATCTCAGGACTGAACAGCACCCACATCCCATTCGTTTTTGAGGGTCTGGAAGCTAGAAACTGCTCTGTCATCAGTGCCGTGTAGGAGCTATTTCTGTCCCATTTATCCTAGGACTGGTGCAGAATGTTACCTTCCTCAGTTACAGCTGGTTGGAAAATGTTCCCCTCCAGCTCCCTGGAAAGTTTTGCTCTTCCAACAAAACAGCTCAGTCCAAAAGACGTCAGCCAAACTCTGACGTAATTTGGTTCTAAAATGCTGCTGTGGTGCCTCATGGGAGTAGTAGTTTAGGGGGTCTCACACCCCTTGTCTCCTCTGTGTGCCAGGCACCATGGTTGGATTACATCTCCCTGGATGCACCTTGGACTGCCCTGTTGGTGAACCAGTGTGGTACTTCAGAGGTGTCCCAGGTCATAGTGTCGACAGTGTTTCCTCAAAAAGCCACTTTTCTGTCAAAAAAAAATTTTGACAAAACAATTTTGACTACCCCGTTTAGAAATTCTTTTCATGTGGAGAGAACCTTTCAAACAGCGGGAGAATAGATGCGGCAAGTAAGTGACAGAGCTATGTATAAAATCCAGGTGCCCTGGCCAGTTTTCCCTCTCATTTTTTTCCATGTGTGGGCAGAATAAATTTTGTTATGGGCACCAAGGCATATGCTGATGTGCACCACCATAGACGCACAGGCTGCCATCTGTGGGTGGCTGCAGGTGCTCTGCTAGTCAGCTGGGCAGCAGCTGAATCTCTCCTGGGCTGCCACCCAAGCAGTCAGTTTATGGGGAACACTGCCCCAGACTACTATTGCTGTGATCTAATCAGTACATCATTTTACTGCTGGGTGCGGGTCAATGAGAAAAGAGCTGTTACATTACTATAGTTTATTTTTCACAGGGGAAGGGAGTTGTATTACATTGTAGGGACCGTACTGAAGCCAGATCTCTGTGTAATGACAGTAGTTTATTTCTTCAAACTCTGCAGGGCTGCTGAAATTCATTAGAATATTGTGGGTGGAGACGTTGGTGTTAAATTATTGATGCAAGCAACAGATGGATTCGATTTGATTCTAGCTCAAATGCACTGGCTGTCCTAGACGGTGGCTGTGCTGAAATATGCATCATTTGACTCTCCATCCAACCTCTTTGCCTCCCTCATTCCAGAAAACATGTTTCCAAGGGGCCTCCCCATTTTTCATTTTCATATCCCAAGGAATACACAAGCAGATTGGCATATCTGTAATTGGTCTATCCAAGCAATGTTTAGCCTTAGCTGTCCCAGCCCCTGGCTACTGGTGGAATTTCTCAACCAAGTCACTGGAAAACTTCCCCACTGTATCTGCACTGAGATTACCTGAGCTCTCAGCCAAATCACACTGAAGTTGGTTTGGACTCTTGACGGGAACTTCAAAAGGAGTTTGATTAGGCCTGAGTGTGCCAGGAGTGGGTTGCGGAGCTATTAAACTGGAATGAGTAAAGTGATATAACTGCTGTTTTACAGAGTAGCTGTGCTTAATAACTCCATCAACCACTTCAGCAACACCACTCAAGAGAGCATTTACCGCAGGATACTGAATGTGACAGCAGGTAAGAAGCATGGTTCATGCAAAGGTTTCACTAAATGTTTCAGGTGCTTTGGCAGAACATTAACCTCTCCTCACATCTGTGCCCATACATGTGGACGTGGCAATGCACATGCAGAAAGTGTTTTCTAGGGGGCGGCTGTTGTAAATCAGCACATTCCACTCATGTGAGCCCTGCTCCAGTGCCTTATTTGTAAGCCATTGTCCTTTTCCCTCTGGTTATTTCAGGTTCCTCCCTGCAGTGCTATGCTATAAACACCAGCTTTGACATGTATTTAAGAGAGACTTTTCAGGGCTTTGCTGCTTATCTGAATCTGAGAGATCTGGCCTCAGCCATTCCAGCATCTAAAATCCAAAAGGTACTGCATCTTAGATATAAAAAGTACATGTGATCTTCCCACAACCCTCTTTTATGCACACAACTCACCTAGCCAGTACAGGCTGAACCTCTATTGTCCAACACTAGTCAGGTCCTGGGTGTGCTGGATGAGAGAATTTGCCAGACAATGAGAGGTCAATATTGTCTAGCAGCATTACCAACACTTCCTGGGCTCTCAGAAGATATTTAGGGGAAATTACAGCAAAAGAACAGCACAGAACGCAGAGCCAGGACTAGTGGCTATAGACAAGCTTCATGGTACCACAGGAAACTTGGCCACACCGATGATAACTGGTTGTCTGGCTAACTAAAATCATGTCAGATTAGGGATGGAGCTGGACAAGGGAGAGGCTGGATTAGAGAGGTTCAACCTGTACTGTGAATCTGTGCACGTATTCAGGTTGTGGGCTCCAGATTTATTTATTTTTTGCCTAGTGCAGAAGAGTGGCATTCTGCCTTTCAAAATACTTCCTTTTTGGGGAGACATTCTTTTAGAGTTTTGCTCAGTTACCAGTCCAATTCCTAGTGGTATGTCTCTCTCTCTCTCTCTCTCTCTCTCTCTCTCCCCCTCTCTTTCTGTCCACTGTTTAGCAGGGAGCGATCATAGCCGTATCTGAGCCAGCTCTCCCATTTCACTCTCTTTTTTCATTTCCTTCTTTTAATGAACTCCTTGAAAGTTTCTAACACACTTTACACAGCCTGTTCTCACACAGACAAAATAAGAGGCTGGTCTTAGGAAATTCTACTTGTTCTTACATTGGGGCACTTCATGTAATCTCTGCTCTAAATTAGGTTTGCAGAGCTGGACCCTAAATTGATAGTTTGGAGTCTAATTCCTAAGAGAACAGGTTGTCTTGTCCACATTACCAAAGCTACCACTACAATTGGCACTAATGAACCATCTCAGAAGAGGGGCCAAGGGCGGGCAGGCATTGCGAGGGCCAGTCGTTCCATCCCAGAGTTGAGCACATTCTCAAGAGACAGCAGAGGGAAGTTACCAGCTCCAAAGCCTGTGGTTTATGTGCCTTCTGCATATGAACGGCTTCCAGAGCTGTCAAACCCACACCCAGCACCAACACAACGTTCACGGTAAACCGCTCCTTGTATCTAAGACATATATTTCAGCCTTGCCCACTCTAACCTTTACTTTTCATCCCAGATTGTGAATACAGTGGACCCAGCTGCACTGGCTGATTTGTTATCCAGCTCTGGCTTTCTCAATGATGACAACTTCCTGACCGTTCTTGTGGAGAACTATAAAAGGAAAGGGCCCTTCATTGACTCGTTTAACAAGAGGCGCATTGTGGTAGGTCAGAGATTTGCTTCTCACTTTCTGAAAGTCCAAACGAATCTCCCAACTGTAATGGGTTTTCCATAGAAACACTCCACCGGTGATCTGAATCAACAGGCATCCAAATCAAGAGAATTCAGAGTGCTCTAAATGTGTCCTGACAATGCAGATAAACAAAAGTCAGGAGCATCCATAGATGCTGCTGGACAAGAGTCCCAGATTTCAGAGATACAAGCTGTGCTGCATTTGGATCCACCTGGAAGGGACCCCTGCTTCAATGGAAGGACTGAGGCCTAAATCTTGGACTGCTATCCAAAAGTATGAGCTGGTCCCAACAGGCGTTTGTGAGCTGTCCAAGCTCTGAATCCATGAGGTGCTCAGGTATTAGAAAAACAGCATGGAGTCCTGTGGCACCTTTATAACTAACAGATTTATTTGGACATAAGCTTTTGTGGGTGACCTCCCCACTATGCTGTCAGATGGTGGAGTGGAAATCACAGAGCTAGAGATGACTATATATATATTTGCCTATCAAAAGAAGGGAGTTACTCGTCAAGTATTGGACCATTGCAGAGGAGGTCAGTTCAGTCAGGGTGGATGTGGCTCACTCACAGCAGTTGATGGGGAGGTGTGAATACCAAGAGATAGGAAATTGCCTTTGTAGTGAAAGAAACATTCTAAGTCTTTATTTCAAGCGCAGCTGACGAAGTAGATTTTATCCACAAAGGCTTATGCCCTGTTAGTCTCTAAGGTGCCACAGGACTCCTCATTGTTTTTGCTGATACAGACTAGCACAGTGACCACTGTGGGACTTGTCGAATATTACGATGATAGTAGTCAGTACAAAAACCTAGATAGACAGACAGTACATTGTGGCAGGGTACTAGAAGTTAGAAATTGGAAGCACCTGTTAGTATCTTCCACCCCTCTGCTGCCAGAAGAAGCTAACATCTCTCAAAAGGGGATACTGCTGATACTAAAGGTACATCCATACAATCCGTGATCTTAATGAACCAGGCTAAACCAGGCCTTTTTTGAAGTCTATTGTGACTTGCTTTGTGGGTTTGGGTGGAAGGTAGAGCCTTCTTCACCATTTCTTCAGTGGAAATCTCTGGAACTGGCATATGGTAGCTGTAGAACCTGTCATTTTCTTTTGCCTTCCCTCTAGAATGCTCTCCCGAGTGGCACTGGGATGGCCATTTTGGCTGGCATGTGGCCTGTGGTGCTGAGGAGCGACAACGAGACAGCACTGGACATGTGGCTGGGGGCACGTCTATGGCCATATTTCAGTTTTATCCAAGGCAAAATACTGGACTTCAGCGGTACCCAGAATGCCAGCTGCACAGCATTCCGCAAGATGTGAGCAATACCAACCGTGCACCTTCTGCTGAGCATGGCTTTGCTCGCCAAGCTTTCTTGATCCTTATTTGAACACGTGCCTTCAAACCATAGAGTCCTAGGGCTGGAAGGGACCTTAGGAGGTCATCAATCCCAAGCCCCTGCTCAAAGCAGGGCCAACCCTAACTAAATCATCCCAGCCAGGACTTTGTCAAGCCAGGACTTAAAAACCTCTAGGGATTGAGATTCCACCACCGCTCCATTCCTTCACCACCCTCCTGGTGAAATAGTTTTTCCTAATATTCAGCCTACACCTCTCCCACTGCAACTTGATGTTGATATGTCTGTAACACAAAATATTCAGTCACAGAACTTTTCTCAAAGTTTCCTTGTCCCATCTTTGTTGTCAGTACTGGCTTCCTTGTATATATGCGGAAGCCACCCAACTGCATCGCTCTTCATTTCCCCATTTCTCGGAAGCATTTGCTTTCGCTGTTTAATCGTCATGTCTCTTTCTCCATGCAGTGTGGGCAAAGTGAGCAATAACATTACGGCTTTCCAGGTCAGCCAGCAAGACATCTATAATTTCACCAAAGCCTATCTCACTGGTGAGTCTCGACGTCCGGCCTAGGAGCAGGTGGTCTGTTAGAGACTGGCCTGTGTTCTTTTCTGATGTTAGAGTGGCCAATGGCAAGAGACATGAATTGAGATGTTAATGTCTGAACCCAACCTGAATCCAGTTGGGGCTGAAGTTCAGAGGTCAGGTTCAAGGCTGAGTCTGGGTGCTGAAATCTCAGTAGGTATTTGAACAAAACAAAACAAACACGTCCAACAGTAGCAATCTCATGACAGCCCAAATATCTATAAGTATAGACAGGGCTGGCCACAGACTTCACTGGGCCCTGGGCAATGTGCGTGTGTGTGTATGGGGTAGTGGGGATTCAGTTCTGAGCACCCTGGCAGGGACAGCCTCAGGCAGAATGGATGGGGATGCAGCAGCCAGCATTCAGTGCCACCTGCCCAGTACCCCTGCCTCCTCTACCTAGCCTTCCGCACTGCCAGGACCATGCTACGCAGGGCTCTGGCCACAATTTAAAGGACCCTGGGCTCTGGCTGCTTCTCAGGCCATGGTAGCAGCAGCGTGCATCCCCAGGCCCTTTTAAAATGCCGAGTCCCAATGCACCTGCCCCCTTTGCCATCTTCACCCCACCATCAGCAGCCCTGGATGTAGAACTTTATCACTCTCTATGTTCCCGGTTTATGACTAAACTCTCATCACAGCTACAAGTGCCAGGCCCAGATGTTACAATGCCAGTGACCCATGCACAGCAAACTGGATTGCTGCTTACCTTGGGCATTCCATCCACTACAGCAGTGCAGACGATGTAAGGTCCTTCCTCAACGACAACACAACAGTTGTAAGTATGTCACTGCAAGTTTTGGTGTGATACCTACATGCCATGCAAAGCCAACATGGAAATAACCCCAGCCTGAGATTCTGGGCCTGGAACTTGCTTCCACGGACTTCATGCACAAAACTCCCATTGAAGTTAATGGGTGTGGGAGCGGGTCCTTTAAGGAGAAGTAGCAAAAGCTCAGGAGCAACCCTAGGTGGCTTGGTCAGGCCACCCAAAGCAGCTCTGCCAACCCCAAGTAGACATCTGACAAGAGCAGAACCTGTTAGCAGGGGAGAATGCACAGCCCCTTAGGGTTATGTCAGGGAGAGTTGAGATCCTTCTGAGGTGTAAATCCTCTGCTTAAGTAAATAAGGTTCAGGGAGCCAGATTCTTCCGGAGACCAATTCCCTGGAGTGTGGGGGATGAAATGGGCTAAGGAGAGGTACACTCACAGAGCCTTAGCAGTCATGGAAAATAAACTCAGCATCCAGGCCATCCATGGACCTTCTGTCCTATCTGCCATGGCAACAACTGCATTACAGTGTGTGTATCTGCCCTGAATCCACCTCTGGCATCATGCATATGTGAGATTTAGCTGTTCAGTTTCTTGGGTGCAAAAGACAAAGATATTTGCTGCTAACAGTCCACCAGGCTTTACTTCTCCTTCTCCAAGTGGACACATCAACTTCCTGTGAAGTTTCCAGGGTGCATACCCGCCCACCAGGTGTTTCCTGTACTAAGAAGTACAGGTTGAACCTCTCTAGTCCAGCACCCCCAGGATCTGGCTGGTGTCAAATGAGAGAATTTGCCGGACCATGGGAGGTCAATATTGTCTGGCAGCATTACCAACACTTCCACTGTTGACTGGCTCTTAGAAGACATTTAGGGGTAAATTACATCTAAATAACAGCACAGGACTGGTGGCTGGAAATAAACTTTATGTGACCATGGGAAACTTGGCCACACCCATAAGTGGTCATCTGACTAACTAAAATCATTATGGATGTTGCTGGATGAGAGAGCATCCTGGACTGGAGAGGTTCACCCTGTCCTATGGTATCCAGCATGATGGCTAATAGCTGCATATGCCTATTTGACCACTTGAGTGTGGCTAGTGGGCTTGAACAATAAATATAATATGGGTAGCTCACTAGCACAGTGGCCACTTCAGAACTGGTTGGACACCACAGGTTTAGACCTACCACTAGTGAGCTTTTGAAAAAAAACAAACAAACAAACAACTATTGGCTTAATCTCAGAGTTACTGAGCACTGTCAGTTAGTGTTGAAGTCTACAGAAAGCAGCAGATGCTCAGCATCTCTGAAAATCAAGCAGAGTATGGACTGACATTACACCTTCATCCTTTCCTAGCTCCAGGATCTAGTCATAAACACAGACAATCTGAGACTCATCAACCGTACAGGAATCCCTAAGGATGTAGCAGAGCTGTATGCCACAGCACTGTTTGCTAAGAATTCAAACTTCAGCCTTGTCGAGTGAGTAAGAAATGTTAACACTAAAAGCAAAGAAAATGTGCAGGAAAGGAATTAAGATGGTCTAGTTGCTTCCAGGTACTTTGAAATTGTTTGTAGAAGTGTATCAGTTAGTCATTTAAATTTACATACACTCAGAATATATGAGAGAGGGGTGAAAATGGGCAAGTTTCATGAAAAAATGCAAAACGTCTTATGTTTTGAATTTTTTTAATATTGAACTATTTACCTATTTTTAAATATTCTGTGTGTTTTTAAACATTTTTTTTCACTTTTCATTGTTTTGCTTCTTCTTTTTATTCCCTTGGAAAAAAGGGAGAGAAAGAGAAAAAGAAAAAAAATAATGAATAAACAAAAATGGGACCTTAAACTTGAAAAAACTCCAAATGGGGGGGTTTAGGTTGAAAAAATTATATGAATTTTAGATTCTATATGAAAATGTTCAGTTTTTTTAACGATCTATATAAACAGGGAAAAGAGTTTCAAATGAGAAATATTGACCAGCTCTAAATCGTAGCCAATGGCAGACGTTCTCACTGTTTCACTGACCCTATTAACACACTTTTCATTCCACATTGCTTCAAGCCTTCCAGCCCAGCTCCTCTGCTTTGCCAGACATTCTACTGCAATACGACTGTTCAGCACCAATGCTTCACTGAGCATCATCGCTAGGGTAAACCTACATTGTGGCCCCTCAAACTGGTCAGAACTCAAAGACACCTCTACAACTGACCGCCAGGTAGGTATCCAGAGCTCTGTGTGATGTATTCAAGGATTCTTGGCTTCAGAAGCCTGAGTGTGACTCTAGAGGGAGCTCAGGTGCTGGGTCCTGATGAAGTGGAGTTCAAACATCTCTCTGAAAGGCCAAATCCTGACATCCAGCATTTCAGAAAAGTTTGGCTGTAGAACCAGCCACGCCTGTGGATTTGGTTTGATCCCTTGATGGAGGTATAAAGTTTAGATCCACATTCAGAGTCTGAACAAAGGCCTGGAAGCCAATCTCCAGATCATAGCAATAAAAAACCAACATTCTTGAGCAGGATTTGTCTCAGGTGAATGCTCTGCAGAGTTTTCTAGGTGAACTGAGTCAATAGCGACTTGTCTATTGTTATTGCAGTTGCCATCTCTCTTTCCTTCCAGCTTGCAACCATGCTTGTGGCACAGATCACTGCTTTTGATGTGAAGACCCTGGCTGCTTTGGGGCAGCAGGCCGTGGGGCTGACCGCTGGGCAGATTTTAGAACTGAGAGCACAGGATATAGCAGACCCGCTGGTCTTGCAGTTGCTTGGACATGTCAACGACTGGGATCGGGGACAGTCACAAGGCCTGATGAACAAGTTAATCAGCAGTAATTTCATGGTAGGGATTTGTCTTCTAGCAGCATGGGTCTGAACAGCCCATCTGGGAGCAATGTTATTTTGCAGCATGTTATTGATGTATGTTCAATTTGTCCTCTGCTGTCACCTTCAGAACCTTCTCGGCAGCTCTGCTATCCAGCCTATTCTTCCCTATTTTGTAATTGTGCATTTCATTTTACCTGTCTAAGCAGACTATGGAGTGGAACTGGTGCATTCCCCGCTGACTTGGCTTTTAGCTGAAAAGGCCCTTCCTATGGGGCTGAGCAGAGGGTTTGGGACTGGGAATTCTCCACTAAATACTGCATCTTACAGCAGTGGTTCCCAGCCCGGGGGTCCATGCAAAAATAAAAGATAAATAATAATGATAGTAGAAAATAAGTTGTAAATAAATTGCAAAGTTGCACTCAATTATTATTTTTAAATTAAATATCTTCCAATGAAGTTATTAATTGCTGTCCGAAAATCTCTATTGTGGTTTCCTTTTTCATTTAATGAGATATACATAGCAGCTAGAATTGGCTTTGAAGCAGATCCATGAATGGTTTGGATGAGTGACTGGGGTCCACACTAGTGCAAAGGCTTGGAACCACTGCCTCAGAGTTCTGATCAGGTCTGTGGTGTGTTTTATTCTCATCCCAGTTGGAGACAGCAGAGGCATTTCAGAGACTCGGAACACTGGTGCCAGGCCTCCCCAGTCACATCTTCAGTAATATCACAGCCGACATGGCGATGACATTGGCTAAGAATGCTGACTTCCACAGAGCCATCAAGAAGGCTCCCAGCTATATAAAGGGAGCTTTTGTGCACAAGGTAAGCAATCCTGCTAGGTGAGAACCTGCCTTCTGTTCCTCCCACAGCTGAGGGCAGTGTGTGTGTGTGTGAGAGAGAGAGAGAGAGAGAGAGAGAGAAATGAATGTCCCCATGATGTGCTTGTTGGAAAGAAAAGAGTAGGGGGCTCAAAGGCAAAGTGGGTAAATGGTCTTCTGTATTGTTGATCTTTGTTCTGCCTCAGACCCCAAACCTGTCTGAGTGAGCCCTGAAGGAACCATGGGTACATTCTTTTACCTAGGTAGTATGCACATACACTTAGCTATTACAACTCTCTCTAAAGGCTTGTTTAGTACAGGTTGAACCCCTCTAATCTGGAACTCTCTCCTCTGGCAACATCTGTAATCCAGCATGATTTTAGTTAACTGGATGAGCATGTATCATGGCTGTGGCCAAGTTTCACACAGTCTTATAAAGTTTGTTTACAGCTACTCAGTGTTGTGTGCTGTTATTTAGCTGTCATTTACCCCTAAATGTCTTCTAAGAGTCCTGTAAGCAGTGGAAATGTTAGTAATGTGCTATACAATATTGACCTCCTGTGGTCCTGCAAATTCTCTTGTCTGCACCAGTCAGGTGCCAAGGATGCCAGATTAGAGAGGTTCAACCTGCAATTTAAGCACCCATACAAGAATATTAATGACTGTATGATGACTATTATTATACCTGCCCCTGCTTACTGTTTACAGCACTTTGGGCTGAAGCATGCAGTTTTTGCAACACAAACTCTCGGGGTCAGCAGCTAACAAGGGCTATTACCCTGGATACATTCGTTAAGTGAGAAAGGAAAGAAGATAACAAACTTTTGAAAACAGGGGTATTCATTAGAAGCTACATTCTTGCTGCAATTCTGGCTTATCCACCTAGGTTTACAGGAACAGATTAGCCAAAACACGTCTATAAATCAATAGAGACAGTACCTGTTCTTGCCATCTCCCTATTGCCATAAAACTGCTTCCCCAACCTTTATTCCTACATACTCCAACAATTCTCACAACGGAAATGTGTTCTAGATGAAATTACTGGAAGTTGCGTGCACAACTGTACTCGAAGAGTAGCTATCAATGATTTACTGTTACACAGAAAAGACCCATCTAGTGCTGTTCTGTAGGCATCAATCCTGGAACTAGTCCATGTTTTCATGAATGACTTGGAAAAAAGAGTGAAGTTAGTGCAGAGTGGAGTATGCTTATAAATTTGACACCAAGCTGGGAGGGGTTGCAAGCACTATGGTGGTGAGTTGGAGAACTAGTCAAAATACAACATGAAAAACAAGTGCAAAACACTGTGTTTAGGAAGGAAAAATCAAAAGCACAAATACAAAATGGGTAAGAACTAGCTAGCTGGCAGAGCTGTGGAAAGGTTCTGGGGGCGATAGTGAATTGGAAACTGAAGATGACTCTACAGTGTGATTCATTTGTGAGAAAGGCTAATATTCTGAGGTGTATTAACAGGAGGAGATTGTACCACTCTGTTCTGTGCTAGTGAGACCTCATGTGGAGAACTGCACTCAGTTCTGGACATCCCACTTTAAGAAACATATGGAGAAGTTGGAGAGTGTCCACAGGAAAGCAACAAAAATCATAAAAAGTTATAAAACTTCCAAGGAAAGGCTAAAAAGCTGGGTATGTTTAGTCCTGAGAAAAGAAGATGGAGGGGGAATCTGATAACAGTCTTCAACTATGCCAGGGCTGTTGTAAAAAGGACAGTGATCAATTGTTCTCCATGTCCATTGGAGGTAGAACAAGAAGTAAAGGACTTAATCTGCAAGAAGAGTGATTTAAGTTAGAAATTAGGAAACACTTTATAAGTAGAAGAATAGCTAAGAGCTGGAAGAGGATTCCCAGAGAGGTCATGGAATCCCCCTTCCTGGAGGATTTTAAGAATAGGTTAAACAAATAACCTGTCATATATGGGGTAGGTTCTTGGTTGTCCACCAGTACGAGGGTCTGGACTACATAAGTTCTTAAGATCCCTTTGAGTTCTACATTTCTATGGAAAGCAAAATGTAGTCTAGGTTAGCTGGAAACCCGGATCTGCAAACCAAGCCACAGAATTTTCTGAAGTTATCAGTGCAAAATTTGGAGATCTCATCAGAAAACTTGGGCATGTGGAGATTATTGGCTGATTCTTTCCCCCCACTCAGTGCATTAAAATCATCTATGTGGCAAGTCACATAGGAGGTCAAGCCCATGCATTTTAATACAGTGTCTGTATCCCTTGCAGATCATCTCCAATTCCTCAACGCTGAGTGACATTTTAAATAATGTGCCGGATGACTTGGTCAACCAGGTTCCACTCCCATTGCTGGCATTTCGAGACAAGCTCCTAGATCTTCACAAAATCAATGAGAAACAATGGTCACCAGACCAGGTGATGCTAAGGGCTTGTCTCATTCTCTTTATTTCCAGAAGGGTGGTTAAGGCTGGCCCAGGAATTGGTTCTACAGTAAAATCAAGGGGGGGTTGACCTGAAAGAGGGCTGGGTTCTGCATTCTGAGTCTGTTGGGTTGAAGGGTGTATTTAGCTACATTTGGGAGGTGAAAGCCCCTGGGGATCTTTTGTGAGAGGTGCTGTATAAATGTGTATTGTCATTTTATCTACACACTCTGCTTTTAACTTCCCATGGTTTCTCAGACATCTCCATGACCTGCCCATGTCTGAGTGGTGTGAATATTACAGGAGTTGTTTGCCACTGATAAAAAAATTGTAGAATGCCCTCAACAACACATTTAATCACGCAATAATCTTAGCTTTCTCCTTTGCTCCAGGGGGTTAATTGGACAAGCTTCTTGCTTGTCTCCCCTCCCTGTATCTGAGTGTGTATTGTTTTCCTTCACAGGCAGCTGTGTTTTTTGTGGCTGTACTGAATGCTACCAATAATTATGCTGAGTGAGTACTCTATTTTTAGAACTCCAGACTTAACAGGGAGGTAAAATAATCTCAGAAGAGGGTTTGTATGGACCTGTATTGTATGTGTTTCTGGTGGTGCTAAGAATCCATGTGACGGGCTGCTTGAATGTGAGCCACATTTCAAAGGTACCTACACACCTAAATGCCATCTGGTTGCCTAGGTGGTGTTTTATTGCAGAACAATAACCAAAGGGTAAAGAATGCCCTACCCTTTAAGTCCAAACACAAATACAAGGGCTAACCTTAGCTAAAACACAGGTATAGGCTCAGTTTGCCTCACTCAGGGTTAAAGCAAAGGCCTGAAGGCTGGCTCAGATCAGGACAGAAGACTGCACTTGGCTTAGGGGGTGTCTTGTATAACTCCTTTCCAGTCTTAATTGCTTATGGTCACAGCCTCTCACATACTAGACAAAGGCACAGCCAGGGCCGCCAGTGGAGGGGCATAAAAGGGGCAGTTGCCCCAGGGCCCGGCCTTTCAAAGGGGCCCAGCGCTACAGTGGCCTCTGTCACTGCTACTTCAGCAGTAGCTGGCACTCTGGGCCCATTTGAAGAGCTGCTCCGCTGCTCAGAAAGCACTGGGGGTGCTTAGATGGGCCCCTCCACCTTGCCCCAGGGCCCATCGTGGCTGTCAGCCCTGTTGGCCATAGCTATAGATTGCAGAGACTAGAGGCAGCCTGTACTTCCCACTAGCTTGTGATCAACCTTGCTCTTGGAGGAAAATCTCCTTTCAAAGGTCCTGTGCCCTGGAAGAACTAACATTCCACCCTGAATTTAGCCTTTCAGCCTCAGTGCTTCAAGGTCTCCAGTGCAGCGCAGCCAGCCGACTGTTGCCTAGCAGGATCTCATCATTGGTGGAACAAGTGAGGAACAAAAAGGCGGCGCTGAGCACTCAGCAGGTAGGAGGTTCCTTGTCATGACGCTGGCCAGGATAGAGAGAGAGGCTCATGTATTATAAACATGTCCTAGATGCGTGGCACAGTTCCCTCTAATTTTTTTCCTTCCATGGGCGGAATAAATTTTGTTATGTGCAGCCGGGCATGGACAGATGTGCAGTCACAGTAGAAAAACACGCTGCCTTCTGTGGGTGGCTGTGGGCACTCTGCTAATCAGCTGGGCTGCACCTGAGTCTCTCTTGGGTGGCTGCCGAAGGACTCAGCTTACAAACAGCCTGATTCTCCCATGCCCTGCCTTCTGGCAAAGCGATCTACACCTGTGCCAAGTGAGCATTATGGAAGCATTGTATGCCCTTTGGCACTGGCACTGGGGGCAACACAAGGAGCAAGGCACCAGCAGAAAGCAGGGTCAGTTGATCACCTCCATATAATTCCCTTCTGTCACGGCAGAGCTCAGGTGCTTGGCCCATAACACAGAGAACCAAAACAGGCCCGCCAATGGGAGAGTCATAGGAGGCTCCCATCTGCCACTGCTGCCACTGCCACGGCAGCTGGAGCCCTTGTCCCGTTACATTGCCACTGAAGAGTGGGGCGCCACGCTCTGGATGGCACTGAAGAGCTGGCAGGAGAGGCTAGCTCCACCTCTGCCCCATGTCCTGCCCCCTTCTGAGCACAGAGCCTGCCCCTCCGCCAGACCTTGCACAGGGGTCCAGCAATTTTGCTGGGCCTCCTGAACCAAAATAATGTGGGGAAGAAATGCAGAGTGCTGAAAGCAGGGCTGGCCAGAGGAGTGTGTGTCCGAGAAGCAGCCAGGGGGTGAATCACATCATTCAAAAATAACCACTCCCTGGTCTCTCTACTTGAGTAAATGGTGCTGTTTTTCATCTGTCTCTGACTCTACGGCCCAGGCGAGGTTCTGCATTAATGTACCAAAATGCTTTCTGAAAAGCAAGGTGATATTCACAGGCCTCTGCCTGTTTCTTTCCATCAGTTGTCCTGCTTGGCTAAAATACTAGCTGCAAAGAACATGACAGCAAATTTCACCCACTACCCACCCGATATCTTGCTGTTCTTTGAGTGAGTATCTCAGCGTGACCTACCGGTTCCTTTCTCATGTGCGAAAACAACCCCAGTCCTGAGCCAGTATTGCTGAGTCAGGAGAATCACCCTGATTCAATCAGTGATGTCCTGTCGGGTGGCAGGATGACTCAGGTGAGCAAAGGTTTGCGGAATTGGACCCTCAGATTCAATCCTACAGTCCTTACTCATTCAAAATCTCATAAGCAGGGCTTAAGTCCAGCTGGAGCTATCTGGAGCAGAGCTCCAGTGAATATTTTCACACCCACAGGACCCCTGGCTCCAGGCTATACTTGGTGAGAATTCCAGCTGTGCCCACTGTTTTCATGGGGAGCTTTTTCTGAATAAAGACAGCAAGAGGAAGAACTTCAGACCCAACTTAGCAAAGTATTTAAGCACGTGCGTCACTGTGAGAACAAGCACTGTCCCACTGCAGTCACTGGAAGTACTCCCAGGCTCAACGTTAAGCAATGCTTTAATGAACAGAGGCCCTACGCCTCTTAAAGTTGGGCCTCTCTCAGTGTAGTGCTCTGAAGGTGGCAGGTAACATATGCCAGCCCTGGCAGTTTGGTAGAAAGCCAAGTGTGCATTTGGCACTGTTTCTGTGGCAGTGTATGGCCACTGGCGAGGAGTCTAGCTGAGCAAGAGTTTAGGATAGCATGGTACCAGCACTGCATGCCCTCCCTGGAGAGTGCAGAGCATGGAGCAGAAGGTGGTGAGTCCCGTTCTTCCAGGAGTTGCACCAGAGGGTCCCATGGGCTTGGATTCTGGCCGATCCTGGTCAGACCTGCACTGTCACGTTTCTCAGGAGCGCCACTGGTGCTTCTGTCCCAGGGTACCAGGGGCCTCCTCCAAGGCAAGTTGCTGAAGAAGAGGTTCATGCTGCAAACTACCTTTTTTGTCATTTCTGAGGCCTGTTTTCTCCTCAGTTTTGGCTCATTCCATTTCTTGCAGTTCTGCCCATGTGCATAATCACACCTGCAAAGAGTTTTACCATCTGGCTTCCCAAGGGAACCTAAACCTGCTGCCAAATGGATCGGCCCAAAGGATGCAACTCCGGAATAATGCGCTAGTGTGCCTAGTAAGTTAACTGACCTTTAAAGAGCACCTTCTCAGCGCTTTGGCAACCTCTTCCATGCCTTAGCTGCAGTGTCTATACACACAACATCAGCCTCCCAAAGAAAATTAAGTCCGTTTAGTTTCCTGTCCTTGCAAATGTCAGTTGCAAAGATCTGGGGCCAGATCTTGCCACTTTAATGTTGAGATCTAATTTACTCACTGGGTAACGGGGGTGAAAGTGACAGATTTCTTACAGGTACTGTCCTATTGCAGCTCTCCCTTGGGAGGGAGTTGTGGGTTGCTGTTAGACAATACCTGCAAGAAATGTAAGTGCAGGATGGAGTGCAAGGGGCTCAGGGCAGGCAGTTGGGGTGGGGGATCTGAGGGTATGGGTTTGGAGTTTGTGCGGTGTGGGGAGCTGAAAGCCAGGGGCTGGGAGTGTGTGGGAGACCTGGGGGTGACAGTCAGGGCAGGGGCTCAGGGTGTGGAGAGCTCAGGGCTGAGGTGTGTCAGGGGCAGGTCTGACTCAGGCTGTGTTGCCCTTTCCCCCAGGGAGGGGTGAATAAGACGCTCAGCAAGGAGCAGCTCAGCAGCCTTGGTGCATTGGTGTGTGACCTGGACCCAGCAGCTGTCACAGACTCTGACCCTCAGATCCTGGAGAATCTGAAGCTCTGTCCAGATCTAGCAGGGGCCCAGCAAGCTGCTCTCAATGCTCTCCTCAGCCGCGGGGGGAGCCAGTACGGGTAGGTGCTTCCCCTTCGGCTGTGCTGGGAAGGACGCAATCAGCCTGGAAACTGAGGGTTGTTGGTGACTACAGACGATGGTTTGTGGCTTATCTAAACTCTGCCTTTTCCCTGGTGGCGCAGGGCTCCTCTCTCATGGGATTTAGGGAGTCTGCAGAGTCTGGGGGTGCTCACTTTGTATCTGAACCGGACGACTTGGCGGTCAGTCAGTGAGGTAGGTTACCCACCGCTGGAGCTTATCGGGTGTGCCGAGTGCAGGGGCTGACAGACTTGCCGGCCCACTGCGGGCAGGGTAGGGTAGGGGGCACCCAGCTCCATGCTCCCAGAACGTGTAGGGCTCTGGGGGAAGGCGTGGAGCTGGTGCAGCCATACCTCAGCGCTGAGTGACGCGCACCCTGCCTCACACACAACCCTCCCCACAGCCCGCAGAGCCATGCAAGGTGCACCGTGCCTCAGCCCCTAGCCCCAGCCCTCAGCACCTTCCAGAACACACTGTCACACACCTCACCTCTCCTACAGCCCTCAGATCCACTCGGAGCGCAGTGTCACGCCCTGCCCCCCTCAGAGCCACTCAGAGCGCAGTGACACGCCCTGTCCCCCTCGGAGCCACTCAGAGCGCAGTGACATGCCCTGCCCCCCCTCAGATCCACTCGGAGCGCAGTGTCACACCCTGCCCCCCTCAGAGCCACTCAGAGCCCAGTGTCACGCCCTGCCCCCCTCGGAGCCACTCAGAGCGCAGTGTCACACCCTGCCCCCCTCAGAGCCACTCAGAGCGCAGTGTCATGCCCTGCCCCCCTCGGAGCCACTCAGAGCGCAGTGACACGCCCTGCCCCCCTCGGAGCCACTCAGAGCGCAGTGTCACGCCCTGTCCCCCTTGGAGCCACTCAGAGCGCAGTGACACGCCCTGCCCCCCCTCGGAGCCACTCAGAGCGCAGTGACACGCCCTGCCCCCCCTCGGAGCCACTCAGAGCGCAGTGTCACGCCTTGCCCCCTTCGGAGCCACTCAGAGTGCAGTGTCACGCCTTGCCCCCTTCGGAGCCACTCAGAGTGCAGTGACACGCCCTGCCCCCCTCGGAGCCACTCAGAGCGCAGTGACACGCCCTGCCCCCCCTCGGAGCCACTCAGAGCGCAGTGACACGCCCTGCCCCCCCTCGGAGCCACTCAGAGCGCAGTGTCACGCCTTGCCCCCTTCGGAGCCACTCAGAGCGCAGTGACACGCCCTGCCCCCCCTTGGAGCCACTCAGAGTGCAGTGACACGCCCTGCCCCCCTCGGAGCCACTCAGAGCGCAGTGTCATGCCCTGCCCCCTTCGGAGCCACTCAGAGCGCAGTGTCATGCCCTGCCCCCTTCGGAGCCACTCAGAGCGCAGTGTCACGCCCTGCCCCCCCTCAGAGCGACTCAGAGCGCAGTGTCACGCCCTGCCCCCCCTCAGAGCCACTCAGAGCGCAGTGTCACGCCCTGCCCCCCCTCAGAGCGACTCAGAGCGCAGTGTCACGCCCTGCCCCCCCTCAGAGCCACTCAGAGCGCAGTGTCACGCCCTGCCCCCCCTCAGAGCCACTCAGAGCGCAGTGTCACGCCCTGTCCCCCTCAGAGCCACTCAGAGCGCAGTGACACGCCCTGTCCCCCTCGGAGCCACTCAGAGCGCAGTGACATGCCCTGCCCCCCCTCAGATCCACTCGGAGCGCAGTGTCACACCCTGCCCCCCTCAGAGCCACTCAGAGCCCAGTGTCACGCCCTGCCCCCCTCGGAGCCACTCAGAGCGCAGTGTCACACCCTGCCCCCCTCAGAGCCACTCAGAGCGCAGTGTCATGCCCTGCCCCCCTCGGAGCCACTCAGAGCGCAGTGACACGCCCTGCCCCCCTCGGAGCCACTCAGAGCGCAGTGTCACGCCCTGTCCCCCTTGGAGCCACTCAGAGCGCAGTGACACGCCCTGCCCCCCCTCGGAGCCACTCAGAGCGCAGTGACACGCCCTGCCCCCCCTCGGAGCCACTCAGAGCGCAGTGTCACGCCTTGCCCCCTTCGGAGCCACTCAGAGTGCAGTGTCACGCCTTGCCCCCTTCGGAGCCACTCAGAGTGCAGTGACACGCCCTGCCCCCCTCGGAGCCACTCAGAGCGCAGTGACACGCCCTGCCCCCCCTCGGAGCCACTCAGAGCGCAGTGACACGCCCTGCCCCCCCTCGGAGCCACTCAGAGCGCAGTGTCACGCCTTGCCCCCTTCGGAGCCACTCAGAGCGCAGTGACACGCCCTGCCCCCCCTTGGAGCCACTCAGAGTGCAGTGACACGCCCTGCCCCCCTCGGAGCCACTCAGAGCGCAGTGTCATGCCCTGCCCCCTTCGGAGCCACTCAGAGCGCAGTGTCATGCCCTGCCCCCTTCGGAGCCACTCAGAGCGCAGTGTCACGCCCTGCCCCCCCTCAGAGCGACTCAGAGCGCAGTGTCACGCCCTGCCCCCCCTCAGAGCCACTCAGAGCGCAGTGTCACGCCCTGCCCCCCCTCAGAGCGACTCAGAGCGCAGTGTCACGCCCTGCCCCCCCTCAGAGCCACTCAGAGCGCAGTGTCACGCCCTGCCCCCCCTCAGAGCCACTCAGAGCGCAGTGTCACGCCCTGTCCCCCTCGGAGCCACTCAGAGTGCAGTGACATGCCCTGCCCCCCCTCGGAGCCACTCAGAGCGCAGTGACACGCCCTGCCCCCCCTCGGAGCCACTCAGAGCGCAGTGACACGCCCTGCCCCCCCTCGGAGCCACTCAGAGCGCAGTGACACGCCCTGCCCCCCCTCGGAGCCACTCAGAGCGCAGTGTCACGCCCTGCCCCTCTTGGAGCCACTCAGAGCGCAGTGTCACCTACACGCACAACCCTAAGAGTTGCTCGGAGTGGGTCATGCATCAGTCTAAAGGGTCTGAGGTAGTTTAAAGGTCCTGAAGCTCCGACCACCGCTGCTGCTGCAGTGGCCATGGTCAGAAACCCTGGCCCTTTTGAATCACCAGACCCTGGGGCAGTTGCCCCTTTTGTCCTCCGTGTCAGCAGATCTGGCTGAGTTCTCCCTGTTGGAAATAGGGGTTTGCTTCTGAGAGGCTCTGGGTTATCATAGCTGTAAACTTGGTTTCACACCAAGAGATCCTTTCATGAGCTGCAAATGCTCATGGACTTAGTCCTCTCTCTTTGCTCCCTGCAGTCTTCCATTGCCAGCCTCTTCTCTCGCTCTTTACAAGTCTTAAAATTGTTCTGTCGACCAAGCTTTCTGCCCTGCTAGTCTGGGTCTCTGCAACATCATCCTTTCCTGTTTGCTGAATCCCAGTTGTTAGCAGTTCCTCTCTGCGTGGCTCTGATCCACAGCTATCATTGAATAGTCTCTCGCTGACTTCAGTGGACAGTGGATGATGCTTCTAGTGGGATAAGGCCAGCCCACCTCTGGGCTTTTGCCAGTTTTGTTCACAGCTTCATCAGTGACTTCAGACCCTTTTCTCTTCCTTTTCCCCAGGGTGTGAGGAAAGCCTTCTTCAGAAGCACTGTAGCTGGGTACCAAACCCAAAGTGCAGCTCAGAAGGAGAAGACCATGTTCCTTTTAGAATCCATTGGAGCCGCCTCACCGTCATCTCCCAAAGCTAAGCGAGCCACTGAACGTAAGTGGAGAGGCATTAACATTAGCAGTGAGACAATCAGAGGTCTGGGTCAATTCGGAAATTCACTCAGAGGTTTGGGGAGCATTTTCTGGAGCTTCTCTGTGACCACAGAGCCCAAGTCCTATTCTCCATTTCCCTTGGGCCAGCTACATGGGGCTGGAAATATAGAGGGCAGGTGAAAACAAGAGTCCCTCACAACATTTCTGGGACTTCCTGTCTTCAGGGGGCCAGAAATAGCCTGAAGAGTAGAATGTCATATGACCTTTAGGCAGCGCTCGGTCCACCTGGAGCCAGGAAGTGCAGCAACAGCAGAAAAATTCCAAGAACAAGTAAATAGCCTACCCAGCTCCCTCCACTGAAGTGAACATAGAGGACGGCAGTCTGGGCTGAAAGCCCTCAGCTCTAGTTGGTCAGTGAAAGAGATCACCATCAGTTTTTCAATTGAGACTGGCTGTTTTTCTAACAGCTCTGTTCTAGTATTGTTTGGAGGGAACTCTCCGGCCTGGGTTATACAGGAGGTCAGATTAGATGATCACAAGTGTCCCTTTTGTAGCCTTATAACATAGAAATCTGTGAAATTTTTCCTTCTGTTGTCAACAGAATGCCAGTCGGAATCTATCACTGCCAGCATTATCCAAGACCCCCTCTTCATTGTGCATTATGATACTAAAGGGCAGTTTGATGCATGCTTGAGTAATGAGGTTTTGGAAGCCAACCTGGTCCCCTTGCTGGAGCACCCTCTCCCAGAGGAGTACCTGGATGTCATGAAAAGAAAACTGAGTGAGGTAATGAAGAATATCTCAAAACAAGGCCACGAGAGACGGCTGAGCTCCAAGTTAACACACAGTCTTTTCAGGCAGAGAGCGCGCTGTCGGAGATTTTCAGCTTTGGGAGTAAACGTTGTGGGGAAAGTTTTCTGACCAGGACCGAGGATGTGCAGATTGGGCGGGTGGGGTAGGGATGTTCATTTCTGCATCCTGAAGTACTATATCAGAGTAAACGTGCTGGCTGAGGGAACTGGGGTTGTAAGACCACTGCCTCAGGAAATGTCTCTCAGTGTAGTTGGGGCTCTGTCTGTGCTTCCTGCCTCTGGGACACAGGGAAAATGTGTGGAAATGGCAATGCCAAAAGCATAGAGAGACCTGTGTCTGTACCATCCTCCCCTCATAGGCAGACATGGTTCTGTTGTTTCCTGAACAAGGGCCTGTGTCTTTATTCCACGTGTGCTCACCCCTGGTAAACAGAGTGTGTTCTCTGTGCCATTGCCTCTTCTGTGGCCCCAGAGACACAATGAGGGAGAAGCCATTGTCAAAAGCTACTCCTGATGCCTCTCAGTGCTATGGCACAAGATAAGGGATTATGAAACATGCCAGAGGCATGAGGCAGACCTAATTCAAGAGCAGCATGTTGGAGCTCAAATGGGGATCCAGGGCTGAATTTTGTAGCATGGGTCCATCCCTTTCTAAAACAATAATGTGGTCTTTTTTCTCATTTACAGTGCTTTGGGTATCATTTGCTCAGAGGGATGGGATTAGGTCACGGACCGGGGTGGCAGAAGGAATGTGCAAAGGAGAATTCGAGTGAGAGGCAAGGAGGGCTGCGGGGGATAGTGGGAGAAAGAGGGGGAAGGAAGACGGAATGGCGATATAGGAGAAGGAAGGAGGAATTGCAGGTCTGTTTATGGTGGGGGGACACAAAGGGTATGAATGCACATGAACACCTATGTCCGGGTTTGTCTCCCTTCCTCCCCGCTGCGCTGTGCAGAGAGCCTGCAGGGCATGATGGAGGAACTCATGGCACCCTGGGAGCTGTAGTTCTTAGGCTAACTCCCTGCCTACAGAGCTGACCCTGGAGCAGGGAAGGGACAACATTTCCCAGCATGCCATTGACTGCCAGCAACAGGAAAGGGAGGGGTCCACATTTACACAAGAACACAGACATACCCACAAATTCCTGTGTGTGGGCCAGAAGAGGGCATCACAGAGAGGAGCAAGGAAGAGGAAGTAGAATGGTCGAGAGGTGAAGTAAAAAGCTGAATCAAGGTAAAAAAGAGTTGGATGCAAAATCAGGGCTGGAGAATAGGCAAGGGTGAGCAGTCCAAGGGAGCCCGCCCTGGTGTTAATGGTCTGACTGGGTAAATGTTGGTGTTCTGCAATGGGGCTCACATGCCTGATTTCGGGGGTTGGCTGCCCGTCTGACTAGAGCAGCTCAGCTCAATACGAGGGTTCGTCATCAGAAATTAGCCGAGAGCTATCAGAGAGACAGAAGATGCTGGGGAGCAGTAGGGCAGTGGTAAGAGTAAGTGGGGTACAGAAGCCAAGAGAGTGCTGCCTCTGGGCACGAGAGAGAGGTAAAATCAAGTTTTCTCAACTACTTGGAATTAGCCTCCATGTTTCGCACACAGTTAGCAATGCAGCATGTTCACGGACGCTTCGTTTGCTAATGAGTCGCTCCGGAACTTACAGATTTATCCAGCTGGGATCCCAGAGGACCAGTTAAAGCTGCTCGGTCAGTTATCCCGCCTCTACGATGGGAATGAGATCAGCAAGTGGAGAGTGACATCCAGTGACACGCTATCAGCCTTACTGGACCCATCCAGTGGACGCTGGAAGGCATCGGAGGTAAAATGCCAGTAGGTGTTAACATGGCTGTTGATGTGATAGTGTGTGATCCCACAGTCAGTAGGTAACAGACATGGAAGGGGTTGCAAATCTAAGGAAGGCAGTGTCCTTAGCTGATGGAAGTGAAAGCTCTGACTTGTGGGTTTCTTGCTAGTTTCAATCTTTTAAATACAACAGCAGTGATTCTCTCCTGCTCTACATATAAATTCTCATGGCCCATTTGCACCAGCCCCAGCCCATCAACGTATTTTAGAGCAGCTTATGGGCTGCTCTGCTACGTCCTAACTGGCTATTGCTTCCCTGCGACTCTAGGCCCATTGTGAATTGGTACAGCAAATGCACACTCCAACCTACCCGCTTCTGCTTCCAGCATGCACCATAGACCAGGCTGTGGAGGGGCAATGGAAATAGGAGCCAGATGCAAGGAGAACTTTAATTGGCAGGCAAGGAGAGAATCTAAGCCAATATTTAGGAAGATGGTTACAATGCAGGCTTGTATTTAACAGGCCTGGTGTGAGAGGTGAATGTTGAGGAGAGTTATTTGAAGGAGGGGACAGCACCTACAGCTTGTACAGAGCCCGGGTGCATTGGCCAACATATGTAAAGGTCTGGGTAGACATTCCTCCTCTCACTTTGGCTGCGGGAGCTGGAACAAGTTAGTTTTTCGGTTCCTGACAGAAGTCGCCTGCAGTGTTTGTAGCAGTTTCTGTACTGCACTTGTGTCTTTTGTAGGCAGTGTTTGTAATTCCGAAATAAATTCACTTTCTTTAACTCTGTTTTCCAGGCCAAGCAACTGATCACTAGATACTTGGATCTGGGGGGCACCTTAACTGGACCCTTACTTCAGAGAATTGGTGGTCGAGATCTATGCGGGCTGGATGATAATCAGATTAATAAAATAAACCCAGAAGCAATTGGGTAAATCACCTTTAGAAATGGCCAGGGCACTTGTATTTCATGAGAGAATCTTCTGACTCACACGAAAGCTGAGTTGTGGTGGACAAAACTCCCACGTTTCAGAGTCTGTGGTAATGAGTGTTCCTGAAACCCTTCCAGAATTTGGACACCTCTTGGGTCTGCAAAGCTGGGTAGGAGATATCATGAGAACCAGCTTGTAGCTGGGCACCAGTAGATTGAACATAGAACTGGGAATCAGGCAGCCTGGGTACCTACCACTGATTTACAGCGTGACCTTGGGCAAATCACTTAACCTCCCTGTGCCTTCTGAGAATTAACCCTTTCAAAGGGACCAGCTACTCGGTGTAAGCAATAATTGTGCTCATAAGAGCTGCAAGATTTGCCTGCTACAGCGCAGGGCTGGTTCTAGGATCCATTACTGGGGAGGGAGATGTGGGTAGTTTAAGGCCCTGGATGGTGCTATCAAAAAAACCAGACAACCTTCTGAGTCCAGAGGCTAACTGGCCCATTACAAAACCTTGGATTTTAAGAGCTTTCGAAAGTAAAATGCAGATACTGTATCAATACTTGCTCTGATTTATAATTTCTATAAGGGATGAGATGTCGCCAAAGGGCTTCTATTCCTCTACTTAACATGGGATAACTGTACAGATTTTGCACTTTTTGAAACAGTTTGGGGCTCCTTGAAGATTGTGGGTTTTTTTAGGGGGCGTGGTGGGGGCAGAGTGTGGAGAATTGAGTGTGGAGAATTTCCTCTTTACCCTGCCCCTCTCCCAGTAGTGAGAAGCCTGCTACAGTGGTTAGAATGGTACAAAGAATAAACAATTACAATCAACCTGGACTAAGACCTTTGGAAAGAAAATGCCAAAAAACAATTGGAGTGAGCTAATTGAAAACCAGTTGTGACAGAGTCCTGGGGTGATGCCTGAAAATAAATGAGATCCGTGCTTGCACTCTAACATCATAGCCAAAAAAACAAACCCTGCAATTTTGGGCTGCTCATGAAGAATCATTCTGGGCCAAATTCTTTGCTGTGCTGAGTTCCTACTCAGCAGGGGGGCCAAAGGGAGCTGCCAGCATTCTCAGTTTATTAGCCCCTAGTCTCAGGCTGACATGGCTTTCCCTGTTTAGGATCAAGGAGTAAATCATCCATCCACTTAGCTCTGGCCCTTGGGAAGGTTCACTTGTTCACAGGACCACGTCTTGATTCTTCAAGACAGGACCCACAGACTGAAACATGCATTTTTTTCCTTCACCTAGGGATGCTGGGAAATTAGACATTTCTTCTTGTTCACAAAGCAAGAAAGATCAGCTGTATGCAAAAGCCCACCAAGCGTTCGCTCGCCACACTGGAACCGGTGCTTACTACCCTTTAATTCAGCCGTATTTAGGTAGATATGTAAACTTTTCCCTTCTTTTATTCCAGTGCAGCAGATACAGTACGGGACTATTCCCCACCTCATCCCACCTCCTCCCTAGATTGCCATAACCACATGAGATTAGAAAGAGCATTTTATATTCACTATTAATATTTATAAAATACATGCAGTAACAGCCCTGCCCCCCTGTTTGGAAAAAGCTACTGCCTCTACAAGTTTATTAACAGCTCTCTCTTTTTTAAGGTGGGGCGCCAGTAAAGGATCTGGAAGACTTAGCGGGATCTAACATTGCCATGCATATCGACACATTTACATCCTTAAAACCCAGTGAGTTGCAGGTATGTTACCAAATTCGTTGAATGCTCTTTAAACTGCTGGCTACTGCCTAGCAGAAGATCCCAAATTCATTGCTACCGACTGTCCCCGCCATTTTCCTGCTGTAAGGCTCTCTAGTGGAATGTCCATCTGTGCAATGCCACAGACCAGCTGGTGCAGTGAGGGCCAGACAGAGAAAGGAGGGGTGTATTATTTTATTGTGCTGGTAGCACCACTGATATTCAATGTTCTCAAGAGCTGATTCCTTACGGTGATGTGATTTAATAGGAAAGTAACTGTGCTGCCCAGTCAGAAGGGAGAGATTTGGGATGCTGTGTCTTGAATAGTTTTTTCAAAAAAATGTTGTTCTTTTTCAATATCATATTAGAAAAAATAGACTCCAGTTGTGAGAGTGAACATTTTCATAAATGCATTGCAGAACCTCAGTGTCCAGAATGTGAAAAATTTGCTTGGTGTAAACCTCCCTGATCTCAAACAAGCTGAAAATCATCCATCGGTGACCAACTGGATTCAGAGGCACTATCAGTCAGAACTGGACAACATCCTGGGCATCAGTCTGCGTGGGGGAATGCCAGGGCCGATCTCAATGGCAATAGCTAGCAGTGTGACTTCTGCTACCCCTGACATCAGTACAAGCCTGCCTGCCACCACCTACGGTGTCACCGCCCGCAACACCACCTCCCCACCTGCTACCATCATCCCGCTTGCTAGCATCCACAATATCACTACTGCCCACAAAACCACTTTCCCACCTACCACCACCTACAATGTCACCACCACTCACAGCACCACCTCTACACCTGCTATAATCATTCCATTTGCTATCACGCACAATACCACCACTTCAGACAACACCACTTCCCCACCTGCCACCACCTACAATGTCACCGCCACCTACAACACCACCTCACTGCTTGCTACCATCACCCCACTTGCTTCCATCCACAATTTCACTGTTACCCATGATACCACTTCCCCACGTGAGACCACCTACAATACCACCACCACTTACTCACCTACCACCACCTACAATGACACCACCACCGACCACACCACCACTGACAACACCACTTCCCCACCTGCTACCACCCACTATGCCACGTCTCCACCTGCTACCATGACTCAGCTTGCTACCATCCACAATACCACTACTACCCACAACACCACCTCCCCATCTGCCACCACCTATGATGATGCCACCGCCAACATCACTACTACTGACAAGACCACTTCCCCACCAGTTACCACCTATAATACCACCACCTCCAACACTATATCTCCACCTGCTACCATCACTCTGTTTGCCACCATCCGCAATACCACTACTACCCACAGCACCACCTCCACACCTGCCACCACCTATGATGACACCACCACTTCCCTAACTGTTACCACCTACAATACCACCACTTCCAATACCACCTCTCCACCTGCTACCATCACTCTGCTTGCTACCATTCACAGTACCACTGTTACCCACAACACCACAACCCCATCTGCCCCTGTCTACAATGACACCACCACCGACCACACCACCACTGACAACACCACTTCCCCACCTGCTACCACCCACTACGCCACGTCTCCACCTGCTACCATGACTCAGCTTGCTACCATCCACAATACCACTACTACCCACAACACCACCTCCCCATCTGCCACCACCTATGATGATGCCACCGCCAACATCACTACTACTGACAAGACCACTTCCCCACCAGTTACCACCTATAATACCACCACCTCCAACACTATATCTCCACCTGCTACCATCACTCTGTTTGCCACCATCCGCAATACCACTACTACCCACAGCACCACCTCCACACCTGCCACCACCTATGATGACACCACCACTTCCCTAACTGTTACCACCTACAATACCACCACTTCCAATACCACCTCTCCACCTGCTACCATCACTCTGCTTGCTACCATTCACAGTACCACTGTTACCCACAACACCACAACCCCATCTGCCCCTGTCTACAATGACACCACCACCGACCACACCACCACTGACAACACCACTTCCCCACCTGCTACCACCCACTACGCCACGTCTCCACCTGCTACCAGGACTCAGTTTGCTACCATCCGCAATACCACTACTACCCACAACACCACCTCCACACCTGCCACCACCTACAATGACACCACCACTTCCCTAACTGTTACCACCTACAATACCACCACCTCCAACACCACCTCTCCACCTGCTACCATCACTCTGCTTGCTACTATTCACAGTACCACTGTTACCCACAACACCACAACCCCATCTGCCCCTGTCTACAATGACACCACCACGGACTACATCACCACCATTGATAACACCATGTCTCCACCTGCTACCATCACCCCGCTTGCAACCATCCACAATATCACTACTACCCACAATAACACTTCCCCACCTGCCACTGCCTACAATACCAGCACTACCTACGAGCATACCTCCGCACCTGCTATTGTCACCCCACTTGCTACCTTCCACAATACCACTACCTCCTATAATACTACCTCCCCAACTGCTATCACTCCAGTGCTGACCATCCATAAGACCACTGCCACCCACAATGTCACATCCATGCCTGCTACCACCCACAATATTACCATCCTACCTGCTACTATCCACAGCATCATCACCCCAGCTGGCATCACCCACATCACCACCACCCTACCAGCTACCATCCATAGCACAACCCACAATACCACCTTCATCACCTCCCCCAAGAAGCCTGTTACTCCCTCCCCACCCAAACCAAACTCCACCTCTCCCTTTCCCATGATCTTCACATCCACCCAAAAAACTGTCCTCACACCCGCTGCCAGCACCACAACGTCCACCAGCAATATTACTCTTCTCTCAACAGCCACCACTCCCACAAGCCCTGCCAAGACTGGTGTTCCACCTGCATCGGCCACAACTCTAATCCCACCTAAGACAGCCACTAAAAAAACAGCTACCAACACAACCTGGCTACCAAAGCCCACACCTGCAGGATACATCATTCTTGAACCAGCTACTGGTATGTATCCCTACATTGCACAAAAGTTAGAAAGAAGGAAAGTCTCAGGAAACAATCCCAGGGAAAAATACACTAGTCATTAGAGTCTCTTGATGACCAGCACCAGAATATGCATTAGAACAACAGAATGGCCACACTGGGTCAGACCAAGGGTCCATCAAGCCTAGTAGCCTGTCTGCCAACAGTGGCCAATGCCAGGTGCCCCAGAGAGAATTAACAAAATCATTGAGTGATCCCTCCCCTGTTGCTCATTCGCAGCTTCTGACAAACAGAAGTTAGGGACGTCTTCTAGATGCAAGAAATAGGTCTTCCATGCTTCTCTGCAATGCGTTAGGCCACAGCTGGAGTACTGTGATCAGCTGTGGACTTTATATTTTAGGAAAGATGTGGAGAATTTGAAAAGGGTCCAGGGAAGAGCAACTAAAATGATTAAAGGTCTAGAAAGTATGACCTATGAGATGAGGTTAAAAGAACCGGGTTTGTTTAGTTTGAAAAAGAGAAGGCTGAGAGGGGCTATGAGAGCAGCTTTCAGGTACCTAAAAGGGTGTTACAAGGAGGAAGGACAGTTATTCTCCTTAGCCTCTGAAAACAGGACAAGAAGCAATGGGCTTAAATCGCCGCAAGGAAGGTTTAGATTGGTCATTAGGAAATCCTTCCAAACTGTCAGTGTGGTTAGTTACTGGAATAAATTGCCAAGGATGGTTGTGGAATCTCCATCATTGGAGATATTTAACAACAGGTTAGATAAATATGTAACAGGGATGATAGAGGTGGTGTTTGGTCCTGCCATGAGGGCAGGGGACTGGACTTGATGCCTTTTGAGATCCCTTCCAGTTCTAGTGTTCTATGACTCGATCCCTGCCCATCCTGGATAACAGCCCATGGATGGACTTATCTTCCATGAATCTATCTAGCACTTTGTTTTTCATGCTGTTCTTAGCAAGGGATCCTGTCACCAATTGCAACTCAAGCAATGACACCCCACAGGGGACTGCTGTCATTTCACAGTCTGCATGCATTGCAGTGCA
Organism: Carettochelys insculpta; assembly: GCF_033958435.1. Taxonomy (NCBI): domain Eukaryota; kingdom Metazoa; phylum Chordata; order Testudines; family Carettochelyidae; genus Carettochelys; species Carettochelys insculpta. Next base: position 35,407,305 of record NC_134152.1, read on the forward strand.
GTCAGGCAGGTCTTAGCACATATCTGCACATGCTCTGGATATGTCTTTACTGCAGAGTTGCCCTGGGCGCTTAGTCAGGTTTTAGTGCCACCTTCTCTGCCATCGTCACCCAAGAACCTCAGCTCAGGGTTTGGAGGTGCATGTGGCTTCAGTGGGCTTACACAATTGGAGTTTTTGAGCCTAGGCTGCAGGTTCATGGGCCAGAATGTACTTATTTTGCAGTGTGGCTGGATTACTGGAAGGCTGGACACCTCCCAGGGCATTCCCACTCTCCTCCTGGAAAGACAGACAATTCTTCTGCGATGGGCACAATCACCTGGGAAAGAATCCTAGAGCACAAAGGATCTGGGACCAGGCCCCCAGACCCACATGAGCGTGGGAGGACCCAGTAAGGAAGCAGCAGGGCTTTGCAGTGGGGCTGCTCACCCCTGGGCTGAGCTAAGGGGGTGCGAGGAGGCAGTGTAGACTTAGATGTCTTGTGGGCCCCAGCCTCTGCCAATATGAGCTCTTATTGTTCAACTGGCCTCAGTGGAGCTGCAGCTAATCACACTGGCTGAGCATATTCTGAGTGCATTTAGTGCTCCTGAAGGTAGATTTTAGCAGGCTAAGGGTGGAAGCCCCATAAGCATGCACCAAACATAATGGAGGCTGCAGCAGTTGTAGGGCAGCGTCCTCATCCTCACCCCGCTCAAAGCCCCTCCTAGAGAAACTCACTGAGACACAGGAGAGGTCAGGACCCCGATTGTCAACCATGGCCTTGTTGCTAAGGCTACATCCAACAGGGTACATGAGCACCACATTAGCATATTGTTAGGCCACATACACCCTGATTCCCCCAATTCATTGCATGTCGGCCACTCAAGCAAACAGTATTTGGTAGCGATTACATAGCACTATGTAATGTAAGGAGGTGGGAGGTGAAGCACAGGAACTGAAATGGAGACACCCTTGTCACACCATGCTGGAGCACAGGTGGGGAATTACACAAAAGAATTCTTATATGGCTTTTGCTCTGCAAGGCTTTATTGTATTATACAGATTGACTCTCTCTCATCCGGCACTTCTTTCATCCAGCAGCAGCCATGATCTGGCATGTTTTTAGTTAGCTGGATGACCACTTTTCAGGGGTGTGTCCAAGTTTCCCGTGGTCCCATAAAGAGTGTTTGCATCCGCCAGTCCTGGCTTTCAGTATTCTGTGCTGTTCTTTAGCTGTAATTTACCCCGAAATGTCTTCTAAGCTCCTGGTAAGCAGTGGAAGTGTTGGTAATGCTATTAGACAATACTGACCTTCTCTGGTTTGGCAGATTCTCTTGTTTGGCACCAGTCAAGGCCCATGGTTGCCAGTCTAGAGAGGTTCAACCTGTAGTAGAAAGAGCTGTCTTCTCTGCTCAGTGGAGACTGATGTGGCTTGTCTGAGCTGAGTGGGTTTACTCCTGCCTCACATCGGTAATACCACCACTGCCGCCACCACCAGTATCACGAGCCCAGCTGCCTGAGGGGAGAATCAGGCCTAGCACAGGAAGTTCTAGTTCACCACGCTTCCCAGTGGTGGGGTTCTGTGACTGTTGAGCTGCTGTGTGACGTTAGGGGCTGTATGAGAAACAGGGCAACACCGCCTTCCCTGTCTGTGTACATCACCCCCGCTCAGGAGTGCCTGGTTGCCACACTGTTCCCATCAGCCCTCCTTCAGGATTTCAGGTCTGATCGTGCTATTCACATGGACAGTCCAAGTAACTCTGATCTTTATTCTTTCCACCATCCAGCGGCAGGAGCCAAACAAGATTTCAGCTTCCTGCACACCCTGGCTGCTACCATCAGCATCGCTTTTGTGAGAAGGTTCCTTTAATTCCACTGTCAGAGGCTCTTCCTTCACTGTATTCTTCCCTCCTCAATTCCTCCCCTGCCCCAAAGCAGCTGAGTCGGCAGCTACAGGTTCTTCAGACACCCTCCACCCCAGGGAAGCAGCGACATCATGAAAAGCAAACTCATTCAGGACGTCAAGCGGCTGAAGCACCGTCACACCTGTGTCCCTGGGGAGCTGCAGTCCTCCCTGGAAAAAAAGGAACCCGCATTAGCATTAAGCCAAATAACACATTATGGCTCAGCTGTTTGTAGCAAGTTGCTAAGATGCCATGGGAGACAAGAGTAGGACAAGAGCCCGAGCCCCAGCCCAGGCCCAGAAGCAGCAGCATCCTGAGAATCCTCCAAGGATTCTTCCATTTGGCTCACTCTGCTCCATCCATCCATGGGCATGCAAATCCCAGAGCAGTGCCTTCTCTGCACGGTCTTGGCCAGCAAGGGTGATGCCAGCTCAGCGTGTTACCTGGAAGAATGTCTGTTTGTGCAGGAGGTTGCAGGGGATGAAGGACGGGGTGAAACACTGATTCAGTTGGAAATAAACGGGGCTCTGGTAAGGCGGATGCTTGCTGGTACAACTCTACTGGTTTCAGCAGAGAGAGATGCCAGCTCTAACTTTGACCTAGCGGCCTGTGCATGACACAAGAATGACAAACAAAACTGACACAGCCAAGCCAGTGGCTGGTATAAATTGCCCCAGTGCCACAGAAGGTGGAGGAGCTGCAGCAATTTACACAGCCATGATTGTGTTGGGGGTGGGGGCATCCCACTTCTCCAGCCCAAAAACAAGCGTTAAAGCCAGTTGACTTGGAGGTCCACTCTGCTGTTACCATCACCGTGCCAGGGTTCAGTGTCACCGTCTGGCTAACTGGAACCTGCCCAGGAGCCAGTTTCAGTTCTGAAAGCTTTAGGGTTTCAGGCCGAGCCGGCGTGAGCCTGGAAGACGTGTCTGCTCGATAAGTACGAGTCATAAGAGTATGAGCCGTTGTATTGTGTGTGGGTTGGGCTCCCTGTTGAAGTGACAAGGCGCTCCAGTCTGCTTCTGCGTGGAGTTGTACTTCCGGCCTGACTAAAGCAATCCCAGGCCCTGGAACCAAACAGCCAGGGGGCCCATACACATGCACAAACCACAGCTCCAGCCCCTCCGCCATTTGGGCAGTCTGCGCCTGTGCCAGCAGATGTCCAGTGAGCCGCTGGCTGCACGGCTGGCCACATGCTTCGGGCGCAGCCAGGGCTCCAGCGTGCCCACTAGGTAGGGTTGCCAACTGTCTACCCATGCAAACCCATTGTCTGCCCCTTCCCAGAGACCACCTCCTGTCCTTCCCCTTCTCTGAGGCGCCACCTCCTCTCACACCATCCTCCTTCAGTCATACGCCAGACAGAGGCAGGGCCTTCACTCTGGGAGGGATTTTGGGTGTAGGAAATGTGAGGGGTTGGGCTCCGGGAGGAAGTTTAGATGCCTGCTGCTGGCTCAGGAGGTTGGGGTGCAGGAGAGGGTCGGGGGGGCACCGCTTACCTCAGCTGCATCCCAAATGTGACTAGCACACCCCTCTGACAGCAGGACGGGACATCTGCCTTAGCCCTGCTGGTGACAGTGACAGCTGGGGGTCTCTGGACTCCACAGGCCCACTCCTGGAGTAAGGCACTGCTCACTGGAAGAGGATCAAATCAGGCTTAGACTATAACCACAACAGTGGCATATATCCATCTGAACGCTTTGCCAGACGTCCAACCTGTGTATTTAATTTGCTTTATTTTGGACTTATGCAACATCTTTGATCAGGATTTGTTCAAGCCGTGCCAAAGCCACCTCAGTGGGGATGTTTATTGGGAAGAGTGCATAGGGGATGTCATTTTAATGCAGTATAGGAAACAGCAAGTAAAATATTCTACTTTCTCCTAATTGTAGCTGCCCCAGGCTTTGTACAGTGATTTCCATTTAAGATGTCTTTCTGCTTCATTTTAATAAAATATGCCACTGCCTTTCATGTCGTGTTTTGCGTTTCTCCCACGGTTTAGAAATGCAAAAGCTATTTCTGTATATCACCACCAAACAGGCTTGACTTCTCAATTGTACATCCCAAAAACTCTCCTCTAACTTATCTCTAGTGACATCTGTGGAGGGAAAAAATGATGAGGTGAACTTCAGGAAGAGTCTCTTCACTCCAGATCCTCTTGCTTCATAATTTGTTAACACACGGGCTGAAGAGATTCTTATACAGGTTGAACCTCTCTAAACCCAGATTCTCTGGTCTGGCAACTGACCACAGATGTTCCTGGACCAAAGCACCCTGGTGGAGGACCAGCGGCAGGGAGCCCTGACAGCCTGGGATCCAGGAGGCTGGTGGCTGGTCACAAGCAAACACTGTCTGGGAGGCCAGTAGCAGGGGGACCAGAACTGACTTCCCATAGTCCAAGCTCCTTTGGTTGGGACCGGTCAGGTCCTGAAGGCGCTGGTGCAGGGAAGTCCAAACTGTATATCTTGCTGAAGGCAAGTCAGTGGGGCTATTAAACTGAAGGAGTGTTCACCCACGTGAGGAAAGGTTGCACAGACTAACCAGAAGCGAGGAGTACTTGCGGGGCTTGCATTAGACATGCAACTGGGGTGGTCAAAGGTTACACATAGGGGTGGAGTTCTAGGGATAATCATGGGGCTACCTGCCACAAAAAGTTTCTCTTTTAACAAAATGGCATTTTCTGATGAAAAACGGATGCACTGAAAATTCCCCAGGCAGCTCTGCTTTGAACCCTGCAGCCCAACTCCAGGGCCTGCCCATGGTGTGGATAATCCTTTTTATCTCTGAACATCTGGGCTGTTCTCACATCCCCTGCAAGTGACATTATGTGCAGGAGTAGTAGGATCAACTGAGCTGCCTTCTATTGCATCGTCCGTCTTCCATGTCCACTGAGGTTGGGGGACCCTGTCTGGGGGCATGGGCAGGGAGTGGCACCCTCCTTACAGCACCCTGGCTGGCCACAAGCCACTTATCCTGATTCTTTGAGAGTGCCAGTAGCAGAATAGGAAGCTGGGGGTATCTGATTGTGTTGCCGTCTCTGCCCCCAACCAAATACAGGGAAACTAGCCAGCGACTGAAGACCTCAGTGTCTCCCAGGTGCTCTGTCCCATGCCTACTGCTGTCGGAGTACAGTAAAACGTGGCTAAAACCTGTCTTATCTGTCACTGGTAGTACATGCAGAGGGACCTAGTTATAGTCACAGGTCTGCATTTACAAGGATCTCAAGTTATGCACACAACTACCTCATCCCATATGTGTCCTCTCCTATTCCAGCCCCAGGGTTTGTTGCAAACACTCACTGAGTCGTGGCCCTAGTTAGACAATAAATTGGTAGGAGAGGCTCCAGGTCTCCTTTCCCCTTCCAGGCAGCCCCTGGCACACCCTGGCCACAGCAGAAATCACAACAAAGGCTTGTTACACAAAGTTGTACGACTCTTGACTCCCAGTGCTCAAGGCATGGTCATTAATCCCTCAGCGCGTGACTGGGTTTGGTGTCCAGCATTGGTTCCTGGCTACATAGAATGGGCAAGCTAGTCAAACAGCTTAGGTGACTCATTCAGGCCATTAGGGACAGTCACATGTTTTCAACACTCACTGATGTGCAAAATAGCTCAGGGTCTAAGAGAGGATGAAACTCTCCCCAGCCAGAAGAAGAAAGAGCGGAACAATTTCCACTTTTGCCAGCAAGGGCAAAGGGTGATTCTTCTGTCAGCCACGTGAGGAACTCCTGATGGTTTGTTTTAGCCAATATAATTTAGCCCCTGTTCTGTTCATTGTAGAACTGAGCAGGGCTATATTAAACCTGCCATCTTGCTTCTGCAATGTTTAGCCCATGACTTTTATTTCTAACCCACAAGGAAAATGCAAAAGAGGAAAACCTCACACAACATAGAGAAAAGCTACAGAGATTGAAGGACAACCTCTGGGGTGCTTCTGAGGCTTTGACCCAAGACAGAGTGAAGTGGAGGAGACTTGTAGATGATCTCTGCCTCCACTCGGTGCACAAGGGTTTAAGTTATGTGAGTCAAATCACCCAGCAATTTTAATGCCCTGTCTACAGATCCTTGCAGTGCACAGCCAGCCAGCTTTTGATAAATACATTCTTAACCATGTACAATATCCTGAAACCAGCCCATCCTCTAACCCCTTTGCCTACTAGGCTAATACAATTCACTTTGCATGCTACGATTGAGACAATTTACTATTTGCGTTGTGTGGTAGGACTTACAGGCCCCAGTCATGGACCAGGATACTAGGCACTAGGTGCTGTACAAATGCAGAACAAGCAGATGGTCCCTGCTTGGAAGAGCTCACAGTCCTGTTTGCTAACTGAACGGCTACTTATTATAATGAATACAAAAAAGGAAAGCAGTGAAGGTGACCATTGCTCTGCCACATGGTTGCCTGCTGCTTTTGGTTTCTCCCTCAGTTATACGTTTCTGTGACAGCTGAGAAATCAAGATCAAGTTCTGTCTTCCCACTTGCTGGGATGAAGATTTTCACAACAGGAACAAAGTCAGCAGAAAACTTAGAAGCAGCACAGGCAGGAGCTGGAAAATGCTGAGGCTGGTACTAAGAGAGGCTGATGCTGGCCCTAGAAAAACAAGAAAAATAACAGCTGAGGAACCAAAAGCTCAGCAGCCATAGAAATCCATCATTTCCCATCCTAACTGGTCGCGTCCAGGGAAGATCTGTTAACCCCTGACTGGGATTTTGGAACAATGGAAATATCCCCTTCAAATCACTGGCCTCATTTTCACTCAGCAGCCAACACATGCTGGAATGGGATGTTTCTGAAGGCCTAAGTTAGTTCTCTGGAGCCCTCCAGCCAGAAAGGATGTTTTCCATAAAGTTGTTGGGTTACTTATCTGAAGACTGGGCTTTACTGCCTAGATTCAAAGTCCTGGTCAATTACAGCACAGAATCATGAAGTCAGACATGCCAGTGGGAAACTTCCTAGCCAGAAATTATCATGCTTGTTGGCTCCCTGTTGTGTTAGAAACATGAGTATTTAAGCAACACTTGTGGAAAACCAAACCCGTGTATTTCATACTTTCCAGTTTGGGGGAGATAGTGATATAGCCATCTGGTATTCCCCCACTGAGCCCAATGCGCAGCTTATCCAGCTCGGACTGCCTCTGCAAGTGGATCCAGTCCCTGGCAGGTGAATTGTATTGTTGCTTTACCAGATCCTGGAGATTTAGCCCCAGCAAGCCTTTGACATCTCCAGCTGTTAGGTTCTAGGGGGAAAGCAAATTAGCACTGTTGAGGGCACACTTTTCAAAGGGGGCTCCTGGACTGCGATGTAACACTGGCCAATAATATTTCTGGCTCATCCCAAAACTAGAAGGTGTGGGAAGTAACCAGGCCTGCTGATGGAGGGGGGCATGGGAGGGGAAAGAAAGGGGACAGTTGCCCTGGTCCCAGTGATTCAACAGGGCTGAGAGCTCCTGGCTGCCGCCATTGCTACTGCAGCAGCAGCTGCTGCTCTGGGCCCTTTAAATCACCACAGGATTCCCAGGTGGTGCTGAAGGGCTGGCAGTGGGAAGGTAGCCCCAGCCCCACCCCTTGCACCCAAAGCCCTGCACCTTCTGGGAGCATGGAGCCAGCTCCCACAACCAAGCCCAGCAATTCTGTTCCATTTTAGGGCAGGCATTATCTTTTAAATAAGTATTTGTAAAGTGCTTAGCACAATATGGTCCCTGTCCCACCCATTGCTGCTGCTACTAGAGAGTCTGATCTTGGGAGAGCCATGAAATCTGGACAAACACCCAGAACGAGGCTCCATCCCAGCCTCATGCTGGCCTCACTCCACTGAGTCTGATGGAGTGTCTCAACTCAGCCTATGGGGGAGTGACTCCTGAATGACACAAGCATATGCAGGCTCAGAAGCAGCCAGTCAATGCATCTCAAGTGCGTGTGCGGGAACAATTTTTCACAGCCCAGCCAGACTCACCAACACAGAGTCCTTTTTCAAGCTCATGAAGGTTCTGATATCCATGTTCACGTTATCATTGCTGAGAGCGCTGAGATCTTCTCCAGGTGCGCCAGCTGGGGCAGGAAAACAACAAATTAAAGCAAACCCAGCCATCACGGCAGATGTCGTGAGACAAACCCAAAGGGATTCCCAGGCAAGAACTTGGAAATCAACGAAGTCATTCCAGGGGTGATGGGGGGGGCCTCCATGTTCAGCGATTGTGTAGTGTGCAAATAGTTGCAGACCCATTAGAAGCAGACCATTCCCACTCTTCTTAGACCTTATTAGCCAGATACTGATGCTCGGACAGCCCAGACCTGTGATTTACAGCTTCCTGGGATGTGCAGCCTTCATGAGCCAGGGGCGCGCAGCAGAACTCTCCCCTAGACATGGATACTAACTCATTGCGCCACTACCTAGGGCTTGTCCTGCTTCAAGTTGCCCCATCAGACTGAATACAGCTGCATCATTCTCTGCAATGAGCATCCCCCACCCCTGTGGAGCCCAGCAGAAGTGTAAATAGGGCTTCAACAGTGTTTGATGTACAGGTTGAACCTTTGTAGGCCGCTGGCACCCTTGGGACCTGACTGGTGCTAAACAAGAGAATTTGCCAGACCATGGGAGGTCAGTATTATCTAGCAGCATTACCAACACTTCCACTGCTTACTGGGCTCTTAGAAGACATTGAGGGGAAAAATCAGAGCAAAATAACAGCATAGAACATTGAGAGGCAGGACTGGGGGCTGGAAACAAACTTTATGGGACCACAGGAAACTTGGCCACATGGATGATAAGTGATTGTACAGCTAATTAAAATCATGCCAGGTCATGGATGTTGCTGGATCAGAGTGTGCCTGACTAGAGAGGTTTAACTCATACAAATTGGGGAAGGGGTAGATTTCAAACCAGGCAGATTTTCACTCCCTTGATCCTCTGTGAAAGTTCTCCACTCTAAACCAAAACCTCAGGTCCAGCCCTCCTGAAACTTCACTCCCCCACCCCACCCCACCCCAGTCCCAACTCTCTCAAACGTTCCGATCTGGACTCAGCTGGAAGGCTCAGCCCATCTCTACTGTCAGTACCACTCTGTGTTGGCCACCTAGTGCTTCTGCTTACGTAGATATGGTTTGATGAGGTTGTAATAAGCCGGGGGCTGGTTGCGTTGCTCGGAGAAAGCTTGTTTAGCTTTGGGGTAGAGGATGTCTTTTGTAGCCTGAGGACAGGCTGAAGGGTTCAGCGAGTTGGCCAGTCTGCGGAAAAGCAAAGATTTGAGGAGATAGATGTTTGCATCACTTCTCCCATTGGAACCATTGTACCGTCATGAGTAAGTATCAGAATTTCTTTTTGCTATATGCCCCGATACCCACTGAGCAAAGTCAAGGATAGGACAGAAGAAAAGAAGCTAAAACTCAAGAGAAATGTTAAGTCAAGTTACACCCCCAAGGTCACCTGTTCGCTAAGTGGCAGAGTCAGGAATACAGCTCCTTGACACCTGGGCATAGGCACTAGCCAATACTGTCATTAGCACAGCTTCCTGGATTGGCTTGTGGAAAAATGAGAACAAAGATGGTTGGTGCATTCACTCACTTGAGGTTGCTGGGCTCTATCATTTGTAACTGGGGCTCCTTCAGAAGGCATATGTATCTTGTACCAATGGCATTCAGAGCAGTGACATTCAGTGGGCTTCCCGAGTCCATGTATTGGGTGATAATGACAGAGGCCTACAAAGGTTTTAAAAAGCAGCTGAATAACCTGGAAGTACTGTTCCTTCCCCTGCCCCTCAGAGCGCAGCAAATGTCCACACCACACAAAATCAACCCCTAATAAAAATAGCCAACTTTGAATTAAATAAGCTGCTTCCCATCAAAGAAGGTTCCCCAAACCCTGGAGCCAACCCAACCACACAGATAAGCATCGAGCTGGTAGCATTTACCTTTTCGTTGGGAGGCCTGTTGCTTAGTAGGAAGGCAAGTGTCGCTGCGGAGGTTATATTCCATTTTTTAATGTCATCAATGGTGACAAGAGACGAGATGGCCCCCAGGAGGGGGATTATCTTTTCAGGGTACCCGTTGGGATACAGCTGTGGACAAACAATTTGTAACCCAAAAGGCACTGGGACCACTGACAAGGGACAGGGAAGTTTCTCCTCCCCAACCTTGCTGAGAGCCAGCTGGTTGTTAGTTGATATGTGACAACACACAGCTTTAGTCCCTAAGGTCACAGGTTCATTACCCCTGCCGAAGACCCAGGTCCATCAGCCATACAATGTAATCCCGGTAATGCACTACATTTTTCTGATGGTGTAAGAGGGCCATAGGGCAATGGAGAAGCAAGACCAAGAGGTAAATAAACAAATAAATCAGTTCTCTTTCCCTGCACATACCCCAGCACCCCATCCACGAGCTGTGTCACTCTTTCACCCACACTTGCAGCCTGGTCTTGCTCCAACATGGGTTCGCTCCATCTTGGGATGGGGACAGCTGGACACTTTCTCTGGATCTCATTCCTGACAGCAAGCACCTACAAACTGATGCCCGAGGAGGTGCTTTGATGCCCTTCACCTGTGCCTTACCTCATCCAGCTTCTTCTTCAGCACAGCCAGTTGCTGATCAGTGAAGGGGTAATGTGCCATTTGCTCCAGGTATTCACTCAGGGTGACCCCCTGCAAGCAGGCCTGTAACTCCTCCGGGGTATAGTAAATAGGCATGAGCTCATCCATCACCATCTCCTTGGTTATCTTCTTATCCGGTGGGCATGCTGTTGAAGCAAGTATCACACACCTCCAGTGTGACAGGGCTTTTGTGTTAAGCACTGAGTAACTGTAGCCTCACACTCCTGCATTACCAGTTCCCCAGAAACCCAAGACGGAGGTTAAAAGTACATCTACACTACAGGGAAGATCAACCCAGTCAGGGCTGATCTTCCGTGCAAAATCGAACTATCTGGGGTCTTCGATCAATCCCTGTGCTACTCAGTATTGTGAGGAGTAAGGGAGGTCGATGGGAGATTGTCTCCTGTCAACCTCCCTCTGTGAAGACAGCCAGGTAAGTTGATTGCAGGTAGGTTGATTCTAGCAACACAATTGCCGTAGCTAAAGTTGCATATCTGCAATAGACTTACCTGCCTAGTGTAGACCAAGCCTCAGACAATTTGAGCACAAATGTGCCTCTAGGGGGCGCTGCAGAGCACCTAGCCCGCAAGAGTTGTGCAAACTCCAAGAACGCAGAAGACCCATGTGGGGGGAATGGATGAAGGGTTATCTCCTCTACTTTTCTAACACCAGCCACTACACTCGACACATGTCGTCCCTCCAAGTGGTGGGAATAGGCCCAGCTCTCCACGGGGATGCAAAGCTGGTGGCTGAGAAGGCATCCTTGGGCCCTCTCAAGCCCGGTGCACCTACCTGAAGCCTGGCACAACTGAGTGAGCCTTTGCCTTCTTTGGCATCCACATGACAAGATGTGACTCAGGGTATTAGGGCTAGCTAGGGACCACCACACATTCCCCATCCCCTAGACCCTTCCATGGAATTGGCTAATCAGGTGGGTTTGGGTTTTCCCAGTGTTGTGACAGGTCCAAGGAGGATCTTTGTTTAGATGTTCACAGAAGGACGCTCAAGACCCAGCCTGAGTCCTGCCACTAGGTACAGGGACAACTCAATGCGGAGGAGCCTTAGGCTGAAATCAATGTACTAAGCAAGCACCCCACGTACCAGCCTCGCGTTTTCCCCTGGAAGGCAGGAGGTTTTTCACTATGGAGGCCAGCTGCTCCCTGGGCAAAGGTGAATCATGCACAAAATTTTTCAGCCATGGGATTAAAATGGTCTGCAAAGAAAATTAGTCAGCATGAATGTGAGGTTTGTAGCTCCTGTGTATTTTTCTGTGGACACTTACACAGCCAGGGACCTGGTCACTCAGCTAAATGCTTAGGAATATTACAGGGACTAGAACTCATGACTTCCTGCACCACAACTAGTGACCACTCCTTGGTGAGCCAAAGAAATCACTTCATGGACATAGGCAGAAAAGGTGGGAAACTTCCAAAGGTGCTAGGAGGTCTGGTTTGTCCCGTCCACTAGAGGGCAGTGATGCACACACACCAGCCACTCATGGAAGCAGTATGACCCACAGCACAACGTGGTCAATTTAAATAATGTTGCATGAACCTTACCAATGGCATTACTTTAGAGAGTGATAATGATCTAGCTCTCTGCTATTCCCAGGTTCATTAGAAGGCTGGCCTTTGTTACCACTATAACATCGCTCCCTTCATCCCCACACACTTGGAGCTTTAACGCCAAACTTTGCCACTCATCAGCCATACTGAATAAGGCTGTTCGCAGCTGAGGCTTATTTTTGCTCTGGTGATGTCAATGGGAGTTTTGTCATCAATTTCCCTGGCAGCAAAATCAGGCCTTGTGCACCTTGGACACTCCAGGAAGCCGCAGGATGTCTGTTTGTAACATACCCGCGGGATCTTTTGCAAGATAATATGATCAAATACATGGAAGAGTCCACAGAGCTCATCCAGGGTAGAAGCTGACCACTTTGAAGGCGGCCTGAAAGAAAAAATCATGTTGGGTCAGCTTCCAGAAGAGGGAGACCTGGGATTCTTTTCAGACTAGAGTTTGTAGGGCTTATCTCCTGGTAACATTTTGATTTAAAAAACAATGGAAATGTTTGCCTCATATAACCCCTCAACCACTTTTCTCCCGTAGGACAGACATCATCGTCATCACTTGCGATATGAACTCCAAGGGCTGGCGAACCAGATTTAACAAATGAATACAAAGAAAGAATAGCAAAGAAATCAGAATGATAAGAATCACTTCTTTCATTCCAGGACCACCGAGCACTGTCCGCAGTCAGAGAAGTTACTGCTGCCTTCCTATTACATTAGAAGCAGGGAAAAGGGCACAGAGAGAGTCAGTGACTTTCTGTTCAGCAGTCAGTGTCACAGCCAGCTGGAACTGCAGGTCTCCACAACTTACAGGCTGATGCACACCTATTAGGCCAAGGTCAGAGACAGAGTGCCAAAATTTGATCTTTTGAGCTCTACATATGGCCCAAGAGCCAGTGATACTTTTTAAAGTCACTGATAGTCTGACTGACAACAGCTTCATTCATAAATTAAGATGCAGAGCGTTACCGTTTAGTGGGGTGGTTGGTAGCATTAGCTGGTCTTTTGTTAATTCACAGGCAGCATGGCTCTGAGCAAGCTCCTGGTTGAATGGGGGAGGAAAAACAGGGCTGCACTCCCGCCTCACATGCCATTCTTGGCATCTGTGCCAGAGGTTGCTGACTCCTTTATTAGGCCATCCAACCTAGCTCCCTGCTGTCATCTAAATCTGACTCAAACCAGCCAAGCTTCAGAAAAGGCTGGTTAACTTATTTCTCTCTAACCCAACTTGCTCCTGCACCTGCATTTCCAGGCATTGGGCAGGGTCACACAGGCAGAGAAATGGCTGTGCTAACTATATTTCTGATCCAACTAGAAGCAGGGGTGAAATCTTTACCCTGAGGCATCCTTTCAACCAGTTTGGTCTGTAAACCCCAAAGGGAGTGAGCCCAGCAGAACAGAATCCTAGGGTTGGAAGAGACCTCAGGAGGTCATGAAGTCCAACCCCTTGCTCAAAGCAGGACCAATCCCAACTAAATCATCCCGGTCAGAGATTTGTCAAGCTGGGACTCAAAAACCTCTAAAGATGGAGATTCCACCACCTCTCTAGGCAACACATCCCAGTGCTTCCCGCCTCCTGGTGAAATAGTTTTTCCTAACATCCAACCTAGACCTCCCCCACTGCAACTCAAGACCATTGCTCCTCGTTCTGCCATCTGTCAGCACACTTACCCGAACTGAGTGCTTCCACTGCCGAGGACACTTCTAATGGCCTCTTCTTGAGTGGGTGTGAAGGAGTCACACTGATTTAACTGTGGCAGCAAACTTCCCCCAGAATTTCTGATGTATTCTTCACTGAGGTCACAAACCAAATGACCCAGAATCTCTGTGTTTTCTTCACTCACCCAAGTGCCGGGAATTTTCTAGTTTAATAAAATAGATGTGTTCAGTAAAAAGGGAAGAAAACTTGCACTCAGTAATTCATAGTGCTGCTGATAATTCTTATTCCCTAAAGGGGAACCCTAGCTGCAGACTTTGCATCTGGATTGTGACTTGAATTTCATCCACAAGCCCTTGATCAAGTGGCCAGGCTTGTTATGTGTGCATTTGGATTGAGGCTTCCTGAAAGTTCCCAGAGAGATGTGGCTTTGGCCTCTCTCCTTCCTGCAAAATTTCTTGCTGGGCAAGCTAAGAATCCAACACAGGAAACCAACCCTCATGCTTCCAGGCCTGGGTTCAGTTCTTCAGGGGTTATGAAGGAATTTCCCCTCCCCTGTTTAGCACTGCATTCTGGGCTAGATGTCTCTGTGGGTGGGGTAGTTTTGTTGGTGTAATTCTGGCTTCTTGTGGGCTGCTCCCTGGAAGAAATTTTCCTGATCATTTCCTTTTTCTCCCCCCTGATGTTGACCTTCACCCCTTCCTCTGGTACTGAACTAGAAAGCCAACAGCTGGGCAAGATACTGAATGAGACAGACAAATGGTCTGGCTCCCAAGTGGTTCCTAGGAACATTTCTTGTTTCCACAGTGTCTAACCATCTGAGATTCATGTTTTAAAAGACTTCAGCCAGAGAACTTCCTTCCCATGGCATTATCTCAAATTCATGGGCATACGAGTCACTTTGTTGCCATCAGTGACTGCTCTGAACCTCATTCTTCCTGGGTATACAGCTCAGCTCCCTCTGCTCCAAAACCACAGGTCTGTGCCATAAGGGATAAAGGATACCACCTATTAGCTCTGAGCAGTAGAGGGCTTATGCCACACAGGTGGACAGCTCTGAGTCCTTCTACCAAGTAGTGGCATTTTCACACGAGTTTTGGAGTTATGTTCTGAATCTCTTACACCCTGTTGATTCCGTATAGGAGAGATATATATTGTCCTCTGTGGCTACACAGCCCTGGTGGCTGGGGATATTTGTGTGAGCCAACAGCACTGGAGGTGATGCTCAGGGAAAAGGGCTACACAGTCTACAACACAGTGTTTGGGTTTGGTTGACTTGCAACATTCATTTCCCTCAAAGGTTAAGAATGAAATCTCTGCCCTTCGTCTGGCTTGTAAGTTCATACTCATCGTTCTCAGCCCAGCGTCCGTGTCACTGAGTTCATACCAAACAAGCAAAGGCTTCCAATAGCAGCTGCTTCCGCTCTGGGGAATCTCTCTGAAGAATGTCAATGTTTGCTTCTCCAACGTTCCTGACGTACTGCTGGCAGCTTCCTGTCCCTGCGTAATCAGAAGGACTGGGAAAGCAAGCACCCCATGAATTCACAGAGGATCTTATTAAACAATTCATAAATTGGTTGAAATCCACTGAATATGACCCCCATCCAGTGTTCCTTATTTTATAGTTTATTTCACATCCCAGCACTTTTAATTGTTCTTCTTGGAGGCCCAAATATGTATCTTTTCAAATATTTTTCCCCTGGGGAAATCACCTTTGAAACCCAGGCTAGTGCTGCTCATGTCTGACGCACTGAATACAGAAGCCCAGCAAGTTATCAGCAGGGTACAGAAATTCTGCTATCAGGTCTGACTTTTCTGGTTCAATAGACATTGTATGTGGAAACATTCACAAAGCTAGAAAGTAAGAAAAACCTGGAAGGTTCTTAAAGGGACACTATCAAGACAAAAATACCTTTTGCAAAGCAATCTGTGCCTTTATTACTAACACCCCCTGGACTGTTACAACTAAAAAGTTTTAAATCTAATTCCATTTTCTTCTTTTCTGCAATTTTCACCTCTCTAATACAGAACTTTCTTGTCTGGCAACATCTGTAATCCAGCATGATTTCAGTCAGCTGAATTACCACTTATCGTAGGTGTGGCCAAGTTTCCTGTGGTCCCATGAAATTTGTTTACAGCCACCAGTCCCGGCTCTCAGTGTTTGGTGCTGTTATTTAGCTGTAATTTACGCCATGTGTCCTCTAAGAGCCCAGTAAGCAGTGAATGTGTTGGTAATGCTGCTAGACATTATGACCTTTCATGGTGCAGCAAATTCTCTCATTTGGCACTGGTCAGGTACCCAGGATACTGGACTAGAGAAGTTCAACCTGTACTCAGCAGATGCTGCCCACATATGATGGGGATGTGTGCCCTATAAACAGATACCGACTGATGCATTGATAAGCATTTTATGGAATTCAATGACTTTCTTCCTCATTTTCATGGCTAAATGAGGCAGGCAAGATGAAAGCCTCTGTGAAGTTACCTTAAAAAGAGCAGCATGTCTTTTGGATAGTTGTCTAAATCCTTGGGAATCCCGTTGAGGGTCACCCTCTTAACCAAACACCTCAGCTGAAAACAAATCAGAATTCAGGTGAAACAAGAAAAAAAAACAACAAATCTCTCTTCTGGCAGGGAACAAGCTCCCTGAGAGAGACTGGCATTGGATTCGAAGAGGTTTAGATTCCTGCAGAACCTTGTTAGCTAGGGTTTGACTTAGCCAGAGTAACGACAGCGATTCAGCATCACCTGTGGTTCAGAGCTAGGCCACCTCCCCCATAAAACATGTGGATGTGGGTTCTTGATAAATGGTTTCATCCTGAGAACACTTTCATGACAATAGCAACACGGCGCTCTGTATATGGAGACTGACCTGGTCTTCTCCTAGCCTGACATTCTGCTGCTTCATGGCTTTGGCAAGCTGCCGAAATCTCTCTGTTTCCATCTCATTGGCTGCTGCACAGGTGAAGCCTTGGAGGACAGAAGGGGAAAGTCTGAAAATTCAAAGAAAGTAAACGGTGCAGTGAGGGAGGACTTCAGAATCAGTGCAGATCTTTCAGAATTAACCTGAACCCAGTCGCATACGTGCCACTCCCAGCTCTTCTTCAAGTCCTAAGATTCCCCAGACTCAGGGCCAGCAAGAACAAGTTCAGAGGTGGAAGAACAGTTCTAGCCACAACAGGCACCATACTGCCCTTTATCTACTGCAGTCCAGTAAGTGACTGTCAGCCAAAGAAGCACGGTCCCAGGACTCAAAGAGGCAGCTGCAGAGCCATACTGAATGTCCAACAGAAGTCACCCAAGTTGGAAGTATCGCTCCATTGTTTCTGCCAACTGAAATATTGCTCACTTTCTCCAGACAATCAGAAGCCTGTGAGAGGCAGTGGACTTGGGCCAGGAGTTTCATTTTAGAAAACAAGTCTATGTTATGGACAATTTTGCACACCATCTGCAAGTGCCTGGCTGGGGCAGAACCCATTCTGATGGGCCTCCGAGGCCTTTCCTTTCCCCTTCAGTGGATGAATTTGTGGAGCACCTGTGGATCAGGACAATGGCTCAGCACATATGGAAAAGCAGCAAAAAAGAGAAAAAAGCAACGTTACCTGCTGAAGTCAGGCTCTGCCTTTATTACATCGTCAAAAAACATGGCAGCCTGTAGAACCAAGCCAAAGAGAATGTTAGCATGTTACCAAACCCTTCCCAGCCTGTTAGTTACATTCAGCTTTAATCCTGGCTTGTGGGGGCAGAGTCCAACCACTGTCCAGGCTTCCAGCTGCAGCTGAAGGCAATGAGATGACGACTTACTTGTTCCCGGTTCCACAGTTTCTGGTTGAGTTCTTGAACATTGGGCTTTTCCTCCCCAAAGGCCAGCAGTGATTTGGGGACGTAGCTAGCCAGACTGTTTGGGATGTATTTCACCAATCTGACGGGGCTCCCTGCCACTGAGGCAATCTGAAAATGTAATGACCCCCACACAGAGGTTAAAAACAGCAGTCATTGGAGAGGGAATTACAGGTTGGATGTGAGCCAGAAATTAATCACCAGAGAATAAATGCCCAGGAATGTTCCCTGCTGGATGCATCTATCTGACTGGAGAGCTGCTATGAGCTGATGCTTTGGGACACGTGCATCTGAGAGGTCTGCCAAGTATGTTAATCTGTGTTGATGATGATGATCTGTGATACCCACACAGACGAGCAAAGAAGAGTTCTCGCACTTCCTGGCTTTATGCCTTAACATTGTTTAGCAGGGTAGAAAACAGAATGGGGATTTCCTCATTCTCTGTTAATACAAATAATAGCCTGCAGCCTGAAGGGCCAATATTGGGAGAAAGGAAATGTCCATCTCTTAGCTCTTCGCACTCCACACAGGCGAGTGGGAACAGCACAAACGAGAACATAGCTATACAGTAGGCGTTTGGGAATCTGACAGCTGACTGTGACGGACAATACAGCCAGAGCCTCTCCTGCCAGCCTGTGACATGGAAGAGGGAGGGGGAATTAACGGGTCTCTTTCTCCCTTGTCTTGAATTATTCTCATGTGTAAAATTGTGGTCAGCAGAAAAGGTCATAAAATGGACTGATTTCCTGCAGTTGCGTGAAGCAGTATCTACAAGTTAGCTTAGAGTGCACTCTGAAAGGACCTCACAACTGTTCACAAGCTACAAGCCTTAAACCTTCCACCCACCTAATACCCTACCCCTGCCTGTGGAATTCTCCATGAACCAGGAGAGCTCACCTTTACTCCCTTCCTATCCAGCAGCAGCCTACGCCTAGTGTGAGACCCATCCAAGAACAATATCATGCTTTGTTATGAGCTATCACGACTGTAAGCCAGGACCATCCCAACCATGCACATTGCAATACCAGAGAGGAAATTACCCCATGCCCCACCATACAGCCCTGTTAGAAAGGACATAAACAAGCCATGGCAGATGTACCTGTCTGTTCATGCCTGTTCACAACACACAGTGTTCTCACTATCTGCCTCAGGCTGTACCAATGCAGGTCACCACCTTGTACAGAAAAAAGGCCTCACCTTTTCCACAAGGGCCATTTTCAGAGCAGTGGGAAAACTCTCTATCTGCTTAACAAACTCAGGGATCTTAATGGCTTCCAGGATCACCTCTGGAGGCAGATTTTGAAGTTTGCTGCTACTTATTCCAGCCACCAAACTCCCCAGTGCTGCCAGGCTTTGCGCACCCAAGATCTGAAGCACAATCACAAAGGCAAGAGCAAAGGATTAGCCACACGTCAGATGGAATCTCCATCACAGACAGAGCAGATGCAACCCACGGCTTCTGTTCTTCATACCTGATAGCCAGAGCTGAACAACTTGTTAAGGATCGCGCTAGACTGTTCGGCACTCCAGCCGTAAACTCCGCTCAAGGAAGGAATAGTGGCGTGAAGGTCTCGGTCACTGATGCCATTCTCAATCTGCGACACGGACAGCCCGACTGCAGCCTGCCCCAGTGCATTCAGGGTGTCGGGAGGGAAGTGGTCAAATTTGTTCACCAACAAGGTTGCAACCTAGAAAGAGCCCACAATGATGAAGGAGCCAGTCATGATATCAGAGACAGCGAACCAGCTCCTTGAGAGAGTGTCATTTCCACTCCCCTGTCATTAGAAGTCTTAATTACTGGAATTTTGCAGAGACAACATCAGTGACGGTTTCAGTAAAGTCTTCATCAGCTTTCTGAGGAAGATGAGGCAAAGGCCAATGTTTAAGAGGCAGTGTGTTCTGAAGCAGTGGTTTCCAAGCAGAGTTATGTGTACCCCTGGTGTACACAAAGGTCTTCCAGGAGACACATCAACTCAGCTAGATAATGCTGTAGTTTTACAACAGGCTATAGAAAAAGCACTTGTAGCCCATAGACCTTCTGAGTTGGTTCACTGTTCCATCAAGTGGCATTGAGACCACTCACAGAGAGAATAATGATCAGACTCCACAGCCTTACTTAAGAGCCAGCTGCCTTTCAACTCATGTGGGAGAGACTAATGCACTAGAAGTCCCAGGGCTGATTCCACCTATCAGAGCTACATGCTTCTGAAGTCAGTACAAACTAAAATCTCATGCAATTACTTGTTTATACTGCTTTGTAGACTGGACACTGTAAGTACAATGTCTACAGTCCAATCAATTTATTTTATAACTATTTTATAAAAATGAGACAGTCCACCATTGTTCAGTAAGAAGTCACTGGGACACCTTGTATTTTTGTTTCTGATTGTGTAGGCAAGTAGTTTTAAAGTGAGGTGAAACTCAGGGTACACCTAACAAATCAGACTTCTGAAAGGGGTACTTGAGTCTGGAAAGGTTGAGTGCCACAGGGGCAAAGAAGGGTCTAATCTCAGTTTCCTTTCAATCTAGAGCCCTGTTTTGTGGCCAACACTGCAGGAGCTGAGCAGCTTCTGGTCATTTTGCTCAGTGGCTGATTGGACAAGTCATTTAACGTTTCTGTGCCTCCATTGTTTCACTGGTAGAATGGAGGAAATAGAACTTCCCTACCTCAGGTGAGAGGAGGACAGGTGATATTTGCAGGTTCTTACCTGTGTTGAGTATTATGAACACAGCACAGGGCTGAGCTCTCCCTTTACACAGAACAAAGCAAGGGCAGGGAAAGGGATTGGTATCTGTTGGGAGCACTGTTTGTTAATGAGGGATTCACACCTCTGCAGGGCTCAGTCCCAGGCCACCAGTCAAGGGCATTACCTGCCGCTCCTCAGTTGTCAGAGAAGGCGCCGGCCTCTCCTCACCGGTGCCTGTGCATATCCGACTTGAGACACAGTTTTTAGTGATCTTCTGAGCCAGGCTTAAAGCACCCTTTCTGTCTAGGTCACTCACTGCTGAGGGGCTGAGGTAGCAGACCAAGCTGTCCGGGAGGCTGGAAGCAGGACAAGGAGGAAAAGTGACAGGTGTTAGAGAGGAAGAACTGGTCGAGCCATCAGTCAGAGACAAATATCAAGTTCCTTGTGAGCTTCTGCATGCCAGTTTTTCCACCATTCCCTACTGGCTTTTATGGTCTCCCTGTCTCTGCAGAGTGCTGCAGCTTAACCTGGATTTCCCAGAATAATCCTGCATGCAAGTGGTTTTTAGTATGCAGAAGGTATTACACCAGAAAGCAGATTCTCCCAGGATTCCCTGAGGGCTCTGTCTGACTCCTGAGAGGTCAATTTTATCGCATTCTTCTCAGGATCAGATTTAAATATAATTTAGCCATAGCCACTCCGAACCAGCAAACAGCAAAGATGTCACTGCATCAAGGTACCGAGTTACGCCACAAGGACACTGTAGAAGCTGGTAGGGGTATGTTACCTGGCCAGCTGGAAGCCGGGTGCAGAGGTAACTAATGAGGTGTAGTACACAGCCGTCTCTCTGGGTAAACTGAGGTTACCAACCAGTTGTAGGTTGACTGGATCTCGGGCAAACATCTGAAGCTGAGAGGGTTGACAGACAAGAGCAGAAACAGTTCATATGGGCTTTTGAATTATATTCCCAGGGCTGCCACTGGCGTGGGCTAAAGGGGACAGTTGTCCTGGGGCCTGCTGATTTAAAAGGGCCCAGAGCCCCAGGTCCTTTTAAATTGCAGCTGGAGACCCAGGCTACACTGAGGTCTGTCTGGGGATGCTGCAGCACAGTTTGGGAGGCACTGAAAGCTGGCCGCTCCAAGCCCCACCCCTTCCTCTGAGGCCCCGCCCCTTCCAGGGCAGAGCAGAGCCCTCACCCGTTGCCCAGGGCCCTGCAAAATTTGTCAGCAGTCCTGCATACTCCTCATAGTCCTGCCTGGCAGTCGGAAAATATCAGAAGAGAGCCTTAACGGGGAGATTCCCAAAGCTCACTACTCCAGAGTTAAACCAACAGAAGAATCAATTCAGTATGAAAAATTGTAAACAGAAAATCTGAGCATGCACTTGGTACCACTGTCATCTGCTGCAAACATGTGACCCTGCAAGAGCCTGCTTTGGGCCTGGATGAGTCATGAACACAATGGCAGTAACAAGAGAAGGTGATAAATATCCTGCTCCGCTTTCATATTGCCTACCTCAAGTGTTCAAAAAGATCATGAATTGGGCCTCAAAAATCAGGATAGCAGCTTAAAAATGTGATATTTAAAATAAATAAATGTGGGGTTTGTTTTATTTGGCCTGTTTTCTGAGCCTTTAGGATACAGTAGGGGCACATTTTAAAGGCTGCCTTGAAAACTCAAAGATCTAAAAAGGTATTTGACGTGGAAGATGAGGGACTCATGTGAGAACATGACTCCAAGAGTGGAGACTTCCAGGAAAACATCAAATCTCATAAAACACATTGGCCACACTGCGCTTATCATAGGTGCTGACTTCCTGGCAGCAGTGACTGCTCAGCACCTTTGAAAATCAGGCCCTTCATTTTTTTTAAATTTGTTTTGCTTTTCTTATAACCCAGGTGTGATGGGTCTGTTCAACAGAAGCTCATCACCTAATAAATTATTTTGTTAGTCTTTAAAGTGCGACTGGACTGCTTTTTTGTTTTGATAGTATATAGGCTAGCACTGCTCTCTCTCTGTTGCTATTCAACACTTTCTGCCAGTTTCATAGAATCATATATTTGAATGCGAGAAAGGACCCTTAGGATCATCTGATCGGACCATCTTACTAATACAGGCCAAAAACCTGCATCTAATAATTTCCGCAGGACATCCACAGGCTTTGTCTGAGCTCTAACATCTCTTCTAGAAAGCCATCCTATTTCACCTTGAAGTGCATTAAGGGCGCTGACTCCGATTTGTTTTCTAGCAATTACCAGGAATCCAATTTCAATGCAAGTATAGAAACTTATACCGAGGGATGGCCAAATGCCTTGGATATAAAGCGGACCCAAACTAACCCTTTGCTGTCACCAGCAAATGAAGTAAAACATTTTAGAAGTTCGGGAAAAAAAATTTAAAATATTCACATCTTCCTGGCTTCAGCCAGGAGAGGAAGAACTGGCAAGTTACCCTGAGACCTGCTGCTTTCATCTTGCCTCAGAGCATGTGCACAGCTAATATTTTGTACACTGCGTATTCTCTCCCACCACTCTGAGCATGTACTTACAGTTGGCTCATCACCAAAGAGCTGTAGGTCTCCTGCTACTGCATGCTCCAAAAAGGAACCCAAATAATTAGCAAACCAAGCACTGGAACTCAAGTGTGGAAGAGGGGCCATGTAGCAATTTGGTTTTGATCCTGCAAAACACAGACAGCTTCCTTCTAAAATGAAGGCTCCAAACTGTTGGTTTGTTGGTTCTGACAGCAGAACAGAGATAAATTAACAGACAACTTCCCCAAGTGTTTGTGCTCCTACATAATCTAGTTCTTCGCATGTTGAGGCATGAATCTGTGCAGGTTTTGAACAGCCCTGACTATAACTGCACATGATCTTTCACATATATAAATAAGCAAACATCAACCAGATGCTTCAGCTCCTCATCTTTCCCCTGGTTCTTTACACTGTAGATGAGAAAGGTTCAAAACAATTTCTAGCCACCCATCGTCATGGTATCTGTATTCCTTACACACCGAAATGAGAGCTTACTATGCACACAAGTACAAGTAACTGGAGATGGAACAGAGAGGGTAGGTATGCATACCTATGACGCCCCACAAATCCGTGGGTATCTGCTTCATATCTACAATCATCTGCATCGGCAGATATCCACAGCTTATTTAATGAATGCTCCTGCAGATGTGGATACAAACTTTGGGTCTAAAACCAAATGAATTTGTGTGTAATCACTTTGTAACTAACTATTTCATATCCACCAATATCCATTTTTTCAGATGTAGATGGGGGTACCAATTTTCTCTTCAGGCAGGACTTTACCTATCTGCCTACCTCTTTAAGGGCCTTTTGAATATTTGACTACAACTGTTTCGCTGCCATCTCCAGATGCTCCATAAACGCTTTGTATGCAGATTAAAGTTTGTGGGTATGCAATTCTTGCTGCTAGATGACATGAGACATGAGTTTACATCTTAATTGGTTTCCTTCTCCTAGCTGAGTTAGCAGAATTGTTATTTATCTCCCCAGACCAAGTTCTGCACTGGCTTTCAGCTAAGAGTTTGAACAGCCAGAATGTAATCAGGAAAGCGAAAGCACAATTGGAACTGCAGCTGGCAAGGGATGTGAAGAGTAACAAGAAGGGTTTCTACAGGCATGTGAACAATAAACAGGTTATCAGAGAAGGTGTGGGGCCATTACTGGATGAGGGAGGTAACCTAGTGACAGATGATGCAGGAAAAGCTGAAGTACTCAATGCTTTTTTTGCCTCAGTCTTCACAGACAAAGTCAACTTCCACATGACAGTCCTAGACAATGCAGTATGGGAAGGTGGAGGGCAGCCATCTATGGGGAAGGAACAAGTTCTGAGCTATCGAGAAAAACTAAATGTGCACAAGTCCATGGGTCTGGATTTAATGCACCCCAGGGTACTGAACGAATTGGCTGAGGTCATTGCTGAACCTTTGGCCTTTATCCTTGAAGACTCTTCGAGATCAGGGGAGATACCGGATGACTGGAAGAAGGCAAACGTAGTGCCCACCTTTAAAAAAGGAAAGAAGGACAATCCAGGGAACTATAGACCCATCAGCCTTACCTCAATCCCTGGACAAATAATGGAGGAAATCCTCAAGGAATCCATTTTGAAGCACTTGGAAGAGGGGAAAGTGATCAAAAGTAGCCAACATGGATTCACCAGGGGCAAGTCCTGCCTGACCAATCTGATTAGCTGCTATGAGAAGGTAACAAGCTCTGTGGACGTGGGGAAGTTAGTGGATGTGATATACCTTGACTTCAGCAAGGCTTTTGACATGGTTTCCCACAACATTCTTGTCCATAAGTTAAGGAAATATGGATTGGATCCTTGGACTATAACATGCATAGAAAGCTGGCTTGATGGTCAGGCCCAATGGGTAGTGGTCAAAGGCTCAATATCTGGATCGTGGTCAGTTTCAAGCAGAGTGCCGCAAGGCTCGGTTCTGGGGCCGGTGTTATTCAACATCTTTACTAATGACCTGGATGAAGGACTGGATTGCACCCTCAGCAAGTCTGCGGATGACACAAAACTAGGGGGAGAGGTAGATTCATTGGAGGGTAGAGAGAGAATCCAGAGGGACCTGGATAAATTGGAGGACTGGGCCAAAAGAAATCTGATGCGGTTCAATAAGGAGAAGTGTAGAGTCCTACACCTGGGGTGGAAGAATCCCAAGCATTGTCACCGACTTGTTCAGCAGCAGTACGATGGAAAGGGACCTCAGGGTTATGCTGGATGAAAGGCTGGATATGAGTAAACAGTGTGCCCTTGTAGCCAAGAAGGCTAATGGCATACTAGGGTGTATTAGGAGGAGCATTTTGAGCAGATCTAGAGAAGTAGTTATTCCTCTTTATTCAGCACTGGTGAGGCCACATCTGGAATATTGTGTCCAGTTTTGGGCCCCCCAGTATAAAGAGGATGTGGATTTGCTGGAACAGGTTCAGCGAAAGGCAACAAAATGATTAAGGGTCTGGAGCACAAGACCTATGAGGATAGGCTGAGGGATTTGGGCTTGTTTAGTTTACAGAAGAGAAGACTTAGAGGTGATTTAATAGCAGCCTTCAACTTCCTGAAGGGGAACTCTAAAAAGGAGGATGAGAAACTGTTCTCAGTGGTGTCAGATGGCAGAACAAGGAGTAATGGTCTGAAGCTGAAGAGGGAGAGGTGTAGGTTAGATATTAGGAAAAACTACTTCACCAGGCAGGTGGTGAAGCATTGGAATGCGTTGCCTAAAGAAGAGGTGGATTCTCCATCCCTTGAGGTTTTTAAGTCCCGGCTGGACAAGGTCCTGGCTGGGATGACTTAGTGGGGGTTGATACTGCTTGAAGCAGGGGGCTGGACTAGATGACCTCCTGAGTCCCTTCCAGCCCTGTGATTCTGTGAATGTAAATCACTGTGTTCACTATATTTGGAATCCCTGAAATATTAACCCCTCTAGGCACACAACCTATTCCTGGTGTTCAGTTACCATGTTACACACATCCCACCTCCATTAAAAAGAATACTGATGCACTATGAAACCACAGCCATGAGATAGATTATATCAAATCTTGTTATATCCCGTAGAGTTTTACAGCCCATTCCTCCTTTTAACGTAGAGATAAATTACTTACCATCCCCTGTGAGATAATATTTGAGCCCTTTGTAAATATTCTTCTGGTCTTCCACTGTGAGGTTAGAATAGATGCCATTCAGGGAAGCAACTCTAGAGGCAAAAGCAGACCCAGAGAGGCAAGTCACCTGCAGGATATACTTGGAGTTTTGCTACTCATCATCCATTGAATATGTTCTATATGAGGCTATGAACTAACGCCTAATGAACAACAAGAAGTCTTGTGACACCTTATAGACTAACAGATATTTTGGAGCATAAGCTTTTGTGGGCAAAGACCCACTTCATCAGATGCATCTGATGAAACTGGTCTTTGCCCACGAAAGCTCATGCTCCAAAATATCTGTTAGTCTACAAGGTGCCACAAGACTTCTTGTTGTTCTCGAAGCTACAGACTAACATGGCTACCTCTCCGATACTTAACACCTAATGGTCCATTTTCAAAGTCATATGCAGAGACTGGCTGCAGAGCACCTCCCATATAGGCTTGGGGAGATCATGCTGCAAGCACCACTGGCCCCCTTTTTGAAAAGCACCAGGGCTGTTGCAGGACACTTTCCCTGAGTGTGCCCCTATAAAATCACCTTCTCTCTCGCTATCATTGCACGGAGAAGCTATCTTTATAAGTATAAATAGGCTCATGCACGTCTCTATGCATCTCAGTCCATTCTGGTCTCTCCCCTTCAAATGCTGACAGTATTTTCCCAGCATGGCTGCATGACTGTGTGAGCTGAGACCTACTGAAATATTTTACCTTACAGTGGCTCTTTAAGAGAGTCCTGTATTTCAGACAGACTCAGTCCTAATCCAAACATTTACCTGCTTACTCCATCTCTGTCTTACACCAAATGAAATTCAGACAAGCAAGTAATATTCCTTCCCTATAACAATTGCTCCTTTTTCCAAGTCATTTAAATCATCTCTACCTCCCATCCTTAATCCCTGTCACCCTGAAAGAGACCTGAGCACATCGAGGCGCATGTGCCCTTGCATAAAGGAAGACACTTCTGACTATTTAAGAGTGCAAGTTGAACCTCTCTAATCCAGCACCCTTGGTACCATAATGGTGCTGGATGAGAGAATTTGCTGGACAACAGTACATCATATTGTCCAGCAGCTTTACCAACACTTCCACTGCTTACTGGGCTCTTAGAAGACATTTAGGGGTAAATTACAGCTAAATAACAGCACAGAACACTGATAGCCAGGACTGGTGGTTGGAAACAAGCTTTATGGGACTGCAGGAAACTTGGCCACATCCAGGATGAGTGGTCGTCCAGCTAACTAAAATCATGCCACGTTACGGACGTTGCCAGACGAGAGAGTTCCAGATTAGAGAGGTTCAACCTATACTGACCATTTTGGGAGGTGCTTACAACAACAGCCACTATAGTAATGAGGCTTTGAACCAGCTCTTCAGCTGGAAAGGTCAATGGAATTAGTTTAATCCATCAGTGAAACTTCTATTTCACACAGGTGAGGATCTGGTTCGTATTTTGCAGAATGGAATGAGGGCAGGTTGCCTGTTCCTGTGCTATTGCAGCATCTCAAGGTCCATGCTCTGCACTCACATCTCATGAACTATTGCACAGGATGTATTTTTGGTATGAAGACAAACAAAGGCCTTTGCGTTGAGCACGAATGGCTGAAGCCTCTTTTGGAGCCACTGGGACAAAACAGCTGGGCTAGTTGCATCAGGGATTTGCAGCAGTCTCTCCCATATGCCATTGAAGAGAATCACGTTCCACTCCTGTGAAAGAGGCATGCGAGAGACCTACAGGGAAGGAACCAGGGGAAAATGCATGGAGTCCCAGAGACTTCGACTTCCAAACAAACAAACGCAAAGGTAAAGCCACTTAGTTTTCTACACCCATGAATGGGATCAATCCTAATACATATTTCATGTCTTCTAGTAATTTTTGTTATTTAGCTTAGACCTATTTCTCCCACAATTGTTTCCTGTGATAAAGATCTCTGGCATATTCTGCAGACTATGTTGATTGAGACGTTCCATTCTTTATATTTATCTCCAGTGAGACACAGTGACCTAAATAAAGGAGCTGAACTGCTATCTTGGCTGTGAAATCTCTTTGGTGTCTGATTTCCCTGGCTTCCATTTTAGTTAAAATTTCACAAGAACTTGCTATTGGATATGTGGGATGTACCTGGTTATTGAACTTCTCCAGGGCAGCAACAAGTACGTTGATTTGAAATTTGGAAAAGAATAAAATGGAATACATGGGATCCATAGGACTGATGGATTTGGAGCTGAGGCAAGGATATAAGGACTCGAGGAAGTCATCCTTGAAAACCTGGAGCCAAGCACTCTGGAAAAGAAAAGGGAATTCATACACAGTGTAAACTAAAGGTTAGAAGCTAGGTTCAGAGAGGACATTGTACATGTACTCCCTTAGAGAATCTCAGACTTCGTTATACCTGTCTACCAAGGAGTAAGCATGAGGGAGCACAAGGTGTTGCTGTCTTTATGGGGAGGGGTCAAAAGACAAAAGCAGTAAAGTAGCACTTTGAAGACTAACAAAATAATTTATAGGTGAACTTTCGGGGGTCAGATCCACGTCTTCAGAAAGCTCACCTAATAACTTATTTTGTTAGTCTTTAAAGTGCTACTTTATTGCTTTTTTGTTTTGATAGTAAGTAGACTAGCATGGCTTTCTCTCTATTACTGGTCAAAAGAAAGTTTCAGTTATTCCAGTGTAGACTTCTTTTAGACACAAGGTTTGTCTTCACTACGCGGAAGATCAACCCGGTCAGGGTCACACTTCCGAGGGTCGATTTTGTGTGCCTAGTGGGTACATGTGAAATCGACCTCTCTGAGGTCATCAGCCTACCCCTTTATTTCTCAGTATTGTGAAGAGTAAGAGTTTCTCCAGTCAACCTCCCTCTCTGAGGACAGCCAGGTAAGTCAACTGTAGATAACACAGTTCTAGCTATGTAATAGCCGTTTCTGAATTGCATATCTGCAATCGACATTAATGTCTAGTGGGGGCCTTGCTTCAGTCACACCTCTGAATCTGATCCTATATCTCGGTCCAGATCAACCAGCCTACCCATCCCTCAAAATCAGGACAGAGCTTAGCATGGGACAAAATTTTAAAACATTTTTTCCCAACACAAAATCCTTTCCTGTCAAAATGGACATTTCCATGGGAAACGTCCCTATTCTAGCAAAATTGTTTAAGTTTTCATCAAAAAAATTAAACACCAAAAACCTTGGGAAAAAATTCCTACAAAAATGCTTGTGTTAATTTTTTTTTCGCGTAAAAAAAACTGCATTAGAGCTGGTTGGGAAAAGTTGCTAGTGAGATGGTAATGTTGAAATATAGACTTGAGCTACTTTGCGTAAGTACTCCAAGATCTCAGTTCTGGTTTTGCTCTGCTAAAAAGTAAGCTAACTTGTCGTGCTGAGTGAGAGTTACCGTCTCTGGAGATTTGGCCTATGGTACAAACCCATTTGCCCCTACACTGTGATGATGTTTTGGGGTCTCACCTTCCAGATCAAGACTTTGTACATGGACAGAATCTTAGATTCCAACTAGGGTTTATGCAAGATCTCCTGATAATGGGATATGAAATTTTGGGATAGTGGTTCTATACTGAACAGCTCTTCTGCAGACCTGGGTACATTTGATAAAGCTGCTGGCTCTCAAGTTTAGCTCAGCACTTTAATCCTTAGTTTATTGGTTGAGTGTTCTTCTGGGTCACAGAAGCTCACACACAAAAGGAATGTTTTTCCATATTTTGTATCTCATAAGCTTCTGGGCAAGGTATTGGGAATCTGAAATCTTGGACACGCACAATGCATTGGCAACTCCTGGGGTAACCAGCTGTGCTATGACAGGTGATGGGGTTTCTTTCACATTAACTGCCTTTATTACTTCTCAGTGAATAATAGGCACATGCCCATGGAAAGAAAAGAAGCAGCTTTACCTCTGCACATGCATATTGTCCAAAAGTGATACTGCAGGGCAAGCGTTCACCACTGGCGATTTTCAGGCGTGTCTCCTCACTGATGCTGAAGGGCAAAAACAATCTTCTAAATTTTTGTACTACCCTCACCTGACTCACAACTGAATGGCAGAACTGGTGGAACAGTAAAATACACCACACCCATAGCCACTAATTTGCAAATAAAAGCCCCGAGTTCAGCTCCCCATGACCCAGAGAGTTGCTTCATTCAGGAGTAGTTGGACATCCCCTCGATATTAGGGAAATGTTTGCAAATTCCAGATTTGAACATGAAATTTCATTTGTTCGGGTATTCACCACCAACGTAAGCTCCAGTCCACCAATCACGGAACAGAAACAACACCATGTGATTTTGGTGACCTATCACACAACACAAATAACTAATAGTGGACACCAGATGGCAAAAGTGAATGACTTAGTGCCCAAAAATTATTTGCCAAAACTCCTCAGTGGATATTTACAAATAACTGAAACATTTGCAGAAAATAAATTAACTCCAGACAAAGGTCTGACCTGTTTAAGTCTTGAGCATAATTCTCCAGTAATTATTTACATTGGGCCAAGTTCAGACCTCCACAAGGTCTGAAGGCAGTGAGTGTTTCCAGCAGCACTAGTCCACAGCAGAGCATGCCTGTCTGGCCCTCCCGGGAGCTGTTCTGCCTGGGGTTGGCCTGAATATGCACAAATCCCTCAAACTACTTCCATCTGAGTGCTCTGAAAACCTCCCCTCTCTGCCAGTTGGGAGAGGAAGTACAACTGCCTGGGACTCTCCTGGAACAAAGGTGCTGCCAGGATGTGGCTCCTGTTTTTATCCTACCATCCAGAGCAATGTCCCTTTAGCCGACGTGCCACATCCCAAATGAACCAGACAGTTGGGATGATTTGCTGACGGCTCACATACCTTTGCACTGGGGCACACACAGCAGCTTCTGCTCAAAAAAGGAAGCAGAGTTAATGCAGGAAAGATATAAAGAGGACTGATTTGAAAAAAAATGTCATGGGCAATTTTGTAGTGAGAATCTTACCATTGACAGGGCTGCTGATGCACTGGGTGGACAGAACGAGAGAGAGACTGTGAGCTCAGGAACTGGGTGCGAAAACATCAACACAATACAAACACGGGAGTAAGCCACAAAACATTTGAATTTGGACCCAGCGTTCTAACGCACATCAGATTCCAGATCCAGAGTTTTCATTCGACGCATTTTAAAGAGGGAGCCACTGGCAAAATTCAGATTAGTATTAGGCTCAGAGAGCAAAGCCCAAATTTAGGGGTACTTGGTTCAAAGCCATCTCTAGTGAATTCTTTGTTCAGTTCAGAACAGGACAGATCATTCCCAATGGGGCAAGCGGAAGGGGCAGTCAGTACAGGGTCTGAGTTGAGTAGAAATGTAATTAACACACATCCTGGGCACCACGTTCGTTTATTTCCTTGCAGAGTGCTGGGATGCAAGTCTGCAATACTTGCCCTCTTTCTGATTTCACAGCAAACTTGGGGTCCAGCTCATATTAAATCAGGTGGGGTTTGCTGGACGTCTAGAGCTTTGAGTGAGGCTGGCTTCATTCATGGAGCAGATTGGTCCTGTTTAGCTTTCTGCGGTAGACTCAACTTGGGCCCAGGTTGGGAGGAAGTGGTGCTGGTGGATGCTCATGAGCAAAATGTTAACCCCAGTTTAGCTACCCTCCAAAAATGCCCATGAGCTCAGAGGGAGGGCATTACATTGGCTCCTTCTGAGGCAGGGAGGGGAGAGAGATGTGGATTCTGGACCCACAGTCACGGGACAGAATTTAGCCCTGGTTCTCTAGCTCCCTATTTGTAATAGGCTCGGAAGGGCACCAGGCTGCAATTCAAATGCACTTTGCAAGTGAACAAAGGGGCAATTTGTGAAGATCTGCTTACTGGGTACATCGCAACAGAACTTGCAGCTGCCATCACCCCACCTGAAAGACAAGAAGCCATGATGCCATTTAAGAAAGCAGGTCAGAGGCTAACACAACTAGACGTACAGCTTAACCCCCTTTCCCCCTGCCAATCTGGGTCAGCAGACCACTTTAGAACGTCAGCCTTGTCTCCTCCCCTGCCTTCTTTCTTCCGTTGCTCATTCTCCTTCTGACAACACTTCAGAGAATTGTTTCTACCTTTGCAGCCCTTTTCCTCCTCTCCTGTCTGAACCCAGGCCGTGTCATACCCCCATACACTTTCTAAGCAAAGCACAGAGAACAGGCATGGATGTTTCCCTACATGACTTCCTGCCAATAAACCTGAGCCTGAACCTGGAGGAAATCCTCCATGGGCACAGCAGGGATATTCAGTCTCTGTGGGCTACTCAATCCTGGGCCTCTGCCAATAAAGATACCAATTAGTTCCAGGAGCAGTGATGGTCTGAAAGATTAGGGAGCAAGCCGCTGGGTGTTGTCTGGCTGACAAGGGATAACCTTGCAAGGGATGGGAACAAAAATGTGTGTGAGGAATAAGACCCTCAAGAGGAGATGGGGCGGAAGCTGGGAGCAGGGCAAGGAGGTCTCAGAGAGGGGATCTTGAAAAATACCAGCAGCCAAAGGCTAAAACTGGAGGGCATAGGGATTCAGGGTAGATATGCTGCAATAATCTTCAGACGACACATTGCTACGGATTTGCAGACAACTTCATGTGGATTTGCTTTAAAGAAAACAGCCTGTCAAAGCTGCAATATTCCCTCTCATTTTTTCCATTTATGTGCTGACTTTTTTCTTCGATGTCCAGAATAAATTTCTATGTGCACCAAGGCACGTGTAAATGTGCACCACCAGTTGAAACAAAAACCTAGCTGTGGGCACATGGGTAATCTGCTGGGAAGCATGTGACTCTTTCTTCTGTGGCCACACAAGCACCCAAACTACAGGCAACACGGCAAAGCTGGCACATGGTGGGTCTGAGCAAATTCACACAAGGTTGGTCCTTGCTGCCAGACTGACTTATCACATTCTAGTGGCATCTGCCTTTCCCATGGCCTCAGTCTAGGACATTGGTGTTAGGACACTGCTGTATTCTCTCTGTTCCCCTGCTGATGGCATTGGCTAGGGCCTTTTAATCATCTCCAACTCCCCCAGTTCTGCAACCTTCCTCCACAAATCTTCAACTGTCTCCCAGCAGCCCAAATATCACCAGGTCCTTTGCCAGACTGCCTGGAGTGGCACCCCAGCTGAGGACACAGGAGACCAATAATGACCCAGGGAGCTTTAAACGTTCACAGTATAATTAGTTCCTACATGCAGTGTTTGCTGCATGACCCTGTTAAGATCGGGCTGCTTCACATCTGAGCACAGAGGACAAGGCGTAGAATTATAGAACACTAGAACTGGAAGGGACCTCGAGAAGTCATTGAGTCCAGTCCCCTGCCCTCACGGCATGACCAAACGCCGTCTAGACCATCCCTCACAGATGTCTATCTAACCTCTCTTAAATATCTCCAATGATGGAGATTTCACAACCTCCCCAGGCAATTTATTCCAGAGTTTAACCACCCTGACAGTTAGGAAGCTTCTCCTAGTGTCCAACCAAAACCTCGCTTGCTGCATTTTAAACTCATTGCTCCTTGTCCTATCCTCAGAGGCCAAGGAGAACAATTTTTCACCCTCCTCCTTGCAACACTCTTTGACCTACACTCAAGAGCTTCAACTCCAATGGCAGGCAAGTTGGAGCAAGTGAGTGTCATGAACTATACAAAGGCGTGGAGGAGGGCGGTTATAAGCTCATACAGTTAGCTGGCTGGGTAGATGCACAGTTCAATGGCACTGAATCATTTCCAGGTGGGGTTTCTGCGGGTTTGTTTTCCTAACCTGGCCATTGATAGCTGGGGGGTGATCAGTGTTCTGTGAGTTGTTCCACCAGGATGGCTCTCCCTAGCCGCTGTTTCCTGAGCCAGCCTGCCTGACCTCAGGAGTAGAGCAAGGAAGGGAAATTGGGGTTCGCCTGAGCGTGAAGGCATTGACTGTACAACACAGCCTGTCTCAGGGGGCTGGGAAACAGGTCTGCCCACTGCAATCCAGTGGAAAGAACAGGCTAAGTGTGAAAACACCACTGGGGAGCCCCGCTCTGCACTGCACCACCCAGCCAGAAGGAGGGTTTCTGACAGCACCTTGAACTGTGGGATCACAGAGGGTATTCACTGCAGTGGTTCTCAACTGAGGGTACATGTACCCCTGGGGGTAAGCAGATCTCTTCCAGAGAGTGCATTCACTCAGTGCTTCTCAACCTTTTTATGACTAAGAAATTGGATTTATTTTATGTTCATCTAATTTCTTTTTATTTATCCTTTTTGCACAGTCATAAGTACAATGGCAAGTTCATTTGCTATAGGCAATTTCTTCCAAACAATGAGTTATGAATAAGTTGTTTAAACAAATGTGTTTAAATGGTAGAAATTATGTTGTGTGTCTGAAAATTGTAGGACTGAAGGTACTAATAATTATATTTTTTTAAAGGTTGAGAAACACTGGTTCCTTGGACCAGTGCTAATCAGCCTCCCTCCTTTCTGACAACTGCCTGTTAACCTGTGTTGGTGTCTAGCTGAAAGCTCTGCTGTTCCCCCTGTCCTGGAGCATTGGATTACAAAAAACTCAACTTCTGTCAGGTGTGTTGGTTCACACCAGGTGGAAGCCAGAGCCCAGCCGCTGCCATGACACTAGGCGGGGAGACCCATTTGAACCCTCTTCCAGCAGCCAGAGAGACTTAAATCTACGGGCCTGATCCTAAGCCCATTGATGTCAATGGGAGGCATGACACTGCATTCAAGGGGTGTTGGAGCAGACCCTTTAGGAAGTGAGGGGTGAGAGTAACTTACATTTCTTTCTGGTACTGTCTTATTGCCAGGCCCTCAGGGTGGGGGACTGGGAGGCTGGGGGGCAAGGAAGGTTGTGATACAATGATACCTGTAAGAAATGTAAGTGCGGAGGGTGGGGGATTGCAGCAGTCTTGGAACAGGAGGCCAGGGCCGTGGGGAATGCAGGAGTCAGAGCAGCGGACTTGGGTGTGGTGGACTCAGGGCAGGAGCTGGGGGCATGGGAGGGGTGTAGGAGTCAGGGCTTGGGGTGTGAGCAGGGGCTCAGGGCACAGTGTTGTGCGTGGGGGGTATAGGAGTCAGGCTTGGGGGCGTAAGGGGGGTTCTATGTACTGTGTTCTGCACAGGGGTGGTGCTTTCCTCTCACTCCCTGATGGCGCCGGGAAGGGGAAGAGCAAGCAGCATCTGGGTATGAATCCTGTCAGGTTTCAGCCTCTCCCACCCCTCCACGTGTGGGTAGCAAGGGGAGGCTTGGGCAGTCCTGGACCAGTGAGGAGGTTCAGGGCTGGACTGAGGCAGTTCCAGTCTCAGCCAGGTTACCTGGCTGTGGATGGGTCCCTGCCCACACTGCTCCTGTCCCTAGCACTGCCCAGCGTCCAACCCGTGCAGGGGGCACTGAGAGGTAGTGCAGGCTGGGATGCTGATGTCCCCCGAGGAAAGGTGGCTGGGAATTCCCCCCTCCTGCCACACAAGAGCAGCTCAGCAGCCCATTTTGGCCGTTATCCTGTCTCTGCTCAGCTGAGCTCCTGCATCACTTCCAAGCACTGATGAGTGATACCCCACAGCATCCATTCGGGAGAACAGCAGCCAAGTAAGGTTTAGTGACTTGCCCAAGGTCCCCCAGGAAGACTGTGGAAGACTTGGGACTTGAACTGGGATTTCCTGTGCTTAATCCGCAAGGCCGTTTTCCTCTCTTTAAAGAAAGCCAGTTGAGAGTGTCTGAAGAAGCTGATTATCACACAGTATCTATGTCCTGAGAAATAATTTCTTCATGACCGAAGGTGGCGATCTGCCAACTTACATCCTGAAGCACAAAGGAGAGGAATGGTTCAGGGTAGCCTGAGGGGATAAATCTGGCAGGGACAAGGTGGAACCCAGCAAAGGGAAATTTGTTAAGTGGCGAGAAGCAATTTCCTTTTGATGGTTTCCTGTTTGCCTGATGCTTGCAGCTTTTACAACTAGATTAGGGAGATTGTCCAGTGAAGTACAAAGGGGTGGATGCAGGGGAATGGAGTGGGGGTACTAGACAGCTAGATATGTCCTGCCTCTGCGAACTGGCCCAGAGTTCACTGAAGTTAATGAAGAGAGATCCTGGTTTCTGTGATCGCCCCGGTGACGAGTATCCTGGCTTAGAGAAGCTATTCTTGCTCACGTCATTAATGGCCACACCTCGCTGAGGATGAAATGAACAGAAGGCTGTGCCATTTGGGTTGCATAGCCAAAGGGTAGAACATACCTCTAGCTATAAATATCCTTACTCACAGTAGATTTGCTGCTAGAGAAAGCTCTGAACATTTCTAGCAGATCTGGAGAAGTGATTATTCCCCTCTACTCAGCACTGGTGAGGCTACATCCGGAGTACTGTGTCCAGTTTTGCTCCATCCCCCAGTATAGAAAGATTGGGGATGCATTGGAGAGGGGCCAGTGGAGGTCAACCAAAATGATGAGGGGGCTGGAACATATGACCTACAAGGTGAAGCTGAGGGATTTGGACTCATTTAGTTTGCAAAAGAGATGAGTGAGGGATGATTTGGTAGCAGCCTTCAACTTCCTGAAGGGAGTTCTAAAGACAGTGGAGAGAGGCTGTTCTCAGTAGTGAAGGATGGCAGAACAAGGAGCAATGATCTCAAGTTACACTGGGGGAGGCCTAGGCTGGATATGAGGAAAACTATTTCACTAGGAGGGTGGTGAACACTGGAATGCGTTATCTAGAGAGGTGGTGGAATCTCCCTCCCTAGAGATTTTTAAGTCCCTTCTTGACAAAGTCCTGGCTGCGATGATTCAGGTGAGGTTGATCCTGCTTTGGGAAGGGGGCTGGACTTGATGACCTCCTGAGGTCTCTTCCAACCCTCTGATTCTCTGATTTTTATTTAACAGCAATAAGCGAGAAGCTTATTGCCAGATGATGGCCTTGAAGCCCTACTGTCTGCTCCTAGGCACTCAGAAAGAGAGATAGCGGGATAAATATTATAACTCTTGACCTCAACTTAAGAAATCCCTTAAGCACATGCTTAACTTTAAACACTTGAGCAGTCTCACTGACATCTGTAGGTGATGTTACTCAGTTACATCCTCCTGCTCTTGTAGGCTGATGTTTTCATTCATCATGGATTCTGAGCACAAAAGTTTCCTAAACTGTAATGAAGACCTCAGCTCCCTAAATAACTAAAACATAGGTAATAGTTGATTTGCCTCCCACAGGGGGCCGGTAGACAGAATTCAAATGCTTTCTGTTTCCACCACATTGTTTACATCTCTCTGAGTACTAAGGTACCCCAGGGCTATGTGAATATTCTTAGCTGTTGCCTCTGCACTGCTTTATCATTCTTTGTGATGGGACTTTTATTCCTTTAGAGATGGACTTATGGCACAAACATCACAGTTGAACTTCACCAAACTTTTAGAAAGTTTGAGTTCCAATCAGAGTCTAGATCCTTATATCCCAACTAATACCATCCTTGATGGGAATGGAGTTAATAGAAAAATAAATCATAGATTCATAGAGGTGTAGGGCAGAATAAGAGCTCAAGAAGTCATTAAGAAAACAGAGACCACCTTCAACAGGTGTTTATTCAGCCTATTCCCATGATCACACAAACAGGACCATAACTTCAGGTGAGAAATTAAGGAAAAGGTGGAGACGAATTTTTAAAGAAGAAAAGTGAGGGGAAACCTCCTTTTAGTAGATCCCCCACCACCCCACCCCCCTTCCCCCCCAGCCACAAAGAGTAGAGGAATACAAAGAACATCAGATACTGTCAGAAACATTTCTGCTATGAATGCTTCCAGGAGGTTGAGAGAGAGAGAAAGAAAGAGAGAGAGAGATTAGATAGATAGAGATATGCATATATCAGTTACTCCTTAAAAATAAAATACATGAGAACAATGGCAATGATATTTGTATTTGTTCACTAAAGTTCCTAACACTTTTTTTTTGCTGAAATAATAGTAACCAAAGGCTGGCAATTTAGGGATTTATTATGGCAACAACCAAAATAATTTTGGAGTGGTGTTTTACCATAGCATTGCTGCCCTGGAGAATTAATTCAGCAGAGTTTGCTTCAATATTAGCCACATGGGAGAACAACATGGGCACACAAATTACACTACTTACCAACCAAAAGCAGTAAACCCAGCCCTCGGCGTAAAGGTGACATAGCTGTGAAGGTTCCTTTAGCAATCAGTGGCACTGTCAAGTCTGTGCACAGCAGCAGAGAGAGAGCAGATGTATTTTCGGGGAGTCATGTTTAGTTACAATATCAAAATTTGCCCAATGTATCTCCAGGAAATTAGGAAATAAACAAGACACCCATTCAAATGATGTACCTTTAAAAAGACACAGACACTGTCTGACCCTCAGAAACTGCCCTTAAACACATTATGGAACTGACCACCTGTTGTGCTCACCGGACAACAGTCCCGGACTATATACAGAGATCAAAGCATTGAACTTACTTTGTCTGTCCTACGTTTCCTATGGCAAACAGCCTATGCTTCAGCAATGACAATAACAGGTTACATGGAAAACAACGGCAGCGCGTCCTACCCAGTGCAGCACATACCTCTGAGCTCTCCCTGAACTCTCCTCATTGTCTGTGTGTTGGAAGCAGCCCAGTACAGGAGGGCTGCTTTTCACTGTGTAAATCAGGGTGTGGTGCTCAATGTCTAAAAACCTTCATTTGAGATTACAGGCTGGCTGCTGAGTACCTACCACACCTACCCATGCTGGGGGGTGCCAAAGCGTGGTAGGAAAAACAAAACATGTCTCGGTGCTAATTGCTGCTGTCACCCAGGTACAGGCAGGAAAGGCACCAAGTTTATGTGGAGGGCTGTACAGAATGGGTGGAGTTAAATCACAGGAAGAGCATAACCTTCCTAGCCCATGCACAGATCTCACACCTGCCATCTGTGTGACGAGGGAAGAACAGAGCACTGCTTTGAGGACAGTGTCGGTATTTCTGACCTGCTTTCAGCTGTACCA
Source organism: Carettochelys insculpta (assembly GCF_033958435.1). NCBI lineage: Eukaryota > Metazoa > Chordata > Testudines > Carettochelyidae > Carettochelys > Carettochelys insculpta. The sequence goes on from NC_134152.1 coordinate 35,446,163, forward strand.
AAGTCAATGTATTGAAGCAGGCAGCTTTGAAACCAATGCAGAAGCACCTGATGAGATCAGAGGATGGCCCTACCTTAGCACTGGGTCAATCTCCCTAACTTTCCAGGGAAATACCAAAGAGTTATCCTTGCGCCTTGCTCTCTTGCATTATTTCTGGTGGTGGGGTTTGCTGAGGATCTCCCCCTGCCCACAGAAAGGCACCTCATCCCACAAGCAATGGATTTCTGACAACACCTCATAAGAAGGACAGCGTGTCAATCAAAACTTCAGTCTTCTCACTGGCTCTCATTGCAAAGATCACTTAAAGTTCACAAAGCACATTGAAGACATCACTGGAGTCCCAATCCATTGGGAAACCAGAGACAGCTTCTGCCATACTCTATAATCCCAGCTGTCCCTGTAAGATGAGTGCTTGGGCAGCCACCTGGGAGAGATTCAAATGCTGCCCAGCCGATTAGCAGAGCACCCACAGCCAGCACTGTTTTTCTACTGTGATGCACATCTGCACATGCCTCAGTGCACAGAACAACATTCATTCTGCCCATGGATGATAAAAATTAGAGGGAACACTGCTCCTGGCCTTCTGCACAAAAGAGCGATCTTTTAGCTCACAGATTTTCATTCATCTCCTCTGTCTTGCATACTGTCCTATGATGTAACTTTACTGGTTTCCCTGTCTGTTGTTTCAGGGTAAAATACTGCAGGCCACTCCATTCCGTAATCTAATACTCCTCGTAAATTGCTGACAGCTGTTAATGAGGAATCTGAAAGCATCTGAGGTGTGGTGAATGTCACATTTTCTTTCTATCCCTTTAGGATTTTATACAGTATCAGTCACCAGGGTGCTAAAGAGCAAACAGAACAAAGGAGCATGAACACACCCAAGCAATCTGTTTTATATTCCCATTTCCCATGTAAAAGTGAGGGGGACTTTGCATGGCCAGATCAGAGAGTCTCTTTTGGTTGATTTTTATCCTGTTGTTGTTCCTACGTGCTATAGAAGAGGTGGGTTTTACGCCTACATGTCAATTTCGTTGCAGGTCTGTACCAGGGGATGGAAGAACAGGTGTGCTCTGATTCAGTGTTAGACATATGCCCAACCCCAGCTCTCTCTGAATAGCCAACATTCTCCAAGTGTCACTTTACACAGGTAGCAGCTATTTCTGCATGAACGTGACATCATGCACAGTCTCACATGTATTTCTGTCTGACTCAGGATTGTATGGGATGCCAATCGTTAGAGTAACTGATGGCAACACCTCTCTCAGCACCCAGAGCCATTCTTACCTCTACGCAGCTTCGCCGAGTATCAGCTTGGGCCCTCTTTGCCTATGCTAAGTGCACTAGCCGTAGCTCAGATTTCATCGCACGGTAACCGCATGCAAACGAGAGCTAGGTTTAGGTATTACACTCCAAGGCCCCAATTAAGAGAGAATTCCAGGAAGCAGGGATGGTGTGTACTTAGCTGCCATTTTCACAGGCACCATGGATCTCTGTGTACAGCTGTTTCAATCAATTATGTGGCTTCTTTCTACACTTTGCATGGCCCATTCCTTTCTACCTCACCCTGGCTCTCCTCAGCTAGCTGTTAAAGTGCATGAGTTCAGGGGTGCACGGACAAGTTAGCACATAAAGCAGCAGGAAGTGTTGCACTTGCCTGCATTTAGGTGACAACAGTCACATTGGCCAATCCATCCAGCACCGAACTGAACAGAAGACCTGCTGAGCATGAATCTGCACAGCTTGAGCTAAAGAAACAGGTGTAAGTGCCCATCGACGTGCCCTCTAATTTCTTCTATCCATGTGTAGAATAAAATTTATTCTGTGCCCAGAGGCATAGGCAGATGCGCACCACCCATAGACACACAGGCTGCCAGCTGTGGGCACTCTGCTAATCAGCTGGTCGGCATTTGAATCGTTCCTTGGTGGCCCTCAAGGAGCGTGTTAAATCTTTTCTCCCTTGTCTTTGCCGTGAATATTGCATCTCCTTGTGGCTCCCGTTTTCCTTCGCTGGCACGATTTGCTGACGTGCCGTGCACACCTTAGATGTTCCTACTACAATATGCAACACCAGGCTAGGTGTGGCAAAGCGAAAACAACACAGGGTGTGGTGGTATGTCATCCCCATCATACGCACCCTGCAGAGGCTCACGACATTGCAAAAGTCTCTTTTTATGTTCTTCACTAAAACCAGTAATTGTTTTAGATTCTTTATCATACATCAGAGATTTCTTGGCCTTGGGAAGCCTTTGGGAAAGCAGGTGGACAACTCAGACCAGGGACAAGTGCTCCGACATTACACCAAGAGGCCACTGACAAGAGTGGTTTTTGCTGGCAACCAGGGTTGGCAAATTCAGCTGAGACCAATAACTATGGAGCTCTTTCCCCCTCAGCCATGGGTTTGGCTCTGCATGGACAGGGTGGGATGGGAAATCTGACCTGTCAATAACTGTGTTCTGCTTACTCTATGGGATGAATACTTGGAACCAAATCCTATTTAACTCCATTGGAGGCTGTCCCTGGACGATGATGGGATTAGGGTTTGGATCCAAAAAGTACAACTAATTTAGCCCTTTTCATAAACTCCAAATCTGTGGAAATGTCCATTTTGATGTCTGGTTGCCCAAGTCATTGCAAAGATGGAAACCAACATCACCCAATGTCTTTTGCCATTCAGATTTGCCTTGCCAATGGCATTTTTTGCAATATCCTTGGTTGAACTGGTGGCATCTTTTTCTAAGCCTGCTTCGACCGTGCACCATTTCAATGGCTTTACCACGTCAGCCAGCCAGGGCCTCCCAAGGCCCATTCCTGCATATACCTCAGAATCTGACGCCGCTGCTGTCAGCCATTTTGTATGTTCAGTCACTGCCAGCAGAAACCCAACATCAGAGAGCTTGAAATCGTTTCGAGGCTGTGAGAGGCAAGGCCACGTTTGTAGTTTTGTGATCCCAATGGGAGGTTGGGCTAAGGTGCAAATGGTCTGTGAAAATAGAAGGGATGTTTGGATAGCCAACCTTGTTTTAGGCCATGTACGTTTTCGTAATGTTAGGACCAGAAATGCTTTGCTGGTCAGGTGAATAATGAATTGTGACAAGTATCAGCGAAGTTGCCGTGTTAGTCTGTATCTTCAAAAATAAGAAGTCCTGTGGCACCTTATAGACTAACAGATATTTTGCCGCATAAGCCCACAAAAGCTTATGCGCCAAAATATCTGTTGGTCTATAAGGTGCCACCAGACTTCAATGAATTGTGATTGGCTGTTGCTAGGGAACCTGTTAACTTATTAGGGGCTATTATGAGTTCTGTGCTTCATTTGGAGAAAATGCAAGAAATGTTAGTGAAAGTATGCTGTGGAGCAGTCCAAGGAAGCTCTTCCTTGGGTAAGGGTCTGACAGCTAAACTCTCCAGCAGCTAGAATGGAAAAGGAGCCCTCTGACTTCTGGCTGCTGAGTCCTCAATACCATTGTGACCTCAAACTAGCACCCTTCACTCATCATTTGTATAGGGCTATGATATATATTTCATAAGTTTGCTAGTGACATACAAAGGTGGTAAATTACTCCCAGCCAGCTAGTCAAGGGCCATTAATCTGCAAGGGAGCTGTAATCCAGGGACTTCCAACTCAGGGAGGGCTGCCCAAGCACCACGCAATGAGAACTGCTCAAACCTAAGACTCAGCAAAGCTCCCCAGGACATGTTTGGGCCATGATTTCCAGTCCTATGAGCTGAGGGTCTAAAATAAGGGGCAGTGGCTTCATGGCTTTGCCTTTCTCCTCCCTCACCAAGTCTGGAAGCAGCAAGAATGCTGGAAAGATAGAGAACTTCAACTGAGGAGACTGGTCCAGGTTTAAGGGAGAAACCTGGGGCTTATGAGATGTAATTTGCAGTGGGGTAAATCAAGTGCATTGTCTAAAAACTGCCAAGTGTAATAAGGTTTAAAATTTCAATTGTGCGCTTAAATTTTATTACCTTCCATAACTATCTCTGATCATGTCCACTTAAAAGTTATCCTTTATTCCAGACACCACCTGGAGAGAAGCAGTTAAGTCACCACTGCTTCGGGCTAAGAACGTAAAACTATAAGAATGACTATACTGGCTCAGATCAAAGGTCCATCTAGCCCAGTATCCTGTCCTCCAACAGTGATCAATGCCAGATGTCCCAGAAGTAGTGCACAGAATAGTTAATCATCAAATGATTCCTCCTCTGTCACTCATTTCTAGCCTCTGATAAACAGAGGCTAGAGACACCATTCCTACCCATCCTGGCTAACAAGTATAGATGGACCTGCCCTCCATGAATGTATTTAGTTTTTTTTTTTTAATCCCATTAAAATTCTGGTCTTTACAATATCCTCTGGCAAGGAGTTCCACAGGTTAACTATACGCTGAGTAAAATGCTGGGTAATAGGCTCACTAATATCGGGTGGCAAGTTTCAGCAGGCCTGAGCAGTTCAGTGTACCCCAATTCACTTATGTAAATCTGTATCTACTTGGTGTTGTGTAAGGTACCACCAGAAAAACCAATCACACACTGATTCTTAATATTTCGGTGGGGTGTATGTGCAGTAAACACCCAACAGCCTGTACCAACATGAAGGAAATATGAGACTAAAATGTGTTTGACCCAGAGAAGTCTGGGGAGTCTTTAGAGTTTTGAAAGCATGATCCGAGGCCTTCACTCAGCCTGCATTAGGGGCCTATTAGAGGAGTGGGCGGGTGAGGTTTGGTGGCCTGCAATGCACAGGTGGTCGGACTAGATGATCACAATGGTCCCTTTTGTCCTTAAGGTCCCCGAGTTGGTGGACATGTTTTTTTCCAGACAAAAGAAAAGGGAGAACCTCTACCCAGGTGCAATCACAGACAACTTGCAAGCCTGGGATGTCCATTAGCACGTCAGAGGAGGCAGGAACAGCTCAGTTAGCACTGCAGAAAGCACCAGTGGGGAAGAAGCCATCACTGAGTTTTCTCAATCCATAGGTTCAGCATTTAGTCGAGGGACTGGACATCAGAGAAATAGTCCAGGCTCCCTAAGGCACAGTGATGGGAATCCAGAGACCTAGACTTGTTCCCAGCTCCATCACTCACTTGCTCTATGAAATTTTACTTGGCCAAATCACTTATCCTCTCTTTCCTTTTCTGCTCAATAGGGATAAGGAAATTTATCCTGCAGACATATTCAAAGGCTAAACACATTTCCATTTGCAAAGCACTTTGATCGAGAATGCTAAACACAGGTGCAAATTACCTCCCAGGCCTAATTCATGACAGTTTTCTGGGGTTTATTAAATTCATTGCTTCAGGAATAGCTGCATTTCATTTTCCTTAAAACCATTTTAGAAAATTGCTCATCAGCCAGCAATTCACAGATCAGTCAACCTCTGAGCTATCAAAACACAGGGATTGAAATGAGAAATGGAAAGGGATAAATATTTTGTGTGTATGGAGAACTCCCACCCCTACCTGTGTAGCAGTGTGCAAAAACATATCGGCTATTTCCCACCACCCAGGGAAAAAAAGATATTGTGGGAAGGCATTTACCCTCCTCTGCTGAAATGCCTATGGAAAAGCAGAACAGCAGGGAATGTGCAACCAGTGCCCCAGTGCAGTCTGGGAAGAGATGTATTAAAGATGCAGTAACCATCTCTATCGCCTTTTAACCTCCTCAGAGCTGTACAGAGGTCAGACTTGTTGGGACTTGGTGAAGGATTTTGTGAACCTCTTCCCCTCGTACACTGAAATATTCCCTGTCCCATGAGAGAAAACAAAGCTGCACATCTAAACAAACACGCAGTCTTGAGTATGTCTGAAGGGAGAACTCGATAGGCAGTGAGTCACCCAGCATTCTTCTGCATATCCCATTTCATCCACCCATGGGTGAAACCTGCTCATAAATCTTCATGTCATCCCTGACAGAAAGAGCCCCTGCAGCTGTATAGCCAAACCTTTTGGCAAACTCCTTGGTTTTCTGAAAAAGCTGGTGCTCAACAGGTTAATTCATTGGCTACTTTTTCCCTCCTAATGCTCTGTCTCAGACCTACCCTATGGTTAAAGTGTTCCCTTAAAACTTGCCACCTTGACTAGCACTGGTTTTTGTCCATGGATGGCAGCATTGGAGGGAGTTCCAGTGTAAATAAGGGACCAGCAACCTCTGGCTTGAGAGCCCATAAATCACAGACTAACAAAATAATTGATTGGGTGATGAGCTTTCGTGGGACAGACCCACTTCTTCAGATCACAGCTGAACCAGAACAGACTGTTCTGGTTCAGCTGTGATCTGAAGAAGTGGGTCTGTCCCACGAAAGCTCATCACCCAATCAATTATTTTGTTAGTCTTTAAAGTGCTACTGGACTGCTTTTTTTTTTTTTGATCATATATAGACTAGCACGGCTTTCTCTCTGTTACTATAAATCACAGAGTATCTTAACGGCATCACTCATGTTAGTCTGTGAGCAGCTGGCCTCTTCGGTGTGCAGTCTTCCCACGGTGTGTGCAAATTACTTGCATGTATAACAGACCAGTTCTTCTGGGTCTGAATTTAGATCTACAGGGCTAAGAGTGCCATCTGATAGAGTAAATCAAGGGTAAATTTGTTGATTTCAGTGGAGTTCACCAGAGAAAAAAAGAAACCAGAGTCAACCCCAAAGTATATGTGAAGTCAGCCCATCTGGCTAAGATTTCACCTTCTTTGTATGTCCTGTGTGTGTTGATTAGGAGCAGTTCAATTGCTTATGTTTTAAAACAGGATTCTAGTTGTTCAAATGAGCAGTTCTTTGCTTCTGTGTTTTTAGTTACAGAGGGGAGCATGTGGGAGGGGAAAGCTTGTTGGAACATAGCGTCCAATGCCTCAAACCACACCTAAAATTCACTTGCGGTAACTAACATGGGGTGAGGTCTGTCTGCCTCTTATGGTTCAGAACCGCCTTTAAATGTAAAATCACCCAAGACCATCAGTTTTTGCCAGCTAGCACTTTCCCATGGTACAGGTATTTCAATGGTGAAGAAACACCTGATTTCTTCTGAACCCTGTGATCTTTGTCTCTTGTTAATTTCTTTCCCCACCACTTCTGTGCAAACAAGGTCATATGATTAATATTTCTTCCTTACACAGTGTCAGATCATTTATCCTAAGATCTCAAGATGATTCCTACCGTACAGGTAAGAAAACCAAAGGGCGGTGGGGGGCACCGCCATGCAACTCAAAGCCTGTCTGTCTAACCTCTAGACCACAGTGCTTCTTTGCCTGCTTATTTCCCAGCTGGAGCCATTATCTTTATCTCACCAGGACTAGGTGTTGTGAGAATTATTCTGAAGTCACAGCCTAGAGGATGAGGAAGAGAGCTTCAGGATCAAGTCTGGATCAAACAAAATCTAGAAATTTCATCCTAAAGTCAAACTGGATCCTTCCCACACTCAACTCCTGCTGCACCGTAAGGAGGTTAAAAAACATGTGCTTTTAATACTCAGACAGTCCTTCCCTCCCTAAATGACCAGCAATGGCCAGAAAATGGTCACAAAGTCTCACTGAAATGTTAAGTAAACGTCCATCAGCAAGTATCAGAGGGGGAGTCATATCTGCAAAAACAAGAAGTCGTCCTGCAGCACCTTCTAGACTAACAGATAGTTTGGCGTATAGGCTTTCAGGCACCTGATGAAGCGGGTCTTCGCCCACAAAAGTTTATGCTCCAAACTACCTGTTAGTCTATAAGGTGCCAGGACTTCTTGTTGTGTTTCCACCAGCAAGACTGCTCTATAGCACTAGACAGTCCCATAGCCTAGACCGCAGTGACCTTTACTTCTCCTATGCCGTGCATTAGTGCAGTTATGGAGCTGAGCTTCAGGCAGACATTCCTAGCATTGCAATGGCCAGGCAGGCAAGAAATATGTTCTGTTGTAAAGGTCACTTAGGGCCCAGTCCTGCTTCCCTCGATACCAGTAAGAGATTTGCCTTCAGTGGGTGCAGGCCCTCAGAGGACACATGACTGAGTGCCCTCACAGCCCATGGAGCCCAGCACACAGGTGAACGACCACACCAGAAGACTCATGAGGCTGCAGCACCTTTGTGGGTACAGCCCCAGTGAGGCACAGAGGCGCCACAGGCCCAGACATCAAATGTATTTTTTTAAAAAGCTTTTTAATAAGGCAACATTCAAAAACACCTTGAAAGAGATTAATGTTTTCCCCAATGCAAGTTTCTGGACTGAGTAGACTCTGTATTAATGATCAGTTTGAAACAAGTTCTGCTAAAATCATTTCCTCCCTTGCAGGAACAGGAACAAAAAATGGGAAACCATAACTTGTCGCCACCTCTGCTGTGGGGCTGGGAGCAGAGCCAACTGCAGCCGCCGCAAGCCCACCTGTAGATGAGGCTGTCTTCCAGGACTTGGGTAGGAGGGGCAGAAAGAACAGCCCCCAGGCTCTCTGAGCCAGGTTAATTTAGAATTCGCAGAGCCAAGCACAGAAGGGAAAGGTGAGGCAGTAAAACACAATTTTTCCTTGTAAGGGACCTCCAAGGTGCAGTTCTACACTAGGCACAGGTCCCCCATCCCAGGGCAGAGGAACAGGGGCTGATATGCAATTACTTATTCTGAACCCTAGGAAGCCCCAGTCTTAAGCAGCCCTGGCTTGTGTATGTTTTATTTTCTAGCTTCCTCTGAAGATAAGCAGTTCTGCAGCCCCATACAGACTGACAATCAGTTCTCTGCTATTAGCTGCTGTTCAGAGGCTTCCCCCTACTCCATGAGGCAAGAGTGACACCTTGTGCTCACAGGTAGAAGTCTAGTAATCTATACCTGCCTGGAAAGGTGCTGTACAACCCCAAAGGGAAGCAGGAAAACCCTGGGTGCCTAAACACCAAGCAGATACTTGTTTCTTCAAAGCTAACACCCCAGCCCCAGCCCCAGCCTCTCTCCTCAGCACAGCTCAGCATTTGCCCCAAACTCTCAGTAGCCAAAGGGCCACACCCACCCCAGGCTTGTTATTTATGCTGCCCCCTTAGCACCCTCTTAAGCTGAGCACCTGCGGTTTATTTAGCCTCAGGCTGCAGGCTGGCTCCCATTTTTAACCCTTTCCTGCCTCTGCTTTAGTGTAGCTGGTGATCAACTCATCAGGGCTGCCAGAGCCCTTGGAAATGGGGATTTAACCCATTCACTGACAAAACAAAGCATGTAGCACTTTAAAGACTAACAAAATGATTTATACAGTGATGAGCTTTCGTGGGACAAACCCACTTCTTCAGCTCAATCACCAAATACATCCCTGGGTTAGTCTTTAAAGTGCTGCATGTCTGCTGTTTTGTTTTGTTAGAATACAGATTAACATGACTACCATTCACTGATGCATTATCAGGAAGACCTGTGAGACTCTATGTTGTTGTTCTGCAGGAACCAAATCTGGGCAGGGAGATGGTTCAAAATCTTATAGGCACCACTCCAGCAGGGGATTTCAACCTTCCTACAGCTTATGGGTCTCCCACTGCGCTGGGGCACTCCTAGGGTTACCATGTAAAAAAGAGGACACCCCTGAGACAGAGGTATCTGTATCAGTACTGGTATCTAGCAACTCACGTTGTATGAATGCACTACAGTATATCTAGGACATTAAGACAATGTGAGTTGGTGGATACTGATCCAGCGAAAGTATTGTAAACCTACTCTGGGGTCAGCTGTGTCAAAGTGTTAGCTCTTGGACCACAGGCTGCTCTGACAGCCTCAGAAGTGACAAGTGGCCAGTGTGAGGAGGAGGAAGGTGACTCTGCTGGGGGAAGGACTCCAGCTTGGAATCTCTTCCCTCCTACAGGGCCAATAGAAGCCACCCCCCACAAAATGCTTTGTCCTGGGAGAGAAGGTTACAGGCTGCCGATGACTATTAGGTCACTGAGTATCAGTTCCTCAAAGGGTTTTTGGTGTCCCAGTCCACTGGAACCAGGGGGATATAGGCAGGCATGCCTTTGGGGGGAGGGGGACATTTGCCCTAGGGCCCAGCAGTTCTAAGGGGACTGGGATCCCAGGCAACACTGTGGCAGCAGTGGCCAGAGATCCAGCCCTTTCTGAGTTGCTGCCAGAGCAGTGGAGTGCTGCCCTGCATGCCTGAGGGGCTATTAGGGCTGGGTGCATGTGTAGGCCAATGCTATGGTCCAGGCAGCACAGAGGGCTGGCCACCCCCCCAACACACATGCTCCTACCCCCCACAAGGCCTGGCAGCCCTGATAGACACAGGCACCTTTAAGTACCTGCATACCAGGCCTTGCCTTGCTAGTGCAGGATTGGCCATCTGCTAGCGTCATGCTCCATCCAGTATGGCAGGTTCCAAGCAACAGATTCCTGCTGCTTCTCTAACCGCCCACGGGCAAACTTGAACCTGGGACCTCTGGAGCTGAATGCAGGAGCAGCTACAGTCTGAGCTAAAGGCCACCTGTCTCTTGGCTAAGGCTCTACAGGAGGCTCATTCTTTCTCTGTGTAAGGGGTCTGGGGGTGCCACTCCATGGGACAGTGAACCACACCTCGGTGCAAGGGTCACACCCCCAGCCACTCCGCAGCCTCCCAAGGTGCCAAGGGGGTGACAGCCAGGGAGCCCCAGCGCTGGAGGGGAGATCTGGGAGACTGTAGGGATGGCACCCAAGGAACATTCAAATGCCCAAGTTGAAGTCTGGGTTCAAAACAGTACAGGAAACCAGAGGAGGTTCCACTGGGCTAACCCTTAGGCACAGCTGGCTGCTAGCTAGCCCCTGCTTGGGAGGAGGCTGGGGAAGTTAAAGACCCCACCTGAGGTCACACAGCAAAGTCTGGGTCAGAGTTGGAAAGGCAGCCCAAGAGCGATGGGAGGAAGTCACCAGTCCCCACCACTACCTGCCCCGCTCAGTGAGCATCGCCTCTCCCTGCCGCTCCATCCACTGGGGTGCTCTCAGCTCAGCCCACTCCCTGCCCTGCCAGCTGAGGCCCTGCCGCAGGGAACGAATGCGGCACGGACCCCACAGGCAGGGGGAAACCACCCGGAGGGCAAGAAAAATGAAGATTTGTTTTGGGAGCCTAGAAACTGGAGATGGAAGAGGCCATTTGGTCCATGCCTGGCCAATGCAATTCCCTGGAGCCTATGTCTTCTACTGCTTGACCAAGGCTCATTTGTAATAGCACCATCACAGTCCCTCAATGTCTGGGCTTAGGGGAGGACAATCACAGTGGGGGAGGGGGTCCAGTAGGACATCACAAAGGCAATTAATAAGCTGGCTGTTAAATTCTTCCAGTGAGCTTCCCTCGTTGTCCACTGGATGTCCCTGCACACAAGTACAACACACAGGGCCAGTGCGCTGGAGGAAGAGGGAGCTGAGGTCTGTAAGGCTGTGCCTACAGGGCCAGATGATCTGGAAATAACAGCAGTTAGGTCATAACTTTGGCGGCGTCCCAATGACGCACGTGTGATTTTGAAATAAAATCAAAGTAGCTGGTACATTAGTTCGATTCCAGTAAACCTCAAGCCACGATGAATTAAGACACGGAATGGAGCTATTTCGAAATTGTCAAAATCAGCTCCCCCGGCACTATTTTAAAACAGCGCTATGGACCCAGAAATGCTATTTCAAAAATGCATTTTGTTTTGGACACTTTATTTCAAAACTCAATATTTCAAAATAGCTATTTTGAAATATCTTATTTTGGAGTAGTGCTGCCACGTAGATGTAGCCTAAGAAAAGCCAGAAAAAGAAGGCATGCATATTGCTCTTTAGCCCTGAGCCAGGTAACGGAGTGACTCTGGAAATGAACTGAGCAAGGCATTGCATCTGACAAAGCGAGTCTTTGCCCATGAAAGCTGGTGCTCCAAAAACTCTGTTGGTCTTTAAGGTGCCACAGGATTTCTCGTTGTTTTTGCAGATACAGACTAACACAGTGACCCCTCTGATACTTGGCATTTTTAAGTGACCTGTTCACTGGCATCCAGTCTCAGCTTTTGGCAGTTTGAGGTTTAGGGGCACCCAGAGCTTGAAGCTGTATCCTGACCATTCTGGCTAACCGCTGAGATGAACTCCTGAACTTGTTTGATTTCACAACACCCCTTGGCAATGAGTCCCATGGGTTGACTGCATTTGCTGAAGAACTTCCTTATGCTTGTTTAAAACCTGCTGCCTATTCATTGGATCAAGTCATGCCTCGTAACACTTCACTATTCACTTTCTCCACACCAGCCATTGTCTTATAGACCTCTTTCATATCCCTGCTTACTCATCCCTCTTCTAATCTGCCTGGTCTTTAATCTCTGCTCATAAGAGAGTGGTTCCGTATCTCTGGTTATGTGTGTCACCATTCTGTGCACCTTTCCCAATGCTAACGTATATTCCTTGAGATGGGGCAACCAGAACTGCAGGCAGTATTCCAGGTGTGAGTGTACCCTCACAGCCCCCTGGTATCAGGCAGCCAAAGGGCTTCCAGGCACCACGGACCACTAGCAAAGCTGCAGTGCAGTTCCAATGTGCACATACCTGCTTTGTCACTCAGTGAATATCATTGCGTCTGCACCAGGGCTCCCTCTTATTTTTCCCATCCATGGGCAGAATAAATTTTGTTATGTGCACCAAGGCATGCGTGGAGGTGCGCCACCAAAAGAAACATATACTGTCCACTGTGGGTGAGTACACTGCTATACAGCTGGGTGGCACCTGAATCTCTCCTGGGCAGGCACCCAAGCTGTCAGTTTACAGGGAACAACTAGTCTGCATGCACCCAACAAACTTCCTCTTCACATTTGCTCCCTGTTCTTCTGCCCAGGGAGGACTTGACAAGGCTGTTGTTACTCCAGGTGCATTGATTTTGCAGCTGGAATGTTTCTATTGGATAAAGGCTCGGGGCACGTCTGCACTACAGCCGCTGAAGCGTTATTTTCATCACTGTCATCAATCCACCTCTCCGAAAGGTGGTACCTGGGTCAACAAAAGCTCCATTCCATCATGTAAGGTGCAGCTAACTACAGTGTGGAGGACACAACGTTTTTCACATCCCTGAGCAATGAACATGGGGTGTCCTGTGTTCAGGTGCATCCGGTGTAGACCAGGCCTCAGCCTAAGGTTTCACCCCATCTCAGTGCTTGAGCTCCCCCCGTCTCTGCATCTTCTGAGCTTTGTATTCCACGGTCTAAAACAACGGGCTGGCTTGGCCCAGCTTATCACAGGAATAAATCTCTATAGAACTGATACTAGGCTGTTACAGTCCAATCAAGCTGGTGCCTCAATGCCTTTCCCACAGCTGTGACTACAATGGGCCAACATTTACCAGCAGCTCTCTGGACCAGGAGGAGATAAGCTTCCCTAGCTTATGGGACCCTGGGCCAAGCAAAAGGTCCTGCTTGATGGGGTGCGGGAAATGCTACAATGCTGGGAAAGGGAGAAAACTAGGAAAAAGTGTTAACTAAGAGAATGTAAGGTACAAATGAGCAGCAGAGTGCCCGGTCTTACAAAAACCAGCCCCCGCCCCACCACATGCATGTGCACAAATGACTGCTCAAGAGTGGACTCAGAAATTCAGGGTGCCTGCACACAGGGTGGGTGGCTGGGGGCATACCTGGCTGCAAATGCATCACCCTGGCTATTTGCAGCCAGGTTTCACTCTGCGCAGGGGAAGGTGGGGAGACCAGGGATCTACTTCTCAGTACCACTGCACAGTGAGGCAGCCTCGTTGTGAGTGAGGTTAGATTAGCCCGAACACATGCCAATGGGGGACCAGCACAGCATACTTCTGCCACCATAGGTGCTGACTTTTCTTCTATCCGGGGTCTGCTGCACCCCCAATCTCCTCCTGCTCTACCCCTTCCCCAAAGCCCGCACGCTGCCCCACCCCCTGCCAACCCACCCCGTGCCCTGCGTGGGTCCCAGCACCACTCCTCTCCCACTCTCCCAGAGCTTCCCGAACACCATGCATCAGCTGTTCAGGACATTCTGGGAGCACTGGCAGGACAGGGAAGGAGCTGGTCAGTGGGGCCACCCACAGATGAGAGGCCAGAGGAGGGAGAGAGGCGAAGGGAGAGTTAGGCTGCTGGTGGGTGTTCCACACCCCCTAATTTTTCCCTGTGGGTGCACCAGCTCCCGCACACCCAGGGAGTTGGTACCTATGTCTGTTACCCTCTTAATGCAGCACATCTTACGCCCTGCAGGGAGGATTCTCATTTCTCCAGCTACAGCATGAAGGGTGGAACCCCAATGAGAACCCGAGCCACCACTCGGTGTCTTGTCGCTTCTGGAAAACCAGGCCATGAGTGCAAACCGAGTAAAAACCATTGAACTGGGACTCAGTTTAATTTGCAGGAAGCCCAGTGGATTTTGGCCACACTAATCCCCACTGACTCCACTGGGCCTCCCCCATGTAACTCTCCTTTACCTCGCAGAATGTTTCAGGGTTTGCGTAGGCACCGTGGTTGGTTGCTGCCGGGTCTCAGCCACTGTGGCCTGGTGCCCACTGGAAACAGGCAACATTTTCTCAGGGGTTTTAAGCGGGCTTTATTTGATTACTTTTTTAATTCTGGGGATGGGTGTTGCAAGTTACACCCTGACAGACGTGATGCTGGAGGAGAAGTCTTATGGGTTACACCCAGAGATAATGCTAAATGCTTGAAGTGTCTTAACAATGAGGTGACACACTAGCATGACAGTGTCTCACAACCTGTCATCACAGGAATAAAAATAGCACGTGTAACAGTCCAGCACTTCAGGCTCCCTATAGATTGCAAGGTCTCTGGATTTTTGGGGATTAGTGTTAAATTCCAATCACAGCATTTTCAATTGTCTGACCAACAGGCTACGGATGCATGCTACCAGTACGGGAACTTACCTGGAAAGACTGGAAAGAACCATGAAGTTGGATGAAAATATGTCAGGTGTGTGAAGGAAACCTCCCAAACTCTACAGAAATACTTTGGGATGACCAACTGAGGGGAAGAGAAAAGAACCGTCTCTAGTAATAAAACCAAGAGTAGTGCTGGGAAAGTCCAGCTGAATAGGGACAGTCCAGAGAGCATGGGGAAGAAGACAGGGGCTTTGCCAGTAAACATACAATGTCATGCCTTCCAAGCAAGGTTAGCTATAAAACATGCCTACTGCATGCAGTGCAGAGGGATTGTGTTGTGTCATCTACAAGGCTAATGCTGTTCCTAGCAGTGGCTCACCCCTCTAACTGGTTGAAACCAATTTCTTTCCCCTGCCATTTCTCCAGCTTAGGACTCTGTGGTTAAATGAATGGTCAGGAGCACAATTAACCCAGCTTAACTGACTGATTTACCCATTCCTGTGACTGAAAAGGAAATACAGGACACAAGAAATCCTTTCCACACTCTGGTTTTCATCACGCCCATCCACATAGTATTTAAAGGCTGCTATATATGTACATGACAACAAACAGAGCAATACCCTCAGCCCGTGGGGGCATGACTGCTTCTCATTGCTCCAGCCTGACCCTGTGGCCATGTTAGATGTGTCATGATATATTGAATCATGCTCTGAGTCTTACAGGATATGTTTAGTATAAAAAACAGCTACTATAACAGGCAAGTACACAGGCTTCCACACAGCTTGACTTCCAGCTTTATCTCTTTTGTTAACCAGGTGTAATTCTTTACCTGAAGCACTGTACTGGAGCCATCTGGTAGTCTGAGTAATATAATGCAAATAAGCACAATAGTACAAGGAGAAGTGTTGATGGGCCCATCACTCCAGTCAAGGAAGCTCACTCACAGCACGTTGACCTAGCAGACCCTGCTTTCTCCATAACGTTCCAAGTGATCATAGCAAGGAAAGTCTCCTTCTGGGGAGGTGATGGGACGTGGTGAGGAGTCCAGCATTAAAGAAGCCACTTATATTAACTGACTGTGTCAGTAATTTGTTTTCTTTGCTTTTTTTCACCAGGCGAGATCCATCACTTGCTTTCTGCCCTGCACAACAGGTTGCTCACACAGCGCATTCTGCAAGCATTTCATGTTCTGCAATTAGGGTCTGTACGTGCATGTGAAATGATGTCACACATATGTCTGCCCTTGCTGGAATCTCAAGTGACACACAGGAAACACCATTAGCACTGGCCCTTAGAAGATTGGTATGTAATTACTTCACACATTTCCATGTTTTTTGCTGGGCACGTTACAACAGAGGCACGTGGAACATCTCCAAAGTGCCATGTTATCTGTTTACTTACATGTTATCAGTTCTCTGGTGAGATTTCCCAGGGTTTTTGGACTCTTTAGGAACCAGATTTTACATTTTCTGGATCAAAATCTCCCCCATTCTCACTTGAATGGTTAAGTGAGTGTATTTATGCCGTCCTGTTGCCCTATGGTGTCATCTCCTGATGAATAGTTAAGGGTAAGATGGGCCAGAGTTACACAGGTACTTAGATTAGATGCCTAATGAGTTTTTCAAAAGGGCCTAAGGATGTTAGGCATGTAACTGTCACTGCAAGTCATTGGCAATTAGGTGCCTAACTCACTTAGGTGCTTTTCAATCCCATTAGGCAATTAACTGCATCTTTAGGTGCCTCGTCTAAATACCTTTGTAAATATGGCCTTACAATTTTGTGCTATGTTGTGGTTGCTGTGGCAGGAAGCTGACTTCTGGCTGCCCCATATTTCAACCAGTGTTCCATGATGGCTTTACACCATATTCTCTAGCAGAAAGTTTCCACTGAATGCTCCTGATCCTGTTGCGGAGAATCCAGGAAGAATACACAGAGCCAAGTGCCGCAAAGCTTCAGCTTCAGAACCTCAGATGTTTTTCAACCTTGGTAGCAGAGAACACACGGCGAGTCTTCCGCTATTATACACCTTATGCAGAAAGGGGACTGATACATTATAAGATGGACCAAAAGCAATGTGTAGCTTTGTGCATCTGTGATGACCACGCAGTGGTGGTGACAGACAGAGAGATGACAGATGAAGAAAGAGAGAGAAAGAGATCTTAGACATACCCAGTGGTAGTAAGCATGGTGATAGAACCTAAGGGTGTATTTACTCTCAATGGGGCTGACTGCTGCTGTGGGTCTGGGGGCAAGGTGAGGGAGGGGCCCCACGCTGCACCACTGGAAGGGGCAGAACCTCGGGGGAAGGGCCCTAATGGAGCACAGTGCTGAGCCCTGAGAGCTGTGCAGGGGAGTGGAGCAACGCTCCCACAGCATTTCTAAGTGGCCCAGGGCTCTGGCTGCTGCCACAGTATCAGAGATGACAGCCGGGAGCTCCGGGCCCCTTTGAAACACCAGGCCCCTGTGCAAATACCCCTCTTGCTTCCCCCATCAGCAGGCCTCTCTACACTACAAAGGAAAACCTGTGGTGCTGAGTCTCAGAGCCCAGCTCAGTTGACTTGGACTTGCAAGGCTCGGGCAGCGGGGCGATAAAATAGCTGTCTATCTGTTCCCACTCTGGCTGGAGCCTGGGCCGTGTACCCTAACGGATGCAGACGCTGGGACTCCATGTGGCAGATATTTCTTTGCAGCACAGACACCATCTAACGCCCCATAGGGGCAGCTCATTAATGACATGCACGGATAACAGACTGGTTTCTGTATTTGTTATTGCTCTAGCTCAAGAGTTTCACCTTCTGCATTACAGAGCGCTAGTGCCCTCAACCCTGCCCCTTCCAGGGATGCAGAGCGGGGCCCCTCCCACATCGGTGTTAGCAGTGGCGTGCACAGTCCCTTGTTTATTCCTGGGGCTATTTATTACATTCCTGACCTGGGCGGTGATGTGAAAGCCCGTGAATGAGAAGCCACCAACTGCTTACTCTTGTCATGGTTCACTGAGTCTAATCATCTTGCTAATGCTACAAATGCAGCAGGTTCAACTGCTCTCAACCGTAGGCATGGGATTATATTTTGGAGAGAAGAAAGTTACATGCCAGAAGGCAAGCCCCAAACAACAAGAGGGTTATGGACTTGGGAGGTCCAGCAGACAACTGCATGGGATGTAGTGCTGCTGGATAGACCATGAGCCATAGATGGTGATGTGCTGATGCACTAATTCTCTGTGTGAGCTGGATTAGCTTCCCCCAAATAACATACCAAGTCTCTTGAGGAAAGGGAGGATACACTAGTTAAAGCTATGTGCCAGATTCTGACCCGGGTTATACTCATGTAACGCTGGAAACACTCTCTTGAAGATGATGCAGCAACTCCAGGTTTAGGTGGGTGTAACTGATGGACTCTGACACTGTATCTTAACAATGCTTTCACGCTAGGTATTATGCACTGCATGGTTTTCATTTAAAAAGTCTCTCCTCCTGTCACCCCACTGACTAAAAAGAGATGGAAGGGAAAAAGACTAGTTGGAAGAACTATTGATCAGTCAAGTCAATTGGAAATATTTTGTCTCAAAATTTAGGGCAGTACTTAGCTGATTTTTCCATTTAGCACCTGTTGCCTGGGCATTCTTCATTCCCAGAGTCATTTCAGCCTTTCCCTTTCCTCTGCACTGGATAACATTTGCTGCATGGTGGTCTACCTACCCCCATACGCAATGCCTTCAGAAGTCTGAAGATACAAACTAACTCTGGTTTCATTAGAAAGACAAGGTGGCTCAGGTCATATATTTTACTGGACCAAAGTTGGGCCAATAAAATATGTGACCTCACCCAATTTGTCTCTCTCTGCTCCTTGGACCAACAAGGCTGCAACACCACTACAAACAATGTCCAGCTTTAGTTTCCATTTGGTCCCAATTCCAGTGTCAGTGCCCACTGCTAAATAAGTATTCAGAGTTACGAGCCAAACTGGTAAAAGCGATAGAACAGTTTGCTTGTTTTCTCTCACCAACTAGGAAAACATGGAAATTTAAAAACATGGGCTTGGGACTTTATGTAGGCGCCTAACTCCCTTTGGTTTCAAAGGGAATTAGGAGGCAGAATGCATTTACAACTCTAGCCTATGAGATCAGAGACTTATCAGAGGTCATGGGTATTGTTCCCCTTAAGCTGAGTGCTTGTGCGGCCACTCAGGAGAGATTCAAATGTCGCCCAGTTGTCTAGCAGAACACCCACAGTTACGCTTTTGTATTTCTGTTGGCGGTTGCACATTTGCACATGGCCTTGGTGCATATAAAAATTTATCCCATGCATCGAAAAAATCCACACGTGCAGGGGAAAGGTTAGAAGGAACATTGATCATGGGTAACATCAGGCCTACTTCATATACATGGGTTAATGAACAAAATAATCCCTGGCAAATGTATGATGATATATAATAAAGTCCTATGGAACAAATGAGCTTAGAAATCACCTGTTTAACTACTTGATATTAAGGTTTACCTTGGTAAGCAGTTCATAAGAGGTTAACATTATTCATATGTTCTTCAAGCATGTGTCAGACATCAGCCAGATGAGTCAAAAGCATGTCACTAGAAGGTGTTATGGATGGTTATAAACCATAGTTCTAAGCAACCTGTTGACCTGTCAGACTAGATACCTATCTATAGCAGCCACTTAGCCATTTTAAAGAGATCTGTTAATTACACCTAGTCACTCCCCACCCCCACACACACACACCCCCTGTGGACAGTTCAACTTTTCAGGAAAAAAATTAAATATTTGAACACTGGAAATATTTGGATTTTTGGTTTTCTGATTTAAAAAAATTAAAAAATATTCAAGAAAAGCAAATATTTCTGTGGATTTTTCATCTAGTCAAAACCCAAAGTTTTTGCTGAAAAAATGTTAATGTTAAAATTTAGCCATCTCTACTATTAAATCTTTGTTATCTTTACACAGGTTGAACCTCTCAAAACTGGGACTCTGGTCCAAAAATGTCCTTGGCATTGCTGGACCAGGGATGTTCCTGGACCAGAGAGCCCCACTGGCTGGAAGTCCAACAGCTGGAGGGCTGATGGCTGGGAGCACTGCTGGGCCAATGGTAGGGAGCCCAGCGATTGGGAGCCCTGCTGAGTTGTTGGCAGCAGGTCCAACATTTGGCAGTGGGGCCAGCCCAGTAGCAGTGGAACTGGTGGCCCTGCCAGGACCAGGAGTCCTGCCAGACCATCTGCAACAGGGCCAGTGACCTCTCCTGGTCTGCCTAACTCCCTCCTCTGGGACCCATCAAGCCCCAAGTGTGCCAGACCAGGGAGGTCTGACCGGTATAAGCTATTTATAAATACCTTTCGACGTAAAGCGTGAGCCAATTTTTTTTTTAATCCAGAACTTTTTGTAAGTGAAACAAACAAACAAAAAATCTGTTCATTTTCCTGAAGGGTGTGTTCAATTTAGCATCTGGCTGCTATTTAGGTTCACCAATATTTTTTCCTTAACTGTAAAACAGGGAGATCTGCTTTTTTAGGTGTGTCCCTGAAGACACAGTCAAACTTACCTAACTATACCCATGCTGAATCTTCAAAGAGCTTTTCTGAGGCAAGGAAAGTAGTTAAATTCTTGGAAGAGCTGTTCTGTAATGCCAAAGAGTTTGCAGATAGCTGTGTGCGCTGTAGGATAGTCCCGTGTTAGAATTTTAGCCTCTGCTAGATTTACAGCAGGTTTGAAAAAGGGGAGAGGGATATAAAAATTGTCATAAAATTTCACTTGTTTTCCATAAAAAATTCATTTACAATGAAAATTTCCCATAAGCTCTATCTAGAGGAGGTGGAGGAATGTGGGGGAAGGGGGAGTTTCATTCCCTCCGGTCCACGGACCTGGGTCCATTGGCCTTACATGTGGAGACTCATCCAAGATGAACTGCTGGGTGGTCTCAGAAACTCGACAAGGAGGAAACAAATCTGCAGCCTTAGGGGCTAAGGCCACGTGCTGCACCACATGAGCTAAAAGCCTGCTGGCTCTCAGCAACACTAGAGAAGAGACTTTACTCTCCCTTGTCAGTGGTTCTCAGTGCCTCTGGGGTTACACACGTATTTCCAGGAGTGTTATAAGCAAGACACACCAAGTAATTCCTCTGCTGTACTCTGCGCTGATTGGGCCTCAACGGGAGCATTGTGTCCAGTTCTGGGTGCCACATTTCAGGAAAGATGTGGACAAGTTAGAGAAGGTCCGCAGAAGAGCTACAAAAATAATTTAAGGTGTAGAGAACATGAGCTATGAGGCAAGAATGAAAACACTGGATTTGTTTAGTCTGGAAAAGAGAAGGCTGAGAGGAGACATGATAACACCTTCCAATTACCTAAAAGTTTGTTACAAGGAGGAGGGAGAAAAATTATTCTCCTTAACCTCTGATGATAGAACAAGAAGCAATGGGCTTAAATTGCCACAAGGGGGGTTTAGGCTGGAGTTTAGGAAAAGCTTCCTACCTGTCAGGGTGTTTAAGCACTGGAATAAATTGCTTGGGGAGGTTGCAGAATCTCCATCACTGGAGATTTTAAGAGCAGTTAAGACAAACACCGGTCAGGGATGATCTAGATTGTGCTTGGTTCTCGAGGTCCTGTCCCATTCTGTAATTCTATAGCACTAAAAATAGTGATGTAGACAATCAGGATCTGAAAACTGCCCCCTCTCTAATCTTTAAAGCCTGAACTTCAGCCCAAACTTGAATGTCTACACAGCTATTTTTATCACTGCAGGGCGAGCCACAGAAAACCAAGTCTGCTCACCCAGGCTCTGTGACCCCGTTTGTGTTAGGAATGAAAAAGGAAGTGGTTATCTGTTCCAAAATCTTACCCACGACAAGACAGCCAAGACTGGCAATGAAAAAAGAAACAACTACCATTGGATAAAGGCATTGTTCTTCCCATGGCGCATGTTGCACAGAGTTGCTGTGTGCAGCCGCCGTCGTGTGCTAAAAGAGGGCAGCACTGCAGGAGTGGGGGAAGCAATTTTTGTAAATAGCCTTTGTACGCTGGTCTGTGATAGACTCAGGTTCCTTGGCTGAAAGGCTGTATGTACATACCTGTCTCATAGAACTGGAAGGGACCTTGAGCGGTCAGAGAGCCCAATCCCTGCACTCACAGCAGGACCTGCTCTTTAATTTTTTCTTTTAATTTTTACATAAGTGTAAGATACTGTTACCTATCACTTAGAAAGAAATCTCAGGAGACATGGCCATTGCCTGTAATCTCCTAAAAGCTGCAACTATAGCTCAGTAAGTAAGATGTAATAAGATCTTTCTCTGTGGTATAGTGACTCCCACATCAAACCTGCATAGACTCAAATAGGGTCATTAAACTCACTGGCGTAGCTTCAGCCAAACTCTTTTCAAATAACAGATTCTTCTTCTTCTTCTAATTTATTGTTATTTGTGGACAGGTATAGTGAGGATATATGGAGACAGACAGATAGGTAGCTAGCTAGATAGATAGATAGATAGATAGAGGTGTATGGGGATAGATAGATAGGTAGTTAGATACTGAGAGTTCCAAGCCTGCTGTGGTGCTCAGTTATCACTCACTGCTTAAGGAGTTTACAATAGATTTGCCTCCCTCTTTATGTCCAATTCCCATTGCTGGGCATAAAGAGGGTTTCACAGTACCCAGGCCAAACTGCCTGGGAAACTCAGGCTAGGTCTACACTAGACATCAAAGTCAATTGTAGACAAGCCATTCTAGCCACGGCGATTGTGTACCTACAATCAGCATATCTACAATCAACTTACCTGGCCATTCTCACAGGGGGAGATCGACGGGAGAAACTCTCCTGTCAATCGCCCTTACTCCTTGCAATATTGAGAAGTATGTGGGGTCAGCTGCCAACCCCCATTAGTACAATTTCACACTTCCCTATTGGGCATGTGAAACTGAACCCCAGAAGATCGACCCTGCCTGGGTCAACCTCCCACGTAGTGAAGACATAGCCTCAGCCCTTAAAGGCACAGTTCCCAGTCCCACACTTGTCTAGTACAACACAGAAAACATTAGGAGTGGGGCAAAAGATCGTGTCCTTGAGCTGGTGCATTGACATTGTGCCACCTGCTTGCCACAGAACTCTGCTCTCACTTCCCACCATGCTTATGTGAGACACAGCGCTCTCTAACCCAAACTCTCCAGCATCTAGTCATGTTCTCTTCATTGGGAGAGAGGGATTTCTAAGATGGAGCTGAGGTTTTTAAGCCTGCCCCTGAGGCATCCACACATATTTTACAAGACTTTATTCTGAGCAGTACATCCAGAATGCTAATGTTATTATTCAGGGCAAAATGTCACCTAACACAGGCTGATTGTATAATGGACAGGTGGCTGGGTGGGGCTCTTGGAGGACTAATAAAGTTCAGGGGAAAGTTTTGTATCAACAGGGAAGTAGCAGATTAAAAACAATGACACAGTGC
Organism: Carettochelys insculpta; assembly: GCF_033958435.1. Lineage (NCBI taxonomy): Eukaryota > Metazoa > Chordata > Testudines > Carettochelyidae > Carettochelys > Carettochelys insculpta. The sequence continues at coordinate 35,469,374 of NC_134152.1, forward strand.
AAGAGACCTGCCTGGCAACTTGGAAAAGAGATGACTAAAGGGAAATATGATAGAGATCTATTAAATCATGACGACTAAAGGGAAATATGATAGAGATCTATTAAATCATGACTGGTGTGGAGAAAGCAAATAAGGAAGTGTTATTTACTCCTACCCATAACACAAAAACTAGGGATCACCAAACGAAATTAATAGGCAGCAGGTTTAAAATGAACAAAAGGAAGCATTTATTCACTCAGAACAACAAAAAGTCCTGTGGCACCTTATAGACTAACACATATTTTGGAACATAAGCTTTCATGGGCAAAGACCCGCTTACTCATGTAGCTGATTGTAGGGTGCGAGAAGATTTTGTAACGGTCTCATGAGAGCAGTCCGACCCCTCTGTGAACCCTCAGAGGAATCCTACGCTGGCAGTAGGCCATAAGAGATAGTGATAAGGAATGCATAGGCAATTTTAGGCAACCTTATGTTAACGAGTTAAGCTTTATCAGCTAGTGTGAGGAGGCCTGTTACAGAGCCTCTCCCCGAGCGAAGCTCCAACGCGTCAGGTTTTCCCCCACTGGTGACTGCGGCGTCTCCGGGGCTCCCGTCGTGGGTGTCACACGCTTTCATTAAACCAAATATAGCACTCGCCTTCTGGGTGCAGCCTCGTTTCTGGGGAACCCGAGCCTGGTTGGTTACACTGATGAAGTGGGTCTTTGCTCACAAAAGCTTATACTCCAAAATATCTGTTAGTCTATAAGGGGCCACAGGACTTCTTGTTGTTCTCGAAGATACAGACTAACACGGCTACCTCTCTGGTATTTATTCACTCAGTACACAATGAACTTGTTACGAGTATCAGAAAGGAAGCCAAGTTAGCCTGTACCTTCAAAAACAGCAAGAAGTCCTGTGACACCTCATAGACTAACAGATATTTTGGAGCATAAGCTTTTGTGGGCAAAGACCCACTTCATCAGATGAACTTGTGGTTCTCCTGGCCAGAGGATGTTGTGAAGGCCAAGAAATAAAATGGCTCAAAAAAGAACTAGATAAATTCATGGAGGATAGGTTCATCAATGGCTATTTGCCAGGATGGGTGGGGGTAGTTGACCAGAAGCTAGAAGTGGGTGACAGTGGAGGGACCACTTAATGCTCACCCATTCTGTTCATTCCCTCTAGGGCACCTGCCATTGGACACTGTAGAAGAGCTAGATGGACCTTTGGTATGACCCAATACGGCTGTTCTTATGTTCTGGAGGTCATTGATCTGCTGTGCAACCATAAGAAATGTAGTGCATGGGGTACCATCCAAACTTTGCAACTTATAATTTACAGACCGGTTTTACAAATGTTAGTTTGAATAATAGCAACTCGCACAAATAGTCACACTAAAGCCCAGGGAACTACTCACCTGAATAAGGACTTTTCAGCAAAGTGGTCCCAGAAGCAGGTTCTTAATAGACAGGTTAGATGGTTACTAGGGTGGTTCAATGTCTTTCATTTGCCTCTAAGAGGACGAAGGAAAAGTTCTGCAGGAACTTGGTGTCAATAAATCTATCGTGTTCGTATCAAGCGTTGCTCCATGAACTACAGTGATCACCAATATGAAAATGTAAGACCACAGAATGACAATTCGTGTGACCAAAGTCAAGTCTGATTCTCTTCCTTCATGCAGAACTAGAACGGATGTTATAAAACTGAAGATGAGACTGATACAGAAACAGAGGATTTGCAGATTCTAGACTGTCCTTGCTAATGATTACCACCAGTTTTATTCTTGGAGGTCTCTTATCCAGCAATCCTCCCCATGTCCCTTGAAATCTTTAGTAGCTCTCAGACATTAAGAAGGCAATTGATTCCTTAAACCTTGTCACTGTGGTGGGCAGCAGAGCAGTTATGTTGAACAGGCCACTCAAGTCAGCTAAACTGTGGAAACACAGCTCCACCTCACAGGTCAGCTGGCTGCTGTTGTTGATTAGTTGCCTAATCCAATCAATTTCCACGGGAACAGAGTCTCTCCACTGACTTCAAATGGAGTTCATCTGGGTCGCAGAATATATCCTAGACAACCACTGCTCTGGATTTAAGACCAGAGAGAAGACATGGTTAATAATCACATGAAAAAGCTAGGGTTATGCTCTCATTCAAACACTTGGTTTGGTTTTAGGAGTAAATGATAATAGAAGCAAAATCTGCCCTCTTATTGAGCCAAAAAAATCACGTTGCTGCCTATGAGAATGCTGGTTCAATTGTTCTGCCAGATTTTTTCCAGATAATAAAAACATATGTTGATTTCTCTTTAGTCAACCTATTGAGTGAAAGATTCATATGTCAATCATGATAAATGGCATGCCGTTAATATACGCAAAGGTATGTTCTGAAAATATTTTATGAACTTTCTGTTCATTAGTTTATCATCATTTCAACAGGATAAATCTATACAGGAGCAATGTCCTAACTGCCCGGAACATGTGTTAATCCCCTTGTTCTCAGTTTATGGGTCTATTCCCCTAAAGTTCTAAGCACTTCTTGGGAGCTTCTAATCACTTCTCTAGTAGCTGGGGCCTTCAGACTTTCACAGCAGGCACTGTGCACCTTGCAGGATCAATCTTCATAAGCAGGCTTGGAATGGAGCCTTGGAATGGGGAATTCTCAGCAAGCATTAATTTCACCTACACAAACCAATGAACAACAAAAATAATTTCCTTTGAAAATCATTTGAAATTTACAATAGGCCAGGTAAGAAAAGTGCCACCTGAGACCTTACTAGAGTTCAAGTGAAGGTTATTTGCTTTGTCTGTTTTGATCTGGGATGTTGGCAACTGGTGTTGTGATGGTTATAAAGCCCACCATGCGTCCTCATTAAACAGTGTCATCATTTCCCTTGGCTGTGAAAATTTAAATCCGTAAAAACAGAAAAAATACCCAGACCCCATAATTTTGCGCCACTGTGAAACTAAATAAATAAAAAGTCAAAAATGCTTAACATGAACAGTGAGAAGTCCTGTAGCACTTTAGACACTAATGGATTTATTAGGCTATAAGCATTCGTGGGTAAAACCCACTTCACCAGACAGACTGGAGTGGAAATACAAAGGCAAGTATATATGTAAGACAATTACTGCAAAAGAAAGAAGTCACTATCCACTGTAAATTAGAATTACCAGTCAGGGTGCTTGTGGGCATTCAGTTTAGCTGGTGGGGAAATGTGCATATCAATCGAGGGGAAGTTGCCTCTTTCTTTGATGGTAATTTTCTTACATATATATCTGCCTTTGTATTTTCTATCCAGTCCATCTGATGAAAGGCTTAAATGCATAATAAATCTGTTAGTCTCTAAGGCACTACAGGACTTCTCATTGTTTGTACAGTATTGACTAACACAGCTATCACCCTGCGACTTTTAACATTAACAGATTATCCACTGAAATAACAAAATCAAAACCAACAACAAACAAAATTGTGCCAAGCCCATTTATATAAAAGCACTAAAACAATTTAACTGCAGAGCTAAAATTTGTGTGAATTCTTTCACCGTCTTCCTCCAGCTTTGGAATTGTCCATCTCCATGTCGATGGGTGAAGGTGGGCCCTGAATATGCAAATAGTGGCTTTGACAACAGTGAATTTTTTTTCTCTGCCCAGACCATCTTTGGAAAGAACACCTGTGCCAAAGAAAGAGGCTGTTATGTGACACATGAGGATGCCCAAAGCAGGGCTGGGCCTTTCTTGTTTCTTGGAACCAAGTCAAAGCAGGCTCCCTGAATTACCACATTCCCTCAGATCATTTTGATGTCAGCGTATAAAAAGGTGATGCTGTGGAAAGTGCCACCTCTGGTCTGACTCAACACAGTTGACTTCTGGAATGCCTGAGTGAAGTGGTGAAAAAAGAGACAGTAAGTTTTGGGGGAAACTTTTCCCACACTCAATTCATTTTTATGATCGTCTAGGCATGTTAATGGTAAGAGTAGCAATGGGAGGGTACAGCTCAGTATGCAGCTTGAAGCAGGGGGCTGGACTAGCTGACCTCCTGAGGTCCCTTCCAGCCCTAGGATTCTATGATACAGGATTGTCCATGGTGCTGCAATTTCAGGTGTTTCGTTAGAACTATACTTTTCAAACTGTGGTCAAGGAGGCTTTCTCATGACTGGTCATACATACAGACTGTATGATATGCTCAGTTCAGTCTATTAGGATTTAACAGGGTAACATATGCAGGTCAGGTGCTCAGTTTCTCTCTTGGCAAGCCCAGTAAGAATAAGGGAGAGTGAGGAAGAGAAAATTGTAATTATGCAATTTACAAAACTCTTGTACAGGTGGCTTTTTAGGTGGTTGGGCTTTTATACAGACAATTGCACAAACAGTGAGCTGACTCTGGCTGTAGCTTATGACTACATCTACACTAGAAGCATCTGTCTACAGAAGTTACTGTCGGAAGAGATGTTCCAACAAAACCTTCTGCTAACAGATTGCTTCTACACATAAAAGCATATAGATCTTTTGATCCACTCTGTCAACTAAAGGGCCTCCCAGAGCAACCGCATGGCTTTTTTTTTGTCCATAGTTTCTGTCTACAAAATGCATTTTGTGTATAGATGCTCTGCAAATTTTGTTGACAAAACCCCAGTTTTGTCTATAAAACTCTCTAGTGTAGACACAGCGTAAGCCTTTAGCTTCTTTCATACCAAGACAACACATTACAGAAAAGCAAGAGAGATGTTCTCCGGTGGGATGGATGCTGGGTTACAGCCCTGACCTGTGCTGAGGAGAAACAGTATTCACTTGCTACTACAGGATGAGAGGCTGAAGTTAAGATCTGAACGTCTGGATGTCTTTGGGCTGTTCAACCTAGCAATGGCTGATAACAAAAATTAAATCAGCTGCTATTAAAGTGACCAGACAGCAAGTGTGGAAAACCAGGCCAGAGGGTGCGGGGATAGGCACCTATGTAAGACAAAACCGTTAATACTGGGACTGTCCCTAACAACCTGGGACATCTGGTAACTCCAGCTGCTATAAAAATGTGCAGTCTCCTGCTGCAAGCACAAACCAGAGTTTGAAGTAACTCTTCAGGCCTGCAGAGAGACTCCACAGGGGTTCAGGCAAATATGTTGAATCTGTTCGTGCTTTGAGGTAATGTGTCTGTTCATCTGTTTTCGCTGGTGACAAAAACCATCCATGTGCATTGGGACAAGATACCCCCTCAAGCACAGCTTGAACCTCTCTAGTCTGTCAGTTTCTAGTCTGGCAACATCCATAATCTGGCATGATTTTGGTTAGCTGGAAGTTTATTTACCAAGGATGTGGCCAACTTTCTCGCAGTCCTATAAAGTTTGTTTCCAGCCACCAGTCCTGCTCTCAGTGTTCTGTGCTATTCTTTAGCTGTAATTTACCCCTAAATGTCTTCTAGGAATCCAGTCAGCAGTGGAAGTGTTGGTAATGCTGCTAGACAATATTGACCTCCTGTGGTTTGGCAGATTCTCTGGTTTGGCACCGGTCAGGTCCTGAGGGTGCCGGACTACAGAGGTTCAATCTGTACTGAGGTCACACAATGACTGCACCTCTGTGGGCAGAGATGCCAAAGACAGGTTTAGAAGGAGAGAGGCTGTTTTCTGCTTGATGGGATCCTCCCAAACCATTTGTGCTGACAGTATGAAAGTGCTGTCACTGTTCCCACAGACTACGGTGGGAAGGAGCCTGTGCTGCCCCTTGCACTGCAGTGTGGAAGGGTTTGGTGACAGTGAATGCAAAGAGGGTTCTTTGTTTGGGATGGCAGCTGCACTGAAACAGATTCTAGCATTCTCCCTGGCTCACAGACCAGAAAACACAGCCTGCATCACCAAAAGCCTGCCTAAATTCTGACTTGGACAATGCAAGACAGCAGGACCACACCATAGTACCTTGATTCCAAACACAAACTTATTACCCTCAGAGTGGATGCTGACTGTGTTTTGCTAATTCTTCTTTGAACCCTATCAAGACAGCCCTTGCAGGTCAGCAGCAACTTTTCAGCCCATGGGGCAGAATGTAACCCAGAGGTCACCAAGCAGTAATTTGGGTCTGCTGGTGGATCTTGGAGCTCCAACGGGTGATCCTGCCTGCCTCTCCCCCTGAGGGCACTGCTTCTCCTCCTGCTTGCAGTGCAGGAGGTGCTGATGTCAAAGTGTTCCCCTCCTCACTCACTCCTGTACCCCATCTCTGTGAGTCCCAACAAAACCCATTAAACATGGAGGTGAAAATGACACGTGAAACTCAGATCTTGGGCTGGATCCAAAGTTCTTATATGTGAACAATCTGGCCCGACAGCCACAGGGGGTTTGGCTGAAGTTAAGCAATGTTGAATAAGGAAAGCTCACAAACTAGTAATACATTTTCTTTCCAGGCCCAAATAGAGAGTCCAGGTGGGAAATCGAAAAACTATGAAGGGGAATGAAGGATCATCAATTTTAGCTGCCCTCGTAATTATATTCATTTCAGGTAAGTTATTTAGACCAAATAGTTCTGAAACTTTGCTAGTAATCGAAGCACCAATGTAACTGAACACACACACGGGATCTATCATAACAAACCATTATAGCTGCTGTCAACATTTTCCAATGTAGGGAAGTTGAGTCAACTTAACTGGATGTTCATCAAAGCAAATTATTACTATTATGTTTAGCAGCTCTTCATGGCTACGTCTACACGTGAACGCTACATCGAAATAGCTTATTTCGATGTAGTGATATCGAAATAGGCTATTTCGATGAATAACGTCTACACGTCCTCCAGGGCTGGCAACGTCGACGTTCAACATCGACGTTGCGCAGCACCACATCGAAATAGGCGCTGCAAGGGAACGTCTACACGCCACAGTAGCACACATCGAAATAAGGGTGCCAGGAACAGCTGCAGACAGGGTCACAGGGCAGACTCAACAGCAAGCCGCTCCCTTAAAGGGCCCCTCCCAAACACAGTTGCACTAAACAACACAAGATCCACAGAGCCGACAACTGGTTGCAGACCCTGTGCATGCAGCATGGATCCCCAGCTGCAGCAGCAGCAGCAGCCAGAAGCCTTGGGCTAAGGGCTGCTGCACACGGTGACCATAGAGCCCCGCCGGGGCTGGAGAGAGAGCGTCTCTCAACCCCTCAGCTGATGGCCGCCATGGCGGACCCCGCAATTTCGATGTTGTGGGACGTGCAACGACTACACGGTCCCTACTTCGACATTGAACGTCGAAGTAGGGCGCTATTCCTATCCCCTCATGGGGTTAGCGGCTTCGACGTCTCGCCGCTTAACATCGATGTTAACATCAAAATAGCGCCCAACACGTGTAGCCGTGACGGGCGCTATTTCGAAGTTAGTGCCGCTACTTCGAAGTAGCGTGCACGTGTAGACACGGCTCATATGAGTCTATTATTTGTCATCCTTCCAAGACATGAAAATGAGAATCACAGCAACAACCTGGGAAAAGTGACTTGCATCTCACACCCATATCACTCGCAGTATTTTTGTGTAAAAAATGAAAAATCTTTAGAACTTCAAAGCACCTACATTTATTTCTGTTTAACAGAGTTTGTGATGTGTTAGGAGAAAATCTGTTTGTTTCCATCAGTTTATCTAATTTGTGTTTCTTTTAGGCTACCATGTAGAAGGTTTAAATATGGTAAGTCCATAAAACCATCCCTTGACATGTTTTGTTTGTTTTTTATCTGAACTGCTAGTGACACTTAACATAGGTCCAGCTATCTGGGGTTTACATTGCAATCAGAGCTTCAAGTGATTAAAATAATTAATTGGGATTAATCACACTGTTAAACAAAAAGAGAATAACATTTATTTTAAATGTTTTTGGATGTTTCATTCATTTTCCAATATATTCATTTCAGCTGCAACACAGAACACAAAGTATGCAGTGCTCACTTGATATGCTCATGTTTGATTACAAATACATGCACTGTAACATTGAGAAACAGTATTTTTCCATTGACTTCATACAAGTATTCTTTATTGTTCAGCCTCTTTATTGTGAAAGTGTAACTTACAAATGTAGATTTTTTTGGTTACATAACCACACTGTAAAACAAGACAATGTAAAACTTTTAAGCCTACAAGTCCACTCAGTCCTACTTCTTGTTCAGTCAATTGCTCAGATAAACAAGTTTGGGTTCAATTTGCAGGAGACAATGCTGCCTGCTTCTTGTTTACAAGGTCCACAGAAAGTGAGAATAGGCATTTATATGGTGCTGTTGTAGCTGGCGTTGCAAGATATTTACAAGTCAGATATGCTAAAGATTCATATGTCCCTTCAAGCTTCACTTACCATTCCAGAGGACATGCATCTGTGCCGATGATGGCTTCAGCTTGATCATGATCATGAGTGCAGGCTGATGCATGGTCATTTTCACCTTCTCAATCAGATTTAATTAACACATTTTTTTAAATGAGCATCATCAGCATGAAAGCATGGCCTATGGAATAATACCCAAAGCATGAGGGACACAGGAATGTTTAGCTTATATGATGTGTAAATAACCCACAATGCTGGCTACTAAAGTGCCATGTGAACACCTGTTCTCACTTTCTGTGGTCATCATAAAAAAGAAGCAAGCAGCAGTATCTCCCTGTAATGTAATGTAAACAAACTTGTTTGTCTTAATGATTGGCTGAATACGAAGTAGGACTGAGTGGACTTGTAGGATCTAAAGTTTTATATCGTTTGTTTTAGAATACAGTTATGTAATAAAAAACCTATGCTTGTAATTACACTTTGCAATAAAGAGATTACATTATAGTGAGTGAATTGAAAAATAGTATTTCTACATAATTTTACAATGCATATATTTGTAATCAAAAATAGTAATATAAAGTGAGCACTGTATGTGTTATATTCTGTGTTGCAACTGAACTGTTTTGCAACTGAAATCAATACTAAAAATGTGGGAAAATATCCTAAAATATGCAATAAATTTCAGTTTGTATTCTGTTGCTGAACAGTGTGCTTAATCCTGATTAATGTTTTGAGTTAATCAACTGAGTTAATTGTAATTAATTGACAGCCTCAATTGCAATCTTGAAAGTGAGATCTATCCATGGGAGTGAACCCTAGCTCCATTAAAGAGAATAGAATTAAACTGATTTGCCCCAGCTGAGGATCAGACCCACTGTGTATCTTTGGTGTAGAGAGACAACCTGATTGCCCTCCATGGGGCTGACCAATTGTCTCTCTCAACAGTTTGCTATGTCTGATTCTGCCTGCAATAAGATTATCTGTTTCCTAACAAGCCATTCTGAAAACTAATTATCACTTCTTTTTCCTCTGTCTTTTTCCCAGTGCCCAACGCTTTCTGTCTGTAAGTAGATATTTTGTTTTTAGCTCAATGTCCCGGGTGGGCAGCCTTTGGATGAAACTCAGCCCAATGCCAGTGTAAACTGGGGTGGACTGGACTTCACTTCATTGCTCTGCTCCACTACTTTAAAACAAACCCAACTCCCAGAGAAAAGTAGCTGGAGACCCAGAGTTCAGTCTCGAAGGATTTTCAGCAAGGTCTGCTTGAGGTCAGCCTCTCCACATTCAAGTCCCAAAAGGAACTAAAGAAATGAATTTAATTTAATAACTTCATAATCTCTTATGATGAAGAAATAAATAATCTAATTTTCACATCTCAACTTGGTTATTTTACGACTCACTGACATTATTGTCACCGTTACAATGAACATAAATAAAGAAAAACACGAATTGGTGAACAGTTCAGTCCACACAGAACAAAGGAGGAAGAAACTGAGAGATCCCAAAGGTTTAGGTTTAGTTCACTAGGGCTGTGTCTACACTTAAGTCCCCTTTTGAAAGGGAAATGCAAACAAAGTGCCGATTTACACATCTCATGCTTCATTTGCACAACTGCATTTTCGAAAGAGTCTTTCAAAAGAAAAACAGCAGTGTAGATGGGTTCATTCAAAATAAAACCCCATTTTTGAAAGCACCATTCTTCCTGAAAAAAGTTAGGATCATGCATCACTGGTTTTGAAGGTATGTTTAGAGGTTTATAGGTCTCCTGCTGGAGCCCTTGCATGAGTTAGGAGTTCACCCTCTGTCTCTTCACAGTGGCGTTGGAGCTCTAGGGCTCACACCCTCATACTTTTTGCCTTGTACTGACTACAGATATTGTAAGGGTAACATGAATACAGCGAAGTTACAACAAGAGATTCTCAAGTGTGTGATGGCTGGAACTTGAGTGCACCTTTCTCCTCCCAGTCATAGAGCACTGGGGTGTAACCTCAAATGCAGACATTAAAACCACGTCCTATTTCACCATGCCAACTTTTGCTGACCTTGTTTTTTCACAGCTCCGACCTACTGTGCCCCTGTTGACAGGTAGGTGCCAACAAGAGTTGTTATTCTACTCACTTTGGAGGGAGGCAGAGACAGGCCTGATTGCAATTTTTAAATGCCCAGGGCCTGCCAAAGAAAGCAAAGACAGTTATCCCAATGGGCCTGGTTCTGGTTTCATTTACATTCAGCCCCACCCACTGGGAGGGGCCGAAGGGGACAGTTGCCTTGGGGCCTGGCGTTTCAAAGGGCACCTCTCATGTGCCATGGCAGCGGTGCTCCACTGCTCCCTGCAGCTGTGAAGGAGGCACAGGACCCAGTGTCGCCATCTGAGTGACGCTAAGGGCTGACTGCCCTAGTCCCCACCCCTTCTAACCTTGGTCCTGCCCCTTCCAGGGGGGCACAGCTGCCCCCTCACCTTGCCCCTTGGCCCGCAGTGCCATCGGTCCTGCTACTTTTATTCATTCTACTGATTCCATTGGTTAAACTGACTACATTGCGTTCTAAAGCCGTGTTTGTCCTTTACACTCGTCTAAGTGAGAGGAAAATGAAGTTCCTCGGGTGTAACTGCCTGGAACTCAGAGTTTCCTTGCCAAGGAGGCAAAAGAAATCTCATTAAATCCTCCTAGAACCCAGGGAGCAAGTAAATTCTAGAGTGTGTTATGCATCATTTAATTATTCTTTGATAAGGTACACAATGAGTTTCTCTACTGCGGTTCACACTCTCCTTCCCCTTGCTGCTTTGTTAACTCATACTTCAGTACCAGTGCTGCTGATAGGGAGTGCTAAAGGGGGTGGTTGTCCCAGAGCCTGGTGATTCAAAGGGGCCTGGGTTCCTTTGATTTTAAAGTGGCGTGGATCAGGCCTGTAGCAAGCAGGTGCTGTGAAACCAGTTCAACAACGATGTTGTTTGCTTTCTAGCGTGGCTGTAAATGGTAGTCTGGAGGGGGATGACTGGTGCCAATTCACACTCCCCCAGTATGGGTGTACACTGGTAAGTCAGTGCCGTTGACAGACAGGGCCAAGAGACCCAGGGCTGAGTTCCCACATGCTACATTTTTCAGCGTCAATGATATTCATGTAACACCCCCTCCCCGCCACACAGGCCCACACACACATCGGCCCCTGAAAGCACCTTGCTGCAAAGTCGGTCCTGGAAGAGTGTGTGAGTCAGAGCCTAGAATGGGGAGTCCAGAGCTCTGTGCTCCTCTCCCATCTTTGCTGCCAGGCTGGGCAAACCATGTCATTGCTTTTAGTTAGTCCTGTAAAATGGGGCTAAATTCATGTTGAGAATCTGCTCTGAAAGGCACTAGAAAAGGGCTAAGTGCATTACCTGCATTGAAAGGATTTGGCCTTGAATCTATAGCTGCCGATTGTAACACCTGGCTGATTTCTTTAATTGTTTGTATTTGTCCCAGGGCTCCAACCTGACCTCAAACCAGGTTTCCTCCATCCTCCAATGCTACATCACAGACCCTGATGCCCACCTGGACCAGGGGGCATTTCTCTTACTGTTCCAAAAACTCAGGAGAGGAGTGCTTCAAACTGCTCTGAATGAAATCAGTGTGCAGGTAATTAATGGGATCAGAACACGGAAATGTGGAACAACTTTATCCCTAGCACTGTGCTGAACTATTTTCACAAGATCATTGGTAATGGAAGTTTTATGTCATGCCATGCTGGTGTTTTTGAAAGCTGACTGAGTAAGAAGTTTCCTAGGTGATTTTTAAGGTACAATTCTGCAGAAAATTCCTGATATACAGATCACAGTACAGGCTGAACCTCTCTAGTCTGACATCCTCAAGATCTGACTGGTGCTGAACCAGAGAATTTGCCACACCACAGGAGGTCAAGGTTGCCTAGCACATTACCAACACTTCCACTGCTTACTGGGCTCTTAGAAGACATTTAGGATAAATTACAGCTATATAATAGTACAGAACACTGAGAGTCAGGAATGATGGCTGGAAAAAAACTTTATGGAACCACAGGAGACTTGGCTGCACCCATGACAAGTGGCCATCCAGCTAGCTGAAATCATGGCAGACCACGGATGTTGCTAGAGCAGAAAGCGGCAGACTGGAGAGATTCAGCCAGTAGCAGGTGGCTATTAAGGGGAAAGAGGCAATTTAGGTACATGCATAGTACATATTATTGCACGATACTAGTCTGCAGTATGTGCATTTACCTGTACAATTGCATATTTTGCAGGGCTGACTCTGTCTCCTGTTTTGAGTGTTGTCGCCCTCTGATTTCACTGTTCAACTTGCTCTTTTCAGGTCCCCAGTGACCAGATTACACCAGCCTCCAAAGCCTTTCTGTTGAATGCAGCATGGGAATTGCTGAAAACTGACCCCCAAGTGCAAAATGCAGGTTTCCTGGCCTCCTGGTTTCAGGAAACGCTGCATGCCTACCTGACCACCATCGATGCGAACCTCTTGAACTGCATGACTCAGCTCCCCATCACTTGTGATGGCCTGGCCACAGTGTATGTCCTGCCTAAATCCACACTGAATATTGCACAGATGCTAGGCTGCAGCTGATTAATGTCCAGCAGCCTTTTTTTGCATATGAAACTGAAATTGTTATTACACAAATTTTGCTGGCTATACTGCTGCCATTCATTGTTACTAATTATTAATAATAGCTATTAGTAATTATAACAATGTATTGTAGATAGATAGATAGATAAGAGTGCCCAGTGCACACACTGTTGAAATGTACCATGCTGAGCACCATCAGAGTCTGTACAAAAAAGGTCAGTGTCAATCAGATAACATGTTTACACCTGAAGGCCTAAAATCTTCAGTGGGGGTCAACAATCATTTTTTTGTCAAAATCCATATTCCTTGGCCAAGGTATTGTCAGGAGAAAGAGAAAACAATACAAACATGAGAACAGTCATAATAAGTCAAGAAGAAGATTTTTGCGGTATGTTTGCAAGCATCTGGGCGTCTGGGTTTGGCTCCCAGCCTGCCATTTGATTGCCTCTGGCTCTAAAGGCACAAAGGACAAACTAGAGGGATCATACACAGAATGGGGCACGCTCATTGGACCCTAAATGTTGAGGGGGATAAGAGTGTCCAAGTGGAGATTCTGGATACCTGGGTAGCCAGCTGACTTTGCCAGGCCCTGTGCAATGTGTGTGAGAGTTCAGAGCTCTGGCCTTCAAAGGGGCATGGCCTTGGTCAGAAGGAGAAAGGGCTGGAGGCTAGCCTCCCCAGCCAGCCCTCCAGAGCCACTTGGCACCTATTGTCCAGAGCTCCAGCAGCAATTTAAAGGGCCCAGGGCTCTGACCCCTGTTTCCAGTGTAATGTCAGCCAGGAGCCCTGGGACCTTTTAAATTGCTGGGTAACCAGGGAGCTGCTCTCTTCGTGTCCCCCATCGGCGAGCCTGATGGATACTTATGAGTGTGTGACCTTTTGCAACTCAGCCCTTTCATAAGACAGAGAGGGCAGCCAGTGAAGAGTTCCCCTTACCAGCTCCCCTTTATCCCTGCAGAAGTCTGAGTTGTCAGTGGGAATTAGGACGAAGACACACAAGAGCTGAGCCTCAGCTGAAGTCAATGATTCTAGCTCCATGGCCTTTAAAAGAGCCTTGACAGTTCATACCAGCTATGGCCCTGCCCCAGAGAGGGAAGCTGGCAGTGGAGGCAAAAAGGAGAGGAGAGGTGGGAAGGCTGGGCAGACAATAAGGTGCAGAATGGAGATGGCAGAGATGAGAACATGAGCCTGGCAATACACATTCTCCTTGGGTTTGACCTCCATTTCCATCAGTCACTCACCATTCAAATGATTTCACTTTTACCAAAGAATATGGAGTGAGGCAGGAAATGAATGATGTGAAAGACAGAGCTGATGAGGCAGCAAATGGAACAGCCTCAGTTTGATGGTGTCCCTTCTGAATCCCCTTTGCTAGCGTGCAAGCTCTGGACAGCGTGTATCTGAGGATGGACAACGGCACTAGGCAACTGGTAGCCAACTGGATTGGGACATTCCTTGTAACACATGGTAAGTGATTAGCATCTAAAGTCAAACACGTTCTATGTACATCAATGCTCTACAAATGAATGGGTAAGATCGATGATCTGAGGAATGGGGATTATAACATGAGCTGGTCAAATAATGGAGAACTAGATTCACAGCTCCTTATTCAGTGGGGAAAAATATCCACCAAGATTTGCAATGAGCATTATTTGACCAGCCACGCAGCCAAGGTGTTTCTGTTTCCATTAGTATTATTGTAACCTCCCTGTGTTTTTCCAAAATTCATTTTCCTTTTCTATGGGCTAATAAGAGACACAAAGACCATGCACAGAGAGAAATCAGAGCTTCTTTATGTGTTGCTTTAGTTTGCCCAAAAAGTTCAACAAAAGAGTGGATACTAGGCAACTGGAAGAGTTTCCGAAACTATGTGTCATACAATGCGTTCACTACTTCCTGGAGTGGTTTCGATGGGGTAAGAAATTATTTTGAAAAGATTAATTCATTTAGTTATTTCCATCACGAGGTCAGTTGCGAATATTTGAAGACCAAAATATATACTTTAAGGTTCACATTTTGGTTTTACTGAACTGTACTATACAATACCTCACTAAATGCATTTGTACAAAGTGTATCACAGCTGTGAACTGTACTCTAGAGCATGTGATGCAATTTATCATAGAACAATGCTGTTGTGTAATAGGATTTGATAGTGCAGTTCTGATCCATGAGCCACAAGACACCCATTAGTTTTTAAACTCTTTGGAGCAGGAATCCTCTCTTTCTACATGTCTATAAATCACCCTGATGTTGGTGACAGCTCTCTCTTTCTCTCTTAGCTTATATGAAAGTCAATGGGAGTTTTGCTTACCTACAGACTGTAATAACCAAGCCTGTAAGGTGGGAGACATCTTCCCAGTGACCTTGATGGACTTTGATTCAGATTCTAAGAGCTCAGTTCTTGTCTTAAATTTACAACATTGCTGTTGGCAAGCCAGTCACCAAATTGATTTATTCAGGAGTTTTTCTTGTTTCACACATTGCTCCAAAGCTTAGTGCTTGTCCCTCGTGCCAAGATGTGGAACTTTAAATCCCACCCCTTTATTTCTAGTTTGCAGCCCTGGATGTCCTCACAGCCAGCCAACTAGCACACCTGACAGTCACTCACAATGTGTTCGGTAATGGCAGCTTGGCTGGTGGCCTCACCCATGTCCTCAGCACCAGTGATGTCCTCTTCCTCGATGCCTACTTGACTGAGTTATCCACTTTGACCCTGACACCTCCATTTGATCCCGAAGTGATGTATTCGGTGCTGGAGACTGTTCTAAGAAAAGTCAATGAGAGCTTCCCAGATCTCTGCTCACCCTCCTTGAAAGACTTGTTTCAGATTAAATTGAAGATGCTGCTGCCATTTACTGATGCAAACATACTGAGTCTCTTCCCAACAAAAATAAGTTGCACGGACTTCCAAGACATGTGAG
This sequence comes from Carettochelys insculpta, assembly GCF_033958435.1. Classification (NCBI taxonomy): domain Eukaryota; kingdom Metazoa; phylum Chordata; order Testudines; family Carettochelyidae; genus Carettochelys; species Carettochelys insculpta. Next base: position 35,485,134 of record NC_134152.1, read on the forward strand.
TATATATGTCACCTCAGCAATATGGTGTATGACTGGAAACAAAGTGAGGCAGACAAGCTACATACATTTAGCCTCTCCATTTCAAGGACCAAGGCTTGCTGTGAGATTTTGTTATCTGGCTACCTCACAAATACCCCATCAGCACTTGCCTGCTGTTTCTCTTACTAAAGTTGCCCAGCATATGTTGAAACCTTCATATGTAAATTATAGACATTGGCCAATTCTAATGCAGCATTTGAGAATGGTCCTGCTTTGAGCAGGATGTTGGCCTGGATGATCTTCTGAGGTCTCTTCCAACCCTAATCTTCTCTGATTCCATGATCTTGCCTTTCCGAAGCAGCAGTGTAGCCCAAGTAAAGGTGGTTGAACTCATTCACATAAAAGGGGAACTAGCCAAAGTCATTAATTGAAACTCAAAATGAACTTGAATCTTTTGGGATTGATTAAATTTTCATAATTAATTTTTGCATGTCTTTTTCCTTTCAAGTTCTGGCAGGAAATTAAAGTGGAAATACCAAGGAAAGGGCTGTTTTTTTCTGTGCCTGTTTCTCCTCTTACATTGGTGTCCACCAGGAGTAGATCCATAGATGTCAATGGCCTTTCACTGGTATAAAAACACTGTAAGCAAGAGCAGAATGTGTCTTTCTAAGCAGGCCAGAGCCAGGAAAAATGCCCACATGAAAGCTGCAGATAATGAAGTTCAGATTAGCCTCAAATCAGCACCTTAGCTTCTCCCATCTTTAACAGCCACTTGAGTGTTCTGATCATCTCTGGCAAACCAGAAGAGAATGATGCATAGTTTGTTTCCAATCCAACAATTCACAGGCTCACAACAACCCTATAAATGGGTAATCAAAATCTGAACCTTCCTTAGGTTTCAAGGATGATATTTCTGGTCCAGGGGGATTATGGAAGTTACTGTGGATGACTTCACTTGGGGACCTCACAAACATGTTTCTTTTTGTTTACCTTCCAGCTACAAAGGACTGAATTCTGTGCACACAAAGTTAGACCCCAACACCCAGAAGGCCATCTACCAAGCCCGACTGAACTTTCTCAATGGACAGGTGGCAAAAGAAGGTAATTAGTTATTGTACTGAGTTTCTTCTTCTATTTTCTCGGCGTCTTAATGCTTAAGTTGTACCCTACTATTCTGTCTTCTCTCCGTATAGTTGTCTTTTCCATAGCTGCCATCCTTGGAAATGGGGCAAATCCAGGAAGCCCATTAGCTTTACTAGAGTCCACCTGGATTTTCCAGCCCCCAGTGTGAAATGACATTCTTTGGAGATGTCACCAAAGTTTCAGCAAACAGAAATAATGCTCATCATTCAATAACCATTCAGCATTTCCTGGACATTCCTTGTGCATGCCGCCCTAGCCTTTTGAGAGGTGTTAGAAGAAAGCATTTTAAAAATCAGATCAAAGAGAAACTAATTGAAACAGAGGGGAAAGATGATGTCTCCACGGACACACAACAATCCAGTGCCACAGTGTGGAATGGAACCCCAGCTTCCTAGTCCTCTGCTCTAACTACTAGTCCTTAATGCCACCCTGAACTGTATTGCAAAGTCCACCACACTGGGAGATTTCTAGGATCAATGAAGAGCTGCTGTGACCACAGCTCTATTGCTAACTGCCATTCTTTTGGAACAAAGCTACATTTTCCACTTGACTTTGGCTGTCTGGCACAACTTATCAGCTGACTTGTTTCAAACTTCCCTCTTGTCTTTTTCCTGCTGACTGGCCCAGATGTTACTGTCTGTCTGATCCGTTTCCACATCCCTTCCAGGAGCAGCTTGTACATTCACAGCTGATAACAGCAGAGACTGGTTGCAGGAAAACTTTGGGCTCTCCAGTGTCTGTGCTGACTACAGTGATTTAATCCGACTTGATCCTGGCTTTAACGGGGTAAGTACAACCCCAGCCAAAATTCTCACCAATGTAGGCAATGCAAAGAGCCAGCACAAGAACAAGCTCCACAGATGTCCCACTCAGCTCAAGCACAGAAGGGACTCAAGTGACGCATGATAGAGTGGGGTAGGAAACAGTTTATCCCATCCCGTAAAGAGCTGCAAACCATCCATAACATGTCCTGCTCTAATTTGGAATAACATAATCAAACTCACCAAATTTTTTTGAACAGAAAAGCAAAAAATGGGTGCAAGTCAATCTCAACATTTCATTTTGATAATTTCCGAATGTTTTGTTTCAATTTTGACCATTCTTTCTACCTCCCTTCCTTTCTAAAATCAGATTAAATTTCTACACAGAAAGTTACTTCAAACCAGAACCCTGGAATTTTTCATTTTGGAAATGTCAGAACAAAATGCTTCAACCATTTAGGAACTTTTCTAAAAATTGTTGAGTTGAAAAAAGCCACAAAACTGCCTGTTTAATATGATCATTTTTGGTTTTTGATGAATCAGCATTTTTTCCAACAAAAAACATTTTCGCGAAAATCCAGCTCTAGTGCATAGCTTTTTGCTGGCTCTCTGAACACTGCTGAATTTTACTTTTCTGAATGTTCACTCACATGTGACAGAAAGACCAGAGCTGACAAAATTGTATTTGTAAGGGGAATAAAATTCTTTCCAAATTTATCCCCTTTCTGGTTCAGCAACCAACGCTGATTTCTTTGTTCAGGTTGACCCTCTGTAGCCTGGAACTCTCTCGTCCAGAAACATCCGTAATCTAGCAAGGTCTTAATTAGCTAGATGACAGCCTGTTAGTCAGGACTTCTTCGCTTCAGTTATTTACTCTTTGTAACTTGGTCATTAAAGTCTCATGATTGTGTTAGTGTTCCCTGAATGGCTGACTGAAACATTTGAAACTAGACTCTGATGAATAAAGAATTATGCATTTTGAATGGGCACATGAATGTTTGTGGTGAAACTAATGAAATTTACAACCATTTTCCAGTACACCGCCAAACGTGAGTGAAGAATATGTAAATCACAGAGAGTGGTGTTCCTTATTTTGAGTCACAATAATACTGATAAATACACTTTAAAACTTAAAACAGGCTCTGGGTGTGACTCTGAATTGGTGTAATTCAACTCAGATTTCCTTTTCTTTTAGTATGAGGTGACGGATTTGTTAACTGCCACACAACTAGGGAAACTGGTTGTCCTTTCCAGCATCTTAACTAACAGCACCAGAGTCAGCGCAGAGACTGATGTCACAAATGTGATGAACACCCTCAAAAGCAGAAAAGTATCTGACCTTCAGACCTTTGTGTATGAGGTCAATACACTCCTAGCACAGGTAAGAGAGTGTCCTCTGGCTGTGGGAGCTACAACCTCTGGGCCTGAATCCATAACCATTGTTCACATTGGGCCTGATTGTCATATACAGTCTGGCCTCTCTGCACTTTTCCGACAGTGACGTGGCTCCCAATCAACTTAAAATTTCTTACAGGTCCTGTCTTGTTGCAACCTGGGTCCCTGCCAGCTCTTTAACTAGTTCCCTGATGGCTTTTGCCGCAGTTCAATCAGCTCTTGCCTGAGCTGTGCACCTCTGCCCTAAAGTGGGCATTTATATAAATCAGACCCATTAATGCAATCATTTATGCAAATAGCCCCACTGCTATTTAGCATGATTGAAGATTGTGGACACTGTCCCTGAAAGAGCATGTTTCTTAGATCAATGTGATGTGGCCTAGAACAACAAGAGACATATAAGCAACTGATACTCATTTACTTGGCCATACTTGTATGCCATTAAATATAATGACCAATTAGTGGACTTCAGATGGAAGTAGAAAACTACCCTTTGATTAGCATGAGCCAAGATAACAAATAACAAATTGGAACTGGCTTCTACCAGTGAGGACGTTTCTCATAGATGCAGGGGAATCAGAATCATGACAAATCTTAGTCATGGAGTGACATGCGTCACTGGAAGTGGTCCAGAGATATGGACATGCAAAACTACTAAGTGGAAGATTATCCTTGTCATTGCCACTGGTGATAGTAGGCCTGACACTGAAGCCAGAGCCTCACCCTCTTCAGAGGACACAACCCTCGTCTTCCACGGTGCACAGAGCATGAGTCGCTGAAAAAATAACTGAGATTTTTGAAACAAAAAGCAGTCAAGTAGCACTTTAAAGACTAGCAAAATAGTTTATTAGGTGAGCTTTTGTGGGACAGACCCACTTCTTCAGACCATAGCCAGACCAGAACAGACTCAATATTTAAGACACAGAGAACCAAAAACAGTAAGCAAGGAGGACAAATCAGAAAAAGATAATCAAGGTGAGCAAATCAGTTTTTTGAGTGAAACACAAATAATTTGCCATAGGTGTATCAAAAATATAATAGTCTCAAAAGGGATAGCCATGTCAGACTGTAGCTTCTCAAATAACAAGCAGTCCGGTAGCACCTCAGAGATTAACAAACGTATTAGGTTATGAGTTTCTGTGGGTAAAACTTCATCTGAAGAAGTGGGTTTTATCCATGAGAACTCGTGACCTAATAAATTTGTTAGTCTCTACGGTGCTCCAGGTCTTCTTGTTACTAAGTGGAAAGTTTCCATAATCTGTTCTAGGGCCCTTCCAGCTCATGCCATTCTATGAGTGCATGGTTTGAGTTCTTTTTTTCTGAAGAGATACAACCGTATGTGGAAAGTTATGGGTCTGATTAACACTCATCCTATACCTCTGTCATTCTGGGCACTCTGAAACCTAGGGCATGCACTTTTTTCCTTCCCATCACCTGTGCATACCAGCCATAATATGCACATCTGCAGAAGCTTTCTGGGAAAAAGGAGATTTGCAAGTGTCAGTACTGTCCACCTGCATGCCCAAGAGACAGTGTGGCCGAAGATGAAGGAGGCAGGAGTGTGCACACAGATAACTTTTCCCGAGCACAAAGGGAGCTGCTAAGAATCAGCCTCTTCACCTGCAGAATGAAGTATCATTTTCCCAGTTTACATGGAAAAAAGCAATCACGATTTCAAAGCATTTTCAAGGCCAATTTTCTGCACCTTCCTGAAAATGCAGATTTCTCAATGGTTATAATTGAGGGAGATTTATATACAACAGCAGCAGCATCTTTCAGTGGCAGTTTTAGAGTCTTTCAACACAATGTTGGATAAACAGACTAACAAGACAATTCCAAGAAATTGAAACCTACAAAGTGAGTTAAAAATCAGCTCATGGCTTTTTTGACCAACCAGACATGAGACATGGGACCCAGTCCTGCTCTACAGAAGCCAATGGCAACCTCTTACATAGCCTTCAATGGAAACAAAATCATGCTCATATAAAATGTCTGGAAGCAAAGATATATTTCCATTGCATTGAGGTATGTGCTTGGTCTTCATCGTCTCCAAATCATTTCTTCCTAGATGAACGTAGTGAGCATAACCAACATCCATGTCCGGGATGTGATGCTAAAGAACATCTTCCAGATTCTGCAGCCATATTTTGCTTCAATGACAATGACTGAGTTAGAATCCTGGTTCAATGGCACATTGACATTGTATCTAGCCTCCATCACGCTGGATGAGTTGACAGCTCTCCCGGTTATCACTAACTGCACGCAGCTACAAACAATGTGAGTAGGAGACCAATTTGCAGGCTTCTTCCATAGCAATTTGGAGACCACCAATGAGGATGGGAAGAAGGGTTGGGATAAGCGGATGACTGAGTGATTGGGAGGAGGAGATGAAAGTTGCAAACTTGATTAGGTAATAAATTAAAACATTTCTAAACCCACATGCTGGATGGTTAAGTTAGCTTGAAAACCACAGCAAATAACTGCAACTGACTATGAGCTATGTTGGTTTCTCTTGCAGAGTTAAAGGCTTGGACTATGCATTTGACCAGATGACAATGGAGACAAAGAGATGTGTAACCCAATGGATTGTCAAGACTCTTCTACAAACAGGTGAGTTTTCCTGCCTTTTCTCCTTGGTTCAGCTCTTGAATATGTTGACCTAAAGCCATATGGATGACTTCCTATAGTTGTGTAAGTTCAATAGCTTCTAGGGAATGATAGAGGAATAGTCAATGGTCAGGAGCTCAGTTTCATGGTCATTCAAGATCCTATGGCACCTTTCACAAGGAGAGTGTCCTGGTAGGATGATCAGATAGCAAATGTAAAAAACTGGGAGGAGAAAAGGGATAATAGTTGCCTATGTAAGACAAAGCCCTTAATATTGTGATGCTCCTGATATTATCAAGCTGCCTTGTCACGCTATGCCCTGGGCAAATTCCAATAGATTGAAATGCATTCTAGCAATCTAAATTCACTGCACAGCTTCAATCAGATGTAAAACTCTTCACTTCATGTCCTAAACCGATGAGCGAACTTGCAGTATGTTGTTAAACAACTACAACACCCCAGAAGCAGCTGCATTTCCCTCATTGATGACATGATTCATAAATAGAGAGCACTTTTGGATCCTTTTGGGTGAAAACTCCTTTATAAATATAGTATTTCCTATTATTATGATGATTTGTATTCCTGTACTGTCTAAAAAGACTCAGCCAGAGTCAGACCCACATTATACTAGACAGGGTACAAACTAAACATAGAAGATGGTATCTACCCCAGAGAAGTGACAACCTAAAAGACAAAACATGTCTAGTAGATGTTCAGGGCCAGGATTTGCACATTTCTAGCCCTGTTCTTAACATGTGTCATTGGGTATGGATGCCCCATAATGTCTTTTGCTGGCCAAGCGTGGCATCTCTTGGCAAATGTTTCCTCAAACTTTTTCCAGCCATGAGTGGAATAAATTTTGTTACATGCACCAAATCATGTGTGAGTGTGCACCACGAGTAGAAACATGCTACCATTTGTGGGTGCTCTGCTAATCAGTGGGGCAGCACCTGAATCTCTTTTGGGTGGCCTTCCCAGTGCTCAGCTTCCAGGGAACACAGAACATGTTGCAGTTTCTTTCCTCCGACAGGGGTCTCCTGGCTCTTCATGGACCAGCCTGTGTTGGAGGATGACTTAACCCTTTGGTCAAATAATAAACAAATTTAAACCTATGTGGGGTAGCAAAAATCCAAACAAAAAGACCCAAACAAGGAAAAAGTTCCTCTGCCCATTGGGGTTCTCTTCAGCCCATCCCTGGACCCAGTTCCAAGCCTGTTTCTGGGCTACAATTCAGGACTCTGGGACACATTGCTCAACCCCCCGACTGGTTTTCCTGCAGTAAAGTTCCCCTGCAGACCCACAGCCATTCCCTGTGGTTCCACTTTGGAGTCTGGTCATTCACAGCCCTTTTATAAGTCCTCAATGCCCACTGCACTGTCACCTGACTCACTTTATCATAAGCTGGCATAGCACAGATGTGGCTGGCTGATTCACAGCTCTCTTAAAAAGAACTGTCACCCAATGATCACCACATGACAGAGCCAACAGAATTTCTTGGTAGCAGAGAGAGGAGGGAAGAAGTCCCATAAACAAGGCAGGTTCTTCCATTCCCTAAAGGCATCCAAAGCAGAGTTGGGCTTGTTGAGCCATTCTCTTGAATTTTTTTTTCCACAACAAGCTTTTAAAATTGTTCATTAAAAACAGTTGAACATTCACTGGGAAATGGCAGTGGCGTAATTCCCGCTGAATTAGCAGATGTTGCTTTATGCCATTCGTCCTGGCACGTCTCGCAGTCTGACCTCAGCCTTATTAGAAGCCAGCTGGACTATCATTTAGATCAGGGGTACACAAAGTGGGGGCTGGGCCCCCTGGGGGAGGGTGCAGCACAATTGGCTCCATCTCATTAAAAATACTGGAAAATGTTACCGGTTTTACATATGTTTATTCTCATGTACATGCCGAGCGGTACAGTTTTTACGTTGTACAAAATTATTTTCTCACACATGCTGAAAGGCCTTCTTTCTGCCACACGAACAAAACCGACATTGCCATTGCTTTGGATTACATTATACAGGTCGGGGGAGTGCTAATGCAAGGGACACAAAGTGGAGCCTGATGTAAAAAGTTTGCTCGCCTCTATTTAAATGAATGGTGGTTTTAGATCTTTTCTCTGTCTCCTGCTGTGATATTCCCAGAAGGTCTTTTTTGTTGAAATATTTATGTATTCTTTCGCCCACCTTCATATTTGAGGGCAGAGCTACCCAAATTTTTAGTCCACATCAAGCTGTAGTGTGAGTGAAACCGCCCTGACCCCCACTACCCATTCCTTAATGCACTAGTCCCATTTCAAAGCACAGGTGATCAAAGGACACTAAGAACTCTAGTGCAAGCCAGCTGGGTGCATGTGCGGGCACTAAGCGTGCAACAGGGTAGCACCAGGTGGATTCACGCCCCTCGCTCACCAGCAGCTAAATCTGTGTGTGGGCAAGCCCTTAGCGGCAAATAATTCATTTTTTACTCTCCGTTACTAGGTGCTTTAGATTGCCAAACAACTGAAAACTGGATGGTCCTTAGTTTCCGAAGATTCCAGACCATGACTAACATAGCAGACTTCGCTGCTATCGACCGGAACTATACTGGGGTGAGAATGTGGCTTTTGCTGTATCACATTACTGCCTTGGAGGAGCAACAGTTCTATCCTGCTTTGACATACAAGTTCAAATTGCTGCTCAGTTTGAGTCCTGCAAGCAGGGTAAAATCCTGGCCCCATTGAAGTCAATGGGAGTTTTGCCCTGGACCTAAATGAAGCTTGAATGTCACCCATATGGTATAGAAAGTATTCCTACTCCCCAGCTAAAGGCAGCTTTATGAATATCTGGTTCGTCAAGTTTCACTAATAGAAATGCTCCCTGGTGGTTTTGCTCATCTTACTATAATCTAGATCTGCTTCAAGGGGACGATGCTCTTGTGGCTAAAGAACTGAATTGAGACGCAAGTGCCTAACTGTGTCACACGTTCCCTGTTTAGCCTTGGATGACCTGTCTGAGTCTCAGTTGTTTGCTTGCAATGTGTCTGTTTAGAGGCTCAGAGGTGGGGGGCAGGCACGGTGTCTGTCCAGTGCCTAGCTCAGTTGGGTCACGTCTACGTGGGCAGCTTCTGTCGACAAAACTCACTGATTATCTGCAGGGTTAAAGTGCTCTGTTGAGCGTTTGTTGACGAAACTCAGCTGATCAGTCGGCAGCGTTATCCCTGTCCTGGATCAGGTAGAATACCTCCTTCTACAGTGTTTTGTCAGCCTGTCCGTGTAGACGCTTCTGCTGACAGAGAGGGCTTCAGGTTCACCAGTTAGCCGTTCTGTTGCGAGAGGGCAGGGCAGTCTGGCTGCTTTCTGTCAACAGAGCAGCTTGATCTTTCAAGCCACTTTTCTGTGTAGATGTGCCCTACCGACAGAGGTTGCCTGTGTAGACATAGCTTTAGGGGCCTGATTTCAGTGAAGGCCTCAAGGAGTATGGTCTTACAACTCATAATCAGCCTTCTGGTGGGAGCAAATGTGCCACAGCCGTGTCTGCGTTGGAACAACGCAAAGTTCTAGTCTGGGAAAGGCCCGTTCAGCCAAAGAATGCAGTCCGGTACCGTAAGTTCTCTCTCTCTTTCAGATGGCTCATCTCCAGGAGCTGACTGCTGTGCAGCTGGCTCAGCTAACCTTAACCCAGGAGGTCTTCAGCTCTGTCACCAACATTGAACTAATCTTTGACAGACTCACCGAGCTGCCAGGGCTCCAGACCCTGGCCACCTACTGGGACGAGTTCAATATTGCCTATGAGAAGGTACCCCAGATTTGTCGGTGGGGCTGCATAGGGGAGGGTGGGGGGTTAAAGGGATATTCCCTGTGGCAGACATGCTGGATCGTAGACTAATCAAGTTAAAAGTGTTGTAGGGAAGCTCGCGACGTTCCTGTGCCACTGAGGGTTGTGGATGTCGTTGGCTGATACCAGGCAATCTCAGCTACTGATTGTGAGAACTGGGATTGGTCAAGGGAGCTCCAAGGCCATTCCAAGAAGTCCTGCCCCTTCCTACTTGAATGACAACAAGAGGGATTCCCGGCTAGCATAGATGCTGGAGCTAGAGTTTCTGCAGGTGCTGCAGGCTCCCCAATTCCCAGGTGAAGCGGTTGCCATTGTATATCAGGTTTACAGTTTGGTTCAAAAGCTTCAACACCCCCACTCTACAAATTGCTCCGGGGCCCTTGCCAGTGAGTGTGAACAGATATGGCTGTAGAAACTCTCATGGAGGTATGTCTGTCAATTTACGCCCACTGAGGATCTCACCCTGCTTGTCTTTGGCTCCTGCTGATTTATTTGCACTCATACACAATCATTGCCTGGTGCCTTTGGCCTGAAGCGTCTCCTTTTCTCACCATTTCTGAAGGTCCCTATATTGCAATTAGCGGATCAGGCTGGTTACCCTTCTCCTCAGTAAATCTAATGCCTTTTGTCAGGTGAAAGGAAGAAGTACAGAGTCTCAGACAGCGAGACCCAGGCTGGCCAGGTCTCTGCCTCAGGTGAGCTCTGCATTGCGGAGACCTGGCTGGTGGGCAGAGGGACAGCTTGGGGAGGCAGTTAGCTCCTTCCCAGGCCTGGGAAAGCTAGCTTTGTACCTGAAGCCAAAGCCCTGTGCTTTTAACTTCCCTTTGGAAAAAGATGGAAGGAAGCAAAAATAAAGGGCACATCATAATCTGGCATAAAGTTAGATTCTGGCTAAAGAAATCACTTTTTAAAGGTGATTGTTTGTTTGTTTGTTTGTTTAAATGAAAAAAATCCTTCTGGGGGCTCAGCTGTCCCCACCTGTTTGTCAATACAACAGAGATCTCGTACCACAACCACTTGCTCCTTCCAAACCTTCTTTGCACATGGACTGAGCACACAACACTCCCCTGAGAAGCAGCAGGAGCAGCAGATGCTTAGTAGCCTTGTCGTTCTAAGGCTGTATCTACACTATCCCGGAAGATCAACCCAGTGAGGGTCGATCTTTTGGGGTTCAATTTCACATCTGGTATGGATGTGTGAAGTCGACCCTTGTACTCCTCACAAGACGCACTGAATAAGGGAGGTTGATAGAAAAAACTCTCCCATCAATCTTCCCCTGCAGAGACAGCCAAGTTAGCTGAGCACAGATGTGTGGATTTTAGTTATGCAATCCACATAGCTAGAATTGCGTACCTGTGCTTGACTTTCTTAGTCAAGTGTAGACACAACCTTAGTCTCATTTTGAGTCTGACCCTGCAAGGTACTCAGGACTTCTCAAGAGGCAACTGATCTCCATGGGTTTGTCTATACCACACACTAATCCCAGGGTCTGACTCTGGTTTGAGTCCAAGCTCCCTTTCTATCCACACACGAATTGGTCTAACGCCAGTCAGCAAGCATCCAGGACAAGGCCCTAGGAGCCTGTTAGGCCCGTACATCAGAGCCTGCATTCCGAGTCTTTAACTCAGATCCAAGCTTTGCAGCATGGATGCAGGTCAAACCCCAGCCCCAAGGCAGAAGGGTGCAATGGAGGCATTCAGAGAGCTGTGAGACCTTGGATCAGCCATTGCAAACCCAGGTTTACAATGCAGTGTGGCTGCTCAAGAACTGGCTTGGAAACACCAACACTGCAAGCCTGGGTCTCCCAGGGCCAGGCCTAGTGAGCAGTGTAGACATACCCAGCGAGAGCAGGACACTGCAGGGGCCTTTGGGGAGCAGCTCAGCACTAGGCAGGGGAAAAGCCCAGATTTCCCTTTTCTCGCCAATGCTCCCTGAAGGATTCACGGTGTGGAATCCATAGAGGGAACAACCTGCCATGGTGAAAACTGCAGGCCTGGGTTTTAACATGGCAAAGGTCCTTGTGGCGAGAGAGACTGAACAAACAGCGTGATTTCGCCTGTATCACTTCTTAAGGGTCAAGCATGAAATAAGCACTGTGTTGTCAGCCTCAGGACAGATGCAAACACTGGCAAAGCAGCAGCCCGCAGAGGCAACGTGGGGGGGTGGGGCGGGGGGCACAGCAGGTTGCATGCACCACCCAGCGTGGGGGCTCCCCTGCACTCAGGGTCAGTGCTGTGCCACTTCCAGTGATTGCAGGGGCAGTTCTGTCTCTCCCCCAGAGTGGCATTTCCCTGCACCCACCAGAAGTGGTGCGGTGCTTCTGCAGGAAGAGGCAGGTGGGGCAGATCAGGGAGGAGGGGGCAGAGCAGGGACAGGGAGAGGGTGGGGCATGGGCTGAAAGGGGAGGCGTATGGGTGGGGAGGGGATGGAACAAGGGCTGGGCAGGGAGGGGTCATGGCAGGGGCCTGTGGCTGGTGTTTCCCCACATTAGTTGTGTCTACCAGCCAGCATGTCTCTCATATCAGTAATGGCATAAATGCACCAGATTCTTAGCTGTTGTGAAACAGTGTAGATCCACTGACCCAACGTACCAATTGGAATACACTGTGAAGGACATAGCTCAAGTGCAATTTCCGAGAGTGGAAATCACATACATTTAGAGTGGGATTAGTGAAAATTTCTTGCAGGAATAACGTTTCCCAAAGTCAGAAGAATTGTATAACTGTTAAAAATTGAAGTAAGAGTTAGACGAGACAAGGCAAATTCATGTCTGTGAGTGGCCTGGGTCACTTTAAATGCATTCTATTGCTGCAGAAGGACAAGCTGGGGACACTGAAAAGAAATGAATCCGTTTGCTCTTCTTTCTCCGTGTCAGAAATTTTACCTCTGGGTGTTTTGGTTCTTCACAATATCTTGGTGGCTGTTGGCTGTACTGGGGTGATCTGACAGAATCCCTAGGGTGGAAGCAGGGTCTGGTAAAACTAGCTGGGGTAGAGGAAGCTCTTGTGGCTGCTAAACTCATCAGGAGGCTTTGGAATAGTGATACGAATTTAGTGCTAGTGAAAGGTGCTGGGCTGACCAAGCCCTAGAGACAGAAGCTTTCTGTTCACGTGTGGGAAAGATGCAACCAGGACACTACCAGGGCAAGCTTTGCACATGATGCTTCCTGCCAATGTGCCTTCATCATAACCCAGAGGACCACTCCTGATACACATGACCAATTCAGCCTCCATGGCTCATTCAATACCTGCCCTCTCTAATGGGCTACATAATCATAGTGGAGGGTCTGTGGTGTAGATATGTACCTATGAGGAACTCAACCAGTGGGCAAGAATTGGGCCACCCAGTTGCCATCACAGAAAAAATTTTGGTCACTACTGACGGGGAGAGAATTCAACACGCTGACTTTTTGTACAGCAGGGAAAAAGGTCCATCCCACAAGTGAGTTTCAGGGTGCCTCTTGCTTTACTAACCTCCCGAACACCTGATTCAGCCACCAGAGCAGATTTCGTTCTACGCTGCTTCAGAACAGGCCAGTGTCAGTGTCAGTATTTTAAATCTGAAGAAGTGCGTCTTACCCACAAAAGTTCATTACCCAGTAAATAAAATTGTTAGTCTTTAAGGTGCTACAGGACTGCTTGTTTTTAGTATTTTAAGGGTGAGCAAGTACAATAGGTCTGGTTTCCCACTGTAGAATGGGTTTCAAATGGCCATCTCAGGCCAATTCTGGCTTCTTGAGTCTGGGTGTCCAGAATAATCTATAGAAACTTGATCTTGGACTTAAATATCTTTAACACCATTCCAGGAAAAGATTGAGATGTCCAAGTCCCATCAAAGATCACAGGAGTTATGCCCCTAATCTTCTGTGACTTCTTTAGGAATCAGCTCTTCAAGGAGTATCAGCCTTTAAGAGGCAACTTTCTCTTCTAAGATTAGGAAATGGTTTGCCAAGAGGTGTCAGGATCTAAAAATAGAAACTGGACAAGAAAAAAGTGTGCTTGTGTAACCGGCACACCTTCTGGGAGTGGGTCACTGTCGCATGCAGAGGTACATGGACCACTTACAGAGCAAAAGGATGAGTCTCAACTGCAGCTTAGTTGGCCTTGCACTTGTATCTTTTAAATCCACGGAGAGCTTAATGATTCTGTTTCTTGTCCCTTGTGTAGCCTTCTATCCACATGCTCAATATCTCGATGGAGGTGAAGCACACCATGCTGGCAAGGACAGTGGAGCAGCTGCGCTTTGCATTTCCCACATTTACAGATGCTGAATATTACCTTTGGTTTACAAAAAGACTTGTGGTGGCTCTGCCTAGCATTAAAGCTGATGTTCTTCAGAACATCCCCATCAACTTGTCCTGCAACTCCTACAAGTCTCTGTGAGTCTCAGGCTATTTTTTAAACATCCTGTCATTTGGCAAACAAACAACTTGGTGTGGTAGATTCTTGTGGTGGGTGAATCCCAAAAGGAGCCAATAGAGCTGTCAGTACAACACAAGACTTTTACTCCTAGCTGTACTGCAAAATTGGCATGTCTATGTAAAAGTCTCATTTTTTCCACAGATGAGCCCATAGGTGACACATTCAGATCTTAAATGGGTCCCCACTTGGTCTTGGTTCAGGGCTGCTTAGAAGCATGATTTTACTTTGGCCAGACCTACGGGGTGAAATCCTGGCTCCGCTGACGTCAGTGGCAAAGCTCCTGTGAAATTCACTCCTGGTTTTTTATTTTCATCGCGAAAGGCAGCCAGAGAGAGCCAACATTGCAATGGTTCACTAGAACTCCACCATCAGCCTCTGTTGGCTCCAGAACACCCTTGATTCCCTCACGGGCTTCTTTTAGTCTATTAAAATCTGTTTGTCTATAAGGTGCCGCAGGACTTCTCCTTCTTTTGTTCTGTAGAATTGCTGCTATCAACACTGGCTTCTCTGAAATGTCCCCGGGTGGCAAGAGGGACGTGTATCACTACATCGTGTGTTTTCTAACACTGACGTCTCAGGACACTGGTAATGCCTGACAAAGGAGCTTCTTTTCCACAGTTCCATCCAGTCCTGAGCTATCTGCCTGCATTATGCTTTTTACAACTGCTGCTTATGTTTATTGAAATACACCCCTGCTAAAAGCACACAAATGCCCACAGACTACTTGGTGTCTGTGGAAGCCTTGGTATATGTCTTATATTATCTGGCTCCCAAGAGAGCAACATACGACTACTGCCTTGAATACCATTTGGGAATGATTTGAGGCCTTCCGGTTGTGAAGCAAAAGGATACAGGGGGTTGTGCTGAGCAGGTTTCTGAGGAGATGAGGGTAACCTTGTGCTCTCTAGGGTTCTCTACCGGCCAGTCTATCCAGTTCATTGTGACCAGCCACAAGGAAGCTCCTTGTTGAGGCTTTTAAGAGCTATGGAGCCTTGAGTCACCTCTTCCGTTTGCCAATTAGGAGAAGAAAAGGGAAATTGAGTTGAGATTTGTTTTTAACTCACGTAATATGACAGAAAAGCTGTCACTGTACAAAGGGGCTGATGTGTCTGCCAGTGGGGACCAGATGCAGCATATATGTCTAATTAGCAGAGCTCTGGACCGCAGAGCATCCCTCAGCTCAGATCCGACGCCGACAAGATTCGAGTTTGGATCTGTGCAGTCCATAGAGAGCAGAAACCCCACCAATGAGATTCCCCTAGGTTGGGCCTATCATGGAGCAGGGTCTATCAAACACTAGCACCGGTCAGTGCATTCCAAGTTGTTTGACCAGTTAGCTACTGACTGGTCTGAACAGTTTTCAGCCTTCCTGTTCACAGAACCAAAATCAAACACACTAGCAGAGTATCCCACTTAAAGCCTGTTTAAATCAATGGCCTTACCTCTTTCCATTGATTTCACTGGGCTGGTGATCAGTTGTCAGTGCCTAGAGTGGCTTTTAGTGAAGCCATCTTCATTCAAACTAGTGATCAGTGCTAAAGCATCACTTACTATGACTCTATGCAGGAACATCCACTCATAAACATCATCATCGATTCATCTCTCCCCTGCTGTGCATCTTTCTGTATCCTCAATGCAGGTCCTGTCTGCTACACAAAGACTTCTGCTAGAGAATGGCTGTTAGAATACTTTGGACAATTCTCCAGGGAAGCATTATACACTCAGTTGATTTCATTCTTCCCCCAACCTTTTGATGCGGTAAGTCACTTTGTGTGTTTCCGCCATGCTCATGCATTCAAGAGAGGAGAGACGATAAGGCTCTGAAATGAAAGCATCAGGATTTGCGTTAATAAACTTTCACTGGTTTTTGTCTTGCCCCAGTATACTGTTTTGGATATCCTGACTCCCACTCAGATTGGTGAGATGATCTTACATTCTGACACGCTGACCAGAATGGACTTAGCAGCCCGGCTTGTTCAGTTCTTCCAGCAAAGCACACCTGAGGATGTTCAGATTATTCTGAGGAAATTCACTGAAGCTGCTATTATGGTACACTTTGTTCATATTCGCTTTGACACCTGCTGCTTGCTGAGGAGTGGGGAATAGTATAGCTAATACTAAATCTTTATAGCTATATTATTCCAATCAGCAGGCTTCCAACATCTGCGTTGTATCAGGTCCTTTCAATGACAAAGAAAATACCATGTATTGAATGTAATTCATGGCCATTTCATGTAGGCATTGCCTGAAGAGAAGATAGCAAAATGAGTCCTGACATGAGGCAGATGGACTATATGGTTCATAGAATCAGAGAAAATGAAGGTTGGAAGAGACCTCAGGAGGTCATTGAGTCGAACCCCCTGCTCAAGGCAGGACCAATGCCAACTAAACCATTCCAGAGAGAGCTCTGTCAAACCTGGCCTTAAAAACCCCTAAGGGTTGTGATTCCACCAGCTCTCTAGGCAACCCCACCAGTGCTTGACCACCCCCTAGTAAAATAGTTTTTCCTGAACTCCAATCCGGACCTTCCAGACTGCAGTGTGAGACCATTGCCTCTTGTTCTGTCACCTGAGATCAAGCCCACTGATGGGGGCAGGAGGTGTGGGGGTGGGGAGAGGCAAACATTTGGGAAAATATGTCAATGTTACATATTTTCTACTATTAAAACCAGATACAATGTTGCTGCTCATTGCTGTAATACCTGACTAAATTATTTCATTTTGGTTTGGCTGTCTATGCTGCTGGAGGGGGAGGGTGGCATGTTATGCTCTAGGCTGCCTGCGGTGCTGCATGGGGCACATGGCACACCCCACCGCTCTGGCAGTGATTTAAAGCAGAGTCTTTTAAACTTTTTGAGAGCACAGAACACCAAACAGTAATATTTTTCTGAGGAACAGCTGTGAAAACTTTCTTAAAAAAATTGCTGTCAGACCAAAAAACCAACCTACCAAACAGCAACATATACAGCAAAACCAAAGGGAAGTAATTTAATCCTGTATCACAGCAATGGATAACAATTGTATCTGGTTTCCAGGAGCACATCCATTCCCCTGTCTGAGAGCCTAACCTAGGAGACTACCAAAGGCGCCTTTACACTGCAGTGGGGCAAAATGCCTCCCAGTTCAAGCAGACAGCCGTGTGCTAGCTCTGCAGGAGCTGGCGTGCTACAAATGGCAGGATGGACCTCGCGGCATGGGCGTTGGCAGAGGCTCGCCGATTGAGGACAAGATCACCCATGCCCAGAGGCTGTAACCCAGGCTGCTGCCTCTGCTGCAGCATCGAGACTGTACTCGAGTTTGAGTACAGCTGTCTACCGAGGCGGGAAAGCGCTCTGGGCCCAGCGTCGGCACACACAGAGAGCTCCCGTCAGACCAGGTGGATTGTAACCCAGATCTCACTATCGGAGGTTTGTTCATTCCCTGGAGTTTCTCCTTTGTTGCAGGGTAAAATCACAGTTGTCCCAGATAAGGCTGTTGCCCAGCTGCTCCTGCAGAGCTACCTGACCGTGATGTCCAGGCGAATGGCGGTGTACTCCGCCAGTGACTGGAACGCCATGTTCCGAAACGAGCTGCGCTTCCTGAGCCCTGTTGTCAGCCAAACAACCCTCGATCTCATCGTCCCTCAAGACAATGACTCCTTAGTGGCAATGTAAGCCTTGCGTGCGGTGCTCAGAACCACTTCCCCGCACCTTGTAAGCGGCGGCTGGATCGAATCTTGATGTCATTACTCGGATGGACGTGGGACTGAAGGGGCACAGGATCAACTCGGGGGGCTTGAACTGAAGGAGTGGGGGTTTAGCATACAAGTCCAGCCACAAATCTGCCCAATCCAGATCAGAATAGCATAAGCCAACAAGGGATGAAAGTTATATAGTGATGCAGTATCATCCCATAGCCTTGCTGCACTGTGATATCAGCACACAGGGGACCTAGCAGCCTCACAAGGCTCCTGGGCAAGGTGGGCGGGGGGCAGATCTGCACTCCCAGAAGAGGCGGGGTCTTGGAGAGGAAGGGGCAGGTCTGGGGCAGCCAAACTTCAGGGCTGCCAGAGCAAGCCGTGCCCCTCCAGCCCTCAGAGCCACCTGGAGCATGATATACGGGGCTCTGGAGGTGATTTAAAGGGCCCCAGGCAGTTGGAAGCCCTGGATCCTTTTGAATCACTGGGCCCTTGGGCACTTGCCTCTTTCACCCCTTCCTGTTGGCAGGCCTTCCAGCATACTAGGGGTTGCATGGCAGAGCTGAAGCACGGGGGGCAGACCAGGGGAGTTCCAATGGGGAAGCACCCAGGCAAAGCAGCATGATACACCGTTTTGGATCATAAATGGATCTTTTCTTTCCCGAGCCCTCCCTAAAATGATATCCTACATGTAGGTTTGTCGGTCTGTGGATTTCACCATGTTTGTTGCTCTTGCCAACACAGTGTTGCTGGGTTTGATGAAGCTCATCAGCACATGACTGAAGCCTCTAGGAGAGCGGTTGTACACTGGATTGTGCAAAACCTCAAAGTCTTAAAAGGTAACACAATGGGATGACATTAGAATGCTGTGCATTCTGGCTCATTCTGTTAACATCCCACACAAAGAGAACAATGGTTCAGCTGGTAGCATTCTCCACTCCTCTGGGAGACAGCAAGTGAGGCTTGTACCTAAGACAACACATACTGTAATGAAGTAGGAGGAACTGCTCTGTAAAAGGTGCCATCTTTCCAACAGCATATTAAACCATGATTCCTTATGCCCACTCTACTAGCTGCCTCTAAGAAAACCAATATCGGCTAGTGAATATAAAAAGCAAACAAGGAGTAACCAGGATGTCTTGACCTTTTGTGAACATTTCCATCCATTTGGACCCCTACTGCTTTCCTCTTGGGGTTGTTACCTTACTTGTTGCACTTTGATTTGACTTAGAATGTAAGTTGCTTATCCTGTAACCACCCATTTCCCTCTACAAATGATGCACAGCTATAGTGCATAGCAACAATAATAGCAACAATTTTTCCTTCCACCAGCCAGGCACCGAGTTTTTCATTTCTCTAGGAGAAATGTGTTTTTAAAATAAAAATGTGAATACTGTGACGGAATAAATGGATAATTCCATGAGGGTCAATGGATTTGGGTTTTTTTCCCCTTTAGAGTATTCAATGGAGTCCATCACTGAATGGATACAGACAACCTGGAGGTCATTTTTCTTTGATGCATCCCTAGAAGAAGTGAAATCTACCAATGAAAAGTTTGATCCTGTATGTAAGAGCTGCACACAGAGGACATATGTATAATTGGGGTTCACAGCAAATCAAATGATCCTGTGGAAAATCCCCCAAAATTATATCATCCAACAGAACTAATATTAAGTTCTTCAATCAGTAATAATGGTGTGAAAGTGGATTAACTCCACTGACTTTATTGTACTTCCTGTACATTTACATCAGTGTGTGTGTGTGTGTGTAATAGAATTTGGCCAGTATACTTTTTTCCTATTGATAGGTATATACAAAAAACACAGGAAATTAGTTGATAATATGTCTTTGAATTTTGAACTAAGTTTTCTGTGGATTTGTTTTATACCCTCTTTGTGTTCACTTTCCACAAATATTCTAACAAAGCAGTTTACTGGCAGATGTGATCATCAAAACAGGGACTTGGACAGACTAATGGCAGAAAGAAAATGTCAAAATTTGCAATTGAAAGTAACCCCTCTGGAAACCTGTCTAAAACTCATCACTTAGATAACTGTGTGACACAGGTATTCAGTTAAAGCAGCTCCAGTTCTGAATTGTGACCAGTCAAATATTTAAAACAGTATAGGCTGAACCTTTCTATTCCAGAACTCTCTCATCTGGCAACATCCAGAATCTGGCATGATTGTAGTTAGCTGGATGACCATTTATGGATGTGGCCAAGTTTCCCTTGGTCTCATAAAGTTTGTTTACAGCTACTACTCCTGGCTCTCGGTGTTCTGTGCTGTTATTTATCTGTATTTTAACCCTAAATGTATTCTAAGAGCCCAATAAGCAGTGGAAGTGTTGGTAATGCTGCTAGAAAATATTGGCCTCCCTCTTCCAGAAAATTCTCTCTTCCAGCACTAGTCAGGTCCCAAGGGTGCTGGACTAGAGAGGTTCAACCTGCATAATCAGCATATGATTTACAAGCTCTCCTGAGGATGAAATACAGCTTGCAAAAAATCTGATGAAAAATTCTTAACAATGAAGAAATTTTTGAAAATTGCAATCCATTCACAGGCGGTTTGAAAAGAGAAGAACAAAATAAGTTCAAGAGATAGTTTGGGGCAGGTAGATCTAGTGGAGACAGAATATTCATTCCTCTGCTAATGGTTGGTGTTCGTGTTTCCTAGGCTGAGCTTTTGGCTTTCCTGAGAACTGACCAGCTGATGGAATATGTGTTGACTTCAGATGCTTTGTTGAATGTGACCACAATGATACGAGTCCTGAGAAGTCTAGAGGGCAAAGACTCTGAATTAGCTCTGCCAAAGATGGATGAATTCCTGACAAAGTTCAATGGGGCTCTCACACAGGTATGCAGCATTTTACCAAGAATGAACCTTTCCCCCTTTTGTCCACGTTCTTCTTCTTTTCTCTCAAGCCTTGTGTCAGTGGCTCTCACTCTAGGGAGAAGGGCTGGTGACATCTCCTGCTCACTCTTCTACCAGGTGCGAGTGGGGAGAAGTTTGTCCACTCCTTGGGCCTCAGTGTTTGCAACATAGGCTCACAGCTGTTTTGATACCCAACAGCTTGAGCTCCTAGCTGTGCCTAGCCCTCGCTGGGAGAGAACAAGGAAGGGGCCTCATGAGACATATACATGAAACACTCCATGGCTGTCTGCAGAACTCTGTCTCACCTCTTACCCATTACCTTTGCTTCCCAGGGTGCTCAGGGTGACAACCCAGGGATGCGTCCTAAGGGACGTGCACAGGATCTAGACACGGTAGATAACACAAGCCGCAGAATCACCTGAATAATTCATCCTAACTGCAGAGGAAACTCTGAGGAGGGTGGTTGAAGAGGTTGCAAGAGAGCAAAGGGAAATGGAGAAGGAATTTTGTTGGGAACAGAAATCGCCTAGCAGGGAGATCTCAGACTGGAATAGTCTGCCCAAGGGGCCATGATCATTTAAGCACTTAATGTATACTGTAGGATGCAATCCAATCTGAGGTACTAATAGGTCTTTTCCACCTCCAGTTTCTATAGCTGATGCCTAGGAGGTTTAGGCACCTAACTCAGTTCTACCCTTTTGAAAGTCCTTGCTTGTGATCCTATACAGCCTGCTCAGACCCTGACTGAAGCAAACTATATTCTCCTCTACAATGCCATGTACATAACAGGCTTTTCCTCCTCTCCCTGCACAGGCAAACATCACGGGTGTGAAAAAAGCTGAAGTGAGACAACTAATGCTGACAACAATTTTTATCAACCTATCCAAACACTTTTACAAGTTCACTGACCTGGATTATGAGGCCTGGTTCCTAGAGAAGCTCAAATTCCTCCTGCCTAGTATGAACGCATACTTACTGGAGTTCATACCTGTCGATGTCAGCTTCCCATCCTACACTGCCATGTAAGTATCTCCTGTGTCACTGTGTGCCATGATAGGTTCATGCTTGGGAAAAATTCCAGTGCCCCCAGCACTCAGAGGGGAGCCACAGGCTGAAATCTGGGACATGCTGCCCAAGTGGCCATTGACTGTTGGCATTTCAAATATACTGGAAAATGTTCTTTTATCTTTGGAATGAAAAAAATTGAGGCCACGATTTAAGGAAAGGGCAGTAGTAGGCAATATATATCTATCTATGGGTGTATGATCCCCCAGTGCTCTATCTGCAGATGCATGGGGTATTCAACTCCCCAGCACAAATGTATGCTGCAGCATTCTAGGTATACCAGTTTATTCTCATAATTCTCCTTTCCCCACTAGTTCTCTGCTCCACATTGGAGGACAATAACTTGATTAAATTAGATTCTTGGTTATTATTATTATTTAATATTTGTGTTAGTTTGTATTCTAGTATCATCTCCAGCAGCAGAGACCCCAGTCATGGTTCCGTGTGCTGTACCATGTCGGAGGCCACATTAGATGATTATTGTTATCCATACATACTATTTGTATTGCAGTAATCGCAATATGCCCGAGTCGAGATGAGGATGCTGATGTTCTACAGATGGTACAATCACAAATTGCCACAAATTGGTTACATGATTATCCCGTCTGGCCTTTAAATGAATGTATGAGCTTGTGAGTCAGGGCCCCCAAAAGTTTACAACCTATCTGCATCTAGGCTGCTTCCAAGACCACGGGTCTGATTCTTCATTGCCCTGCACCCTGGGCATACATCCACCACTAGGGATGTACAGGACTATCACTTTGATTGGCTAGTGGCTCATCTTTCATATTCTCAGGCTAGGGATGCACTAGATACAACTAAGGCATGACTGAATCCCCTTTGTTAAGTCCCCATGTTATTACCTACTTAAAATGTGGAGTGATGGTTACTTATTTCTTGATCCCTTGCAGCATCCGAAGCCTGGACAACATCTTCCCAGAGTTTTCACAACAGACTTCACACGACATATACAAATTCATTCAAAAAATCCTGGAACATCAACTTAGCACTTCAGGTACCAGACTGCTACCCTATGGCAATGGCCTACAAATATCTGCTACAGAAACCTTTTGTTACAACACAATGCTTAAAAACCTTCCTGATCATCTGTTAGTAGTTTGAGTCAGAAAGGCATTTTCAGTGCACAGTGCAGGGACACTGGATAGGCACGCTAGGTTTTGTGCGTCTGTGTTTTGCCCTGTGTTTAAAATATCTCATATTGTCAAGATTCTGGAATACCTGGAATGCATGGTTCCAACACCTATATCAGCTTCCTATTCAGCAGGTAGAAGCAGGAAGTTAATATCCTCTTCCCCATTACAAGTTCCCTTCCCCCATCTTCATACATGGACCCAACAACCCCCAGGACACACAGCACCTGCCCTGCAACCATCACCATCTCATAGCAATCAACATTCTCCCACTGGCTCTTCCCATGACCCAACTCCCACAATCTTCTGCTGCCTTATAGCAGGTCATGCAGGAGAAGTTTTCAGCCATGATGTGGATCACTGACCAAAAAAAAAAGAAAAAAAGAAAAATTCAGAGCCACTTCTGCGTGTTGTATCTGTTCACTGTTTCTCCCTGTCTCTTCTTGATTCCATGGTGCTTCCTTAGAGATGGTATTTCCCGGCACATACAGCAACAGCCAAAGTTTCCTGCAACTCATCTTCTACCGATTCAGACAGTTTGCTAACTACACCCAGTTCGTCACCTTTTACAAGGACTTTAATGGGGTAGGTATATAGACGTGGTTTGGTTTCCAGTCAAGAAGACTCACATTTCCACTTGCTTTCTAGAAAACTGGGCTAGTTAAGACAAAAGTCAGCTGCATGTAATACTGAGCAGTGAGTATATTCTGGTGGCTTCATGCCTTCTACTCAAGCATCACAGATAGAAGCATAGGTGACGGGTGGAGGTACACGGGGGCCACAGGACCACCACCAGCATCACTCCCCTGCACTCACTGTGAGTGCCATGCCACTTTCGCTGTGGGGGGACACAATCCTGCCCCTCCCCTGAAGCAGCATGACCTGAGACCTGTATGAGTTCTCTAATTCACGCGTATCTCAGGCTGCGCCACTCCAAGAGGCGGGGACTGCCCCATCCTCACAGGAAGCAGCATGGCACTTCTATAGGAAGAGGCAGGGCAAGGGTGGAGCAGGGGCAGGAGGAGGAGTGGGCGGGGCAGGGGCACGTGGACGGTGCCGCCCCTGGAAGCCCTGCACCGGTTACTTCTGGCTAGGAGAGTGGACTTTGTGGTTCTCTGAACGCAGTTGCTATGGTTACAAAAAGTAAGGGACAAAGCAACAGCTTCTAAGGCTATATTTTTCCCCCCATCAGTATGATGTTCTTGACCTGCTGTCTGCCAAACAAATGGGGGAAATGATGGTGGTGACGAATGCGGTTAGGAACGAGCGCTCTGCTGTCCAGATCCTGGTGAAGATAGAGAGGCGCACCTTTGCTGAAATGACCGAATTCCTAATGGAATTTAACACCGCAGCAGAACAGGTACTGGAAATGCCCCTTCCTTCGAGGTGGCCTCCACATAGAAATCCCAGCACTGACTTAAAATGGATGCAAACTCTCAACCTTGCACGAGTTTAATTGCAGCATCTGGACCATTGCTATAGGACAGGGGTCAGCAAGCCCTAGCTCTGCATCTTCATTTATTTATGAATGAAGCTATTGTAAGTAGGACTATTAGTGACTTTAAAAAATATCACCGGAACTTGGACCATACATAGAGGTCAAAAGGTCAAATTTCAGCACTCCACCTTGGAAAGATTGCTGACCCCTGCTCTAGGCACTGCAGGATTTGGGGGCAGGGGTTAAGCGAAGCATCCAGACTAGGGGATATGCAAAGGTTTACTTTTCTGCACAAAAAAAGCCACCTATTCGCAGAGTGTCCTGTACACAGCCAACCATGCCAATCAGGTCATTTGTTTTCTCTTTTTAGTGCTTTCCAAACACAATTTAAAAAACCTTTAAATCTTCCTGTTTTATTCTTCTTTGGGCTAGTATTTCTTCCTTTGATTTGCTGGACCCAGCTGAGAATTTAGCTGAAAAACTTAAGTAAGAACACCATTCAATGAAGGTATTCAACACAGGATTACGGTATACTGTGGTTTCCATATTAAAACACAGTGGAGTTCTTGCATTTTGTGCCCCACATTGAAAAATCTCTCTTCTATATTTAAGTCTCATTTATTTTGTTTGAAGCAAAGGTAACCGCAAAAGAGCCATTGTCACTGCTTCTCGTATGTTGGTTCTGTTGTAGAAGCATATCACTGTCCTGCCCAATCCCCGGGTTTGCGACTTAGCCTTCGAGACAATATTCAAATCATTCCAACTCAGCACCTTTACGGCGGACCAGTATGCTTTCTGGTTCGGCTCCCAGCTTCAGCTGTTCCTGCCAGCTATAAACGCCCAGTACCTACAGCTTCTCCCATTGGATATGGACTGTCAATCTCATCAAAATCTGTGAGTCTTGAGTGGCATCTCCCTTCTCCCAAGTAATGACTCCTTTGAATTTGGAGATCTCTACCTAAGGCACTTAGCTGACCCCCATCACCCATCTGGGCACCTTAAGTGTGCAATGTCTCTATGCAGGAGATTTTTGTGCAATGAATCAGGATTTTGTGATGTAGGTTGGTTCCAGTGAAAGGCTCCTGCATTAACCCACTGAGCCATCCAGGCCCAGCTGTAGAAGAACAAGGATGGCTCATTCAGTGGTTAGGAGGCTAGCATCAGACTCAGGACACCAGCTTTCAATTCCCTACTTCTCTGCAGCCTGGCCATGTGCGCAGGGGCAAGCCCTTCTGTGCCTCATATAGAAGGGGAATGATGACATTTCTCAGGGATGTTCAGAGGGAAATTACATTAAAGCTTCTGAGACATTCAGTTATCATGGTCATGGGGGCCATGTAAGTACCTAATATTGATAAGATGTGTGCTGTGTAATTAAGAAAGCTTGTTACAGAGACAGGCATCCCACATCAGACCAAAGTTCTTATAACTTGGAGATCCTGTCAGCATGATGGTATATAGGTCACTAGGTGTTAGTTCACCTTTAACAAGGAGCCTCACCATTGGCCAGCCATCTTTGGCCAACATTGCAATATCACTCTCGAAAGTGTGACTTTTTAGTGCAAAGCATCTGGCAATGAAATGACACAAGATGGAATATCCTGCTAAGGTTGTCACCTGGAGACCTAAATGCTGGATTTGTCTCTGTGTTTAGTGGTAGCAGACTTTTCCCCAGACAGAGCTAAAAGTTCTCTATGGCAACATTTTGTTTTGCTGGAGGGGAAGAATTCTGTGCGCTGGAATCATATTCCACTTATGTTCTTCTTTGATGTGTTTGATTCAGGGTGCAAGCACTGGACAGGGTGTATAATCATTACACAGATGAGCAGAAAAAAGCCATCCATGGCAGAATATTCAGATTTCTAGACTCTTACCATAATATCCAAGGTAAATATGGAACAGACTTCTATACCACAGGGTAAAATGTTCTCTCTTTTTCTCTGCAGTAGAAATTAAAACTCTGTGCTTGGCACATACCTGAAGAGGGAGACTTACCAGAGCCTCCATAAAGTCACCAAGAACTTGGCTATTGCAGTCAAGTTTCAGTGGAAGTTGCTCAGACGGTATGGTGATAAAGAGCAGCATAGCCCCATAGACAGACAGAAGCTGAGGTTCTGAAGCGGCACTTCTCAGGCTAACCTCCTAGTGAAAGGAACCTCTGGTGTCTGTTTTGAAAGATTTTGTTTCCAGGTTAACTGCCTGTATAATAAATTGCTGACTAGATTACGGAACAAGAGCTTTATTGGGTTTTAGGTGGCACATGCTCCCCAGAAGCAAACAGTAGCCTGTGGATAATCAGGAACTATGGACATTTCAGTGCCTATGCCAATATGGAAGAGTTTTCATCACTCAATCCCAGCTTTGATGGGGTAGGTCACATACCTAATGTCACTGCCTTGCCGTCTCATTTGTCTCTATGGAAATATGATAGAACTAGATGTATGTGTAAGTTCTTCTCATAGCTTTCATACTTATTAGGCCGAAACAATCACTGGATTCAAAAAAGAATTAGACAAGTTCATGGAGGATAGGTCCCTCAATGGCTATTAACCAAGATGATCACGGATATAACCCCATGGTCTGGGTGTTCCTAACTCTCAGAGTGCCAGATCCTGGGACTGGATGACAGGGGTGAATCACTTGATAATTGCTGTGTTGTGTTCATTTCTTCTGAAGCATCTGGCATTGGCCGCTCTCAGAAGATAGGCTACTGGTTTAGATCAACCCTAGGTCTGACCCCACACTGCCTTTCTTATGTTATTAAATATACAGAGGTTTTTGTGTTTCCTTTCAGATGTCGGCTTTGTCAGAGTTGTCTCCAGAGCAGCTTGTCAAGTTAACAACTGCCAAAGGAGCCCTGGCCAATGAGACTCTGATCACTGAGATTATGAACAACCTGAACACTTTGTCAGACCTCGCTAAATTCTTCGATGCACTGAACATCATTGCTTCGGTAATCATTCCTCATCATACTCTGGAGCCCGTCCACCCAGTCAATGCTGCTGCTAGCACTTGCTTCTTCTGCCTTCACAGCATGACTGGAGAAGACTCTT